>NW_026521803.1:15959000-17167500 GCF_021234435.1 Artibeus jamaicensis | reverse complement strand
CTCTGGATGCTAAAATGAAAATCTATATGTCTAGAGTATTTCCGAGGGAAAATACATACTAGATGACTTTGTCATTAAAAAGACATAAAATGCAGAATTATCATAAAGTGACATTTCAATGTTTTCCAACATGAAAAAATTTAAGACTTTAATATATTGGTTATCTTGGGATTTCCCATGAGGTACTAAAGAAAATAGATGGTAGAAAATCAGTAGCCCGACTCCACATTTGTCTTTCAACTCAGTGAAGTCATTTCAGAAATATCTCTCGTGACAGAACAAGAGTGAGAAGCAGAGATTTGGGTAAAAGCTGTCGGGTGTGAAGTGATACCCATGCCCAGGTGGCAGCAGATTTGTGACCCAGCAATCTCTTTGTGCTGGTAAACATGGACAGATCACACTGAAGCCATTTGGATTGTTTTCTTAGAGCATATCAAAAGGAGAGTTTTTCTATGAATTAAAGATTAAACTTAAATGGGACAGAAGGGTTCTTGCCTATAACAGTCAATCAAATTGTTCTTCAATATGAAATTAGATCATCAAATGTACAGCAGTTTTGGCCTTTACCCACCTCTTTATCCCTGTAAGAATTTGAGACTAGTATTAGTCTTTCTGATTTAGCTTCTTCTTCAGTGGAACCCTAAGGGAAGATTCTGTGCCCTACCCACAGAGTTATTTATGCAATTGATTGTTCTGTGCAGTACATCACACACTGCATACCAAAAACCTAGGCCACAGACATAGCTTTTTAACAGTGTTAATACTACCTGACCTAAAAGGTCAGTCACACCACAAACTTCTGATTATAGGAGAAAACCTGGGAGATGTAAATCAGTACCACCCCAATGGAAGAGCAGGGGATAAGAGAAAGGAAAGGAGGAAAAAAAGGAAGAGAGCTGGTGCAGGATGCACCAGAGCAGAATCGCTTTACATTCTTGGAGCCGTCACAAATAAAACTACAGAGGAAGCTGAGAAGCAACTTTAAATGTAGCTAGTAGAGAGAATAATTCTCAAAGGAAGTTGCCTCCTTGCTCTGAACTGGAGAGTCTTGACAGCAAGTGCTTGCTGGGGATCGTGATTTAATAATTACAAGAGAAAGGGTTAGTTAAGAATGAATGACTGACATCATGAAACAAATGAGAGATGACGACTGTGGATTTGAGCTCTGGTTCTCCCACGCCAAGGGAAGTGTCAGACAGTATCTCGGCTCACGTGTGCCTAGAGCCTCTTCTTTTTGAGCTTCCAGATTCTTGGCCATTCACAACAGAATCAGAATGGATCCTTCCATGTTTTTTGTAACTCATTGCTGAGGATTTAGTGCCTTAGGAACTGCCTACCACAGGCAGACTGTCTTGCAACTGTATTTGCACAGCTGAAATCACCTTAATTTGCTTCTGCACAGATCTATGTCAGACAATACCTTAAAAAGGGTGTCTTTATTATTGTTCTACTTTATACTTACAGTGGTAGTGTGGATTATGTAAAACATTCTGACACTTTGGCAGGAAGACAACTTGTAAAATGTGAGGCAAAACTTATCACACTGTAGAAATCATTGAATCTAGATTTACACTGTTAGATACTCCTTAGTGTTTCACATCCACTCTAGGGATTAAACTTGAGATAACTAATGTCAGTGGTATGCAGCATTTATAGAACATACATATGTTGGGAAACCCTTAGAAGGGATTATGTCTCTGTGCATGACTTACAAAGATTAATATGCCACAGAAAACATAAATTAGCATAAGTTAAAATAGGTTAAACATTAGGCATAAGAAAACAAATGGACCAAGGGTCAAGTCAGTACAAACTGCATCATGACGTCTTACGTGTTTGCAAGTCATCACTGAAGTCAGCCTCCGAGTGTTCTAGTAACCAACAGAGACAGTCATTGCACTGGCTCGATTATTCCAAGTTTGCAATCCTACACATGACTATTTAGAGCAATGCACCACATTTCATTTCATTGAACATTCAGCTAATTAAGTTTCATGTTCAACTCTGATCCCAGTATTAGGAAAATATTATCCCTGGTAAGGAGGAAAAGCTTAAATATTCATTGCATAAAAGAATGATGCCCATTCCAGGTCAAAATCTTATAATAATAAAATAATAACCTCTGAATTTCTCCTGGAAATCCCTTAGCAGAATTAAGTGCTTACAGTCACACCGAAGACCTTGACTTTCACCTATCTGTGATGGTAACCAACACAGAACAGCTCCCATCAGGGCCTGTGCAAATCCTCCCTGTTGGTTTGCTAAATATGGTGTTCGTCGTGTCCAGTATTATGCCAGTTAATCCAGAGTTATTTCAATGGTATTTTATAAGTAACTGGTTGGTATTTAAATTCCCCAAATCTTATTCTTCTATTTATAAATTTTAATGCATTTTATTATATATTATAGTACCTATTGGGCAGATCTTTATTCTTAAGGTTTATCGTTTATAAGTATAAGATTGCAATGTGTAAATAAATAGTGTAGTACCATTTATAATATGTGTGTCTTTATCTCCTAAAATCGTAAGTTCATAATCTCATTCAAATATGTATGGCAAAGATGTGAGTAGCAGCATATGAGAAGGGGAAACAGGCCAGAGATAATGAGAAGAAAAAGAGAAGAAATGAAAGAAATGCATTGTTTAAGCCATTAACAGTAATATTTTGTTTCTGAGTCTTTATCAAAATCACAAAACAGTTTTTGAATATGAGTGTAATGTATGTCTCTTTATTTGCAGTCATCTTATTTCGGCATTTTGGATTGAATCACCCATTCAGATCTTACTTTCATGGCTGAATTTATTAAATTATTTGAAACAAATTATGTAAGAAGATAGGCATGCTTCCTAAGAAATCTGTTCTGAGCAAGACAAGTGTATTTCATTTTAACAATGCATTCAAAAGTCTACTGCTGGATTTCCAAACAATTCTACCATGTTGCCCTCATACGACTAGTCTATAAATGTACCAATTTAGTTCTGACATATCAAGCATAAATTTGAGTTTGAAAGTCTCACTTCACTAAGTTTTACAGGTGTCTACATTGTTCTGACCATGATAAAAGGTGACATTTGGGCATTGTGGAGAGGCTTATGCTATATCTTGAAAGTGCTCACAATTTCCTTTTGTTCTGGTTCAGTTTCGGTGTCTAGATCATGTTCTCTCACTACTAACACATTCATTTGACCATTATAGCTTTCATAGCAATGTAATTCATAGGTGGCATGTTTGCCAGACATATTCTCCCAAGCTCCGCACATTGCACCCAACCAACATGTCAAAGCATTTGGCCTGGCATAGAGTGACTTCGTGAAGCTGTGAGGAAACCAAAATGAGGGCGCTCAGTAGCACACAATCACCAACAATCAACAGTGGTCCTCTCCGCAGACTGAGCGCCTGGGGAAGTTATTGAAGAGGAAAGAGGATGGCTTCCTAGCCAACAAGACCAGCCAAATAAACCCTGGCACTGCTGGGGTGACTCAACTCACATCCAGATTGGCCTCTTTTTGGCTGAGTTATCTCAACACTTCTGCAGTGGCCAACAGGGCAAAAAGAGTAGGGAGGAGCAAGAGCTAGAAATAGGGTAACCGTATCATTCATTATGAAGATGGACAAGTATGATCATTAAAAAAGGTGATACTAATAATTACACTGGGAACACAAGCGTAAGCCAGAACTGCCCTGGGAAAATGAGGATGCATGATCTCTGTAGATAACATTCGCCCAGTGACTTCCTTCAAAAAGCTCATTTCTTAATATAGGAAGCTCATCAAATAAGTGCACAATCTGTTTAAATCAGTAAGTCATGAGAAATGTAAGTTTAGGAGTGCACTGGGGAGCAGGCTAAGTCAGCACAATTAACAACAGTAATAACTAGAGGATGACTTGATCTAGAACCAGAAACTCTTGTCAGCTCAGATAAAGATGCCCTGGGAGGCAAAGTGAGAGTAAGTAATGTTCTTCCTTGTTTCGCTCAGGGTATGTGAAGTATTAACTCTGTCTGGCCACTAGGGGACAACTCAGTTCTTTGCACGTTGCACTGAATTGCTTCTACCATTCTGCGTGTAGGCCAAAGAAAGACAACAGGATACTAATTACATCAGGGTCCTGGGACATCCCTTGCCTAAGCAGCACATGTCAGTAATTTATTATGTGATACTGTTGTCTAGTTGCTTCAGTATGTTAGCTTGGTCTTTTCCAATTTATGGACTTCTTAGAGGTGTCTGAAATCTTTGGCACATCCTGCCAAATCCCTGGGGCAGAGCTGCATGAATCCATATATTTTTCTTTCTAAAAATTTTTTCAGTAACAGCCTTATCTGAAATTTCAAAGGCTGTATAGATGGGGAAAAGGTGAAATTTGCATCCTTGTCCAAAGATGTTACGCTTTCCCCTGTTCCAGCATAGCCAGGGAGAAATAACAGCTACTTACCTGGTTCTTGTCATCACGTCCATGAATACTGGTTTCCAAGCAGAAACTCTCAAATGGGAACTGTCTCCCTGACAGACTTTTACCTTTGCTCTGGACTCCATACAAGACCCCCTACCCAAATCTGCCTGCCTCATGAGCTCCTACACGTCCTTCAACATTACCTACTCAACAGGAAATTCAGGGACTCGTCCTGGACAGTACCTCTCCCACGTCAAGCACTGAGGTGCCAGGTGTGTGTGGGCAGCCTGGGCTGTACTGTCTGACATTGTCTGATGTGGATAATGTATGTTTTGTTTTACTGTTTTTAATTTTATTTTTATTATGTTTATGTAACTTTTATGTAAGACGCTACACATGATACATGACAGATAGACAGCTAGACCTTCAAGGCCTCACCCCTTGCAGCCACATGGCGACCACTGGGCCACTGCTATGTGGAAACTTTGGAGCAAGCAACCCTCTATCCTCAGGCATCACCACTGCCGTCATACTTACCACACCATATCATGGGTTTTTCCTATTTTCCCATGAGTCCTATTCCTCCGTATACTTACTGGCACATAGTGATAAAAAAATAAAGAAAAAAGTGCCATCCAGATATTGCCTGGGTGCCAATTTAATTCCAGTGGAAAAGCCAATGCTTTTCCCAAAATTGCCAGAAAAGCCCCCAGCTACAATTCTTAAAAATGCTTGAACCACTTCGGTGCCCAGCATGCAGCAGCTGCTCCTTGACCTCTGCCCTGAGGTTGACCTAACTCGCCTTTCCACAGAGAGGCTTTATATCACAGCAAGACCAACATGAACAGTTAAAGTTGCGTATTAGACATCCCTGAGCTGAAGAGTCCTCTAATGACGATGCCGCATTTCCCTGTCACTGGTTCCCTCTTGTCTGGTCTCTGTTCTCTGCGCTCCTAAGTGTTTGTTCATTTCTCAGGCAGAACAGTTGAGCTATTTCATTTCCTTTTCTCCTACTGTTCCAGGTGCTAAGGTACCACCTGCAATCCTAAGAGACTTGGAGAATTGTTTTCTGAATTTAAAGTCTTAGAATAAAATAAAATATTTAATCTCACAATGGAAGGTAGGAAGGAAGGAAATAAGGGAGGAAGATAGGAGGGAACGAGAAAACGGAAAGAGTGAGGGAGGGAAGTATGGAAGCCGCTCACAGCTCAGGACAATTTCACAAGTATAAAGAGAAATGGTGTTTCAGCCTCAGAACTTCAGTCAGCCTCTAACTGAACCATGTAACTAATCTAGGGCAGTCTTTCATTCCCTCCCTCCCTCCCTCCCCTATGTCCCACTTTAATGACGTAGATTAACCTAAACAGCACATATTTAAAGTGTACGATTGCATTTTTTGTCTTATGTACATACACATGACACCAGGATCACAGTTAACATGATGAACATATCCATCACCCGAATGTGGTCTTGTTCCAAGCTTTAGGAGCAAAGCATTTAGTCTTTGATCACTAAGTGTGATGTTAGCTATGGTTTTTCCATACATGCTTCTATAGGACTCAGTAAGTTCCTTTCTAATCATAGTTTCCTAAGAATTTCTTTGTTTTTTAAATCAGTAATGATTGTTGGATTTTATTAACTGCTTTTTCTAGTGAGGCAACTGATTATAAGAATTTTTCAGGGTGGATGTTCAAATGTTAAACCAACTCTGCATTCCTGCAATCAACCCTGCTTGGTCACGGTGTGTTATCCTTTATATATATGTTGGACTTGATTTGTTCAAAATGTTGCTTAGAAGTTTTGTGTCTATGCTCATAAAAATACTGGTCTGTGGTTTTCTTTTCTTTCGATGTCTTTCTCAGGATTGGTACCAGCCTAATTCTGGCCTCATGAAATGAGTGGGAAGTACTGTCTTCATTTTCAGAGGAAAATACAGACATACAAACACAAACACAGAGTATTCTGATTTTAAGAGCTAAAAAAATAAATTCTCCATATTTAAAAACAGATTTGTTTTGGTTTTTCGCAATCTTTTTTTCTTTCACATGTTTCCCATAAGATCTGCCTTCTAGCACCTACACTCTATGCTCTTCCTCTGGAAAAGTGATCAACTTTCACTGTCTTTCTTAAAATTGAACTCTGGAAAGAACGTAGCCCTAACAATATTTTCTTACCACTCTATTGAACAAGAGGCCTTTCAAAGCCTTCTGTCTTGTCCTGAACGTTTATTAGTTTAGCCAAAGATGGCTTCAATACAAACTAAACATTTCTTCACCATCCCTGCCATAAAGCCATGTTATTGTGTCAAAATCAAAGCCAAGGAAGCCTTAAAACCCAAAAGCCTTTTTTAAAAAAGCATGTTTACCCCTGAGAGTAAGCTTTACTTTGTCCTTACCCAAATAAACAAGGATTCCTCTTCTTAAACCACAGACACAGGGCAGATTGAAGGAGCAAAACCTTTTGTCCTTTGGCTGGTGACTACACCAAACATATGTAAAGAAAGTCTTTCATTGGGATATACTACAAGGTTTCCTTCATAAGTAGCCTTAGAAGTCATGTTACTGGCCAAACACAAGATCCAGGAATCAAAGAAAAAGAAAACTGAGTCTAGGGGCAATGGGATAACTATAGTTATTGGCACCAACAGTACAAATTGTATATCCTGTTGTATTAGTCTTTTAATTTCAAACGATAATAGTTGTTACTTTTTCTTTGGTCTAAGTGAATTTAAACAGACTTACTTGATATGAAAGGGTAGCAAACATATTCAGAGTAGCAAACATAACTCAATGACTGGCAGCACCTGCCTCCCATTTACAAGTCTCTATCCCAACAAGACATGAGGCAACTAAAATAAGGAATTCATAAGTAATCTTTATCTAAAGCTTGAAATTTATGGCAGAAAGTGAACTCTAAAGATATTTATCAGAATGATTGGTAAATAGTAGATAATATGTGTTTGTTACATAAATGAGTGACTAAGTATATTTACAAAAATAAATACATGAGAAAACAAATGAATCGGTGCTGAAATCACCCAGGATAAAGGGATGAAGAAATAGGTGCTGCTACCATCAAATGGGGATAATCCAAGGAGGGCTTATATGCACAGCACTGATGACAAAGACACGTCTAAACAGCAGAGAGACCATAAGGGATGGTGCCGAAATCCTGGGCTAACAGAAGTGAAGCTGTTGCCACCTCTTACGTAAAGGATAAGGGGAGGGAGAGGGCTTGGAGGATGGAGGCCCGCTGACGGAATGTGTGCAGATCAACCTCCCAAGGCAGAGAGCAGAAAAGAGAAGGGTGGAGAGTGGATCTGGAGGAATAAGAAGAGGATATTAAATACAAATGGGCTGTGAACCTGGCCCCAGAGCATCGAACTCTAGAAAAGGAATAGTTGTCAATGGAGCAGTCTTGGCTGCAAGCTGTAGAAAGAGAGTCAAATTACTGTAAAGGCAGGAAAGAAAGTGGTTTTCAAACGGTGCTGTCTGGAGCACTGGTACACTAAAATGTTAATAATACCCCTCCAAAAAAGTATCTGACTTCAAATTGATCAGAGACCAATTTTCAAGCTGGTCAACAAAAGCAATCTAACACCCTTCCCTTAATGACAACCAGGAAGTGGTAGAGAACAATAAAAGGAACTTAAAACATGGGTCTGCGTTGGTGTACTACTGACCAATCATTTTTCAAGTAGAAACAAAATTAATCTTTCTCAAAACCTAACTTCTTAAACCAGTGCCAAAATAAGAATTTTGAGCGAAAAAAAAAATAACACGAACCCCTACTGTACTTGTATCCAAAATTGCACGGTCTCCTCCAGGCAAAGTCACTACTATGGTTTAACCGAAGACAGGCAGTGGTCTCTAATCTCTCGGCTCATGCCTTTCCCCTTTGCTCATGTTAGTCTAGTGATAAATGATGTAGAATTTCTCAGAGAGAGGGAAAATTATGCCCAATATAAAAAGTGGTTGAAAAAAGCTGATTACAGAGTCATTAGCCCCTGTGGGCTCATTTTATTGCTATAAAGTCATCATTCAAGTAGACATATATTTAGCTTCTGTGGCCTTCGTTTGTGGTAAGCGAAATAACCTCAGACAAAAAAAAGGGGGAGCCCAAGAGTTCAAAGTTCCTATTTTTAGTGATGTGACGGCCAATTTACTGCATTAGAAAAGCCCAGAGCAGAAGCAGAGAGATGTCAGCGACTTGTGTCCTTTGTACTGTGTGGTGCCCTGAGCACCTCTGGGGACAGGTTATTTTTAGAGCACACGTACTGTGAGGGACACTTGAAATGCAACATGTGGCAGGAAAAGGATAGCAGCAAGGATGCTGAGGCGCTTACCCACGCTGACATGTGAGAAATAGTTCAAGGAACTGGACATATTGGCCTAGAAAACAGAGGCCTGTATAAAACAAAGAGTTTCTTTTATTGAGTTTTAGGGCTCACTATGGAAATCAGATTGATTTATCCCCTCCCTAGCCCATAAGTGTATAGACATATTTTTTTAATTCAAGGTAAAAATCTGTGCTCATTCATACAATATTTATGATCAAGTACAATTGTTCTTTTATTGTACTATCTCTGAAAGTTAAAGGAGAATGTATTAGCAACACAACAGTTTTTAACATTGAGAGCTTCATATCACAGGTGGGTTTGTAACCAGACACTGGATGACTATCTGTGAGTTCTATTATAGAAGGAAGAATGTCTGTGTTCCTTAATTCAATGCACACACGAATTGCCTGGAAACCCTGTTAAGTTGCAGACCCTAACGTAGTAGGTCTTGGCTGGAGCCCGAGGTTTGTCATTTCCAACAAGCTCCCAGTGATTCGGATGCTGCTGCTCTGCAGGCCACACTTTGATTAGCAAAGCTTTAAGGTTACTGCTTCTCCAACACTGTCTGATTTCAGTGGGAATCAACACGTCTAGCTTGTGTCACCTCAAATATAATGTCTTGTCTTTTAGACAAACAAACTAAACTAAAATGGAGTCATATACCTGTCACCAAAATGGAGTTTGGCCTTGCAATTCCACCTTGCTACTGCACCCTGATGAAATATATGAAACTGTTTTGCCTGTGCCTTTAATATAAACTGCAGACCCTGTGGAAAGGATGCTTCAGTGTTCGGTCCCCACTCAACATCTTAGCTCGGAGCCACTCTCCTGGGCCTTCTCTTGCACCTAAGCCCGTCCTGTTGAAGTCCCCCACATGCTGTCTTTGTCCCATGCTGATTTTGTTCAGATTGCATGGTTAGTGCTTTTTCCCAAGTTCAACCTTGGAGTATTTGAACAAGGTCTTGGTGTCTTCCTCTTTATCCCTATGCACTGTGAGGATTCAAGCTCTGCAGTAAACATCCTTGCCCTTCAACTCAGAGCCAGTCTTCCTGACACTGTTTCTGCCACCAGGTTCTTCCTGTCCTGAGCGGGGCGTAGACAAATACAGGCCACTCATGTCAATTTGCCATTTCATGTGACCCAGAAATTACTAGGAAGGCAGAGTTTATTCAATACATTTCCAAACATTGTCTATTTCTCTTCTGTAGGTAAAAGCTAGAGAAGAATACTGATAAAACTGAGAGTAGAGATTTATCTGCTGATGATAGTTACAACCTTCAGGAAAAAATGAGATGCTTCCTAAGAAGCATGTCATAATGAGATGCTGAGAGTTTCCAAGTGTAGAGATGCCTTTCCTCCTACAGGTAAGAGCTCCAAATAACTTCCTCTGTCAGAATTCCATCCTTAGGATGTTTCTGTGTAGTTCTGAAAATTTGACTACTAAATTAAATAAATCGCACAAAGGATGGTAGGAAAACATACCATCACTGAGAGAAAATGGAGTAATTTGAATAAGAGTAAGATAGTTCTTGACACATCCAACTAAACTTCTGGATCCCTAAATTTCTGGAACATATATTCAGATATAGCAGCATAGAAAGGTGGCCATTCCATCTCATAGTTTCGTCTACCAGCTATGAACTCTGACAGAATTTCTTATCTGAAAATTCCTGCTAATTATTTGATATACAGGGGTGGGCAAAAACAGGGCTACAATGTCTTGTATAAATAACACAACAATTAATAAAATAATACAAAAATAAACTGGGTTTTGCATACTCAAAACCCTAAACCTACTTTGTCCTCTCTGTGTATTCTATTTACTTGCTTTGTATTAGACTTATTTTCCCCCCAAATTGTAAACTCGTACAGGCAGGGACTATGTTCTAGTCTTCCTTTGCTTTCTCCTCAGTGCTGGGAATTTATTAGGGACTTAAAGAATGCTTGTTGGTTTATTATTGAAGATGTCACAGCAAACATTTTACCAGCAAGAGATGTTCAACCTGTTTTCTGTTTAGTAAGAACCGAGTCTGTTGTAACAGGTACTAATGGGTTGGGAAATTATAAACATGGCAGAGACCTTTGGCCTTTTGTTCTGAATTCTAAAAGGGAGGAGGGGCAGAAATTCTTTGGGATAGATGTGTGCAGCTACTTGTTTACCCATTGCAGGGAGTTGGAGGAAGGAGTCCGAGCAGGGCCTTTCCCAGCCCTCATTTCACGGAGTTGCCCCTGGCTTCCCTCCCCTTCAGAACGGCCATGGTTCCTACCCCCACTTAACAAGAAAATAGCGTGAGGACATCTCGTTACTTGGCTGCTGAAGAAGAAAGACAGCTGTGTGTTGTATATGACGGGTTTGTGTGGTGATCATTTCAAATGCTTCAAAACCTACAGGGAATAGGCTGGTCCGTGGGTAGTGGGTTATCAGAACTCAACTAAAGTTAGTGTCACTAAAGTTGGAAAACAACCCCCCACTACTCAATTTGACTGGCCTTTATCCTAGCCCTGGCTGGTGTGGCTCAGTGAATTGAGCACTGGTCTGCTAACTAAAAGGTCACCAGTTCAGTTCCCAGCCTGGGCACAAGCCTGGGTTGTGGGCCAGGTCCCCGGTTCAGGGCTTGCAAGAGGCAAAACCTACAAGGAATAAGTAGCCATATGCCTTCCTTTTTCTTGTTTCAAAAACAAAGCTGTCTCTTTCCCTGCCTCTCTCTCCTCTGGCTCCTTAACCTCATTAAGAAGCCATTGCCTTTATGAACTTGTCAGCTTCCATAATCACCCGAGCCAGTTCCTTAACATATCTATCCCAGGCCCTTCTGCTCTTGCTCCACCTCTCTATCTCTATTTCCATTCACACACACACACACACACACACACACACACACACACGATTCTGTTTCTCTGGAAAACCTTAATACAGGCTCCTTCCGCTATGACATGTGGAAGTTGGTCCTTTCTCACATGGCCACAATGGCTGCAACACATTAAACGAAACTCAAATGATCCAATAGAGAAGGGACCAACATAAACGTTGCCTGTCCTTCAGTTTCCAAAGAGCCTTCAGCACAGTGCAAATGAAGCTGCTAGGTACTGGAAATGCTTCCAGTGTTTTCTTCGCTGAAAACTTCTCAAGCAAAGCCCTGTAGTACATGAGTTAAACTTTCACTACCTCTGTCTGTCTGGATGTGAAGGCTATTCTGTTGAACTTGGTGAGAAATGAAAGACTAAAAGGGTGTCATGGGAGACAGGGGCCCCGGAGCTCTTATTGTGACAACTATGAAACTGAAAACAGTGGGGAACGGCAATCAAATGTAAGGATCTCCTAACTGGCACTTTAAGGTAAGCAACAGACGTTGCAGCATCTTGCATGAGAAAGCTGGAAATTCATTGATGAGTCTCACTATGGCATTCTGCTCTACAATTTTTCAACTTGATTTCTGTCCAGCCCTGAAAGCAACAGTGATATTCGTTCATGCTGATAGGCTGTGGATGTGATCATTTGTCCAGTTGGTCCTACTGCCCAGGAACCATTTTATTTCTCAGGCAAAGATCATTACTGACTATAAAAAATCAACAACAGACAAAAAATTAAATTCAACAATCCTACTTTTCTATATCTAGAAAGACTTCTCTCTACCAAAATGGGGGTCTCACCCATGATTTGGGGGTAGATGTTGGACTTTTTTTTAGCAAGTGTGTTTTATATCTTTGCAGATTCAAAATCATGAAATCCTTAGTCTTCTGGCTGCTGAACCTTGAATTTGTTTGTAGTTCAACACGTCTGTGATTATCTCGGAATGGGAAAGACAAAGAAGACGTGAACCCACTGGTAACTTCAATTTGTACTCCCCGGTGTCCTTAAACATTTATCTTAATACCTCTCACTCCTTTCCCATCCTTTTTTTTTTTAAAGTTTGTGTCCCAAACAGTGATAAGCCCAAGATTACATATTATCTGTAGTTTTCAAATCAATATTACCTTCTATCGCCATAACCGCGCAGTTTAGGGCTTTGCGGCCAGCTACCATGACAATAGATGCACAGCCTGGAACCAGTTTTAGTTAATTAGAGTCAATCAATCCCAACTCTGCAAACTTCCTCATGTGAAACAATAGTATAATGAACCAAAGTCAGCAAGATGATTGGGAAACACAAATTATTGCACCCTGATAAATTAAATGTGACTATTACAAAAACTTCTTTCTAAATGAATACTCAGGGAAGGACTATATGAGTATTTAATACAATTAAGAATATAGGGAAAATAAACTTAAATGAGCTATTAAGTGGCCATCTTTTTATTAAAGAAAGGAAAACACTCAGAGCTTGTATGGTGGGGAGATCTTATGGCATCTTTATGAGACTTCCCTTGAGAAAATATCTTTGTGTTGATGGGGTCCTTGGGTGGAGTGGACAGAATGCAAGACAGGCGCCCTGTGAGCACCAGAACCATGTCAGCGGGGTGTGAGAGCAAAAAGGGAAGGGTCTCAGCTTCCTTCTCTGTGTGTGTTCAATGTCTAGAAAGTGCGTTTGTGTGACCAAAGGGTCGGAGAGTTTCCCCAGAACTCTGGCAGATCCGACAGGCTATCTATCCTTGGTCTTGACGGCACACATTCTCAGAGTTCAAGGCCTGCTGTAGACTAAGTAAAATGAACAGCCATTTATACTTGTTATAGGTAGAGTAAGACAAAGGGCAAAGATTTGCCCTCCTTTAAGCCAAACCTTGCTGTTGCTTTATCCTAAGGTAATCTGAGAATCCTATCAAAACTGTTATTTTGGGAACCATGTTGATGGGACACAGTTAAATGCAGGGGGAGCAGGGGATAATGGGGGATTGGGGAGTTTGTGATGCAAATTGATATGGAGCCAATGTCGCATTAGGGAAACAAGAGGTGGAAAGCAAAAGGGTACTGGATGAGGTGGGTAGAGGAAGGAAGTTAAAAGAAATGTAAAAGGGTGACTTATAAAATTAGATTCTTATGCCTCACCTTAGGCTAAAATTGATCCTATGATTGGCTGTGGGCAGGGAACCAACTGGCATTAAAAAAAAATCCCCGTGCAAGGGGGTGGAGAGAGCTCTGACCTAGAGTTAGAGGACTTGGGGGTCCTCTTCCAGCAAGTTCTTTGATCTATTTGGCCTCTGTTTCCTGATCTACGAAATGAGTGTTGAAATAGATGATCACTGAAGGAGCTTCCAATTCAAATATTTCATATCCAGGTATAATTTCAAGAAGAATTTTTAATAACTTACTCCAGTGACACGTGTTTAACTACTGTTATTGACTGAATGTCTGTGTCTTCCCAAATTTTAAGTTGGAAACTAACCCCCACTGTGATGGTATTTGGAGGCGGAGCCTTCGGGAGATAATTAGGTCATGGGATTAGTGTTGGAATCAGAGGCTCCAGAGAGCTCTCGCTCCCGTTCTGCCCTGTGAAGACACAGGAAAAGAGGGGCATTTTTTTTTTATGAACCAGGACGTGGGCTCTCACCAGACACTGAACCTACTGGAGCCTGATCTTGAACTTCCCACTCTCCAGAACCGTGAGAAATGAGTCTTTATTGTTCTAGCCATCCCAACTATGGTAGTTTTGTTATTGCAGCCCAAACAGACTTGTGACAACCACTGAGTTACTTTGTTACTTCTGTCAAATAATCACACAGATCAAGGCAAATGCCAGAGATATTTGTAGCATGGTTCATAAGAATATTATGTTACATTAGATTGTATTGCTTTATACTAAGCTCCCATTTATTTTCTCTTATTCTGAATCAGTCTTTATATACTCTCAAATTCACATATAGTTTTTGTCATTTATCAGGTGCATAAACAGGACTTGTCTTAAAAGAGGATTAAAGATTGCTCACGTTCATGGTGAGACTTTTTATCCATCTGTATGTCATTAGGTTTCATTTTCCTTATTTTTAAAGATGGCTGCTGCAATAAGGTAGCTCACTGTTCTTCATGCTGTAAATTAATAGTCAAAATAATTTGATGCTTCTAGAAGACAAGAAAGAGGAGCCATGCTATTCTCAGTATTCTATAATATCTAGTACAGTATATGGTTATGAAGGTACTTATTCAGTAGCTGTTAGATGACAGGCAGGAGTGTAGATGAATGAAGAAGTTGCAGATGGGTGGGGGAAATAAACACATGGATAAAAAGAAGGTCAATGTAAATACAGTGGCACATAGTTTATATTTCTTTTCATTTGGATCAGTTTTAATTATCTTTATTAAAACTTATTTTAGGAAATGACAATAATTTGTGTAATAGAAACACATGACACAATTCTATACATTTTCATATTTATTTAGCATATTCAGACTCATCGAACTCTTAAGAAAAAGATAATTAAAAGATAAAATAATTTTTTACATCTCAAAGACATGCAGCAAATTTAAACCCACCTTCCATATCTCAGATTCAAATTCTATCATTAGCAATAAAATGAATTTAAAGGTTTCCTTTCTAGATATGTTTTATACCTATAACTTAAAACTCACAAAACCAGTTGCTTCTTCCCAAACCACGTTAAAACACACACACACACACACACACAAAGTATCTCCATTGGCCGTGACACCGCCAATTGGTGATGAGAAATTTGCTTGTGCTTTTGACATTTCTGTGTAAAACAACAGCTGCTCCACTCACTTGGAAGCAGCCTCTTTCCCCCACTGGGAATTCTTATCCCCGGTGGAGGTGGGTGGGCATCCGTCTGGCAATGGTGTTTGCATACAGAGATTCTCAGGCACTCTACGGCTGACAGCCAAAATGAATTCATTCTGTGAGAAATATGCTTTCCAGCACGAGGCGGCCAGACCTGCTTCCCTGTGGGGATCAGGGCATGAGGGGAACCACGGCGCTGCTCCCACCCCAGTGAGTCTGACACCCACAACCACACGGGGCCAGCCAGGTACAGTGTAGACACCTGAAGCTAATGCCTTAACTACCTCTCAACTATCAGCAGGAAAGTTTTAGGAGAAAAACGAGCAGATTATTTTCAACAGAAACATATCTGTGAATGTACTGGGTCCCCCTCTCCCTTTGTCTCTTATCATCCTCACCACCAATATTATCATTATTATTGTTCTTTCTGCCCTACCTTAAACCTTCCTGAAACTTGAATAGTGTTTATTTCTTTTTCCTCTGGCCTCTCTTCTTTTCTCATAGGTACCTTAAACCATTTAATGAACACCCTCACTCACTGGGCCCTGAAAATTCAACCCCAGGGAAGAAGTGGGATGAGTTTCACTTAGGCAAGTAACATCAAAACACTGAGCCCTGAGAAGGTGCCTATCATTCTGAGCCATTCCATACCGATTATCTGGGCCTGGATTCTGCTGATTGTATTTCTACTCTCATCACCATGGGCCTTTTGAAGGGCACTCCCTTACTCATCAATTCTGTGGTTATCTTGCATGGTTTCAGTGCAAGTCCAAGGCTGCCTCTGCACAAACTCAGGATACTCTTAGAATGTGGGATATAACTAGGAATGTGGGATATAATCTTTTCACTACACGTCCCCTGAAGCTTCTTGTCCTCCCATCCTCACCATTTTTCTAGATTCTGCTTCATTGTCACTTCCTCAGTGAAGAAGTCTCCTTTCTAGGTCAGATTCTCCGCTTAAATGCTCAAAGTACTTCAATTTGTCAGAGTATTTTTCAGTTGTGGTAATATGACCTTTAGGAAGTCCTCTGAAGTCCCCGCACTTGCTGTATTCTGTGCCCAGGAGGGCAGAATCAGGTCAGTTTGGTTCGTCCTTGAACCAGACCTGCATAGAGCTGGGCACATACCGGGGGCTTTGTACAAATTTGTTGAATAAAGAAATGACTAAGACTATTTAGATCCCTTTTTTCAAACACTCTCTCAGTTCTTAAAAAGGACCAGTAATTTATTTGTATAAGAATATTCTCTTAAGAAGAGCAAAGGAAACCTTTACTTCCACTGCCTAATTTTCTAAGTGAAAGGATTCTGTCCCTCAGGTCTAATACCATCCAATTTAGAAAAAAGAAAAATATGTTTGTTTTTAAATTTTTTAAAATTTAAAACGTTTATTGTTTTGGAGTCCTCAAAATCTGCTTCTTAAATGACAGATAGTCAATCTGCATTTATTCATTGTAGACACCATTTCTAACTTTTTTCTAAAAGTTTGATTTTACTTAAACCCTTTTGTAATGATTCATTTACTGAACACTTATTAGACATCTATTACTCAGCTAGGACCTCAGCTATGTGCTGTGAATAGAAAAATAACATCTACTGAGGAGCTACACACTTAATAAGAGATCTAAGATAACTGTGAGTATGGCGTGATGGATACCTACAGGAGAATTAATTAACTTTACCTGTGAAGATTAGGCAGCATCGCAAAGAAGGGGCGGCATCAGGGGCTGCTCTTGAGGATGAATGGAAGGCTGCCAGGCAGACAACGACTTCCTCCAGTCCCTCGGAAGGAAGAAAAATGGCACGAGTGAGGGCAAGGGGATGGTTCACACATTCAATTATTGTCCTGTGTAATTCAGACTTCATAACACACAGACCTGCCTATTTTATGAAACACCTCTCTGTATCCTCAGAGAGCAAGACCCTCTGAAACACAGCACCTCTTCATCTGGTTCTCAGACTAGTTGATCTGGAGGCAGTTTGCAGCAGGTCTGTTCAGACAGCTGTCGACGTGTGCAACCGCCCAGCCGTCAGAGAACACGGAGGGCCTCCTCCTGTGGAGATGGACTTACATGATTCACCGGTGACTGTGCTGTAACTCCTTCATGAAATCCCAAAGCAGTGGGAGCTCCACCTTCATTATTATCAGATGTCTTACAGGCACCCAAGTCAACACTTTAAAATGACTCCCTATGAGTTTCCAAGACCAAGTTTATCTTCAAGAAAATTTTCTGAAAGGAGCCTGCTAGAAGCTGGTTAGCAATACTATAAAAATGCCTTTTAATAGTAAGGATCCTGTGCTCCCCACATTCTGCCACTTTTACCCTAGAGACAAAAAAAATGTTTGAAAAGGAGCATATGAGTAAATTTCCCCAAAGATTATAGAAATTCCAAGAATTTCAAGTTTCTCTCTCTCTCTCTGCACCTGCTTCTCCTCTTCCTCTTCCTCTTCCTCCTCCTCCTCTTCTCTCCTCTCTTTCCTGTCTCTCTCTATGTGTGTGTCTATCTCCATGATGGATGGGTAGATTGATAGATGATAGGTATATAAATAAATGGGTAATTATATAGATAGTGATAGCAATAGAAAAAGAAAGGTAGACACTGTCCTTCAGAGAGCTGAAAAAAATTTTTCATCCCTGAATAAAATGCAGATTACTGTAGTTTGGGAATCAGAGGAATGAATTTTTAAACACATTTATTTCCTTATAAAATTACAATGTCACAGACTGCCAGATTTGAATCCATAAAACCTCCCGAAGCAGCCAGCCTTAGTCTGAAGGAAGCCTGCCTCCACCCTGCCACCTATCACGGGTCACCCACTGAGAGAGGACAGGCAGTAAGAGTCCCCATTGTGGAGAGGTCCTCACAGGTCCCTGCCCTGGAGTTCTCAGCTGACTTTATTCCAAATGTCCCCAAAGAAAGAGCTTTCCCTTTAAAATCATTTCCATTTTATATTTAAGACTGCTAAGGATATGCTTTTGTCAAAAAAGCTGCTGAGAAAGAAAAAGAAAAAGGAAAAGAAAATTGTTCTGAGACCTCGAGTTCCCTACAGCGTGAGCCAGCATCACATACTCAGCGGTGAGAGCGTCCTGGGCTTGAATGAATGAATGCGCTGCTTCCCACGCGGCCCTACGTGACCAACCACTTTCCTATGCTCCCGAACACCACCTTCTTCCCTTCTGAAGCCATCACTGGACTCCTCGCCTTTCACTGTGGCATGTTTTACCTTTAAAGCATTGCATTAGCAAACAGTTTATTTTTTCGTCAGCTGTAATCAGTTTTTGAATTCTGTTGTGTTTTATTTTTTTTTTTAGCCAAGTATGGTTCTCATGGTGTAGTAAATGACATTAGGCTTTTGTAAATTCTTGCAGAATATAACAGATCATTGGTTTTATAACACAGTTGCTGCTTTTGCATTCTGATGAGATTATTAGTAGCAGCCTAGAATGCAGCGTCGCTGCATACTGTTAGTTAAAAAAAAATAAAAGTTTACTAAATGGTCTCTTGTCAACTGTATCTGAAAATCATTATGGTTTCTCTGTTTCTTCTACATGAAGGGGCTCTTCAGCAAGCTGGTGGCTTATGTCAACATGAGGTTACAAAATTATTATCCCAGCTCTGTTTGTTTCAGTGGGGCTTATGCCACGCATTAGCACTCCTATTGTAAATCTCAGGGGCTTAGGCATTTGTACATCAGGTGTGAACAATTCCAGTGTTCCAGCAGCGGATCCTCAGAGCCAATCGGCCCAGTGGTGGCTTTCATTCGAAACAAATTCTAAGGGGAACAGAACGCACTGGGTTTCTTCGATTTGGCATCTCTCCATAACATAGATTAGCCCTTTGGGGTGTTTGGTGGTCTCCTATAGAGAGATTTAAAATTCTTCTATTAATATAATTAAGCATTTTCCCCCTCTTGGGCCCAGACTCTATAATGCAAATTAGCTACATGTGATATTTAAGGGGCAAATGGTCTTCCATGCACTGCAGCGTGGTGGGGTTGGTGAGAGGGAGAAGTGCCTGCTTGCGAACGGAAGTGCCTCGCACAGACCAGGGAGCAAAACATTTTCTTCCGTGTGTGGTTTCCTTTTTTTTTTAAGGGCTGAAATGATGACATTTGAAAATTGCCTATTGCATGTGCACCTCACCTTTCTCTCCATACCACTTTACACGTGCATATCTGCGATCTGCATTAAGATCATGACATTCTGCGCTTCAAATTGATGCAATGCCGAACGAAATGCTATCCTGTGAGGCGTAATGGTTCTCCAGAAGTCATGGCATTCAACGCAGTCAAAAATATAAATTTTTAAATGTGTAAATGCATATTAAAATGAGAGATCTGATTTGCTTCAGTAGTTCTGGCCTATGAGACAAGCAATAGAGTGTTTTAAAAAACTGCATGCATCTAGTTTGCATTTTTACCTGAAAATGGGAATAATGAAAATGATAAATTTTTTTAACTTTATAGTCTGTTTTGAAATTCCCTCCATGTGATAGTTCCAAAATTGAATCCATTTCTCTCTCTTCTTTTGCTTTTCTTTTTTCTTTTTCCTCAGTTTCTAGGGATATCTTTGTTTTATTGGCAACAACTTAAAATGAAACGATGTTTAAAATGAACATTATTCTCACCCTAGCCAGTGTGGCTCAATGGTGGGAGTGCTGTCCTGTCTACCAAACAGGTTGCCCTTCCAATCCAGGCACGTACCTAGGTTGTGGGTTCTACCCTGAGTGTGCAGGAGACAACCGATGGATGTTTGTCTCTCCCCTGGATGCCTCTCTCTGTGTCCTCTCTCTCTCTCTCTCTCTCTTTTTCTAAAAATAAAATAAAGTAAAATTGGCATTATTCTCTTTGGAATTTTAAGTGTATGATTCTTCTGATTCAGCTATTCAGCGACATTCTCTATCAGGTTTATTTGCAGATAATATTTAAGAACTGCAATGCAAGTTCTTCTTTAAAATGTTCTCTTAAATGACTACAGCTGGTTTTATTACACTAGTTCACCTAAATGGAAGAGTGAAATAATCGAATGAAAACCAACTTCCAGTGCTCAGGGTTTAGGACAAGAGCCAAACCTCTGGCTTCAGCCTAGTTGCAGAAACTGTGCTAAGTACTAGGGATGAGGAGGCCAACTGGGTTGTAATCTAAAGGGCAAGAAAGTAAAACACTATATAAATTAAATGAGCTATGGTGTATAATAAGAGGGTGTGTAGTCCCTGAAAATCAGTAAGATCAGAAACACCATTATACATGTTTACATTTCCTTGGCAGGAGCAGGCCCCTTACCCACAGATTAGGTTTCTGTGCAAATCAGTAGAGGATAATGGAACTCGAACTCTAAATGTAAGTAGGTAAGAGTTTAAAACTCACCTCCTACAATTGCTGTGTGATCTAGAGGGGAAAAATTAACTTCTCTTAACTTCAAATTTTTCTGCTGCGAAAATAGAGCAATAGTCATAGCTACCTGAAAGGTTTATTTCTTGCAGGGAGGTTATGCATGGAAGAAGTTTAATGCAGCACCTGACATACAGCAAGTGCTCATGAAATGCCATCTGGCAATAGGAACATTGTTCTTCACAGAGCCACTTCACCTGTGTGCCTGGAAGGGGAGGGTTTTGACCAGGGCGGCTCATTTCTTCCCGCTGGCGAATGGGCTTCTTTCCCCTGGTTTGAGTAGCGTACGTCAAAGTGATCTTGTGAAGTTCTCACCCACGTCACTTCATCCCACTATCTATTCTGACCTGGTAAACCTGTCCCTTAGTCCATTGTGCACTTCCCTTCTTTGTAAAATTAAATTGCAGCTGATGAGGGTGGTGGATATAATCAAAAGCATTCACATATGTGTTTACATATAAAGCGGAAGGTGGCTCCCTTTAATGACTATGATGTGGTCTCAGCTATGTCACATGAATGCTTTGAAGATTTGCGCTGTTTTACCCTGGAGCCGTGGTCTCTTTTTTTTCTATGTGAATGAGTACACTGTGCTGTTTTCCTGGGCACCAATCAGTGCACACTCGAATGGTCTCTGGCAAACGGCCAGGGTTATGAGCCAAGGCCTCCGCTCTCTGCTGTCAATCCAGAATTCCTGTATCATCAGTGCTGTGTGGGGACCCCCTCAGCTGACCCGACTTCCTGCAATGCTAACACCAAGCCTCCCCATCTCTTTGCCTGCCAGTTAGAATATGCTTCCTTCCTGTCTTAGTTCATTTGGGCTGCTATACCAGAATACCATAGACTGGGTGGCTCATTAACAGCATTCATTTCTCACAGTTCTAGAGGCCGGAATTTCAAAATCAAGGTAGTGGCAGATTGGGAGACTGATGAGAACCCACTTTCTAGTTCAGATACAGTGCCTGCTCATTGTGTTTTCACAGGGCAGAAAGGGAGAAAAGGTGGGACCTCTTTTGTGAGAGCCCTAATGTCATTCATGAGAGCTCCACCCCATGACCTAATCACCCTGAAAGGCCCCACCTCCTAATATCATTACATTGGGGATTCGGTGTCAACATAATACATCCGGGCGGAACTCAAACATTCAGCCAAAAAGACTTTCTTTAATTTAACCATTACAACACATGCATGCAAACATAATCAGCTCTCCTCATCAAACCTCTTTAGAGACATTCACTCGACAAATATGTGTTGAGTGCTTTTATGTACCAGGTGCTGAGCTAAGTACCAGGGACATAAACTAAATGAGAAAACTCTCGACCTTAAGAACACTGAGTTTATCCTAGACAACAGAGGATAGCTAGGAATCAAAAAATGAATAGATAACCAAAATACTTTCAGACTGTGATTAATGTTTTAAAAGAAATAAAGACAATGCTATCCCAAAAAGTAACAGGGGGATTTACTCCACTGATATGGACACAGAGTGCTTTCTGAGAAACAAACTATGTAAAAAAAAAAGACCCAGAGAATGAGGACTAGCTAAGCAAGTGACAAAGCAGTGGGAAAAACTTTTTTATTTTATGTATTTTATAATTTTTAGGGTGCCCTGACCAGGAATTGAGCCCACGACCTTGGCATACCAGTACAATGCTCTAACCAACTGAGCTACCTGTCCAGGGCCAGAAAAACTTTTTTAGACTGGATGCACGGTAATGGCAAAATCCTTGAATATGAGAGAGGACTGAAGATGTTTCAAGAACCCAACATAATTTCACACAGCAGCTACAGCCTAGTGAAGCTGCTGGGGACCAGGAGTCAAGAGCCAGAGCACGCAGGGTCTTGCAGACCTGGGGGGTTAGGGAAGGGTCGGGTCAGGTTCCGAGCATGGCAGAAAACGAATGCAGGGTTTTAAGCATCAGAGAGACCTGTTCCAACTCCTCATGTATGAATGCTGAAGTTTGAGTGGGGAAGGGAATACAGGGAAGTCAGGCTGGTAGCACGGAGGCCGGTTGGGAGGTTCTAGCAGCTTTTCAGAAAGTAGGGTGTGAACTGGGGAGGGCAGGAGGTGGCATGGGGGTGGCAAAGATGGAATTAATTCAAGGGATGTGAAGGTGGAATCGAAGGAACTCAATGACAGAATTTGGGGGGTGGGGAAAGGGGAATGAGAGGATGAAAGAAATGAAAGAATTGCTGATGACTCCAGGTTTCTGACTGAGTCACAGCGTATAGGGCGTATCATTGACTAAGATGAGGGGGACTAAGGAGGGGGTGGGCTTGGGGGGATCAGGAACATGGGCATATAAAGTTAGAAATGCCCATGCACACATGTAGTCCAAGTACAATTGTGAAGAAGGCACTACCCAACAGGGTTCTGTGTGGTCCACTTACCTATTCATCAATGTGTCAGCACTGATCACACTGGAAAACTTAAAAGTAACAGCCATCATTTGCTAGGTGACAATGATCCCGTTGGTGCATAGCATCATATTTATGTGTTAGCTAAATGTAATTTTGATGTCAGGATTGCTCCTTAGTATCAGGGCCAGCACACAAAGTTTATTGTATTAAATGCTCTCAGAATAAGAAATGTCTAGTTGGGAGACTTTTGCCAAAAAAAAAAGAAGGGGGCTGGAGGGATGGCAGTTCCAAATCCATAGACCGATGAGAAGGTCTCGTGATCTAGAATCTGAGAAATGAGAGTGGACCAACAGGAACACAGCCACCTGGAGAAATATGACATGGTAAATGCACACAGTATGCCTTGGTAAACACGCTGAAATGGTCTCACCGTGTTCCAGAAATGTCAATCCAAAGATATTTCCCCTAATGTACAGATCAAATGGGCTGCATGAGGGAAAGTGTTTGAAGGGAGGGAGGAGACAGGAGGAACATTTTACAATCACATCCCTGATTTTTATAAGAGAAGCACATCCCATCATGCAAATCAAAGAAATCTGTATAAAATGTTGCAGAACCATTTCTTTCAAATGAATGTAAGATGCTAATTGGTGATGTATGTAGTCCCAGAGATGCTTGACATGCAAAGAGTGAGTGAAGTACGACAAAGCATTTGTGTGGGCCATCTGGAGGGGCACACCACACTCCGCATGCGATGAGAAAGTGGAATTAAACAGGAACTTCGGAAACCAAGGTCTAAATATTCATGGCTCTGGGTGCTTACATCTTCTTCACAGATCAACACTCTGGTGGGAAAACCACTCTGTGCTCCCAGAGATGGTGCTAACCAGTTGTGAAATGGACCCCGACTCTCCCCTGCACAGGGAAGATTATCGCCGCCCCCTCTGCAATCTGGATCTGGCCATCTCTGCCGCTTTGCCACGCATGCAGATGGTGCTCCCCCTGTACTTGACATGGGAAACGAAGTTTCGCTCTGGCTTCCTTCCAGAAACAGGTATTTGATCTCATGTGATAACAAATGTACATTCAGATATCCAAGGTGAAGATGCTTTCGACATACACATACATGTACAGATATTTTCTACAATTACGGAAGATGTTCTACAAAATAGACACTTTTTTTCTGCTATATAACTGCACGAGAGAATTTTTTAACTCACCAAACTGTAAAAATCATGAATTATATTGGTGTTCATTTCAGCTTATAAATTGAATTTTCAAAAATTAAAACTTGAGGGCAACATCACCTTGGAATGAAATGTCTTCCAAATTTTGTGCAAATGAAAGTCCTGGTCTGTAAGGAGAACTAGTCAATTTTTTAAATGCTGTTTGAGAGGAAAGACCTGGTCCAGTGCTTGAAAACGGGCCATAAAGTTCGGTGATCCATTTTTAAATTAATGATTTGGTTTCCAGTGAGGAAGCCATAGGCAGCTCGAATGGTTGAGAGAGGGAAGGGGAGAGAACAATTCAAGGACACAGAGACCCCCCCAAATTAAGTCGTCTGGACACTCAGCCCTATGTTCTGCACGGCAAAGCTCGTGTTTTCTTCTGAACTCTTGGCATTTAGGCCCTTGTTCTGAAAGAAAATTTAGAGATTTCTTTAGCCCACAGCTGGTTAAAAGACAAACGAACCCAAAGCACAAATACAAACACCTGGGAAATTGCATCCCGAGATCCATCTACCTCTTCTTAAACACATTTTGTTTGTTTGCCTCTCTGAGTGTAAGCCCCGAGGCAAGAACTCTGTCTTTTTAATGTCTTCCACAGCACCAAGCATATTGTAAAAGCTGAAGCAATGATAAACAATAATAATAATGTCATTCAAAGGGAATGCTGACTCAAATAGCATGAGTTTAACCCTAATGGTTTAGACACTTGGAGTTGGGAAAAGATATAACACTAGAATCAGTTTACATAACCAACATCTGCTCCCCAAATTTGATTCCATCTCTTCCCTGTTTGGGTCACAGGTTTTCAAAACTGTGGTAATAAAAAGTAAAACTAAAAAGAAAAAAACATATTAAGGTGTGAAACATAAATGTATTCACCAAATACTTACTGAGCATTAACTACATTAATAATATGTTAGTCACTAAAGATAGAAAGGTGAATGGGACCCATCTCCAAGTTTTTTTGGATCTCATAAGTTATAGATAGATCATGAAAGAGTTAAGAAAAGGGGAACTCAGAGATTTTTTTAAAAAACACATTTGTGAAAATCCATGCCCTGTAGATCATAATGAAATGTGCTCATTTGAAACGCATGGCCTATTCCTGAGAACATAGCTGCATGGCCAGCTCTTTGGAGGGAAAGCGCAACACTGACTTCCTACAGTCCGAGCAGGGACTGGCTGGAGAGTGCACTCCCAGGGGCTTCCTCACTCATTGACCTAAGATCATGCAGGTTCATGAACAAGGAAGTTCCTGCTACTGAAGAGCCCAATCCCTCTGGATAAAGGCCTTAGTTTATCATTCATGCAAATATAAGGAGGGTCCTACCTGAAGAATACTCATCTTTCACTTTGACATTTATCTAATTGTTTATTGCATTAGCTAGCTGCCATTTTCCCAGAGCAGGGACCTAAAAGAATGAAACAGAGGACAGAGATGTTTTGGTGGGGCTAACAGATAAAGAATCTGGTAGCCTCTGTGGGAACAGCACATTCACAAGAAAGACATTGAAAAGAACACAGGAGGTGCTTTAAGAATAGACCTTAGGGAGTAGGAAGAACGGAGAAAACTGGTAGGACTCATCCAAATTTACCTGAAGTGCTCTAAACATGGTACCTTGAGGTAGACTGGGCACGGCTCAGTAAACTGAAACTAAATTGCCTAAATTTTACCTGAATTGCAACTTACCAACCCTACTTTTCTAACTGGAATCCTAAACACAACTGCCACTGTTTTGTTTGTTTGTTTGTTTGTTTGTTTGTTTGTATATATGTATATGACTGTGTCTGAGAAGATTCAATGAAATTTGAAACTTTAGGGTCAGAAGAAGCCAGCAGGTATTATTTGTTGCATGAGACCTTTCTATATTCCAAATATTATGGACTGAATTATGTCCTCCTCATACTCATATGTGGAATCATTAACCCCCCAATGCAAATGTATTTGGAGGTGGGGACTTTAGAGAGGCAATTAAGCTTAAAGGAGGTCGTAAGACTGGGACCTTAATCTGATATGGCCACTGTTCTTGTAAGACAGAGACTGGTACACACAGACATAAAGTCACATGAGAACAAAACAAGAAGATGGCATTCGCGAGTCACAGAGAGAAACCTCAAAAGAACTAAACCTGCTGACACCTTGATGTTGGGTTTCAGCCTCCAGAACTGTGAGAATAAATTTCAGTTGTTTAAGCTCTCTCACTCGGAAGTCACTTGTTATGGCAACCGTAGCAGACTAATACACTGAGCTTCCATGATTACCAAATAGGAAACGTGCTCTTCATCAAAGAGGAGGTACTATGAAGACAGCACTTGTAGAAAGAGGGGCAAGTACAGAGACAGCAACTACAAGTCACAAGTAATGGTTTCCAGAAGGGTGAAGAAATGGTTATGCGTGTGTGAGCACACATGTGTGTGCGTTAACTGTATTGGTACCTCAATAGCAGTTGTGGGAAAGATGAAAAGCAGGACAAGGAAGTAACAATGGGTTATGAATGTTCATCTCATTTCTGACCTCTTGCAAACAAATGACTGATATAACCTGTACAATAGCATCACAGAAATTATTAATTAGGGTGAGTCATATTATTTGATAAAATTTTTAAAAGTAAGAACACTTTAATTTTTTCATTATTAATAACCAGTAACATTTGTTTAGAATTTGATGGTCCACAAAGCCCTTTGCATGATCATTATCCCACAGCGAGCACTGTTGGGACCCACGTCACAACAGTGATGGCTCACCTTTGACTTCAGAGCAGCTGCAGTGAACACTTCAACATAGTAAGTAACATGCATTTACTCTGCCACTATCTCTCCTTGAGCCCAAATAACAACTCTGCTCTTTTCTGCTTCAGGACTCTCTCTAAAGCCACACAACACAGTCACATCTATGAAGTGTGGGAATTTGGTGGGGGAAAGCTATCCCTGGGGCAGGGTAGAACCCTTAAATAATGAGACCCAGGCATCGGTGGATAAATGCCCCATCATCCCATGTTTTGGAGAGACAATTCTAAGGTACACCCTCTATCCATTTCTTCAGCGGTCCCTAGTGTGATTAAGACCTAGTGCCCCACAGCAAGAATCAATGAATAGTGCGTGAATATTATTTCGTACTTCCCAGTTTCCTCTCTGCACTATCAGAATGGCTTCCCTGTATCACCTCCCAGTAAACTACCTGGATCCAAATCCTTGACTCAGAATCTTCTTAAGGGTAACCTTTGTCTTCACTACATAGAATGTAAGCATAGAATGTAAGCCCCTATGCTTCATGACATGTACCAGTTACATTTGTAGTTAAAAAGAAAGGGGTGCAGGATGAATTGAAGCAGTCCAATGGTCGAGTGGTTAGAAGTTGCCAGTGACAGGACTGGCAGAGGACACCTCATGTCCAGGGCACAGGTGCATAAAGCCTAATCAAAGCAGTAATACCTCCTGAGAATTCAGCCCAGCACTGTCGCTCCCAAACACTTTCCATTGGCCAAGCAAACCATGCAGCCAAGAACACATCACTGGACTGGTGGACACTGCAAGGACACATGGCAAAGTGTGTGGGTAGAGGGAGAGGGGAAGAGTTGGAAACACCTCTATTATCTTCCACAACTGTACTTACCATAAATGATGATGCATCCAACAACTTACTTACCAAGTACATGACATGCCAGATACTGGGGATCCAGCTGTGAACAAGGCAGACATGATTGCTGCCCTTACGGAGGTTACAGAGCTGTGTGTATGTGCTCATGTCCACATGTGTTCTCCAACAGTTATATGTCACTCATAATCTAGCTCTGGTTGATTTTGAAGTACACTTGATGCATCTTAGTGATCTCTGTTAAGCTATCTCAGCTTAACAGAGAAATCCTCCATTTCTCCAGTGCAATAACTACATTAAACATGTAGTTATTGTGTGATAATAAATGATGATGATATAAAAAATAAACAGCAAATACATAGTAATTCTAGAATATCCTTTTTAAGTTTCAGTTTTAACTAAATCCCCAATTTCTCATCATTTGCCCCCACAAAACAATGAAACCCTTTTTAGAATTCCAGTTATTTTCTTCTCCCATGTGTCTAAATTTCAGATATTATAAATGGCAGTTCATTGTAAAAAATATATATTCTCTTAAATGAGGTGAGTAGAAGGTGAAATGAAAGACTCTGTAAAATCAGGAAAGTGGCATGCTTCTGTTGATTAAATAAGTGAGGGTGATGTAATCATTTTCATTCTTTACCAAATCCCCGATGCTCTTATCCCAGGATCTCTTCTTCTCAGAAAAAAGAGAGCACCACTATCATTTCCTCAGTGACTAGGACAAACACTAGGACACATTGTGGGGGCTAAGTAGACATTTATTAAATCAATGCAATAATGAATACACGACTCAGTCGATAAACCAGCCCATGGAAAGAGAGATAAACCTGACAATTCCCTGCTATGTCTGTGGATTGCTGTAGGCTTTGGTTCCCCATAGCTGGTTAGATGTCGGGGGTGTGTGTTAGATGAGTTGGGTGATCACTGACATACTCCCAAGGGTCAACTGGCAGCTCTCCAATCACCTCTCTTGACACAGTACCACTGACACACCCTTTCTTTACCTATGATGACACCTGCCATCATTCGGCAGAAGTGTCCAACTCGTGGCCTGCAGGCCGCATGCAGCCCAGAATGGGTATAAATGTGGCCAAACACAAAATCGTAAATTTGCTTAAAACATTTTTTTTGCTCATCAGTATTTATTAGTGTTTGTGTATTTAACGTGCGGCCCAAGACAGCTCTTCTTCCAGTGTGGCCCAGAGATGCCGAAAGGTCAGACGCCCGTGCAGGGTTCACGACGATGTCTCCGCTGTTGCATCCCCGAGGTTTCCTGAAACAGCACTTTCCTCCTCAACTGCATTGAGCGACTGCAGTCACCAGAAATTGCCATGATCTCTTCCAGTTCATCTCTTCTACTATGAATGCTTTGTTCTGCTTCCCATCTGTCTTTCCCTTTCTTGCCCTCCTGGAAAATCCTCCATTTCTCCAGTGCAAACAACCATTCCCTCCTCCATGCTCCCAGAGAAACTCACACACGGCACTGGGACTCATCCGACATTGTACTGCAGTAACCAGCTCTCATCAGAGCTCCTAAATAGGTGCTCAAGTGCCTGCTAAAAAACAAGTAGTAACAAGCTTACCCAATTGGCTAAAGAATCATCAACTAACAGCTTAATGTAAGTTTATAAATTAAAGGGACCCAGGGAAAATGCTATTATAAGCATAGTACAGCCTTCAGTAAGGCCTTCTGAAGCCTTCCTCTCAATCCTCCCAGAAATCCCCACCTCATCCCACATTCTGACCTCATTTTATCAACAAGCATTGTTGAAAACCTGGGAAACAATAACAAAACAAACAGATGAGCACAGTAGCATGAAATATGCAAAATGCTGTGCTCCTGTTTGAAGGGTCGAATTTATTGCCCTTAATCCAGTTTACAAATTGCAGGAGTTTAGGATGCTCATTGATGTTTGTGTTTGATTAAGACACGACTGTATATTTAAGAGCTGGCAAGACTGTTGAGCCAGGCAGCGATAGCTGCGGTAATTAGGCATTTTAACACATATTAGTGTAAACAGCTGTGTAAAATCCATATTGATGTTAGAAACACAAGTGACATGGTTCAATTAAAATATTTCAAGGTTGGATTTTGAAGGTGGCTGAAAAATGCTGAGGTGCACTGGGGACAATTAATTGCTCCCACACAATGACCTAGGCTCACAGAGGTCAATTTAAGGGAACTACCTTTCAGCCATAATAAATGAGAGATGATGGAGTGATCAGGAGACTCCAGGGTCAGGATTTCTCCTCTTGCACCACCCAGCCTTGCTGTGCAGCAAATGTGCTCTGTGCCCCCATGGAGCCAGGCTCACTTTTGCCCACCAGACCTAGAAGATCTCAGGGCAAGTACACCAGGCAAGACTGCCAGGTGCTACATCACAGAGTTGGCTATCGGTTTCATCAGGCCACGACTAAACTCCGCCACTCTTCTGTGAACTGGCAAATATCAATGAGCAGCTTCTATGCAGGGAAAGCCTCGAGTACAGAAAGAAAACCTAGACTTTGGGATAAACATAACTGATTTCAAATCTCCACCCTGCTCTTTACTATCTGCAGGATGTGGAGCAAGTTATTTCACCGTTCCAGATCTATTTTCTTATCTTTACAATGAGCATATCTGCTGCATAGAATATTGTGTTAAGAATTAAATAAAATCATATAGATGTATATGTGCATATATATGTGTGTATATATATATATATATATGTATGTATGTATGTATGTATGTATGTATAAAACCTACAAGTGCAACACAGGACCCAGATCATCATCATGAGGGATATGGATATTCTGGGAAGAATCTCATAAGCAAAAGATACTAAGATGCACTATTACTCTGCCACTTTACATTTATACGCTATGGCTAAAGAATTAAGTTTTCCATTGCTTCCGTGGGCTTACCATAGCAGATATGCTGCCAGTGAGGCTGAGGCCATAGGGCTATCTCAGTTCACCAGCAGTTTCAGACAGCACAGAAACCTTGGGGTCAGACGCAGAACTTGGAGATCTGAGTACCTGTTCTGGTCAGGCCAACACTGGACACCAGACAGACGATGGTCTGCGTGAATTCCTATGGCCCTTGAGGGAGAGAGACAGAGACAGCGTAACCCTGCCATCTGTTGACCTCGCAGCGTATTGTGCCACTTGTTGTATCATCTAATAAGGGCTCTCAAAGTGCGGGAGGCGGGGGAAAGGTCAGTGTTTACAAGAATGGAATTGCTAACTTTATTCTGCAAACCCTACCTGTGCCACTGCACATTAAATATTATATGCAGGCTGGTGGAACCAGAGATCCCAGGGACAATGTTCCCTGCAAAGTTCTTTCAGTTCCATCCCACTCCATTCCACCTGAATACCAATACGATGATTAAAACAGCTACCTGCGCTTCTCCAGGGGCACATTCAATAGATTTTTGAAGGTAAATCATATGAACAAAGAAGAATAACTCCAATATATGTCACTAGAAATAAAGGGCTCCCTACAGGGCCTGTGGTACTTTTAGCTTTATATGCCAGATATGTTATCAAACACACAATATTGGTCAAAAATTAAAATAAAATGTTCAGTGAAACTGCAGCTCTGGTTCTCAAATATCCATTATGATTGTATTAATAGCAAGGACCACTACAGTGATGATACACTGACCTCTGGTTAGATTTTATATCATATCCTAGAGCTGAAGCTATGTTTCTTGAGAAAAAGAAATCGAGAAACCACCATTCCCCTATTTCTAAGCAGGACTAACTATGCCAATGATTTTCAGACAGCTTCTTGTCTGTTTCATTTTTAAAGGTCTCCAGAAATTCCAGTCTCCCTTTTGGTCACAATAGGACTTGCATTTTTAGGACAAGCTTAGTTTGTGCCAAGCTTCAAACTCTTTTCCTATTTTCCTATTGCCAGTGAGGGTTGGCATTGAATAATAAACCTTCTCCGAGGAATGCTTTTTAAATCTGTAAGACAAGCATTCAACTTGACATTCATGTACTTGTTACTGAGGATTTTCTTTGTTGTGTTGTGTTTTGTTGGTTTGATTTTGAAAGACTGGGTTGTTTTCATTCCATTTATACAAGAAAAGGATATTTACAAGGTGTCTACCGAACAGTGAGCGCAGTGCTAACTGTTGACAATTTCAGTGCAGTGGCCTGCACGTGTCTCAAGCAAATACCCAAGTCTGGAAAATAGGGTGGTTTTTTTGTTTTTAAATTTTATATGTGTCCATCAAATCCACACTAAAAACCCACATTTCCATTTATTAAGGAAATTTGTTTTTGTTCGGTTCAGGTCCACTCAAGGCTTAGTTTCAGACACCTGAGAATTGTCAGTCTCTTTAGCGCATGCTCAGTCAGTTGATAGGCTACCAATGCTCCTTTCTCCCTGAAGTGACTCTGAGATTCCCAGAGGATTTACCAGAATCCGGGCCTCCTGCATTCCCTGCAAGTTCCCAATGAAAAGCCCCTCTTCCACCTTGTTCGGTCCTTTTGCTCTCTCTTTGCTCCTTGGAGGTATTATGGGCCCCGCGTGGCCACTCCTCCTCGGAGGGTGCAGCCCCTCATCTCATTCCAGGGCTCCTTGGCTTTCACTAGCCCTGCGGGTCGTGGTCCACACTCAGGGAGCACAGACACTTCCACACTCCCCATTCCTCCCTGAGCGTTCCTGGAAGGCCGAAAAATGCTGCTTTAGGACACCTGCAGAGTTCCCTGCAGCCATTTCTTTGTTTCCACTACTGCCGCCTGGAGCCATAGAGGAATTCCCGAGGGGATTCTCCCTGGGTCAAGCTTCTGTCCCGCCCCTCTCTGCTCTCCTATCTCTTAACCAGCCCCCCAACAACCAAAGGGCCCTTTCCTAAGGATTTATCTGAGTGCTCTTGGTGGAGAGCAAGCTAAAGTCTAAAAAGAAACAATTCTCAACTTGAAAGGTATTTTCCCTACCCCTAGGAGCCTGAAAACCCAGGCTTTTTGCTTGTTTACTTGCTGCACTATTCCTTTGTCTCCTTATGTCCTATTGTTCTATTTTAGTCTCTTCAATAAGCATCCCTTGAGGCAATAAATGTGACTGATTCAATGAGAGAAAGGTGAGAAATTTGTTAGGAAAGTGGAGGGTAAACCAGAGTTAACATCTTCAGTTCTCGTTCCACCACCCACCCAAAGAGTAATAGTTTCTTCCAGAAGCACACACTAGTGAGGTTTCTGATTCTACTAACCTGCAAATTATTTGAAGGTAAAGTGGTTCAGGTAAAAATCCCTTTTCCTGTCTTTAGAATCACGCGTGTGTTCCCTGCACCTGCTCCTATCTCTACCTCCTTCTCATATGTATCGTTTCTATTACTGAAACCCCCAAGCACACTTCACACATGCCCTGACCAAGAAAAATGAGTTGGTCCGCCCAAAATAATGAGGTCAAACCCAGCATTGCACCTACTGTTTCAGTCCTTAGAAAGTTTTTCAGATGGGAACAGGAGGATAAGTGCAGGCTTGTTAAAAATTGCTTTTTAATGGATAGGAAGAAAAAGACCTCAGATATGTTGCAAGAACAGCATTTCTGAAAGAGTCACCAACAGCTTTTTCAACCACAAGAGCAGTTCACTTTTCCCTGTAGTGGGACACTGTAGAGGGGTATTTCATGGAGAGCTGACAAGATATAGAAAGCTCGAAATATCCTCTAGGATCTTATTTCTTTCTAGCTTCCTGAAAATTCCCGAACAATCATCAGTCTAGAGCATAATAAGTTTAGTTGTCTATTGTTCAGAAAAATGTTCTGTATTATGTTTACATGGATCTCTGTGGGGTACAGTTAGAAGAGGGGTTATGGTCACAGCATCTTGGTGAAATTCAAGGAGCAAACTGGACGGGCCCTCTTGGAAGGGCAAGGATGGGCTAAATCAGCAACCTGGATCTCTGCTGCTACAACCCTCACTGTCAAGAAAGTGGATATCCCAGTGTGATTAATGACGTTTATTGTCCTCCTCAAAAATTTCAGTTTGAATAATAACTAATATGATCACCTTTTTTTGAGACTCTAGTTGCATAGAGCAAGAGCACAGTGGTCTTTCTGGACACATTTGACAATCCCAGATGGAGCCACTGCCAGCCATGACAGTTGTGTCATATGCTTTGTCAAGACTGAGGTAATGGGGTGCAATGGGAACCCCCTTGGGAGGGGCCATGAACAGCCCAAACCACGAGTCTGGACCCTAAGTTAAAGACTCCATCTGGACACCGGTATGAGTGAGACCCCCACCTGTGTAAGAGCTCAGAGCTCTGACCACCCAACACCCAAGCTTGGCTGTACCGCGGTCGCCTCGCTGGTGGGCCAGACTTCCACTGCAACAGATATGGTCCACCACTGCATCCACCTGGCTTGGGCCCGACGCCTGCCTCTCCACTTGCAGATGCTGCTGGTGATCAGTGATCGGACTTCATGCAAAACGCTTGCTCTGCTCACTTTTATTGTGTAAGCTCCCTGCTCTGTGTATAACTCGCATGTGCCTCTATTGGCTTATCAGGGAGGTCTCCCTTAATAAACCTATAATTGTGGAAAAACACTAACGTGTGAAAGTGACCCCTTCGGGGATGCTCCTTTGCTCATGACACTAGTGCAGTTTAATGACCAAAGTTTTCCCCCCATGCAATTCTGAAAACTGCTGACAGCCAAGCCCCCTAATGATGGGGGGGTTGAGGCATCTACCCTCTCCCTCACCAGAATGGACCTCTTCCCTTCGGGACTGTGCTTAAGAAATGCATGTTGTCACCCCTAATAAACTTTGCGAGCCTTTATGGCATGATAAAGCCTTGCTTCAAAACACGTACCTTGCTTTTTAGTTAGAAGCAGAGAAAAAACATATCCCCCTAGTAAACATATCTCCTATACCGTGGTAGTGAGAAATTGCCCCATTTCCCCCTCCTCCACTTACTTTTTTCCCCATGCAGCATTTATAAAACTCTGTCCAAGAATATTACTCTATAAAAAAAAAGCCCACCATCATCTCAAAATTATTAAAATCTCTGTGGGAATTCATGATTAATTTTAAGGCCTGGCAGATTAAAATACATTATTATGTACACTCTAGTGCATCCTTTCAGATATTTTCAGAATCTGATTTTGCTCTCTTGATACACACCAGTGACTCTACATGTATCTAGTAGATTGCAAGGAATAGATTAGCATTAAAGAGGCAGCATTGTGTTGTTAGGTTGTTATATGTAACTTGTGCTCATACATTAAGAAAAATGTACCTGGCATTCCCCTGGACATGACCAGGCCTCTTAAAAAAAGAGAACGTGTGAGAGAGTCATTAATACTTGGTGACGATACAGTTGTGGCAGCAGTTCTGAAATTCTGACCTTTGGAGTATTCGCTGATGTTTTTATCCAGTTCCCAGACAGAACACAAACCACAACAGCCTGCTAGAAAATTGAATACAGGCATTTATTTTCAGGAGCTGTCAAATTCCTACTTCCTAATCATGAAAAAAATTGTCGTTTTGGCTTTTCCTAGGGAGGTCACATTTGCAGCTGCAGAAAGAAGAATAAACCTACAGCTTCCTTTCTTTGTCAAGGACAAAGAGTAAAATCTGTGGAAAACAAATTGCAAAAAACATACAAACCTGATCGTCTTTCTCTTTCAAAATATTTAAAGAGACAGACAAGGAAATTAGCTTGTCTCTTCTTCCAGGATCACCTCTACCTTTGATTACTTTGCTCCTTGCGTGACTTTGAACGAGTGGAATGGTTTTGGTATGGAGGTGTGGATACCTGTCACATAGAGGTCAAGCTGCTCACCTCCGTGCACAGGTGGCAAATGCAAGGCCTGTGGGCCGAATCCCACTTTCCACTTTGTTTTATCCAGACCAGCACCTTGTTTTTACCCAGCAGCAGCACCGAGCTCTCGCTTAACTGTTAAGGAGTAGTTACATTTATGCAGTCCTAAAATTACATTCGGCCCTTTGAAGGTGACCGCGAGGCTGATGTGGCCCCTGGCGAAAATGTGTTTGACACCCCTGTGAGATGTATATTATTGTTAACAAATAACACTCATAGAAAGAAAAATAGAAGATTCTGATTCAGTTAAGAACTTCATAGGGCCTTTGACAATAGTAATAACAATAGACACAAGTGCTTTTTGATCCCGAAGCTAATACACAGCAAATATATTAAAACTAATTTATACTTTCCTTTTAAATATGCAACCAAATGCACCCACAACGTGGACCTTGAACCAGAAGATGAAGCATCTGTTGAATCATGCCTCTTCCTTTCCCTGATTTCCGTTTCCTTTGGTAGAGTTTTCCTCTAATTACCTTGCTTCCCCACTTGCAATTTTATAAAATATTTCTGTTTTTCAAAACCCTTGACATGAAGGGTTGCTCTCAGCAGGTTTACTTTTACTAACTACTGTTATATTGATCCTATTTCAACATAAGCATCTCTTTATATCCTGAGTTTCTTCTGCCTACAGCTTCCCACCCTTGCTCACCCTCCACCATCCACTCCATCCCCATTCGCCTGCTTTCCATAGCCACTCTTGCTTGACCTTTTTCTTTACTAGCTTCTTTTATATCTCCTCCTCTTTTTCCCCATCTGGCTAGACAATTCATGGATGAGACAGACAAAAGAAGGGGCAATTTACTAATGAGAAGGGCCAAACACTGCAGAGGCCCTGCTTGTCTTTGCTGCTGACTCTATTGTGATACTCTTCTCACTGGCTTTCCCATTTTCAAAAAAGTGTGTGTAGGACAGCCAGCGAGTGTGTTTATACAAGGCAACTGCAATCAATCATGGACATTCCACTTTTGAAATTATCTTTATATATGCATGCACTCACATACATACTTTTTATCATTATTCTAAGACTGATTACATGGTAGTTATATGTTCATTATAGCTTTTTGGATATTTACAGTTTGGAAGAAGATGCTGTGGTGAGAGGGACTCCCAACTAATTGCCTCTTTCCAAACATAAGATTAACCTTCCTTAATCAGCACTGGAGGTTGCTGTAAAAGACCCAATGTTTTTCCTGGGTTTTCATTCTGCCTCTGATATTGTGTGTTCATGTACAATCCTTCCAGGTAACATACTAATATAGATTACATTAATATATTAATGTATTTTATATTTATATGAAAATACATAATGTATTTTAATATTAGTATTTAATATGTCAATGTTAAAGTGCATTTATATATTAATATTAAAATAAATATGTATATTCGTATCATGTATGTTCCCCTCTATTGGAATCACTTATCTTAGTTGATTAAAGTAATACCTTTTCTCTTAAGAGAAACTAAGATAAGTGATTCCAAAAGAGAAGAGGCTACCATGGTAGATGTCTGACTGAGTTCCTTGGCCACATAGGTCCTTGAATAAACATCTTTTCAAATTTAACCAATGCAAAAATGGGCAGCAATAACTAACTTCATGATGGAAGGGGTTTTGGTACTCATCAGTTCATCTCAGTTCTGCAAATCAGTTGAGATTAGAATCATCTCTCCGTCTGAAATATGAATCCAGAGAGACTCACCAGGGAGTTTGTCTTGCTGACTACAGAGGTGATCTTCCATGACCAACCCTTGCAGAAACACCAGCTCTGGTACACAGCTCTCAGGGAGACAGTGCCCAACTGCAGGGCCAGCCCAGGCTCCAGGGCTAGTCCAAAATGCAAGTGTAGAAGTGAAGCTTTGCCTAATATTAGTCCAGCTCAATTTTAGTCATTGACTATCACAATGCAAGGATAGAGCTTCTAAGTTTTTGTTGTAATGAAAAAGGAAAAGATGAAGTTTTCATCAGTTTCTCATGAAGTCAATTCTCAATTAGTATTATACAGTCTCTAATAAATATACATACATATGTGTACATACATAGATAGAGTGAAAGACACACACACACCAGACAAAGAACATATTCTGTACATGGTGTTACTATCTCTTTCCTTCACATTCACAGCCTCACCTTCAGGAGACTTGTATGTAAATTATGTAAAATTAAAATAGTAACATCAAATTAATCTTTTTAAACAATTAATACCATTTTAAAAAATAATGAAGCTACCTGATACACTGGTAGAGAAAAGTACAGTTTTTGAAAGTTAAACAAACTCAAGTTTTAGTACTATCTCCAGGACTTATTGTGGAGTCACATATTGTGTGACTTTGAAAAAATGACTCAGCATCTCTGAGACCTAGTTTCCATGTCTCATAAAATATAATAAAACTTATTTTGCATGGCTACTGTGAAATTCAAACCAATATGAAGCGCCCAGCATGTGAGTTTTCAAATACGTTTTAGCTGCCTTCCATTTCCCACCACACTGATAGCATGAAGTGCAGAAGAGGAGCCTTTGAGTTCAGGCAGGAAGATTGCTCTCTTTCTTGAAGGGTAAGAAGCAAGGACAGAGCTCTGCTGCAGAACTGAAATAAAGTCCAGAACCAGAAGGGCTCATTGTAGGGTCCACAGACAGTGAAAAAATTAGGAAATAAATCCTGTAAAGATCAAGAGTTTGACCAGCCATAGGACTAGGGGTGAGCAATGTGGATTCAAGCCAGACATGACTGAACCCAAAACTTAAAGGTGTTTTGCTCGGGAGATAGGAGTAGAAGAGCCAAACTACAGCCTTGTACTATTCAGATGAGGTCATCTGTATTCAGATAAGTCATTAAATGTAACCATGTGATCTGGAGAGACCACTGCTGTGTGAAGGATTTACCACCGTGGCCCTCTCTTGGAAGGAATTGTTTATTTTGTGCTTGTTGGCGTTGCTCTGCTCCTTAACAGGAAGGAGAAGGCAGCCAGGATCAGGCTACTACTGTACACGTGCAGGAGTGAGTAGCCTGGAAAAAGAAGGGTTGAAGAGGAAGAAGACCCTGCCTGGGAGAGGGGTCAGGAATCTCGGAGAACCAAGGGGCAGCTGGCTGCCTTGTGCTTTATAATTTGGGAACTTTGGGGGGAAGTTGTATGAGTTTATGCAATGCAACCCTCCTCACACCCCTGAAGGGTTATTTCAGTGTTAACAAAAGTAATATTACTGATGGCTATTAAGTATTACATGATTAACATGTATTCTATTCCAAGATCTTTAAATAAATGAATTCTTACCACATACCAAGTAAATAGGTGCAGTCTTGGTCTTCAGTTTGCAGATGAGGAGACTGAACCACAAAGAGGCTGAATAATGTGGCTGAAGTTATCCACCCAGTGCATTAAGGAGCCTGGGTCCAGAATCTGGGCTCACAGTCCCTAGGGAGTGCTTAGAATTCCAGTATCTAATGTTTGTTTATTATTTTTACTTCTCAAAATTTTATTTGTCAGTTGCGGTTTATACTTAATGTTATTTTATATTCGTTTCAGGTGAACAGGATAGTGGCTAGACAATCATATACTTTATAAAGTGGTCACCTGAAATGCTGAGTACCCACTTAGCACCAGAAATAGTTATTACGACATTACTGACTGTATTTCCTATGCTGTATTTTACATCCTTGGGATTATTCTGTAACCACCAATTTTTACTTCTTAATCCTTTTATCTTTTTTACTCAACTTCCACCTCCCCTCCTGCCTAACCAGTCTGTTTTCTGTATCTACAGATCTGTGTCAGTTTTATTCATTTATTTTGCTCTTTAGATTCCATATATGAGTAAAATCCCGTAGCACTTCTCTTTCTGTATCTGATTTATTTCACTTAGCACAATACTCTACCCATTCATGCTGTCACAAATGGCAAGATTTAAGGACACAACATGCGAAGAAGAGAAAAAGATAACCCAGGTTTATTCTAACCACAGCCCAGATAGTAATGGCGATAATGTCCACTGCACTTTACTTGTAATGTGCTAGTTACAAATGCAAAAGTCCTCTACTCATTACTTAATCGTCCCAACAACCCAAGCAGTAGTCACAACCCATGTGACTGTACAGCTAATGTTGGTGAGGAAACTGAGCTCAGCAAGGTTAAATAATGTGTCTTGGATCACCTTTAAATGGGATGTATTTTGCCTTTATATTTCCTGGTTTGGAGTTGCTTCAGCTTTTGAATTAGACAACTCATCTAACTCAGGGGCGTCCCTGCACACACAGGGACTTACACACACACGCACGCACACAACACTTCCCTCGGCATTGGACATCGACTCTCTCTCTCAACATAAGTTGAGTATTATAATGTAGGGTTAAACTAAAAGGCAAAACTCAGGCACTCTTCTTGCTTTAGAGTTTGGTTTTTCACAGCAGTATTAGGTAATAACCCATAAAATAAGCCCTGACCATGGTGAGTTTAAGTCCAAACGTATTAAGATTTCCACTTACCATCAGGGTTAAAACCCTGTCTTGATTTTCTAAAATATTTCAGCAGAGTAGGCACTGAATTCTAAGTGGCCTACAATATTAACTCCCCTTTGTATTTGCAGCGGCTTAGCCAGCAGCTTTGGGCAGAACTGTGAGCAGGAAAAAAGAAGAAGTGAGAAGAAGGAGAAGGGGTAATCACCAGTGCATGAACTGAGAGAAGTCAGCCATTCACAAAAGGATTCCATAGTCAACATGTAAAAGGGGTTCTTTATAAATTTCCTACTCATTTTATTTTCTTCCCTTGCTGCCAGATTTTTTATTTGTAAACAGTTGGAAACCTGTAGGAAAGAATTATCAAAATCAAGAAGTAAATAAGGGGGTAAGAAATACATCTTATCATCTATAGGATTGATAGTAAGGCATTTGTAACCTCAATATCCTCTTCTGGAGAATTAATTAATTCATTCTTTTATTCAACAAATACTTATAGAACCAGCACAAGGCCTAGAATGGGAGATATAGTATAAACAAAAAAAATGAAGTACTTGCTTTATAGAACCATATTTTAAGGATAGAGAAAATCAATAAACAAACTTACATTCAAATAAACTTATTATGAAAGAAAGGAACATAAATAGTAATAAAGTAAATAGAAATGATACATTGGGACTATATTAAATTGGTTAGATGGAGTGAAAATATTGAGAAAAAATTGCATTTAAAGTTATAGAAGTTCCCATTTCAACAAGCATTTAACACTGTGCTAGGAATGAGTGCACTCTTGTTTTTTATTGCAAACAGCCTAGATAAGAAAATAGGAAAGATGGTCACATCTTTATAGCTTCCCAAGACAACTGCTCTAATGTAGAATGGAAGAGGATGGAAGAGTAATCAGAGAAATCTCTGAAAGCAGGAGATGTTTAAGCTGAGCTTTGAAAAATAAGCAAAAACTCAACACATAGAAATACTTATAAGTCTGGAAAGAAATGTAGAATCATATTATAATGAAGAGATACATGTCTGTTAAGGAAATTATACTTTATCCTATGAACAATGGGGAGATACAGGGACTTGTAAGAAGAGGAAGAATTCCATCACATTAAAGACAGATCACAATGACAGAAGTGCAGAGCATGGGGTAGACCAGTCAGGGACAGAGCCGTGGAGACTAGTTAAGAAGGAATTAGGTCAAAGGAAAAAGGTCTTTCTGCCATGTTCTCTACAGTGAGGGGTTATGGAAGGAAACAGTCTGGAAAAGAAACCACAGTCATGCATAGCACTTGCTCAGAAGTTGATGGACCGTTGCTGGGGGCATGTGGGCCCTCACAAGCTGACAGGTGTGAAAACTGTGCAAAAGAGGACCAGAGGTGGGGGCAGTCCCTTTCCTGAAAGATTGGGCTTATATCCTCAAATCGCTGCGTGCCTCCACCCTGGGTCAATACAAGTCTGAGGAAGTGCCCTCGTCTGCAGCTCTCTATGTGTTTGGCATTTATAGGATGAAAAAGGAATTCAACTGGTCTTGCTTCAGAAAGACACCTGTGCCAGTAAGAATCAGGATAATTTCCTCTGGCCCTCCAAAAATTGAATTCCAGGTTGAATAAATAATTCTAAGCTAGCAATGTTTGAGTGGAAAATAAACATACCATCAGCATTAGAGATTTCATTGATCCTCTTTACCACTATTCAGTAGCCATGGTCCCAATATATTTATTTCTAATATATTTGTTTCCTTCAAAGCTGCATTTGGAAGAAGGGGTGTTTTTAGACCTGCAGCTGTCCTTGGTCTGGTTTTGTGTCATTTCCCATTTCAAAACTTCAGGTGTTGCTTTCATCTCTCACTGCTCTTCTCCATCACTAATGATTTGTTGTACTGGCATATCTAACAGGACCTCGAACCTAGAGATCACCCAGACCAGTAGCCAGGAGGGGAAACATACACTTTAATATGTAAAGATGACATTGAGAATATAGTACAAAGAAAAAGATGCTGTCTAAATCCAATGGCAAAACAAAGCCCATTCCCTTTTTCTCATTCTAATTCCTAACTTTTCATCTTGTCTATAAAGATATTACCTTCAAACCCAATCTTTTCTTCCCCTTAATAATAACCCATTATTATGGTAATTATTAATTATTATCACCATAATAAAAAGTATCCTTGTTTTGTGTTAAGAGGCTTATTTGGTTATACAGAGAACAACCAACACACTTATCACAAAAGCAAGAGACACAGTTCTCTTATTTCCTTAGATTTACCTACAGAAGCAACACAGCTCTTTTGAAGCCTGGAAATATTCGCATGGTGTTAAATTGTGTAGAAACCACCTCCTTGAGAAGTCCAAAGCCAGGGATGCTTCCCTGAAGCATCCCACTCTTTGAGACTTTCAAACTTACTACTGAAACATGAATTATGATTTTTCCCTCATGTAATTATTTTTCTATAATAGTTTTCTGCTTTCTAGCTCTATGCTTGTCTCTTTCCTCTACTTCAGAGAAAATGTTCCCAGATCGATTGCACATACGTGAAAAATAGTCACCCCAGCCTCCAAACTCCAGGCAGGAAGGGGACCAGGTAAGGCTTATAAAATTGATTCTGTATCTGGTGTTTCATGGCGAACCAGCAGTAGCACTCGACGTGGGAGACAATGACCCAATTTCCCCAACTCAGGAAAGGCACTCCAACTTACCCATTCTCAGAAGTGATCAACCCAAGGGCAAGGAAGAACAGGGAATAAGGTGTTCTTGTCATGCAGCTCAAGATTTTTAAAACACATTAACTGTAATTTTTAGATAGTCAGAAATTAGTGAACCGTTAAAAGTGACCCAGTTCACTGAACCAAACTGAACTGAACAGATGGAATTCCACCCTTACTATGCTTGAGTGACTCCAAGAACAATGCAGAATCTTCTTTCAAATCCCTCTGCTCAGCTGCTTACCTCACTTTTGTAAACATATTGGTGATGCTTTGGCCATTTTTCTATTTTCTTATTGCAACTGGAAGCTGGTACTAAAAACAGGGCAAATTGATGGGACTGAGTCCCAATGCTTTGCAGGCTGTTTGTATGTTGCACGTTGCTGGGTTGTGGGCTTTTTTTTTAATTTGACTGCATGTGAGGCAGCATGGTCCTGAATTTTTCTCTTTCAGAACCTGTATCTGATCAGCTCTCTTAATTTTGTGACTCCCTTCCTTCCTAGTCTCTTTTTCCCCTGCAAACATAAAACTCATACTAGAAGAGACATCCTTCAGAGTCCTTCCCCTGCTGTTTGCAGCTTTCCAGGCACAATTGGTTATAGATAAGTTGAAAATTAGGCATTTATTCTTCAAGTTCTCCTGTTAAGAAATGGAGCTGATACGAACTTCCTCGTGAATTGGAGAATGGCATCCCTATGTATCAGAATCCTCCAGTAACAATGGCAATGCATCTTCTATCATTTAAAAAATCTCCAATATTCTGAAGCACAATATGATACAAAGGTTGGAAAATGAAAATGAAAGGCCTTTCAGAGCCTCTAGGCAGTGAGGAAACAGTAAGAATATCTCATGGAAAGAGATACATAAAAGGTTAAAATTGTGGCAAAATAAGAATAAAACCCAGAGACCAAAACAGAGCCATCTGTATCTACACAGACTTTAGAAAAATAGAGATTAGAGAGGTTTCATTATGCTGGCTCTCACGTGACTGGAGGAAGCTGTAAAACAAACTGTGTTACGGTCTCAGGATGAGGTCTTAGAAGTGGAACCAGAATGGGTGCGCGTTTGTTTATTTTCGTCTGTATCAGCTTTAAGTGTTAATTAACATAGTGCATTGCATTATCTCTGTGTCTGTGGAGCAGAGAGAAGACCCACATCGTCCCCAGCCCAGCCCCCATATGGCTTTTGTGGGAGAGTTCGGTTTGGCCTTCTGGCCCCAGTGAAGGACAGAGAAATGCAAACTTTATAGCCAAACCAGAGCTTGGCTCTGATTTTGGGAATGGCCAGTCAATTAACCTTTGCATCTCAGCTCCCATCTCTGCAGGATGGGAATGTTAGCACTGTGCATTACAACTGTGAGGAAGCTTGCACCTCAGTTCTGATTGGAAACTAGGTCAGCAGCAATCAAATCAAAAGTTGATGTTTGAGCTTCCTGATCCCTGTTTTCCTGTCCTTTACCAACCTCAAGCTCCCTGTCTATCCAGGCTTCTCCACCACCCTCCCTCGCTCATGTGGGCGATGAAGGCAAGGGGTTGTGAATGTCCGTGTGCAGTCGAACTCCATCATCTTCTATCAGCCATTCTGCTATGGTGGCCAGAGAAGCCGGAGGCAGTATGGCCTCCTTCTTTCTCCTCATGTATAGGTTATATGTCATGTGCATGCAACTAATCTTACTCTTACTAACATCCAAGTAATTCATTCATTTATTCTAAATATATCAAGCCCCTACTATGTGCAGTGTCTATGCAGACAGAAAAAAATCAATAGGGTCATCACGGACTTAAAAGATTTCTAGGGGTAATGAGACACACATGAAAATAACAATAGAATTACAATGCAGTGGCTTGCACTGTTCGGTGTCAGTGGCAAACAGAAAAGAAAGTGTCTTACCAAACAACTGAAGTTAAAATAATAAACACTTCTGTTGTATCAATGGCTTTTCAAAAAGTGACACGGACACCCTCAGCTAAAACTTTGCTGCCAGGGAAGAGAAAGGGTGCTCTTTTTTCCATTATCCTTGTGTCCTTGCCTTAACATGGTCACAACAGCAGCATCACTGATGTCATCTGGAATTTCTTCATCGTTCTTAAGCTTCAAGATGAGTGCGAGGAGCCATAGTGTGCTTTTTCCTCAGCCGATTTGAAGATTTCAGCAGGGATTCCATCGGCTCCAGATGCCTTGTTGTTTTTCATCTGCTTGATGGCTTTTCTCACCTCATAAAGAGTTGGAGGGATTTTGAGATTGCCGCTGATTGGGAGTTGTGAGGTGGAGTTGAAAACATTCCCACTGATAAAATAATTTCCACTGAAGACCTTAAAATGCTCTTTTCTGTGTGTATTGACGTTTTCTTTCTTGCTGAGCAGTTTTCAAGCACCCTTATCTTCCTGATGGCTCTTATAGAGCTTCAGTGACATCAAACCTAAGACATATGGATGTTGAACTGACTTCACCGTGACATCTCACCATCTGCCCTGCAGGTTGGACATCTCCCTCAATGGCTACTTTGAGGTACAGATGTAACAGTCTCTTCCTTTGTGATCAGTGACAATGCACAATGCAGAAATATTAAATGCAAAAGAATCACGGCAGATTTAGGTTCAAGATTATTATAAAATTACCAATGTGCAGCTACTAAATAATGTTTAAGAGACTTGGGGTCCTAGGGGGAGACCAGTGTATTATGGCTTCTGGAATATTCATGTAAAATCAGAAATTGTACATTAATTCAATTGTGAATCCATTGTTTTGATTTAAAGTCTATTCTCAACAGCAAACTGAGTTCAGAATATTCTAGTCTTGCAAGAAGTAGTTCTAAGAAAATGACTTTCTCTTTTTGTCTGACTAGATGCCCCTTTCCTATTTATAGGAACTTATTTGGATTATACCTTCAAATTTTATCATGAGTGTGTTAAGAGTCCCAGTATTGCTATAGAGCTCTTATATTTTACTGTCTAGGACCGTGTATTCAGAGGGCATGGCTGGGCATAGCAACATAATGCAGGAGTTTTCTGACCATTTTACTGCAGGACAAGTTTTACATATAGTGAGTTATTATTATCTTTGTCATAAATTGTTAGCATTGGAAGAGGGTCAGGACTCTAATCTTATTAGTGAAAAAACAGAAGTCAAGAGAAATGATTTACTAGTTATCCTAAAGTCGCACAGCTGAAGGGTGGTAGAAACTGTTCTAGAACTCAGTGCTTCTTGGACTGAGTCCTTCCAACCACAATATTCCTTCTTTCCTGATAGTATTACATCTAACAAGGAATAAAACCCAAAATTTTTATCCCCTTTAACTTCTCTTGTAAACAATACCTAGGAAGCAGAACCTTGCTATTATTCATTTTTATGTAATTTGTCAGTGCCCTCAATCTACATAAAATATAATCAAACCAGGAATGTTTGATATATTTAGGCACTCAACAGTCTGAAGCACCATAGTCAGTAAATATTATAGCACTGACATGAAAAGGATTTTAAATCCTTGAAAATCTTAAAGTTTGGGGCACCAGAAAAATATATAAAGACTATTTCATTTTAAAAGAAGAATATTCCTACGGACTACAAATATGTTTTGTTGCTATTTCTAAAAATGAGCAAAGAACAATAGGAGTTTTGTGAATATAAACTGTAAGGTATATCATCTCACTGTTTTGAAAGTTAGAATACTGCTCTGGTTCCCCACCTTACCTGGCCTCCCTCCATTCATTTCCTCATGCATTCACTCTACAAATATTTAGTGATCATCCCCTGTGTAATAGGGCTCTCTCTGCTTGATACTTTAATGGGAAAGTCACAGTCTTTAAAGTCTACAGTGCCTCAAGTCTAGTGAGAATGATGGAAAAGAAAAAGATGATTGAACTACAGTATGACAGATAAACAGTATGTAAGCCAAACTTGGGTGTTAGAAAACGTGATGTGTCATCTAAAACTGTAGAATAGACAGAACTGAACATCTGATAGATTTCTAAGAACTAATAATGGAGGAGCGGTGAGAATACCTGAGAATGATAAGCAGGAGCGGGATAAAAAAAAGCCTTGTGTGCTGATCTTACAAGGTTAATTTGGGTGAGGGGTAGGAGGGTAGGATGCACAAGGAAGCAATATTCTCCTTAATACTCTCCCAACATCATTAAAGGGGAAGGGAATGGGACCAAAATAATCCGTCACTACAACATCTGACTATTACTAATTGCATGCAGGATATCAGAGAAATGTTCAGGAAAGTGCTTTGCTTTGGGCTCTAATATTCTATGGCGATCTGTACTGAGTCCATCTTAGCCTCTGACATCCATTTATTTATCTTCCCCACCTGCTTCTCAATTGGACAGCGACCATCCTCCCAGTGACTTACCGCCTGGACTTACCCCTATGTGGACATCAACTCTCAGTTCCCTGGGGCTCCCAGGTCCCTTCTTGCCTCTCTTCCACTCCATGGATGAAAAGAGAAGAGAAAAAAGCAATCTTTCTTCCTGCCTTGTGTGATCTGACCTCACACAAGGCAGGAAGCCCCAAGCCTGTCACAGCCTCTCCCTGAGAGTTGTCAAGCCACCAGTTCCTCTGCTCCTTTGCTACAATTGCTTTACTGCGGGAGCCATCTTGTTAGTGGTGTAGGTTTCACCCCCGAAGGGAATAGACGTGTCCTGCCTTAAGAAGATGGTTATGACCCAGGGAAAACACCCCTATGCGGTTGCATTTTGGAACATGACGTGCCCCGGAACTTGGATGAGGAGGAGCTGAAAATAAAAAAAAGATTTATTCTAGCACAGGATTCTGGTGTTTAGAATGGCCACGATCAATCAGAGTTGTGTTTCGGAACACTTCCTGTGGCCACTACATGAGGGTGGTAGTCTGGGGGGAATACCTAGAGAAAAGGAAAATAGGTGATGCCTGTATTAGGTTTGGTGGTTGTTGTTGTGACCACTGTAACAAATTACCACAAACTTAGAGACTTAATGTTAATTTATTCTCTTACATTTCTGAAGTTCGGAAATCTAACAGGTCACCAGGGCTGCGTTCCTTTTGGCGGTTCTCGGGGAGAATCCATTTCTTTGCCTTCTGCAGCTTCTAGAGGCTCCCTGGTGTCCCTGGTTCAAGGCCTCACATCACTCTTGCCTCTGCTTCCCAGTCACACCTTCTCCCTCTGGGCCTCCTGCTTCCCTCTTACAAAGACATGTGGTTGACTTGGGCCTGCCTGGGTAATCCGGGACAAGCTCTGTGCCTCAGAATCCCCAATGCAATCACACCAGCAAAGTCCCTTTTGCCATCTAAGGTGTTCACAGATTCTTGGGATTAGGATGTGAACATCTTTGTAGGTGGGTATTTTTCATCTTGTACCACAAGTCCTTTGAAATGTCCAACCAAAAATTACTTGGAAGAAGTAGGCAGATCTTAGAAATAGTCAAGGAGTGGAATTATGATTCGGTGATTGGCTGGTTGTACATAGGGGGTAATAGAGAGGGAAGTCCGACAAAACCCCACGATTTTTAACTTGGCCGGTTGAGAGGAGTGGTGCCCTCTTCTGAGGGAGAATATACAGAGAGGCAGGGCTGGGGGGAAGGAGGAGAATAATGAAGTCGATTTTTGACATACTAATTTTGAGAAGCCTTTGAGAAAACCAAGTGGGACTGTCAGTTGTCAGGTTAACATATTGGTCTGCAGTTCAGAAAAGGAATTGTAAATTAAAAGGTATATATTTGAAAATCATGAAGGAAGAAAACAAGAATTGAAAAAAGAGAGTAGATAGATGCAATCTGTCAGAAAGGATATGTAAAATGAGAAGACATAAGGCCTAGGGACAGAGGAATACCAGTATTTTAAAGTCTAACAAAGCTTTGGAGGTACCAGAGGGACATAGAAAATGTGAAACCTATTGTTCTCCTACTAAGCCCTATTTTTATTCTTTCTTTTCCTTCTCTTGTCTCCACCCTGGGGTTTGAATCTACTTACCTCCTCAGTATTTCTCTGATCGTTAAGGAACCACTGACTCTGTTGTATGTTACCCCTAATAAATGCTATCACCAACACTCCATTGAGAGAGTAACTGACATGTCCAAGGACATAGAAAGGAGGAAGCAGAAAAATAAATGCCCAGGGGAACAGTCTGCAACCACTGACAGGGTAAGTGGTTGAGAAGCCTGGCCTTGTCCTGCCTCCTCTCCTCACCTCGACATTTCCCTGTGTTGAGCAACCATCAAAATCTATCACAAGGAAAGGGGAGGAGTCAAGTCAGAATTCCTGGTAGTCCCGTCCGCAGGGAGTGAGCCCCTCTGGGGTGGCGCTGGGCCTTCCTCTTCATTATGCAGGACTATCTGATGTAGATAAGACTGCCACAGGCAGCCGGGCATTAAGCCCACAGAGGTGACTTCAGCACGTGTGCAATATCATCTTATTGTTCTCTATGTTGAGTTGCTAGATGTTTACCTATGTCAGTTGGAGTGTCTTGGGCCCAGGAGGCATAAGGGGTGGTAAGCACTGCAAGGCCGATGTCTCCGAGGCAATACATGGGGAGACTCAATGGTTCCCCACGTTTCAGTGGACTCCAAAAAATCTGCTATCGGATTCAGTCCATGGCCTAGACTCACATCTCATGTGTTGTTCTGCTCTTTCATGATAGGTCCAGCTACGAGTCACATTCCCATCAACAACAGGCCCCCCCCAAAGCATCACAATTTAAAGGGGGAAAACACACCTCTAGGCTCTCACCCCACAGATGGGCTCTCTCCAGACCAGGACTAACACGGATCACTGGGCAGAGTGGGAGGCCGGCCGCTCTGGGTGAGAGAAGTCAGTGGCTTCTTCGGTCAGCACTAAATTTTCGTGCAATTCTCTTAATTCACCTACTACGCCTGCTAGCTCTCCAGCATGGTCTTGAAGCAACTAGGGGGCTCAGAAAAATAAATAAATAAAACCAACAACAAAACAAACAAACAAAAAACAGATGCCTGCCTCCCGCTGCAGACCGACTGAATCAGAATCCCTGGGACTCAGGTCCAGCAATTCTGTTTTTCTGAAATTCCCCCAGGGTGATTTTAACTTGCAGCCAGGGTTAAAAACCTCAAGAATAAATTCTATTTGGTACAACTGCTGATGAGTGAGGTTCAGCTCAGGGGCAGACTCATTTGTATTTTGACAGCAACTACAAATGCTGGCTGCCACAGCCCTCATCTGAAAGCAAATTCCAAACTACCACAACCCGAGACTCCTATCAGAACGTGAGTGGCGATGACCTATGCCATCTCTCCTGCTGGAGAAAGCAAAGACAGGGCTTCTGGAGAGGGGACCTGTTAAAGAAATTCTGTCATTCTGCAGCAAAAGAATAAATGCACTCATGAGAATGTTTTGGGATTTTTTTCATAGTTAAATTAGAAATAAATTATTCAGTTTCTATCTGTCATCTCATCACTTAATGAAGGGCTTTGCCATCAGTGAGGATTCAGATCTTGGCTCCACCACTTACCCACTTGGCCTGGCCGTGAGACAGTGTCTCAGAGTCAATTTCATGGCCTCTGAAGAAGACACAGGGATTCCCACCTATAGGCAGTGCAGGGAAGGAGGCAAGTGCTTTGCACAAAGCTGGCATTTTGTCTCCAATAACAAAACAAAAAACAAGGCCAAGCTCTTTCCTTAAGAAACTTCCAATTTAAGTAGAAAATTAAGTCAAAACTTTATGAAATGCTGAAGCCCACTTTAAAAAAATTGTTGCCCTGACTGGTGTAGCTCAGTGAATTGTGCCTGGGTTTGCAAACTGAAGGGTCACCGGTTTGATTCCCAGTCTAGGGCACATGCCTGGGTTGCAGGCTAGGATGCCGGTAGGGGGCGCACAAGACACAGCCACACATTGACGTTTCTCTCCCACTCTCTCTCCTTCCCTTGACCTCTCTCTAAAAATAAATAAATAAAGTGTGTAAAAAAACTTTGAAAAAATTATTGACTATCATTTTAAGACAACACAAGATGATTATCAATTGCCAAAATATTTGCAGAGACAAAACTTGGACAGTGAGTTCAGAGGAGGAAGAACACCACATATTATGCAGCTGGGGCCCCTACAATGAGGGAGAAGTTGCAAAGAAGGATGGATTTTCTCTTAGTTTCAAAGAATGGTCAGGGTTTGAATAACTTAAAGAAAGAGAAAAGGGTGGTACTGATAAATCCTAAGCATCAATGAAAAAGGCTATTATTCAGTAAAAGGCCTGTTTTTCTCTGTCAATTTTTTCTGGTATTTCATGTTTTATTATATTGCCATATGTTTTCTCCATTCAGCTAAATTAGAGATGTTTTGTGGTGTTTTTTTCCACATCCCTGGGTTTTGTTTGTTGTTTTCCTAACTTCGCCACTGGGGTCACCCTGGAAGAAAGCCAGACAGGCCTCTGTGGCAGTGCTTACTGTGGGGAGCAATCAAATCGTGTTTTTCTTTGATCCTGAAGGGCTATTTGGGGCCCTTCTTGGGAGAAGGTGTGATGCCCATGCCTTCGTTCCTCCAGACTGATGGATGCCTTAGCACAGAGGATGCTGGCCCTTCGCAATTCCCTGTGTTGTCTCAGCGGTGACAGCGAGCTGCTTCCAAAAATAGTGGTGGCCATCCGTTTCTTGAATCTGTAATCCCTCTGTATTTTGTTACTGATTGTGAAGAGCTTTGTGATGCAAAAATACACAACAGAAAGTGATTTGGGGGTAACTACAGCTTTCACACTCACCTGAGTTTTCTGTCCTTCTAACCCTTTCTCCTTCCCCATCCGATATAGATGAGATATTGAAAAAGTGAGAAAGACCTGCACTTTTTGGTACTTGATCAGGTCAGAGTCAGGCAAAACAAAAGAAACCCCCCTCTTGGGGAAAAGGGACAAGCTCCCTTCCCGCAGTTTTGGGGGAATGAAACCCAGAAGGTGGCTTTTGCACAGCCAAGCTTTCCCTGGGAGCTGCCCGCCCCTGTGTGCAGCAAGGGAATTTTAGCCCATTATGTTTCTGATTCATTTGCACTTAATTCACCAAGATATTGTTTTGTATAAGCTGTTTGATGTGTGAAGCACCTTATGAGCCTTTTCACGACCCTTTTATCTGAGAAGCTGGGAATTTTGCCTAGCCAAGAAGAAACAGAACTCAAAGGTTGGAGTTCAGTTCAAAACACAGAACCCCTGTTTAGTCAAAGGCTAAATTGTCTCTCCTCTCTGGGTTCAGCTGCATTTAATGGGAAAGAGAACCATGGGGAGCATGAGACAAGGAAAAACCAACCTTGATTAAAAAATGCCTTACTTCAGTCCTGGGGATGCTTAGGATTAATTAGTATGAAAAAAATATATATATGTATATCATCTCTTATCTCCGGCCTATTTTTGAAGCAATAGTAATAAGCAGATTTCATTTTGTTATTTCCTTAGCAGCCATTCCTCAGCAGATGAATGAACTTGTTTGTACTAGTTAACTTTGCTGGAGTTTAGGAGTTGTATTTAAAACAGATTTTATCCTACAGTGATATTAATTTGATAGGATCCCTGATCTGTAAACCATTGGTTATCTTGGTCTCTCCTGATAAGGGAGAAAAGTGCCGAGGATTTCCAGTTGGTGAGCACATTTGGGCAGAATCTTTCACACGTCACAAATTGCAGATGGGAGGCAGTGATCTCGAACATGCAGTCACATTGCGTGACCATCTGACACCTTCCATTTAGAAAAATAATACTTTCCTCCCAGCATACGCTCCCTGCTGCAACCAGCACCAAAAATTATGCCTGGGAGAGCTGTTCCTCCTAAACCAGGGTCTTAAATATTTCTTAGGCATCTTTTAAAAGATTCATACTGCAGCAACACCTAGCTCACATGCTAGTCACCTTTAGAAAAAAATCCGAAAAAGGCGACTTCTCAAAGATGCAGCTGATAACAAAAACACCCACAAAGAACAAAGGGGGTGGGCGTGGGGAAACTGGAAGGAGAAGAGAAAATTGCACCAGACGACACTTGTAAGGTGATTTATTCTCGTCTTCTGCGTGATTCAAGCATATTCACGTTAACGTCAGTGAACTTCTTTGTCGGCTCGTTTTTAAGCCACTTTATAGTGGCACAGAATTTTGCAGTCCCCAGGAGGGGGACTGGAGTCGCCAGGCTTGTATATAACTTGCCCATCACCCAGTGTTCTGTGCTAACCCTTGCTCATTTAAGACAAGGAAGAGCATCTCTCTGCCTGGCCTCTTTCCCTGTACATTTAATGATCTCTGGCAACTGCAACGGCAGTGATCTCCAACAGACATGTTCAGGCAGAGGGACTTTTAAACGGAAATTCAGAATTCTGATTGCATGTCCAAATGGGCACATCTTATTTGCTTATTAACAAAGGCCATGGCAAATTCTGCATTCGGTCTCTCTCCCTCACACACACGTGTGCGTATGCACGCACTCAGAGGTTACATGATTCTGTGCACATCCACATCCACAGAGTGTGTGTGACTGCCCCCCATCCCTTTGCCCAGAAAGAAAGCAAAAATATGAGTGAATGTTGCTAATATCCACCTTATAAGAATGAAGAGGACCTGAGTAGCTGCTGTCCTGCTAGAACTGACCCAAAACTGTTTTTTTTATACTCCTTTGGAGAGATGAGGTGGAAGGAAGAGGTATTATCTACATCATCACAGAACAAAGGTGGCCAAAACAATCCACCACCTGCTTTAAAAAAATACTAACTTCTTCCCATTTTCACACCGCTCTAGGTTTCGGGGGATTTCCCAGCAGCAGTGAGTGAGTGATTTCAAGGTTGTGTATGTCAGTATCTAACCAAAATGTTTAAAAGGAAAGAAACTTTTCTTTTTATGAGTGCCAAAATGGTACTTCCAAGATGAATAGCCTGCTCTTTTCTCTTTGAAAAAAGGGGAACAGATAGCCTGATAATTGTGTGTAATGGTAACATCATCCTTCAGTTTTATAATGAAGAGAAAGTGCTTGAAAAGTTGCTCCATCTGAGAGACAGGCGGGCGGGTTTTTCCTAAGAAAGCTCTAGTGTCAGCTGCAGAGAATTTGGCTTACTTTCCTGTGGCTTTTAAAAAACATGGGAGTAACACACATCTGTAAAATCTGCTCCGCTTTTTAATCTAAGGGACAAGAATAGCAAGTACAGGACTTTAAAAAGAAAAAAAAATGAGCAAGAGAATGCTGCTGTGACCAGGAGTGCCTCTGAAAAATATCCATTGCTCCACGGGTTTGTACTAAGATTTTAGCCTATTGTAGTTCTCTCTAGGTCTTGAACTGAGAAAGTTTATAATAACAATACTCTTTGCCTTACAATTACTCTCATTTTCTCTCCTTGTTGCCACTTGCACATAAATATTCAAACATATACATACATATTTGTATACATGCAAGAGATTTAGTGAGGTTTTTGGGTAAAATTCCAAATAATATAAAACATCTTAAGATAATCCATCCGGAAGGTCTCCAAACACCGTAGCTTGGAACTAGGATTGAACAGTGTTTGACAGCCTGATGGTTTCATTAGATATCACCTGTAGGTATGACCCCTATTCCTTTGTCTACCAGACACCTATTAATATTTATACTGTAACATTAACCTCATCACTAACTCAGTGACAAGGTGCATTGTATGACCCAGATAAATTAAACGAATGGAATGCCTAATTCCTAAAAGCTCCAGGTAATTGAAGAAGTTTGATTCGAGCCTTAGCTACTGTCTCTAATAGCCGGTTCTCGATTTGATGTTGAACCTGGGAGATCCGTCATAACTGGGAGATAATAATGAGAGCTCACACTTATTGAGCCCTTATTATATACTAAGAATAGTTTTAAACACTTTAAATGTATTTGAGCAAAGTACTCTTATCTTCCTTTACAAAGGGGGAACTTGAGACACACAGAGACATTAATTATTCAAGGTAATATGGTTAATGAGTAGTAGGCCCAGTATTTGAACACTGCAGACTAAACTCACCACACGTGCTCTCCTCCTCTATGATTAGCTGCGTCTTTGGGAGCTCTGCTTAGGGATGCTCACCACTAGCACTTGGAAGAGCTGCCTCTCCAGGTAGAACTCAGGAGTAAATGACATGGAGGGGAAGAAATTGCTTACACTGGCTGAAGGGAGGTGGTAGTTAACATACTTGTGCTAGATTTGAATCTATCATTTTAGTGAGAAAATTATTTTGTGCTGAGAATGGTGGAAAGAGTTTATGGTCTAATGACATCACTGACCCCACCCAGAGGGCCCATCCCAATCTCTGGACTTGCGCCTGTGGGACCCAGCAGTGCCCTTACCACTTCATGACGTATATTTTTGTCATGCTGTGCTGTTGAACTACTAAAGCTGAAGTTGTGTGCCCACAGATCATTTGAAAAACCATATTAACATCATCAATTTAACATTTTTAAATTCCTCACAAAGGGGGTCTTCTAATTTTTGTGTAATATTTATTAAACCATCACATTAAGGAGTGCAAGATGTTTATACATCAGAGATGAGAACCATAACAAGAAAAAAGTCAAACATTAAATAAGTGTAAATGGGGGCATTTTAAGTTAGATTGATCAGTGCTATAGTTAGATACAGTATTTTATGTATATCTTAAACTACAAAAATTGGTTTGTGCAAACCAAAATATAGTAAAAATTGGCAGCCATATAGTTTAAGAATAAGGGTAAGCAAAGAGTATTTATTGTGTGATGATTACTGTTAGATGCATTTGCTAAATCTGAACCAAAGGGTCTGAACCGGTTTGCAACCTGTTCCTCAAAGTTGAAAGCAATTGATGTAAACTGAGAAAACATTATGTACACTAATCATGTGTCAATTTTATTTGTATTTGAAGCCATTTCGTGGTAGCTTTTATAAAGACAGATTCAGGCAACATTCCGTATCTTTCCCTTCAATTTCTTCAGACAATGAAACACAAATTTCTTAATATTAAATTGAATTAACACCAAACAGAAACTTTGGGTGGATGTTTCTTTGGGCAGGTGTTTGCTGTGTCCTCTTTGATAAGAAAAGGGGAAATGTATCATCATTCCTTCACCAAATATCTAAAGCGTATCTGTGCTGTGACAGGCGCTGCTCTAGGCACAGAGCACTAATTGAAACAGAAAAGAATACCTGTCTGTCTGGAGCATACATTCTGGTTGAAGAAGACACAATTAACAAGCAAAAATAGTAATATAAATGATATTAAGGAAATAAAGCAGGAAGAGAGGATGGGGAGAGGGGAGTTGAGATTTTAAATAGAGTAGTCTTGAAAAACAGCACTAAGGGCATGGCCTGAAGAAGGTGAAGAGGGGGCAGCCCCGTGGGTGCAGAAGGAAAGAATGTTGCAGGCAGAAGGGGACGGAAGATGCAAAAGCCCTGAGGCAACGGCATGCACAGTGTGTTCGAGAATTAGCACTGGGAGATGAGTTTTAGAGGGGAATAGGAATAGCCTTTCGGGGAGGCCCCAAAAGCTTTTGAGATGATCTTGGCTTAAAATACCCTTTTAAAGGTAAGGCTAGAAAAAAAGCATTTTCATCATGGCTCTTTTTCTGTTGATAGCTTTTTTTTCTCAGTCTCTTGTGTGGCCTGAGTCTGTTAGGTGCAGCCAGGAAAATAAGGCTGTTTACCACATATCAAATTAAAAGAACATAATCAGCTCGAAACAAAATCAACCTCACATGTTCATTTTTTTTCTTTAGCATAATTCTAAATAGCTTGGCAAATTAAATATTTCTTTCTGATCTTTTTTAGACTTTTATGAGCTTTCATTTTTGCATTGTCCAAAAATTTGTTGATATTGTAATAAATGTTAATCTAATAATAACAGCAAAGTAGTTTTAATAATAAAAAAGCAGGAAGAAAAAAGCTCCCCCCTTCCCTGTTCTCCTTAAATGTATTCTCTTTTTTTCCTACTTCTCTTGTTATTTACCTCTTTATCATTTGCTTGGGTTGCTAATAATCTTTGTCTATTGCTTTTGACATTCTGATTCCTACCACTTCTCTCCAATTCAATATAATTAAAACAAAAATTAGTTATATCAAAAGTCAGTGTTTACATTACTATGTACAACAGAGTGACATAATTACTGTGATTATATTTTTGCTTATACAATCTCCCTTTTCTGAAATGCGTCTTTGCCTTTGTCTTTTACTTGAGTAGATTTTTAGAACTAAATTTGTACCTTTTTGCCTCTACTCCTGGAGCCACTGAACATGTATAACTGGTTAGATTAATTTTTTCAAATGCTCAAACATGGCTGAAACTTTAGCAATCTTTTTTTCATCTTGCCCCATCTTTTTTTCTGGAATTTTCTTACCAGAGCCTCCAGATTGTGTTCATTCTAAGACTGGATGCTCTTTAGTCATGTGATAATAGACAGCATGACTTCTCTTCCCAGTCTTAATTAAATGTACATTCTTTGTTCCTGGGCCCTGTGTCTTCCTTTTCTTCATTTATTTCTTGATTCTGCCAAAGCATATTCTCTAGTTGTTTGCTTCAAACTAATAATTAATTTTGATAAGGTAAACAGGAGATGCACTAGAAATGGCTTTATCCCACGCTCAAGCTCTTGATTGATGGCTTGATTAGGTAGAGAATTCTGGATTGAAAATTGGGTTTATACAAAGATTTTGAGGTCTTTGTTTTCCAGGGGCCCTACTATTGCTGGTTCTTTTCCAGTTATGGCCATTTCACTTCCATTTGTTGTGCTGTGCTCTGAACCTTAAATCTCATGCACTTCAGGGGGACAAATTGGATTTTCATTAATCAGTTACTTCATTCTACTTTATTTTGCCATCTTTTTCTAGAAGTCTTCTTGATAGGAAGTTAGACCATTGGGTTCTTATTTTTCTCATTCTCTTATTTTTCCCGTACTTCATTATCCTCCTTATTGTGTCTGTGGTTATTTATTGCTGAGCTGTTTGTGTGTGTGTGATCACTGTGGTTGGTGGTGGTGATGGCGGTGACTGATTTTTAGTGTTTTCTTCTGCATCCAGCATCATCTGTATTTCTTTGAAATTTTTATTTTGTTTTATTTTCTAAATTTCTCTACCTTTTAGACTTTGATAAAGATAAGTGATACTTATCTTGGTTTCTATTTATCCTTAAGATTTATGTAGTAAAGTGTGATTGGACATTATGTTATTAAACAGAAGGGTTGATTGGCAAGCAATGTCCTTGAGTCTTCAGGGTCTCCCATCCAGTTTACTCAGAAAATAGCTCAGAGTCCTCCACCTGGTCAAGGGCAAAGAAGAGGAAGCTGACTGCCCGGTGAGGGGGTACTCCTGGGATCTGACACTGTTAATGTATTCTAACCACTCCTGATTTTTAGTATTTTCTTCAATTATGCCCTGCATTAAGCCTGAGAACTCCAAGTCCTTTTGAGATTCTGAGATACAAGCCAATTCATTTTCTTCTTACTGTTCACCACTGCAAGACCTTTAGGTTTTAGCTTCCTTCATGATCATGACCATCAAATACCATTTTCCAAAATATGCTGAAATCTCTCATCAGCTGCTCTCTTCTTTCTTTTTAGCTTTGCTCCTCTGAGCTCTTTTATCCCTTTGTTAAACTTTTAGAAGTGACCTGGGGAGAAAGGCAATAAAATGATCACACAACCTTTTCTGATATGGGGCCTTCTGGTTAATTTTCTATCTTCATAAATATTAATCTCATTAGTTTAAAATATATATTAAAATAAGTTAAACAAACATTCTGATAAGTAACTGCTTCAAGTTTTCTGGCTGAAAGACCCTGTATGGGCTAGTTGCCCCCAGATTACATGATACTGTGTAATATCAGGTCCCCTGGGGACCCTGTTTCCTGCTATGGTCAATGTAGCCTAGGTTTACTGAGATTCAGGGCATGAAGTATCCATGATAAGATCTTGCCAACAAAAGAAAAATCTCCTCCTGTATTTTTTCTCTGACTGATAACAAATTGTTTAAAACACAAACACACTAATATAATGGCCCTGGCTGGTGTAGCTCAGTGGATTGAGTGTGGGCCTGTGAACCAAAGGGTTGCTGGTTCCATTCCCAGTCAGGGCACATGCCTAGGTTGTGGGCCAGGTCCCCAGTAGGGGACACACAAGAGGCAAACACACACTGAAGTTTTTCTCCCTCTCTTTCTCCTTCCCTTCCCATCTCTCTAAAAATAAATAAATAAAGTCTTTAGAAAAGAACTATTATGGTAAAGCAGCATGTCCTTAGATCTGTGATTAAGCAGGATAAGCTATAACACTTGACAAGATGCCTTGATAAATTTCAGAAGCCAAATTAAACTGTTGGCTCTTGGGAATAAATTCACTGGAGGATGTTACACTACTCTTAAGGAGTAGTCACTGGAGATTTCCCCAGGACTCCACAGACTGAACAAAAACTCTTAGAAAAATAAAATAAAATATCAGGGCAAAAGCAAAAAATAAGAAAAAACTTAAAACCATTTTTTGGGTTCTATAACAGCTTTATTGATATATAATTCATACAAAATACACCCTGTTAAAGTTTGCAAAACAGGGATTTTAATGTATTAGAGGGCGCAGCTGTTATCACTCTCTACTTTCAGGACATTTTTAACATCTCAGAAAGAAACCCCATACCCCTTAGCTGTCACGCTCCTTTCTCTTTTTTCCTTTCTCCCAGCCTCAGACAAACTCTACTCTATTTTTTGTCACTATGGATTTGCTTATTCTAGACATTTCATATAAATGGAATCATATAATATTTGATCATTTGAGTCTGGTGTTTTTCACTTAGCATAATGTTTTCAAGGCTCATCAGTGTTGTAGCATGGATCAATATTTTATTCCTGTTGTCAATAACATTCTATTGTATAGCTATATCACATTTTGTTTATCTCTTCAGTTGTTTCAAGGATGGTTTGGATTACTTCAACTTTTTGGCTATTATCTATAATGCTTTTGTAAACATTTGTCTCCAAGGATTTTTGTAGACATAAATTTTCATTTCTCTGGGGTATATTCTGAGGAGTAAAATGGCAGTTCATGAGGATTAAACTATTGAGAAAATGCCAAACCGTGTCCAAAATGACTGCATTTTTTTATAATACCAGCAGTGTATGAGGGCTCTGATTTCTCCACATCCTCATCAACACTTCCATTGTCTTTATTTAAGTCCTCCTAGTGGACGTGAAGTGGCATCTTATGGTTTTTTTTTTAATTTGCATCGCACTAATGGCTAATAATGCTGAGCATCTCTTCATGTGTTTCTTGGCCATTTGTATAGCTTCTTTGAAGAAATGTCTGTAAAATCTTTTTATATTGGGCTTATTTCTGGGCTCTTAGTCTTATTGCATTGATCTGTGTGTCTAATTTTATGCCAGTACCACACTATCTTGGCTTCTGTTACTTTATAGTAAGTTTTGAAATTAGGAAGTATGAGCTCTCTAATTTTGGCCTTATTTTCAAAATTGTTTTGGTTATTTTGGGTACCTCATGTTTTCATATGTATGTTAAGATACACTTGGCAAATTCTACCACAAAAGGCAGCTGTATTTTTATTTGGGGTTATTTTGAGTATATAGATCAATTTGGAGAGTATTGCTACCTTAACAAAATTATCTTTTAATCCATGAATGTGGGATGTCTTTTTATTTATTCAAGCCTGGTTTCATTTTATTAAACAATATTTTTCAGGTTTGGGGCTATAAGTCTTACATATCTTTTGTTAAATTTATCCCTAAGTATTATTCTTTATAATACCATTGTAAGTGGAAGTGTTTTATTATTTTCATTTTTAGGTGGTTTATTGCTTATATGTAAATAAAATTAATCTTGTGTAGTGGTCTTTTTTGTTCTGCAACTTTGCTGAATCCATTTACTAGATCTAATGCTTTTGGTGTAGAGCCCTCAGGATTTTCTATATATGCTCTTGTCATTTGTGAGCAGAGATAAATTTATTTCTTCCTCTAAACTCTGTATGCCTTTTGCCCTGGCTTGGTAGCTCACTTGGTTGGAGCATCATCCCATGTAGCAAAAGTTTCAGATCCAGGTCAGGGCACATACCTAGGTTGTGGGCTCCATCCTCGGTCAGGGTGTGTATGGAAAGCAACCAATTGGTGTTTCTATCTCACCTCTCTCTCTCTCTCTCTCTCTTTCTCTCACTTCTCCTCTCTCTAAAATCAATAAAAACATACCCTCAAGTGAGGATTTGAAAAAATTTATGTCTTTTAATTTTTATTCTTGCTCTTTTGTCTTGTCTAGGACATTAAGTACAATGTTGAATGAAATGTTGAGAGCAGGCGGTATTCTTGTCTTATTCTTGATTTTTAGGGAGAAAACATCCTATCATTCATCAGAACTGTGATATTAGCTGTGAATTTTTTTCTAAATGCCTTTTATCAGGTTGGGGAAGTTCCCTATAGTGGCTAGTTGGTTGAATGTTTATCACGAAAGGGTGTTGGATTTTGTCAAATGCTTTTGCACCCCCTCCACACACACTTCTTGATGTAATCATGTCATTTTGTTCTTTACACTGATTAATTTTCAGCCAACCTTGCATTCCTGGGATAAACCTCATTTGGCAATAGTGTAAAATCTTTTTTATATGTTATTGGCTACTAGTTTAATTTTAGTGATAATCAAGTACTCTGCCTACTATTTGGAATGTGCTGGCTTAATGTGAAACACTAAATAAACAACGACAATAATAAGCCTGCTTGACTCCGTCCTGGACATTTTTACATTCATTGGCTCATTTAGTCCTCACACCAGTCCAATGAATTACATCTTATTATCCTAATTTTATAGATTATAAACATGATTCTCAGAGAAGTTATGTCACAGAACTAATGAGTGGAGATAGTGGTGTTCTAAACTGAGTAGCCTCACTCCATAACTGAGTTTTTAACCACCACATTCCATAAGTAAACAAGTAAGAACTGTACCTTTTCTTTATACTTTCACTTCCATCTATCTGCTGTGTTCAGTGTTCAGGCCTCTAAAGATGTATAAACAGCACTGACTGAGTTGCTTTTTGGACAGAGGTATAGGTGTGTTCAATTAAGATTCGTTTTGGCACTCACATGCCATACTCTGTAAGGATGAGAGCAGGAAGAATGGCTGAAAATAGATCCCAAAACCACAGTGGATTTAATTAGAAAAGGTACAATTTCTTTCACTAAGATTCAAAATTGTATCTTATTCACTGCCTTTAATATCTATATGATTCTTTGTTCCAGATGTTTAGAAAGACTTCCCTAAGTTTGTCTTACCAGATCTGTAAGGACAAGTTCACAGAGAAACAAAGTCTTAAGGAGAATATGCAAGACTCCTATAGTCTCAAAAATAAATGAAAATAATGTTTGATTGGTGGAATATTGTTTTCTTTTCCCAAAATACTCTTCAGTATGATCATATTATCTGGCAATTCAAAAGGGGAGAAATATTAAGTTAAAAAAGCCAATTTTAAAGGAAAAAGAAACATAATTTTATATTCTAATATCATTTGAATCTCTTTTCTATTTTTAATATAAATTTCTATGCCCTTTGAATCTTCTGTATTTAATAGTTAATATCCTGGGGTTTCTTCAGAAAGTACTCAGAAACCTCAGCTGTCAAGATGAAAAGAGAATTTATCTACACCAAAATATAATAATGTCTTACACAAAATTATCATTCAAATTAAATATAAGCTAAAATGAATTAAAACTTCTTCTTTTTCTCCTGATGAATGTCTCACTTCTTACCAGTAGTTAATAGATCATGTCTCAGAGTATTTACACATATAGAATCCTCAGTATCCGAAAGTACCTCAGACTCCAAATCTGAAATCCAGAAACTAATATTTAAGTATCAGTTCATCAATTCGACTCATATGAATTAAATTTCAAAGGAACCCTCATCTTTCTTAATAAGAAAAATTGGAAGAAAGGAGCCCAGCTCAACTATCCCTACCCTACATTCTGTGATTGCGTTCTGCTTTTTAAAAAATTAAATGTATCGGGGTGACATTGGTTCATAAAATGATATATGTTTCAAGTGTACAATTCTGTGATGCCTCATCACTGCTTTTTCACACAGCAGCCCTGTGTGAAGTGCCAGCTCTGTGCTCTCCCCCACTGCCCGTCTGTAGCGCTGCATGGCTTTGCATTGCTTAAGGATAAACAGGTTGGAGTTGCATATGGTTAACATTTTTTTGTTTGAGCTGGTGCAGGGAGAGATTGTTTAGCATCTGCAGGTTTCACATGGTGTCACGGGCAGTAAAGGAATGACTGAAGTAGTTGCAGACAGCATGGAGTCTACTTTCTTCTCTTTGCCTAAGAAATCATGGATAATTAAATTAACCGGGATTGAATGCAAAGCATGAGAGCAGAGACATTAGAACAAAACCCCCCGTCTCAACATGAGATCACTATATTTACCTGTATTATATGAGACAATAAAAACCAGAGGAGAAAAGTAATAAAAACAAAACAGTAATAAAAACTTATATTTACATAATTTTCTTCTGCCCCAGGATCTCAAAGCATTTAATGAAAATTATTGAGAAAAATCTGTCATGGGACATGTGCCATATAATTGGCAGAAGAGCTCATTAGCAGTTGTAGGTGGCCAAAGGGACGAGAGTCAAAGTGCATTTTAGAAAGAGTCCTGTTTTGGGTCCTCTGACTCATCCTGTTACATTTCTAACTATAAGTCAGACTGTCCCATTTCAGACATACTCCCGCCTGTAATTGAAAATGGTGAGAATCATTAAAAGGCACAAATTTGCCAAATTGCATCAACCTGGGAGGAAGAAATTCACATTTACTTGGGGAATTGTCAAGAGCACGCTTTATTTCCTTTTGTTGTCTCTTCATCGGTGCTTCCCAGGCAGAGCGAACGCACAAGGCTTTCGTCATATATGCCCAGCGTCATCAGGTCCTCAAGCATCTTCCTATCCAGGATTTGAAATTCAGACTGTGGTTATGAAACCACACTGGCTTTGTTATGACTTTGAAAGATGTGTAAGTCACAGATGTTAGCTCCAGCTGTTTAGTCAGTGATCTGCAGGCTAAGGTGGTCCTTTGCATGTTGTGCTCTTGTGAATGCCATTAGAGTGTGTTCTACTAATACTCGTATATTGAGAATCCTCACATGAAGACAGATTCGAGAAATCAATCGGGCTTGAACCCAAGAGGATTTTTTAAAACATTAGACAGTAATAACGTACTGCCCACTACTACAGAACATGAGGACTTCTGTGAAAAATTTGTTGCCTTTCAACTCAACAAAATTTCTTGCATGTCAGGAAAATACTAGTTATTATACTCATAATTCTACTCTTTATAGTAACAATAGTGCATGCGCACTATGTATTTATTCTGTAATGTCTTTAAACATATTACCTCATTTAAACCTTAAGAACACAATGAGGTAAATACTACTTTTATTCACATGGAAAGATATATAGCAAAACCAGTTTTGGAATGGTGAAATTATCTGGAAGGTCCCATTAGCGAATTGCCATTGGTTCTAAAATGATCTCACCATGAAATCATTCTCTAGTCTTACCAAAATGATCTCACCATGAAATCATTCTCTAGTCTTACCAAAATGATCTCACCATGAAATCATTCTCTAGTCTTACTTTAGTCTTGGATTCTTATCTCTAGATAATAAGTCCAAGAAACGAAAGGAAGTAAACATTCTACTGTCGGTTTAACTGAACAGTAAGGAGTAGAATCTCATAAAGTCAGAAGTGAGACAACAAAGACAAAATCATTTCTTATGTTCTCTGCAGTGATATAATGTCACAATTTTTATCAGTTCACCTAACAAAGACTACATATATCTTGTTAAAGTGGAGATTACAAATAAACTGTTATCATGACTATTATGTTAGAAAAATCAAGCATAGCACTGTCTCTTGCAAAGAGAATTCATGAAACAAAATGAAAGAAAGAGTTGGGTTCCTTTCTTTCTAATAGATGCTATTGCCTATTTGTGAGCTTCTGAAAACTACTTATTCATTCTACACATTCTGAGCCTCAGTTTCTCCTCTGGCTCTAAATCCTTCCAGCTCTAAAATGCAATGATTCTATAATTCTGACTTACAGCAGTTTTTGAAATTATGCTGCTTTATATGCATTATTCTTTTTATGTTGTTCACAATGTACAACAGTTAATATTAACCAAATACTCTCAAATAGTCTCACACACATTGATGTTCATTACAGCAATCTTAACTCCAACAAACCTTCATGAATCAACTTGTTATAAAATAGAACATTCTGGTAAGGCAGATAAATGCTATCATCGGCTACAGCTTCGCAAAACATTCTTCATAAATGATGTTTTATGCTACACGATTAGAAGGCACTGCCACCTTCCTTAAGGTTAAACCTGTGATAATTATGTATGCAGAAAATAAAAACCTCTGCATAGAATTGTAGTTATATCATTATGAAGTAGATGTAAAGAATCACAGAAAATGAAACATTTCCATAACAGCAGAGAATCATAACTAATATTACAGAGCATTTGCTCTGTACAGCATTTTACAGACATGACTTCATTTAAATTAAGTGTATTCATAATAACCAACAAAAATGGCCAAGATTTCTTGAGCAGTTCTTCATTTAATACTTGCAATAACCCTAGGAAGTAAGAAAGTAGATAATTCATTATTCTACATAATATATTATTGTTTAGAATCTCCACATTTCACTTGAATTGTGATTCTCAAAATTTTCTCTCATTAGTAGCAGAGGCTATTGTTTCTTTCTTCCTTTACTGACAGAAATCTAATTGTGTTGAGGGTACCAATATGCCAATCTCAAAGCTTGCATTCCCAGCCTCACCTGGAGGGACAGGCGTTTCCGTTACACTCTCCTGGCCAATACTACATAAACAGAAATTTCAAGTTAAAAGATCCTTTGCGAGCCTTTTTAAGTAGGATGGTCTTAAGAGTAAAATTTTTCTTTTTTATGGCTGACTAGTATTCCATTTTAGAAATGTCCCGCTCATCTACACTTGGACACTTGGCCTTCTTCCAAATCTTGGCAATTGTAAATAACACTGCAATGAACATGAGAGTGCTTGTGTTTTTTTAAATGTTTGTAATTTATTTTTACTAATTTGTTTTCATTATATTTTTTCTCATTACCACTTAGTCTCCTTATCCAGCCCTCCCCCCAGCAATCACCATAAGTCATTTTTCCTATGTTCTTTCACGTTAGTGTTTTGTGTTCCTTCAGACATACTCCCCAAAGCGGGATCGCTGGGTTAGAAGGCAGATCCATTTTTAGTTTTCTGAGGTATCGCCATACTGTGTTCCACAGTGGCTGCACCAATCTGCACTCCTACCCACAGTGCAAAAACGGTCCCGGAGAACATTTTGCTAAGTGAAAAAAGCCAGTCAGAGAAAGACAAATACCATATGATTTCATTCATATTTGGAATCTAATGAACAAAATTAACTAACAAGGAAAATAGAGACAGACTCATAGATGGAGAGCAAGTGAGCAGGAGGGTAGAGGGTGAAGGAATTGAGCAAAAAGGAAAAAGGACTCAAGGACATGGAATACAATGTGGTGATTGCTGAAGAGAGGAAGGTATAAGGGGACTAAACTGTAATGGGAAAAAATAAAATAAAAAATAAATAAAATAGCCCTGCCTGGTGTGGCTCAGTGGATTCAGTGCCAGCCTATGAACCAAAGGGTCACGGGTTCGATTCCCAGTCAGGGCACATGCCAGTGGTGTGGGTCAGGTTCCCTGTGGGAGCCTGGGATGCAAAAGGCAACCGCACATTGATATTTTCCTCTCTCCCTTCTTTCCCCTCTCTCTAGAGATAAATGAATAAAACCTTTAAAAATAAATAAACAAAATAAAATTTAAAAATATAGAAATAAATAGGATGGTCTTAGCTGACTTGTTTCCTTTGCTATTTTGTTATTTATCCTTCTCCTTCTTCCTCTCTAAAGAACTGGAGTGCTGGCTGCCATTTCTCAAGTATTAAGATGAGGCCACTCCACCCTGGCTGGTGTGGCTCAGTGGACTGAGTGCTGGCCTGAGAACCAAAGGGTCGGCGGTTCAATTCCCAGTCTAGGGCACATGCTTGGGTTGTTGGCCAGGTCTCCACTAGGGGGCACATGAGAGGAACCACACACTGATGTTTCTCTACCTTTATTTCTGCCTTTATTTCTCCCTTTTTTCCCCTCTCTAAAAATAAATAAATCCTTTAATAAATCAACCAATTAATTAATTAATTAAATGAGGCCATTATTTTATTAGGATGGCAGAGCAGCAATTGAGAAGTCTTGGTCCCTGGTTATCTGTGGAGACCTCCTCACCAACACTGAATGTCTCATTATATGATGAAGAAACAGTGATGCAGGAACCATCGGTACTCTTAGTGAATATAAACTGGTACACCTGCAGTGGATGAAACTTTGGGAAAATATATTCGTTTCTGAGCTCCTAAAATTATGACAAGCTATGACCCAGTAATCCTTCTTCTAAAAATTCTCCCTAAGGAAATGATTATAGGTGTTCTGAAGATTTACTTACCAATGTTGTTTATCATATGCTTGTTTAAAATAGCCAAAAACATGGAAATAACCTGAAGCCCAACAATAGAGAATTGGTTGAATAAATTATATATGTCCATATAATGGAAGATTATAAAACCATTATGAATGAGATTGAAAAATAATATCAAGGGTGGTAAAAATACATTTATGTTATATTGTGGGAAAAGCTTAATATACAATATTGCTTAATGTACAATAATGAATATTTGTTAATAAAAATATCCATGGATAAAGAAAAACAATACAACCATAACAGTGGTGATTTCTGGTTGATGTTAGTACAATGTGTGTCACATTTTTCTCTTTATCCTTTACCTAATTGTATAAATCTTCTACAATGAAAATAATTTATTATCATAAATTATTATTTTAAAATATTAAAGTTAATGGCAAGTAATTAGGTAATCAAGCAGTCAAGTAATGAATTTTGATGCGATATGAGAAAGGTGGCTTCAGATATGTAAGAGGAGAATACAAGAACATTTCAATCCCTGTGTGGGAATGAGGAAAGCAATTGTGTACTGGGAAGAATGAAATCAAATAAAACAAGTGTGCAGGGGAAGACAATCTGAGATTTGAAACTGATAAAGAGGGAGAAGGAGATGCTAGCTGACTCTTAGATTAGGAAAGAAAGTGCGGGAACATCTTCTAGTAGATTTGAGTATTGTCAATGAAATTTCTACATACAAAATATTGTGTTTCTATTTGGTGGAAGTGTGATAATGGCCAAATTACTTACTCTAAAATGCAAACATCTTAAAGAGGAGCTAGCAGAGCACTAGAAGCAGTTAATTGATCTCCAGCATGACTGGGATTTTCAGGCTGGTGTTAAGTTTAACAATCTTGAAAGGTGTTTTGGAGTTCAAATGCAAAATAAGTCCCTCCCTTGGAGGGAATTCTGTGAATTAGTTGGAGACACAGGCATTTACACCTCACAGGTTTCCTCATTTGCTGGAGGATATCGTTATCTTTATAGTTCTATATATAAAGGGAAGTAAGTGTCCTAGGTCATGCCTCTTCCCATGTAAACTTGATCATGTGCTGAGGGCTGAAGGGAAGCCCAGGAAAATCTGCAAATGGACAGAGATGCAGAATACATAAACAAACATACAAGCATATCAGTTTTAAAAATAGACGCCTATCCCTAACCATAAAAGAATTATCCTCTTAGAGGGAAAATTGTTATTTCTGAGAATGACTCAAGAGCACTACTAGAATTTTCCTATGCTCCAAAAACACACCACATAAAAATTTTCACCACACCAGTATTCGTATTTTCTAGTGCATAGAATGCTACCGCAATAGGTTGCAAACTGGACTGGAGGTTTTGTGGTTAATGAAACCAACTTGCCTGGCGAAGCAGGTGTACCTGAAATTACTATTGAACTCATTTTCCTTATATGCAAGTTTGTGATAACAATTCCTTAGTTACACAGTTGTTTACAAGATAAAACTAATAACACTCCATAAATGCCTAGTTGCCTAGTTCATAATAAACAATAGCTATTAAGACATTCATTTTTATTTATTTTTATACAGCAGGGTTGGGAAAAGCTTGTAAGTATATAAGAAATACATGTAATTTGAGTTGAAATATATTATTAAAATAACGATGTTTTCATTGGCAACTTCTTATCTGAAATGCCCCCAAAATCAAAAGCAATGTTCAAATGTCTGTATGTATACCAAAGTTTGAGATTTATTTCAAATTTGCATTTCGTCAGGTATGGCCAGTATTTTAACAATTTTTAAATTACTTTTTAGCTCCATTCACATTCTCAGTGACAAGTACATGTAGACAGTCCTATAAATTTAGTATGATATATGTGAGGAAACATGCTAATATTAATTTCAAAAAACTAGTGATATGGTTTCCCTGCTCAAAATAAGTAAAACATCTCTGTAGATTTGATTTCTAAATCAGTAAAGGTGTAAGAAAATTATCAAGACATTGTTAAGCTAATTTCAATTTGAGGATGTTTCTTCCTTGCCTTTTTTCTTTTTTTCATCTGAACAAAGTAGGCTTATTCATTAAAGACATTTGAAAAAAGAACCTCTTTGAATGTAATAATTTCAAAAGAAATATCTTATGCAAGCTTATTTTAGCTTGTCCTTATAGAAGCAAACTTTCTGAGCCATTGGTCGCATTCTATAACCATTGCAATATGGTAACATAAATGACAATGATATGGTCAATCAATCAGCAATACGTTAATTTCAGTTTAACAAAATAGAATGAAGTGCTTTCTAGATTTAGAAAAAGATTTCAGCCCCCTCCTTTCAAAGAGGGCAAGCCGTTAACAACAAAATCTGTTTAGAACTCAAGCCCCTAACTCTGAGGCAGAATGTGAAGTATTAGCATTTCTGGAAAAGGGTCAAGAATAGATTTTTTAACAGTTCTTTTTTCCGTTGTATTTTTTCCCATTACCATTTAGTCCCCTTACACCCTCCTTCCCCCTGCAATCACCACACTGTTGCCCATGTCCATGAGTCCTTTTTCCTTAAAAATCAGTTTTTAAACACAATATTGCAAAGGACACCACATACATAATGCATCTGAACTAAACAGTTTTTATTGTACTCGTCCAAGGTTGAGAACAGAATGGAGTTCTAGAATAGGATGATAAATGTTTGAACCTCAGTTATTTATTATGACCATAATGCCTTCAGCATGAACTTCCCCATCAACGAAGTGGGAATAATAGCACCTTCCTCACAGGTGTTATTATAGGTGTGTTAAAAGAATAAAATGAGAGAGATCATAAAAGTAAAACCAATTCATGAACTATAAAAAATGCAAAAATGCAAGGGGTGGTGTGATCATCATTAATCAGCTTCCAAAAAATGTGACTACTTTATTGTGAATGAACTTGACTTTAGAGCTCTCACGGCTTATTTCAGCAACATAGCTCTTAGGTTCAACATACTGAGGTTTCTTACCAGTGGGTTTTTTCTTCTGCAATAAGAAAATATAAGTAATTATCTAAAATAAGACCATCTAATTATATCAAGGGTTCTAATAACAGCATAAACCGTGAAAGTGGAACCAAAGTGCTTTATTATCAGAATCATAAACCAGAAATACAGTCTGTTATGGCATTATTGCAAGTTCTTTATTTTTATAATACAGATTTGAGAGTGCTTCCCAAATTGTCATTTTTATACTATCTGTTAATTTTTCATATTGATATTAATATTATTGCATAATATCATGCCATTTTACTAACACATTGTTTGTAAATATATGATGGTTTCTAAAGTTAAAAAATATGATGGAGTTACAGTCTCTGCTATCACCATTAATTTTCCCATGTTATCCACCAATCGGGCCTGTATCCTATCAGCAAAAAAAATACATAGGGCTATTTGCACATAATTCATACCCATACCTAATGATAACCTCATAAACTATTCTCCCACCACTGAAGCACACATGTGTTTAACTTTGAAAGGCATTGCCAGAAGAATGCCTTTGAAAAAAAATCTCACTGCAGATGAAGTCTCATCAATTGCTGCTTTTTTTCTACTGTATACTTTATGAATTGCCTCATCATAATTAACTCCAACCACTGGAATTAATTACTCCAGACGATTTGGAAATTGGTCTTCTCGATCTCTCTGAAATTCGTTGAGATAATCCCATGAAAGCAGGGGGAAGGGTGTGAATAAAGCAAAACCTGTCTGTGAGGAACTGAACATGGCTTAGTGTTTTGTTTTAGAGAAGTAACGCAGGAGGATGACTTCAAGCACATTTTATTCCTTTTTAATTTCATACAACTTTAGACATTAGAGCTGAAAACGGTCAGAGTGCTTTGCTGGTTCAACAGCCTCATTCCTACACGTGGGAAGAGAGATTCTAAAAGCGTGGGTGAGCTGGCCAAGGTCACACATGGAGTTATTGCTGAACCAGAGTAAGAAACCAGGGTCTCTGCCTCCACGGTGCAGTGTTCTTACTCGGCCTGTTTACGTGGCAGTTATGAGCTCGTGATCTGCAACCCGGGTTCAGTTCAGAAGTAAAATAGAGAAGACAGAGACCTGATCTTGCCGGCTTTCTCATACAGAGATCATACATGGCACTAAGGGATCAGGGAAGGTGAGGAGGCTACATCAAGAACACTCACAAAACCCTGAGATGCTCATCTGAGGAAGCTTTCAATTTGAGTCCGCCCATGTCAACTTTGTCCCAAGTGTTTTCGGATTTGCCATCACATCTTTTCCTCCCTGAATCTGTTATAAAGTTGCAGAATAAGACTATGTTTGCTAGAAACCAAGTCTGTGTCCGAGAACCGCAAGGAAGATCAGAAAATAGTTGACAATTTGTGACTTTTTTAGCTGATAGGGGGAAATTTATCTTTGAAGTGGTGTATATATGTTTTAATGTCCATTTTTTCCCAAAATGTTAGTGTTATATCAAAAAATGTTAAATTATCTCTCAGAAAGAGTCTGTGTAACCAGAACAGAAATCTGACAATCGAGGACTGGAGGCAGGGGGTGTCCCAGAGTCTGTCATATCTTTATAAGAAGGAAAACCCTGTCTAAATGAGAAAAATGTGAATAAATGAACAATTGTTTTCCTGTATCTTCTCTGTGAGCTTCCCAATATAACAAAGTGAAGGGTAATGCAGTGAGTTTGTTGAGTCTTCCCAAAAGCCGATGCCAAGACTGAGCAAGAAGTTCAGGATATGAACTGGGAATAAAGCTGTGAAAGATAAAGATGAAAAGGAGCCAGAGAAGTTAAGGAAAACTTTCAGACCATGATGTAGGTCTGGCACCTGTGAAAGTACTGGGGAAGGAAATAGTGGGTAGAACAAGCCATAGTGGTGTGCCGCTCTGAGAAAGCTTCAGCCAGCCTCAAAGGATCTCCACCATAGCGGCTCCTGGAGAGCCGTCCAGAAATGGTGTTTCTGCTCTGCTCAGCTGTCTGCTCACATGTGCTTGTTGTCTGCTCAACAGCTGAAGCAGATCCCAAAGTCACCTAGAGCCAGAGGCTATTGTCTGTGTGTGTTCCTTGCAGCAGGTTTTTTCATTAAAGGGAGTGTTGAGTGATTCACTACCACAGCTATCACTTGCAGGCATATCCCTTCCAGTGTGGTTGTGCTACCGTCAGTATTTAGCTGGGAAAGGAGAGCAAAAGGGAACTAGACAATGAGTTTAATAAACTGGGAAGCAGGAGCCTGCTTGCTCAGCTAGGAAGCTGCAGCTTCACACTCCAGAGGATTACTGCATTGTGCTCTGCTAAAGGGATTAACACTCCTCCCTCCCCCACTTCTGCCTTCCTGCAGGACTGGATTGTTGGGGGATTCAGGGAGAGGGGCTGAACCATAAAGGCCTGTCAGTCTAGGTGGGAGGTGGACCCTATTTGCAGCCCATGAAAACTTGGGTAGTTGATTGGTCATTTTGAGAAAGCACGCATGGTTCACCCCAAACCCAAGCTTCTGAGTATAATAACCCCAGGAGAACACAGAAACTCCCTCTCACTCGTTTGTGACCCACACTCACAAAGCGCCTGCACCTCTTCTCTCTATGCCATGTGGCCTTATCAGCTACATAGCCCATGACCTTCAGGAGAACCTGAATACCAAAGCACAGCAATGGACTGCAGCTAGAAATGCAGGCAAGCCAGATGCTGACCTGGACTGCACTTGAACATGGAGCAGAAACTCTGGGCAGTTGCCTTCCTCCTGGCCCTACCGAAAACGAGGTTGGACTTTTACCATGGTGACATGGGACATTGGGAAGTCAGGAATGGAACCCACTTAATAAACCAAACCACGCAGCCACATCCTCCCATGCGGGTCTTAGAAATCCCTTTCCTTGGACAATGCAAGAACCCCACATCCACCAATAACAGCTGCATGGGCTGCAGTTTATACCAGCCAGTCAGGGCATTGCATCAGCTTTAGCAAACTTAGTCTGGAAGCACACTCTTTCCGAATGACTTACCCCATTACTGTCATAAAGAAGTTCCTTTGTAAAAAATGTTTATATCTTAGCAAATTAAAAAAATATGCCATAAACACTTCCCAAACCCTCTCAGGTCATCGATCCTTACGTGTGTCCCACATCCCTACACCCATTTAAAGCACTAAATGAAAGTAACTTGTGTTTTAGAAAACAACTAATTCTGAAGAACTCCCTGCTCATTCTGGAAAATGTATTCTTTCCCCTGAGTATCCACAGGACATTTACTCAGCCTTGATTCTTCTCATTGATTTTGTCTCCCCACAGAAAAGCAACTTCATTTTTTGTCCTGCTGATTTGTTTTAATCAAGTTGCTTAGTGATATAAAACACAAAATAAAGGAAGATGAGTTTTGCTAGTTTACACTGGATGTGTTCTGGAGTAGTTTTGATGTCTGCTTCCCTCTTTCCCAGGCTGGGTGACACCCATTGTTACTAGCCCTTCAGTGTCTGCACTGCACATCCCACACAGGGCAACCGACTGGCCCTGCTTCTGGGGCCCTGCCTCCTAGAGCACTTAATGGTTTTTAAGGCAGAACAGAACTTTTTCCTATTGGCCAAAATTAAAATCCATGTTCTTTCATTAGTTTTGAGCTATATATCACATGTCTTTATTTACCAGTAGAGGATAATGTACTTCAAAAAGGAGCCCTAAGATCTCCCCTGAATTCCAAAACCAGGCACTCAGCTACCTGCTCCACATTTCCATTCATTGGATTATTATTAGAAAAGACATCTCAAACTCAACATGTCCAGAACAGAACTCTTAGTTTTCCCTACCCAAACATTCTCCTCCTGCAGTCTTGGTAAATGGTAACGCTATCCTCTGGTTGTTTTGGCCAAAAACGTTGAGCTCGCCTTGATCCCTGTCATTCTCACCTGTGAACCCAATGAATGAATGAGTTACCTCATCCCTCCAAACAGCATTTCTAACCACCTACACTGTCACCACCCTGGCTCAGACCACCATCACTTTGCACCTGGATTATTTAACTGGACTCCAAGGTAGTGTCCCTGCTTCTTTTGCTTCTTCGGTCTAATTTTTTGTTGTTGCCAGAGTGGTCGTTTTTAAGCATAAGATACATCATCTCACTCCCTTTATTAAAACTCTTCAAAGACTTGTCTTCTCATGCACAAGAAAATCTGAAGTCCTTCTCAGAGTCTATGAGGATTTTTACATGGTCCCCTGACTACTGCTCTGACCCTGTCTTCTGTCGCCATGTCATGTCGTCCTCCCTCTCTACCAAGCCCTAGGACTGACTGTCTTGCTCTTCTTTAAGAAAGTCAAGCACACTATTCCATTTACTGTGCCTTCTTCCTGGTCCGGTCTTCTTACTGTTGTTCTCAGAGGGACAAGGATATTTTCTCGAAGAAAAGCAAGAGTATGAAGAAGAATTAGAGGAAGTTTGGGGGCTCAGAGCCAAGAATGACCTAGCAATGCACAGACATCATAGAAAAGAGATTTGGAGCTTGAGTCAGTTTTCCCTAAGCCCCAAAATACAGGGCAACTCCAGATAGCAGCTGGCTATACTAAAAAGTGGAGGAAAAGTCTCCCACCCTCTGCCCCTCGAAGGAAGTACATACTGGTGGCTCTCATGAACCAGGTGGTTCACATGAGTAATTCAGGTCAGTCTCCACAACAACACCATGGTGTTGGGACCTGCTCTGCCTGGTTTCAGGAGTTGTCACTGCCCCCCATGGATAGGGATGAGTGAGCAACCTTCGGAATGTGAGCCACTAAGGAGACAAAGCTTGTCTCTGGTAGCAAACGCTGCCTCTGCTTCCTCCCCCTGCCCCCAAAGCATGGTCGATAGTCCATGATGGGTAAGACTCCTCACAGAGAAGGGCAACCTAAGCCAGACACGATCACTTGGGAGGCCATCATGGAAGGACTCGGGGGCTACAACAAAGAGGGAGTGATGGACCCTCGCCCCCCAGCTCTTCTGACATAGCCCGAGTCCTCATATCCTTTGGGAGAAGTGCTTCCTGGCTCTAATCCACTTAAGCCTGAAAACCTATGATGGGGAAGGTGGTGCAGCTCCTTACCTTGCTAGAGCAGATACAGAGTAATCAGACATAAGAAAGAATTCCTAAAAGTCCTGTGAAACCTGCTTTGCTAAGAGTGCTTTCATTCATATGTTAAAGGTCCGAGCAGAAAATGAGTATGTCTCCCAAAGTTTCTGCAATCCCCTTAACTGACAGACACTGAGTAAGACTAAGCCCTCAGATTTCTTTGAGGTGTTATCTACTGTTTGATCCTTACCACCTGTATTCCTGTGTATTACAACCCAATAAAAGCCATTGAGGGAAGGGCTGCTGGCCTTTTTCCTCTGAGAAATTGGCCACTTCTCCCCACCCCAAGCAGATTCTGTCTTGGTAGTGTTACTTTCATCCATGGTGGACGGGGGGATTTGCGAGCAAAGTCGCCCCCACACCATGGGATATATGTGATTGGCGTCATCAGTGTTGTACATATAAACAAGGTTTATATGGCTCACATGTGATGGGGATTTGTCACGTGGCCAGGGAAGAGAGTCAAACCAAGTTCCAATCACAGATTGAGGCAACTCCAAAGTGCATGCTCTTTTCTTTGTGTCGTGAAGGCTCCCAGTGAAGTAAGAAAAATGTTTAAGAGGCTTCAGACCATTCAATACTGTCCCCATAAATCCCCAAAACCTTCCGGCTTATGACGCTCCATTGGAATATCCTGTCAAACTCTCAATCTCTTTCTATATTCTGACATATACTTCCAAGACTAGCTCAAATGATCACCTGGATTTTCCCTATCATCCTTCTCCCCACTTCAAGTAAGAATCAGAGACTCTCTCTTCCCCCCTCATGGTTTGTAAACATGGTTTGTAAACATGGTTTGTACACATGGTTTGTGCCTTTGCTTTGGCAATTTTATACCCTCATTGCTGTTAGCTATGTACATGTCTAACTCCACCCTGTCAATGCTAAATAACTGGAGGTCAAAGCCATATTTTCATCATATCTCTACCCCTCAACACACAGGACAGTGCTTTGCCTACCTTGGATGCCCACTAATGCTGTTGTAGTTAAAGAGAATTGACTGGAAATAATGATACAGAGTCTTAGTTTACTAGTCATTGGTAATCATGATTTTCATTGATCACTTATTAGGTTGCTAGGTGTTTGTGAATCCTTTACCTGATATATCTCAGTTTATTCCTCATAATAATCCTCTGACCCGAGTAGTGTTAGTGCTCACATTTCACATGAAATAAAACTGAACTGAAAGGTGAGTTAAGTCCACTGATGGCCTCAGAGGCAGGAAATGGCAGGATTTGAACCCAGGCAGTTTGAACAGAGACCTCATGATTGAACCATGAGGTCCAAACTTGAATTTTGTGACCTCGGTAAGTACTCCAGTAATTGCCTTTTCTATTCCAACCCTGCCCACGGTTGCACCATATCATGCAAATCTGTGCATTTACTCATTTTAAGGTGTGTTTCAGGGCAGGACCCAGAAGCTGGATAGGTACATTTTTTCGACAGGCACATGTCAAATCTGTGGAGAGTGGCTGGATGTGCTACAGCTAAAACAAGTCCCAGAATTTAGACTTCCCAGGTGAATTTTTCATTGCATTCAAATAATATCACTGATGACTTGAAATAAATCTAGCCAGATTTACTTAACTAAAAAATAAAGGATTTCCAGTAGGGCTGCCGGGTGGTTTGAGGAGTGAGGGGTGTGAAGGCAACTCTTTTTCTTCTTTTCCTAGTTTATTTAGAATAAAGGATCCCTCCTTCTTCTTCTTCTTCTTCTTCTTCTTCTTCTTCTTCTTCTTCTTCTTCTTCTTCTTCTTCTTTTCTCCTCCTCCTCCTTCTTTTTAATGCTGAAGATTCATGGAGACTCAGGTGACCTATGATAGTCTCACAGTCACCATGGTTTTGGCCTGCAGTTATCATCAGGCTTGATGGAAGTGATGTCCACAGCTATTCAACTGTGGACAAGGGACCAACACATGGGCTCATGCTGGCCACAGCCACCCTGACTTCAAATCACCTACCAGACAATAACATCACTTCTGCCCGAGATAGTAGGGCCTCTGTGTGAGCTCTCAAAAACCAACCTGCAGAGAGTATTAAAATCTTAACAGTCTTCTAAGGTAATGGCCAAGAAGTTAAATAAAATTTGAGAGCACACATTTAAAATTTATCTTTTTTCCCATTTGGATATCTATTTTTTTCCTACATCTTGAAAAAGAAGCATGTCTTTTCTCTTAATGATAATGTGTAATCAATTTTTAAAAACTGTACAAGATGGATAACTGCTTAATTTGCAAGTGAAAATTAATCTTTTCATCTCAGATGTAACTGGATGAATTTCAGTACTGATTTGAGACATCTTGCACAATTTCTCATAGCATCAGTGAGGGAGGGGTTTGGGGTGTTGCCTCTCACATTCTTCAATTCGATGACAATGTTGAATGCCTGTCATTAACAGAGGGAACTAAGTTACCTTTAGCTGGATACAACAGGATTTCAGACGGTAGCACAGACATACACACATTTCAAGGGATGGAGTAAAGGGGGGATTGGTACTGTTTCATTTGAATCGAGTAGCAGAAAGTCTGAATTTAAATGTAGCTCATTTCATTATATTACCCAGTACACTTGGAAATGATCAGATCTGTCTCTTTCTGTCCATGCCTGCTGCCCTGTTTTTGGTCATTAGATTATTTGATTTGACACCCACCACACAAAAAGGTTGTTCCTTCTGCTCTATCGGGGCCGATGTGAGGAGGAGAGGAGGGAGAAAAATGCACAGCTGGTAGTACAGTGAACCCAAAAATATACAGAAATGTACCAGAGGGAATAGTCATCAACACGAAGTGAACAAGCACCCAGACTATTGATTACATGCTGCTCACAGAACACCAGGCCTTTCTGCCAACTCCTCTCCAGTCATACGCTGAACTGCAGACAGCATGTTGTACCTTGCATCATCAGTTTTGATGAATAATGCACTGATAAGCACTGCAGCCAGGATTCCAGGGGAGCTGGGAAGCCAGATGTCATCTGGACCTCCAATCGTTTGAACCCTAGGTCTCCGACAGACTCGACACACATACGAGGCAAGCGCTGCGGAGTGGGCAAGGCTACCGTAAAATTCTGGTGAATATTATGGTGCTTTGGAAAATAAACAAGAGTAAGCTTTGTCACAGGCAGGCATGAGAGGACTATGTTTAAACAGCATTCATTACCAAGCCGTAATGTTGGCCTGGTGAACTTGAATCTGAGGCTTGTCCAGAAAGCTCACACAAGCATGCACAAAGAAAGAGATGTTGAGGGAAAACCATTGGTAAAGTGCTTAAATCCACTTCGCTGCCAACGGGCCATCGTGACAAACAGATGGAACGAGATTTTTCCCCTCCACGACGGAATTCAGAGGGTGGTCGTGACAGATTTCAGTGTCGCCTGAGTGGGAGGGCGCCCGAGGTCTGCTTGGCCCCCCGTGCACTGCGCGCTTGAAGCAGTGCAGCAGGAGCGCTGCGCAGATCATGTTTTAATCCCATCATTACAGGTAAATGTTCAGAAGGATCCATTAGACACAAGTTTTCCTCCACCCGGTAACCGCAGACCTACCTCACGTTGTTTTATGAGTGAAACCTGGAGTTGGAGCCACAATTGTCTTTGCTCTATTTAGTTCTTCATCTAGACAACAGATTTTTTCTGACCCTAAATTTAACAGTGGTCCCTGGCTCCGTCAACTGCAATCTCCCTTCTCTGCTCCCTTCCAGCCTTTACAACCGAGTCTCCTCACTGCGGGGTCCCCTCTATCTGTTTCCAGGACCACCTCTTCCACAGCGTTCTCGGCCTCTCCCACCCAAATGGTCAGAGTTGTGCATTGAAACATGGCAAGTCTGCTCTGAAGGCTGGAAGGATTCAGCATTCAATCTTCAATGAGGAAAATTTAAGCTGCTAACATTGCAAAGATCAAGCCGCTACTTTGGACTTGTCTCATTTTGGACAAGATGAATTGTGATATACAGTTGCCCTTCCCCCTCAGAGGCAATTTTGTAGGCAGTCTAACCCCCTGCCCTCCAGATCTGATCATCCAGGCTGAGGACAAGAGGGAACCCTGGGATGCTATTGCCTCAAATGTACAGACAAAAAACATGCCGACTTTGGGGGGCATGTTTATAATAAACACCCTATTTATAAACACCCTATTAAAATGGTCTCTCCAGTCTCATCTCTCATACATAACAGACGAAACTCAGATGATGCCACAATGGGTTTTCAAAATCCTTAAAATAGCCCATGAAATATAATATCAACAATTTAGTGCACACAAACATGTAGTAGACAGTCTATACAGAGGCATGCCTATGTAAAATACTTTATAATAGAATTTCTCTCCACAGGATAAGAAGCTCACCTTTTGGCTAGCCCAGGCTCTCGCCTTATCCTCACTCCTTGCCTGTGCTCTCCGAGTGGAAGCAGGTTCCCTGGACTGGTTTTTCTTGGGGTGTTTTCATTTTTTGACTTGTAATTATAAAAAACTTAAACTGTAGAGAGAATAAAAACTGGACATCCACATGGCCTTTACTAAGTTGTAAAAATGTTAATTTGGGCATATTTGCTTCAGCTTTTTGGAAAGACGTTGAAAAACAAATTTAGATTTTATATTTTACCTGAAAAACTTCAGTAAGTACATCTTTCAAATAAGGCATTTTTTTTTCCTGGCTAATATTGTTAGCACACCTGAAAGAATTTGTAATATGTTGATATAGTCTAATATCTGATCCGCATTCAAAATTTTTATAGTACTAAAATTCCTTAAAATATCTTTTCTAGCTAGTTAGTTCAAACTCAAAACAATTCTGTAGCATGCACTGTATTTTCTTCCCAATGCCCTAAATATTTAAATAGGTATTCTCTTTCTCTTTCTCTCCCCCCTCTCCCTCTCTCATCTTTTGCTCAGGAAGCATGTTCTGCGAACAGCCTATGGGAATGACATCATGGTGCCTCACCTGCGGATTTAGACCCGCCCAGAGCCTGAACACCATTTTGGCCAATAGACAGAGGATCCTTGCTTTCACAATTTCGCAGCTCATCTATTGTTACCACTTTGCTGTCGTATCCCGGTTCTAGTTGAGGAAGCAGCCCCCAATATCCAGGAACTGGTCTGGCACTTCAAGCAAGGGCTCAGTGTTGTTCGAAACTTGCTTGATGCTCACCACTAGGCCATTATATTCTTCTGTTAAACATAAATAATCTCACAGGACACCAAGATCAGATAAGGTCACTTAGATAGAACAAGCTCACTTCATAGTTTTGTCTAAACACAGACATGCGCAAAATAGTAACCATCTCCCTCGATGGGCTAATGTGAACGACTGTGTCTTCTTTGCCATTGCAGCTTCATCCAGAAGCCCCTCCTGTAGATAGCATTGAGATACTGAATTATAGAATTGCTTTTGCCTTCTGTCCACTTCATTAGACTCCCCCCAAAATCACCCAACCAAACCCGATTGCTGTAACAGGTTCTTTCTAATACCCTCTTGCTGAGATGCCCCACGGTAACCCATCAAATGCATTCTTCCTTGCTGTAAGGATAAGAAACCCAAAATTCAACTACAGGTATGTTCCTGGTGGTCTCTGACTGGAAATCATTGGCATAGTAATAGCTATCATCTTTTCTTTTCCAGTGGGGGCACAGACCTAGGTTATCATTCTGTTTCTATAATTCATATATTAGCTGTATGACTTTAAGCAACACATTTTCAATGCTTCAATTTCTTCATCTGCAAAATGGGACATCATCATACTCACATGCAGTTCTAAAAATTAAATAAGATGATGTGTATTAACCACTGTTCATAGTGCTCACATGTGGAAGACGCTCAATATATAGGCTTTCTTCTTATTCCTGTGTGGGCAAAAAATATATTTTTACAAAACTAGGAAATTATTTCAAGTTTTTCTTAAATTCAAAGTATCCAAAGACATCTTATATTTGAGACATACCTAAATAAGTGAAACTAAGATTATATATACAAACATTTATTTATCTTCTCAGGATGAGAAATTACTTCTCCTTGGTGAACTCTCATGTAATCTTTTAACGTTTTGATCTCTTCAAGGGATGTCATTTTGGTTAAAATTATTTGGAGCTTAGAAGCTCCTTGGGTTATTTGTAAGGTTGAGTTATAAGAATAGATTCAATAAATGAGTCTATGAGAAGAGATCCATTAAGTGAGTCAAATGAAAGCAGTCCCTGTCCTGCTGAAGCAGCCCCTTCAGGAAAGTGTGTGTTGCCTTTAAGACTTGACCCACTTTGGATGCATTTATTCAGTGTGTTGTCCATAGTGCTGGGCTGCTATTAGGCTTACATAGTCCAAAAATTCACCTCATCTTTGTTCTGAAGACCATCTAACTCAGGGATGCTGAACCATGCTAACAAAGCATATAACAGACTCACTTGCAAAATCAAGACCTTTTTTATTTTTAATTTATAAAGAGGAGGTTAACTACCAAGTTAAACTTTAATATCAGGGGTCTAAACAAACATATATATTCCCTATAGACAAACTATGTAGAGAATCAAATTATGAAAGTGTTGGATAGAATCAGAGTAAGAGGGTTATACGATTGTGATGTTTAGTAACATTGGTTCTGATGGGGGTTGCAGCCGGCTATTTGATGGAGAAACAAAATGGCTATCTAACTGGAGAATCTATCTCTCAGGGGCAGGGTCTGAAGTCCCCTGCCTAAATCTGCCTTCTAACTGTCCCTTTTCTGTCCTTTTGTTGCTAGAACATCAGTCCTTCTATTTGCCACATTTCTTCTTTATGTGACACAGACATCTGACAGCAAGTGAATAACCAGAAATTTGGAAATGTATTGATGTTGCACAGTTTTATGTTTGGTCTGTTGGACTGCCTGACTGAGCCACAAACCAATATGTCTGAACAAGGCTGCTGTCTGAAGGGTCTTCTCTGTTGTTTATCCTGCAGGAGTTCAATAAGCTACTGTAGAAGTGAGTGCTCACTCAGGGACAGTTCTCAAATGTGGGGCAGGAGAGCAACTGCATGGAGCAGAGTTACTGGGCCCAACTACACGACCTGGTGCAATTCTCAGGGGTGGTGGAGGGGACAGCTGGGCTCCTTTCTGTGATGGCACATGCTGTGCAGGGCACGGGATGGGGGTAAGGCCAGCAGAAAACACTCAGGTCAATGTAGGGCCCGGAGGTCATAGGTCATATTCTCCATGTTGATCTATTTGATTTTTCTTTAAAACATTAATGAAGCCTCGTTTTTAAAAGTGTAGTCAGAGGATATGTGGAAAGATGTCAGAATAAAGGTACCCACCAAAAACTAGGAACTATTAAAAAGAGAAATTAATCTTTATTGAAACAAGGAAATTGTCACAGTGCCAAAACTGCAAATATGAAATGTATCTGGCAAGTACTGTGTCAAAATGCAGCTTCATTTAATTAATTAACTAAGAGTGATCACATCCCCACATGCTGATAAAGTGGGTATTTGATGTGAAAGAGAGATGGGCTCTCACAGAACCAGAGCACAGCCCGTACCTGAGTTACAGAGTAACAGGATGACTGTACTAAAGGAGGAGTTTTCTTTCCCATCATTTTGATTATCTACAGTCTGGACATCGATCCACAGGATAGTACGAGGTGAAACATAATGAGCCAACAACATAGGATGCTAAAAACCAGGCAAGAGACGGGCCCAGGAAAAGGATGAGCTGACTCAGCGAATGGTTACTTGTATAAGAAAATGTACACAGGAGCTGTGATTCCTCCCACCTAGTGCTCCCCTGACCCCTTACTTTTATTTCATCCTCCAATGTCTGCCTTTTGGGATATTTTATAGCAAATATTAAGTTTCACTCAACTATATGTTGATCACCAGACAAGAGACAGTATGAAATATATGCATAGAAACTGCAAAAAAAGGAACAGAATATAAGCAAAGGCCATACAAAGAATAACCTCAAAAAACACGTCAATCAAAATGGAAAGCTAAAATACCACAATCTAAATAAAATTAGAGATAGAATAATTTTAAATAAATTAAATTAGATAGTAGAAATGAAGATCACATGGAGGTTTAGCAACAGGGAAGTGGGAGAAGGATAAGGGGGGAGGAGGTACAGAAAATAAGTAGCATAGATGGTAGGTAGAAAATAGATCGGGGGGAGGGCAAGAATAATATGGGAAATATAGAATCTAAAGAACTTGAGACACGTGGTCATAAACTAAAGGGGGGGAATGGTGGGGGAGGGGTGTGCAGGGTGGAGGGGAATGAAGGGGGAAATAGAACAACTGTAATGACACAGTTAATAAAATATATTTTTTAAAAAGTAAAAAAATAATTAATTAATTAAATTAGAGATAGTATGGTGTCTAAAAAAGAGAGATCAAAAAAGCTATAGGTGTTCAAATAAGACCCTATAAGAAAAAGAGATCAGCTAAAACAGCTGGTAGAAAAATAAGAAAGAAATAGAGGAGGAAAATTAGAATTATTACAGATATGAAAGCCCATTAAAAGCAGCAAACATAAAATAATCATGACTGAAATCTGTCAGGAGCAGTATGAACATGTTTGAGAAAATAACACCAGAACATACTCAGAACTCAATCTTCCAAGAAGTATCTAGAAAGAGGTGTGTGGAAGGTGATTGTTTTTAAGCCCAGTCTTTCAAATCCTGAGTTTCTAAAAAAAAAATGCAAAGCAAAAAAAATGCAGAGGAAATGATAGTGGCAGAAGCATCAGCATGTTGGGTGTTAGGGTAGGCTAACTCCCAGCCTGCCAGTTACCAGGCCAGCAAGAGGAAGCAGGAGAGGAAGGATGAGGGGCCCCGCTCCGCCTGTTGCGGTACCATGAGTTTCCAGAAGGCCAGGGGGTTCTCTGGAAATCTGCTCTGACAGAAAAAAAAGAGGCATTTAAGTTCCGGCCAGGGGACTACCACTGAGAAGTTGCAAACACAGCAGCTATCAGAAACGGACGAGGGAACCAGGTAATAGAGAACCTTAGACACCTGGCATTTCATCATTCGCATTCTCAACACTAATAATTCTTTAATTATAATGATAATAAATATGACCGATTTCAAAATATCAGAGGTACCCAAGAAGTATACTTTCCACAATTACACCTTGGATTTAAATACAAATTTCATTTGTCCACATACATGAGCATTATTCACATTGTATGTATTTCTAGAACATGGATAAAGTTTTAAAATTTCCACTTAAAATGTGTCATATGGAGTCTTCCACTTAGCTATAGTAAACCTTTTATAACTTACTTTTACTTTTACACACTGAACTCTTGATGTTGGTAAGATACACACACACTACTATTACAGAGGGGTCACATCAGCACAAAGATTTTTACCAAGAAAAAAGCCCACCTATAACATTTACAAGTTTCAAGATGAACTTGGAACTGAAACTGTAATGAATATACAGTCTCTAACGTTTACTTCCAGGGGTGTGGGGCGGCAATCCTAATCAAACGGGTGTTGCTCTCAGGATCTGGACAGAGGTTAGAAGTGGCTTTAATTTCAAAGTCATTCTACAATCAAAAACTGAGCCATCTTCTCCATAAAACTTGAATAGACTGCAATTGCGTTGTTTGGTTCAGCAACCCACATTGATCCTAGATAAGTGATTTGAAAGCTAGAATTTTCTAAAGGGCTGGAAATGTTCAGGAGGTGGTGGGTCTAATAGCAGTTACTTGGCATCTAAGCAGAGGGCAGGCATGCAGTGGCTGGATTCACGGTGATAAACTCCAGCCTCCGTGGAGGAATTAGCTGGCACTGCAGACATAATATCAGACATTCTTTTTATCCATGTTTTTAGGTAGAAGTTTACTAGAGGTAGAGGCAGGCAAGAAGCAACTGTTTCACCATATCCCACCCTGGTCTCTCCGCTCGGACCACGACAGTCATGGTTTGAAAACAAAAAGTGGTAGCAGAGTAGAAGAGGAGCTGAGGAGAAAAGCCCAAAGCAAGGGGAAATTGTTCTCTTTTAGTGTCTATGAACTATGCTCAACAGACAGAGACCACCCAAACAAGAACCGGGACCCCTGGAGAGCTTCTCCAATTTTAATATATATATATATATACCACAGAATTCATCTGAATGACAGTTCTGATTCAGAAGTTCTAGGCCAGACCTGAAAGTCTGCCTTTCAAACAAACTCTCAGGTATGGCAGGTGCTGCTGTTCTGAAGCCCACACTCAAGCTTGGCTTTAGAAAACTAAAAATACTGCTCCGAGATGAACAATGACAAAACCACCTTCAAAATCACTACGCCTTTTTCTGTGATCTAAATTCACTTATTTGCCAAGAAGGCAGGGATTTCAAGGCTGAATTTGAGGAATGCATGTTGTCAAATTCCTAATCCAAAAGCGGAGAAAGGAGTGATTAGCTGTCATCTGTACTATAAATTATGTCAGCTAGAAAGGATATCATGCCCTGGCTGGTGTGACTCAGTGGATTGAGTGCTGGTCTGCAAATCAAAGGGTTGCCAGTTCAATTCCTAGTCAGAGCACATGCCTGGGTTGTGGGCCAGGTCCCCAGCAGGGGGTGCACAAGAGGCAAGCACACATTGATGTTTCTCTCCCTCTTTGTCCCTCCCTTCCCCTTTCTAAAAATAAATAAATAAATAAAATATGTTTTAAATAAGAAATAAAAGAGAGGATGTCTTTAGAGAATTTCAGCCCTTACTTGCTGTCTTTCAATGGGCTTTCCAGAAATGCTGACTAATTTAGAAGATACAATCAAATTTGTTAAGTCACCAGAAGAGAATAAACAATGCCTAAATGAATGTTCATTTTTTTAATTTATACAATATTTATTGAGAACCCACTATATCATGGGCACTTGGCTGGGTGCTCAAGATACACCCAGGACCTAAGCAGACACATTACTTCATGTGGAGAGACCTTGGCAGGATGGGAGAAAACAATTTCTCTCAGGGTCCAAAGACAATTTTCCATGGAGAAGTCTGAAGGTGCAGGAGGGTGTACCGGAGCTGCCCCCGCCGCCCTGCAGTAGTCTGGAGAAGAAAGGAGACCAAATCTGAACTTAACTTAGAGTGAGTCTGGGCTTGGGAGCAAGTTACGAATTCTTCCCCATATTTAACACCCATTCCTTTATACCTAAACCTTAAGTAAATCCTCATTAAATTTACAATATGATATTTGCAAATGCTGTCCTGTGGGAAACTGGGGCAGAGCTCATGCAAATAAGGTTCAGAAAAAAGGAATGATTCTCCGCTAGGGATGGGCTAAGGATGGCAGGCGCAGCTGCCAATAAAGTTAGCTGTCCTTAGTGGATCCGCTTCCTCCTGAGGGGCAGCTGAGTACAGGTGACTGCATGGCGGAGAATGAGGAGGCCAGGGGAGAAGACTGGAGTCTGTGCTCAGAGAACATGCAAAGCAGCATCTTGGGAAGCTCCCTCAGACGTGAGAACCAGTGGCTTTGGGGCAACTGCATGTGTCTCATACCATGTGCACCGACTCTGTAGCTTGACTCTCAGAGTGTGATCTGATTTTCCTTATTTCTAAGTTCTTCCATGTATTCAGAACACTGAGGCCATTTAATTAAATACTGTCTTGCTAGTGCCCTAATCTACAGTGGTCACAGGAAATTTATTATGAAGTCGACTTTTCATTTTTGCTTATTTCTATCCTTTGCTCCTCCTCGTCTTCTCTGTCCCGTTTGCCCACAGCGTCCACGACTCCATCTGCAGTGCAGCCCACGAGCACTATTTCATCCTGGGGGACAGTCCTTCTTTGCCGCCTGCACTACAGCAGCCGTGACTGGAGCGGCACTTGCTTAAACAACAGTATGTCATCGAGACACAGGCTCTTTTAGGGTCAAAGGCTCCTCTCATGATCTCCTCTCCATTTTTCTCTCCAGAATCACTTTTGTTGATACACAAAAGTGCCTCACAAAGGTCCCGCTTATTCTACAAGTAAACTTTTAAAGCGAGAGGTTTCCAATTGTAGAACACTTTTGAAAGCTGAATCTGGGCCTGTGGATGACTGAAACAGAACTTACTGTCTCTAAATTTTAGGAAAATGCATAGCATTTAAGTCGAGAGTATTTTAAGGATTAGTTGGTAGTTTTGTTAATTTCAAAATATTAGGGTCTCTTAAATAATAAGTTCCTCTAATGAATTTGGAACATTGTGTTTGAACATATCTTGAAATAATAAAACTACTGTATAAAAGAAGGAACCAAATATAATAACAATTCCCAGTGAGTAGATTACAGAGTTAACAGCAAGTTTACTTTGTGAGGCTTACACAGATGTGCACTGATGAAAAAAATTCTTGGCACAACTGGTCAGCAAAAAAACTGTGTTTACTGAAAATCAGTTATTGCTACGCACTCTGCAATACCTGATAGATGTCATGTTGTTCTCCTGAAAATGGGAATGGGACTGTCCTTCACCACTCAGGTGTACAACGCCCAAGGGCACTGCCCCATGGGCTGCCTACCAGCAGCTCCCAAAGGACCAAGACACTGGTGAAGATGGGAAGACTCTCCAGACGATGATTCGAAAGCCCTGACTCAGCCTTGAGGGCAGGGGGAAGAAGTTAAGGAAAAGACAGGAGAAAGTTTGTCTAATTGAGACCCATTCTAATAGTTTGTAAAATAAACAAAAAGAAAACTAGGGAAACCTGGTAAGAAAGAAACAACTAAAAGTTTGTGCCAAGTTATTTTATGATGAGGGAATTCGGGGGGAAACTCAGTATAATTCTCTAGTATCATGTACAGGAAAGTAGGATCAGAAATCTTTATTTTGAAAGCTCCTTTGCTAATCTGCTTTTCTAAAAGTATATTTTGTTTATTTCTATGTCAACTTCCCTTCTCCTACCCCCTCTTGCATATTTTAATAAATATTTTTATCAATATGCAGAAAAAAGACACAGATCATAAGTGTGCAGTTCAGTAAACTTTTATGCAATGAGCACACCTACATAACCACCACCCAGATACAGAAATAAAAACCATCACCAGCCCAGAAGCCTCCTGTGGACCTCTCTCAGTCCGTGTTTCTACCTCTTCCTCCGGAAGTTACACTGTCCTGACCTGTAACACAATAGATTAGCTTTGTCTCACTTTCCATTCTATATACATGAAATAAAATAGTATGTACCCTTTTGTCTCTGATTTATTTCATCCAACATTGTTACTGAGATTTGCATTGCAAAGAACAGTGGTTTGTTCATTTTTATTGATGTGAGGAATTCCATTGTGTGAATATACTAGAACTCATTTCTCCTATTGTTGATAGACAATTGAGTTGTTGCCAGTTTTGAACTGTTATGAACAGTTATGAATAATACTGCTATTAATATACATATATTAGCCTGTATAGAATGTATCTAGCCTTATAATATGAAAAATAGAGCCATTTACTGAAGAAGATACAAGATACAAGAAACATTGTACACAGGACAAAAACTCTTCAGTCCCCTTTAAAGTAGGCACCTTGGGACCTCACACAGTTCTCCCAGCATTTCTTCCACTGCTCAAAACACTCTACAAAATCCTTTGTTGCAATCACCATCAGCTGCACCATTGTCTTTTATAAAGTGTCCTTTCTGGAGTCTGTTCTATAGGTTTAAGAGTCTATCTTGCTTCAGCGAGTGGCTTAGTTAGTTGGAGCACCATCCCATACACCAAAAGGTCAAGGGCTGATTCCCAGTCAGGGCACATGGGACGAGGCATGTATGGGAGGCGACCATTTGTATCTCAAATCTATATTTCACCCTCTCTCTTCCTCTCTCTCAAAAGTCAATAAGCATATCCTTGGGCGAGGATTAAAAAAGAGTCTATATATAAATGTCAGGTCCATGCTGTCTCATCATAAAGATATGCTAATAAGTTCTTGATATCTAGCACCGTATATATTCCCATTTTGTCTTTCATGATTTTTTTTATCCCTGCATTTTGCATTGTCACATACACTTTAGAGTCTTGTTGATTTCTACACTCTCTCCCCCCACCTCAAACAACACCTACTAGAATTCTGACTGGGATTACATTAAATAATAAACCAAGTTGGAGGAAGTTAATAATTTATTGAATCTTTTAATCTTGACTATATTATGTCTATTCAATTGATTAAATCTTTAATTTCAATGTTTCATGGTATTCAGTGTAGATCTCTTCCTGGTGAGCTAACCCTCTGATCATGAAATCTCCCTGGTAGTTTCATCTTTTAGTTTCATTAAATCTTTAATTTCAGTGTTTTATGGTATTCGGTGTAGATCTCTTCCTGGTGAGCTAACCCTCTGGTCAGGAAGTCTCCCTGAGCCTGCACCTCTCTGATAGCGGTGTGCTCACTGCAGAATTTTCTCTTCTTTTTTTTCTAATTTTTTTATTTAGTTATTTTTCAAGTACAGTTTTCTGTTTATTTCTCCCATCCCAGCCAACCTCCCATGCCCCCACCTCCCTCCCATTTCCACATCCCCTTAATTCTTGTCCCTGTGTCCTTCATACTTGTTCCTCTAAATCCCTCCCCTTTTTCCCCTTAAATTCCCTCCCCTCTCCCCTCTAGTCACTGTCCCCTTGTTCTCTATTTCAGTGTCTTTGTTTTTATTTTGCTTGTTTGTTTGTTTTGTTGTTTAGCTTCCTGTTAAAGGTGAGATCATACAGTATTTGTCTTTCACCACCTGGCTTATTTCACTCAACATAATGCTTTCCAGTTCCATCCATGTTGTTGCAAAAGGTAGTAGCTCCTTCTTTCTCTCTGCTGCATAGAATTCCATTGTGTATAATATGTACCACAATTTTTTGATTCATTCATTTACTGACGGGCACCTAGGTTGCCTCCAACTCTTGGCTATTATAAATTGTGCTGCAGACTGGTACAACAATTATGGAAAACAGTATGGAATTTTCTCAGAAAAATAAAAATCGACCTGCCTTTTGACCCAGCAATTCCACTGCTGGGATTATACCACTGCAGCATTTTCTTCCCTTTTGGCTAACAGTGGCACAGGGTCATAATCATAGTTATTTTCAAGTCCATGTCCTGTACTCCACTATCTGACTTACCTGTCCATCTCTATTCTATTTATTGTTTTCTGTTGGTTTTTTGCTACCTGGTGTTTTCTTCTGGTGTTTTTCTGCCTATTGATTTGTTGGTGCTGTTGAATACCAAATATTGTACATGACAGTCTGAAGCTCTGCATGATGTCATCCTCTTGGAGAGATGATTTACTTTTGCCTCTGGTGAGTAGTAAAAAGAGGGGTGGTTTATACTAATCCAAGTTTGGATGGACTCAAATTTCCATTTTTGTGAGAGCTCTTTTTCGCCACCTCTATGGGCAGAGTGTAGACTTCAGGTCTCAGTGAAAAACTGACATGTTTCGCCCTGGCTGGTGTAGCTCAGTGGATTGAGCATGGGTCTGGGAACCAAACAACTGGGTTCAATTCCCAGTCAGGGCACCTGCCTGGGTTGCAGGCCAGTTCCCAGCAGCGGACACATGAGAGGTAACCATACATTGATATTTCTCTCCCTCTCTCCTTCCCTTCCCCTCTAAAAATAAATAAATAAAATCTTTAAAAACACTGGCATGTTTCCTAGGTCCTGCTTTCTTAGGGAGCCCTGAATTGTAATTTTGTTTCTCTGGGGCCACAAGACTCCTGAACATTTACTTGGCTTGCCATCCTCTTAACTGATGGTTTCTCCTTGGCTTTTCAACCTCTCAGCTGATACTAATAAATTAACAGATGCCGTTGCTCCTCAGGACTTGAACTCCTCAAGCTCTGGCTGCCCACATAGCCCTGAACTCCAGTGTTCATCTTCCCAGCATTGTAAAGCTGCCCAAGACTCTGCTCTGGTTTTGAGCCCTCAAGCCCACCCCACCTACAAATTGGCACATGCACGGAGGGGAAATGTGGCACGAAACACTGGGGTAACCTCGGTGCACTTCCTCCTCCCTGTGTTCATGGCCCCTTCAGTAGGGACAGCCTTAGTAACTATTCTTACCCCCAACTTCCAACTCGAGGTTTCATACCTCCAATCAGCGACTTTTCAGGCTTCTTCCAGCTTTTGTACTTGTGCTTGACAGGAGGACTATTTCAATACCAGGTAGTGTCAGAGCCAGAAACATCACTCACTCACTTCTGAAATAACATTACTTTAGAAAAGTTCAGTCTCCCTCGGCTGTGCTGAGGTGAGTAGAAACTACAAAAGGATTGTTTGCTCGGAGGAGGGGGCAGAATAGTATTGCAGAATATTTCCAAGTCTGGCTAAGGTGATAAAAGATTTGACTCAAATGAGAAAACGCAAAAAGAAAACTGTTAAGGGAAACTTAAGTGTTAGTGGTACAACCATCCCTTTCTATCAAGAAGTTTTCTTTCTATAGTATAATGATCAAGAAAAACAAATAACTCGCACATAAAGCCTCTAATTTTGCAGGCGTCAGTGCCGAGGATTTAAACAGGTGGTGCTAGGATAATCCACCTCGGGCAGATCTCGTGAATTAGAGCCGTAGTGATTGGGAGGTGTGTAGACAGGGCTCTGTGAAGGCGGTACACAGGCGGTACACATAAAACTTGTGACTTCAAGGACGATTCTTCAATGTGCCATTTCCCACACTTTACCTCCTCCGCCGGGAGAACTGCCTTTACGTGGACGGGACTGTGTGACCCATCTGCCCTATTGCGAGATTCAGCCCAAATGCCAACACTAGGGTTTCCCGGCTCCTCTGAACACCTAATTCACATTTCCTGGACAGCTTTTATGGAACTCGCATCTGTCTTACTAACATTGTCTTTGTTAATGAATGCTTTCTCCCACTCAGAATTAAATCGCATTGACATCAGAGACTGAAATGTTTTCACCGCCGTTTCCCCTGAAGTACTTTGTGTGTATAAATAGTTGTTGGCAAAATAATTATGTTGAAAAGCCTAACTATAATGAAGGGCTGTATGGCATTCAATATAAATCAAATTACAAAAATAATTCTCTCCACTTGTACTTGGGGATAGTTCAATATACCAAAATGTAAAGATATAATAATACAAAGGTGAAGCGTAATTGCACGCCATTGCAGTGTGTGTGAGTGTGCTTATTGGTAGAAACCTCCTCCCCCCTAACAATGGATGGCCAATTGTGGATCATTCGTGCTGACAAATTCATGCTTCATTTGTAATTATCTATGCTTATTTGCATAAAAACAATTCAAGTAAAATCCACAAACATATTGTTTGAGTTCCTACAATGCCAGACTCTTTGTTGTGTATTATGAGAACCACAAACAAGTGTAATACAGGGCGAAGCAAAAGTAGATTTACAGTTGTTCATGTAGAAAACACTACAATTATTGATAAATAACTACACAAGAATAAACTCCGTTTCATGTACTCACAGCTGTAAACCTACTTTGCTCCACTCTGCATATTAACCCTGCTCTCAAGAGGAAATATTGAGGTGTTAACACATTAAAAATAAAACTATTGATACAAGAGTTTTAAAAAATAACAATTGAAGGGATGTCACTAAGCAATACATGATTAATTACCTAATGAATTGTAGCGGCAATCATTGCTTTAGGAACTGGCTGCAGGGTGAGCACGTTCTGAGGAGGCCGTGGCCAGGGGTGCCGCTGGGGGAAGAACATTTGTGTTCTGCATGGAAAGCCCAGGTGGGTCGGGGGTTGGGCGGCTGCAATCCAACCCCAGCTCCATTAACCAAGCCCTCTGCCCTGATGCAGCCTGCTTCAAACTAGAGAGGAGAGGCCTTTTTCTCATTCCCACAAAGACACAGGATGTACCAGGGGACCCGGACTGAGTGGGATTTTATGGAAAGGGCGACATTTGAACAGGGACCTTATGAAAGGTGTAAGATTTGAACAACTTTGAGCACCAGTGTCATGTGTTGTGATTCCAGCAGAAGTACCATAAGTATGTTTGGAGGCCACTTGTGTAGGAAGACTGTCGTGTTCAGCAGGGGAGTATTTCAAGACAAGGAAACATGGGAAGATATATGAATCTATGCATGCATGAATAGTCTCATTCTCCAGGAAAAAGAGTATAGGATATGTTTTGTGGCTATTGAGAGCCGGTAAATGCTTTTGAACAGTTTACAATTGATTGGTGTTTTTGCAAGATTTGTCTAATGCAGGATATGAAGTGAGTGGGAGAAGTGAGAGACACGAGTCTGGGCTTCTCATTTGGACACCTTGTAATCACCCAGGCACCATGTGATGAGGGTCTGGTCCAGGACAATGGCAGCTGTAATAGAAGGACAAATGAAGAGAAATACAATAAAAAAGTGTAAGATGGCCCTGGCCAGGTGGCTCAGTTGGTTGGAGTGTCATCTCATACACCGAAAAGTTGCAGGTTTGATCTCTGGTCAGGGCGCATACTTAGGTTGTGGGTTCAATCCTCAGTTGGGTTGAGGCACATGTGGGAGGGAACTAATCGATGTTTCTCACATTGAAGTCTCTCTCTCTCTCTCTCTCTGGGTCTCTGTCTCTCTTCCTCTCTCAAAAAATCAATAAAAAAAACATATCCGTGGGTGAGAATTAAACAAATAAAATTAAAATAAATGCAAGATAATTAGAAAAATAAGAAAATTGGGAAAATCAGGAGGAGAGTTTTATTTACAATAAAGGTATTTTACTTATTAAAAAATTCCTTCTTTAAATAAGTTTAATGTTTCTTTTTTCTATCTTAATGTAATGTATTCAGTGGTTTTTCTTAACAGAATTTCACAAGCCCTCAAAAATTCTTCAAAAAATTGTATTTATAATTGTACTTATATCTTGAGACTCAATGAGGTTGCACAGTACTGTAAGATGGCTAAAAGCATGGCCTCTGGAACTGGACTTCCTGAGTTTTACTGAGGCTCAGCACTTGCTCCTTATATGGCCTTGGAAAAGTTACTTCATTTCTCAGTACCTCAATTTCATCATCTGTAAGATGGGGAAATAACAGTATTCCCTGGTGGGATTGTTGTAAGGGATGAAACATCACCTGGAACACAGTGTTAGTCATTGAGAATATTCTAATCCTTATTATTTTTTATATTTCTCAGGCCATATTAGCCTGGGGCTCAGAAAATGGTCTCAAAGTCTACTTAATATTTCTCTGACCCCATTAACACCTACTTTTCAAGAATTTCAACCTTCCTCCTCAAGCTGCCAAATAAAAAGTCCTGGAAATCACAAGGAGGTATCTCTTTGGGCCTTCAGGATGCCCAATTCCTTCTGCCTTAGGTGCTCATAATGGCATTACGTCAGGTTCCACTGCTGCCCATCAGAAGCTCTGCCATCGCTGATGCCAGCATTCAATTTTGAGGGCTTTTAAAGGACACCATAGAGAGTGTGTCATTATCAGTTCCACCACTGCCAAAGCCACCTGCTCTAGTGCACTAGGACCCTCCTAGGACAGTACGACTTCTCCTGCTTCCCAGTAGAGCTGTAGACATCTTGGCTGCCGATATTAATGCTGCTTATATCTTGTGTTCTTATCCCTCAGAGGTGGGGAAATGGCTCACTTCATTTTTACTTGGTCTTCTTTTTCTATGCTGCTCACCCCAAGGACTCACATTCATATCCTACTAACTAACCAACTGGACCCTTCACATGACAAGCACCCGCCATACTTAGAATCTCCCTGATGATTTGAAATTACCCTTTGCCATTGAACCTCCTTAGGAGGAGGTCTTTCCTAAAAGGCTACTTTATCCCAAAGGGCAACTCTACCTCCAGAAGCCTGTCAAGATTTTGGGAAATACAACATGGGCTCAAGGTGGAATTCCTTGTCCAGTTGACTCCAAAAAATATGATAATGTTACAAAGCAAGACCACTTTTCTCAAAAGGATCGAATTCATAAAAACAAATATTAACACGAGGAGATGTGTTTTTCTATAAATGAAAGCTAGATGATGAACAGAAAAAATATGTGGAAGCATTAGAGAAATAAAAATAGTCAATGTGATGCAATTTCAACCCCCTGACAATGACAGATAGACCACAGGAATGGAGTCAGATGGATGCTTGTCTCTGAGTGCGTTGCAAAAATGTTCCCTCACACAGCTTGTGAAGCAATCAACAGGACCAGGGGCTATTCTGGACTTAGTCCAAGGAAATGAAATAGGTGAAATGAATACTGTAACGTGGAAGCTAATAAACCCCTAGGGGAAAGTTATCATAATATCACCAGATTGGAACACACTTCTGAGAATATTTGTGAATGGTAATAGAAGTATAAAAATATTGGAAATGGGGAATGAGTTTAAAAAAAGTTGATTGGAATCAACTGTTGTGCACTATAATGGAAAGGTATACAGTGCTGTGAAAGAACATATGTCATTTGCTATCCTGAAATTCAATTCTAATAACAAAAGTCAATGTAGTCTCATAAAAGTGTGGTAATGGAAATCAAAAACAATTTCCTTATTTAAAAACACTATCAGCTTTGATATAGGATTAGAAAGAAGGAGAGAGTCATGAGCAAACTTCATATGTTCGTGAAGTGAAGTTTCAAAGGAAGCTGAAACTTCCTTTGAAATTGCAGAAAGGGCGGGGAATATGGAGTCTGACTGCCCCAACTTCATGAACTTCATGACACTTCTCTCATTCCCCTCTATACAAGACACCAAAATACCTGTTTTAAGGTAACTGCGGTCCACAGTAAGTCCAATCAGTCATGTGAAAGCACTCTCATGGTGGATGACCCTTGGGTAGATGCTCAACAAACATCACCTCCACTCCTTTTATCACCCTTCCTTTCCATGGCCAGCAGCGTACCAAATGTTAGCTCTCTTTTCTCATGTTCTTCTTTCTTCTACCAAGATAGTAGTATCCCCATTGCCAGGCCAGCTCTTAAAATCTGATGGTCCAATGATAAAGACAAAAGAGTAGAAATGGTCTTGAGAAATCTCGAGAGAATAAAACATATAAATGAACCACATGATAGAAAATGCTTTCACAAGCTGGCAAACAGTGATCCAGATTAAGATAGCTCTAAACTATAAAAAGAGTTAGTGATGGATTGATTTTTCAGTGTATAATGGAGACATTAGATGGGCAAGACCAAATGATTTCTAGTTTCCTTTCAACTCCTGTCTTCTGATTCCAGAAGGACTGGCTTCTAGGGAGTAGGGTTGGTGAACCACAGCAGCCTCCTCAGATCTGTGGCCCCTAAAAGGTGGGCAGCACAGTCTCGGAAACACACAGGTGCCACACATACATGATTTTCAAAAGCTACCAAAATTGTACATTTTTAACATGAGAGCTCTGTTCAAGCTTACACAAGGACCTACACAATAAAATCAGGAGTAATCTATCTATCTGCTATTTTTACCAAGCTCAGCTTATATGGTATAATCAAAATGTAATTGTATTTTGGTCTTCCCTCTTCCTTTAAAATGTATCCAATGGGGAAGTTATACCCCGCCATTAAATATCCTCTTCACTTTTATTTTTACTGTTTAGTAATAGAGAGTTCTAGGTTCACTTTAGGTTTAATAGTCAGATGCCCATTGCTGGTAATTAGTCAAATTCTACACTTGATTTAGAGTGAAATCTTCTCCCATTCACCCACTGCGGGAGTTTTGGGTAAGCTGCCTGCCACCTGCAGGGCAGGACACTTCTTTGTCCAGTGTGACGCTTCTGTTCCTCCTATCCTACTCATTAGCTATGGTTTCTTACACCTCCTGGTTGCAGCATAGACAGCCAGAAGCAGAAAAGTAGGCAGGATAGATTCTTATATGAATCGGTGTTGCTTATACAATCTGGGCCTGGAAGATATTTAAACTGACTCCTCCACTCCTGGAGATAATAGTGGCCAAATTTGGCAAGGCCCCTGCTGGTCACCTCCAACTCTATCTCTATTTTATGCTTCTCTTTGAAGCCCCTCTCCTCCACACACCCCAACCCCTACCCCAGCTTTGGTCTCAGTTCTCAGATGGTCCGTTCAATAGCAAGTTTTTCTCAGCTGACATATTATTGCCTCTTTTAGACCAGCGACTTTGCTAGGACATAAAAAAGCTTTGGGCTATTCCTACATCAGATCTCTTTCAGTCCCTAGGGGTTTACCTCTTTAAACTTATGGATGAAAAGTTCCTTTCTGGATGCAGCAGAGACTCACCTCCACTTGGCTGCCGAGCCACCTCTCCAACACATCTTGTCTGCTCTTCAATGTCCTGGGCTGAAGTCAGACCCAGTCCACTCTGGGCTCAGACCCAGAGAAGGGATAATAAGCAATCCTTTATGCTGTCCATTACACCAAGTGAGGGCAGGAATGTCCACAGTCCTCTTTCCTTAGAGAAAGAGGATTATGTTAATGCAGCTTTTCCTGAGAGATGGTCCTCGAAATGCTGTCCCTTCCTTTTCTCAACATTTATGCACCTTCCATTTTAGTTTTCCCTTATTGTCAAGCTCCAAGTTTGTGAAACCACCACTAAGTCTGCTTTAAATATACAGATTTTGATTCAGCACTCACTTTGTGTGCAATATCTATACTATCATCCAATCTTGCTCAAAACAAAAATTAACTTCCTATTACATATACACATATCAAATTAAAAATAAACACTGGATAAAGAAGAATATCCACTATTTTAGTATTAAAGAAATATTGCACCAAATTATGAGAAACTACTCGATTGCACCTGCAATATTGAGGTGTTCATGTATTCATTCATTCATGTATTCAATATTAATCGAACATATGTCATATGGAGGTACCATGCTAAGTTCTGTAACCACAATGGTGATAAAAAAAAATCATTGTTCCTGCACAGTCTACAAGGAAAGCATCTGTCCCATTTTCACTTGCCCTTCTTATTTTACAAATAGAGACTTTATTAAGTTCTTGTCCTCTCAGTTCAGCTTGGGAAACACACTATTTTCTTCAATGTCAGCCCATATGAGGCAATTAAGTTAACATATATATGAGAGAGCCAGTTCTTGGCAAAAAGTAACTGGAGTATGTGATATGAAACTGTTACTTAAAGTCCTTGCCAAGGTTTTGTGTTATTCAAACCTGAAAGTTCACTTAATCAGAAGTGCCTCTGGTTGAACACCATGGGTCAGTAGGTGAAGCAATGGCATGGAAAGGACTCTGGGAACATGAATTTTAATTTGGTTCTGCCTCTGACTGTGACCTTGATCAAGTCCCCAAACTTGTATCTCAGTTTCCCTGCTATAAGAGTAGTGGAAGTTTATAATGAAATTGGTTGAGTGTTGTGCTGTTTTCTTTACATCTAGAGAAGGCAAATTAAACCAGAATATCTGTTTTGTGTATATTGAAACTGAGCTACCAAAAAAAAAAATCAAAGGATGTTTCTGGATTCAAATAGTGAATGAGAAGCCATGAAAAAGTTGGAGCTGAAAATCTAACTCTCCAATCTCTTTATCTTGGTAATATTCTCGACAATGTTAAATATGAGTTCAGGTTTTAACATTTCTGTTTTTATTTCTTTCTACTGTCTTACACAGAAATGTTCTATCTTCACTCTTTCCCATCCTTAGTAAAAGAAATACATAAACTGCTTCTGGAGGCCATTTTTTTATCTTGTGGTTTAAGGATGATGTGAGCTAAATGAAACGTACTGAGGCCTTTTTATGAGTCAGACACTGCCAGACATGAAATGTACAAAATAATATGATCAAACAGGGCATACAGTTATTGAGGCCTTACTACATGCTGAGTGTTTGGGTGGATTTTTCTTTTAATTGTCAAAACAACCCCTCTAGGGTAATAACTATTCCATAGATGATAAAACTAAGGCTCAGAGTGGTTAAATATGCTTCCCGAGACCACACAGCTAGTAAGTGGAAGAAGCAGAAGTTTTCCCGAACTTTCTAACACTGGAGGCCATATTCTTATCCGCTTAGTATCCTGCCTTGCAAAGATAAATGAGATTAGATAGAACCTCCTGTGAGGTAGTTCATGGATGAATGGAGGAGAAAGATTCATAAATAACTGTTATGGAAGTACAGAGAAATATGCAATTAAACTTGTTTAGGGCTGGAGCAAATGGGTGTGTAAGAAAGTGTTGCAAAAGACTATATATGACTTTGAGGGGCAAATGAGGGGTTGGAGACAGACGTTCCAGAAACAACATGATGCTAAGATACTGCAAATCTCTAAGGTGTCTTGGGGAAGAAACTCTGAGTAGTTAGTTGAGTAGTTTGAGCAATGTAGAATTGGTTCCTTCCTTCCTATGGGTTCATCTACTCTTAGGCCTTGCAATGGCTACACCAAACCTGAATGTAGACATAAGATTTCTAACTACTCTGCCTTCTTGCCCAAAGTTTATGGGTTAGGGATAATCTACAACTGCAAACATATTACCAACTTTACATCAGCCATTGAGAAAATACCACACAACCTGTTCCATTGCCCCCCAAGTAAAAGCATAAAATTCTGAAAGAACTTTAATTAATCTATAGATGAATGAAATTTGTATGATTGTGGAGCCATCAACAGACTGATGATAGCTTTTCAGACAATGACCTCCTTGTCCCTAACTTCCAAGTTGGCCCCACGCTGCATGCGATACCAACATATAGGCAATGGAATGAGTTAGGGTTCAGAAAAGGGTGCAAAAAAGTGCTATTGAAGGTCAGAAAATGGGAAGGAATAAATAGTAAGAATGAGAATGCAAGCAGACATGAGGAAAATAGAGAAAATTCCATTTAGAAACATTTCTTAAAAACTATGATAATCCAGGCTCAGATGTAGGCTAGAAAGCAGGGAACTTGGCCTTTATTTGATGTTATTTTAATACTTTAAATAAAGTGTTATGAATCCCTAATATAAAAAAGGAATAAAACTAATTCTTTAATATATTGGCATCCCTCAGTTTCTGCATCAGAAGTCTTCTACTTATGTCAGTTTTATTTCTTTTCCTTCTTTTTTTCCTAACAACTCATGGGGAGTAGTTTAAATAGGATTTAAATTAAAATACATTCTAAACCATTCTACAGTTGGGTATCCATTTGGTTTAAATCCTGACCACATACACAAATTAAAGTCTTATCAACTTTATTCACACATAGGAAATCCAAAGAATCATATTGGAGCTCATTTTTGCATTGTTGGAGTATGACAATGTAAAATGTTTGCCCCCAATGAGTTATACTTAGAACAAAATAGAGAAGGATTTAGATTTGCTGTCTTCCTGTTTGTAAACTTCCAGTTTACTTTCTGGTGTTTCATTTCATCTTACTAGATGGCTATCTCTGAGCATAAGCTTAGAAACATTTTATACAGGGGTTTTACATATATTTCTTCATAAGCTTATATTATTGTTACTTATCAAGCTTAATAAATAAAACAATCAAAGATTTTTTGAGAAAACTTGGAGAAAAATCAATGGGAATAGCCAGTTAACTTTGTAGAATATAATATTTGCATTCTGAAAGGGAAAATAATAAAATTCCTAAATAAAAATATCCAGGTTTGTAATAATGAGGATATGATAATAATAATGTCTACAACTAATAATTTTATATCTATTCTCTTTAACTGTTGAATTTTTTTACTCTTAGATGGTGTCTTTCTTATTTTATACTTGGAGAAGCCATGTCTTTAAGACATTAAGTACCTTACAGAAGATCACATAGCTCATAAGTAGTATAACATGGACTCAAGTTCAACTCTACATATGCTAAAGACTGGATTTTAACACTATATTTTATGGCCTAAAAATTAAGTGACAGATTTAATCCCGAATAACTATATAAATCCAGATTCACAGACAGCTGCCAAATTCTATATTTTAATGCTCTCACCAAATACTTAATTCTTTCCTCTATCCTTCATGTAATCTAAAAACTCTCTTCTTGTGGACTCAGACTGACATGCTTATCCCCATAACCAGCTCTTGGCCTTAGTTTAGAGCCATGTGAAGTGCTGTGAGTCAGCACCAAACTCATGCTATCTTGTGCCTATTATTCAGGCCCTCTGAATGGCTTCTAATATCTTGTTAGTGAGGGATTCTGACCTGGACTCATGACCCCATGTTGCCAAAAACTTCTTTTATGCCCACTTGCGTGTTCCAGAATCCTAATCTCAGTATCTGCTCCCTACTGCCTGTCTCCCAGGCTTCTAGTCCTCTTTCCTCCTAATCTCTCCCTCAGCTGACCTCTCTGTCATTAATCAATGGTCCACTTGCCAGTACTTTTTGGGCCTAACCAAACTCCCAGCCCTGGTCCTTATGGCTTTATCTCTGGTCCCTTGTCCCCAAACCCTGTTAGAACATGCTTTGAAGCAACAGTTTGGTATTTCCAAAAAGAATAATCAGTTTGAAGCTTTCCCAAACATAAACCTTGAAAAAAAACAAATCCACAAAACCCGAAACTGAAGATACTGGCACGCGTATCACATGTGACTCTATCATGGAACCAGTCACAAGTCCAAAGAGGAAGGTGGGAAGGAGGGCACAGAGGAGAGATCAGGAACTGGCTTGAATGGTGTACATTGTCAAACATGCAATTGTCTATGTCTAGCTTATCTCTCTTAACTTACAATCTCTTTAAAGAATACTTGAACTTCATTCCATTTTAAAGCCCACACAATGTCCAGAATAATGGTCCAGAATAATGGACCAGTGAGGAACTAGTTAGCCCTCATAAATATATATGCAATTAATTGATTGACTGGCTCTTAATGAATTTACTACAAGCAGCCTTTTGATCTCTTGGTTTTCCAAGACCATGTGTAGCACCTGAATAAACAAGTAAATAATGCATATCAATAACCCTTTTTATCAGTGTACCTTCCCTATGCTGGGAGGATTTTAGAAGCCAAGATAGGACTAAAATTATCAGTCTAGTGGTCTGACATTCATCTTCACTTCCTGAAAGGAAAGGAAAATTAAATAATAAATTAAAGGCAGGCAAAGATAACACTAGTCCATGTAATTTAGGCCTATTCTCTCTCTCACACACACACACACACACACCTAATCTTTCAATGTACATCTACCTCTGGAGAGATTAAAGTGAAGTATAACTCAGGGCAAAAATTAAAAGAGAATAAAACATTCTATTACCAACATCCATTTGGGAGCAAATGGAAAATAACACTAGGACTTTGAAAATGATTGGGTTGGGTAGTCCTGAGGATTTCAAAATGAACTGCCTTCCCCTCTGCCTTCACCGTACAAAGGAACAAAGAGCTGAGGGGCCATGTTCTAGCCAAAAGCCTTTACACGTTTGCATTATTGAGGTAAGGGACTGTGAGGAAGGGACTTAAAAGAAGAGCGTGTATTGTTCATGAAGCCTTTCAAGCATTGCAAGGGTGGAATTCCATCTGTTCAGTTCAGTTCAGTGAGCCGGTTCACTTTTAATGGTTCACTGAGTTGTGACACCTAGTAGAAATTACAACCAATGTTTTTTAAAAAACCCTTTACATGATCATTTATGAAACTGTGTCATTTATGAAAGTTTACTTTCACAAAGTTTTCAGCTCCTAGTGTTTCTGCTTTTTCCAGAGCATCTCTCTTTTGGTAGAAATATATAAATAGATAGATAGATAGCATTAAAAATGACACTGAAAAAAGGAATGTCTTTGTTGAGCTCTGTTTTGAGCACTGGCTTAATTTGTGCATGATTTCAGACAAACACAGGAAGTCACAAAGCTTTCACTCAAAGTTTGCATTCACCTAACCATGAGCTCTTTACCCGTGAAAAAAGCTACAAATGACTAACAATCCTTGAAGGAGCTTAGCAGATACTCTACCTGAGGAACAGGTAGAATTCCACTCTACTCGGTTGAATGACTCGCTGAACAATACCAAGTTATTAAGTTTTTCAGGAGCAAGAAGGTGATGGGGGAGGGGGCGCCATCTGAATCCTGCTCAGTGGCATCTTACAAAAAGCCTGTGTGCTCACACAGATCCTTGTAGGAGGCCATGTACTGATCAGCAATGATTGTGATCTTAGATCACCATTTTCACTTACCTAAAGGAGAAGAATAAAGTGGTGAAATGATATAATGGCACAGCGATGGATGGTTATTTGCCATATATTTTGCACATTGGGCAAGATGAAGGAGAGCTCTCGTAAAAAAATTCAACAAATAACAGAGTACCTTCCCCCTAGTCAGAACAACCCACCTCCAAGCTGCCAGACCTCCTTCTCACGGGGTGAGGGAAGCATGCAACCTTTTGGAAAAAAAATAGAAAGGAATGCTTAAGAAGGATTTCCACTGCATGCACTGGAGATCTAAAAAGAAATGGAAGTAAATCTCTAAAACAGAAATCTAAGGTAGAAGAAAATGCAAAACAGCTGACCACATTAGACACCAAGTCTACTTGGTTATGTCTTCATCATCAAATGCCAATGATGTTTTTGTCTCAACACACATAAATCATAAGTTTCAGTTCACTTCAAAAAGTAGTTCCAGCATTTTGTTATGATCAGTACTCAGTGAAGGAAGGGGTATACAACACAAAACAGATGAACTATCCCTGAGTCTCAACAACAGAGAGCTTCCTACTGGAAATACCATTTCAGCAAATAAAAAAATTCTGATTTTTTGCCAAAAAAGAAAATAATTCAAAATTAATGACTCATTTAAGTGATACTTTGACCATTTTTACTTTCTACACATCCCTAGATTACAGTTTTTATTTTGCAGCTCAATTTACCGTATTACTCATCCTGAGAACTTCTCTTTGAACTGTACTCTTGTCTTTCTTCAACATCACTTCAGATTTCATCAGTACCACATCAAAGCAGGTAGGGTAGAGAAATGTTAACTGAGAAGAAAAAAAATCTCATGTGAGCTTTGCTTTTCCAAGGTCCACTCATATTTCTTAAGAAATTTCTTCCTCTGGATTTTTTGGCTGTAGATCTATGGATGTTTTTGTTTTGAGCATGTCCATTTGCATTTGTCCCAGACCCTAACTCTCAACCATCCTCCTCTTCCATAAGAGAGACTGGACAGCTAATTTCCAGCAGGTAGTAAGCTAGATCAACAGCATGATCTCTGTTAATATTTAGAGAATTTGATGTTCTTGCTCTAACTCTTTTTAGCCTATTTCCTTCTTTTCCAATTTTTTTTCATTTTGAATAGTGAACTCTGTTAAGCAAATAAGTTTTTGTCAGGTGAAGACTAGTAAGTGACTTAGGAAGCAGCTAATAGGTTAATTCTGTTCACTTTAGCTATTCACTTTTCTTTAAAAAAATGATATAAAAATGCTTTGGGTGCTGCTAATCACCTCAATAAAGAATAAGCACAAAAATATCTCTGTCATTAGGCCTGACTTTTGATTAAAATCTATAACAAAAGAAAGTGCTTCTCTCCAGAAATGAATATGGAAATAAAACAGCCTTTCTCCTTTGACAAGAGAAAACAGTCAAATATAAATTTTTAAAAAATAAGATGCTTCTGAGTACTGTCTGAAAGTAAAGATCAGTTATTTGTGTGTTTGTGGATTGAATCTTTGTTTGATATGGTCTCAGAAGCTAATGTGGGTGGCGTTAAAAAATCACAGCATGATTAAAGATTGCTAGCATGCTTTATCAAATGAAAAGGAGAAAAAGAGGAAGGCCAGGCCTCACTAACTCCTTGGAATTTCTGGAAAACACACTGACCATGAAGACTAGGAGAATAGAATGAACATTCTATTCTTCACATTTTAAAGGGAGCTTTTCATAGTGGTCTTTGTTAGATACTACGAAAAGTTTGAAAACAGGTAAACTCATTGGGATGTGGGGAAGAAGTTAGAAAATGTCCAGTTCCCTGAAAAATTGATCCTTTTGCCCATTCAAAAAGTAACAAATGTCAAAATTTGTGTAATAATTTCTAAAGTAGAGAAGTAAAATAGGGATTTATTGGACAACTATTGTGTTCCAGGCATGTCACATACTTGCTCTCATTGAGTGTTCATTCAGCCCTGCAAGGGAGATACGACTGTCCTCATTTACTACACGAGAAGGTTGATGCTCCATGAGATTAAGTCGATGTCCTCAAGTCACTCAGCTGGAGAGTGAATGGGGGACAAGAACTCAAACTCAGGGCAAACTGGCACCAACCCTCCTGGTCTTGTGACTACACCACACAGACCTCAGAGACAACTAATGTTGGTGTCTCCAACCCCTGCATCCTTCAGCTCTCCTTCCCCACAGGAAGAGCCTCTGACAGCTTCTCCTTCCAGACCCCAACTAAACAGATCCTGGATTTCTCCATTCACAACGAGGTAGGTACAAATGCCCTAAACCAGTATCTGGATTTCCCCCCATGTTTTCAGCCTTAACTGAAGGGATTTTGTTCTAAGAGGAAATTCTGGCATCTGCAGGAAATGACAGGAGGAGAGGCGTTCTCCTTGTGACTTCCTCCTGGTTTACACAAAGCCTCCCTCACTCATGTACAGCTTTAAATATGAGTGTGTGCAATGCACCATGCAGAGTTCAGCAACATCTTTTGGCTAACTAGCTGACATTTTGGTGCCTAATAAAAGTGGACAGAGCCTGGGGGAGTCAATTACAATAAGGGTACTGAGCTAGAACCTCACTGCATAAGAAAAGGAAAAATAAAGAATAAAGTGGCTAGAGTTGAAGGAAAAGTGTAACAGGTAAGCTACAGTAATAGTTATATTAGCTGATATCATAAGCATTGTCCTTACAGTCATGGGATGACTTATACTAGCTGAATGTCCCTTACCCCATGGCTAGTAGATTTCAGACATTGTATTTAGTACACACACACATATGCATACACAACTCTAAAAAAGCAATCATAAATTCAATATTTATGAGCCCTTTTAAATTAAAGCAATTAAAATTACTTGGCACTGAGGTTTTTTTAATAGTCATCTTGAGATCATTTTTTACATCCTGGGGTACCACAGAATCAAAGTACCTTATGCTAAAACTATTTTGGCCTTCAGACAATTAACTCCCCGAGGAATTTAACAGAGGGGCTTGTTTATAAGGGAGACTCCCTTCACATGTCTCTTCAGGAAGTCCAGGAACAATCTCCACCACAATCCACAGGGATTCCCTATGACCTTCAACACAGCAATTTTAACCTTGGCCTTTCCTGCCCACTGTGACACTTGCCAAGATTGCTGAGATCTTCCCAAGAGAGTGTGAGGAAGAAATCAAGATGTTGCCAACAGTTATTTTCACATAGTCCACACTAGTGATTCTCCCACTTTTTGCTTCAGGAACCTTTACGCTCTTAAAAAACATTGAGTACTCCAAAGAGATTTTAGTTACATGGATTAGACCTATTCATATTTAGCTGAGCAGAAACAAAAAGGTAGACATTTAAAAAATATATGCAATAATTTATTTTAAAACAACCAACCTGTTGCATGTTAAAATAAATTATAACTTTATGAAAAGTGACTATTATCCAAACTAATAAAAATTAGTGAGAATTGTGGTATTTAAAAATGTGTTTGCAAGTCATTTGAATGTTTGGTTTAATAGAAGAAAATTAGATTCTCTCCTGTCTGCTTCTGCATGCAATTTGTTATCATATGTCGGTATGGTAGAAGCATATGAAGAAAATCCACACTCACAAAGACATTGTTGTAGCCATTTTAGATAATTTAAGATATTCCTTTTTGATATTATATTAAAACTTGACAAGTGATCATTTTTTTGGATCAGCCGTGTAGTAAGGAACATGAAATTATATTAATTAACTTTCTATACTCTGTTACATTAAAATCCATTGGCCTACCTCGCATTTTTATGACTTCTTTACCCATGTATGATTTTGTATCATCAAGCATTAGTATTTGGAAAATATTGCTTCAGGGAATTATGCAGAGTCTTGTTGACACATACCATTATAAATATTTTTTAAAATCACCTATTAATGGTACCACCAATTTCATTGGCTGTTTAAATCATGTTCATGGTTTGAGTGCAAGTTTTCCAAAATTTATTTTATCACCAAAAAGTTTAAATTTTATCCTTGACAATAAATATCAGAGATATTTTTCTTGAAGTAACAGTTTCCCTTTGTTCATCATCAGGAACAATTCTGCCATATATCCAAGTCTGAAGATACCTCTCAGTCATTCCTTCAAGTCAAGTCATATTACATGAAAAAATGGCCAGTTTAGCTTGCAACTCGAAAAGTTGCACAAGAACTTTTCCTTAGGACAACTGTTTTACTTTGAACTTCCCATTTTGTCACACAGAATATTAGACATATATGTATTCAAGGTTAAGATGTAATATTGCTTCACCAAAGATGTTTGTAAGTCATACTGACAATCTTTTGAAACTAAAAGTGCATAGCATTTAAGAGTACAATGATGGCTAGTTTAGTGTGGCGCCATGGCCTTAATCCTTACAAAGGCTCTGGCGGTTTTACCCACATTGCTCTCCACCGGCAGTACAAATGTCAGCATGGTAAAAATGCAATTGTCTTTGCTTGTTATAAAAAGAGTTTTGACCTTGTGGACCCTCTGAAAGGATTTTAGGCACCCCCAAGGGTCTACAGACCACACTTTAAGTACTACTGTGTTATACAAAAAATTTATTGTGCTTGTAACTGCAAGAAACTTGAGGAAACTTAGAGCTACTAGAGATTCTACACTCTTGCCTTCAAGTCTTCTCCGTTTTACTGGCGGTATTGTTTAAAAGGTATGTAAGTGTTCAGGTGACAGTTTCCCAGGTGAATGAGTGTGTTTTAGTTAGTGCTTTGTCTGCTGGCTCCTTTCACTTACTTGACTTTAGCCCCATATTCAAAAATCATTTGGGTTCTTACAGCTATCTGTCTTCTCTTGTGTTCTGAAGAGTTGGATTGCTTAATTGTTCCAGAGCAGATATTGTGTCTTAATTCATCTTCAAATTCCTAGCATGTGATTCTTCATTAAGTGCTCAGGGAAAATTGAGGCTCAGTGAATTAAGGGATGACAGGAAAGTAATCTTCCAGGGTGATATGGTTCATCTTTATTTTCTTACTGCTTATTTAGGGTAAGTAGTTGATGGTGATGTGGGAATTATTTAGGAATCTAAGGCAGGGTCATTTTTGGGACAGTTATATCCTTTCTTTGTAATCTTTATATTTATCATTAAGACTGCATGCCACATTCCTGTTGCTAAAAGAAATGCAGGCTATCCGAATGTGCCTGTCTAGTTCCTTTTCTTCTAGCATATGAGAATTGAAGAGCAGCTTTATTTTGAATCAGTAGAAAATTGTGTATGACTGTTCCTGATACAAATTGTAGAAAACCTTGGTATTTCCTCAGATCTTGTGTGAATCTTCAGTGCACTAACTGAAGAAACTTGTAATCAAAACAGGTTTGAATTCTTCCAGTGTATGCTTAGGAACAGCAATCCTTCTCCCGTAGTTGTTTTACTTTGTCTCTGGCAAAAACTAATAGATCAGCCAATATTTATATATTCTTTCATGTTTTACAAATCATTTCATGTACACTCTCATTTTCTTTCAAAACAAGAGTTATCACACATCAAGGACATTCTATTCGCCAGTCTCTAGTCCGGAAAGACAACACACACAGTTCTGTTTGATGTTAACAAGAGCTCTGTGAGGCAGGTATAACTCTCACTCCCAATACACAGATGAGGAAACTGAGGTTAGGTGGGATAAATACGTTGGCCTTCTAGCTGGTAAATTACAGAGCTAGAACTTGATCCAGTTTTTCAACCCCAAAGCTTGAATTTTGTCCACTAAAGCACACTCCTGGAAATTTAATTTTGTTACTCTTATTGAAAATACTCCAAATTCTTTATCAGAAATTTGTTTCAGAACACTGCGGTTTGGGATCTGCTGGTTGGGGAACACTTGCAAAAGGATTTAGAATCTTAGGATCCATGTTATCTTTTGAGTGTCTGAGCGAAGAAAGAACATCATCAAACCCTGAAATATTTGGTTAGGATGGCAGTCCTGAAACATCAGTAAAGCTATTGATTCACACCTTGCATACACTTAGCACTTTAACTAAGTGCCAGGTTTTTAAGAAGGGTTTCACTTTACTTTCTCCCATTATCTAAAACTTTTAATTTTAATCTTTAATATTATTTTTGAAATTATTATTTGTCATATTTGATATACTAATAGAACATAATATTCTAATTTTATTATAGGCATAATAAAAATGGCTTTAAGAATCATTTGAATCACTTCCTAAATATTATCTGTACGATCCTGAAAAAGTATATTCTCCCATCTAATGCTATTTAATACAAAAGAATATCTGCCTAATCAATGTGACCCAGTAGCCCTCTTGGGTTTATGTTTCCCACTCAAACAAAGACAGTAAGTCCATCTCTGCAGTGCCTCTGTAAGTCAGTGAGCGCTCACTCTTGTCGAATGTCTTAGTGTCAAATATGTAGTTAGGAAACCGAAATGTTTTTCATGAAATTCTCTCTTTACCCAAAAGGATTTGGCCTAAAACTCTGTAGATTTTCCCCTTAATTCACTAATGTATCATACTTAGATATTATTCATCTAGGTGTTCATTTATTAAATAATTTTCCTTTTATTAAGTATAGTTTCCACTGCCAAAGAACCAGAGACATAGAGACAAAGAGAAGGCTAAAACATGGTCTGTGACAGTTTGTGTTTATTATTTTTTCCTGCAATTAAATTGCACTGATTCAGATGGTATATTTGAATCCATTGCATAATCAAATGAAATTTTAAATGTGTCAGCACTTTGAAGATTGAAAAAATACTATACAATGTTAGCTGTTATTATTATTAGGGCTATTTTAGCACAAATTGAGTCATCTTACTGCCTGGTCCAGTTATCTGGAGATTGAAGATACATGAGATAAAAGTAATATAATTAAATGTTCAACAGCCAACATGTAGGAGTATCCCTAAGATTTCAGTTGTGTGGAAACATTAAGAAATATTAATCTTCAAACATGTTTGGTGGATTGATTTGAAGATACAACTAGACTCACTGTGCAAGGCTGGTTCTTCTCAAACTTGAATGGACCTGAGAATCACCTACAAGTCTTGTAAAATCACAATTGTTGGCTCCCAGCTCCAGAGTTTCTGATTCTGTGGATCCCAGGTGGAGGCCAAGAATTTGCAGCCTGAATAAGTTCTCAGGGGATGCTGGTGCTGCTGGTCCTGGGGCCATACTCCGAGTGTCCCTGTTGTAACCTAGGACATTGGGCTCACACTAGAGCTTGGAGTGTGAAACTTAATAACAAATTATTTGTGCAAGTGAATCAGCAGCTTTCCCATTAATCAATGTATCAATAAAGGCAACCATGTTAAATGTTGTAACTACATCCATAGCAGAATGAGAGAGAAGAGAAAAAAGGAGAAAAGCTTCTAATAAAGGACTCATAACTGAGCCAACATCAGTGAAGGAAATAGAGAATCTTGCTTTTACTGCATTTGAATATTACCTTCAGAGTCATGACTGTAAGGACTGGAAGTGCTACAAAGCTAGCGACTTGATAACATCAGATCTGGAAACAGAAAAAATAAAAATAGTAACAGAAAAATACAATCTTTCCTCCCTGAAGGTAAAAGGAACACTTTAAGTAAGCTCCAACTGTCTTTAAGATACTGCATCCCATCCATATGTAACAGCCCTCACCTTAAGTCAGATAAAGGTTAACTTCATGGAGCATGGAGGGCACCACTAAGTGATCAATTGCTTTAATAGACAATCTAGATTCTTGCGTGCACATCTCTCCTTGGGGCTGCTGCTCTCCCTCGGACCCCTGTGGCCACTTAACCACTGCACATCTCTCACATCTCTGTAGACAACAGATAGAAGCACACAAACCTTTCTAAAATTCTAAGCAAGACCAGGATTGCCCACACCCCCCACCAACTCTTGGACTCACAGAAACACAACAAAGTCACTGTTAACATTCAGACACAACTCTCACCCTGCCAGTTCCTAATGATGCTTGGGAAAAGTTGGGTCATCTGAAATGAAATGATTTTGCCTCAAGTTAACCTGTGATCCTAAATGGGGTCTGTAGCAGTTAGGATGCTCATTCTTCTATGAATTACAGTGACTCCTTGCCCCTCTTAAGAAATTAAACACACGGGTTTTATTCTCTCATATAAAACAGATCCAATCAAAGGCAGTCCAGATGCAGTGTGATGGTTTCATGACATTATCAGGGCCTCACATCCCTTCAGGCTCTTGGACACCCCAAGCCCAGGTATCAGCCTCGTCTTTGTGGTCCAGGAGGTGCAGCTGAGGTTCCAGCTAATATAGACACATTCCAGGCAGCAGACAGGAGTAAAGGAAGTAAAGGGGTGTGCTTCCACCCTTCAAGGGGGACATTTTATATGTTGCACACAAAAGCCCCTCTTGTATCTAGTTGTCAAAGGGCCTGGGAAATGATAACTGGGCAGCAAGCAGCTCAGGTGAAAATTAAGGTTTTACCATTAAAGAAAATCATGGATATTGGGTTAGCAAATAGTAATTGCTGCCATCAAGTCCAAGAAAATTAAAGTTCTTGCTTTCCATCATAGAAAGGAGTAAAAGGGTAAAACACAGCAACATTACAAGTGTGGGTCTCCCACTTTGCAGAACAGAAGAGCTCCTTGGAGTGCCTATTGAAGTTAGCACTCTAATTTGGTTATTGTGGTCAGGAGGTACCAAAAACCACACTTTGAGAAACTCAGCTTTACAACTTCATTACCATTTGTCAGCCATCTGTCTGTGACTGCCTGGAATGCTACTGATCATCCCTTGATAGCAAATTCTGTTCTGTTCCTTTTTTTACTCTTTTATTCCCTATAATTAGTCTTACAAATGAGATGGACACACTCCCCAAAATATTTGTTCCATTCATACAGCAAAGTTGGAACGATAATGACACAGAGCAATGCAATAAGCCCCTCCTTGAAGGCACAGGGTGAAGGTCTTCCCCAGGAGGTGTTAACTTGGGTTCCAGAGTTGTAGGAGCACCAGGGCCATGCCTCTCCGTGACTTTGTTGGCTGGAAGCAGCTGGATCAGGCATGGCAGTCAATCTAACTGTGAGTGATTAATAGCCAAGCAGAATCTCTGGAGCTTTATTCCCCAGTCTCTGCTCTGCTTCCCCTTTAAGACTCAGGTAAACGTCGGAAATGGACCTAGGGATTATAGCTGACAAGGGGTAAATGCCTTCGTGTTGTCCTCCAAAGGTTAAGGTTCCCCAGACCCAGTGGGAAGCCCCAACCTCCAATAACCATTAATCCACTCTATACTGGTAGAAGTGAGCATATTTATGACTGCAGTTACTAAAGGGTGAAATAAAGATTAGATTTTAGTTAGGAACGCAAAGCTTTTGAGATCAATACAAGCTCACTGCTGAAATCAATCTAAAGTTTGGAATTTTTAAGTAAAGATTTACTGGGCTTCCTTGTACAGTTAATTTTCCAAAGGGAAAATAAGCTCAGAAATGTAATGTAGTAATCAAATTGAGTAAACACTAGTTAGTTTCTACACTGACCTTGGTTATGCACATGTCAAATAAGTGTGTAAAGCAATAAAAACGCCCATATTATAGACTGTAAATTTGCCAATAAACAGGTAAAACCAAAATACACATATAGATTTACTTGATAAAAACACTAGCAGCTACATTTGCCTATTTGAAAACAGAATCAATAGACATTAATAATGAAGTTATTCGTGCATTTCCCTATTACTGTGAATATTAAGTGTTTCAATTATTTCTACTTAGTTTGATAGATAAACGTATAGCCATATTTTATGAAAGTTCAAAAATAGTATAGAATTGTTCTTGAAAACAAAAGCTACCATTTGGATAAAAGAGCAAGTGGACTGGAAACACGTAGCTTGTTATTCTCCTCTGGTGTTCATGTTTGATGCATGTATACAATTTATTATGCAATTTCTTGAGATTTGACAAAGTAATTGTCTGGCAAACCATAGCTTTAATGATTTTTTTCTGTTTCGTATGAAAAGATGGTAGGTATTTTAGGAAAATGGCTTACTGGGTCAGTGTCTACAAGCCCTCTTTTGCTTGTTATATATCTGTAAGTTGTGGATACCCAGGGATATTTCAGGAGGAGTGTGATTCCATGTAGTAAATTCATTTTTTTCAGCAGAGTAAGTGCATGAAAGCTTACAGTAAGCTGTAACTTCAGAAATTATTTAAGCTACTCCTGGGCCCTCATAGTGGAACTGCGTATCTTCTTGGTAAGGTAGGGAGGAGAGCATCTCCCACGTGAAGGTGATACTGGAAGGCAGGTGCAGCCTTCGGTTAATTTCTGAGTAGACTATTGAGATAGCTAGCAGATTGGTGTATTTTCTGTATGCATCTGTTAACGGTAATACATATTCAGTTGTTAGAAAGTAGAATGATCAACTACGCCTAACTTATTTGCTGCTCAGACTTATTTGCCACCATTGGCTGCCAGGAGGCCAGAGGTGGGCTTTGAAAGCCTGTTCGCCTAGAGTATTCTCCTTCCATTCACTCCACACTGTGGAGCAGAGCTGTACGAGAATTTGAACTCTGTGGACGTGTGTTGCCCCCTTGAAATATTTACAAAGTAGAGCGAATTTTTTTTAATTTGCTTAATGTTGGCATCTGCCACCTGGTGCCTCACTCTTGGGAAACATACAAAGCCACTGAGCAAACATGTGTATATATTATTAAACAGTAGAATCCACTTGGGTCATAGGAGACATGCAATGTTTCTTACTCCATTAAAGCTATTACATAGTCCTAAAGCAATATTTTCATATATACCCTCTAAGAATGGGTAAAGTAATTCTTAAGTTTTACTAAGTACACAAATAGAGTGATTAGATATACACTATGTGTATATCTATGTATGCAGGCATGTGTGTATGTAATTGTGTAATTCCTGTGTGCATACATATACTACGTACATATATATACATATACAAAATCACCATGTCTACCCTGGGTTGGAGAACCTGACCACTTAAATGCTTGTTCAGATGTCTTGATCAACAACAAATTATTTTCTAAAAAACTTGGCAGTTTTCAAAGTGCTTTAATAAACTAAACTTTTATTAGGAAATTCACTTAGCACAAATACCCTGTCTGCTTCTGACATGCAGCCTTGGGAATAAAGCAATTTGGAATGCACTGCTATCATAAATCCAGATGGTTTCAATAGAAGCTAGGTTAGCAGTTATGATACCAGAAATGTTTCTAGGTTTGTGCAGATTTCAGAACCATACTGATGACAGTTATATTTAAATGATCAAATTTCCAGACAAGGCCAGTTCTCCCATTGCACGAAATCTCAAAACACTTAAGACAACGAATGAGCACAGAAGTCATCTTATATATAACATTACATATTTTGTTGAATTAATGACTGAATAGTGAATGGAATCTGTCCATATATCAACATAACGGAACAAACAAGTCCAAGTCTCCTGCCCCGGTGGTGACAAGTTAATTGCCTTCGTGGCTCTGGATAGAGAGTTGAGCCTTTCGGAGACACAGGATTCTTCTAGGCCAGCCAGGATGGGGACTGATCAAACAGAAGGAAGTTCTAAGAATCTCAACTCTTCATTTCATACAAGACTATCCCTAAACACAAAGGATTCACAAGGAAAGCTACATTCAGTCTGCACCTTTGTACACCAGAAAAATCCACCTATTTTCATGGCTACTTATTATAGACTTGAAAGGGTTCTCAAAGAAGCAAATGCATGTTACATACAAGGACAGGTACACCTTCTCTGGTGCCTAAAATAACAAATTTTTAAAAGCTAGCAATACCATACCATTGTAAAATCCACAAAAATAACAATTTTAACTAACTAACTAACTGCCTAAGACACTCCTATATACACTCATTCCCTTGATTTTTGGCTTCATAGTCTTCAATTGCATAATAGCTAAGATTTTATTTTCTAGAAAACAAAAATAGATCACTTAGTCTTTCTAGTCTTTAACATATTGATCAAAATCTGTGTTTTTATTATTAATGGCTATAAAATGTCTTTCAACTTCCCAACTTGTATGTATCAATAATATGATGTACTTGGGGAAAACTGCATTTTCTTTCATAAATGAGCTATAACATTTCAAGTCTTCTTGTTTAGGGAATTGTCTTTAAATATCTTCATATTCTTTAAGGACTTGCAATCATATAGGTTCACATTACAATACAGTTTCTGAACCAACACTTTCTTGCCTTGGTGCTGTGTGAGTCAGCATAATGGAAATCAGAACACCCTGGTAGTCATTCTTTCATTAAGGAACAACTTAATTCCACATGGGAAGTAATTGTGAACACATAAACGCATCCTACTACATGCTACCAACCCAAGCCACAGTAAATTCTCAATTGTAACGTCCCTTTAGCTGTATCTCAGAAATGCTCAGGGCTCCTCTAACACCATCTTACATGAGGGATATATCGAAGCGGAAACAGAAAGCAATCTTAATTGTTTGCAATTGAAATGTCTTATTTTTGGAAAATTAATACATTGCTAGTTCCCCTCCCACAGTTCATGCAAATGAGGGGCCTTTCCAGGGTTTAGCCCTCTCTGATCACTGAATTGGGGTATAATCTGTCTATGGGCTCTCATCCTTAGGTTGGAAGGCCCCAGCCCTCTACTTACTTTAAGCGAATTTACCCAAGCTCTGCATTATGAACTGAGTGTTCATATCCCAGGCCTCGGTCAGCATTTTCAGAAAATAGAGACTCAGAATTTGAGAGATTTAGAGCTAAAAAAATATATTAGCAACCACACAACCCCCCCTCCCCACTCCACAGATACTTTTGCATTATTTTATCAGTTTACAAATTATTTTGACATATGTTAGCTCCTTTTTTTTTTTTTCTTTTTTCTTTCTCCCTCCTTCATTGGTCAGATTGTGGCCTAACAAAAGGAGGTGGTGGGTGCTTTTTCTTATAGCTTCTCCACAATAGGCCTGTGTCTGTGAACTTGCTCTAAGGTAAGACTCCTGACATCTCTCCTATTAAATAGACACTGGATTTTGAAAAGTCCAATCGAAAAGATATTGGACTTTAATTGCGAAGTATTCATTTTCCACATGTCACACTGAAAGCATTTGAAGCATAGCCCTATTATATAGAAAATCTGAACATCATTACTAAAGGATGTAGTATATTCCTTCATAAGAGCACTTCTTTATATCCTGTGAGAGCTCTTTATACTCTAACGTCTCATCATTCCCCAAATAGGACAACAGGGTTCCTGTTCTTCCTCTTCATCACATTGTTTCCCATATAAACTGTTTAAATTAACATAAAGTTGGCTAGTAATAGAGGAGAGTTGAAAACATCGACGTGAATAATGTTTAGCTTAATAAAGATATGGATAGTTACATATAGAAACATTCATAGAAACGCGTGTGTGTACAAGGTTGTTATACATACAGATAGTTCCTTGCTTTTCAGCTAATAGGGCCTAAAAGAAGCACCCTGCTAGCAACTAGCACACCTAATGCTCACATTTTCCTTTCCAATACCATTCTCTAATAAAAAGGAGTCCAGGTTTTTTGGAGAAATTATTGATTCCAGGACTGGGGCATGAAATATACAAGATGACGTGTAATACCTTGTCATGCCATGAAGGAAGGAAGGGAATGAGGTGAGTAATGATGAGAGTATGTCAAGAAATATAAGAGCCAACTGCAAAACCTCCCAATGGCCAAAGATAAAACAGTTTGAGCAACAAAATAAATTGGTATTGGATTATAACACAACATACAAAATAAATACCCACAGGTCCATAGTGATATAAGTGAATGAATGAATGAATGAATGAATGAATGAATGAATGAATAAATAAGGGAGAACAGACAAATTTCCCTTGCAGACAAGTTTTAAATATTTCTGTAGATATCCCACCCCAGGAAGCTGGAGCATAACTCTCACTCCTTAAGCACAATAAAGTTATTATGAATATAAGATATGAAGAAATTTGCACTAAGACAAAAACTGGGAGCAAGAATAAATAGATATTTCAAGGTATAAACAGATCATCTGTAAGGAAAACTAGACTAAGAAACTTAGATCAATGGGCTAGTGAATATTCCAACACAACAATAGCTACCTTCATTTTTAAGAATTAGTAAGATCCATTTTTAATTTTTTGAGGTCACTCCCCGCTGCTTTCCACAGTGGCTGCACCAGTCTGCACTCCCACCAACTGTGAAAATGGTGCCTTTTCTCCGCATCCTTGTGAGCACTTGTTGTTTGTTGATTTATTGTTGACAACCATTCTGACCAGTGTGAGGTGATATGTCGTTGTGGTTTCAATTTGCATTCCTCTGATGATTAATGACGTTGTGCATCTTTTCACATATCTATTGGCCATCTGTATTTCCTCTTTGGAGAAATGCCTATTCAGGCCATTTGCTCATTTTTTAATTGGATTGTCTGGGTTTTTTTGGTGTTGAGTTTTAAAGTTCTTTATACATTGGAAGTTCTTTGTAAATAAGGAGATATTAACCTCTTATCAGATTTCACTTCTGGGAATTTATCCCAAGAAACCCAAAACACTAATTCAAAGAATATAAAAATACAATAGCCAACCAAGATTTGGAAGCAGCCCAAGTGCCCATCAGCAGATGAGTGGATAAAACAACTATGGTACATTTGCTTATTAGAATACTACATGACTGTAAAAAAGAAAAAAATTATCCTTTGTGACAGTATAGATGGACCTGGAAAACATTATGCTAAGTGAAATAAGCCAATCAGAAAAAGACGAAACCATATGATTTTGCTCATATGCAGAATCTAATGAAGAAACTGAGCCAACAAACAACATAGAGACAGACTCACAGGTAGACAGCAGGCTGACAGCTCTGGTTAGGGGGTGGAGAGACCCAGTGTTAAAGAAAAAGGGCACATGGACATGGACAACAGTGAGGAGATTGTGGGGAGAAGGGGTGGGTGGAGGGGAAAAAGGGTATAAGGGGGGGATGATCATGGGAAAATGAATGAATGAATGAATGAATGAATAACAAGTATTGTCAAAAAATAGAAAATTGAGGGTGGAGAAGATTAGAATAATTTGCAAATTTGAGTAACACTTTATGATAAACACACATTGTCTTGCTTATAGGAAAATAATTCCATGCTTCTTTTTTAATGAACATTTAGAATATGGCATTTCTACTGTAAAACAAATACTTTCCCATAAACTTTAACTCTTCAAAAATGTTTGATGCATTAAAAATAATTTATTTATGAACATAGCTAGTATAATTTCTGCTATATGTTCAGAATACTTTCAATTTTTGATTCATTGTCTGTTTATGACTATTTACACAAGGATGACTGGGTAAATATCTCTGGCCTCAAGCTTCTGTGCATTTTCCCAGAAGAGACAATTTTTTTCTTTTTCTTCTTTTATTGTGTAAACCTTCATCTGATTCCACAAGTGACTAGGAAAGTTCCCAATTTTTTAGGGGGGAATATTCATTCTAGTCAGTTCTTCTCAATGCAACCCTAAACAGTAGTTAAACAAAAATTCTCTCTCTCTCCAAATACTGGAAAACCAAAACGAGAAAAGTGATTTGTCCAGAGCCAGATAATGTCAAAGACAGAAGCTGAAGCACATCATCCTCTCTCATTTCAATCATTGCCATGAAGGCCTGTTGCCTGAAAGCTACTTGTCAAAGTCAGGACTACAGTCCACACCCTATCATGAAACTGATTAGTAACAAATAGCTTAACCTTTTACCCAAGAATGTACATGAAATTCCAAATGTTCCCCAAGATAAAAGAATGATGGTTTTTAAAACTATGGGTAAATAAACAAACACAAAGCACCTCAAGAACAAAGGCAAAAGTAGTGGTACTTTTGTTAAAAGTGACCAGTTGCTTCTTGACTAGCACCCTGAATTGTTGCAACCCTGAGAAAAACAACTTCTTTATTACTTTCTTCCCCTAATATTTGTTGAGCACAAGACAGAAAAGCTAAGAGATCTTTCTAGCTACATATGTTTATTCAGTTTTTATTTTACAAACATTTACATTGCACTCAGTATGCATCTGGCGCTGTTCTAAGCATTTTTACAAATATTTACAAAAATTTAAGTGTCATACAACCCCAGGAAGCATGTGCTATAATTATCTCCAGTCTTGGATGAGAAAACTGGGGAAGGTTATATGCCCAAGGTCACAAGGATGCAAAGTGGCAGAGCAAAGGTTCAGACACAAGTGGTTCTGCTTCCCAAACCCATGCCTGGAATCACAACACTGTGCTACCTTTGTTCAGCAGTGCAACGCGTCCAAAGAGGGAACTGCTCCTTTCGGACGTTTAGAGCACTTTGTGGAATGATGGTCGAGATAAGTTAAAGATTTGAGGAAAGCACTTGCTCGGGTCCCAGTGAGCTCTTATCTATGTATTGTGAACAATAAATTGTTTATTTTGCAATATAGTATTATTCATTTTTAGACAATAGCTTCATAATCAAGAGACTAATAGCACTTTAGTCAAATACCCAATACAGTCTAATTTTTACCTTTTAAAAAAGATTTTATTTATTTTTGAGAGAGAAGGGGAATGGAGGGAGAAAGAAAGGGAGTGAAACATCAATGTGCTATTGGTTGCTTCTCTCACGCCTCCAACTGATACCGAACCAGGGACCTTTTGGTTCACAGGCCGGTGCTCAGCCCATTGAGCCACACCAAGTAGGACCAGTCTCTCATTTTTAAATATTCCCTTGTTCTTTCTGCTGTTAGCCTAATAAATCTGAAAATTCTCTATTACTAGTCTACCAACATATGTATGGAAGAAGTACTGTGGGCAAGGCACATAGCTATGGACCATGAGAGATTCTACCAGACACAAGTCTCTTTCTCCCAAGAAGCTGATAGTCTAATTGAAATCATAAAACATATTTCCTTAAATAAGTGACTAATAATATAAAGCAATAAATAATAAATATCAAAAGAGTATTATAGATAATAAGTGCTATAAGGAAGTTAGAGGCCTACATCTTTCTGCTTCAGTAGTTCATTATATATACCCTACTTTTTAAATTAATTTTATTTAGCTATTTTTCAAGTACAGTTTTTTGTCTATTTTTCCCATCCCAGCCTCCCCCGCCCCCTTGCTCCCCACCTCCCTCCCATTTCCACCCCCCTTAGTTCTCGTCCCTGTGTCCTTCCTATTTGTTCCTCCAAATCCCTCCCCCCTTTTTCCCCTTAACTTCTCTTCCTTCTCCCCTCTGGTCACTATCCCCTTGTTCTCTATTTCAGTGTCTTTGTTTTTGTTTTTTTTTCTGCTTGCTTGTTTGTTTTGTTGTTTAGCTTCCTGTTAAAGGTGAGATCATATGGTATTTGTCTTTCAGCACCTGGCTTATTTCACTCAGCATAATGCTTTCCAGTTCCATCCATGTTGTTGCAAAGGGTAGTAGCTCCTTCTTTCTCTCTACTGCATAGAATACCATTGTGTATATGTACCACAATTTTTTGATCCATTCATTTACTGACGGGCACCTAGGTTGCTTCCAACTCTTGGCTATTGTAAATTGTGCTGCTATGAACATTGTGGTGCATAGGTTCTTTGATATTGATGTTTTAGGGTTCTTAGGATATAATCCTAACAGTGGAATACTCCATTAGAGTAATTATCACATCTTAATTATCCACTTAATGGGTTTAATTTACCTGCTTGTCCCCTTCATAAGAATGTTAGCCCCTTGAGGGCAAGGATGTAGTTTTATTCATAATTGTATCTCTAGTTTAGCACTTTGCCTGGTATATAATAAATATTTAACTTATGCTTGAGGAACGAATGAATGAAAGAAGTTCACCCTCAGGCATTTCTTTTGTGACCACTGCAGCCGAACAGTTAATCCTTGGAATCAGAATGTATTAGCTTAAGTATCAGCTCTACCTTTGAAAAACTGTGTGACCCTGAAAATTTTACTTGATTTCTCTCCACTTCATTTTCTCATTGCTAAAATTATAATAGTACTGTTCTTTACCAGCTTATTTTGCTATGGAACAAATCACCCCAGAAACAAATGGCTTGAAACAGCAGCCATTTGCGTAGCTCAGAGTTCTGTGGGTCAGTAATTCAGACTGCGTTGGTTGTCCTGTCTCTGCTGGGCTCATTCATACACCTGAGTTTAGTTATCAGGTCAGCTGGAAGTAGGTGGTACACGTGGAATCTCGTCTACCACCAGGCTAACCTGGGCTTTTTCACATGGCAGCTGGCAAAGGTTCAAGGAGGGAGAGTCGAAGTATACACGGCCTCTGAGGCTCAGACTTGGAATTGACACGAAGTCACTACTGGCATCTCCTATTGGTCAAAGCAAGTCCACACTCCCGGGGTGAGGAAATAGGCTTCACTCTTGATGGGAAACCACAGCAAAATCACATCAAAGCAGGGTGTTTATACCCAGAAGGATGATCTACCACACTCTCACACAGGACTAGCGAGAGGATTAAGAAAATAAAACACCTAAAGGATTTAGACTAGTGTCCACCACACAAGTAATGAGCTCAGTAAGTATTAACTATTATAGTATTAAGTTAATTACTAGTATATAGTAATACCGTAACTATTAAGTCTTATCCTGCTCAAGGTTGTCAGGAATAGTTTCACAATGAAAATGTAAAGAAACCTGAGTTTAATCTTGAGAAATAGGTGGGATTTTTATGTGTAGAGAACCCAGGCCACGTGTAAGGACACAACATAAGCACAGACACTATGCTGTGAAAGTGGAATATTGTTAGAAAACAGCTAACAACAGACTCCCCAGAAGACCTTGAATCAGATCCTGGGAATCCAGAATGTTTGCCATAAAATGGGGTTTCACCTTGGGGCAACAGTAAATCATTGGCTTTTGACAAAATGCTAGCCATTAACAGCATTTCTTATCTTTTACTGTTATTTCACATTTTCTGTTATTCGGTGAGCTTCTTGATGCTGATAGCTTTGTGATAGCTCTGGCCATGTCTTCCCAATATTTAAAATTAAAAAAAAATAGAAATATACGAGCTTTGTCTGGGTTTTCCTACTTCCTGGCTTTAAGGAAGCTCTGAGGTCCTTCTGTACTCAAATCTGTTTCATCAGTGAAATGGGATAATTTCTCTCTTTATCCATCTGCTTCACAATGTTAACAATCTTAAAGGTCAGGCCACAGGAAATAGTATTTACTCAAGAAAAGAAACACAAAGGAACGCCAGACCCTGATGTTTATACTCACAAAGCCCCATCAGGAAAGTCAAGAATGGGGAAAATAAATCTTAATGTGGCTGCCCCTTCATGTTAGGTGACAAAAAAACTTCTAGAACTACCCTGAAGATAACCTTGAGCTTGTCCAGCCCAGTGAGACTCCCTGACACCCCTGGGTCCCCGCCACACTGAAGGCTGACCAGACTGCTCCGAGTTAGTGGCAGCGCTAAGTTGATTGCTCAGTGGCAACCGTTTCAGAATCTTTCTACTGTACATAGTTTAAATGCACAGTCACTGACAAATAATTTTGATAATTCCGTCCAAGGATGAAGACTGCTTGAATTAGATGACTTACATGATCACATTTAATTTTTTGTAAGACAATTCTGGCTTCTCTTACGCCATGTAGAATCCATCCTGCTGAGTGCTCTTGACTAGTCCCATCCTTCCTGCCATTTTAAAAACAATAGTGGCGGAGATGCAAGCCTCTGATGGTGCTCAGCAGGACAGATCAAACACACAGATGCAATTTATGTACGTTAAACAGTGAAGTAGGATAAAATTCAGATACTTACAACCGCTTAGGAGCAGGCATCTGATTGCTGCAAAATGAATCTTTCATAACAGGATTTATTGTACATAGTGTCATATCATTTGTGAGTTCTGCAATAATTTCAGTCAAAACCAGTTGGAGGTGGGAGATTTACATTATATCTATGATAGTTTATGCACAGGTTATAAAACGATGTCTTTATTATCAATATTTTTAACTGTAATTTTTCTCTGTAATTTTAAACATTCTCAAATAGTATAACTTTAAAGCCCAGATGAAAACAACCCAGCTGCTTTGGAATTGCACGGCCTCAAATCCCCTCACTTTCCATTCCGCCTTTGTTAAAAAGCAATACAATTACAGATAGTCAAAATTTTTGAAATGTAGCTTTTATATTGTTGGGAAGCAACAAAGATCCTAGAGGTCATCATGAGTGACCAATATATCCTATCAGAAAAAAAAATTCAGAACAGATATTTTGAAGTCTACAGAACACACTTAAATGGCTTTGTTTTAGAATGGAAAGATGGTAACAATTTAAGTGATCGCTACTTTTATTTGCCTTTGGATTTAGTTCCAAATAGTTCATTGGAAACTCATAAAAGATCAACATCAAAGCACACAAAACAAATTGTATTTTGCATGTTACAAGAATTTGATACCAATCCTTATAGACCTGATATCTTTAATTGCTAATGAAACAGAACCCCCCAAAGGTGCTATGTGATAGTCCCACAATCTTCCTATTCAAGACCTAAATAAGGGAAATGAAAAAAAAGAAAAGAATCAAAACAAATAATAGGGCCCAAAGACCTGAATAATCTCTCTTTACCCTGCTTTAAACAACAAAAAATCTTCTTTTGCCTTATTTCACCATGTATTTGGGCCTTTCTATTATAAATATGAATATGAGAATGTAGCATTTCAACAAGATTAGAATAAAGAAGTCTTACCCTTAGATAATCTAGGACCATGATGGAGAAGGGCCTTTGTAAGGGAAACATTTTCAGATAGATCCTTTTTCATCTATTCAAGAGGAAATATCCTATGTGCATGTCAATGTTCACCATTCTCAGTGGGGAAGTCCCTATTTCTGAACCAAAGAATTTCAGGTTTCCCCCTCCCTTAAGCAGGTGTCTTTCCATCTCTCACAAATTAAAGAAGAAAGTAAAAAGACAGCCTTTCAATGGTGCCCTGATGTGTATTTCAGTAAACTTATTAATCAGAGCACATATAAATTGGAATGAATCATATTCTCATACTCAATAGCAAACAAAACTCTATTTAACTCCTGTCCAGCTTTCTTTCATGTTCATCTTGTTCAAGGGTATACCTTCCTATTTCTGCTTCTTCTTCTTTTTTTTTTTTTCCTTTCTTTCCTGGACAGCTCCAACCCCCATTGACAACCAAAATACAGGGCTATAAATGTAAAGGTGCAATACATCATGGGGTAAGTCTCAGGAACGTGTCCTCTACCAAAATGCACACGAAGCTCTCTAGTACGGGTAAAATCCTGGAATCCTGTTGGGGTTCATTTTGCATGCTAAGCAGGGTTAAAATTGTGAGCTCTGTGTGGTTGTCCTTATTTATCAGATGAGCTACAAAGTTGAAGGGTTACCTCAATGAAATTGCAGCTGAGTGCCTTAGCTCTTGATTCTAGCTCCTGCAAATCAAAAAGTCCTAACTGAAAGACAAATCTGACAGTATAATCTTCTAATAAAAAAGTGACTTCTGAACCCTTATCTGTTGAATTGACAGAGATGGTTGTTTAACCAGACAAAATGATAAAGAAAATATGGTTTCCCACAAGATCATAAAGCTTGAATAGTGCAGGGAAACAAACATAAGGCAGGGGGCTTTCACCCATTCTGTCTACCAGTTCTGCTTCCCCCACCCCTTGACCTCTGGGGGTGCACTCAGCCACTCACCTCATAGACAACAACAGCTAGTGTCTTCCAAGTCAGACCCCACCCCCAATACCAAGACACTGCAAAGTGGCATCTTGGCATACTTTGACTCAGACGGTTTCTGCATTTCATAGTTGGGGTGGGGGGGGTGGAAGGGAGAAGCAGCATACCAATGTAGTGAAATCTGGAAACAACAGCATATATACAGACACAAAAAAAAGTTTGCATATTGCACAGAGTGCTTGAAGATCATAAATCTATGCATGAGAAAGATGTAGTGGAAATTTTGGGGGGGATTAGAGTTTATTTTTGTCATCTCTCTGAGACAGCTACTCATTCATCCAGATCACAGCTAAGAAAAAAGCTGGTCACAGAAATTAGCAGTTTCAGCTCAGCAGCGAAGTCGCCAGCCTGTGAAGGCAGAGAGAAATTGACTAATTAGCAATGCGCACTAAAACTTGACGGTTCTTTATAGAGAGAGAGAGAAGAGAGAGGGAGAGAGAGGGAGAGGGAGGGAGGGGGGCTCGCTTTTTCCCCTTCTTTCTTCCAAAGATGTTTGAAATCGCAGTCATTTACGCTCGACAATTTTTACAATAGCCTTGAGCCATAATTTTGCGAGTCTCTCCAGCATCCATCCCCCTGTACGGTCTCTCTCTACTGGCCAAGCACGACCGTTTCTCTCCCCAACCGTGGATTTCCTATTACTCTCGTTACGACTCACTGAGCCCCAGGCCCAAGGATAATGATGTGTTGTTTCTTGGTAGCATAATTTGTCACACGTACATTTTTTCTTCTTCTTCTCTTGCAGAAAGCTCTGCTCCCTCTCTCTCTCCCTCTCTCTCCCTCTCTCTTTCTCTCTTTTTCTCCCTCTCCTACATTTTCTTGCTGTTGCTAATTCATGGTGATCAAATGATGTACGACAAAATAAATTGTAAAGAGTGACTGCCAGGAGTTGGGAACCAGAAGGTGTTTTCCCCCTCCCAAGGAGAGCACAAACCTTTAAAAAGGAAGGACAATTGATTTTTGGGGGGGAGCTTAAGTGAGCCTTGACTTTGCAGCTGGTTGAAAGCAGGTAAGTTTCTGGCCTTGTGTCTGCCTTGCGTGTATTTGTTGTCTTTGGGGTTGTTGGTGGGGGGAAGGGGTGGGGGAGGGAGTCCTGGGGAGGGGGGCAGTTGTGTGCAAACGCTCATAAAGATTAAAACTATGGCAAGAAATAAGCAGATGAGGGGGAAAGGCAAAGGAGAACAAGAAGGAAGGGTAACAGGAAAAGATGGGGGTGGGGTAGGGGGGAAGAGACAACGAAGCGGAGAGAGTGAGAGAGGTATGACCTGGTCCACTTAAACAGAGAGACTCTGGGAGATGTTTCAGAAAAGCCAGCGCTTTGGGGGCGAGTGTGGGGGGGTTGCTGCCGGGGGAGGGAGCTCGAGAGAGGTTAGGGTCCACCTGGAACGGGATGGTAAAGTGAGTGGAGAGGAGCCCAGTCCGGTATGAATAGGAAGCCGGCGATCCAGGACCGGCGCCAGGCAGGGCAGAGTGAGCCGCAGTGGAAGGGGCAGGTCCGGCGGGGTTCCTCGGAGCCGGGCGACGGCGGCGGCTGTCCCCGGCGGGCGGGCGCGCGGGCGGGATGTGGGCAGAGGGTCCCTTTCTGCTCAGCCCTAGAAGGTGCAATTACAGGTTAAGGACCCGGCATATCGATTTCGCCTAGCCTCCCCCATCCTGCCCTCCTTTGCCTAAATGTGGGCGGCTCAGACTTTTTACAGAAGTAGTTCCAGGGCCGGGGAAGTGGGGGTGCCCGAGTGGAGGGGGGACGCTGGGGGCTGTACCGAGGGGCTCGGAGGGAAACTGCGGTTGCGGCGACGGTGCTGGTGGGATGCAGAGTCCCCTCAAGGAACTGCGTCCCCCGCCCCACCATTAGACAGCCCCCCGCCCTCAACACCTGCGTGTTAACTTTGAACTTCTCACAGTTATTGGAGTTAAAGCCACTGCGCCAGGTGCCCGGGAGGGAGGGCCCGTCTGCCCGAATCCCTCCTGCCTATCGCTCTGCACGCGCCCCAGTCGCCCCACTTCCAGCTCCTCGTCTCCCTCAGTGCCGCCCTGCGAGGGAAGGGGAGACACTCGTTGGAACTTCTGCGCCTTGAAATGCGGAGGGCGGGGGAGAGGGGCTGGGGGTAGGGGGCTGGAGGGATCCCCCTGTCAGGTTTAAAGGTGTCTCTGGAAAATTAGTAAAACTGGGTGGTAACGAGGAGACCAACAGTTTGCAAAGCAGAGAAGCAGGCAGGGCCGGGGTGAGGGAAATGAGCTAGAATTGATAAGGACAGCTCCCGCCTCTGCCGAGTCCACTGAGCTGGTCCTCACCGCGCTCCACTGCACTTCCTCGGGAGAAGAAAGGGCTTTATCTGCTCCCTCAGACTATTAACCCAGGAGTTTCTCCGGGTAGCACGGATAATCGAAAGGGCTTTTGGAGGGCTAAGAATCGCCCACCCGCACGCTTGTCGGGGCCCCGTTGCTACCCCCCAAAGCTGTACCAACTGCGAAAAGCAAAGCTGCGGGCGCAAGTTGACCTGGAACCGCCTCCATCTGTCGCCTCGGCACTCTCGGGGCACCCCCGGCTCCCCACTCCCCGGCCTCTCCCTTCATCCGGCCCGGCATGGACACAAGCCCACGAGGCGTCTCGGCCTCAGCCGCCACTTTGCCGTCGCTGCGACCACTGCTGTCGCTGCCAAGAGCCGAGCTGGGGCGGTTTTAGGAAAGTGAGGGACGAAGTGTGTGGGCGGTGGCGACAGGAGTAGCAGAGAGCAGAGCGGGCGCCCGGACCCCAGGCGGGGCCCTCCTGGTGGCGCTCACGGATCCGGCGCCTTCAGACCTTCCCCCCAGGGTCGCGGTCTGGAGGCGCGCTGGGCCGGAGCCAAGCAGAGAGCACTGATTGTTGTTCTTCGCCCTCCCCTCCCCTCCACACCCTTCCCCACCCCGGCCACACCCCACCCCCTCCACTACCCTTCTCCTCTCTCTCCCATCCCCCACCCCTGTCTGCCAGGCTGGAGGAGGGTTTAAAGCCAGGTGCGCCGAGTCAGCTCGCCATGTCCAGATCCGGGGACAGGACATCCACCTTCGACCCCAGCCACAGCGACAACCTGCTGCACGGCCTCAACCTGCTTTGGAGGAAGCAGCTGTTTTGCGACGTGACCCTGACGGCCCAGGGCCAGCAGTTCCACTGCCACAAGGCCGTGCTGGCCTCCTGCTCGCAGTACTTCCGATCTCTCTTCTCCAGCCACCCCCCTCTCGGGGGAGGGGTCGGCGGCCAGGACGGCCTGGGGGCCCCCAAGGACCAGCAGCCGCAGCCGCAGCAGCAGCCGTCACAGCAGCAGCAGCCGCCGCCACAGGAGGAGCCCGGGACTCCTGCCTCCTCCCCCGACGACAAGCTGCTGACCAGCCCCCGGGCCATCAACAACCTAGTGCTGCAGGGCTGCTCGTCCATTGGGCTGCGCCTGGTGCTCGAGTACCTCTACACGGCCAACGTGACCCTCTCCCTGGACACGGTGGAGGAGGTGCTGTCGGTCAGCAAGATCTTGCACATCCCCCAGGTCACCAAGCTCTGCGTGCAGTTCCTCAACGACCAGATCTCGGTGCAGAACTACAAGCAGGTGTGCAAGATCGCAGCTCTGCACGGCCTGGAGGAGACCAAGAAGCTGGCCAACAAGTACCTGGTGGAAGATGTGCTGCTGCTCAACTTCGAGGAGATGCGCGCCCTGCTGGACTCGCTGCCGCCCCCCGTGGAGTCGGAGCTGGCGCTCTTCCAGATGTCCGTGCTGTGGCTGGAGCACGACCGCGAGACCCGCATGCAGTACGCGCCCGACCTCATGAAGCGCCTCCGCTTCGCGCTCATCCCTGCCCCGGAGCTGGTGGAAAGGGTCCAGTCAGTAGATTTCATGCGCACGGACCCTGTCTGCCAGAAGCTGCTGCTGGACGCCATGAACTACCACCTGATGCCCTTCAGACAGCACTGCAGGCAGAGCCTGGCCAGCAGGTAGGAGACCACAAAGAGGAGAGCTGGGGTGGAGGTGGAGAGAGAGGCCGGAGGGAGGGGAAGGGGTAGGAAAGAGGAGGGAGGTGGGTAGGCTGGGCTGGAGGCTCAGGCAGGCTGAAAACAAACATAAACAAACAATTCAGGCTGTGTGGGGGAAAGTTGGTGTCTTAGTCCCTGAAAGGTCAACAGAGAACTGGTCTATAATAGCATCCTTAAGCACTAGAAAGCCCACATTCTCAATATCCTCAGAGCCGGAAATGTGGGACTTGTGGACGGAAATTGACAGACAAGTGGGGCCAGAGGCCAGGGCAGTTAGAAGTGCAGCTTTGGAACCCTGTGTGTCCCGTCCTCCCTCCAAATCAAAATGAGCTTTGCTTAAGGCAGTGGACTCTGCCTTGAGAAGTCTCCCACCCCTTCACCTCTTTTCCTGCCTTGGGTGCCTTGGGCCAGCAGAAGTGCCTGGTGTGCTGGGAGAAAAAGGCTTACATTTTCTCTGTCAGGAGTTCTAGTTGTTTTCTTGGGGTGGAGGGGGTGGTTTAGTGCATGGGGTCAGGCCCCTTTGGAGGTAGAGCTCCAAAATGCTTTGTCTATTAGGGTCTCTACTGGAAATTGTGGCATCACATACCCCAGCAAACTTTTCTATCTTATGGGAAGGCTTTCCTTTTCACTTTCAAAGTAGAGCAAAGCCAGAGATTTCAGGGTATCAGAGTGCATCCCGCCTGCCGGCTCCCATCTCAAAGGGGAGCAAGTTGAAGATTAGGAGGAGGGGTGTCACCTAGCTTCTTAGTTCTGTGCACCTGCTCAGAAGTCAGAAAGAAGTTGGGGAGATGTTGTGGCTGTTGTCGTTATGTGGAATCTGTCCCTTGTGTGTATTGCAAACAGGATTACAGGTCAAAGGGGAGAGAGAAAGGATGCTTTTAAAAATGCTGCTGAGATTTTCTAAAAAAAAAAAAAAAGACGGTAGGATTTAACCATCATGTTTTACTGGCTCCAATTTTAAAACCCTTTTTGAGGAGCCCAAGAACAGGGTTGCTTTCTCTTTTTAGAAAAAAGAAGCAGTATCTTTTCAGTTTCTTGTGACAAGACATTATGACTGCAGAGGCCAGGCAGGCTACCCCAGGCTAATCCACTGGAGTGTTTCGTGAGAAGTTACATGGTTTAAAATTCCATGATAGCATTTTCCCATTTAGAAGGATGTCAGAAGGATTGGGTCCACCATGTGCAGTCTTGTGGAACTAAATGTTTATTTTTCCCATTGTGGTTGGCGTTTCTGCCAGTCCCAGAAGACTGAACTTTCAAGAAATGGAAGATATTCTCTATAGCTGCTTAGGCCCCACTAGTGTTCAGGTGAGGCCCACAGGAGGCATGGGAAACCTTGAACTTAGGGACCTTGTAAGTTGATTTTTGCTAATATTTGTGAGAGCTGAGTTAATAAATTGTGGTGTCGAAAGATGATGGCAAGATAATACAATAGCACAAGCAAAAATCCAAATCACTGTGGGCTTGAATAGTGAACACAGAGTCCAAGTGGGAACAAGAATGTGGAATGTGTATCTATTTTATAAGGGTTTTTCATCTGTCTAGAGCTTACCATCAAAAGCTTACCATCACAATTGTCAGCTTAGTGTGATGGGCAAATGTCACCACACAATGGACAGTGATGATTAATATTCTGTTATTTAGCCTTTATAACTTCTAAATGACCTACAAGTACACTTAAGTTAGCACAGAAAATACATACTAAGGATTCAGACAACATAGCTGTAGTCCTGGACATACATTTATTCCTATTTTTTAAAATATGTATTATCTAGTATAAATTCAAAACCCCAGAAGGATGATAAAATTAAAATTTAACTTGTTTTAAGAGTAATGTTTGGAAATGAGCATTATACATTTGGTCCAATAAATAATTTCTGAAGCCCTCTGTGTACTTGTATGAAATAAGTATGTCTTAGGGTTCAAGGTTAGAAGAGTTGACTTTCAAAATGTAAAATCTACTTCCACCTTAGTCTGGATTCAGCACACCAGCTGGGGCCTGCTGGCTCTGTGCTGGTGGAAGGCGGAGATGCCAGGCTTCCCGGCCCTGCGACGACACCTTCCAGGGTCACTGGGCGGTGTCATTTAAAGGACATGTATTGGTGTCTAACCACTGAATGCATACAAGTGTCATGGATGCTGCAAGAATCTGATGCTTCTGTGTAGGCAGAAACTGTGTTTTCCTTTAAAAGCAGAAGATACAGAAAATAGTTCATGTGGACCTATTGTTGATCTCAAATTAACATAATTTAGGTTTTGTTACAGTATTGATAACCATAGTAATTTAATTTGTAGGTACTAATGACATTATTCTAATGTTAATTCACAGAAAGAATGCAAGAATGATCATCAAGTTCTTAACTTTAATGTAGCAATCAATATCTTTATATCAGACTATTATTATGGTATCAGTGCAGTGCAGAAATGCTCTTCCAGACTCACATGTGATTCAACAGAGAGATAAATGTGTTAAACGATTGTTTTTGCAATTGCATCACTTTTATTGAAGATAGTTGAATGGAAGGGCATTCATTATATTTATTACTTTTTGTCCACTTGTAGTTCTTTCTGGTCAAAATACCAAAAAGTTCCTCAAATTCAGAAGAGGGGTTGGAAAACTAAAATTGATCAGTCAGTTGAAATAAGAACAACATATAAACAAATAAAATAACTTCAAAGAAAATTGACTTGTTAAGAATATGTTATGTATAGGAAATAGGCCTATTGATATAACAAAATTTAACCATATTTATAAAAATTATTAAATAATTTTCAATTTTTATTAAAACTAGAAAGAAAAAGCAACACAATTATAAAGACTATAAATACTCAAATTAATTTTCAATTTTTGCTCTAGTGGCTTCATTTTTTTCTATGTCATTTATGCTCTGATTCATATTTTATTGTAGCAGACAAGCATTAAGGATAATAAATTAAAAATAAAAGACTTATTTTCATATATTCAAATATTTACATAACTAATTTAAAACAATAAGACTTGAGTAGACAAAAAGTAAAATATTTTCAAGTATTGTTTCTTTGTTATTATGGTTCTGTTCTATTGCAAGAAATACAAAACTTAAGAAATAAGTTCTTGAAAAAGTTTTGGAAAGTGATTATTAAGAATTTCTAAAGCATGAAAATTGAATTTAATAAAGGGATAGGACACACAATATTTAGATCACTAAGAAGTAAACATCAGAAGACTTAATATCTAAGTGTATCTTAAATAACCCAAAGTTTCTTTTTGATTTATGTTTTTCTAATTTTAATGCCTAATTTAGTAATTGTCCCAAAAAATCAAACTGGCCTGGACTAATTAAATTTTCTTTTACATTTCCATTGCATCTCACACAATGTACCAGTTGAACAAATGCTTATTGAAAGCCAAAGGAGTTAAGATTATAAAATTAAAAAGCCCCCATGTGACACTTCACCAATGTCCTTCTCAATCTACATTACTATTGTACATGACAAAGATCCATTGAACCTCCTCCAGGAAAACACCTGTAGTAGAAATGCATTCATGAGAATGATTACATTTTTAAAACATTTAACAACCAGCTGTTACAGTCCCATGTAGAGTTCTGTATTAGAATATAGTTTTTAAGATATTATATTTTGTAGAAAACATAAGACTACCTTATAAAGATTTTGCTTCCTACAAAACATAGCCTATTTAAGGATTTCACATAAATTAATGTAAAAATCTATTTAAACATCAGGAGTACTAATAATCTATTTGCTAAAAGGACCTGCAATTATTAAAAAGCCATTAGATTTTCTAACACACAGTTTTATTTCTGTCTTGGGTGTTTAGAAAGTGTTGCTCTAAATGTAATACGATATTCTCTATTGGCTCTCTTTCTAAGAACTGAATAACAACCTTAGCAAAACAAACTAATCTTGTATCTAGGCATTCTCTAAATTGTTACTTTGCTTTATACCAATTTGATACCCTCACATTAGAAGTTGTTAGGTAGTTAGATTTTCTTTCAGAACTTACTCAACCATTCAGAATACAATTTGTTTACTGCATGAAACAGGACCATTGATTACAAAATTATCTCCTATACCACAGGTGTGGGAGACAGATAGTTATATCCTATAATCAAAAGGCAATTAGAGTAGATATTAATACATTGTGTTGGCGAAGAGGACATATTGACAGAAGTGGACATGTTCACATTTTAATTTTGCTTATATTTTCCCATATTTAGGAACATGTGGAGGTTTACTTATTATCTTAGCTAATTTCTAAATATCTCAATTTTTCTGACATAAAAATGTAGTAAAGAATGTTACTTTATTTAGAACAGCTATACTTCATACCAGATGATGTTCTAAGTATTTTACATATTAACTCATTTAATGCTCATAATAGTTCTAAGTGATGGGTACCATCATAACTTCATTCTGTAGACAGGAAGACTGGTGCACAGAGAAGTTCAGCATTTCGTCAATAATTGCACAGCTGCCAAGTAGTAGAGCCAAAGTCTGAGTCCAGGGAGTGTGGCTCCTCAGTCTCTGTTCTCATCCATGGCGTTCGGCTTCTTACTATGGTTATCTCTATGCTAGGATACAATCTGGTGATCGTTCTTAGAGTTATGTATAGACTGAAGACTTTCCTTTTAAAAAGAAACTTATGAGGGTTAAATATTCATTTATCTGGCTTTAAAAGAAGTTCAGGAGAGATACTGTTCTAAGCCTGGGGCTGACATTTTTTTCCTGTAAAAGGCCAAATAGTAATTATCTTTGGCTTGCGGGGGGGGGGGGAGAAAGGCAGGTTGTCACGTGATCTCTGTTGTCACCACTCTTCCCTTGTAGCACAAAAGCCACCATGGAAATGCATTAATGAATGGGCATGGCGGGTGACGATACAGTGTCATTTGTGTACGCAAAATTTCATGTACGTTTCACATGTCATGAAATATTATTCTCCTTTTGATTTTTTCCAACCACTGAGGAATGTGAAAACCATCCCCTCCGTTGCGGGCTGCACAAAAACAGGAGGCAGGCTGGATTTTTTTCCATTTTTTTCGAAGTTTGCTTACCCTGTTCTTGGCACTTAGGAGCCATCACTAAACAAAATGGACACAGAATTTTGTATTTTTTCTAGTGGAAAGAGTCCCAGTGATCGTTTTCCATACACTTGGAGAGAATTCAAGACGAAATAATTCTACCCTGCCAAGTTAAAATTGCAACTTCTCATAATAAGACTTAAAAATTTAAATAGTAATTCCAGGGAAGTAAATAGTAATTAATTAAAAACAGTGAATGAGTTACTCATTTTTACAAGCATATAGATGCTTGGATATAGAACCAAGTATAATAGATTGGTCATTATTCAGAAGAGGGTTAAATATTATTTCCATGGTAGTTTAATAATTTCTAATTGGAAATTAGAGTAGCCATGTACATTTTACACACTGCTCTCTTTGATTGACATGCATGTATTCAGCCAACTAATCTAGGCATATAAATGAACATGTGAACAATTATTTTTCTAAATGCCAACCTGTATTTCCAGCTGCTTTGATCAAAGGGCACATGTTGTCAGCACTGCTGCCCTCTGAGTGAATCAGCTGGGCTAAGTGCAATGTGTCTGTAGGGGCTCTCTGCTCTGTCCTAAGGGGGTAACTCTGGAGGGGCACTCGAGCTGTTGTGGGTTTGGCTCCTGTGTGTTTACTCCCCCACTAGACAGTGACTGCTCCGAATATTTCCATCGAAAGCACTTAACTCCCTGTCTGATCTTGACCCAAAAATATGAGTTCAATACGAATTGGAATTTGTCTTGAGTACAACTGAGGTCAACTCTCTAGGATCTGGCTCAGCTCAGTGTGAGAGGTGAGCTGAAATTCTTTCACACCGGTCTGCCACAATTAGTTATTAGTTCTGCGATTAAGGGGTTAAATAACGAGTTTGCTGAGTTTTGTCCCTATGATAGGGACTTACTGAAAAATAGAATGGGCCAATATGTTTTAAATAAATCAATAAAAATAAGAACTTTCAGTTTAACCATGGAAAAAATGATTGTGAAAATAAAACAAAGCAAAACAAAGCCTTGAAATTTTGACATAAACCAAAAGGTTCTTGCCCCCACCCCTAGATTTCTGCACACTGCGGGACTAGGATGATATCAGCTTCGTTTCTGTGAGGGCCATAGAAAGCTGTTTGTGTGTGTGTGACACTTACAGGTAATGAACGCAACAGGTAGCATCCAGAATTACCAAAATGCCTGTATATTTGAATAACATAAAACAAAATTATTCTAATTGGAAATTTATTCCGTATCTGTTTTGTTTCAAGAAAGCCATTTTAACAATGATTGTGCCATAAATGTTTATACCTTCTGTTATTCATTTAGAATTTCAGAAAATATATCTATTGTCACGTCCTTTCCATTCACTTCCAAAAGCGTTCATGATGCTGAGTTGCTGATGACTGCTTTAAGACAAACAAATAAACGCTGTCATGATGGGGGCAGGAGAGTGAGCTCACCAGGGGAAGGACTCTCAGTTGTAACACAGATGACACAGTGACTATGTCCATTTTACTGGAAGCATCAGAATTAATATTAGTGAAAATAGGGTTAGAACTATTTGCATCATTAGAGGCAGTAAGATACTAGAGTTAAGTCTGCAATAATAAAGGAATGAAAATAGCAACTATTTATGATGTGAAGAAAGAAAATAAATCACAAGAAAATGAAAAGAGAAGAAAAACAGGCAGTAAGGAAAAGGCAATAAAATATGGGAATTCAAAGAAATTATTAAGAGAGAAGCAATCTGAAAAAGAAAAAGAAATAGGACTTAAAGAAGGACAGGCAAAGAAATTCTACTTGGAGATTAGGTGTTCAATATTTGTTGGACAAATAACTACAAATGTAGAAGCATTTATATCACAAAATACCCAGCTTTTATCATTTAGAGGTAAACATAGAATTCCATTAAAAGAAAAACACAGTCCTTGAAAGAATAAAGTGTTTCCCAAAAAAAGGTCAATCATGGTAACTTCATTCCTATAATGTGATTCAGTTCAATAATTATGTATTTGTAATATGAGTTAATCAAGACATTTAATAGGAAGCTCTTTGTTCTTGGGCTGAATGCACTGAATGCAGTCTTTTCAGAAGTGTCAGGGTTCAAAGGGGACAACCTGTTATGCCAACAAGAGGAAATGAAAATATTACTACGTTCTTTGTAAAATCATCTTAATTCCCAGAGTAATTGGAACCGATAGCAGAACTGAGTAAAAGGGGACCTTCGCCACCTTGGGCATCTTTTCTAAACCTGTACCCATGACCGTGTCATGCCTTGCAGTGGGAGCTGGAGATGATGCATTGCTATTTGTCACTAAGAAGAAGTTCTGCTATTGACTGGCCCCTAAATTTGTACTGAGCATGTGTAATGCTCCAAGCCCTGTGCTAGGTTCTGAGATGCAGAGTTGAATAAGACAGACATGTTCCTGACTTCATGTAATGTACAGTGTAGGGAAAAAGAGGAGGTAATTACATAAGTTAACCAGAGTGGTAGCACATGCTACGGATTAGAAACAAGTGATGTGCTAGGAGACAGTAAGTGCTGCTGTGGGTGCTGCAACCTGGTCAGTGCGGCCAAAGACTTTCTCCTCTCCAGAAGAAGTTAAGATGAGCCTTGAAAGATGAGATATCCAGGTAATGGGTCTAGGGGGAAGACAGCATATGCAGCTGGGGAAAGCACAAGCCCAGAGACCAGAAGATACAGGAGCGTCTGGGCAGAAAAGAGTTTGGTGCATTCCGGGAGCTGAAAGGCGGTACATGTGGTTAGAGATTGAGCAGGAAGTATTGTCTAAATCATGGAGTAATTTGTAGGCTCTGCTAAGGATTCCCCCTTCCATGCATGAATTCCATAGTGCAAAACTCAGCATGTTTTTTACCTTCAAAATCATAAACCATGAATGTATGTTCTACCTCCATGTTGGCTGAGTCCTACATCAGTGAAATGGGTTATAGTTCTAGTCACTAGCATTTTGCTAACAATCAGCTGAGACAAAGAAAAATCTAAGTAAACAGAAGATGCTCTTTAAAATTAATCTGTTACTGATTTAAAAAGATATGTTAAGCAAAATGGACCCGAATTCACATTTTGCGATGAAGAAAAATTGTGAACATAGCTGGGATTCCACTGATAGCACAAAATTCATAAAACCAGGAGAATGGGGTTGAAAAGATCCCAAAGGTGACCACAAGGGCATCAGAAAGAAGTGGGGAAATCAGAATTTCTCCCTGTTATCTAAAATTTATATATAATTCTTTAAAAAGAAGGCGACGGCCTTTTCAGCTGTTCAGGTCTTTCAATCCATCCTTTCATGGAAGAGAGTCCCTCTTCTTTTTAATCTCATTGACTCAAACTTAGGGGTTTCCTTTGCTGCTGCTCCCAGAGCCTCCCACAGACACGTGCCTGGGTCCCTGCTCCCAGCGCGCCTGCCAGCGGGCTGGTAAATGGCCCCTGCCCAGGGACTCCGAACTTCCGCAGCTCAGCTGGGCCACCGTATGGAGACTGGCGCACTGGAGGCTGCAGTGAAGTGAACTGAAGAATCACAGTCGGTTTCACTTCCCCGCCTTATGTGCCTTTAGGTGCCTCTGAAGACAGACAAGGCCAGTGAAATGGAGAAGAGGAGAAAGAAAGCACTGATATTAAAAAGGAAAGAGTCCTTTAAAATGTAGAGGCATTGTTGGAAAATGTGGAGAGATGGATGTGTGTGTATCCACAGCCAACATGCATACCGTTGGGTTCCACCTTTAAATGTTCTGTGCAGTGACTTCTGAGATGTGTTTTTATAGATAAAGGTCTATTTTGTGTGTGAGGATGGATGTGGAACAGTCACCGATTTCACAGTCTGGCACTGAGTGAGGAATTATTGGGTTGGGAAGGTCAATTTTTTTTGCCAAAAATGAAAATAGTCATATTTATAAATCCTGCTTAGAACAAAGCAGCAGACCACTGTCTGGTCCTGATTTTTAGCACCCTTCAAAACCAACCACATCTGACACCACAGGCAAATGGAAGAGCTTGGGAGAGAGAATGCATGATCTGTGTGAGCCAGAAAGGGAAACTTTAAAGAAAAAAATTCCAGTGTTTTAAAGATACACACCAGGACCTCAGCACTTTCTACCTCACACACATTAACAAGGGCTCATCGATACTACGAGGGATCCAGCCAATATTGGTGTATTAGAGAGGCAGAAGTGTGTGCCTCGTAGCACAGACCAATTTGGTGGATTGGTTACTATGACAACTGTACCACTACTGTCAGTGGCAATTCCTGTAATCTCCCTGTTTTAAGGTTTTCACAAGTGTTCACTCCAAAATGACATCTGCAGGCAGGCACTACAAAATAAAGCTAGTAGATACAGATATAAATATATATACAGATACAAATATAGATATATGAATGAGAGAGAAAATATGACATAATAGGAGGTACAAATAAAAAGGTATCTTAAACAATTCTATTGCATAGAAATTAAGACCTAACAGTCAGATGCAGGTCAAACCCCATCTTGGACACTTACAAGCTGGCTTTCCTTTGGTAATTTATTTAGCTTATTTTCAGTTTTCAGACTGCTTACCTATAAAATGCACATAATAATACCCACCTCATTAAGACAATTCTGATTATTGGAAGGATTTGTATATAACACATTATAGTGCCTGGATGTGAATACTTGATTAGTAGTTTTTATTTTTAGAGCAATGCTTCTGTTTATATATAATTGCCTTTCTATTCGCTTGTGAAGACTCTCAGTCCATACATACAACATGTTCATTCCAGAGCTGGATCCCCACAGCTTGAGTCCCAAGTGCTGATCTAATAGGCATATTAGATGGCGGGCCATTTGGCCCACCCGTGACCAGTGCTGCAGTCTGTTCCACCCTCCTGGTTTACCCCTGTCAGCAATTGGGAAAGTTAAAAAAACCTCAGTGGATTCAGAGTAAACACTTTATTGAGATATATTTTGCATCCCATTCAATTCACTCATTTAAAGTGTATAATCTAATGGTTTTAGTATATTCACAGAGTTATATAGCCATGACCACAGTTAATTTTAGAGCATTCTTATCACCTCCTGAAAAGCCCTATACCTGCAAGCAATCAGCCTCCATTTCCCCCACCCCACCCCCCACATCCCTAGGCAACCCCTAATCTACTTTCTGTCTCCACAGATCCATAGATTTGCTTATTCTGTAAATGTCATATAAATGGAAGCATACAATATGTGGTATTTCGACTGATGTCTTTCATGTAGTTTAATGTTTTTAAAGTTCATCCATGCTGTAGCCTTTTATGGCTGACCAGTATTCAACTGTATGGATATACCACCTTTTCTTCATTCATCAGTGTGGGACATTCGGGTTTTTCCACTTTTTGCTCTCATGAATAATGCTGCTATGAACTTTCATGTACAAGTTTTGTGTGGACGTATGTTTTCATTTCTCATAGGCATATACCTAGAAATGGAATTACTGTGTCATGCGTTCTAAACACTAAAAAAATGTTTAAGCTTTTGAGGATTATTTTCCAAAGCAGCTGCACCATTGTGCATTCTCACCAGCAGTATGTAAATGTTCTGATTTCTCCACATCTTTGCCAACTCTTATTATCAGTCTTTTAGACTATAGCTGTTTCAGTGGGTATGAAGTTTTATCTCCTTGTGGTTTACATTTCACTAATGGCTAGTGATGTTGAGCATCTCTCCTTGTGTTTATTGGCCACTGTTATTTAGTTAGTTATTTGGAAAAATGTGTATTTAAAATCTTTGGTTTTTTTCTGTTGGTTGTTTTTGGGGGTCTTTTTTTATTGAGTTGTGAGAGTCTTTAGAGCATTTTTAGTTGGGTTTCTTGTGGTGCCTAGATCATAGCCAGGGCCACCTTCTGCAGGAATTGGCGGTTCTATTTGACAAAAATGACAATGCATGTAGACGTATACTGGAAAACTCTCCAGGTACTTTTATATGGCATATATGTCTATGATTAAAAATGTTGGTGTTTGGTGGTTGATTTTGTTGTCATTTGTTTTCTTTGTGTGATTATCTGGGCTTTATTCTCAGTTAGGCATTTATTTCTTAAGTGGTAGTCTGGACTTGGGGTAGCAAATCTTCTACTCAAAGAAAAAATGACCACTAAGTTATTTGCTTAAGTTTTCTTAAAGACACATAAGGAAATTTTTATTCAACCTATACAACAACTAGTTGTTGCTTATACAACAACTATTTTAGGGAAATGAGATAAAATTCTTTGACTGCCAAGACAGTAAGTAAGAAGAATATGTCAAAAAAAAAGCAAACATAAGAACAGACAGCCTCAGTTGAAAGAGGATGCAGTGTCCCTTATGGGGTTCAGCGGGAAGCAGCCCAGCCCGGGAGTTTCAGTCACAGCTGAGATGCAGCTGAGGCCTCCACTTTACACATCACCTGGGCAATTTCTGACATGGAGAAGCTCATCATGATCATAACTTGTCCAGTTGCATCTTTCTTTGTTACAGCCTCCTTACGAGTCTCCTTAGAGACAAAAAAATATGTGCAGCTCTTGATAAGAAATTACTTACTACTCTTAGTAGGTTATACTGTTACTTCACTAGCTGTTGTTTTGAATGTGTGGCTCTGGAAGAATATTCAGCAAACCATCTTCTAAGTTTAATGTTTATGCTTCTGGACAGAACAATTTCTATTTCGATCATGGATCTCTTTGAACAATCAAATTCTTGCTCTCTGTTAGAGGGTTTACTTCTCTACTTATAACAAAGATGACTTCAGGCTATCGTCATAGATCTGAGTGCAAAATGATACAAATTTTAACATAACTTTTTTTATCTGGATATTCAAGGGTCAAAGTGTTAACAAAGTATCTGATAATGTTATGGTGTTGTGTATGTTCTACCAGCAGATCCCAAGAAAGCAGATAACCTCTCTAAATTAGTCTTGTGTGTGTAGGTGTGTGTATAGAAAGCAAGCATCTTCCCTTGGCAGAAGTTTTGGCGACACAAAGGAGGGAGCTCGTTCTAGGCAGTCTCTTCAGAACCCCTAGAAGCCTAATAAACTTCAACTGTTACTCATTCTGATATTCAAAATTAGGGGTGGTTGGGGGAAGCAGACAAAGCAAAACTGAGATATTAACCACTCTAATGCACTCAGATGAATTCAAGGTTGGTGATTTCTCCAGAGCTACGAAGCAGCCGCCTAAACCAGCCCCAAGTAGTGTTAAGTCGAAATCCACTCCAAGGAAAGGCACCCCTTGCACAGGAAAGGAGCCCCTCAAACCTTCAATCAGCTCAGTCAAACTGAGAGCTCACGTTCCAGAAAAAAATCGTCTTTTTGATCTAGAAAGAACCTCACTGCAGATGTTTCTGGAGAACACTTCACATTTTTTATGGCAAGGAAATTTTAGAGTCTCCGAACATATGAAACACTGAACATTTCTGAAAGCCCAAGGAAATGTGTATCTATACCCTTATAGACACTAATTAAAGTCTGCCACAAAAACTTATGCAAAACACTTCTCTCCACTTAGCTGTATCTGTGCTTTCCCTCCTCATTGCCCTCCCTCCACTGGAACATTGCTACCCATGAACATTCACTACCTGTGCCCAGTAGCTGCACACCAAACAGAAGTAGAGCAGGAGCCTGCCTCCTCATTTCCTAATTCCCCATTCAGAGGGTAGTTAGTTGGTCTACTGCTATAAAGCATAGCTGTTGTGCAGTGAAAATTAGGAAGCCCCTTTATCAAGGCAATAATGTGAACTCGACCATAGAAGGCTCTTTCTCTAGTGTCAGTTCCCACAAGTGGGTGTGAGGCTCAAAGGTCCTCAATTCCCACAAGCAGTGTGAGACTCATGCCCTACGTTCTTCTTGGCTGGACAGTTTTGTTAAGAATGGCTATATTCGACTTCTTGAGTTGCCATAATGGAATAACACATGCTGGGTGGCTTAAACAACAGAAACTTGTTTTGTCACAGTTCCGGAGGCCAGAAGTCCAAGATCAAAGTGCCAGCAGGGTTGGTTTCTGGTGATGCCTTTTTCCTGACTTGTTGATAACCACCTTCTTGCTGTGTCTTCACATGCCCTTCCCTCTGTGCGCACAGGGAGAAAAAGAGAGAGAGAGAGAAACACTGACTTGTTGCTCCACCTATTTATGGGTTCATGGGTTGACCCTTGGATGCTCCTCGATCCAGGATTGAACCCACAACCTCAGCATATCTGGATGATGATGCTCTAGCCAATTAAACTACCTGGCCAGGACCACTTTCTTTTCTTACAAGAACACTAGTCTTAAAGGATTTGGACCCCACCCTGATAACCTCATTTAAACTTAATTACCTTGTAATGGAGGTTAGGGTTTCAACATATGAATTGGAGGGGAGACACAATGTAGTTCATAACTAGGGTCAAGAATAAGACACAAGGAGTCAGAAAATATGTTAGGCAAGCTAACTGAAATGTTGCTTTTCAACTGACTTTATACAGGCAAAGCTATATGGGTGGTTGAGCAATTATCCAAGTTAGCAATATATTAATAGCTCTTCCAGTAATACAAAGCTAGAAGAGAAAAAATGGAGATCCTCTTTCCTCCACCCCCCCCCAGAAAAATCTCACCTCAGTAGTTCTCTTAAGAACCAACCATAGAATTTTTTTAAAATAAAATATATCTTCTCCGGCCCTACCCCAGAGATTCTAAATAAATCAACCTGTAAAGTGGACCCAGGAACCTGCAGATTTAGAAACATCCCAGGAGGTTTTGTTACCAGTGGTTTTTAAATCACACTTTGAAAATCATGGGACTAAACAAGTAATTGGCTTGTTTTTCAGTTTGCTACATAGCTATAGAAGATGGGAGACAAATACTGATAGTAGCTCATTGAAAGAAAATCTTGATGAAAATTTGTTACAAAATTAAAAGAAATCTGAATAACTCACATAAAAGAGAGAGAGAGAGCAATGAGTCAGAGGGAAATTTACAGAAATTACAAGACTCCAGGGATTTATTTCATGGTGGTGAAATTTGGGTACCTAGCACTAGAGATTTTTCAGAATGATTCAAGCCATGCAGTAGAGTGTCCACAATACAGTGTCAGAGAATGCAGTAAATTTCCCCGGAATAATTTGTTTCTGCCTGTCCAAGATCTAATCACTAAAAAGGATTGTATAACGGTTTAGCTGATTGGGTGGGTCTTGGAGGCTTCTGCACATGTGCTTTGGAGGTGATGGATATGGGAGGTTACCCTAGACCTTGAAGAGCGCTGGAGCTGAGGTTTACTTAGTTAGCCCCTCCAGGGTTGGCGAAGCAGCAAAGAACAGAAAGAACTAGCTCCCCGTGGGGAGGGAGAGGAAGAGAGGAGGAGGATGAGAGATTCCCATTTCACTCCCAGCAGCAGGGTGTCTCTAAGCTGGATCCCACAAGCCACACCTCATTGTCTCCACAGTGCACACGCACCCCAGGCCTGCCGCAGTCCCTCCTGCGTATCTATCCCAAAATAAGGGTAACCCTTTTCATTTATCTTAACCCCAGGATGATTTCATAGACTCATTCTTCCCCTAAAAACACATGCTGACCCATTTAGAAGCTATCAGCTGAAACTCCCTTCTCTGGAAGACAGGTACCAATTTGTTGCCATGAATATTCCAAGAGAAGCCTGGAGTAATCTATTTGGTTACTAACTAACTTTTCTCACTGTGTCCCTGCACGGCCACTCCTGCGGTGACTCTCCCACTGGAAACAGCCTGCTTGCCAGGAGGCTGGCTCTGGCCCCTCGAACAAGCTTCCTCATTTCCCACCAGAAATCTCTCCCTGGAGTTAGAGTAATGGACAAAATCAGTTCCTAGACCATCAGGTGAGGTCTGGCCTTGCTTCCCTTCCTTATCATCCTGAATGGCTGAACTTCTTTCTTTGGAATGTGATTTTGTTAAAATGCTCATCTTTACTGTTATGCCCTAGACACTCAGGCAAGTAATTTGCAGGGAGGGGGTGTTATACCCTAAATTTGAACTGTCAACATTATTCTACATCATTGTGTCTTTCTGCATTTTTTCTTGTGCAGCAGGCATCAAAGTTTCCCTAGGTCAGGAAGTCACTCATCTCTTCACAAAGCCGGCCAGATGGGAGGCAGAGAGAGAGAGCAGTCTCAATAATGAGATTGGTTCTCAGGAGGCAGCGGCGTCTCATAATTGGGCTTTATTAGGAGTTTAAGTGCAGGCATTACATATGGGTTCATCACTAACATGAGAGTGATGCTTTATCTCCTTTTGCCACTAGGCTACTTTTCGACAGGCTGCACAGACCCACTTCTCTCCTGAGCAAGGAGAAGCACTGGCTGTTATCACACAAACATTGCGGGTCCCCTCCCGCTGGTTGGGTAGCAAGCTTCTGTGCTAGTGAGCAGAGAGACCCTGCATCCCACTTGCAGGAGGATTAGTCTAAGAGGTAGTACTCACCATACAACCTCCTCACGGGGATGTGGGGAGGATTCATGAGATGGTATTTCCATTGCAGTTTATGCCCTTCCAAAGAAAGGCACTGAGTCCTAGATATCAGAATTAGGGATTATATAGGTAACCAAGAAAAAAAGATATTGAGCCACTTCTAGTTACTGAAGGAAGCTTAATTCTGGGAGGTGGGGAAGGAGGAAAAAGCAGTGAGTAGGAAATTGGCCAGAAGCCATTGTCCCTCATGAAGCAAAGGACGAGGAATGAAGTGTGAAGGGCTTTGTGCAGTATAAAGACAGACCCATTCTGGCCCTTGAGACTTATAATCTAAGTCTTCTGGGAACCTTACATTCATGATTCAGATGAAGACCTTAAGACTATTCTGTCATTTTTGTCTCTGCCATCGTTAGTCAGTCTATAGGTTTGGTGCCCAGAAAAATGTGGCAAAAGCATAGGTGGACTTCTACACCCACATGCTGAAGGACATGGTGGTATTCTGGAATTAGTATATGTCAGGGAAGAAATGTGGGAGGCCCCTACAGGGGCTGGGCTGGGCTGATGGAAGGTGGTTAATTAAAATGACTAGGTGCCAAGCTACAGCCACTAAAGATGCCGATCTCATAGTCAAACATGTAAGTAGCTGAGTTGGAATTAATTAGGTTTTCAGAGGTCCAGATTTTAAAGTCCTAGTTTCTTTTATTTATTATAGTGAGTCTTCAACTATGGCTTACCTCCCCCTGGTAGGTTACGAGACAATTTCAGATGGTACACAAGAAAACTTTTTTCTAATTTACTTTAATAGTTTAGGTATCACTATATTTTATTATATTACTAGATTTTAACATGTAATAGAGCTAAAACTCAATTAACTTATGAAGCCCATGATTCAGAAATATAATTGCTTAGGGCACGATTCTCAATACTGGTTGCACATGAAAATCATGCAGAAAGCTTAAAAAAAACACCAGTGATAGGTTTCATCCTACATCATTAAATCAGAGAGGTACCCTCATTCTAGATACATTTTCTAAAAGTTCTCTAAAGAGCAGCCAACATTAGGAAGCACAAGGAAAGACTGAGATTAAAGACTTGTTTAAGTGAGTAGTTTTAAATAAAATATTAAGTAAGCAATATAGAATGCGGATATGGCAGATATAATGAAGAGCCTATGTCGTGCTAAAAACTGAAATTCGGCAAACCTCCCGCCGCTGTGGGTGGCTCCTGTCCGAGTGGGCAGCACTGATCCTGAAGAACAAAATGACAAACAGAAATATCCAGTCAAAACGGTGGGTGTGGTGGTGTGGCAACAGCGAGACCGGTTATTTGGACCTGATGGAGTAGGGAGAAAAGACCGAGGGGTTTGGGGCAGGGCTGGGTGAAGGCGGCGGGTTAGGTCTGGGAGTTAGTCAGTAAGACTGTCCATTGCCCAGTATGCTACCGTCTGACTCTTCCACCCTGGAGTCCAGAAATGGGCCTTTCCCTTGTTCCCTTTTGCCTCTGACACCACCCCCACCACCACACTTGCTGACCGGACCTTAAAACAAAGGGGAAAAGAGGAAGGGTGATAAAGACTCTGTAATGACATGTTCCTGGGTAGTCCCTGTGATCACAAGGGACTTGGACTCTTTTCCCCAACTCATTCTTTTATTTGCCATTTCTCCAATCATACAGAAAGCATTTATGGCCTCTCTACTATATTGCTTTTAAGTATAGTCAGAATTTTTCTCAGTGAACATGCACTGTCTTTATAATATGATCAGACAAATTCCTAAAAGGACTTCATTTTAGAAAAACAAAGTATGTCCATGACTGACCACTCTCTAGTCATAACAGAGCCAGACTCCAGGTGGGAGAAATGTCAGGAGACAGGAGGCAAGGCATGTCCAGCAGCGCCTGAGAGTCTCAGAAGGGCGGTGTGGAAAAGCCCTGGAGATATTTCCTCTGCGAAATGGAGGAAATGAAACCCATCCTGATGCACTGGAAAAGGTGCCTGAGACCTTTTTCCTCTATCCTTTCATCTGTTAAATGGGGATAATGATACTTTGTGTTTACCTACCTCAGAGAGGCATTATCAGGTCTATTTAAAGGCTCTTCCCATGAAAGCTGCTGTGTAATTACCAAGAACAACTATGATAAAGAAACCTAAATACAACAGCAAATCAGCTGGAACAAACTCTCAAGGGAGTTTACTTCTCTGGAAAATTTTAAGAAAAGGGTAGCAGCTCTCCTCTGGGGACTTTGGGCGCCATTCTAGCTGGAAGTTTAGGGAATGCTGCCCGCTCTTCCAAGTGTCCTCCTGGACGACCACCCAGGACCTCCTCCGCTTACTTTCCCCAATGGTCTCAGCAGTTTCCATCTGAAGCTCCTCTTCCAAATGTTTTCAGCCCTTCACTCGGAAACTCTTGTCCCCAAAAAGACGCTCAAGCAAGGCATTTACCTCTGAGAGAGAAAGAGAGAGAAACATAGGCAGAGGCAGAGAGAAAAGGGAGGTTGAAACTTGTATTTTATAGGTGGTAGGATATAGGGAATTTCTTAGTAGTTTTGGAAAAGGGGATTGGAGTTGATCATTAATGTCCAGTTTTGCTGAAATTCATCAGACAAAGAAGGTTGGGTCGATTAGACAGAAGCAGGAGTTCAGATGGCAAAGACAGCACCACAAGGACAGCTGAGGGAGGGCCAGCCCCGCTGAACTGGGCTAGTGGGAGTGTGGTTGGGATGCAGAGACAGATCAAGGACACATCACAGCTCTAGAGTTCATGGCACTTGGTAAACATTAAATATAGCAAAAAAAGGGAGAAGAGTCAAGATTACCATAAAACTTGGTGACTTGGATATCATAGGTTTCGATGACTTCCTTCCCAGAAAGACAGGGCAGCCAAGAGAGTGAGTAAATTGAATTTATGAATGAGATCTGGATCAGTGCCGCTGTAGGAAGCCTAATGGTTTTTATTTTTATGAAGCACGTTTACGCAGTGAATACAAGGTGGGGCAAAAGTAGGCTTACCGTTGTGAATACACAACACACAGAGTTTACTCTTGTATTATTATTTATTAATCACTGTCTTATTTTCCACACAAACAACTGTAAACCTACTTTTGCCCCACCCTGTATTTTGGCTCTTTAAAAATGGTGGAACCTATGGTATCTGCAAGGATTCTAAGCACCAAAAAAAAAGGCAAAATTCCAAGCACTGGTTTTCAACCAAGTGATTTGTAAGGTTTATAATTCATATTTCAATTGATTACTATGGTAACCCTGTAAATATTTTCCATGTGCAGCCCATATCCCAGATCTGATATAAAGATCTGATAAAATTGCTATGGAGATCTACAACCCCATGTCCTATGGAAAGCCAAAACGCATCCCCGTTCCTGTGAATCCCTGAGGTTTGCACCTTCCTGGCTTTTCCTGCCTCCTCCTCCTCACCACTGTACATCACCCCTGTTCCACCAGATGTGAAATTGCCCACCACTCACTGCTTGTGTAAAATGCTGAGCTATCATAGGTTTAGTCAAGGCCACTGAAATCGGAAAGTCACAGGAAAGAGTCGTAACATTCCAATCTTCCCCAGCCTCTTCCTCCTGGGTTATGTTGGGAGTGTTCATTTTTATCTCCCCTCATTATGCAGAGAGGCATCAACAGCACAAAGTGGCTTTTATTTGTTGAAGAGGGAGGTTTTCTTTACAAGTAGCAAAGATTTATCTTCTCATTACACTTAGATGACTTCACTTAATCCTCAGAAAATTCCCACTTCACAGATGAGTTAATTGAGGCTTGAAGAGGTTGAGTACAAGCCCAAGGATATAAACAATGAAGTGGCAGAAAGAGAATTTAAACCCAGGTCTGGATGACTGTTAAAATTAACTTGGCCTTTGAAAGATTGAATAATGTTTATTCACCCCAGTTTACTTTGCCACTTTAAAACCACTTCATTTTTCATCAAAACTTTGTTAAAAAAAGAAAGTCCACACTCCCCTAAAGACCATGTATGGGGAATGATAGAGTAAAAACGTCAATGATTTGGTATCATTTCAGAGAGAGTCAGGATAATGAAAGTAGCTGAAAATGGAAATGCAACTCTATTGTTTTTAAGTGATAAAACTTACATGGAGACATAGGCCACTTGCTTGTCGCGCCTGCAAATTACACAAAGGTGTAGCTAATACTGATGATGATGGCCGTAAGGATGAGGAGGACGATAGTATTTATTCAGCACTGTTTTAAATGCTTTACACATATTATTTCTTTTATCCTGAAAGTTTTTAAAAGACCTATCTTAGGTCTGTTGTTTTCCCTACTTTATAAATAAGCTTAAAGAGAACAAAGAGGCCGCCCCAAGGTCACTCAGTGTGGGACAGCGGAAGCCAGGTGTCTCAAGTTAGCTGAGGCTCACACCTTAACCACCAGGTCCTGCTTCAAACACTGTGGTGTTTTCAGTCGATTTCCCCACTAGGACGGGGGTAAGTGCCACGAGGAAGAAGGAATTTATCCCTGTCCTTCCCACCAATACCTCTGGTGCTTAGAACCGGACCTAAAACTTAGTAGGAACTCAGTAATTATTAAAGAATAAATGAATCAAAACAAAGTGCCTAAACCGGTAGAGAATAGGAAAAACATTACAAATAGTAATGCATTTGGTGTTGGAAATGTTTAACTAGAAGAAATAGAGGATAGGGAAAACCTGGCTTGAAAACACTTGGCTTTAAAAAAAAAATCTCTGTTTGTAGTGAGCTGGAAGCTAACAGGAACCCAGCACCGAGCTGTGGCTGCTAAGACTATTGTGATTTTAGAAAACCTTGAAAAAGGTGCATATGTTATACCACATACCACATTTTCTATATTGTGGCAATCTGACCTTCACATTTTTGGAAGGGACAATGACAGTGTGGAGCTACTCAAAGGAAATGGACAGTATGTTAAGGGAAACGAAAAGTTTTTCACAAAGAAGTGGGCATTTTCTTTTTTTTTTTTTTTTTTTTACAAAACTTTAAAATTTATAAATTAATATAAATGATTAATAAAAATAAACAGCAAGTCAGAGAAAATTCAAGCACAAAAGAAATGGTGTTTCTTCTATTAATTCTTAGTTCCACAAGGTTTTTCTTTCTAAATTATGACTGAAACTTACATCACAGAAACTACTGTTTTGTATCAATATAAATTTTCTTAAAATTTTCACTTACAAGTTTAACTTCATGATATTATATAGTGGCTTTCACTGATTGATTTCCTAAGGTTAAAAAGTTTTACATTCTTATTATACACCAAGATTACACATGCTTTTTAGCTTTTTTTTATTATTTTTTAATTTTATTTAGTTATTTTTCAAGTACAGTTTTTTGTCTATTTTTCCCATCCCAGCCTCCCCTGCCCCTTGCTCCCCACCTCCCTCCCATTTCCTCCCCCCCTTAGTTCTCGTCCCTGTGTCCTTCCTATTTGTTCCTCCAAATCCCTCCCCCTTTTTCCCCTTAACTTCCCTTCCTTCTCCCCTCTGGTCTCTATCCCCTTGTTCTCTATTTCAGTGTCTTTGTTTTTTGGGTTTTTTTTTTCTGCTTACTTGTTTGTTTTGTTGTTTAGCTTCCTGTTAAAGGTGAGATCATATGGTATTTGTCTTTCAGCACCTGGCCTATTTCACTCAGCATAATGCTTTCCAGTTCCATCCATGTTGTTGCAAAGGGTAGTAGCTCCTTCTTTCTCTCTGCAGCATAGAATTCCATGGTGTATATGTACCACAATTTTTTGATGCATTCATTTACTGATGGGCACCTAGGTTGCTTCCAACTCTTGGCTATTGTAAATTGTGCTGCTATGAACATTGTGGTGCATAGGTTCTTTGATATTGATGTTTTAGGATTCTTAGGATATAATTTTCAACATGGGAAAGAGAAGCCATGTGGCAACCACCTCCCAGCACTTGAAGAGCTGCCATGACACAGGGATGAAAACTTGCTCCTTCTCTCCAGAGTTTTGGGTGGATTTTCAGCTCAGCATTAGGAGAAAAAAATCTATCTAACACAGCTATCTACTGGACAGCTGTCCATTAACTGTCTACAACAGAGTCAGTTCGCAAAAGTAAGGCCCGTTTCATTATGAGTTTTTAACTGAAAACAATAATTACTTATGAAAAAACTACTAAAAGGATTTCTACATTATATAGAACACCAGACCAAGTCAGTGGCCCCGTCTGCCTGGCTGTTATAGAATTAGCTGAAAGACTGTGCAACTATTGTTTTTTAAGGCCCCATCCCATTGAGTCATAATCTCTGGGAATAATGGGAACCTGAGAATTTACGTCAAGAATCTAAATTTTGTAATCCTCTCAGTGATCCTGTTGACTTACCAGACTTGGAAATCATTAAACTAGATTACTTTAAACTTCTCTTCTAACTCTCTGATTCAGTGATGCTTAGAAAACTACAGAATATTTTCCTTAATAAATAAATGAGAATTATTTATAATTTGTAAAGTGAATTTAGTCTAAATGTACACTGGTAGCTCTAAACTGCTAACAGGGTACCTGACTTCTTAAATAGGTTAATTTTTTTCTTTCTTGTTTGTTTGTTTATTTGTTTGTTTGTTTTAGAGAGGGGAAGGAAGAGAGAGAGGAAGAGAAACATCAATGTGTGGTTGCCTCCCACACATCCCCCTCCTGGGGACCTGGCCCACACCCAGGCATGTGCCCTAGACTGAGAATTGAACCAGTGGCCCTTGGGTTTGCAGGACAGCACTCAATCCACTGAGCCACACCAGCCAGGACAAAAACTTGTCTTTCCATCTAATGATAACTTTATGCATCATGGAAAGAAAAACTTTATCTGGCCTTTTTCCCAAGTATTAAAGTTCCAAATCAGTGAAATAAAAATAAATGAGACTTTACTGTACTTAGGAAACCAGTATGATGAAAAATTTGTTTACACCAGGAGGTTTTAGGTCATTCTTCAATCATTCATCCCGGGAACCAAAGTACATATGCGCATGGGTACACACGCACACACATGCACACACACAAATGTGACACATGGCAAATGTTGGGCAATTACTGAGCCGGAACAAAGGAAGTCTTTAGATCCCATCTCCTTTTTAACCACATGTTTTTCTGTGCAGGAATCTAGGAACTCAAATCAAAAGCATCCAAGTACTATTTTTAATCATAACATACTCAGCTCTTTGTTTCAATTTCTCTAATTCCTCACCTTGTAAATACATTACTTCGGTCAAGGAGGTGCTAAGATAATAAGTAAAAAGAAGTATTTTTAAGATATTAACATATCTGAAGAGAACATACACATTTTGCCTAAATTGTTTCCCTATGTAAAGAGCTTTTGAAAAGTAAGCCATGTTGCTATGTGAAGGAACTCTAATTATGCAATAGAGGCATGTTCGTAGATTTTGCCTAATCTAAAATTAAACCTGTAAGGCTTGGCTGGAATTATTTAGAAAAGAATCATTGAAACCCACTTTAGCAGGTTAATTCTCCTAATTTTGTTTTCCTAGTTCACAAGGTATCTTTTTTCATGCTGTTTTCAAATTGAAGTTCACATATACCTAACAAATAGAATAATAATCAGAGTTCTCAATATCTGATACATATCATTATTACCTGTCATTATTGTAATTTTCACTATTATAATTGCACATTGTAAAAGGAACAGAAGCTTTTCTACAGGAATTATTCACATGTATTACTTTCTAGGAGTAACTGAATTGTTGACATTGCACTTATATGAAAGTAAAATATGTAATGGTTTTTCTCATTTGTTTTGTTCTAGGAAATGTAAAGTAATCTTTATTAGGTCCCTTTATAGACCCAAAAGGTTCATAGTTTTATGTAATGTCCAAATATACACTTTCTTATAACAAGGCTGAAAAGATAGCCAATAAATTAAAGTAATAATGTTCCAAGAACAAAATTGTAAGATAACAATTAGGTAGTGAAGTCCATTTAATTAGCTTGCATTTATATCCATAAACTCAGCAAGAATCTCTATGAAAAATATAACTTTTCTTTTTTAACTATTTAATGAGATCTGGTGTGTTGAAATAAAGCCCTCTTTATACCATCAATATCTAAAGACTGAATAATAACAATTTACCTTAGAGTTTACACAGAACTTTCCTTTTTACTCCATAGTAATTAACCCTAGAGTCCAGTTCACCTGGCTCTAAATTAGAAGGTATAGTAAAATAAATATTAAAGATTAAATTTGTATTTAAATAAGACCTTAGCCTGATAAAGTAGAAGGCCTGTGTCCAAACAGTTCCGCCACTTGCTCAACTGTAGGAACCGCCTCCAGTCCCCGTAGGGCGAAGCTATTACACCTGCCACATAGGGCTGTTTCGAGAGTCAACGGAGGAAATGGTGAGAAAAACACTCCAATGCATTTTGTTGTTTTACATGTTCTTTCTTCTGTACTATGCTACTTCTCATGTGTTATTCTCTTTTTGGTTTCTATGTGCTTCACCTTCACACAGTAGAATTTTAAACTTCATTTAGAGTTAAGTCAGTACTGGGTTGGGAAATTGTGTAGCAAGCTGTAGAAACAAAAATGTTCTAAGTAAAATATCATAACAAATTGAAAGAATAATGACATAAAACATGCAAAATAGAATGTGTCTTCCCTCATGAAGAAGGCCATACGTAATGAATTCAAAGCAATGCTCCTTCCCAGACAACACACAGCCAATGAGGGTAGATGGGAATTCCTCACTTCCCTGTAATTCCTCATCACAATCCCTGACGAGGCCTGGATGGTGTAGAGATTTATCTCAGTTTGTGGAGAGCTTCCATTGCCACTATGCTAGCTAATCCTTTGAATCATGTCATTGTTGGCAGGGTAGAGGTTACCATTTGTCAGCTGTTCGGTGACTTACATGTTGATAGTCTCAGTCCAGTTCTTAGGGGACAGATGCTAATGACTGGCTCTTTGGGCAGAGAAGACAAAGGTTCTAGTTTTTTCTTCATCTGCAGAGATGGTCCATTTAGGTCAATGTTGAAAATCACCAGTGATTGGTCCAGGGAAGCTGCCTTTATTAATTAATAAAACGACCTTACAGACATATTTGAGTCATGCAGTTATGTCCCTTTGTCACTCCTGTAATGCATTTTAAAAGCAGTATAAGTATTTAAGTGGTAAAGATTTCATTATATTGCTTTAGCGACACCACCACTGGAAGGAGCCCTTTCCCCTATGTCTAACCAGCAGATATTGGTCCCTCTGCCCACATCTGCGGTCTGGCAGTACATAAATGTGTCATGTCACGACAGCCACAGAACTGTGACTTCCGGTTGAACAGGTCTGTCTACACAAGGTAACTGACAACAACCTAAAAAAATTTTTTTCTCATCTTGATTTCTCTTATACTCACAGAGTGGTTGATTAAACCAGTGGTGGGTTAAAACTACAGTATTAAAAAATAGTCCTATATTACTTCTGTAACCATGCATTTAAGAGATTATATGACACATTAATTTTGTATGTATCTCTTCAATGTAAAAGAGAGGTCCCTCCTGCCCTGAGTTTCCTTAACCCCTCTCAACAAACCACCCCAGTCACTGAAAACGTCAACATATGAAGCTCTTTGCTATTGAATTCTCTTTTTATCCCCCAATTATTGGTCTACAAGGGTACACATTTGAAGTACTTTCAATGCAGAGAAGTTGGGTTTTTTGTCTGTGGCAGAATTAACATCACACGCCGATGCCACATTAGGCAATTCTCCTGTAAGCGTGGTTCCTCCTGCCAACGAGTCCCTACTTGGAGTTTCTTCAGAAGGTATTCTTCCTACTGAGGCATACACAGTGCAGTCAGTGGTACCAGAGTTTCATTAAAGGAATTCTCTTGTTCCCTTTCTTCACATGGAAATGCTGTTAACTGTATTAAGCTAACTCGCCCCACGTTAGGTTCTTAACCAACAAACAGTGCTTCTCCGCAAGGGCATACTTCGCCAAGCATCCTTGAATCTGAATGACGGCTGAATACATAATAATGGACTCAGAGCCACACTGTGGGTTGTGATCATATTTAAGAGGAACCCTTTTGTACTTGTTGACTTTTTCCTTCAATCATGCTTGTTCTGTTGCTTTCACCACCACCTTCAGCCTTCCAAGTAAATGAAAAGTTCAATTACATGTAAAGAGACAGTTAAATCAGCAGGCCCCCCGTAGGGGTCTGGGCCTCCCCTCCCTGCTCCAATCACAAGTGTGCTCAATCCATTACTGTTCCTGAGGATGTACATCCATCAGGCCGAGTCTGCCGGCCAGGGTGCATCCTATAGCTTTTACTGCATATGAGACGGTGCAGGCCTGTTCTCAGGAACTGCCAGGCAGACTGGGAATCACAGTCACGGTTAATAGCAGTGAATTGCCAGTTCTTGATGGGTGGATAGTCACTCCTTTCAGTGGTTGCCCCCTGGGGGAGAAGGTAGGAAAACAGAGGGAGGGAATTAGAGTGACTTTGCACAGTTGAGCAGGTTCATGCCGCTGGATCGGTGGCAAGCATTGGCAGGGCTCCACTCTAGGGAGGCTCAAAACAACCTCACAGTCTCATTTTTACCAATCGGTGCTGCTGGGTCACCCGTGGTGCCCGGGGAATGGGGTGGTAGGCAGGGGCGGAGAGGGGAGTGGGAGCCGGGAAGGGGAGGAAGGCAGAAGTCCCAGCTAAGTTAAACAAACAAAAGGTCCTGATCATACTGGTTAGCCCACCCCAGTTAGCCCTGGGCTACTAATTGCACCAAACTTGTATTTGAAGTTCCCTGGGTGATTAAAGAGTTGGCTCACAAACTCTCTGCATAACCTTAATTTTTTCAAGGTTCTTTGAGTGGAGAATGGCTTATAATAATGATTTTGACTAATACGATTTTTGACATGCAACTTTAATGCTTAACCTTAGTACAACTCCAGAGCATTTCATGTGTACTCAGCTGTAAAGAGTGATGATTTAAAGGGATAATATAAGAAAAAGGTCGTTCTAGAATGAACCTCTAACAAATTGCATAAAGGGAGCTTATTATTCCATGAGTATGGGGATATGCGGCTCTTCTGATCATTTTTCTGCTTGGTTCAAAAAGAATTTGTTGAGACACGAATGGGAGAAGAAACAGGAAAAAATGATATCGAAATCTGCAAGCAGGGAACATTCTTTTGATGGTTATGATTCCGATGCCACAGAAAAGGCTCTACAGTAATATGGTTATTCATCTCCTCTTTTGTTTTGGGTGAAGAATTCGTTCTAACAAGAAAATGCTGTTATTGGTCGGAGGACTGCCCCCGGGGCCGGACCGCCTTCCCAGCAATTTGGTTCAGTACTACGATGACGAAAAGAAGACGTGGAAAATACTCACAAGTGAGTGCCTGCCTTCGTTTATTTACCTACCTGCGTATTGCACGTTAGAACTGTCTTGAGTTATTTGAAATCATGGTCAATCAAATTAGACACTTTATTGATTTGCAACTCTTTGGAGGTCTGTTTATACGGCACCAGGAATTGAGAGTAAGAGATTAAATCAACATTGCAAAGGTGGCCAAGTTGGTAGTGGAATAGGCCTAAATTAAAACTGGCCTAAAATCACCAGGAGTTTTTGTTGCTGTGTGTGCTGAGATGGTGAGGGGGGTGGGGGGGTGACCAAGATATTCCAAAAGAAAATCTTTAGTTATTTTCTTGTTCATCAAGAAGTGAAATGTTGGCTAATGGCATTGGTAAGTTTTCACATCAGATTGGTTGTTCGGTTTATTGGCTCAGTAACTAATATTCCTTTTGCTTTTTAGACATTTTACTCATTAATTTTTAGTCTGCAGAGCTTGGTTTTCAGAGAAACACCCCCTCTATTGCGCCACAGTTTGGACAGACAGATAGAGTTGTGGCTTATCCCCAACTGCACTAAATTGTGCTTGCAAACTTCCACCCAAGATCTTCCTCCCTCCCTCCTTAAAGGGTGATTGTGTTTTACAGCGAACCTCTTGCCCTGGGCACTGAGATTTGGAACTTATTGTTATATTGGTTATGATTCCCAATCTGATTCAGTCATGGAATCAAAACTCATCGTTTCCTGAGTGCAGCGGGCTGTGTGCACCAGCCCCTCGTGGGCACAGTGGCTGCCCTGGTCAATAAAACCAAATTCTAACTGTCAAAATTTCCCAGAGCTGTATAAATAAAATAATAAATGAGCGATTTTGATCCATAAATCAAAGCCATACATTTAAAACTGACAAAAGGGAAAGTTGGGCTTTCTTATTGCATATGTCTTTTAAGTGGTTATATTTATCAATTTTTTAAAAAATCACTTCCTTTCCTTGTACTGAAAGCCCTTTAAAATAGTATAAACATGACAACAGTTTGCCCATAAGAGCAGAGGAGGAGCAAAGACATATGAGGTGGTGCTTGAAATAATACATTTTGGGGCTGGCTTATCCCAGCTGAACCTGCGGTAGCATTGTCCAGAAACTGCCATAAGAAAGCTCCCTGACACCTATCCACTACGGCTGTAGTATACAAGTGGTAGAGCAGTAGCAGTGAGATTAAGAACAAAAAAGGGAAAATACCTTAAAGATGCCTTAAAGTCATTTTTAATCTCTTTTTGACAAAAAGAATGACTTAAATATCTGAATGCACGACCAAGCTGTGTTGTAAAGATTCATCAGAAACAAAAGCTAAAGTAAAACTAAAGAATTCATTTTCTAACACTTGATCAATAGAGAAAGCCTATATACAATGAAATGTGAATACGAAGAGGAGGAGAGGAAGGACAAGAGATTTCCAAAGGGAGATAGAGAAGGAGGAGCTAAGGGACAGGGTAATAGTAGACCCAAGCAATAAATGATGTTCATTTACAAATCCAATTGTTTTTCTAAATATGTGAGGCCAAGTCCGATGCACTATTTGTTTGAAGTCTTTCTTAAAGGCAGAAAGACTAATTACGGTAGTGTAAATGATACCTAGGAAAAGTCTTATGTTCATTTTGAACAATGTTCTGAGATGGGGTAATCATCCAGCTTAGTGTCCAAACTGGGACACTTTAGAGCATGACATGGGGACCTATTAATTACACTGGGACAACAGGTATGGACTGGCACATATGGTCACTCTACTCAAATGTTTCACAATACCTGATAGAACTTTTTGCTTAGAGAGATGTAGTAAACAAGCATGAACTTGAACCAGTCACACCTGGGTTCAAACCCATGTCTATGACCTTAAGCAAGTTATATACAAGTCCTGAGTCATGGGTACTTTACATCATAATCTGAGTATTACAAAAACAAAACTGTGTTTATAAACCATCTAGCACCTAGCATGAAGTCAGTAAATTGTAGGTACTGTTGCTGCTATTGTAACACCACTACCAATAGTAGTGCAAGAACTGCACAGGCCTTTACACCTTAGGCTTCAAACAACTGATGTGCTCCACAAACGGGAGAAAAATTGCACCACAGCAGTCACAACACCTGGACCCCCTGCTGCAGAGCAGGGAGTCTATTTTCCATTGTTTTTATATGTTGGGTGTAATAGTCTACTAAGAAGTTGAGATGAGTGTCTGTTGACTTCATTCATTACATTTGAAATGGAAGAAAGTAAAGACATAATATGTAGAAAAGTTCTTACAATGTGAACACACTTAAAGGTCTTGAACTTTTTCCTATGTTCAAGCATAACCAGAGTTTTGAAATAAATGTCTACACTACTCATACTCCATTTCGTGGAGACTTGTACTTTAAAAAATAGAGTTTACTACCTGCTGGACTGTGACCCCAGGACCCCAAGTGCAGGCACAGTTTTTAGGTTTGCTGGACAAGTACACACAGTTTATTGGGGTGATTTCTGTGGCTGGTCTGAATTTTCAAGTTAAGGCACGTTATTTGGCTTCATTGACTAAATAATGTAAGGTTTCCGCATTATTTGAACCATCTAATCATAATAAAAAATGTTTCTCATTGGAATGAGAAAATGTCCAAATTCTCCCCAAATACAACACAACATCAGGGACTGCAGAGCTTCCGGCTGCCATTCTTTTGACACAGAACAGCTGCTGAGCTAATTGGCAGGGAGGTGAGGATGACGGCCCAGGCCAGGGGGCAGCTCCTGGTTCGGGGTCTGCTTATTGACTGAATGGCCATCTCCATACTGACTAACAAACAGGCTAACAAGCAAAACCCAAAAACCTGAGGTTAGCTGGAGTCTGTGAGTCTCAGGATCCTTTGCCCACTTGGCTGGGGCGAGCATTTCACAGCCTGTCACACAGACACGCTCCTTTTAAAAAGAGGCAGGAGCACAAATACTCCCCTGCAGAAGCCATCGTCTTCACACACATTATAGAATTAAAAGGAGGGTCAGTCATAATGTTTCTTGGATCTTATCCTGTTGTGTTACTTATATTTTAGAAATATAGGGAGACAGGGGCAAAAGGGGGAAAATTGGGATGACTTCTATTGTTTGTAATAGGATATACAATAAATCAATAAATAAGACATATCAAAAGGGAATAATCCTGTTATATATTAAAATATCTACAAACAAAATATACTTTTAGAAACACTACAGTAATAATAAACATTTAAATAACAATAAATTGACTAAAGTGAAGATAAATGAAAATAAAAATGCAGTTCCATATAACATAAAAAAGCAAAATTCAACAGTCAGCCAACCAGTGGTTTGATTTACCCAAACAACAAAGGGAACAATAATTCTCACCAAAAAGACTCTTTTGGTAACATGCTGGCACAGACTGCATTTTTGTCCTCCTCTTTGGAAAAATCACTTACTATAACATTATAAAATTAATCTTAAGAATAGTGACAGAGCTCCCCAGTCTCTTTGAGAAAAAAATTTAAAAATTACATGTAAAAATGACTGTAAAGCCCTTTTGTAAGTGTGAAATGTTAAGTGATAACAATAAAATTGGCATTGTTGTTCTCTTGACTGTTAATAATACAAGGGAGGTTAAAATGCACTTCCATTCATTTTTATTTTACAGTACTGCTTTTGTTGCATTTCTCACTCCTGCATGCAGTCTCCTGTTTCATTCTTAACTTATTAGAAAGCAGTACAGGAGACATGAATACTAAAATGGCCAATGCAAAAAAAGTGCCTCCTGCACATTGCAGGCCCTACATTCCTGATGCAGAGATTGAACAGAATTTCCCTGGCTACTGTGTACTCTTTTTTTTTGCATATTTCTTACATATCAAAGTTCTTTTGGAGTCCAAGTGTGGGAAGCTGTGGACATGCCTCCCCAAGACAGCACCGAAGAGCTGTCATTTCTAGTTGCAGAACCCACTGACCAAGTTCTGTACTGGTGGGTACAGAACTGACTTCCTCTGTTCCCAGGGCCTGATGTCCTCTGTCCTACATTTCAGATAATGACTCTACTTTTTTAGGTGTTTCTTACTGCTTTCTGTGAGGAATAATAGTGAGAGGCTTCCAACATACATATTTATCTTCCCCCGTGCTAATGGTGACTTCCTGCTGATAATATAGGAGTGAAAATCAGAAGAACTAAGTTAGAAAGGCGTGTTCCTCCTTTTGGCCAATGTAAGTTCCCTTCGTTAGAGGTCAGGGGAATGCCTCTTTTTCCCTCTTCCTTCCCTGTGATTTGCAACTCCGTTTTCTATTTTCAAGTGCAAGAATTTGGGGACTTGTATTTTTAAGTCATAGAAAATAAAGGAAACCGTTGTGCAGAGGTTTCCTGGGTTGCGCCCTCTGGTCATGGAGGATAGCTAACTTGATCACCTCCGTTCAGGAAGGGTACTGCAGCTGGGTGTCATGGATTGTTTTAGCAGAGTCACAAAGATCAGAGGCCGGTACGATCTTCATACCTTTTAAAAAATATTTAAAAATATAATTTCCACAAGTTTTGAAGGAATAGTACAGAGAAAGCAAATCTTATATAAGACATTGAACTTCAGTTCCCAAAGATTATAGGTTTGATCATATCTGATGTCTGAGCAATGGAGAATGGTTTAATTGTTGATTTTTCGAAGAACAGTAAGCCTACACGCTGATGCATTCCATTGGGCTCCTTTCCTCGGACCTTCTGTGTCGTGATTTCAGTTCATTTTTTTTCTCTGAGGATGTGTTAGGGGGAAAGCCAAGTTCATCAAAAGCAAATAATCATTTCTTCTTCTTATTTCTTTAAATGTAAGTTCAAACAAAGTTTTTATACCTGTGGGTTTCCTTTGACCATACTATCTTTTTTACCAAGAACCAAAACCCACAAAATTACTTCATTTAATTTCATTTCTAAGCAGGTAGGTAGAGTTCATAAATAGTGCATTTCTCACTGCAGGAGCACCTCAGATAACAATGAGATGCTTCCAGAATGATCCTGAAAATGCCTGGGCAGAATTTGGACTTACTTATGGACCTCATTTCTTCATGTAGTAAGCCATTATTGAACACCTGCTCTGTGCTGAGTGGTGGAATGTAAATAAAACCATCTCTCCTCTTAAGAACCTAAAGAGTCCATTGTAATGTAGCATGCTAAGGGGATAGGGAAAGTTCATATTATAGGAGTACGTATATAAAGGGGGCCCTGATCTACATATGAGAGGTCAGAGAAGCTTTCTTATAAGAGACCAACTGTAAAATTTGGGGGGAAAAGTGAGTAGAAATTATCAAGGCAAAAAAGTAGATGAGAAAGTACTTTAGTAACAACAGAGTCTGGTACTGAGAATGCCAAAAGGCAAGAGAGAGTTGGTGCTTATAGAAATTGAAGTGAAATTGTACATCAATAGGAGAGTCAGAGATTGGGGAAGTATGTGGTGGGGCTGGAGAGTTAACCAAGAAGCATATTATATGGGACTCTTTCAAGGAATTGTTAAAATGGGTTCAAGAATTAAGAATTGAGAGTAGGGATTACCCTTCTAATTTTTTTCCAATGTTAGTGAAAACCCAGTGACCTAAAGATATTATTTATAATAGCATGTAGTTGCTCTCTTTTAGCTTGAAACTTTTTATTTTAGTTTGTGAAGTAATTGTTTCCATAACTTGGGACAAAAAAAGATAGAGAGAATTGTGTTTGGATTTTTAAAATATGCTAGCATCTAATTTTACCTTCCATGAGCTCAATTCTAATTTGAGATACATGGCTACACATTGCTATATATCTTGAATTATTTGCTACTATGTATTCATGCACCAGTGCATTAGTGGATTTTTTCATAGATTTTTTTAAAAAAAATATGTGTGGTGGTCACTCCAAATACTGTATTTTAAATAAGTTGGTGCCTAGAAAAACCAGTTGACTTTATTTCTGATTTATACCCCCCTTAAATATAGCAGTTGCCTTTTTTCCAGGAAATAGCACATGCACAGATAATTTTGATGACTCCTTTACACACAAACGGTGGTATTTACTACTGAATCTGGCATGAAGGAAGTCGGAGACATGAGCTGCTCAAATTTGCTTCTTGTCATTCCCAGGCAAATTGCAGACCAAGGCTGGCAAAACACTGAATGTAAGGACTGAAAGGTTAAATGATCTTCTTGTCCAGCCCTCTCACTTTGCATATTCGTTTCATTCATCCAACAAATATAATTGATATCTTCTGGATAGCAGGTATTGCTCTACACACAGAAGATGCAGTGCTGAGTCAACGCAAACATCATCATTCCTTCATTAAGCTCAGAGTTCAGTGGGGGAACCAGCATTAATTAATAATCCCAGATAAAGAGGAAGCAGGGGCTGGGAGGGGGCGGCAAAGCAGGGGGATGGGGACATCTGCAATAGTGTCAACAGTAAAAAATAAAGAAGAAATACATCAGTAAACCCAGATAGCAATATATAATAACAAAATGTGACAGGGCTCCGAAGAGAGGGCATAAAATGTATAAGTTCTTGTAATTAAGTAACCTGATCCAGTTTAGGAGTCATGGGCAATATCACCAATGAAGTGGCATTTAAGTCACTTAACTTAAAGTTAAGAAGGAGTTACCCAGTTGCCCAGGTAAAGATGTGAAAGAAGATTGCTCCAGGTTAGCTAAAGTGCTCAGACCCTGCAGAAGGAAGGTGACCGAACAAAGAGTGAGGGGGAGATAGATGTGACATGTGGCTAAAGACCAGTGGAAACCAGACCATGTGGGCACTTCTATGTTAGGTTCACAATTTGGGCTTTTAAGTCAGTGAAAGGTGGCATCATACACAGAGGCACACGATGACTTGGTGGCAGAACGAGGAACAGAGCACTAGTCTCTGTATTTCCATCAAATGGCGCTGCCTCATGCACCACAGCCGTCTGTCTCACTAACACATGCCGTTAGCCGAGAGTCCGAGCAGATGAATGGCCTTGTACCTCCACTGACCCATTTCGCCCATGCAAATGTAAATGGATCCAGCATAGTACCACATTCATAGCATAGAACTAGTATGCACTAATTGAATGAATAGCCTACCCCTAGTGGTCAAGTATATAATCTTGGTGACATATCACTTGATGTGAGTGATAAAATTTGAAGTAGTGTAAAAAATGAAACAACACACACACTCACACTTACATATACCTACCCACATGGAACAACATCTTTCCAGACAGATAGTCCTACATTAAAATACACCCCAGACCTCCGCTGACGGTGAGACTTTGGGCAGGCCACTGTCTGACCTTTCTCATCTGCAAGGGAAATATAATCCTTAGATTTATTGTGAGATTTAAATCAAATAATACAAATAAAGCTCTAGACATTATCAGCAATATCGTTGTTCCTCACTAAACTTTTATTCTATTTTAGTCTAATTTGCATTTATATAAGCAATCAGAGCAAACCAAAAGACAATCTTATCATCTACTTTTATCATCAAGAGTTTGAGAAATAAGACATAACCTTTGTTACAGAACAAAATTTCTATTTCTAGCATGAAGTTTCTGTGTATCAGTCAGGATGGGCTAGGTTATGCTATGGTAACAAACATCTCCAAAATCTCAGGGGCTCAAACCAACAAAAAAATTATTTCTCACTCATGCTACATATGCAGCACAGTTGTCAGAGGGCATCTGTCTGTCGGAGTCTTTCAGGGACCCGGGCATGTGGGGCTCCGTCTTGACATGTATCTCTACCATCAGCACAGAAGGGGGAAGAGAGTGCCCCAGTATCTGGACATTAGATATTCCATGTCCTGTCCATGCCGTGCTCAGACTACACTCACTCCTCCAGAGGAGACAGCATCCCAAATCATTAAGCTCAGTGTCAGTCCCTGGTGAGGGACCATTATCCCAGTACCACGTTCATTTGATCTGGGAACAAACTAAAGCACAATTATGGGGTCCCCTCACATATAATGCACACTGATAGGTTAAGGGCAGGATCAGCACAATAAACACTTTAATTTGGAAAGAGCATAGCAATTGAGCAATCCCACCTAACAGCCATTGTGAAGAGTGATATCCAAGTTTGCATTCCTTGATGGAGGCCTCTCTAATTCTGCTCATTGTTCTCTATGGTCCCTGCCTCCACCCTGTAGGAGATTTTTCTTCTCCCCTACCTTCCTTGGCCATGTCTGAAGCAAACCTGACAATATGTTCTTCCTGGGAGTGGAAGATTTTCTAAGTCCATTTCAAGTCTGTAGGCATTTAGGAGACAATTGTTCTCTTAGGTCTCTAATTGTCACAGCCATTTTAGTCCAGGCTGGTGGATCTTTTGGCAGTTAATCCTCCAGAAAACTTAGCTGCCTTCTTATGTTTTTTTATCCACTCTATGGCCAGTGTTTGTATTCACAGTTTTTTTCTAGTATACTTCTTAGATTGCTTTTTCCTTTGGTTTCTTGTCCCCATTTTTCTCTCCCCTCCTCTAATACTCTTTCTCTACAGTCATACATCCACCAGGCTTTGATGGAATAGCTCCCTTTTACTCATTTCCCTGAGTTGAAAGAGGTTACTTCACGGAAACTTTCTTCTAAGACACTTTGATGCAGTGAATTTACTCTGAAAGTCATATCTTTAATTTTGTCTTTGCCAGTAAACCAAGTTTTCATTTACCTTTTTGCTCTAAATTCTTCTCATTTTGTGTATGAGACATAAAACCAAAATGTTTAACCCCATGAGGCTGAAAAGCTTTACTTCTTTCAATGCTGCCCACTGCTAGACTGTTGGACGCTATTTTCTTTCAGTCCTGCTCATCAGTGAGCTGTGTTTTGCGGGATCTCTCGTTTTTGCAGATCTCGCCAAGTGCAGCCAACAGCAAATAGCACACCATCAACATTCTGTTTTCCAGCCTCTCCCCTCTGAGAGGTAGATGTTCATTAAATAACTGATTAGCCATCCAAGTAAGGGCAAACCACAGTTTACCAAGTGGTTTTCCATCCCAAAATGTGCATTTCCATCCTTCCACCCTACAAAATCAACTTCCTTGGTCATCAGCCACTGGATGCTCTTGATACCAAGGCCTGCATCAGTCAGATTAGGCTAGGCTACATTAGGTCATCATAACAACAATTGCAAAATCCTACTGGCCAATGTAAGTACAGATTTGTCTCTTTCAATGTCATATGTCTATGGTAGGTCAGTGGGGGTCTCTGTTCCACACCTTTTCATTCCAGGACTTGGGTTCATGGAAGCTCCAGGATTTGGCACATCACCATTTCCGTGGCAAGGGAGAGGACAATTTCACACTGACTCTTTGTGTGTATCCCTTGAATTAACATATTTCATTGTCAAAAACAAATCACTTGGCCACACCTAACCTCATAGTGCAGAATAGAGAAGTGCAATCTTCCCAAATTCTCAGGAGGATCATCAAAATATTGGCTTAATAGCCCTAATCATTACAACAGTGCATCCTTATGTTCAACAAATACTTGGTTCACTCTTCTTGTCACATGAAAAATATTCTCCCTTCTCCAATGAGCATTCATTAGGCAGAAGAGATAGCTGCTCCATGCGTCTTTCCACATTTTCAGCGTGATCTCTTGTGAGGACTGATCTTTAGTCAGAGAAGATTAGATGCCTCTTATCTTATAGGAAAAGTTTAAAATTGCATTTCAAAAATTATTATACTGCATTTTAGGTGGAATATTTTAAAGTTAGGCTCCCCTCAAAGAGTTTAAACATGTCTGTTATTATATATAATATTACTATTTTTATTGTTTATTATCCATAAACTATTATACATCTATAATATAGTTGTGCAAATATGTAAATTATATAGATACATGTAACTCCCATAGAACAGAATGGATTTTATCATTTAGAGCCCCCTTGTTGAAAAAGAATTGAAATGACTTTCAAAATTACAGCAAAAAAGATATAATTGGGATAAGTGACTATTATATTCAAATATCTTTATCATAACAAAAAAGTAATTAAAGCAAAGTGCAAATAAGCACACTGTTTCTGTTTAGGTTCATGGGCTGGCTCTGTGGTGGAGTTAAGGACCAAATCTGTTTTTTCATGACTACTGGGCCGGTTAGAAATTTTGGTTTTGTGTATCATAGGAATAACTACTGCTCTATGACTACACCCTTATATTTATTAATTATATTGGTCTTGATGGAGCAAACAGTTGGGCTTCACAGAAAGATGCCTTAATAGCCTGGCCACATGTAACTGTCCTTGACAATGGTTTTGTGAAAGGCGAGTCCAGAACAAGCACTTTCTTACCTCCCTGTCTAGGTATCAAGGCAAACTAATGCTCCTTCCAGGGTGTGCTAATTATTAATCCTCCTGACATGCTTTCTTTGGTCATTAAGTCTTAATTTCTTTTAAGAAATATGAGATTACATTCCAGTTCTTAGCTAGAACAATAATCATTGTGAGCTTCAAAGACTGAAATCTTCTCACATTTTTATGTTGAGAACACAAAGCACTTTCCGAAAACCCTACTGCTAAGGCAATGATGTATCACTTTCACTTTCATTATATGTTTTTAATCAGAGCGTGACTTCACACTAGACAAAGCGATGCTTTATGCATGGTCTCACTTGTTTTTGCTAAAATCTTTTGACATGATTAATTTTACTTTAATGCTTTTGTCTTGTTGTAATGGTAAGGATGATGGGTATAAACCAGGCAAAAATACATGCTTTTCTATTATAATGCCTCTGAGCATTAAAAATATCTTAGATGAAAAGGGAAAAAATCACAGGAGACTGGTCCAACTGGAATTAAATTTCTTGCTACCTGAACACAGAGTACATGAGATTTTTTAAAAAAATGATTCAGTCATTGTTTTCAGTTTTATTTTTGGTATTTTTATAGCAATTTATTCATCTGTATGATTAGATCTGAAGAAGAGGAGAGATTGTAGCTCTCGGATTTCTTGATCTCATTTGTCGCTTTGTAGCACTTACCTCCTATACAGTATTAAGGGACCAAAATATTAACCGATTCAATACAAGGTGTATTTTGACCAGATCAAGGAAAAGCCAGCCGTACTTCTCCATGGTGATGCCTGGCATCAGATATGTGTTAGTTTTCAGCTGTTCTACTTTTCAGTCTACAGGAATTAAACACAATATCCTTTGTCCAAATTACAGAAAAGTAGTGATAGGGAGGACTTTAAAAAGAAAACAGTAGACCACTCAAAAAGTGAGGCCTGCCTTGTGAACAGCTGTTCAAGTATCAGTTTTACCATATTCACTTTTTCTTTTACTAAATGACGGAGTTGCTTGCCCATATTACAGGAGTGTGAGACCTTCCTTTTTTCTACCCAACTTGTCTGCTTGTTTTACTTGCCCCTAAGTAAATCCTATTACAATAAAAATGTCATCTGACGTTGCCCAGTAGAACTGTATGCAATGATGGGAATGTTCTGTATCTGCACAGTCCAGTGGGGCAGCCCCTAGCCATATGTGGCTATTGAGTACTTCAAATGTGGCTAGTAGGAAACTAAATTTCTAATTTTATTTCATTTTAATAAACTTACCTTTGAATAACCCCCTGGGACAAGTGGCCTCTGATTTAACAGCACAGCTACATGGCAGAACATTCACTTAGGAGAGCTGTCTGCCTCCCGCACTGGTCCAAACCTAGTCCCCAGTAAGCAAGGAAGAAAACAGATGCCCTCGTGAAATAACTAAATTCGAAGAACACCCAACGAACCACACGTAAGCCCTCTCTGACGTACTAGGGTTTCATCTGTTGTTTTCACATTCTCTCCACAAATCCCCACTTTTTCTAGTTTACCTGAAATATTCAGTTCTTGAGGCTACCATAACAAAGTACTAAAAACTTGGCAGCTTAAAACAACAAAAACTTATTCTCTCACAGTTCCAGAAGCCTGAAGTTCAAAATCAAAGTGTCAGCAGGGCCATGCGCCCTCCCAAGACCCTAAGGGAGGAATGCTTCCTTTCACCGTCCTAGTTCTTACTGGCTCCCGGCAGTCCTGGGTAGTCCTTGGCTCGTAGCTGCATCATTCCAATCTCTGACTTGTCTCCACATAGCCTTCTTGCCTGTGCCTCTCCTCTGTGTCTATTTCTAAATCTCCCTCCCATTTCTCTTATCACGACATCCGCTTCAGAGCCTGTCCTAATCCAATTTGATTGTATCTGCAAAGACCCCATTTCCAAATAAATTCACATTCACAGGTCCTGAGGGTTAGGATTTAAACATATGTTTTAGGGGACACAATTCAGCTCTCTACACCTAGCAAATGATACACATAAGGAAGAAACACAGCACAACAAGCAGCTGTCAGGCACACGTTCTAGGAACTTCACTTGCATTTATTCAAATTGTACAGCGTAAGATGAAATCTTACAGCGTTTAAATCTTATGGTGTTAGGAACTATGGCTATTTCCACTTCAGATGAAGAAATGGAGGCAGAGAGACATTAAGTAATTTGCTGAAGGTCACACAGATGGTAAACGACAGAGCCAAAATGTGTACCCAAATGAAGCACCAGGGCCTGCCCGGCTATCTGTTTCTCATTACTGTAGGAATAACAGAGTGTGGATTGTGAAGGAAGTTAAAGGAAAAGCAAGATTACACGGGCTACTTCAGCTTTTCATGCAGAATAAGATATTCTTTACACAAGTATACTAGTATGCTTGTCTCTATGTTGCACCTTCCCCTATCCCCTTTGTTATTAATTGAAGACTACAGGCAGAGCACTGTATTGGGTTATTTCTAGGTGAAAGTTATTTTAGAATGGGGTGATCTTTCTTCTGGGGGACTTGCAGATCCTGCCACTGCTTTCTGTGAGTACCTCCTCACTTTCGAAAAATCATAATTGCAAAATCCTAGCACCACAACATGATTTTTTAAAGAGGGGAAAGCTGTGTATCTATGTTCTCTCGGTGGCCTGTTTTATCTGGTATTAACGATTCTGAGGTATTCCTTGGGTCTGTGGTACCTGGGGAAACCTCACACCTCTGTTTCCTATTCATTCATAAATGTATTTGAAGTCTTCATTACCATAATCATTAACTTTACAAAACACCAGTAGCTGCTTGTGCATAAACGTTTCCTTGGGATGAAATTATTTCTCCCCAAAACCCAAGTCATTTTTCCAACCTGAGTGATAATCAAAAGACATGTGTGCAAATGAATTAAAGAGAAGCCAATGGTTAATTGCTTTCAATCTCATTACTAAATTTGCAAGGTTTGATATCCTATATTGTGTTTGTCGTAAATACAAGTAAATAGGTTTCCAGATCTAATTCAGAAAACAATCCAGGATGGTTCTCATAAGCTGGATGAGTTCTTTCATGCCTTACCCCAGTTCCAGCCTTGAACTCAAAGCTTGAGCACACGTGGATTCAAGATGGAACCCGACGGTGGCGCTACCCAGCACTTTCCCAAGACAGATTAACCTTCCTTGACCTTTAGAAAATGTTTAAGTTTTCCATACTGTTATTTCTTTAAAGAACAAAACAGAAAAATAAAATATGTATCCCTTTAGGAAGCAGTTTTTGTTTCTTTAACCAAAGAAAGTTTAATCATTTACAAATATGATAGTCAACTCTGATTCTATCGCGCCCTGAGGGAGGTCAAGGATGAGAGTTCAGTCCCTCTTACAGCTCAGCTAGCTCCGCATAGAGAGAATCCTTTTTCCAGGGCGCACACAGGCTGCACCGCAACCAGATCCCCACAAGCGTAATAAGTGACTCTTGGTAATGGAAGCCCATTGAAAGAGAAGATGGAACAGTACAAATCCATTAACGCTACTGGAAAATAATAGGACGTTTATTTTTCCTAGAAGTAGGTCAGTAACATCATCCTCGTGCGCGCGGCTTCCTTACGCGGAACCGGTGGGGGCGGGGAGAGCACAGAGCGGTGCTCCAAGGTCTCCTGAGTGTCGCTTGTTTGCGGTGTATCACATGGCACTTGACAGAGTGCGAACACATGAATATAAACAGATTTCCCAGAACAAGTAAGTAAACAAGATAGGAAAAGACTTCTTCTTTTCAGAAAAATGTGTGAATAGCACTTGCCTTTCCAGGACTCAGCAACTTTTTTCATAAAGGACCAGACAGTAAATATGTCGGGCTCCGAGGCGGGGAGGTCTGGGCACAACGACTCAGCTCCGCCCACGTGGCGTGAAAGCAGCCACAGACAATGGAAATGAATATGACAGGTTTTACTTTAAAAAGACTTTTAAACACTTTATTTATTAAAAAGAAATGGAGGGTTGGACTGGACATGCAGGAGGTAGTGTGCCAACCCCTGTGCTGTAATCTAAAAGCACATTTATTTTATTCACAAATCACACTGCTTGGTTGTAAAACAATACTTGTTTGGATAATCATAACCAACACTGATTATACTGACTAAACCCTTTACAGGTGGTAGCTCATTTAATACCCACAACAATCCACTGATACAAGTCCTACTAAGACACACATTTCATAGAAGAGGAACCAAAGCATAAAGAGGTAAAATAACTTGTCCAACACCATGAGGCAGAGCGAGGTTCAAACTCAGGTAGCCTCACTCCAGAGGTCACACTCTTAAGTTACAAGCTATACCAACTCTCGGGGAATGTTTTGTGACCCATCCCCTTTAACATCAGACAGAACCCACTCTGAACAGAAACGAAACACTTCCTCTGCCCACAACATGGAGTGGACATGGGAGCTACCGCATTGATTAACTTCACTCGCCTGGCCTGGCTCACAGGGTATACCCCACAGACACAGTACAAATATCACATCAGGGGATTAGCTTACCTGCTTTCGAGGGCCAATGGGCAAGTCCCAAAAGTAGCTCAATTTCGGCTCATTAGCCATGGGGTCTTGCAGGACTTCCTGCTTCTGCTGAGACAATATCAGCCTTTCAGAAATGGGTCCAGCCCTTTAATGCATGTGCTTAGATTTTTCTATCTTTGAATTTGCAAATATCTGTAACCTAACCAGCCTCTTTTCAGAGTATACATGCAAAATAAGGGAGAGAAAGACAAAGAAGAGGAGTTTTGATTTTTAGCAACACCAAATGGTAGTGACATATTAAATGAGCACTTATTATGCAACCAGCATTGTGTTTAATATGTTACATACATCTTATTTAGTGCTCACAATATCCCACGTCCCATTTTAATGCCCTTGTAACTACCCTAGTAAAGATTTTAAAAACAAAGGCGTAGGAAGACTTACAGTTAGTAAATATATGAGCAAATATTCCAAGGCATGAATCTTTGACCCCAAAAGCTAAATGCTTAAGCACTGCATGGCACTGTCTTTATGGAGGTGCTCTCTCTCCACCTCCATGGCTTGAGGCTGAAATAAATGGAGAACTTCGACATGCGAGACACTGCGCTGTGAACCTTATTATGGTTTATCTCATTAAATACTTAAGAGTGCTTCACCTACATTGTGAGGTTGAGATTATTCTTATCCCCATTTTGTTGTTGAAGAAATTCAAGGTCAAGCAGTGTGTCCAAGCTAGTTTGCAGTGGGGCCAGATCACAAACCCAAGCAATTGGCTTCAGAGGCTACCTCTCACACTTGACATTATCCTGTCCCTAAAATATTCGGGATAAGAGTGGCCATATATTGAAGGCTCCCTAGGATAATGGAAATGTACATGTTTATTTATTAGATACATTTTATCCTCATAACCACACTTGAAAGTATCCTTATCTACTCCTTCCAACTTTCAAGCCTATCATTTCTTGGGTCCCCCATAATAACCCTGTGAAATACACAGGTCAGGCAGTATTATCACAATGACATGTGAGGAAACTAAAGTTCAGAGCGGTTAAGTGACTTGTCAAGGTCATGCAATAATTGATGAATTTGTGACTCACACTGGTGGCTTCTGACCTAATTTAGCTCCGTGTTCTTTCTATTAAACCATGTTCTATGGAACCTTATTAGGAGTTCTTTGACCTGTAACTAACATTATTTGATCTCTTTCTAGTATGGTATTTTTTTCCAACTGGATTATTTAGAAAAGTATGTATCAGAAGATTTAAATCACTTGAGCCATTTTGAATGAAAAATAATTCACTCTTAAAAAATAAAAATAATTCACTCTTTGTTTTCGTAAAGTACAGGGGTTAAAATTCACAAGGTTCCAGGTTAGAGCTAAAGCATAGTTGATGAGCAACACAGGGTTCCAACAGGAAACAGATGGCACTGTTTAATCAGAAAGCTGCTTACAGCCCTGGCTGGTGTGGCTCAGTGGATTGAGTGCTGGCCTCAAACCGAAAGGTTGCCGGTTTGATTCCCACTCGAGGCACATGCCCGGGTCGTGGGCCAGGTCCCCAGTGGGGGCATGTGAAAGACAACCAATCAATGTTTCTCAACCTCACTTCCTTCCTTCTTTCCCCTCTCCCTAACAATAAATAAATAAAATCTAAAAAAAATTATAAAGCTGCTTACAGAGGTGTGGGCAAGGGCTGAGAACACCTCAAGGAATAGTGTATCCCTCCCCCCAGGGCTAATTACAGTGGGTGCTGTTACCACCTCTAGGCCTGAAAGGCAAGGGGAGGGAGCAGTGACCAGAACCAGAGACAGGGAAGGCTGTGCTGAGAGAACCATTTAATAGGACCTTCATTCAATGAAGAAAGGCAGCCCACACTGACCCAGAGGAAGGAAGCCAGGGGAGGAAATGCCTGACCTTCTGGCTGAAGACAGGGAGCCCCTAAATGTCCTGCCTAGTGCCACTGGTGCCCGGAAGAACTGAGCAGGGTCACTGGGGATAGAGAGTGGATCTGTAGGGACAATCAGAAGATACCCGGCATTCACCAGTCATGAAGCTTCCTTTTATTAGAGACAAAAATCTGTGATTAAAAATGTCAAAATATCAGTTCTTTGGAACTGCAATACCTAGTTTGGCATACCAAAGCTCCTTAGTACCTGAGTTGTTCTATATTTCTTATTGGGTCCAACTGGCCCACTACCAAGTGAACAAACTGGAGTGCAGGCAGGTAGGTATCAAGGCGACAGTGACATGCAACCATCAAGCCTGTCCACCAGTTACAAGTCAAGCCTGTACTCTGAGGTGTTCTAGACCCATCCCACACAGCAAGAATGACTGTGAATGTCTGTTTGATGTTTAAAAGATCAACTAATATTCATCTTCCTCATGATTCTCTTTGCCAATTGAAGAAAGTCTCCATGTACAGCACTATGCTTTATACACATTAGTGTGACAAAGTGAAAATGAGTAGTTTGACTCACCTTTATCAGAAAGCACAAGTGGGGTTTGTGGTGAGAACTGAAACCACTGTCTTCCATAGAGTAGCCCCTGTTGGGCTGTGAGTTCCTTATTTACAGAGCACGGTTCTGCGGCCGTATTGCCCTCTCCTTTTTCCCAGGTTCCTTTTCTCTCTCTCTGTCTCTTGTCATTGTTGCTCATATCACATTAGATTTGAGGCTCTATTTCTGATGTTTAGAAAAGGCACTAAACATCTGAGAGATGGTGTGGGCTGGGGTCTCCTGACTGTCACCAGATGCTGAAGGAAAAACCACTGCCTTGAGGGTCCAACAGGAGAGCCACGCTGTCTTTAGTTCAAGGTCAGATGGGTATTTGTGGGCTTCAGTGGGTGAGTCGGCCAAATGGGTTCACTGTACTTGAGACTATCGAAGAAGGCTTCCCCAAAGTTGTGTGTGGGGGGAGAATGAAGTGTACCATATTAAAATTGTTGTATCACATAAAGGCTTTCAGATTGGTCACTGAGGAAGGCCAGTCGTGTAAAAAATAAGTTTGAGTAATTATCCACTTAAAAGAAATATGCCAACGTTGGGGTAGAGGAGTCTTTCCCTCCAGTGAACTTCTGTAAAAATGTAAATTTCATGGACATCAAGCCTGAACAAATGCTCTGGGAATGTAGGCATCAATAACAAGTCATTTTTAATGAGTATTATTAACTTTAATAGAACTCTAGTTTGAAAGTCATTTTTTCCGTTCTTTTACCCCTTAAAAATGGCGTCCATAAGGAGGAGCTTCCCTGTTACCTCTGCACATTTTTGGGGTGCGTGGTGCTTGGGACAGCAGGCTGTCAGACCCCTGCCGCACCGCCCCCAAAGCTGCCCAAGGTGGGCGTCACTCTGCAAACTGCTAAAAAATGCCCAGGTGTCCTCTCAGCAGAATTTGAAGTGTACACTTTGCCACTTTCGTTGCCCTGTGACTTCTAATTTTATCTCAATGTCCAGAGGTGTGGAATTGAGGGTGTAATTGTTCTAGCAGCTTAAAGATGGGCAGCCCCACAGCCCTAGCACACTCCTGGCCCGCGTGTGAGTAAAGAGCCTTCTCTTTGGAGAACGTACTTTGTTCTCACCTGTACTTTTCATCTGGCCACTGTGCTGTCTCACAGTTTTCTCACATTTTCATTTGATAAACGCAATGTGAAGAGGATAATCTTAAAATACTCGTGCTTCAGAGGCAAGAGAAGAGGAAGAACTTGAGGAGGAGGAGAGTATTCTTAACATAGGTGAGGAACCTTGGTGGGCCTGGTGATGAAATCACATGGAATGCAGTGGGCTTTGTTTGGCAATGGCTTCTGATCCAGAGAGAACCCATTCTGTGCTTCTTGTACTGCAAACACATCCCTCGTCTCAATGAAAGTTGTACTTATCTAGCTAAGTCATTGTTTCAATACAAAAATGTAGCTTTGCAAAAACATACTCTCTCATGCACCTTCCCGGATGCCTCTTTAAGTGCTAGTTTTTGGCAGAAGGTTCCCCACAGCCTTTACTCATCCCGAATACCCTGCCTGCACTGTGGGCTCCTGACAGTTGGTGGTGGACCACACTAATCTGTGTTTCCTTCCCAGAGCTCTCTCTTGAAACTAACTACTTCTGCATTTCCAGTTGCCTCCTCCTCACCTCCATTTGGCCTTAAATTTGTCATCTTGCCTTCAAACCCATTGTCTTTGTCCTCTATTGCAGTAAAGCACATCTTTATCTCCCCAACCTGAAAACCTGTGTCATCCCAGCCTTGCCCCCGTCTTCATCCCATCAACAATGCTGTCGCTCTCACCTTCTGTATTTGTTTCAATCATTTCCTCATCTTCATTCACACCGTTATTCCCAAGCATAAAATCATGAATGAGTCCCCAAAACACAAGAGGTGAAGTCCAGCTCCTCTGCACAGCTTCCAAATCTTGCCTCCCCAGATATGCTGTTTCTCCCACCCTGCTCCTTTCCCCCCTGGTTCCCCACACCACGTGCAGATCTCTGAAGTGCGGTCCTTCTGCCGCCTGGGCCATTGCTCGTGTCCTTTCTTCTGCATGAGGTGCTCTTCCATTCAGCCTAATTCCACACTCTTTGTGTGACACTTGCTCAGTTCCAAGCTTTGTGCTAGGAAATTGAGATACAAGTAAGACACGGCCCATATTATTAAGGCCTTTCACAGGAAACAGAAATGAATCGGTTCCGCATAATGTGATAGGCCCAAGATAAAAGTCGGTCCAGGGAGCTCATGCCATTACACCCACTTGGCCATGAACCTCCTTCCGACCAAGTGCCAGGGTCACCCCTGACCCACCTCTAACAAGTGCTTGCTGCCTCCTCTGTGTTGTCACAGTGCCCCTCCCATACTTGCCTGGGAAAGTTTATCATTTTGTATTATACTTGTTCAAATGTCCGCCCTCCTATTGTGGAAGCAAGAATGTTGCACCTTTTTTATCTTTAGAGCCACTGTGTAAATCACATGTAATATTTATTGAAGAAATAAGCAAGTAGTGCTTAAACAATAGCAACTTTAGCAACCTTGGTGATCAGCAAACTAACAAACATCAAAGTCTGTTTTTCTTCACATTTTATTTATACAGTAATCAGTTTGGATGAGTGTTACATCCAAATGTTCGATATATACATATATAATGTTATATAGTGAGTCCCCAAAGTTGTTAATGGTGAGAGAAATATTCCACTCATCCTGATCTTTGAATAATGGATTTATGGGATATGGACATATCTTATTTAGAGTTCAAGTTCAAAAATTGTGGGCCAGTGTTGAAAATGTACTGTTTCCCATGGACTTTTATTAAGTAGCTAATAGAGTTGCACAAAACAGGCACCAGCAAAATATCTGTTGAAATAGTGTGTTTCCATCAAATTGTAGCCTAGTAAATTATACATTTTGATGGCACTAGCAGGTTCTATTTTGACAAAGTGTTCATTAAAGCTAGACTACCAATATTGTGAGTATATCTATGACACTGTAGGGATACACAAAGATTAAAAATAGGGTAGAGCTTATCATAATGACTACAAAATACTGAAATTATTTTTAAACTCTGACTAGTATAATAATCCAAAGATATGTGGAATTTAAGAATTGCTTTTCTGCTCTGCCTGGTGACTCAGTTGGTTAGAATGTCAAACAGACATGCCAAATTTGAGGGTTTGATCCCTGGTCAGGGCACATACAAGAATTAACTAACGAATGCATCAGTAAGTGGAACAACCAGTTGATATCTATCTCTCTCTCCCTCCCCCACTTTCTTCTCACCCTCTAAAATCAATAAATTGTAAAAAATTAAAGAATTGCTTTTCTGTGTGAAAGAAGCTCTTAGATAACTACCCCTCAATCTAATTTCTCTTTTGGTGCTAAGTGCCCATTGATGTTTAGTATCTGAGCTCTCTTGCTAATCATAAGACCCTCAGCAAATCATTGACATGTTCCGAGCCTCTTGGCTTTTTTTAATTTTAAATTCTGGGGAATAATTCCCACCTACCTCACAGAGGGTGAATGGAAAAGTCCCTTGTAACCTGGAAAGTGACAAACAAATATAATGAGAAAATTGCAAAAAGCTGGGAACTGCTGAAAGGTGGGTTGAGATCAGGTACAAAGAGTCAAGTGAAAACAATTTAAATCTTATTCTGTAGTCACTGGGGAGTCACCAAAAGTCTTTGAGCAGGGAAATAACATAATTAAATCTGTGGTTTAAAAGTTAATTTCAGATGAATTGGAAAGGAGAGATTGGAAACAGGGTAACTATTTCTTACATAACCCAGGCAGGGGATAATAAGGACCTGATTTACAGCCATGGCTATGAAAACAATGAAAGAATGGCAAAATTAAAACACATTTCATAGATAGAATTAAACATCATTTGATAATTCTGGGCAGCAGAAGGTAAGACACAGTCTAACTTGTTGGCCAATTCGAGCTGATGCCTTTGCTCAGAAGAGGGAAGCAAGAGGATCCAAGTTTAGAAGAGAATGAAGTTTAGTCTTAAACACGTTGAGTTGTGGTGTCTACATGTATCCTACTCAGCCTTGTGCCTGGCATACTGCAGGTGCGTAATAAATATTTGTTGAATGCATCAGTGAAGGAATGAAGAATTAAAGACTGGGAGGTATTTAAAGGAAGTTATCCAGAAAAGATTGGGGACACTGGTCTACATGACAGAGGAGAAAAAGCCAGAAATACAAATTCTGAAGTCAGCACGTAAGCAAACAGCATCGTTGACATCTGAAAAGGAGAAGAGATGGAGTGAAAGAACTGATGACTCGACTCTGAGAGAATAAGATTATGTATGTCCATGTCTGGCATAAAGCAGGCTTCCATAAGTAAGTATTTGCTCAATATATAAATGAAGGAATGAATGAATACTATTTCAGGAATAGATAAAGAACAGCCGGGCATCTTGTAGTAGCCCTTTGCTTTGTCTGAAGTGTTTTATCTGAATCATGGACTAATTCTGCAATCCATTATCTGGCCCCCATGAGGAAAAGTGAATTATATGGCCTAAATTCAAGACAACCGTGAGGAATTTTTCCCCTTTTCATTTTCACTTCCACGTGTTTCCTTCCCAGTTCAGTTTATTTACTTAAATCTACCATCAAACTGCAGTTATAACAAATCTTTCTTTAAGACTGCCTATACTACAACAGGAACTGAAAGCACTTTTTCATGTACTAAATGTGGGCCAAATACAATAAAAATATCCAGTTCATTCACTTCATTTACTGTGACCCACATGAGAGGTTTTGGAGTATTGGTCCAATGCCTTGATTGTCGCTGGGCAGGCCAGTTTGGAGAGAGGACCTCTGGATCTCAATCTGAATTGGCTTTTTGCTCTTATAGGCCCAAACCAGACTAGCAGACGAGGATATCAGGACGAATAATAACATGTAAATACCTGGCTGGTGTAGCTCAATGGATCAAGCATGGGTCTGTGAACCAAAGGATTGCAGTTCAATTCCCAGTCAGGGCACATGCTTGGGTTACGGGCCAGTCCCCAGCAGGAGCCAGTTCCCAGCAGGGGACACATGAGAAGCAACCATACATTGACATTTCTCTCCCTCTCTCCTTCCCTTCCCTTCTAAAGATAAATAAATAAAATCTTTAAAAAAAGAATATGTAAATAATAAGAAATTAAACTTAAAGCTTTCAGGAGTCATAACATTTTTATCTTCAGAATTATTATTTGAAAAGAAATTTAAGATATAAACTAGATATAAAACATGATGTGATAAAAATAGCCAATTTCTAAACATTAATTATATGAAGTAAAGGAGTCAGGTTGATGGTTAAAACCCAAGGATACTAAAAACTTCACAATTTACAAAATTTTAACCTTATCACTTCATTCTCTCACCGCATACCAAGAAAAAAAGTTTTTTCATACTGAATACATGATCAATTTACTTGCATTTACTACCACTTTTTGGCTGTATCCGCTGTCTGAAGATTTAAATAACCAAAGGACAGTGTGGAAGGAGGTAACAAAAGAAGTAATAATACCAGAATAATATACAAACGAGGCCACTGGTCATTGAGTAATCATGAGTTGACTATATGATTTATCATTATAATCCAAGAAATCTTATTTCTCTGTTAATAAAAATTTTCTATTAAAGTTACTTCTAAATGTCATATGAACATAATTCAGAAAGTGAGAACATAAAATTAGTGTCTGTTTCCAAAGTACCATTAAGGCCTTTTAGTAATTTCACTGATTTTTTATGTTTTGCAACTGAAGATCCACCTAAGGACATTTTTTCATCTCATGTTGTGTAGTGGACATGAGTTTCAGGCAGCTCTCGTCAGCTTGAAGGCCCTGACTCGTTCAAATACTACTTTCCCCACAAAGGGTGATCATACTGATTTGCCACAACCATCTTTGACTATTAAGAATTCTGAAAGTTAAACTGCTACTTGAGATGAGGTATTATAATTCATAGAGGACCCAGGCTAATATGACAAGAAAGAGTAAAAGATAATGTTGAAATGACTTAATCAAAAAAGGATCATCCATAGTTTAAATACATGTGTCATTTAGAAAAAGCAGCAAGAGTCCTTTAAAGTAAGAAGGAGGACTCTTTTTATTCTCTCAACTTCTTCACTTAATTGTTTGTCTGTTCAATGAAGGTAATTTACTGTTTTGAAAGTGAATTCAATAAAATGTAAAAAATGCATTGAATCTACTGCAGAAAACATCATCCATAGTTGAATGCCTGTGTATCTGTAAAAATCTAAGAGAGAGCTTTACAGAAAGGAAGAGAACTTTATTTTTTTCAACTCTTCTAAATTTTTTTCTTTTTGACTTAAAGAAATTTTCCATCTAAAAAACATTTGGAATAATTCTTTTATGGAAGTATTCTCTAAAATGTAAAGAAAACCAAATTATTTTTCCAAATGTGCATACATGATATAGAGAAATAAAAGTTTATATTGATACATGATCAAAGTTGCTTGTAGACAAAGAGAAGCGGTAAATTCTCACTCATTACATCTCTGTCACAGGGCTTCTCGGAGGATGTTGAAGTTATTGGAAAATCTGGCTTACTTTAAAAATCTCTCTTTAACAATATTAGCTCTTAGGATATTGCTGCTAAGTATTTGTCCATCTGAGTTTCTATAAGAGGAAATAAACCATTGAATATTTATTTGCCTGCAGCACTGAAGTATAAAGTTTGAATGTAGGTTACCATGAATAGCTAGAGAATAAAGAGATTTTGGTCCAGCTCAAATATTTGGAATTACTTAGGAGGGATGGAGTAAAGAAAGTAATACTGGTATTATTCTCTACCTCAGTAGGATCTGCATCAAAAAAAATGAACGCCAGAGTTTTAAAGAAACCCCCTAATTCTTGTCTTACTGTTGCAGTTTTCCTCTTTGTTTTTGTTGTGTTTCCTAAGGGCCCCATATCTTAGCCTAGTTCTTGATGTTTTTTTCTGGGGGGCAAGCAAAGAACAGAGTACACCATCTAGTGGCGCAGTTCAAAATTGCAGCTGTCCAAGAGAGGCGCCTTCGACCAAGATGCAGCAAGGGGCATCTGCCGCCATAGCAATTAACAGACTCAGATCTTCCTTCAGCACTTCTCCAAGTGCCTGAGGAACGCTGAAGTGGTTGCCATGAATTCCAAAGGGAAGCTCTCACAGCACATAAAAAGATTCAATCTAGGATGTTAATTTAAATAGCCCACAGTTAAAACGCCACTTTATTCTGACTACGTATCTATAATTACTCTGCTTTAATGAGAGCTTTTTATTTGCCTGCTTAGTGCCAGAATTAATATTACTACTGTAACACTTTGTTATATCATGAAGTAAGCAACTACAGTGAAAGAGGAAATAGGTTCCATTTGTGATCATATGCTAAGTGAATTGCTTCTCTAAGCCATCATCAGCCAAAGCTGTGGTTGCCAATCTGTGAACTCTGGGAGAGCCGTGAAGCTGTGACCAAGGGTCTTTGCGTCCTGAATCCAAAGCCACAAGGCACATACTCTATAAATTGAATATATGATGTCTTCTATGTACATTGGATTCATACTTGCAATTCAGATGTAATTAGTAAAAGAGAATTACTGAATTATCAGTAATTTATGCATTATATAATTTTCATCAGTAAATAGTAGTGCATTGCTGTCATTTTAGGGTCTGGAAAAAGAGATTTATACTATACATTTATATGTAAATTACATAAAAGATAGATTTAAAAATTTTTTAAATTATTTTTCAACTACAGTATTCGGTCTTTTACTCCCATCCCAGCCCCCCCCACCGTGCTCCCCACCTCCCTCCCATTTCCACCCCCCTTAGTTGTTGTCCATGTGTCCTTTGTACTAGTTCCTGTAATTCCTTCCCCTTTTTCCCCTGAAATTCCCTCCCCTGTCCCCTCTGGTCACTGTCCCCCTGTTCTCTATTTCAGTGTCATTGTTTTTATTTTGCTTGCTTGTTTGTTTTGTTGTTTAGCTTCCTGTTAAAGGTGAGATCATATGGTATTTGTCTTTTACCGCCTGGCTTATTTCACTCAGCATAATGCTTTCCAGTTCCATCCAAGTTGTTGCAAAGGGTAGGAGCTCCTTCTTTCTTTCTGATGCATAGAATTCCATTGTGGTAAATGTACCACATTTTATGGTAAATATACTATAGTTTTTTGATCCATTCATTTACTGATGGGCACCTAGGTTGCTTCCAGCTCTTGGCTATTGTTAATTGTGCTGCTATGAACATTAGGGTACATAGGTTCTTTTGGATTGGTGTTTTAGGGTTCTTAGGGTATAATCCCAGGAGTGGAATTGCTGGGTCATAAAGCAGGTCCATTTTTAGTTTTCTTAGAAAATTCCATACTGTTTTCCATAATGGTTGTACCAGTCTGCAATCCCACCAACAGTGAACTAGGGTCCCCTTTTCCCCACAACCTCTCCAACATTTGTTGTTGGTTGTTTTGTTTATGATAGCCATTCTGACTGGTGTAAAGTGGTAAAAAGATAGATTTTAAAGAAACATGATGGTCCTGATTTCAGCAGTCCCCACTTCTGGAAATTTATATGTTTAAAGATATTTGTTTAAGTTTTGTTTATCATAGCAACTAATTGGAACCAAACTCCTCTTGGACAATTAGGGATTATTTAATAAGTTTTAGTTTATCCATGCCCCCAAAATAGCATAACACTATTAAAAACTATTCATTAACATTCATCTGTATTTTTTGAAATGAAAATAGTTTATCACATAGTTACAGGTAAAAAGAGCAGATTAGAAAAGCATATATATCATAATCCATTCATATGTATTTGTATGTAGATAAAGAAAAATCTACAAGGATATCTTTTATTCCAAGAGGAATAAATAATGTATTTTATCAAGCATAATGTAAGAGAAAGAAAGAAGTCAAGGATACCTCTAAGGTTTCTTTGTCCAGAGCAAGTGGAAAGATAGAGTTGACATTGACTTTGGTGGAAAGGAGTGTTTGACAGGGAAAGCCGGGGGTTTATTTGGGGGCATGTGAAGCAGGAGAGCCCATGTGCTACCCAGGTGGATCCGTCATGCCATGTGGCTGGAAGATCACCGAGGTAGTGAGTGTGGGTGAAGGCGAAAGGAGGCAGGTTCTCGGAACATGCCAATGTCTACAGACTGAAGAGATGACCAACAACCAGCAAGTTTCCAGACCAGGGAACACTCAATCTGGTAGAAGGCGGATCCAGAGAGCATGGTGCCCCAGAAAGACACATGTGAAGGACAGAGCTGTTGACTGTGTCAAATCATAGATCTCGTGAGATGAGCACTGAGAAGCGACATCCTATTTAGCAACATGGATGTTCAAGTTCACAACAGCTGTTTCAGTGGAACGATGAAGCTAAAGTGTAATTAGAAAAGGTTTAAGCAAAAGGGGAAGGGGAAAATTGGAAAGTCAGGGTAAAGACAAGTTTCCAAGGATTATTTATATAAAAAGAAACAGAGAAATGGGTTAGGTAGGAAGAAGAAGATATTGATCCAAGAATTTTTTTAAGGTGGAAATGTAACAGCATGTTTCTCTGCTGGAGGGAGAGATCTGATACAGAGGGGGGGAGATTAATGATGCAAGATGCGATAAAATTCTTGGAAGAATTATCCTGGAGTAGATGAGAGGGAATGAGACCTAGTGCACAAATAGAGGTCTTGACTTTAGACATTAGCGTGGACAGTTTATCCACCCTTGATAACAAAAAGAAACAGAAAGGCAGATTGTGTATAGGTATGCTGATGAAGGTAATTTGGTATGTACAATTCGGGGAGCCTGTGGGAGTTCTTTTCTAAATGTTTCTATTTTCCTCGTGAAATAGAGAACAAGGTTATAAGCTAAAAGTAAATCCGAAAGCAGATGTTAGAGTGTTGAGAAGAAAGAAGATGTGAAATAGTCCTTTAGGACAAGTCAGAAAATTTTCTGTATAAGGGCAAATATTCTGTCCCTTGCAGGCCATTCTCTCTCTGTTGCAACTATTCAGCTCTGCCATTGCAACAAGAAGGCAGCCACACAAACTGATAGGTGTGACTGTGTTGCAGTGAAACTTTATTTACAAAAGCAAGAAGTGGGCCTGATTTGGTCCACGGGCCATAGTTTGTTAACCTTTGATCTAGAAAAATGGGGTAGTGAATAGTGTAGGAAAATGCAGTAGAAATGTTAGGCAACGATGACAGGAATTTTAAAGGAGGCTATTCACATGGCATAGCTACATTTGATTGTGTTGGTGTGGACACGGGGCTGCATACAACTGAGATTTGGTTTTGCTGTGCAAATAGGAAGCATAGAGAAAAGAGCAAGAGAGTCCAGATTGTATGCTAGGGGGGTATTGCAAAGATGAGCAGTAAAATCTCAGCCTGGTCAGGAGGGAAGGAAGAACATGAGGGCAATGGGGTAGAAGGGAGAGTTAAAGGAGGCATCAGTGGATTTAGACCTCGCTAGTAGCCTCTGATGCTCTGACACTTTCCTCGAGGAAAGAGAACAGTTCATTAGCTAATTTATCGATGAGCAAGAACTAAATAGTGATTCAAATGATGTCACTTTGTTGGGTGGCAATGGATAGAGTGGTCATCATTATGTGGAACAGATATAATGTTTCTCCCCATTTTGGCAACATGAAAGGAAGGAGAATTCAAATTCCAGTTGGAAGTCGTATTTGAATGGCAGTCTTGTTTATAATAATATCTCGTTTCTTTTTATGAAGGTGAAACTTATTATTCCCTCTCTTCTTCCGCTTTATTATATTAAAATGATCTTGTCCATTCCTTCTCCATGAATAATATGTATATCATAGTCATTTTTAGTTAGTGGTTTTTCTTTTTTTCTTTTAATGTCTCCTTCATTTTTTTCCTGTTAGCCTTTTTATATGTGGTTATGTTTCACATTTTCCAGGTTGACACTTGAAGGTTTTTATACTTTTTATAATTTTCCTCCTTATTGACCTTTCCTCTTCTGTTGGATTATTGAGCTTTAATATGATGGCTTTTAATTCTAGCTGAAACATACCCAGGTGATGAAAGAATGTTAGCAAGATCAAAGGACAGGATCTATTCCCTGTTCACACCATTCATGCTTTACTCTGCTTCTTACGCCTTCAAGGCCTCTCCACTGAGAGTAACAGACTCTTTGGTATTCAGGGACCTCCCTGACCTTGTCTCTCACTGCTTTTCCAACTTTACATCCCATTGCCCCTGAAACCTCACTTTACAATCCAGCCCCACAAACCTGCTAACAGTCCCCAGCCACCGTGCCTTTGTGCACACCGATGGTGTTGACTGGGATTCCCAGAGCCTCTCTCCATCGGTCAGTTCCTCACCCTTCCTTCAAGGACCCAACACAAATCTTCTTGTAGCTATTATTTTCGAAGACGGCTATCATCACCAAGCCCTTATTATATGAAATGTTAAAGGGACTTATCTAAGAAAAAGAAGATAAAAAACATGTACAGTGAAAGGACAACAAACTCCCAGTTATTAACAACCACACCCAAAACAAAAGCAAACTAAGCAGACAGACAGGTAGATCGGGAGCGGAGCCACAGAAGTAGAGGTCACATGGAGGCTCAGCAACAGGGGAGTGGGAGGAGGAGGGGTGAGGAGAAGGTACAGAGAATAAGTAGCATAGACACTGGGGGGGGATAGACAGGGGGAGGGCAAGAGTAATGTGGGAAATGGAGAAGTCAAAGAACTTATGACACATGGACATGAACTAAAGGGGGAGGGATGTAGGTGGGAGGGGTGTGCAGGGTGGAGTGGGATGAAGGGGGGAAGGGGGCAACTGTAATGGCATAATCAATAAAACACATTAAAAAATAAAAAGAAAAAGAATTACTCTTCATTTGCCTCATCTTTCTCTGCACTTCGGACTTCTATGGTATTCCAACCTACAGTCTGCTTTGCATTTTGTTTCTGTGTCCATGTAAATTTCTCTTCTGTTGGACGTAGGCCCCATAGTCAGGCACTATGCTTCTTTTCTTCTCTGTTTCATACACAGCACATAGTAGGTGTCTAATATATATTGGGTAAAAGTGAAATGAAATCTCTCATCCTTGTCATGCAATGCGTATTGTTAGCATGTGAGTTTAAACCACTTTAAGCATTGCCATCATAACTTGAAAGTTTGGGAGCTTGTGTCATTCATTCTAAACATCTACCCGGATGTGATCCTCTTTGGGGAACCATAAATTCCTACCCCATAAGCTCAAACAGTGTTTTAAATTAATTCTGTATCAAATTCATGCTTTAACAATTCCATACTTTTATTAATTACTTAATAGTGCAAGTGAAGGAAATTGGCTTGTTGGGAAATGTTTTGTCTTTTGTAAAATGAAACAGTGCAAGAATACATAGTGAAAGAACTAAAGAATGAGGACAATAAAAGAACTAACATTGATAATTTGTCTGCAATAAGCCTGGTGCTTGACATAAGTTACCCAATTAAATTAGGTTCTCACAATAGCCCTGTGAAGTGGATAACTCACATCTTACTGATGAAGAAAATTGAAACTCCTAAACTCACACAGTGAAATGATATAAAACCCAGATCTGTATGACACTGTCTTCCATTTTAAAAGGCAAAGTGCATGTGTCTCCAATATTGAACCAAGTAGCTAAAGCCACATGCTTTTTGAATTGCTGTTTCACCTTAACTAAATCTCTCCACCTGAAAATGTCTAAGTATTTGTTGCAAGTTACAGACCCAATGCAATGCAGACTATTTTGCCATTAATTGAACAAATATGTAGCCAGTGCCTAGTGTGTGCAAAACGTTTTTCTAGGCACTTGGGATTCAGTAAACAAGACAATCGTGCAGCTACACAGGAAAATATTAGAATATTATCTACCTATGTAGCTAGTATATTCATGTAGAAATAGTTTATAAACAAGTAAAAATTTGTATCATGATTAGCATTGCTGAGTGCTACTAAGAACACTAAATGAATGAGGAGCAGTGGATGACAGGGGAGGCCTTTTTAAAGTGGGATGGTCAGAGAAGGTCTCTCTTTTCAGTGGACACCAGAGAAAAGCGATGGAGTGAGCCATGAGAATGCACAGGCAAAAACAGATGAGGAGGAGAAAAACCCAGGCGCAAGGCGGATGTGTGTTTGTGCCGTGGGGAGATGGCAAGAAAGCCGTTATGGCTGGCACACCGTCGGTGAGGGCACAGCGGTGGGAAGGGAGGTGGAAGAGGTGGCCAGCAGCCGGACCCTGTGCTCCTTGTAGGCCATTCTGAAAACTTTATTCTAAAAGTAATGAGAAGTAAAAAAAATGGATATAGAAGTGAGTGTCATCATCTGACCCAGGTTTTGGGAAGATCATTGTGAGTGTTCTGTAGAGATCAGGCCAAAAGGAACAAAGAAGAGAGCTTTGCTGGTTAGGAAGTTATTGTAAAACTCTGGAACAGAAAGAGTGTATGGGGCCACATAATCGGGAGGGCAGGACAGCAGAGGCCTTAGGGATGATTCAGAAACAAAATTTCAAACTACCATCAAGATTCACTCTTTGTGGGCTTCATTTCTCCTCACTCCTTCTCCACTAGGGCCTGCCTCTCTTTTCCATAGACAGCTGCAGGCCCTGAGAAGGGAAAGTTTCCTTCTTATCTTTGAGGGGCCCGGTGGGATCATGGGACCATTTCTAGAGCAGTCCCTTACTGTGTCCAGCACTGTGATTAAGGGTCCAGCTTTCTGGCCCAGGAAATGAGGTGCTTTAATGAGAGCTGGAAGAAGCAGCAGAATGAAAGAAGTTGGCACCTTCTGTTGTTTTTTAAAGACAAGGTGAAGCACCCTGTGAAGGCAGCAGAAGGCTATGATGGCTGGGGAGAGAGAAGGACGGCACGTCCCTGCCGCAGGAGCCAAGCCCCCGTGACTTACTTCCTCTTCTCTAGAATCTTGGACACAAAGTTCCTACGCTCTGTTCCCACTGAGTCACTCCTTTCGGGTGGTCTCATACGTGTTTGTATCAGTCTCAACTCATCTGCACCATTTTCTGGGAAAATAAAAAGGGCCGTAGTGTCAAGTTCTCTGACAAATTTTCTAGTACCTGCTACAGGACAGTGTCAGCCACGAGTGGATTCTCAGAAGATCTGCACACTCCAACCAGAGGAAATCTGCAGCCACACTTCCCCAGCTGAACCTATTCATGGGGAGTCCGGAAGCAGTCTTGTCATAAATGTGTACATCCAGAATCCTTTATTGAACCAGCTTCCCATTCGGAGCCAATGGAAAGCAACTTGATTTTTCCCAACCACTAATTTTTCAGAACCTCTCTGCTGGATGTCTCATCTCTCCCTGTGGGCTAAACCTCACGAAGTTCTTAAAGCAGCACCAGTGCGTTAAATCAAAATTTGGTTTTCCAAATACATCGGAGGTTCCTCTGTCCTCTATTGTACCTGAGACCCCTAAGCGCATCCCCAGGTTCAGTGATTCGCTAGGATGACCAACAGGATCAGTGCGGAGTGGTCCTCACAACTATGACTCATTACAGCAAAAACAGGAAAGGAAAGTCAGCAAAGGGAAAAGGTGCATGGGACAAAGTCTGAAGGAAACCAGGTGCAAGGCCAAGAGTCTCATCTCAGTGGAGTCACATGGGACGGGACACTTATTCCTCCAACATGAATTGTGACAACAACCAGGGGAGCTCATTAGAGACCCAGAGCCCAAGGTTTCTACTGGGAGCTGGCCAGGCAGGCATCTTCTGCCTAGCACATACCAAAATTTCCTACCCTCATAAGAAAAGCAGGCATGTAGCATGAATCACTTTGTTTGTCTAATTTGGGCATAAACAGCCTCTCTTATTTAGGGCAGTGGTAACACTCCTGAAATCTAAGTTCCCAGACATCAGCCAAAGGCCAGCATTGCAAACAGGCCTTGCAAGCACAGCAGTCTCAGGCCTGCTCTGTTAACCCTTTATTTGCTTGGTGCTGCCTTTCGGGAGGCAAATGCTGTAAAGCTGACTTTTGTGTTTTGAATAGCTGCCTTTATGGGTTCCACTGTGAAGCTTTCTGAAGACTTCCTACTGCGCCGTTGGCTATGGCCACACAGCTTCTGTTAGAGACAGAGGGACCTGGCAATCGATCTTCTTGGGTGGAGGATCCCTTCATGAAGTTCTGGTCAAGCAAGTTTCCCAAGCACCAACTCAGCCCCCAGGTACTAGGGGTTGTGCTGGGAAGATGCTAGGTAGAAGTGCTCCACCAAGTCCACAAGTACCAGCCACTCCTGCCCCAGCTCTCTCCCCTTACCCTCCCATCACAGACAGCTTCTGCCAGCCTCTTGCTTCAGACTTCCCCTGTGCCTGTCCATCCCCGGGAGGCATGGAAACATCTGGCCCAAGTCTCTGTTCCACCAGCATCTGCTTTGTCTTTGGGGCGGAGGATGGGAGAAGGGTTGACTTCTTCTGTGGATGAAAAATGCCCAGGGCTCCCCACAAACGCTCTTTTACAAAAACCCTACTCACTAATCGCCTTCCATATAATTGTATATATAGGCTAAATATGTATATGTGTATCGGTTTACATACATAGATACAATCAATCAAAACTAGTTTAGGAGCAACGGTAAGCAAGTCCTACATGGATGGCCTGGCATATATCTTTAGATTAGCTTCAGTCTTAGGGGTCTCAGCCTAAATTCTGACACAGGAGAAGTGCCAAATATTCATGCACAGTCATAAATACATTTGTAAGTAAATATGACTTAACACTCAATAACTGTCTAGTTTTGCCAATAAACGATGGTGCCAAAAAAAGGAGAAAATGGAACTTCAGTATTTACCACATTGCCCTACATGTTTCTCTCTGCGGATCTTTGTATCTTCAGTTCTCCACTTTTTCCCAGCAGCGCAGAAGTCAGAGCTTTCTCAAGAGGCAGTGCTGGGTGCCCTTCCAGGCCGAGGCCACCTGCCTGGGGCTCATCTCTGTAGATGATGGGCTGCACTTTAATTTCCCATGTGTGTTACAGCTATTGACTAGTATAACCTTGAGTGACCCGCCCGACTAGTACTTCCTCGATATAACACACACACGCACACAGGTACACAAGAACATACACATACACATGCACGCACCATGGTAGAAATGGCTTTGGTAGAAATATGTAGCATATGAATCTGAATCTTTATAGTGAAATATGCTTTGAAGTCAGGTAAGTGCAGTAGCACAAGAGCACACTGAAGTAACTGCTTCCAGGATGATCAGGTGGCTCGAAATGTCAGAGAGATTTAATTGGTGCAGAGGCCGTTGCTTTGGATTGTCTAAGGAGAGCATGCTCCAGAGGGAACTGGAGTTGGGGAGTGGGCCGGCTGCCCACAAGGACAGCGCAGACAACGGCACCTCCCTTGTATTTGCTCCCACGTTCCATAAACACATTTTCTCTGGCTTCCACGACATAATTCATAGTATAATAATATAATTCTAATATTGAGGACATTTGGGGAATTCATCTATTTGTAGTAGTCAATTTTTATAAAATAATCTAATTAAAATAATAAGAGTGCTAGGGCCTAACCCAAGCTCTGGCATATAGTAGGTGCTCAATTAATATTTGTTAAATCCATGTTTGTTTGTTTGTTATTGATAATGATCTTGCAGCTATGACAGACAATCTGGAAAACCTTTTTTAAAAATTTATCTTTAGAGGGGAAGAGAAGGAGAGAGGGAGAGAAATATCAATGTATGGTTGCCTGTCATGCATCCCCCACTGGGGACTGGCCTGTATCCCAGGCATGTGCCCTGACTGGGAATCGAACTACAATCGTTTGGTTTACAGGCCCGAGCTCAATCCACTGAGCTACACCAGCCAGGGCAGGAAAACCTTTCTTAATCCTGTGATTTAGCTTAAGCCTCTCTTTCTCTCTGAAGCGTTAGTTGTGTCCCGTCTGGTGCGTGTACTGCTGGTCCCCCAGAGCACTGTGAGTCTGTTTATCTGTCTTGGAGTTCTCTTTCTGCACCGTGGGCTTTGAGATGCAAGAATAGTATCCAATTAATCTTCATGTGCTCAGAGTTTAGCACGATAACCAATAGTTCCTCAAATGCATATTTTGAATGAAATGAGTGAATGAATGTGTTGATACACAAATGTTTGTTAAGTGTACCTTTGATATCTCATGGGTTATGAAGTGAACAACTAGAGTTCATTTTCCCACATTAAGTGTGTGTGGTCTACATCCAAAAACACTTCCTAATAAATTATCATTATATAGACCACACCCATTTCCTTCCTCCTTCCCTCAGTAACTGGGAACAATTGTGGGACCACCCTCTAAGAAAATTGAAACTATTTCACAATCAGTTTTGCTGTCTTCTTGCCATTTTATCCACAGTTTAAATAGCACTGCCTCCCTCATTCTTTGTCAAGGATTTTTGTATTCATAAGTTTAAATAATATCTGTTGCTTTACTACTTTAACCCATTTACAGCATTGACTATGTTTTAATGAACCTTTTTAGGTGTAGAACAATGAACAGTTCAATTTCCTACTGCACCAAAAGATGCTATCAGGAAGACACTGTGTCGGCTCTCAGGAAAAGAAACAGCAAAATAACATCAAAGTATTAGCATGTTTTACCACTTTGTAAAAAAGAAAAAAATTGGAATAGATCACAGTTTTTATTCCCAAAGTTTTTTTTTACTTTCCAGAAGTAAAATAAAACTATTTTTAATTTCTAACTAACATGCTAGGAAGTATTTGGAATAAAATAGTCAATATTGTAATAACATAATTTAGGACTGTATTGGTGAAAATATTCTAATTTAAATAAAAAGAAGTCAGTTTTGCTTTTTCTAGCTAGTAGATGTGCTATTTTAAACCCCTTAGCCTCACTGGTTGTTAGCAATCTCCCCCTGCTCAGAGTTAAAATTGTAAACAGACAAGGATTTACTAAAAATCTTTGACCTTGACGCAATCAGGCCTGAGATAGCTTCTAATGAAAGACATCCAGTCTTTGAAGAACTCATAAACCTCCATCGTTGTAAACTAACATACACACGGCATACAGGGTAACATCTACTCTAGAAGCCATAGAATCCTAGTCTAAGGCACATCTTCCTCTTTTTCTCCCCTTTTCCTTCTCCACTTCCTCCCTCCTTCATATTCTGGTACCCAGCACATTTTTTACAAATTCCAGAGAAGAAAATTCCATAGTCTTCCTTGGCTGGCTAGCATCCAGTCATTTGTGCTACTGACATTTATTGTTTTACTAATGTTTCTAATTACTATGTTAGGTATAGGGATGCCTGAGTCTGACCCAGCTTTATGTACTGAGCATAATGTCAGGAATAAAGCTGTAGGGATGACACAGCCTGGCCTCAAGGAGCTCATAGATCCCATAGGATGACAAACAAAAGACCGGCAGTTTCAGTACGTTGCGCCATGACGTGGCAAGTAGACAGTAAGGCCGGCATTCAGTACAATGACTGTACAGAGAGGGAGGAACAAGGCAACACTCACTGTCAGGAAAAATCCCCCTGAGATACCAGTTTGAACTAAGACAGAGAAACAAGCTCTCGCTCTCTTGGTTTTCACACAGCCTCCAAAACCTAACACATGTGCACTTTTTTCCAGATTTTCACTTGAACTCACTTCCAAAACTTTGTCTCCAGTGGGGCTATGGAAACCTGGCCTGCTGTGTGCAGAACAAATCACGAGTGAGGGAGAAAGTGGTGACACCCTTTGGGTTAATTCAGAACCTCTACCAGCTCATCACTGGAATCAGACCATGTGAACTTCTTGTGGGATTTAATTTTCCAGACTAAGTGTCCATAATGATCCAATCATTTCCAATACACAACACATTTCCATTCATTCATAGTTTGCGGAGATAGTACAATCCAAATAAAACAGAAAAAAGTAGCAGCCTTTTCTGTAGATTATCAATAATCTCTTCCAAGCACGGCTTCATGCTGGATGTCTGTTTCTGTCTGCAGAGAGGCACTGGCCAAACAGCTGGATCTTTGCAGAAAGACTGGGTGGTAGGAATAAACAAACTAGTAAAATTTTTAACATTATTGTTTCTCAATTACACTTAGTATAAAACTGAAAAAATCATTAAAAACACCCTCTACAATCTCATGCCAAGGTATACTCATTCAGTACTGTTAAATGAGGCATCTTTCTTTCAGGTTATATTTGTCTTCAACAGCATGTAATTGGTATTTGAATTTACGTCAATGAGTAAATATTTCACAAATACATATTCTAGCAATGCAATAGCTTTCAAGATATCATTTATTTTGCCTGTTTAGATAACTCTGTAGAAAAGCACTTTAAAGACAAAAATAATTGTAGGTAGCATAAATTATATGAAGAAATTAATAGCCAGCAGAAAAAATCTATAAAATGCAATGGATTTTAAACACAAGAAAAAACACCCAACCTATTTCATAATGAAATAAGCACAAATTTAAATTTTAACTAGGTTCCAATTGTGTAAAAAGGGGTACAATATCCATCAAAATGTGAAATGCACCCATCCTTTAGCCCAGAACTTTCTCGTGGGGGAATTAATCCTACAGATAAACTCCTGTGTGTGTGTTGAGTGGCTATAAGGACCCTCAGCAGAGCATCTCTGGTATTCGGAGCAGCTGCCAAGCATGTCCCCTTCTCTCCATCCCTGGAGCCCCTTCCTGATTAAGCCTCCACCATCTCTCTCCACCGCCCTCTGTGATCTCCCTTTGCTCCCTCTTCTACCCGAAACATCTATAATGGCCAGAGTAATATTTTTAAAATGTAAATCATATTATGTAATTCTGCTGCTTAAAACCCAACCAGTGTCTTTCCATCAAGCGAAGACTACAATCCTGATTTATGAAGACCCACCTACCCAGCCTGCGCCCTCCCCTTGACCTCCTCTCATGCCTCTTTGGTCCTTACCCTTGCTGCTCCACCCGCAGAGGCTTCCTCCAGGCTTATCAGGCACATCCAGCTCATTTGTGCTTCAGGGTCTCTGCGTGGATTCCTTCCCCTTATTTTCTAGCAATGGTGACTTCTCACCCTTCAAATTCTACCTTAAGTGTTGTCCCCTGTTAAGGCCTTCCCTGATCATGCCAGCTAGAGTGGTAACCAGGCGCTCCCTCTCTAACACACTGTCCCATTTTATTTCTTTGTATATCACATCACCATGACGGCTGTGTTGCTATGAGGTCTGTATTTATTTGTTTATGTTCTTTCCCCTATAATGTAGGCACTATAAGAACAGGGACATTGTCAGTGTAGTTCCCTGCTGTATTATCAGCAACCAGAAAACAGTCTGCACAGGAGTGTTTAGTGAAGTTTGTTGAATGAATTTATACAGGACCCTCAGAGGGAATGGAGTACACCATAGGAGACCCATCAAATGGAACACTGTGCAGCTGTTAGAAGAATGTGGTAGTTGATGGCCCAAGGGTTGTCCTTTGACCAAGACAGCATGATGACCCCTGATCTGCCCTGAGTCTCCCTCTAGACCTCATCTCAGATCCCTCTGTTCTGGGTCTCCTTGCTGTTCTTGATACACTCTGCACCTGTGCCTCAAGGCCTTTGCACTGACTATTCCTAAATCTACATCACGCATGTCTCACTTCCATCAGTCTTCTCCTCAAAAGTCATCCACTCAGGAAGGCCTTCGCTGACCACTCTCCAAATTCCTCACCCTGTCCTTCCCTCACCTCAGACCTTGCTTTACTTTTCTGTACTGTACTTGTCGTTGGAAACAGAAGTGCCGATTTATCTGTGCACATGTTCATCATGTGCTTCCTGTGGCCAGCACATTCCTCGTTGCTGTTCTTCATGACCTCCCCAGCAGGTAGAACATTGCCTGGCATAGAGTAGCAGCTGAAAACGGATTTGATTGGTGGGGAATGAATGAATGAATGTATTCTTGAGAACAAAAAGAAGCAAGGTATTAGACATGTGCCCATAAAACACTGCTGCCATTTGTGTTAAAGAAGACGACTCATATGTATACTATCTGTGGAAGAAAATGAAGACACAGCAACAGGTAGCCTCGGTGGTAAGGGGCTGAAAGGCAGAGGGTCAGGAATGGAGGAAGACTATGGGTCCTCTGTATCCTTATTTTTTATAAGATTATATTTTCACCATGGACATTACTGTTAAAAAGAGAAAGAAGTATGTCATATTTGACAGTTTTTCAAGTTTATGTATTTAAGGCCAAAAGGAAATCAAGGCCCTCATAAATGTGACATTGAAATGATAAACATTCAATGAACATTTCTTTGGCATTTGTAAACTCAGCTTAGCCCTATGCAATCTCTTGCTTAGATGTTCATGAAAATTTTGTGGTTATGAAGGATACCTATAACTTTCCTGTAGAAGAGCTATTCATTCTTTAGATATGAAATGTGGGAGGAAATAGTGCCTATCTCTAGCAGAATATGGCCTTCATAAATACAACAAGCCTCTGCACATTTAATATACCAGGAAAAGGGCTTCTATGCCCAAGATACTTTGAATCTGCTTACAGCGTTGAAATATGCCTTCATTGCTAAAAAAAATAAATAAAAATAAAAACCCTCTGCCAATAGACTCTACCCATCATTGACTGGCTTATTTTTCTCAGTGTTTTTCTGACCCCCATCAAACAAATGTATCCTACTTTAAGAAAATTCGAATATCGGATGTATAGAAAAATCTCTAAAGAAGTGCCCACTTGCTTTAATTAGAATTCCTTTAAATGTGAAAATAATGAGCATTTTAAATATGATTTAATACAAAAAAATTATACAGAAATTTCAGGAACATCATCACTGAAGATACAGGTCCTCGGTAATTACTTGCTGGTTGGATGAACACACCTATTGAAACTCAGCAGAGTGAAATGGGTAAGAGCGCAGGTTGGGATCCGGATATCCCTGTGTCTGGATTCCCTCTGCCGTTCATTAGCTGAGTATGACCTTCAACAAGTGACTGAACCTCTGAAAACCTCGGTATTTCTTAAAGAAATAAAAGGAGTGAGCAGCACCACCCTTGTAGTTCGTCGTATTAAATGAAAGGTATAGATAAATGCAAGTAAATAAAATATAGGTGTACTTTATCACGTATATATTTTATCATGTAGTAACTATTATCTATTATTTCCCTCATTTAATATCTGCTTGCCTGAATGGGAGCAAATGAATGGCAAGAACAAAACATAAGTTTTATCATATTTTCAGCAATACAATATAAGCACTTATATATTATAAACATAAGTATATATATATGTAGCACTAGCACAGTACCTGGCACATGGTGAATATTCAGTAAATGGTGGTTACTATTGTGAAAAGTAATACAAAGAACTCTGAGGGCTCGAATGATTTCTTCTTAGTTATAAAGACTTATTTACTGCCTAACATTCTAGCATACTTTATTGCACTGGAACAAGGAGGAGTAAAAGATGGTGTGGCCTTATAGTTATGGGAAAACAATTAGCAGACATATACGTGAAATGTGACAGAGATTCAACTCGGAACAACTGTTAACATGTATTGAGTGTGTGGTGACGAGTCATTCTGCAGAGTGAACACTGAGACTTCATATCCTCTCCAAATTTACTTCATAATATTACCTGCTTCCTACTTTCTCATTTAAAAATATTAAATGCAAATGTTGTATTTAATTTCCCGGGCTAGAACACAATGTCACTTACTTGGAGTGGGAAAGGCAAAAATAGTACAAATTGCTTCAAATTTAGAGACTAAATGACTGTATTCCCACAGATGGCCAAAGGTTTCTTTTTCTTTTCTTTTTTTTCACCAGTTTTCTGGCCTTCCCCCTCCTTTCCTTGCAACACTTGTAGTTTGTTTAATAAAAGTTGAGAATTCTCACAAAGGGCCTTATAAACACGTGTTATTAGATTTTAAATCTGATTTGAAAGTGCCTCTCTCCTGCTCCCTCTGAGTAAAGTGACCTTTTTAAATGGAGGGAAGTGGGTTTAGATGACAGTCATGATAAATGCGGTCATGTTCACTCAATAAAATAAGGCCCAGTGCATTTGAGGATAAATCAGTGAAATGTACAGCCCCACCTGTCTGTTTCCATCATTCATTTCCACTGTCACTTTCACAGTGGCTGATGGATCACAGTTGCTGTAAAATTAGACAGCCTTTAATCTCATTTCATCCTGATTAGCTTCTCTTTACCCTTTCCCTCTAACTCACTGACTGACACGCTAAAAGCCCACACTGGGCTGCCTGCGAACGTAGAGAACAAGCTTCTCCTCCATGACCTGCTTGTGAGGGCGGGGCTTGTGTCCACCTCTAGAGAAATCTAGAAAGGGTCAGGCATGGACTCTTTGTGACTTAAAAGGTAATCAATAAGTAAGGTACCTAATGCCATTTTAAACAGATGTCTGCCCTTGCTCACTGCCCTATCTGCTTTATTTTCCTTCAGGTTTAATCAGAAATCAAAGAAAGTAGGTCTTTTGCAAAACCCAAACATTGATTTAATATAGATTTCCTTCTAATAAATTTGGAGCATTTTACATTCCAAATAATTTCAAAGTGCTTTTGTGTATATTTATAGCCTCTTAATTCATGGTAATAACTCAAAAAAGACAATAATTCAGGAATGAGAATACTGAAATACTCTGCCAAGAAATATAGCACACAAGGCTTAAAAAACAGAGTCAATATGTGTAGATAAATAAGAATACCTTCAAGTAGCCTTTATATTAGAACTTCGAAGACCTTCTCTCTTATTTTAAAGGTTTCAACAGTTTAGTGCAATAGTTTCATTTGTTTGCATAAAGCATAACAATAGGGGTAATCAAATGAAAAAAGAGGCTTAAGAATAAATCATCTATTATTTCCTTCACTTAATTTCTGCTTGCCTGAATGGGAGCAAATGAATGGCAAGAACAAAATTAAAGTGTTCATTTTTCAGAGATAGTGCTGCATTATAAAGTTGGACTTCTAGTGAAAAAGAAGATAAGATAGCTTTTTATTACTTATAAGATTTGCACATTGAATGGACCAAAAGTTTAAAGTAAATATCGGAAGAGTGGCTGTCATAAAGTGAGTTGGTGGTAGTGGCCTCTAGTTTTGAACTCCCTTCCCACATGAGTAGATGCATGCAGATGACAATCAGTGCTATAAGTTTACACTGACCAGATGACGTGATGATGACCTGAGTAGCCCCAGGCTGTTCAGGGTATACATAACATATGGGTAGCATAGTTTAGTTTTTGGTATTGTGGAACCATATCATAATCTAAATAATGAGGAGTTAATTTCTTTTTTAAAAATGTTCAAACCATATCCAATTCTAGTTGCTCAATGTACCCAGCACACATTCTGCCCCAAATGGATTCTGTAGAATCTATATGGTTAAAAGCGTTTCCCAGAGAGATAACTGAGGGTTGGGGGGACCGAGGACATTCCCAAGATGACTCCCTAAATCAATTGACCCAATTAATGGACCTCGCAGAGCCACAGCACACCCAATTTCTTCTACATTATCTCCTAAATCAGAGGTTTACATACCAGTGCCTCCTCCTTTGTGCATATAAGTTCAAAAACAATGAAGAGTCACAGTAAAAAAATTAAATGATAAAATAATCAAAACTCCTAAAATCCTTCATTCAGTAAAAAGCGCCAGTGATCTGGCTTGCTCTCTCAGAGGCTATCCTGTAGGTTCCAAAGCTTTGCCTGTTTCCTACTATTTTTATTTACATATCTTAGCCTGCTCTGCACATTCTGAGAAAAATTAAAACAGAAAGACAAATGAAATGAGTTGTATGTGCCCCCCCAGATGTGCTGGGGATGAGATAGTGGGCTCTCTCTTTCCCTCTCTCCCCCCGGAAGAAGAGCACCGAGTCAGAGCTGGCCTTGGCTCATATTGATTTCCCACCGCACTGGTTTCTTAAGTGCTCTGCTGATCCGTGTCAAGCAATAAGTTCCCTGCCTGCACATGCACGTCGCCTCCCCATTTTTCCTCACCTAGATTTAAGGTGCCCATATGATGAGCTGAACAAGGACATCATTTTTACTGCTGGTGTCACTGGGCCCAAACCCCTGCATGTGTGATCACTAACGCTGTGTCCATGTACATTTACCACGTGCTATCCTAACAGCAGAGACCAACACCGCACTGTGAGTGGGGTCACAGGGGTGTCCTCTCCTGGCTGTGTGTGTCTCCCAAATGAAAATGTAAATGAGAACAAAGGCAGAGGAAGCCGGCTTTCATGGGTTTCTGAATGACACCCCCTCTCCACAGCCACCAGATCGGGGCAGGGAGAAGGGCGAGACGAGGGGAATGAATATTTGTGATGTTCCTGATGGTTTGGGTCTTTGTCACAGAAGAGCTCCTAAGCAGATAGATAGAAAATGTGAGATTGTGCTGCTAATGACATTGTACAGGAAATTAAGCGTATACATTTGGAGAAGGCATTAAATCAGCAGGACCTTAATTTAAAAACTTAAAACTGTATGGAAATTCAGCTTGCTCATTGCTGTGGAATAGAAAGCTACCAAGCACACTGAGCCTGTTTATGGAAAGACTGCCAGCAAACCAAGTTTGGGCAGAGCATCCTAATGGCTCCGAGTGTATGCACGGTTATTTCTTCCAAGAAGTAACCCCAGCCCTGACCATTTGGGAGTTTCAATCACTGCTTTGGAATGAGATCCCCATCATCAGGCAAGTGAGGAGAACTTAAGAATCGAAAGCAGCATGACAGGTTGTTCTTGACTAATTTGTGGAATAACATTATGTAAAATTAATCAAAAGGGGGTGGGCTTGCAGTTGCTGGGAACACATCATTGAGCCACCGAGGATCAGGGGGCGCCTCGCTCTGCTGCTTGGCTCTCTTCTTCCTACTGACTTTGTCTCACATTTTATACACTTCGGTGAAAGCAAAGCATGAGCCAACGGGCAAGTTCTAAGATGGAAAATTTTACACATCTGTTTTTTTCTTCTTAATTCCAGTTATGCCGTACAACAGCGCCCACCACTGCGTTGTGGAAGTAGAGAATTTCTTGTTTGTGTTGGGCGGAGAGGACCAATGGAACCCTAACGGTAACTATTGAACGACGTAATGGTGGCTGCTCATTGTGTGTTCAGCGAAAGTCACCAGTAACAGTCCATCCCGTAATTCCTGGGGAGAATATGTATCTGTGCAGCAGGGACAAGTGAAGTAGTCGGTGAAGTGGGCTGACAGTTGGAGGGAGGGTCAATCACTGAGCTCGCGGAGGACTGCGCAGCAGAGCGTTCACTCACTCACTGCCTGGGGATTTAGCTTCGCACTGATGCCCCAGCCCCTCTCCCGATCGGTCCCTGGAGGAATTGCCACAGCGCAGGCATGGGCTCCCCAGAGGCAGGTGGCAAGCTGCAGCTACTTAGAATTCTCACCACCTTCTCCACCACTCTTCTCCCATTTTACCAGTGCAATAATGCACTTCCAATCATTAAGCATTATCTGCAGTCACACTGCACATAACCTTCGCTGAAGTTCTTTAGCAACATTTATTACTTCGAGTCGTCCCACCATTTCAAGAGCTTCTCTCAGAGATCATCCACCATCCTCCCTGTTGATGGGATTACTTCATAAATTTATCGCAAAGAGAAATCAAACGCTTTAATACGTTTCCCAAGCCAAACACAGGGAGAGAGCATTGTGCCTTGCAGAACACGCGAAATTATCAAGATATTTTTGGAAAGCTTGCACGTGAAGCAGGAGTTGCCGTTGTAGCCTTCTGTGTAACAGAGATAATTATGACTGAGAAACCATAAAACAGCTTGCAGGTACACATTTTTACTTTAAAACCCCAGAACATCCAGATGAAATTACATATACTGCATATATTTTATTGTGAATGCTCTCTTTCAGCATCTGCACCAAGGCAAATTATAGAAAATTGTTACATCTGTTCACTCTAGAAAATCTTAAAGGAAAACAACCCAGGCCACCCTCCAAGAACACTTCTTAGAATCAAGCGAGGGGCACATTCTTTCTCAAGACCTGCAGCTCAGTTGGTCCACATCTTTAATGGTTGGAAAGGAGACAGTTCCTGGGCTTTGTGAGAAACAGATTTGCAACAGGAGCAAAAATGATATGCAGTATCTCTGCTCTAACTTATCTCTGAAATAATGGACTTGACGTTACCAAAAACCCCGGAATACGTACAATGCCCTGCAAACTCCCCGTTTACTGTTTAATGCGTTTTAGATTAAAACTAACCCATGACCCAAAAAGAAGCTGGGAAGCCCTGTTTCTGATGGCCGTGCTCTCTCCGCCCACCCCTCTTCCCAGGTGGAATGAGCCCCTGTCAAAATACCAGTCTCGATGCCACAACTCAGTGTTCACCAAACTTGACGAACCGACCATTCCAGCAGACCTTAATCAACAACGTAGGAAACCTGCTCGCTGGATTCACACCCCTCCCCTGTGTCCTAAAGACCTGTAACTGCTTTCTGTTCAACTTCTATGGAAGACACATGCTCAGAGGATTGGGTTGGAGAATTAGGGGAGAGTTAATAGATATATTCCTTCCTCTACTCTAGAGAATCAAGATTTTATCTTTGAATAATATTCCCATAAACCTGTGTCCAAGGGCCTCACCGATTTGCCTTCCCCCACCCCTGAGAAGAACAGCAATTTGCTTTAAAGCCCTCAGTGAAAATGCTGTGACAAAGACTGTTGAGAGCACAGCCCTGCATTTCCTGTGGGCACGCCTGTCACCACCCAATGTGCCCCATGTGAAGGCACACTCTTGTCAGACCAGAGGACTGAGTCACTTTTGAAAATTGTGACTGATGCTATTTCTCTGACTGAATGCACATGTTCCCTTTTGCTCCAGCCACTAAGAGGCTCGGAATTGAATTTTAGTACTTTTAGTCTCAGTATGGGCCCAGCAGCTCACTCCCTCTTTCTCTGAGACCCTTGTTAAAACCTGCCTCCACCTGCAATGCTGAGCCGTGCTTCCTGGCTCATTTGGCAGGCGGAGTCATTTGGTATAGATCTGAGAAAATGCTGATGAAACACTGATGGGCCCTCCTTTATAAACAGAGGAGAATTGTTACACTGTGAGGCAAGCAGACATTCTTGTCAACCAGTCACTGCTCCGCTGAGGCCTTCTCCCAGGTGAGGGATGAGGGTGAGCCGAGAGGTGGCCTGTTCCGCTGAGGACAGTTCTCCAGGGTGGGAGCAGGTACAACCATGAGCACCCAGCACTCACAGCAGGTAGGAAAAGGGGACACCAGTCTGGTGAAGAGATCTGGACCAGGAACCAAAACACACATTCACTACAGTCCCTTCAATGTTTTCCATGTACCTTCATATACCACCCATCTGGTCAACCATAGTTGACTCTTTTTAGCATTAGTAGTAATATGCATGGAGTACTCATTTTTGCTGGGAACTTTGCTAAGCACTCACCTCATCATTTCACCTTATCTTCACACCCGTCCCCTGAGGCCCAGTCCACGATTGCTCTAGTTCTGCCATGAGGAGACTAAGCCTGAAGAGGTTAAAGAACTTGCTAGGACACACGGCTTGCAAGAAGCCTAGCTGATTTAATGTAGGTCTATCTGACTTCAGGGCCTCAGTCTTCAAACCATGATACTACACGGCCTTCCCAGACCAACATTTGTATTTGGATAGATAGGAAACAACAGTCATTTTTCCACTGATCTTGTGAAATTAAATCCTTATTGTATCACAGTGGCCAGTGGTTCTCACTTTCTCAGAAACAAATCTCTTCCTTATTCTCCAGTTAGGGAACCAAAATGGAACTTAATCATCTCAAAAACATGGGATTTTCATATCATAATACCTTCTGCAATCAAAAAATAAGCATCTGATACCAAAATGTATAAAAGATAATAATCCCAAGAAAACATAATGTGCTTTAATTTCATTTCTGGCGGGGAGGAAAAATAAAAAACCCATAGGTTAAAATATTGCATATATGTCAGCTCCAAAGATGGAATCTTCTTGAATTACACTTTAGTTCTTATGAAATGGTGTCTGAGATGCACGTCCTTTAATGAAATACAAAATTGTAAATTTCAGTATCTGCTTATAAAACACAAATATGTACTCATAAAACACTTTATTTATTGCTTGTCTCGATTATAAGACCAAAATTTGAAGTTTTAAAACATGTTCCTGGGAATATAAACAGGATATAAATTTTTCTACTTAGCCATAGACATTAACTCCTATTAACATCCTTCATGTCATTAGTGACAGAAATGCATTGTAATAGTCTAATACAGATGCATATATTCTGGCAGAGCCCCAGCTTACAGAGAACAAATTTCCATTTGTCACTTCCTGATGACTGACGCCCAAAATACTGCTCATGGGGGACTTCCTTTCCCTCCCATTTTCTTCCACTCCGCCGCTGACTGGAATCTGCCACACCTTGCTATATTTTACCTGTCACCTAAGTAAAAGCCAGCAATGAGCACAAAGGAAAAAGGACTTAAGGACAACAGTGTGGTGATTTCTGCGGGGACTGAGGGGGGAGGGTATATGGGGACTAAATGGTAACAGAAAAAATATTATAATGATTATGTTTTTTAAAAAATTAAAAAATAAGACTTTTTAACAGACTCATAAAAAATGGTGTCTGGTGGCAGAGAATTACCACAGAAAGAGAAGAAAAGGAAGAAGAGTTAGGAAAAAATGGAAAAGATTAGAAAAAATGAAAACAGTGAAGAGTAATTCAAAATCCCATTGGATGTGGCCACCACTCTCAAGCTGCTAATGGGGTCTCATTAGAAGCCACAAGGATGGAGTGAATAACCTCATTTAATGTCACCTCCCTCACCCCACCACAGTCATTCCCTCTGAGGTTCACTGTGCCCCTTGCACATCCCTCGCCAACTCCAGAATGTTTTCCTTCTTCTTAGCTCCCTAGTCACTCCTTGCCCCTTTGAGCACCATTGACCCTGCCTCTGGAAACTTTCTTTATCTCGCATGCATATCACACCAGATCCTGCTTAGTCTTTTCTCTGATTGAAGGCCACTACCATTACCACTAGAGACAAACATTCCAGTTTCTACCACCACTGCTCATCATGGGAAGGCACTCTCGGTCCTGTTACGGAGAGGAAGCAGACGTCTTCTTCCAAATGAAATTCTAAACAAAGTTTCACTGACAAACATTCTTATACATGGTGGATGTGTTCCGTATTTCTACTAACGGCATTAATTTTCAGATGCATTTTGGAATCTACAGGGTTAATGATTGCAAAATCTACAGACTCCCTTATAAACCAAGTCTAGACATAATTATTCCTTGAGTTGGAGCCTCTCTTTATGGAATCCGAATCTTTTGGATTATTCTTAGTCCAAGAACTCTTAACTCTTTCTGTATTCCCAAAATAAAACTGAAGTTGCCACCTAACCAGGTCATCTCAACTCTCGTACGTGATCCTGAGAACTCATGATCTCACATCAACAAAATCCCGATAGTCCTTGAACTGTCCTCTGAATGCTTCCTCCCACTTTTCCAATCATAACCTGGCTATTTCCCTAGCCACCCTCTTTAATGGGGACCTGGTTTTCCAACCTTCCCGTTCTTCTTGTTATTGGAGGTGGGAAGCTTTTTGACTTCCTCTTAATTGTCAGTCCCATACCCTTAAAGCTCATCACTTTAAAGGATGTCTCCAGATTATACCACCTGCTGGCCCTTTTCAGGGCAGCTATCCACTGTTTTCCTGATAATGCCACCACCTTCACTTGACCCCACTGCTTTCTCACTGTCCCCCTGTAATCAATCACTCCAACACACTATACCAGCAATCCTTGTATCCACCTCCTTCTGTTATACTTACCTAGTAAAGCTTTGATACTGGTTAAATCCACTCTTTTCCACCTTGCCCCTGCCCCTGAGCAACTAAATGTGGATATAGAAAGCCAAAAGCCACTCTGACTACTACCAACCGTGTTGATTACTAGCCAACTCCACTTAATTTTCCTGGTCAGTGCACTCTCCCTCCCTCTCTCCAGGTTAACTATTCCACATCTTCTCTCCCAAATAAATGCCTTTCCCCAAAACCTCCTTCCTCCCTCGCTCTGCATAGGCTATCTTCTTAGTTCAATTACAATAGAAGCAATCAGGATAAAATCTTTATCTTGCTACTACCAAATCTATTCATGTATTACTCTATCCTTTCTCCTATTATTGTTTCTGCTTCAGTCTAAGGCCTTTTCTTCATTCCCTCTTGCTTGCTCAAGCACCTTTCAATACTCCCAAATTTAAAAAAACAAACGAGCCAATAAAAGCTTCCCTGGATGTGACATCCTCCAGGATAATCTCCTTTTTGTGGCAGAAGTTCTAAAAAGTATTCCCTACCCTCTTTTCCCTGCTTTCCCCCATTTGCCCTGGAGGAGCCCCCACTCAGGCCTTCTTCGCCACCTTCCCATTGTCACAACGCTGGTGGGGCCGCCACCACCAGCCTCCATGGCTCCAAATCTCATGGTCGGTTCTCAGATGCTAATGCCCCATTTTGAAACACTATTTGACAAGGCTTCCAAAGTACCACACTCTCCCTTCTATCTCTGCTAATTTTTTTTTGCTAGTTTTCCTTCTATCCCAGGGCTAATTCCCAGGATTTACATTACCTTCCATTTACATACCCTTTCCCTAAAGGGATTTCATTCTGTTCTATGACTTGAAATAATATTTCTGAAATAATATCCTACAAATTTGTGCCTACAGCCTCATTTAGCCAGTGTCCTTCCAGATACTTTCACTTTGAGATCCCATAAGCTTCACAAGGTTAAGTCCAAAACAGAACTCACGACTTCTCTCCCCAACCTGAAAACTAATCCTGCCTTGTCTTCCCTACCTCTAAAATCCAACTTTTGAGTTACTTAGGGTAAAAACCTGGCAAACTTCCTTAATTAAATCCCTTTTACCTCATACTAATAATCAATTAGAAAATAATTTTTACTGCTTCCATGAAATAGATCTCAAATCCGACCATGTCTCACTGCCTGTGCCTTTATTCAGTGACCTCCAGATAGCTGCCCCCACTTCAAGAGTGGCCCCTCTATAATCTACTCTTCACACAGCAGCCAGGGTAATCTTTGTAAAAGATAAATGAGGACCATATTCCTTGATTGCTCAAAACCCTCCAGTGCCTACCCGTTGTTCTTGTAACAAAAGGCACAATCCTACACTAGTCCATGAGGCACACTGTTCTGGACCTTACACCTCTCTGACTTCTGTCCAAGTCACTCTAGGATTCTTGCTGTTTTTGGATTCAGGAGCAGCCCAGTGACTTTATACTTACCTGCCTCACAGGCTCATTCTGCAGATATTTGCATGGCTTGCAAATGGCATCTAGGGCCATTCTACTTATACAGAGGCTAGACCTCCCCTCTGTATAGCCTTCCTCTACTTGATAATGCTACATATTTGTTTAGTCACTTACCAAAACAGGAAGTTAACCTTTCTTTTTTTATTGATAAAAGCTAGAACAATAAGACACATAATAAATGCTAAATATGTAACTGTGCAATTAATAATTGTGTTTTGTGTACATGCCTATATGAAAACATGCACACACACAAGCTCACATTCACTTCCTATCTGTTTATTCCTGTGGTCAAATTCAGTTCTATGGGTAGTTACACATATATGGATAAAAAGCAGACTTTTAGAGTCAAGACTTCAGGTGCTTTAGATGCTTGTCATCAGATGCTACACATAAAATAGAATGCACTCTTCGGCTTCCATTTCTTGATGGGAACCTGTATGCAAAATGAGAATAATTTTCAAGCCTCACAGGCATTACTGTGCTTATTAGGTTCAACAGAGGAGATAAGCTAGTTAACCAGCTCCAGGGACTCATGATTCCCATTCAGTACTTGCACCTTTGATAGGTCACAACAACTGTACTTCCCTCAAATATGCACACAGAATTTACACAGCACAGATTAAAACTCTTATTGTAGTGATTGCTATTATTTCCCTGGAGAGAGGGTGAATTCTACCACTGCTAAAATTCTTGGTTCATTAAAAAAAAAAGCAAACAAAACAACCCTCTAATCAGACATATCACATAGGGTATTCTCTGGAACTGATTATTTATAGGCAATAACTTCATATGTTTAAGGCATAAAAACCCCAAAACCCAGAAAGTTTTATCCTAACTTTAGGATAAAAGTAGTTTTATAAACAGACTAGCTTTTATTACTATGGTTCATTTATTTTTATTCTAACTCATTTAAAAAAAAAGGACAAAGGAGAAGTGAGGAAAAAGGAAAAACATTGGGGGTAGCTTGTTGATTCTTTCACTGACTTTGTCACTTCTCAGACTATGGTAGATGCTCCCTCTACTTAATTCATCTATTTGTTAAATATGTGAACAGAGGCATCTTATTAAATACTATTAAATGTGGAGAACAACAAAGACGTTTAAGTTTTAAGTGTCTCAAATATATTTTTACAGGAAAACACAGTACCAATTTTGTCAGCCGATACGATCCCCGATTTAATAGCTGGATACAACTTCCACCCATGCAAGAAAGGTAAGTGCTTATTTCTTGTGTCTGAAACATTTGTGGCTGCTTTACAGGAAGCATGGGTGCTGAACGGTTCCATGGTAAGGTGTGCTAAATGGCACCGATGAGAGACAGATGAGGCGAAATACAAAACTCGGGCCGGCCGATGTAGACTAACTGCCTTATTGACTCAATGGAGAACAATAATTTAAAAAGTCAATTATTTATCCTAACATAGGAAGAAAAAAATGTATGACTTTTCCCCCTTTAGTACAATTGCATCATTTTTTTTTTTGCAAGCAGAGCTACAATCTCACTGGCTATCCCACTCTCCTTGATTATATGTGTTACATTTAAATCCTATAATTGAAATATAAAACACCATTCTCACCGTGATATGCATTTCGATGCAGAAATTTTAATACTAAAGTTTTTAAGTCTCACTGATTCAAATCCTTTACATCTGCCTCTTTCCATCGTACATTCAGGAACAGGTCATTTGTTAGCTTTAAAAAAGGAACAGTTTTGCAAGGTGGCCTCTCATTTTTTATGTACAGTGTTTGTCTCACCCAATTCTCCTAGCACCAAAGGACAAGATGACAACTACATTTATACCTATTTGGCTTTCTTGACTGTTACTTAGGCGTGAGGCCGTGTCTTGATATGCCTACGTTAATTCACGTGCTTCGTTTTGAACACTTGGTTCTATTCAATTACTACCTCAACATCCTCGTGAACAAATTCTTCAGTATAACAGTAACAATAATCTACCACCTATTTTCTCAGTGGAATTATTTAAGAAATAAATATTCTTATTTCCTTGAAGACCCTTCGCCTTAAGGTTTCCCTTTTTTAAGTATTCAATCCAATCAAATTAGATCCTGAATCATAAATTCCAAGTTAAAAATAAATTTTGTGGTTATACCATTCATTCAAAAATGGACATTACTGCAGGAAGACTACGAATCTCTGTTATTATAAAGAAACTCACTTTCTATTCCAGATAAGTAATGAAAATGTTCTTTCAGGAGACTAAATGCTGTGCACTGAAAATAGCAAGGCCCAATATATTAAAAGGACCCAGACACTTTCAGGAGTGTCTAATTCTAAGGTACCCCAAGAAATTACCCTGAGTTAATGTCTTGACGAACTTCTCAATCTTCCTGTTTGTATACAGGGATACTCAAAACTCCCGGATGTCTTTTTCCTTGTTCCCCTTTTTCTGGGACTTACTTCCCAGTTGCTGTTATTGTTAACTGCCATCATTTTACCCTTTAATCAAAACCATTGAAAAAAGTTTTACTTAAACAATCTTTAAAAAAGAAACAGCAATAACATATCTGAAATGTCAGCATCTCATCACCGTGGTCCCCTTTGCTGGGGGCTATACACCACGATAATTAACCTTCACGCCTTGGTTTCGGAGGCATAACTCACGTCGCGGTCAATTATTTCACTCTAGAGCCCCTAAGGATGAGAAGTGTTGCTGCAAAACCTAATTAGTAATTTTTTTCAAATGTGTATTGTTTACTTGATATTCTGTAATGACTTCCTCTGAGGCACAATGGCCTATCATGGCAGGGTCTTACTTAGACAGTTTGGAGCAGCTCATTGACCTGATAAAAAGACCCGCCACGGTCCGACGGCGCCCGGCAGCCACTGTTGACAGGATGGACTGCTTAACGTTTCTTTCTAAGTCATTATGGTATATCATGTCAGGTCCCTAGTAAGAGAAGTTTTGTGTTTTTTTTTTAGATTTAGAACAATCAACTCGATAGACCAAATAAAGAGCTCCTAACAGAGCAGAATGGGAAAAGGCAGATCTCTGCCTGGTCAGTCTTCTAGCTTCGTGTGTCCTAGGGGGTGGTTGACCCAGGCAGCAAGTCATAACTTAAAATGCAATTTTTCTGTCACTGCTGAGCTTCCATTCAACATCACAAGTATAATCAGTTACCAGCATGGTCTAATTAGTGATTAAACAAAGAAAAACTAAAATATATGAGACAGGCTTCAGATCAGAAAATAATTTCCTTTAACAGTTCATTGAGTTGATTTTGCATTGTACAGGTTCTGAATCAAACTCAGCGGCAGTTCTCCAGCCCACCCCACATCTGTTAGCTGCTACCAGACTGCCAATCAGTTAGCAAACCGATTAAGAATAATAGAAAGAAGTTGTAAAACACTCTTTTTACAGACTGTTTTTACAGAGCTGGCTTGACGGATTCCTAAGATAGCTTACCTAATTAGAGCATCCAAAAGAGTCTAATAAAGTGCAGAATACCATCCAGTTCAGCCAGAAAACAGACACATGGCCTCTCAACTTCCTCAACCATGGGTTCACTCATGAGTTGTATACCTGCTACCTATGAATTTACCAACAGAAATGATTAAACAGAAATATAAATTTAAATGTCATGCAAATGAGTTGTTTGGATTTGATTTTTCAGAGAGAAGAGTGTAAAAAGAAAAAAATTGAATCAATAAAAATGTTTCATTGACTTCAATTTTTTTAAATAAAAATAGACATTTTAGTTATTATTCTTATGGAGATCTTACTCCCTAGCTAGTCTAGGGAAAAAAGGAGACAGAAAAAGCAGTTTAGAGAATAACAACAAAGCATGTTTCACAGAGTATGTGAACTCTAAAAGCAAGTGCATCAGAAATTTTCCAAATTTAACTATTTTGTTTCTAGAAACCTACAAAAAACAATGTGAGAAAATATTCTGTTTAAAAAATCTATCGTTGTTTTCAAGCGGATGATGAAACTCAAAAATTTCAACTGAGATAAGGTTGTAATAATTCAGTCTCATGCTGTAGGATATAAACCAGCCACCCTAAGGGTAAGAAAGGACTTGTAAAAACATGGGCAACACTCAGGATTCAGTGCAGGTTTGCAGAAGTTGTATGAGTGCTTTTTAACTTACCTCAATACACTGAATACTGCCTGTGGTGGGGTAAGGGGCTGTTGCGGGGGAAAGAGATGATAGATGTAAAATACAAACAGGATAATCCCATTAAGGAATCATTAACAATCTTAACTTACTTCTCCAAAAATAGCCTCTATAGCCTAAACCAGGTCTGATCTTCATGTGGAGAGACAGGGCAGGAAGCATTCCCAAGAGACCTGGTACAGTAAAATCTGAGCCTCGAGCAAATGTTCACAGTTGCTGACAGACCATTAACCAGTGTTTCTATAATGCATTTCATGAATTCTCACTTTGGACATGCAAGGGATAAAGTCAGAGGCTCAGAATCTTCACTATTGGAATTTCTACATAAAAATGCACTTTTGTCAGGAAGTAAATCGTGTTACGTTGTGTTTTGTCCTCCGCCCCCTCCCCACCCGCCCTTAGTTCCTGACAGTGACACTGTGTGGATAGAGCTAGGAATACACGCCAAGCATCCGATTAAGAATGCCTTGGCAAAAAAGAGAGCGAGTTCTGGTAGGTTGACTCAGCGTCACAGTGAGGGAGGAAGGAAAAGTAAGAAAATGGCAGTTTGGACTAGATAAAAGGAGTTCACACTTCTAAAGAGAGCTCTTTCTCTTATTCTTCACTATCAAAACTGAAATGAAGGGTTTTCATACTTGTCATGACTGTTGGATATTTTTCTCTTAAAATTATATATAATGCATAGGAGAACTCACCATACAACCCACATAGTCCAAATTATGTTAAAATGGCCCTTTAGTGAAATTAGTAAAGTATTTCAGAGGCTCCAAGGCCTGTCGTAGAGTCACAGAGCAGAGGGACTGATCTACCCTGGGTCAATGTGCAAAGAAACACCTATGTACAGATTTTCGTAAATGGGTATCAGTCTTTTCAATGAAATAGCTTAACTGAGAAGGTAAAAGCACCAGTAAAATAATCTTGACTTATTATATTTCATTAGAAAGCTATTGAAATCTGGCTAGAGAAATGAAAGAAACCAGTGGCTCATCTGTATGCAGTTAATTTTGCAATCGTTTTTAAACCTAATTTTGTATTTCAGTGAGATCTTACTCCTTGAGTAAAGGAAATCCCAAATTGTTTAGGTTTGCATTCCTTTGAAAATCGGATTAAATCCTCTTCCAAAATCTTTCCCCATACTCTTCCCCAAAATGCACATAGGCAAAACACATATGTACAACAGTTTATTACAACTTCAGAAGGGCTTCATGCACTCCTCAGAAGACATGGGCCCAGGTTAACCACCCTTACTTTATGAAATCTGTCTCTTCTGCTCTTTATCCTCCCTCCTACTCTTCCCCTTCCTCTTTTTTCCATCATAGTTGTTCATCACCCTTCTGAATCTTGCACAGCACATTAAAAACAAAAATTAAAGAAAAAGCCAGGTATTACTCTAAAATTATTAATAATAGTAACAATTTCAGGACTCTAAAAAATAACTGAACCATATGATCCCCCAATCCCACTTCTGCGCCTGTGTCCATAGGAGTGGAAATCAGTGTCTGGACAAGATATCTGCACTCCCATTGTAGCATTACTCAGTATAGCCAAGGTGTGAAAACAACTTTTCAACAGATAAATGGATAAAGAAAACATGATGTGTGCATGTAATAGGACATTATTCAGCCATAGAATTGAAGGAAATCCTGCCATTTGAAACCGGAAGTCATTATGCTAAGTGAAATAAGCCCGATGGAGAAAGACAAACACTATGTGATATCATTTATATGTGGAATAAAAAAATGTTGACCTTAAGGAAATAGAGACTAGACCTTCCAGGGGCTAGGAGTGGGGGAAGGGGAAGTAGTTGGTCGCAGATACAAAATTTCCGTTGTAAGAATAAGTTCTGAGGATATAACTAATGTATAGTGACTGTAGTTAATACTGTATTGTACACCTGAAATTTGCTAAGAGAGTAGATCCTAAGTGTTCTCATCAAAAAAAAAAGTGGGGGTAACTGTGTCAGGTGATAGGTGTGTTAACTAACTTCATAGTGGGTATCCTTTTACAATATATGCATATATTAAATCATCACATTTTACACTTTAAGTATATTACAAACATATTTGTCAATTATACCTCAATAAAGCTGAAAATAAAATAAAAGTGAATACATCGCCATGTATAATGTACAGTATGAAAATAAATCATCTACACAAATATTAAAGAACTCAGTTGTCACTTAAAATACAGGGGACCAAAAGTAGGTTTACAGCTATTGAAACATGAAACACAGAGTTTATTCTTGTACTATTATTTATTTTTTAATTATTATATTAATTATTTGTATTAATGATCTTGTTATTATTTTGTATCCTTACTGATGATTTCTCTTTTAAGTAATGATGGCTGCTAATTTAACCAATGACCAATTAAAGTAGGTACTTACAATACTGTATACCTACTTTTGCCCCACCCCTAAATGACTAAGAAAAATTGATATGCAAATAGTTTTTAAATTTTATTTTCAATTGCATTCAACATTATTTTGTATTAGTTTTAGTTGTACAGCATAATGGTTAGACAATCATATACTTTACAAAGTATTCCCCCCAGTATTTCAAGTAACCACCTGGCCATAGTTATTACAATATTGTTGACTAAATTCTCTGTGCTTTACTTAATATGTCCATGACTATTTTGTAACTGCCAATTAGTACTTCTAAATCCTTGATCTTTTTCACCCAGCCCCTGAACTCTACCCCACCCACTTTGGCATCCATCAGTCTGCTCTCTGTATCTATATGTATGTTTCTATTTTGTTTGTCTTGTTCTTTAGATTCCATATATATAGGTGAATTCATATGATATTTGTCTTTCTCTGCCCAGCTTATTTCACTTAGCATAATACCTTCTAGGTCCACCCATGCTGTTGTAAATGATAAGATTTCATTATTTTTATGGCTGAATAATATTTCATTGTATATACCACAGCTTTTTTATCCACTCTCCTACTGATGGGCACTTAGGCTGTTTCCAAATCTTGGCTTTTGTAAATAATGCTGCAATGACAATAGAGGTGCATAAATTGTTTTGAATTAGTGTTTTGGGTTTCTTAGATATAAACCCAGAAGTGGGATCACTGGGTTAGAAGGTACTTTCATTTTTAATTTTCTGAGGAATCTCTACACTGTTTTTCACTGTGGCTTATATGCAAACATCTTGATGGCTGGTTTTTAAAGTTACTCAGGTAATATTAACTGATGGGTTGTGAGCATAAACAAAATGGCAGGCACTATACCAAACACTTTATATGTGTATGTGCAAATAGCCCCACATTGTGGAGGAGCAACCTGAGTCTAGGAGGGGTTAAGTAATATGTCAAAGGCCACACACCCAATACATCATAGAGCCAGGCAATCTTATTCCAGAGATGAAACTATTAATTAAGATGTTATATGCTGCTTCCCAGAGGTTTCAGTGCATTGTAAACGCAGCTTGGAAAATCTCCAAACCATGTAGGATTACCTGATTAAAACTTTTGGGACTTCTCACATTGCTATTGACATTGCTTAAGAGTCTTAGCATCAATTTTTATGGAGACCATAATTCATTGAACATAAATTATATTCACTAAGAGACTTGGCACTTAATTGTACTTTGTCAGTATTGAACCATGTGTTATCCTTATGAATATATAATTCTAGTAGCATCAGTGAGAAAAAAGAAGCAAAGGGTCAAGGATTTGCTTAAGATGTCAACCTAGTCTTTCTAACTCCAAATTTTTGAGTCCTCTTTGACCCTGTATTCCCCCTCAGCTCTCATATCTTATTAGTAACCCAGTCTTATATCTTCCTTTAAAATATCTTTTTTGGCACCCCTTTCCATGTTTTCTACTAAAACTCTAATTTAGGTCCTCAGTACCTCACTTCTGCATTACGGTCTACCTCAGAATTGGTCTTCATGTCTCCAGCCCTTTCAACACAGCTTGCATCTTTTTCTTTTGGTGGCATAGTGAGATCATTTATCAAACAGCTACTAAAAAATGCATGTAAAATACGTGTAAGAATCAACACCAAACACTACATAGATGAAATCTCTATAATGGATTATATAACAGCAAAATTTCAACACTACTCAGTTCACAAAAGTGTCTCCACTTGCCATAGTAGTGGGGGGAAAAAAGAGAAAAAAAGATAATTGAAGAAAAATTTTGATGATGTAGTTCTCTTACAAATTGGGAACAATGACCCTTGAAGGACCATAAAGAAAGTGAATGTCAAGATAATTTATTATTGTTACATTATCTACCTCATTTTTTACTTTGTCTTACTGAGCTGTGATATCCTTTCAGGGTACCAAATTTCCCAAACATTAATGAACACTTTACCAGTGTACCAAAAGCAAGATAAGAAGAGCTAAAATAAAGAGTTGGTGAATTGCTTTAATATCAGAATGTTACCCAGAATGGGCAATGCATATGATTACTGTATAAGGTTTCAGTTGTAGAAGGTAGCTATATGTGTGATTTCCAAAGGTTTGCCACCCTTTCTGAGGCTGCTGGGCTCCCTTTCCCTGATGGACTGGACTCCTTTTGTGATTTACAGCGGAGTTTTTGTTTTCATGCAGAAGAGCCAGTTTCTATGCATGTCGGTTGGACAAACATTTATACGTTATTGGTGGACGGAATGAAACCGGCTATTTGTCCAGCGTGGAGTGCTATAACCTAGAAACAAATGAATGGCGTTACGTGTCCTCTTTGCCACAGCCTCTGGCAGCTCATGCAGGAGCAGTGCACAATGGGAAAATATACATTTCAGGCAAGTCATTCCTCCACGTTCTGTTACAAAGTTCAGTTCCAAGGCACGTTCTTGACTTGTATGTATGTTTGATTCCCAGGGGGTGTGCACAACGGAGAATATGTGCCATGGCTATATTGCTATGACCCGGTGATGGATGTCTGGGCTAGAAAACAAGATATGAACACAAAACGCGCCATCCACACTTTGGCTGTAATGAATGATCGCTTGTATGCAATTGGAGGAAATCATTTGAAAGGTATTTTTTTAATCACAATAACATTTGCATATCATGTTTCTTGCTAAGGGGGCTTCTCGTAAGATAATCATAGTTAATTTAACCAAGTAAAAACTATGTTGACCAAATAAAATTTACTCTGTGTGAATTATCAATACCCTTGGGCAAGCATTTACTTTGGCTCCTCTGCAGATAGGATTATTTTTAAGTTACCACACCTGTTAAGGAAATGAGCAATGATGTCTACAGAAAATTTAAAAAAAGAAAGCATTAATAATTGCAGAAGCGCAGACAATTTGTTGTAATGGTGAATTCAGTAAAATAGTTTATCTCTTTTCATCAAAGTTACAGTAATGAATTTTGTCCAGAAAATTGTTTTCTGTAGTAATCATAAAAACTTTAGTCATAGCCATGCAAAGAAGCTAATATGTGATTTTTCTTAAAGAAAACACTTGGAATTTCCTTTTTTAAAGATTTTATTTATTTACTCTTAGAGAGAGGTGAAGGGAAGGAGAGAGAGAGAAATATCAATGTGTGGTTGCCTCTCACGACCTCCCTACTAGCGACATGGCCTGCGACCCAGGAATGTGCTCTGACTAGGAATCAAACCAGCATCCTTTTGATGCACAGGCCCATGCTTAATCCATTGAGTTATACCAGCCAGGGCAACACTTGGAATTCCGTGTCTAAATTTTGAATTATCTCTTTAAAAACAACATCTATAATTCTCAAAATTTTTTACTTATTTTTTTAATTAAAAAATTTAAAATCATAATAGTTTAGTGCTGTGTCTTGGTTCCTTTTCTTCTCCATATCTGTATATGCCTATGACTTTTTGTAGTATATGTGCATGTATGTAACTTTAAGTGCATTTCTATAACACTGAATTTGATAGCAAAGCAGAGAGATGTATAATATTGAGAATGTTAACTGCTCTGGGCCTCAGTCTCCTCATCTGCAAATGAAGAAACTGGTCTGGTTGGTCTCTCAACTCTCCTGCAGCTCTGACCTTCCATAACCCTTGAAATTGAAATAAAGGAAAACTAGGCCATCTGGGTATGGTAGATAAGGCCTGTCTGTGCATCATTTTTCAATTAGTTACCATCTTTAAAAATGGGTTAGACAGAGAGATTTTTCTGTTTTTTAAATACATAATCACCCCTAAACATAATAAAGACCAGACAAGTATACTTTCTATGTAAATTCACCCACCTTCATCCTGAGTCGGAAATGTCCTTTTCCTGGTCTGTGCCTGCTGCTCACTTTAGAGCTCGCCCCATGGGACAGGATCAGCTCTACTGCTGCACCTGTTGCCTTCAATGCTTTTTCTCTTTCACTGGTGCTTCTTCCTGTCAACCCATACACCACACTGTTACAGCAACGTTTTATATTAACTTCGTAGTTTTCGCATAGAAATTATGATTTCTGCTAGTTTCTTTACACAAGAATGCCTAACTGTTTTAGGAACTTTTACTTCTTATCGTTATACTTGGACAGAAAAAGTTTGAGTAATGACCTAAATGAAAAGTAACATGCACACATCAAATTAGCCTGGCTCAGAGAGGCAATGTGGCATAGAGGACAGGGCATGGGCATCGCCTCTAAGCTCACGTTTGAATCCCAGCTCCGCACTTACAGCTGGGGGGTCTGACTCCTGACACTTAATCTCGTGTCTGTAAATAAGGGATAGTGGTCCTTTCTTTTGTAGTTGTGAGGATTATAGTCAACAAATGTAAAATGTTTACTTGGTCCAAAGAAAGCACACATTTCTCATATTGTACCACTAGAACCTTAGAACCAGAAATTTGCCCAAATCCTCATTGCAAGTAGGTATGCTTCAAAAATTTTTTATCAACTATCTTAATGGTAAAGGAAAGGAATATACCACATAACTGCAGTAAGCACATTAATCTGTTGTTCCAAAATCTACATGACTTACTTTACATAAAAAGTGAGTGGCCTGAAATATTCTGTCTACCTTTTCAAAAATGAAAATCTCTTTACTCTTTGGTCTACCTTCACAATTAATTTGAACAGTTCAGTATGCTGTTTTAATTATATTATATGCCTTGTAATTGTCAGCTAACAAACATCTATACCATGAATTTAACTAGGAAAAAAATCATGAAAGATTTAGTTTGCTCAGTGACGATGAGGCCCCAACTTGGGATTTTTGACTCCTTAAATTAAAGGCAAGGGTCCGATTAGAGTCCAGTAACCTAAATTGTTCACTGTGACCTAGTGACTGCCCGAGCCATGAAGAAACTTTATCAGAAGCTGGAAGGGAAGCCCTTCAGTGAAAGTTAGCCCCCTACTCAAAACCTTGATCCTTGGCGGATACTGGAGACAGTTAACATCATCATAGCTATTTATAAACATAGGCTGTGAAAAAGATAAAAATATGCTGAACGACAAATTTTAATTAACTAAAACATTTTAAGAGAGTTAACTGCTCATTTAAGAAAAGCAATGTAGTTTCATCTGCCAAAGTGTGAACTTCAAAGCCTGTTCCCTTGGATTCAAATCTCTCAGTCTATCTACTTACTTAGCCATGTGAATTACTCAAGTCATTAACTCTCTGTCCCTCAGTTTCCTCATCTATAAAATGAAAATAATGGTATAACTATCTAATAAGATGACTGACAGGATTAAATGAGTTCATTTATGTAAAGCACTTTAATAAGATACAAAATGCTTGCTTTAACTATAATTATTTTAAACCTTTTAAAAAGGTTTTAAGAAACCATTTTTAATAAGATGTACCCCCATATAATCAAACAATGACATCAAGTCAGGTATTTTTGCTTTGAATTAATCTGGAACATCCAGAAGTGGGTTGTTTGTTTTAGATCTTTCTGACATATCTCCTCATTTCATCAGTAGATTTATACATCTCTGCCTTAAAGTCACAATTATCTGCTTTTTGGCTCTAGACCCTTTTTTAAAAAAAGAAGCCCTAGCCTTAAATTGGGACCATGAGAGTTTATTCTTCTGTAATTCCATTCTGCTATGTCACTTAGGTTTCTCCCACCTTGATGTAATGCTCGTGGAATGCTATGACCCCAAAGGGGACCAGTGGAACATTCTCCAGACTCCCATTCTGGAGGGCCGGAGTGGTCCTGGCTGCGCGGTGCTTGATGACAGCATTTACCTTGTGGGAGGCTACAGCTGGAGCATGGTAAGTGCCCACAGGGAACTGCTCCTCCTTCTTTTTCTTTGCGCTTCCTCATTGTTTCCCTCGAAATGTGTTATCACCCGTGCACGTACCTTTTAAGAGTATCATGCTTATATGCAAACCGCAAATCACTTTCAGTAGTAGAACCAGTGTGGTTGCTGTGGATCTGGTTTGCTCCAAGATCAACTGTCTCATGAAGTGGGCAAGGTCTGTGGTTCTCTCCTTTCCCCAAGTCTTTGCAGTTATGGCTTTTCAACTGGCAGACAGACCAATGTGGTTTTACTGATGTTCTGTTGAAATTGTTTGAATTGGAGAGTCTAAAAAGTTTCTGGCCAATAAGGTATGAGAACGGAAATCAGTTGTTCAGTATCTACAAATTCCATTTAGGATGTGTAATTTGCCATTGTGTTTCACTTTTCTCCCCGCCTTATCATTAAAGCTTCCAAACATGCACCAAAATTGAGAGTACCGTGGGCCTTGTTCACATGTCGTCCAACTTCAGCATCCATCAACATTTTGTCATCCTTAACTTCATTTATCCTTTTTTTACTTTTATAAATAATTTTTTATGTTTTTATCATTGTTCAATTACAGTTACCCCCATTTTCCCCCTACAACTCTCCCACCCTACCCATGTGTACTTTCTTCAAAATGAAGCAAATTCTAGACATCATATTATTGTACTCTAAATGTGTCAGTAGTTATCTTTAAAAAAATCATCATTTATATAAACACACAGTCATTATTATATCCAACAAAACTAACAACAATTTCTTTATATCTAATCTATATTTAAACTTCTGTTCATTGAAAAACATGTACTGTTCAAATCAATAGGTTAAAATGAGTCTCACTTGTATTAGTTATCACCTCTTACACATTTCCTGCAGACTGGAACATTGTCCCTGTCCCACCTCATGTTCCATGCCACTGGCTTGCTGCAAAGCAGGGTCGGTTATGGTGTAGAATATCCAGCTCTCTGTTATTAGCTAATGACTTCCTAGTGGTGTCATTTAAAATCATCTTGCCCCATATTTCCCATAAGCAGGAAGCAAGAGATAAGAGCTTAAGTTCAGCTTTTTCTTTTAAAAAATGTTATGTATTTTTGGCAAAAACACTTGAGTAGGTGGCTCTATCCTTCAAATTACATCATATCGGGAGACACATAAGGTCTAGTGGTCTACATAATCACATTTTACATAATGACATCTTATTTTTTCTTATTTGTGTGTATTGGTTTTATAAGATTAATTTGTGGTTTCAATAATGTGAGTTTTATTTCTTTGGCATCAGATAAGGTTGTTGTATAAAGCTTTGGGGGGAACTTTAGAAAGTTATTAGTTATACAGAGGCACATATGTATTGACTTATATAGCCAGCTATCTGCACACGTGCCTGGTTGCTGGTACGAGTCACTAGCTGCGAGAGTGTGCACATTTGGAACCAGACACCCGGGGTTCACTTCCAGAAAATGATTGTTAGGTTGGTAGGGAATTTTGTTTGTCACTTATGATAAAAAGAAAACTGTTTTGGTCTGGGAAGGGAAATGTTATACAAGCCCTAGCCCCAGAGGTTGACAAAGAAAACAAGATTTTTTGTTTGTTTGTTTCTCATGGGGCTGGCCTCTTGAAAATAAATAAATCATGTGGCCTTTTGAACATAAATAAATGTGTGAAAAATCAGCAAGATTTTATTTCCAGTTTATTTTTAAATGGTTTTGAATCCCAGCTCTAATTCTCTCTACAGTTGTAAAATGAAAATGAAAACACGAGGCAATAATCTAAGATCCAATTTATTTCAATTATTTGACTATTTAAGGTAAATTTGTTAAAAGTTAAACCAGCAGGGTAATTTCTATTTTTTGGTCAATTATTTTAAGGGACTTGTTGATCATCTAGGATGTTCTAGGTACTTGAGTTTTATTATTTGTCACACACACACACACATAAGAACAGATTTTAAAATCTTGTCAATCTCCAATTTTGCCTTGGAATAAAACAGTTTCAAAGCCATTGTTTTCATTTTGATGTTTTTAAACAAGAACAGAGAGTTGATATTGTCTTTGCGAGGTGAATGTGATAAATAAGGTTGCCATTGCACTTCTCTGAATACTCTTCCCTAAACACTCCCTGTTCTACCATTACAGGGCGCCTACAAGTCATCTACAATATGCTATTGTCCAGAAAAAGGCACCTGGACAGAACTGGAAGGAGATGTAGCAGAACCACTGGCAGGCCCCGCCTGCGCAACAGTTATCCTGCCGGCCTGTGTACCTTACAATAAATAACACCACGAAACTCTGGGGTGAACAGTATTCCTTTCTAGGAAATAATGGCAGGTGACATCACGCTTACAACTAGGAACAGTGCATTTGAATGGTACAGCTGCTGCAACCCACCTTTGGTTGCTGATGATTTACAAGTCCCTGCAAAAGAAAAAGACCTGTTCTTCAGCAGATACGGTCTGTCATTCAAGTCACAGCAAACTTTCTGTGGTGACAAACTCTTCCATTTCAGACTGGTTTTAACTCGTCCCAGCTTTACAAAAACTCCTCCTGCGGATCTTAACTTACTAAAGGAGAAAGATAAAATACAGAAGAGTACCCTCAGAAGGACCTAAGATCAGTATTGTGCATTGTAGTCTACCCGCATGTGATCTATGTTGAAGTTTTGGGGATATTGTGTTCATGAATGATTCAAAACTGGACCCACTAAAATACTTGCCCCGCATTATGGAAATTGCCACTTGATTTTATATTCCTAACCTGTGGCTACTTCACAGACTCCATAGGCAACACACTCATGGGAAATTGTATAAGATCAAAGAAAAACACAGTAGTTTCCGTACAACTTTATTTCACGTACCTTCTGCCCCTTATAGCCTCATGGGATCAGAGAAGAAAAGCTGCTGGGTCTTATGGCAATCGCTTTCTGCCCTATCAGCTCCAGGCTAACCAAAGTCATCATTTCTGTGTCCTCAGTTTTATCTGAAAGATTAAAACAAAGTACACAGCGTCACTATTCAGTTCATGGAGGATTTTTCTTTCTTTTTTTTTTGCAGTATATAGATAAGTGGTGAACACACCTGTTATTTGCTTCAAATGGTAGGATTATCAGGCAGTCATACAATATTGTGTTTTCTGTTGGATGACATATCTGACCCAAACAACCCACAGTAAAAACTGGGAGATTGCTTTCAGTAATTCAGGAATAAAAAGAAAAAAAATTTTAAGTACAGTCCCAGTTGTCCCTCTGTGCTTAAATACACAACTTAAAAGAGCCACAGAAGCAAATTATAGCTCCTATCAAATATTTCCCCCTCTTCCTTACCTTGGTTTTAGAAATGGCCTTAGATTTGGCTCTAGAAAAAGCACATGACTCCCCCTAATTATTCCCGCAACTCATCATGTGTGTTTGTCATCACCAGAGACGCCTGAGCTCAGTTGAGTGAGCAATAGCTGGTTGCCCTTCGGAGCCTGAGGATTCAGGAACCAAAGATTCAGAGAGCACGAGATCCTCTCAGTCTGGCCAGTGGAAAGAACCAAACTGCCAAGAACATGAATTTGATTTTCAAGCTCTTTGGATCTGGAACAACATCTGTTAGGAGTAAATAAAAAAGCTTAAAATATTTTTAATCACCCAGAGATGTTGTTGATTCCCTCAACAAACATGTCATTCTAAACAACACCATGGGGGAAGCCACAGGTTAAAAAAGCCTGGTGATAGGCGTCACTGCAGAACATGTCAGGATGGACCGGTGTCCTGGAATCCAGTGCGGTTTCCACAGTCGAGTGCAATCTTCGTTGTTTTGTATTTATTTGTATGTTCAGATCCAAAGGATCCGTTGTAAAATATATATATAAATATATATCCAGTGCAATTAAACTTTCATTTCTTTTTCCTTGAAAGCATATGAATAGAGAGAGAGAGAGAAAAGTTACAGTACTTTGTGGGAACATCCCAGCTGACATCGCAAGGAGAACATGGTCTGCTTCGGAACGTTTAGTGTCCGTGGTCACCATCCCGTCTGGATGTCTTAGTTTATACAAGGGTATTTGCTTTCCCTAGACTGGTTCTTCATTTATTTTTACTTCTAGCCAACATAAATAAAAGCATTTATGAGAACTATAAGTAAAGCTTTCTGTATTTCAGAAAGACACAACTATTAGAAAGTGAAAAGTGAACAAATAAGTCACAGGATGTAAATTTTGTACAGTATTAGAATGTGTAAATGAAGCTTGCTTGGAAGGGGAAAACTTTAAATAAAAACTTTATGTACTAATTCAACTGTCTCTCATATTTTTACTTATAAACTTATGTATAAATCTCTACATCGAATTGTTTAAATGTTTGTAATATACAAAGGCCCAATGTTTTTATTCTGCAGTATACTTTACCAGTTTATTTAGCTTCCTGGCAATACACACACATACATAATGGACAGTACTAAAAATTACAGAATGCTTCAGGAAAAATGTTGTGAGTTCAATCTGACTTTCCACTATAAAACTGTTACAATAAGGCATAACTTACCCAAGATCTAATAGCTAAGTATTCATAGAAATTATTAGAAGCACCATATGTATTAAATACTACTTGTACACTTTCTAAAGAATAAGTGAAGCACACATTTATTTTTTTAAATTTTTCAAACTTATTTTAAGAGAGAGGGGAAGGGAGGGAGAAAGGAAGGGAAAAACATTGATACCCAAGAGAAACAGATAGGTTGTCTCCTGCACACGCCCCACCCAGGAGCTGTCCCACAACCCAGGCATGCACCCTGACCAGGAATCGAGCCAATAACCTTTTGCTTTGCAAGATTATGCTCAACCAACTGAGCCATGCTGGTCAGGGAAAGAATAAGTGAACCACACATTTAATTAGATAAATTCTCCAGATACATTTAATTTTATTTTCTTTTTTAAAAAATCTGAGAAAGAAGCTGTAGGGCAAGGAAAGAGGCTGTGGGAGACAATAGGAAAAACTGAGGCATGTAGTTGAAGGTATCGTTGGGCAACCTTCCAGGTAAACAGTTATGAAGGGTTGTAGGCAACTTCCTGAAACTTATCATTTAGAAAGAATTTACTTCAATGCTTCCCAGTTAAATCTACCATTATTAAGCTTTAAACTCACAAAGGATTATTTGATCCTTCCTAGAAGTATTTTTTGAAAGCAAGAGTAGTGAGATTTCTGTCTTCTTCCCCTGCACCTTCAGGTCTCAACACTAGCGTGGCATACCAGAGAAAGGCCCCTCTCTGAGGTAGCCCCTGTTATCGCCTTCTCCAGAGTCAATGGCTAGTTGTCACAGGGCTTCTCCCAAACGCCCTGAACTCTCAACTCTAGTGCTGACCAGCTAGCAAGAGTGATTAAGTGAATATAATGATCTTTTCCTAATCCCAAGCAACCACCTTTTTTAAATCCATAACTAGCCAGGCTAAAACTGGGAGAGTGAGCATAGGGACTAGGGCTTTTAATTAATTGATTGTGTCTGTAGACTTAAAGTTATTACCTGCATTTCCCCCCTATTAAAACCAAATTTATATTTTCCCAGCTGCTTGACACTGATAGCACTTAGCAAATTGCAAAATTATCAACATTGTAAGTATCAAGTATTTACTGAACATCCCAAAAGGCAGTCCATACATGCCAGAGTTCTCATTAAACTGGGTTCTCTAGATCAAAATATTTTTTAAAATGAATGACTAAATGGGCCAAAACAGGACTGGTAAGCATACCAAAGCCAACTAATACACACTGGTGGGTATCTTAATAAAGCGGGTTCCCGTAGGTGGGCTAGCATGAAGATCTTGACTAATCAAGCCTGACTTCCTAGGAGCACCTGACTAGAGGGTGTTGAACAATGATAGAAAATAAAATGGCAATGAGAAGCAAAAAGGCCACACTAAGAAAATATCCAAATAGTATGTTTGCCTTGCGTAGCTGTAGTTGCATAATGATGCTCTGGATAGTGTATTCAGTGTGGACCAATTATTAGATGGGGTTTGTTAAAGGAGATATTTAACATTTGTTGACTCCACAGGCTTGGTGCCATGACAAGCAGTTCAGTTCTAGAGATGCATTTGAAAAATGTGCTTCAAGAATACAGTACGAAAGTTCAGGAATAAGAAACAAACCCACAAATTGTGTGGATTATTCTGTTCTATTTTATTCTATTATAGGCTATTGTCTGCATATAGTAAGAACTCAGCAAATCTCAATTCTTCACATTAGCAAAAGTTGTAGTTAGTACGTTAGTGTTTTTAACTCTTTAATAATGCTAAAAACAAGATGGCTTTGGAGTCGACAGGTAAGACAACATACCGCTCAGGCTCAGAAGAATTCGACTACTTCAGGTAAAGTAATCCCTGATGGCAACCTCCTCTTTCATTTTTAACATCACAAACTGACTCCTCTGTGACCTTCCAAATCTTCCATGTACAAAATAATGACATTTGGGGGTGGGGGGGGGCAGGTAAACACCTGGCTGCAAGACAAAGGTCATCCCACATTTAGGGAGATGGCAGGCTCCTGGCTTTCAATTAAGTTGCTCAAACCTGGGACATTTGGGAACCGATTGAACTAAATTAAGAAAAGGAATAAAAAGAGCAGTATTTAGTTATTAATTCAAAGTTATTATATCAAGAATGTTCTATAACACTTTCCACTAACTGAGTGCTTACTGAGTCAGGCACAATGCTGGGCATTTGATACATATATTCTTATTTACTCCTCTGAACAGCTCTATAAGGTAAATGATATTCTTATACTAAAGGTAAGGGCAACTCTGCGAAGAAAAGATAAACTACTTGATGAAGTTAAGTAGCTGATAAGTAGCAGAGCTAGGTTTCGCACCAAGGCATTAATCTAAGGTCATCCTCAAACTACCACAGTCTCCTGCTCACAAAGAAATTTCCTAAATCAATCATTGGAAGTCCTGTGGGAATTCCTGGTGGATTGGCTGCTTTTTCCACATATGAATAAAACATGCTGGGGGGGTAAACAATTAATGATAACGTATTATGGTTAATGCTATATTGTTTGTGAGAATGAACTACAGAGAAGCACAGGAGTGAGCAGAGCTAGCAGGAACTTGCTCTGTGACCTTGGGAAGTCACTTAGTTTCTCCATCTTTCGTTTTGTTATCTGTCTATGGAGTGATAATCTTTTCTTCAAAAAACTATTGTGAAAATCATGTGTAAAGAATGTGTAAACAAACACTCTATCTTCTAAGCTCCGAAGTAAAATATAAGACACATAGGATATGACAATTAAGTTCAAGTTCTAGCCTGCCTTGGGAGATACCTTAAAATGTGGCCCCAGCCTCACTTTTAAGTCATGTTATTCTTGACTGCTCTGTTCATTGAGTGACATGAATCTGCTTTTCCACAAACAACACAGCTCTGCTTTTCCAACTTTGCCCTTTTGCTTGTGCATTTTCTCCACTGAAAATGCCATTTCATGCTCAACACTATGTATTAAAATCCTGTCCTTCAAAGTCCCCATTCAAACTCCACTGCCTTCATTAAGGCTTCATGGTCATGACAGTCTTATGTGACACTTTTCATCTGACTTCGATGACCAACCCTTTGGTGTCTCTGGGCCACACTGGAATAAGAATTGTCTCAGGCCACCCATTAAATATACAAACACCAACAAAAACAAAAATCTCATAATATTTTAAGTAAATTTATGATTTTGTGTTGGGCCACATTCATAGCCATCCTGGGCCATGAGCTGGACAGCCCTGCACCTATTCAGTGCTATTTGTAAGATTATATACTAGATTCGTTGTTCTTTGAGGGCAGAGATGAGTGCAGTATGTCTTAAATAAAGCCATGAAGCATTCGTTGAATAAGGTACTATATTTAATGTATAATGTAATCAAATTATAAACATTTGGGGAAATACAAGGGAAAAAAGAAACTTACTTTGACTCCACCATCCTACACACTAACTTTTACTTTTGGGCAGCGTGAGCTCTCACCGGTCTTTTCATTGCATTCTGCACAACTGAATTTATATCTTGACATCTTAACTTTTTAGCATTTCACAAGCATGTTTCCCTGTGACTAGGTGGTCTTTATAGCAAGTTTTAATGATTTCAGAGTATGCTGAAAGAACACTCAAGCATTGGCAGATTTTGACTTATGCCCTCAAACAACACTCTCATGGGTTCTTTCTGATTTCCTCCCACCGATTTCATGCCACATTTCGTGTTCTCCTCAACTGCCAGTATTGTTTCACCATAACAAACACTTTAAAACTTCTGCCTCTCTGGAAACATTGCTTATTTAGTTCATCTCTGGTCATTTTCCTCATTTAACATCTCTGCCGAGAAATGCGGCAATTCCCCCAACCTCCAGGATCTTCCAGAATGCTTGTGGTAAATTGTACTTTGCTTGTGAATGGAGTTAGACCACCAAAGATTCCACTTCGGGCCACATGGCATTCATACAGTTTGGCAGGAAGTTCTTTACTTGTCTTACAAGTTTGTCTTAAAAGTAATTCAGACAATTAAAACCAGCTGGGATGGAATGCCACATTAAATTTACTCATTTCTTTTCCAACTGGATTGACCAATGTTAATCTGACTTGCAGGAAAAAAAGAAAAGAAAAGAAGGAACTTTAAAGCCAAACAGCCCTGGAGGCTACATGTCTGATGAGAAAATATAATCCAACTCTCTGACTACCCCATCCCTAAGGTGGTCATTATCTCCTCTAAATTCCTAGAATATTTACTAACTATACTGTTCAGGTAGCACCTATCATGTCATATTATATTGATGGTGCTTTATGGTATATGTATGCCTTCTTTTAACTAATCCTCTTCCTGTAGAATAGACAATGCCTGGAATGTGTCTCCCCAGAATGCTTTGCCCCTTGTGGTACTCAGTAAATGGATATTTCAGAGGTATTAACATCCCTGGAGTAGCACAGGTACTTCTGACTCAGACGTTTCATGCTCATAATCTTTAAAATGTAAATTATACATGGATTTTCTCAAAGGCAGTTCTGGCTGCTGCCAATATGACAAACCCTGTCTGCAAGTGTGTGCAAGGTAGTTGCCTTTGTTAAATTAACCATGTTTTTTCTATTTAATAACTGTGAAAATCAGAATTTTTAATGCAAAACCCTCATTCAGCTGTGTTAAAAACCCTACTATTATAAAAATTTTTGCCCCAGTACATAAATGGGAGAGTAATTGTGTAATCCTGGCCTCCAGCTCAGAAAACATTTACAAATTCTGTGAAGAGTGATCTCTTCACAAATGATGAGTATGAATATATAATAAATCTCTTGGTATTCTCAGAGAATATGCGGAGAATATTTTCAGTATTATACTGTCAGTCTTTTGTTCATTTATTCCTTCCACTCTGAGCAAACCAATGTGCCCTGTCAAGAATATAAGTATATGTAAGTAATTGTAGTGCAAAGTATATGTACAATAAAAAATATAAATAAGGGGATTTGGAAGTTCCAGAAAGGAAGAATTTGTGTCCAACTAGAGGAATCAGGGAAGGTGGGGGCAGAGAGAATATATGGTCAATTCTGAAGAATAGGTAGAAAACAAAGAAATATTTTTCTTCAATTAATATTTATAAGCTAATTCTTCAAAATACAGTGTATAACAATTAGGCCAGTTTCATATGGAAAGCTGCTGGGTATTGTAATTCCCTCCAGATCAGTGTAAGGAATGTGGTATAATTGATGAAGAAAATGAAGTGTGAGGGCAAGGACTTTTCATGTTTAGACAGAATGAAGTAAATCTGTGGCAAGACAAGATTTTCACTGTGGTGACTAGCAAAATATGAATAAGGTTTTAAAACATATTTTATATTAAATATTTCACAGGTATTAAAGTAATTAGGACTAGATGAACTCAAGTTCCAGAGGTGCCAGAGATAGAAACAGTGTTCTGAGGACAGCTGATGACAGCCGGTGATTTTTTCCTCTGGGGACATTTTTAACTTTTGGCCACAAGTTGTTCATTCTTGACCCACATAGAGAACCTATTGCTATGGGAAAGGGAAACCAGCCAACTCTCAGCTGTCACAAAGAACTAGAGTGACAAGATGAAAACCTGAGGAGCCCTAGGTTTTCCTCAGAGAAAACACACAGCCGGTCTTCCTTGAGGGTCGTCTTTGGAGTTCTGGTGCTACACAGGAAGATGGGGAACTAGACCAAAACTTCTAGAAGGCAGGGAAAAGTTCCCACAAATTTACAGTGTTCAGGAACTTGACTTGCCAGGTGAAGAGATCTACTTCAAATACATGACTGCTCATCCCTGTAAGACATTTGCAAATTTTAAAGGTGTATGAGTTAGGAGGATAAAGAGGTAGGCTGAAAACCATGGGAGGGAAGAAGAGCTGAATCTTCTCCAGACTTCGAGGCTGAGGGGACAAAGATGAGACTCTCAGCCAAAAGCTTGAGAGAGAGTCTGCCCTAGAAATAGGGATGTATCAAAGGTAGACTGAGATATATTGAAATGAGCCCCAGCCAGGCTCAGTCCCTGATGAAATTGAGATAATCACCTTCATACTCTATCTGCATAAGAGAGAAAGGCAAGAGCCTTCTTTGGTAGAAGAGAAAATTATATGGAGCTACTACAGTTCTTTTAACATAAACGGTGCATTCAGTCAAAAATTTCTAGACATTAGAAAAAATAACAGAATTAAACAGATTAGAAATAGATTCACTGCTGATCCACAGTTTTGAGTTAGCAAACAAATAACTATGATTGACATGTTAAAATGAAGGAAAAGTAGACAAATCAATGAAAGGATAAAGAATTTCATCCAAGAGTTAGACTTTTTAAACATTAAATGGTTATTTAAGAAAAACAACAATATGTTACATTAAGAACTCAGTGAATGGAGTTAACAGTAAATTAGACAGAGACAAACACAGGCCTGGTAAACTGGAAGGGAGGTTAATAGAAAATACCTAAAATGAAGTATGAAGAGAAAAAATAGATGAATTTATACATTAAAGTGAAAGAGACTTCTGGGAGATGCTCTAAATGTCTAATATATGTGCTGTTATAACTCCACGAAGAAGAGAGATGGTGGTAAGCCCATATTCTAAACAATATTGTCCAAGAATTTTCCAAAATTGTTAAATTATATCACAAATTATGCCCACACATTCAAGAAGCTTAACAATCCAAGCTGAATAAGGATAAAATCACACAGTATATCTTAGTAAAATTCATGAAAACCAAGGGCAAAAAATTAAAAAGTCACCTTATTTTAAAGGGATTACAATGAAATTTTCAACTTAGTTTCCAACAGAAAGGATGAAAGCCAAAAGACATTATTATAACATTTTTAAAGTGCCGAAAGAAAATAAAAGCCAACTCAGAATTTTATATCTAGTGAAAATATTCTCAAAAATATGAAAATGAACAAAAAACCGTTTTAGACAAATAAAAACCAAGTAAGTTCATTAACAATAGGTCTATGTTAAAATAAATACCAAAAAGATACTTTCAGGCAAAAAGAAAGTGATGACAGATGGAATCATGAAAAAAATAGGAAGGAATTAAAAACACGGGAAAAAATAAATATTTGGGTAACTATAGATGACTATTGGCCATACAAAAAGTAATCGTGAATTCTTTTTTTTTAGCTAAGATTTTATTTTTTTTATTTTTTTTAATATAAATTTTATTTAGTTACTTTTCAAGTACATTTTTTTTATCTATTTCTCCCATCCCACCCCCCCCGCCCTGTCTCCCCCCTCCCTCCCATTCCCCCCCCACCCAGTCCTCATCTCTGTGTCTTTCATACTTGTTTCTCAAAATCCCTCCCCCTTTTTCCCCTTAAGTTCCCTTCCCTCTCCCCTCTGGTCGCTGCCCACTTGTTCTCTATTTCAGCGTCTTTGTTTTTATTCTGTTTGCTTGTTTGTTTTATTCTTTAGCTTCCTGTCAAAGGTGAGATCATATGGTATTTGTCCTTCAATGCCTGGCCTATTTCACTCAGCATAATGCTTTCCAGTTCCATCCATGTTGTTGCAAAAAGGTAGTAGCTCCTTCTTTCTCTCTGCTGCATTGAATTCCATTGTGTATATGTACCACAATTTTTTGACCCATTCGTTTACTGATGGGCACCTAGGTTGCTTCCAACTCTTGGCTATTGTAAATTGTGCTGCTATGAACATTGTGGTGCATAGGTTCTTTGAAATTGATGTTTTAGGATTCTTGGGGTATAATCCTAGCTGTGGAATTGCTGGGTCAAAAGGCAGGTCGATTTTTATTTTTCTGAGAAAATTCCATACTGTTTTCCATAATGGTTGTACCAGTCTGCAATCCCACCAACAGTGAACTAAGGTCCCCTTTTCCCCACACCCTCTCCAACATTTGTTGTTTGTTGCTTTGTCTATTATAGCCATCCTGACTGGTGTAAAGTGGTATCTCATTGTGGTTTTAATTTGCATCTCTCTGATAGCTAACGATATTGAGCATCTCTTCATGTGTCTCTGGATATTCTGTATGTCCTCTTTAGAGAAGTGTCTGTTCAAGTCTTTTTCCCATTTTTTAATTGGGTTCGATGTCTTCCTAGAGTGGAGTTGTGTAAGTTCTTTGTATATTTTGGAGATTAAACCTTTGTCTGAGGTATCATTGGCAAATATGTTTTCCCATACAGTTGGTTGTCTTTTTAATTTAATACTGTTTTCTTTAGCCATGCAGAAGCTTTTTATTTTGATGAGATCCCATTTGTTTATTCTTTCCTTTATATTCCTTGCTCTAGGGGACATATCCGTAAAAATGTTGCTGCATGGAATATCTGAGATTTTCTTGCCAATGTTCTCCTCTAGGACTTTAATGGTGTCATGGCTTATATTTAAGTCTTTTATCCACCTTGAATTTATTTTGGTGTATGGTGTAAGTTGGTGCTCAAGTTTCATTTTTTTGCACGTAGCTGTCCAGTTCTCCCAACACCATTTGCTGAAGAGGCTATTGTGAATTCTTTAAAATTAAAATTTAGTCATACACTAAGAATAATTTAAAAGACAGATGGGAGTGATAAATAGAATAAGTGTTCTAAGTTTCAGTGTTAGGAAAGAGATAAAAGTAATAATTTGTAATACATCAAGGAGGAATATTGTGATCTCTAGATTAACCATTACATGAGTAATAAAAAATATAAAATTAACAAATGAATAAGAGAAAAATATAATAAAAGCTTTTAATTAATTCAAGAAAAAAGAGAAAATAATATAAAACAGACCAAATAAAAAACAAATAATAGCAAGATGGAGGCATAAAACCAAATGTGAGTAATTTTATTCCAGATCAGTGTATTAAACACTCCAAGTTAAAAAATAAGATTATCAAACTGTTTTTGAAAAAATCTCATAGGATGCTTATAGGAGACAAAGTTTAATTATGCAAATATACCAAAAGAAAGCTAATGTGACTATAATACCATTAGATACAGTATAAAGATAGAATAAACAAAGCTCATTAAAATAGGCATGACTCTTTCTACACTAAAAGCCTAGCAACTCTAGGTTGGTAATAATTTGGCATATTGGATGCTGTTTTGCATATTATAAGTCAGTTGCAGCTCATCAGTGTTTTAGGAAATAATTCTTTATGAAAAGTTATTTGACATGAATTAAAAAAGGAAATAAGATAATAGATTATATATTATTAAGATAAATAGATGATAGATAGATAAATAGATAATCTTGGATATTTACTATAAACTTTCCTAAAATTTATGTCTATTGCTTAAAGTTCTAACATAATTCTTAGATCCTTAGGCCATCCCTACAGTATTGTTTCTTTAAACATATTGTATAGCCTTCAAGAGGTCTACACGGTACATCCCCAGATGCTTACCCCACAAACACACAACCCTCTCAGTAATGTTTAGGGAAAAGACACTAGGTCCCCAAATGCCCTAAAACCCTGCAGTAAAGAGGAGATACAAAGTGAGGTTGTTGACAGGATGACATATTCTGAAAATAAAAATATAGAGGTTTATTCTGTGGAAAGGAAATATACAAATTATCATTCATCCCAAAGTGGACACACACAGAAAAAGCCCTTTGAGGAGGTAAAAAGTCAGGGAATATGTCTGGTGTATATCACCTTGGAAATCAACTAGACTCCCAGATTCAGGTCTGACTCAAAGATGCCAGCAAAGGCAGACCAAAGAAATTGTGTGAGAAGTGAGTACTTAATGGGAGAGGCAGATAGTGTTAATCAATTCCAAGGGGCTTGTTCCATCTAAAAAGATTCCACTAATCTGCAGAAGCATAAGTCACAGGACCTCTAAGACACATTCTATTCGCGTCAGTGTTCCATACCAATTACAGATTTCTGAAGGGCCATCAGAGCAAAACTACGCCCTTGATATGTAAGCCGACACTGCTGTAACTAAGATTGCAATTGGACTGGGACAAATCTCTATGATCTTGATATATGAAAATCCAAATAGGTGGTTTCCACAGAAATGAATAAAAACATTTCCAAATTACTTATTCAGGATTAATCCACTGCAGCTCTGCAAAGCAAATACATTTGATTAGGCTCAGTAAAGCAGCCAATGAAAAATAAACTAAAACCATCCAGGAAGGTACCATAGTCGCCTTCAGTAACAGAAAATCCTCACACAGTTAAAAAATGTGGATTTCACCAAGGAAACACCATAGTCCAGAGCAGGAGCTGGGTTCACATAAGTGAGGTCCGAATCCTGGCCAAGCCGCTGTCAACTGTATGACCTGAGTGTCCAAGGTTTAAATGTTGCCTCACCAAGTTTCTGAAGAGAAGTGAGGGAAAAACCTGTCTGCCAGGAAGGGACAGCACGGGTGTAGCACCTCTTCACACACTCCTCAGAAATTTTTGTACCTGGCTGGTGACACTGGTGGCCAGGGCAGCCCTGGAGAAAGTGGACCTGACTCCAGGCTTCACAGAGAAGTTGGGGAGGTCACCAGAGGAAGTGTACTACATCCGGGAAGGATCAGGGTGGCTCCAGCTCTCGCCTTGGAGCAGGCTCTGGCCTTCAGGCCAGGCTGGGTGAGCTCTGGCAGCTGGAGCCTCTAGTCCTGAACAGTTGCATGGTGGCCCATCTGGTACCAAACACCTGCAAACCCCCACAGGAGTTCCCAGGTATTAGGCAGTCAAGAGGGGCTGGACCAGCTGTTTGTGGAGGCCTTGCCCTTTTCCCTTTGGCATTGTGTTGGACTAACACACCCCTCCCCGCACACACACCTGAAGCCTGACCACATGCTCCCTCCCACGTCATAACTTCCTCTGTGATGTGCTGGAGGAGATACCACAAGCACCTGGCTGGAGTTAGTTCAGTGTGTGTGAGACATCGAGAGGAGTGGGAAGCTAAGAAGAAGCCCTCCCAGATTCTACTCTATTCTCGGCTTCATTTGACATATAAGTGGCTCTAGGTGAGCAATTTGTTTTGTAAGTTTTGTGTCTCATTCCCTACCTTCCCTTGCCCAGTGGCCAACAACCAGTGGCTTTCCCCATCCAAAGTGATGATGCTCCACCTGGCCTACTGGCCACCTTGCTGGAACCACTCCGCTGTTCTCCCATCTGCCCTCCTCCCTGGTCATAGGCTGTTCCACTGCAATCGTGTGTCTCTATCATCTAGCTTTAACATGGAGCAAGGAGGTGGTCAGGGACAGGACATGTGCTCCCCTCGGGAGATTCTCCCCTTGGTGAACTGGAAGGACCCTTCAAAGAAGACTGTTGACACCAAGGCAATGGGCACTGCTCCTCCCTCCCACGCTGTGATTTTCCTGTCTCCCCCTATCTCCAGAGAGAACCAGTCCCCATTGTACATGTGACTTCCTAATCCTGAGAACACACCACCCAATGACAACAGTTAACTTGGCTGATGCCTCCACCTATTTACCTAAAAAGTCAGTCAGCAGAGGGACTCAAGTTTCCAACCTTCCCTTGGACCCTTTTAGCCCACATCTGGGGGCAACAATGGCCAGCAGCCTGGACACTTTTACTGTTGGGAAATGTGGTAGCCCCAGCACAGGCTGTAGGCCTAGCCAGCCAGAGGCAGAATAGTGCACTCAGGTGGTGCTGATTTGCAATTGCCAGATTCCACATCTGATACCACCATCAACACCCAGCTGGCCTTTGGTGACAACCCAGGTATCCTCCCCATTGACACATTCAGTACTGCTGGTTTTTGAGTTGCCACCAGGATGCCTAACACTGGGTACAATAAGCTCATGGTTTGCCAGTACATCTCCAAGTCCACTTGTGATTGTGAAACCTATAGCTCCCATGGATGGTGGGAGATATGGGGTCGGTATGTCCACCCAAGTCCCCACTCATTCCCAGGCATCCGGAGCATTAACAGTAGAGATACACTTAGGAAGACACATAGCGCTGCTTTTATGTGTCATTTTGCCCATACGACCTGGGATCTACCTGTTTGCAGCAAAGCTGCTATAGTAGGAGAGATAAGCAGCATCCCCGTGCTTGGGTGCACTGTTGGTTCCACCTTATATCTGATCACCTAGAGCCTACCTGTCCATGACACAGGTGGTGTCATAATGGGAGGGAATAACAAGGTTCGTGTGATTGGAGGCCCCACTGTTCACACTTGCATCAGTGCACCTGTAGCCCTTCTGGACACATAAAACCCACACTTGCAACAGCCACCACTGTGGAGAAGAAACGTATGTCAATAGACATGTCTGTGTCCACCTTTCATCGACCTCATGTTCACCCGACTACAACACATTCATTATAGATTCATTTATCAGCATCATCCCAGTGTTTAGACACATGTTTAGCTACACCTTATTTTTTTAAGTACCTTGAGCCTGCCTGTACAGTATACAGGTGATGCTATGGAAGGTACAACATCTACTTTTGTTTTTCTGTGGAACCCAAAACAATATGCTGAAAACTTATAATATGCCAGGTCATTGTGATGTTTAGAACTATTATATATGTGTATATACCAGATCTGTCCAGAAAAAGTCCACCATTGTTAACATAACAGAACGATTTGTGTGCCATCAATGTAACCTGGCAGCCAAGGAGAGTGGACTGAAACCACTCTCACATGTGTGAACAATGGCAACTCACTGTACTAGTCAGTGGAGGTGATAGACACTGTTGAGTGAGCATGTGCACTGTGTGGCCCTCACATTCAAAATAACTGAACCAGAAGAGCCAGAAGTCTGCATCAAATTTTACATTAAGCTTGAACATTCCTCTGTGGAAATTGTTGGGATGATTCAGAAGTCCATAGCTATGGGCAATTGGTGGTTGGCAGCTTCATCACAATGATGTGCCCATTCATGCATTATGTCTCATGCAGAGTGTATTGGCAAAACTTCAAATCACCCACGTGACTCAACCCCCTGCATCCCAGATTTGGGGACCTGTGACTTCTGCCTTTTTCCAAAATTGAAATCACCTTTGAAAGGAAAGCGATTTCAGATCTCGATGAGATTCAGAAAAATATGATGGAGCAGCTGATGGCAATTCCTACTAAGGACTTTGCAGAGTGTTTTGAACAGTGGATGAGATGCTGGAAGAACTGTGTAAGGCCCTAAAATGCCTACTTCAAAGGGGACTGAGACATTTTGGTCCTATGTACATTGTTTCTTATGGCTTGTATCTTCTTCAATAAATGCCTCTATTTTTCATACTACATGGCTGGTTCTCTGGAGAGCACTGAGTAATCCAACACTTTTTAGAAAATATCTGTATACATTTACTCTCTGTAAAGGTTCTATGGAGATACAAGGGCACACTACATCAAAAACAAGCTTTGGAAGTAAATTTAATTGGTCCAATTTTTCAATTTTCCCTGCTAATCTATGAGCTCCACAGAGGAGACATTGAGTCTGCTTTGGCAAAGTCCCCACCTATTGAGAGAATGATAAAACAAGCCATGGTTTGAAATAAAATATTTATAAATCATAAATCTGACAATGGGTGAATATCTAGAATAAAGAACTTTCAAAACTCAACAGTAAAAACACAAACAATCCAATTAGAAAATGGACAAAGGACACCAGTAGACATAGAGATGGCAAAAAAGCTCATAAAAAGATTCTCAATAACATTAACCATCAAAGAAATGCAAATTAAAACCACAATGATACTACACACCAATCAGAATAGTACTACACACCAATCAGAATAGCAAAAAAAAAAGAAAGAGTGGCATCATCAATGTCAGCTACGGTATGGATTACTCATACGTCACTGATGGGAGAAAAATGGTACAGCCACTCCAAAAAATAGTTTTTGGATTTCTTAACAATTAAATATGCAACTACAGTACAATCCAACAAGTATTCTTGTAGACATTTATCTCAGAGAAATGAAAATTTATGCTATACAAAAACCCATACATTGTGTTTACAACAACTGTATTCATAGTAACCCAGTACAGGAAACCACTGAAATGTTCCTCTGTAGGTGAATGTTAAAAAGCTGTGGTAAACCTGTACCATGAACTACTAAACAATAAAAAGGAATGCACTATTGATAGAGGTGACAACCTGGATGTATCTCCAGGGGATTAGGTTGGGAGGAAAAGCTAATCCCCAAAAGTTACATACTGTATGAACCTATGTATATCACATTCTTAAAATGACAAAATTAAAGAATGAAGAACAGACTGGTGGTTGTCAGAGGTTAAGGCAGAACTGGCTGCAGCAGAAAGTAGGGCATGAGAAATCCTTGCAGTGGTGAAATGTTCTGTTTTGACTATATCATTGTCAGTTTCCTAGGTATATTTTACCATAGTTCTGCAAGAGGTTACCACTGCAGGAAACTGAGTGAAGGGTACACAGGCTCCCTGCATTATTTCTTACAGCTGTATGTAAATCTACAATTACCTTACCATAAAACATTTCATTTTTTTCAAAAAATCTTATGGTTTAATTAAGAAAACCAAAAGTGATGGTGTTTTCCTGGAGTTAACTACATTGTATTTTCTACCACTGTATGAAATGAAAGGTAGAAAGATTAGGACAAGTTGTCCAAAACAGTCCATTAAAGGAGAGAAAGAGAGGCAATACAAATAAATGTACCTTGAAAATGTTGTTGTAACTTAAATATTCATATGTACATTTATGGCTGTTCTTTGAGTTTCAGATGAGGTTAGAACTATGTTGGTGGCACACACCCAGATTGTGGTGTCTACTATTTCTGGTTTGGTTCTTTAAAGAAAAAAAAGAGCTTGGAGAATTTGGGACATGACCAGAGTACTCCATTTCTAAGTTTTTACCTGTACTTTCAGTTTTTATTCTTTCTTCTTTTTCAAGTACTTTACAGCTATCTTCCACAGAAGTCTAAATCAACAGTATTTTTTAAAGCAACTCACTGGTTCTCTCCTAAAGAAACATAAAAATGAAATTACTATACCAGCAATCCCTCCCCAGGGGTATTACTCTTAATATATATTACAGAATCTTTAGTGCAGATCTAATTCCAATATATTTTTTAAATTGAGGTGAATATTTACATGGGCTTATTTGTATTTTTTATAAAGTTGTGTTATTTTTGGAATGTTGTTGAAAAATAAGTTGTTAATGTTCTTCTAATAAAATATCAAGAAAACAAACTCATGTTTTGTGATAAAAAATATCACTCTCTTTCTTAGGTCTTTTTTTACATAGTCATTCCCATTTTTTTATGTCTCTGTTCAGGCCCAACTTGGTGAAGAAGTAGGATGATGCTACCTGCATTAAATGGTGGTTTCAAATATTAAAACAAGTCCCCAAGAAGCTGCTGAGTCAAAGGGTTGGGAAGTATTAATCAGAACATATGCTTCTTTCTACCAAGGAAAGTTTAAAATATCTCATCCCACTTCCCCACACAAAAAGAAAAGCTATGAGGTAGGTCGAGCATGATAGTGGGTGTCAGGTAGAGCTGCACCAGGAGGGAGAAGGAAGGAGGAAAGGGGCAGGGAGAGGGTAGAAGAGAAAGCAGTATGTAATGAAAACTGGTAAAACCTGGAAGAAAAAAGTGTGGGCAGAATCAGGATAACCTATTTTTTTTAATCATCATGACTGTGAGATATAACCAATTTCTTTACTGTTTTAGTCATCTCAGTGTCTACTTCCATTGCTTAAGTATTGTGCTTAACCATGTGACAAGTGCTCAGAAAGAAAAGAAAGAGGGAAGGAAGAGAGAGAGAAAGACAGGAAGAGGGAAGGAAGGAAAGAAAGAGAAAACTTGTTAAATGATCAGTCTTTTCTGTATTTGATGGGAGGTGACCTCTTTTATAAGAAAAAAAACTAACAATCTCCTACCCTCTTTCTCTGGGTCTCTAGGTAAAAATATTCCAGAAGAGACTCTGCTCCCCTTATGTTGGTAAATTTCATAACAAACAGAATCTCATTGGAAATTTTTGCCCTTGTTTCAGGTCAGCCTCTTATCTTAGACGTCCAGTCTACTGGCGATATAATTGCACTTGAATCTTTATTAAACTGTTCTTACTTTGCCTGTGAATCACTTTGGGAAACAAAATTGACAGCATATCCTAAGAAATAAACAGAGCCAAATTTGCAAGCTTGGGTCCAACCTTCTCACACCATCCAAGAGTGTCTAACATTGAAATTCCAGCTTCAGTGAAGTGTACTAATGCATATTTTAATTAATGCAAACTGTGAGGTCTAGCGATGTAGTGGGAACATTCTCTTTAAAGAGAAAAATAATTGCAGTAGGATACAGGGATTTAACCCACACCTAAAATTTTCAAGGAATTTATTTCTAATAAATATAGGAACATCACCTTACTAAAAATTAAGTTCACTTTAATTAGTGACTCTAAAAAAAGCTGTAGAATGTATTATACCAGTAAAAAGAAAAAATCATGGACTGTAATAATATTAAGATGTCTTGCAGAATATTATCCATATAGGATTTTTACTGAAGGATTTCTTATATTTTTAACTCAAACTCTCATCTGAAATTCACCACAAGATTTGTACATAATAGGATGCTATTTTCAAAAGGCATTTCATTTCAGCAGAAATGTAGATTCTGCTAAGAGTCCATACACAGTACTTTATAGTAAAATTGACTCGAAAGATACAAAAACAAGATGCAAATCTAAAATATAAAATGTTCTCAACTGAAATAAAAGCAAACAAACAGAAAATGTTATATCGTAGCTATAAATACCATTCCCTATAATTTTGGTGACTTAACAGAACAGAAATTTATTTCTCACTCAAAATCTACTGTAGGTCAAAGTGACCCACAGGAGTCTCTCTTGATATTGAGTGAGGACACTCTGTGAAGCAATTCACTGATCCAGGCTGACAGAGCTCCATTCTCCTACAGCTGTACCATCTGGAACACATGAGCTCCTGGTTCAACAGAACAAAGAGGAGTCTGGAGGATAGCACGCCGACATCTACGTGCCTCTGCCCAATACACTTCTGCTCCCCTATCACTGACCAAAGCAAAGCCCATAGCTCTATCTTTGGGGTTAAGGGAAATTTCATCTTCCATGTGGACAGAGAAGGAATCAAATACATTTGTGAACAAGAACAATGTCTACCACAAATGGTAAAAGCAGGTTGTGGAGGAGGAACTAATTTTTCTGATTACATATAGGATGACTCTCTTGCCAGGGATTGCTTCACACATAACCCCAAGGGGTAGGACTAACGTCCGGAAGACCAGGGAGCAGCTGCATCTTTCTGCCATTCTGATGTGCCACCTGAATGCTCTCCCCTCTCCATCCTGAACCCTCTCAGGTTTCTATTCTATTTCACCTCCACTCTTATTTAAGACACTCACATCCACTTGGAAACTAGAAGCAATCCTCCTAGACTGGGCAGATAGCCCTCTTATGCGATTTCATAACATCCTGCAGGTACTCCCCTCTATCAGAGTGTACACGTAAAGATGAAATCTCTCAATACATGTAGATGCATGTAAAATACTACATACTACATACTAGGAGGGACAAAAAAGCCCAGAATTTATTTATAAAAGATTGCATGTTCATTATTTGGTCACCTTCAAAGTACTCTCCATTTGATGAAATACACCTATCAAGATGTTTTTTCCAGCTTCACAGGTGGTGGACTTCCAGCAGGCCATTGGCACTGGCGGAGCTTCATCACCCAGCCTCTTGGCTGAAGATTGTACCTGCAGGGCTGTTAAGCGGCCGTGGGAGCAGGCGCGGGTGCCCTCACAGGTCGACCAGCACACGCTGGCGCCGCCACCCTGCACCCCCACCCCAGGTCCTGTGGCCGTGACTGACCGACCCACTGAATGACCAACAGGGTCCATGGGGGGGAAACACCTGAAATAAGTCCCTTTAACATTTCATATAATAATGGCTTGGTGATGATGAACTCCTTGAATTTGATCTTATCTGAGAAGCACTTTATCTGCCCTTCCATTCTAAATGAAAGCTTTGCTAGATAGATCAATCTTGGTTGTAGGTCTTTGGATTTCATGACTTGGAATACTTCTTTTCAGCCCCTTCTTCCTGTAAGGTTATTCAAAGTATTGATGAAACAAGTGCCTATCAAGGAGCACTGAGACTGTGAGGGGCCTGGGCAGCAGAGGAGTCAGCTACGGAAGCTGGAACACTCAAGGCTTTTGTGCTGCTGCCATAGCGATGGACCTGGGTGCCAGGGAGTCAGCTACGAGCACCCGGGAGTCAGCTACGGGAACCCTGACACTCAGCAGTGGTAGGTGACCAGCGCGGGGACCAGCACGAGGACCAGGGCAAGAGTAGGTGGAGATGTAGAACATCAAGATAACTGAAGGAGTCTGCACCACTGAAACTCACAGGTATTATACCACAGAAGTTCACACCATAAACCCAGGGAGTCAGAACAGATCAATTTTAGAAGCTGAGACTAACAAGAAGAGTCTCACAAACAATGGGAATACAAAGAAACAATCCCCAAATGAAAGAAAAAGCAGAAACTTCAGAAAGAATGTTAGATGAAATAGAGGCTAATCAACTATCAGATATTGAATTCAAAGCACTAGTTATTACAAAGTTCAAAGAGCTCACAATGAACTACCAGAAACTACAGTGGGATTACAATGATCTCTCTGCAAACTACATCAACATGAAAAAGGAAATAGAAAATATCAGCAAGGGACAAGAGGAAATGAAGAATATAATTTCCGAATTGAAGAACACAGTAGAAAGTTTCGAAAGTGGAATAGATGAGGCAGGAGATCAGAGTAGCGAGTTGGAGAACAAAGTAGAAAGCATCTCACAGAAAGAGCAAGAAAATGAAAAGAGGCTCAGAAAGAATGAAGAGGGATTAAGAGAAATGCAAGACAATATGAAACGAAATAATATCCGAATAATAGGAATACCAGAAGGAGAAGGAGAAGAACAAAGGATAGAAAACATATTTGAAAAAGTAATGAGAGGAAATCTCCCTAATTTGATGAGAGAAAGTCACACAAATCCAGGAATCACAGAGAGTCCCAATCAAGAGGAACCCAAAGAGGCCCACTTCAAGACACACCATCATCAAAATGGCAAAATTCCAAGACAAACAGAGAATCTTAAAGGCAGCAAGGGAGAAAAAAGAAGTAACATACAAGGGAGCCCCAATAAGGTTAGCTACTGACTTCTCAATGGAAACACTTCAAGCAAAAAGAGAATGGCAAGAAATATTCCAAGTAATGAGAACCAGAGGCCTACAACCAAAGCTACTTTACCCAGCAAGGCTCTCAATCAAGATAGAAGGCCAAATAAAGAGCTTTCAAGATGATAGAAGTCTAAAAGAATACGCCTCCGCCAAACCAGCTCTACAAGAAATACTAAAAGGACTGCTTTAAAGAAAGGAAGGAAAAGAGGGAGACAGAGAGGAACACAGGTACAAAAATGGCAATGAATAAGTACCTATCAATAATAACCTTAAACATAAATGGATTAAATGCTCCAATCAAAAGACACAGAATAGCTGAACGGATAAGAAAGTATGACCCACACATATGCTGCCTACAAGAGACCCACCTCAGGACAAAAGACCATCACAGACTAAAAGTGAAAGGCTGGAAGCAAGTTTTCCAAGCAAATGGACAAGGAAAAAAAGCTGGGGTAGCAATTCTCATATTGGACAAAATAGACTTCAAAAAAAGGGCCATTAAGAGAGACCCAGAAGGTCACTTTATTATACTCAAGGGAAGAATCCACCAAGAAGACATTAACATCATAAATATATATGCACCAAACATAGGGGCACCCAAATATATCATGAAAATCTTAGAGGACTTCAAGAAAGATATTGACAGCCCTGGCTGGTGTAGCTCAGTGGATTGAGCACGGGCCTGTGAACCAAAGGGTCGCCTGTTTGATTCCCAGTCAAGGCACATGCCTGGATTGCAGGCCAGGTCCCCAGTAGGGGGGGACACAAGAGGCAACCACATATTGATGTTTCTCTCCCACTTTAAAAAAGAAAAAGAAAGATATTGACAGCAACACAATTATAGTAGAGGATTTTAACACCCCACTGTCAAAAATGGACAAATCTTCCAAACAAAATATCAACAAAGATATTGCAGCATTAAACACCCTAGATGAAATGGACTTAACTGATATATATAGAGCGCTTCATCCCAAAGAAGCTAAATACACACTCTTTTCAAATGTGCATGGAGCATTTTCAAAGATAGACCACATAATAGGACACAAAATGAGCCTCAAAAAATTCAAGAAAATTGAAATCATACCAAGCATCTTCTCTGACCACAAGGGACTGAAATTGGAAACCAACCCCAAAGGAAAAAACCCAAAGCACTCAAAATTATGGAGACTGAATGGTATGCTATTAAACAACGAATGGCTCAAAAATGAAATTAGGGAAGAAATCAAAACATTTCTGGAAACAAATGAAAACGATCTCACAACAACCCAAAACTTATGGGACACAGCGAAGGCAGTCCTGAGAGGGAAGTTTATAGCAATACAGGCCTACCTAAAGAAGATAGAGACATTTCAAACAAACAACCTAACCCTACACCTGCAAGAACTCGAGGAACAACAACAAAGACAGCCCAGAGCAAGCAGATGGAAGGAAATAACCAAGATTGAAGCAGAATTAAATGACATAGAGATTAAAAGCACAATTCTTTTTTTTAAAATTTTTTATTGATTATGCTGTTACAGTTGTTCTACTCCCCCCCTTCATTCCCCTCCACCCTACCCCCCCATCCCCACCATTACCCCCCTTTAGTTCATGACCATTTGTCTCAAGTCCTTTAGATTCTATATTTCCCATGCTATTCTTGCCCCCCTTCTATTTTCTATCTACTGTCTATGCTACTTATTTTCTGTACCTTCTCCCCCCTTCTCCTCCTCCCACTCCAAGGCGCCGCTTCTCACACTTAAAGGGCGCAAACAGACCAAAAATGGCGCAAGAAGATCTTAAAGCCCCAGAGCCCATATATCTAAGCGATGAATAAATAGCAAAACTCTCAGACGCACAGTTTAAAACACTGGTCATCAGGATCCTCACAGAACTGGTTGATTATAGCCACAATTAGACAAATATATGAAGGCGAAACTAATTGAAATAAAAGCACAATTCTAAGAATCAATGAATCCAGGAGTTGGTTCTTTGAGAAGATAAACAAAATAGGCAAGCCTTTAAGTAGGCTCATCAAGAAAAGAAGAGAGAGGATACAAATAAACACAATCAGAAATGAAAGAGGAGAGATTACAACTGATACCACAGAAATAGAAGGAATTGGAAGAAATTACTATGAAGAACTGTATGCCAAGAAATTTGAAAACCTAGGGGAAATGGACACATTTCTAGAAAAATACAATCTTTCAAAACTCAGTGAAAAAGAAGCAGAAAATCTAAACACACCAATAACAGCAAAAGAAATTGAAGCAGTAATCAAAAAACTCCCATCACACAAAAGCCCTGGACCAGATGTTTTCCCAGGAGAATTCTACAAAGCATTTCAGGAAGAGCTAACCCCTATTCTCCAGAGACTATTCCAAAAAATCCAGAAGGATGGAAAACTCCCAAATTCTTTTTATGAAGCCAGCATCATCCTAATTTCAAAACCAGGCAGAGATACAACAAAGAAAGAAAACTTCAGGCCAATATCGCTGATGAACATAGATGCTAAAATTCTCAACAAAATATTGGCAAATCACATCCAACAATATACCAAAAAGATCATACACCATGACCAAGCGGGCTTCATCCCAGGGATGCAAGGATGGTTCAATATTCGCAAATCAGTAAATGTAATACATCACATAAATGAAAGCAAAGACAAAAACCACATAATCATATCAATAGATGCGGAAAAAGCTTTTGATAAGGTACAACACCCATTTATGATAAAAACACTTAGCAAAGTGGGAATAGAGGGAGCATTCCTCAATATAATAAAGGCCATATATGAGAGACCTACAGCCAATATCATACTCAGTGGGCAAAAACTAAAATCTTTTCCACTAAGATCAGGAACAAGACAAGGATATCCACTTTTACCACTTCTATTCAATATAGTATTGGAAGTTTTAGCCACAGCGATCAGGCAAGAAAAGGAAATAAAAGGCATCCAAATAGGAAAGGAGGAAACAAAACTGTCACTATTGGCAGATGACATGATAGTGTACATGGAAAATCCTATAGACTCTACAAAAAAAATTGCTCGAACTAATTAATGAATTTGGCAAAACAGCAGGTTACAAAGTCAATATCCGGAAATCAAAGGCATTTTGTATACTAACAATGAATCAGCAGAAGCAGAAATCAAGGAAAAAATCCCATTTGATATAGCAAAAAGAAAAATAAAATATCTGGGAATAAACCTAACTAAGGAGGTAAAAGACCTGTATGCAGAAAACTACACAGTCCTGAAGAATGAAATCAAGGAAGACACAAACCAATGGAAACATATACCTTGTTCATGGATTGGAAGAATTAACATCATCAAAATGTCCATACTACCCAAAGCAATTTACAGATTCAATGCAATACCTATTAAAGTACCAATGGCATATTTCACAGACATAGAACAAACACTTCAAAAATTTATATGGAACCATAAACGAGCCTGAAAAGCAGCTGCTATTTTGAAAAAGAAGAACAAAGTAGGAGGAATCACAATACCTGATATCAAATTGTATTACAAGGCCACTGTAATCAAAACAGCCTGGTACTGGCATAAAAACAGGCACATAGACCAATGGAACAGAACAGAGAGCCCAGAAATCAACCCAACTCTCTACAGTCAATATTCGACAAAGGGGGCAGTAACATAAAATGAAGTAAAGATAGCCTCTTCAACAAATGGTATTGGGAGAACTGGACAGCTATGTGCAAAAAAATGAAACTTGAGCACCAACTTACACCATACACCAAAATAAATTCAAGGTGGATAAAAGACTTAAATATAAGACTTGAAACCATTAAAGTCCTAGAGGACAACAGTGGCAGGAAAATCTCAGATATTTCATGCAGCAACATTTTTACTGATATGTCCCCTAGAGCAAGGAATATAAAGGAAAGAATAAACAAATGGGATCTCATCAAAATAAAAAGTTTCTGCATGGCTAAAGAAAACAGTATTAAATTAAAAAGACAACCAACTGTATGGAAAAACATAATTGCCAATGATACCTCAGGCAAAGGTTTAATCTCCAAAATATACAAAGAACTTACATGACTTCACTCTAAGAAGACAACCAACCCAATTAAAAAATGGGAAAAGGACTTGAACAGACACTTCCCAAGGAGGACGTACAGAAGATAGATCCAGAGACACATGAAGAAATGCTCAATATCGTTAGCTATCAGAGAGATGCAAATTAAAAGCACAATGAGATACCACTTTACACCAGTCAGAATGGCTATCATAAACAAAGCAACCAACAACAAATGTTGGGGAGGTTGTGAGGAAAAGGGAACCTTAGTTCACTGTTGGTGGGATTGCAGACTGGTACAACCATTATGGAAAACAATATGGAATTTTCTCAGAAAAAAAAAAAAGCGACCTGCCTTTCGATCCAGTAATCCCACTGCTAGGATTATATTTTAAGAACCCCAAAACATCAATTTCAAAGAACCTATGCACCACAGCATTCATAGCAGCACAATTTACAATAGCCAAGCACTGGAAGCAACCTAGGTGCCCGTCAGTAAATGAATGGATCAAAAAATTGTGGTACATATACACAATGGAATTCTATGCAGCAGAGAGAAAGAAGGAACTACTACCCATGTTGTTTGCAACAACATGGATGGAACTGGAAAGCATTATGCTGAGTGAAATAAGCCAGGGGTTGAAAGACAAATACCATATGATCTCGCCTTTAACAGGAAGCTAAACAACAAAACAGACAAGCAAGCAAAATAAAAACAAACACACTGAAACAGAGAACAGGGGGACAGCGACCAGAGGGGAGAGGGGACGGAATTTAAGGGGAAAAATGGGAGGGATTTAGAGGAACAAGTATAAAGGACACAGGGACAATAACTAAGGGGGGTAGAAATGGGAGGGAGATGGGGTGCATGGGGGAGGGATGGGCTGGAATGGGAGAAATAAACAGAAAACTGTACTTGAAAAATAACTAAATAAAACTTTAAGAAAAAGATGTTTTTTCCACTGCTCAAAACAATTTTGAACTTATCAATATTGATGCCTTTTAGTGCTTCTGCCATTTCTCATTTCATCTTTTCCACATTGGCAAAACATTTCCCTTTCAGGACTTTTTTCAACCAGAGAAACCAAAAAAAGTCCCTTCAGGACAAGATCAAGTGAATCGGGAGGGTGGGGCACCAGGGTCATGCCATTTTGGGTCAAAAACTGCTGAACACTCAGCACAGGATAGGCAGGTGTTCCCCTAAATCACCCATCATGAGGATGGCAAATACACTGAAAAAGTCTTCCCCAAAAATTCACTGAAGCCAAACATAGCCTCTCACAACAACGCCAGCTGGTACACTGATACAGGTGGGTTCTTAGAACACCCACCTACCTAGTGGGGGAAGTTTGTACTTCAAGGGGCCCACCCTCCAGAAGATAATTCTGATTTTTGGGGGGGTCCCTCCTCATACTTGGTACCTGGTAAACAACAAAAAATGTCATCATCATCATCATAGCATCTAGTACTTTGTAGCTATTAATTTAAAGCCTCTTACACAAGACCAAGATCTCATACTCCTGCCTCTTCATTAAGGACACAACCTACTCCAGGTCACTCTGCTCCCACACAGCCCATAACAGCCTGGACCCCTGACCTGAACTTGAGCGCCTCACAGCCTCTGCCTTCTGGTGGTTCCGGTTACCCCTCCTTCCCTAACCTCCTCTGTTTGTTTGTATTCACCTTCTTCTATAGTTCTTCTTAGACTGTTGCATTGCATAGAAGCACTAAGCCTTTTAGTAACACATAAACACACTAGTAAATGGTTTCGTTTGCAAAGAGAATGGATATTAGGATATTACAACAGAAAAATTAAGGAAGCAAATGTTTAAAAATGCTTGCTGTCCACTTCCATGTCCATTACTAAAGTATCATCTCCTCCCTCCTATTCCAGATCATCTCTTCTCTGACAACTTGCATAGAGTGCGGATGGTTCTGTTTCAAATTATATTTGTCTAACACTTTTGCACTTTTATTTTCTAATAATTCCACAAAGCCCATTCACTTGTGCAGACATCTGATATCATTCCTTCATTAAATAATAATTTACATATATAATATTAATATGCATATGCTCTTCTATAATGTATTATCTTATTTGATCAGAAATATAGCACTTTAAAGATCGTCTTTTAAAGGCTATAACATGAGTGCATCATATGATAAATAATCGGCACTAACCAGCACAAAATAACCAGCACTTAGTTTTATCATAGAGTGGCATAAATTAGCACATGGTTATTACATACATTTATATATGCTTTCTTAGCATTCACTCTGGTAGTAGGTTTTATTGAAATACTCTATAAATCTGGTTTTCCCAAGAATAACTCCTGGCTTCTGTGGGTGTCACAGTGCCTTCTCCCTGGAGGGTAAAAACTCTGATCTTCTCATCAGTGTCAGCCATGAATAATTTTACCGCCTCCCCAGGAGATTATGTGCTTTAGAATTTTTCATTGGCCTGTGAAACATTTATTATATTCTGAGAACTCATTAAGTATGGTATAAAACTTGGGAAAGATGTAGTCCCTACCCAGTACCCTCTTCATCTAAATAGCACAAGCAACCAAATAAAAATAGTGCGTCACAAAGATTGCTTTCAATTTCCTTCATTTCTTTTTAGGATTATGATGTCGTTTTTCAAAAACCATGTCCGGGAGCTGCGATCTAAGCAGAGCCTATGGTCATACGAGATTAGAGGATGGTTCACCAAAGAAATGAGTTTTGAGTAAGACCCACTGAAGCAGAATTGGGCCATACATCAGAAGAAATGCTGAAATGGAGCTTAGCGTTACAGAACTGAAACACCAGCTTCGTAGGCAGAAGCATCCATGATAAAACTCTAACTTTGGAGTAAAGAAATGTTCAAGTTCTTGGTCCTTGCTCTTAACGGTGATGAAGTCTGTGGCCTTAGGCAAATGATTTCACCTCTTCATACTTCTGTCTCCCCAGGTGTGAAAAAGGGGTGACCTTTCTGTTCTGTGCTGCTTTCAGAGATGGTGGGAGTGCATAGAATAAGATACATAGTGAGCATTCTGAGATCTCGGTTGCAGGGTCCTGAGCGCTCGGCTGATGCTGCCAGAATCTGGCATGAGTCCCAGTCTTGGGCTGGTGTTCAGCACATGGGGAGAGCAATGTTCCCTTTGCTTCTCACCTAGATCACCCCCCAGCCCAGGGAGGTGATCACCCTGCAGCAGTCATTCTGCACCTCCCGTAGTGGAGGCCGAGGTCTGTGGACATGAGCAGATAGGGTATAGCCAGCGGAGCCACTCCCTGTCTGGGACCATATGTGCAAGGTAGTCATATGTCAAGGGACCTTGCCATTTGTCTCTACTCCAAATTATGTTAATTAGCATTTACACAGGAATTAATTATTTATCAACACTGTATTATTTCACTGGGTTGTCACAGAACCCCAAGGGCCATCATTCGAGAGCCGCAGAGCACTCGGGGATCAGAGTCTGGAGACAGGCGGCCCTGGGTCAGAACTCCAGCTTCAGCACTCACCACCTCTGTGACCTTGTGCAGCACCCCATGTCTCTCAGCCATAAATCTCTATCTACAATATACAGGTCATAAAAAGTGATCTGATAGGGTGTCGTGAACACTAACTACCAGTTCAAGTAAGGTGCTTAGTGCAGTTGCCTGGCTCGTTGTACGCGCCCTGTAAATGGTGGCTGTGCTTTACTGTGATTCTGAAGGCTATTTTTAGAGCAGTTTTAGGTTCACAGAAAAATTCATGGGAAAATGCAGAAATTTTCTCCTAGATGCCCTGCCTCCTGCCCTACACACACAGCCTCCCTGTCACCAACATCCCCCAGAGGAGTGGTGTGTTTGTTACAACTGATGAACCTACATCAGCACATCATTGATCCATAGTTTACATTAAGGTTCGCTCTTGGTATATATTCTATGGGTTTGGGCATATGACATGTATCCATCATAGCATCATCCAAAGTATTTTAGTTGCCCTAAATTTTTTCTCTGCTCTACCTATTCATCCCTCCCTCCCCCAGAATGGGTAACCAATGATGCTTTCACTGATTCCACAATTTTGCCTTTTCTAGAATGCCATATACTGGGAGTTCTACATTATGCAGCCTTTGCAGATGGACTTCTTTCACTCAGTAATATGCATTTAAGTCTCCTCCATGTCTTTTAATGGATTAATAGGCCCTGGCTAGTGTAGCTCAGTGGATTCAACGCGGGCCTACGAACCAAAGGATCACAGTTCAATTCCCAGTCAGGGCACATGCCTGGGTTGCAGGCCAGTTCCCAGCAAGGAATGCATGAGAGGTAACCATACATTAATATTTCTCTCTCTCTCTCCTTCCCTTCCCCTGTAAAGATAAATAAATAATGGATTAATAGCTCATTTCTTTTCAGTGCTGAATAATATTTCATTGTCTGAATATGCCACCCTGCTATGTTTTAAATGCAGGTGTTAAACAGACACAGAAAGGTTATGTAATATAACTAATATCATACAGCCGGTGAGCAACAAATCAGGACTCCAGCCTGGAATTCTCTCATCAGCATCCCCTGCACTCCAGCTTCAGGGGAGCCCGGGTAGCTGGCAAACCCACTAGGGTGTGCTAAATGCAGGTTCCATTTTCAGAAAGTAGTCAGTAGACTTTGTATTTTTATTGTTGGAAAGAAATGCATATTCCCCTTGGGTGGAGACGGAGCCACCCCTTGGCTCACAGGTCGGCCTGGGGCCTATGAAGGAACAGGGAGGCCAGTGATGGGAAGCGCCCCGCTCTGTCTCCCATCTGCCAGAGCAGAGCTGCTCCAACTCATACTCTGATACAGTGGGGCTGGGGTGGGGCATGATGGTCTGCATTTCTAATAAAATTCCAGGTGATGCCATGTTGCTGGTCCACAGACCACACTTTGAGAAGAAAGAGGCTAGCCTGTTGTACTCTCTTGGGGAAAGATTGGAAACAATTTTATAATTCATCTGACAGTTCTTTACTGAGTCTCTAGCACATGCTCAGTACTAGAGATCCAGTGAGGAGGGAGCCAAAGTTGCTGGGGTCCATGCCCTCGAGGACTGTACATTCTAGAAAAGAGGACAATTAACAAACAAATAAAATAGAAACAGACTGCAATAAATGTTGCAAAGGACAGAAACTGGGCCTGAGACAGAGAGTAAAATGAAGATGCTCTTTAGAGTGCTCAGGGAAGACCTCTCCGAGAAGGTGTCATTTAAGCCGAGATTTGAAGGGCAATACACTGGCTCTGCAAACAGCAGAAGAGGAACATTCTAAGCTAACACATTCACAGCATCCCTAAAATGGCCAAAGAGGAGAAAAGGCAGTTTGAATTTCATGTTAGTGCATTCATTCTGTGGTGAGGAATGCATTCGAGGGGAGAAAAATGGCGACAAGGAAACTAGCCAAAGGCCATTGCAGGAGTCTGGAAAGAGATGACGAATTTGGGGCATTTAGTGCTGAAGTAGAGCATGAAAGTTGGCCTAGCAGGAGAGGGCTGGGCCTGGCCCAGCAACCCAGAGCTTTCCATCTCTGCACTCAGCATTAGCCCCTCTATTCCAGAGACAACAAAGGCCCCACAAAGAAAAATGGTGCCCACGCTACAGAAGGGTTGCCTTTGCCAGGAGAGGAAACTCACGCCTTAGGAGCAAGAGTCTCCCGGCAGCAGCAACGATGCTGAAGTTCAGACGAGGCTCCAAAGCTCCAGTGCTGTGCTGTCCAGCAGCGTAGCCACTAGCCATGTGTCTATTTAAATATAAATCCGTCAAAATTAAATACAATTAAATGCCTTTTGTTTTAATATTTTATTTATTTACTTCCCGAGAGAGAGGAAGGGAGGGAGAAGGAGAGGAAGAGAAACATCGGTGTGTGAGAGATACATCAGTAGGTTCGCTCTCGCAGGCCCCCAGCTGATGACCTGGCCCACAACCCCTGCTTGTGCCCTTCCCAGGAACGACCTTTCGGTTCACAGGCCAGTGCTCAACCCACTGAGCCACGCCAGCCAGGGCAAATAAAAATTAAACTTTAGTTTCTCAGTCTTAGTAGTCACATTTCAATTGCTCAATAGCACTTAGGGTTTGTGGTTACCATTTTTAACAAAAGAGATTCACCCAACATTTCAATGATCATAAAAAAATTCTAAAGGACAGCACTGCCCTGGATGGCTAAGACGTGAGTTAAAATAAAGGAATGATGAAAGCTCATTAGATATTTCCTGAAGGAATAATATTTGTTACTTCCCAGTATATGGGCTATATACAGGTAATGTGGCCCAGGGTATCTTTGCTAGGTAAGTAAGCAGGAGCAAAAATGTGTGATGGGGCCCCCATGGATAAGCACTGAAAGAACAGGTACCACATAAGGGCAGGGGTGTAAGAAATTAAGGATGCTGGTTTAAGGATCATTACATTGCTGAATCTAAGGGACCTAGGCGGGAACTTAAATGAGGCCAAAATGAGAACAAGGATTTTGAGAACCAAAAGTGGTAGAGAGATTTGAAATCTGGATGCTGGTCAGTAATGAATACACTAGAGGGTGGAGGAGTAGTGGGTAAGATAGAAAGTGAGCCCAGATAAGGAAACGCCATGGTCAGAGATCTTGGGGGAGAAATAGTCTGAGTGATATTGAAGCCCAACATGTAGCCTTGCCCACAGTGGCTGCAACAGAGCTAAAGACTATATTCAGGAACATGTAGAACGAGAATTTAGTAAAGGTCATCAACAGGGATCGTCTTTAACTTTTTGTTATAAATATTTCAACCTTATCTAAGAGTTGAAAAATAGTAAAATTAACTGCAATATACTCAACCACGCATCGACAAATAGTAACTCATGGTCAATCTTATTGATGTGGATTTTTATGTCACCAAGACATTGGAAAGGGGGATCAGGTGGTTAAAACAGAAAAAGGATGGGACATCCTCCTTTTCCAGGTCAACAGGGGAAACTAAATAGAAGAGGTAAAATTCAAAAGAGGAACAGTGCTGATATTCCCTCCTGCAAACAATAGAAAGCAGCTCACACAACATCTGGCATGTAGTAGAGACTCAATAAATAAGAAGACAGAGAGGCATGGACAGTGGAGAGAGCAAGGAATATCCTATTCGCTTGTTCCTACATCTGTGGGGGATTTAAGCAGCAAGAGACAGACACGGTGAAAGAATAAACCCTTTGGAAAAGACTTCAAAATTTTTTAAATCTAGGTTGCAGTAATGGATACATTTCCCATGGATTATAAAGATAATAATCAGGCCAAACCACATCACATTAATACAGTGTTAAGCGAAAACGACATAGCAGAGGTTACCTCTATTTGAAAATAAAACGCAGCTACAAAGATTCGTCTCCATTAATGTGACTCCAGCTTGCTTTCCACTCCCTTTGGCTGCCCTGTCCGGCTGCAGAGCATCTCAGCCTCACCTCAGCAATTTGTCCTCAATAAGCACAAAAAAACCTCTTCTGAGCCAGGGCACAGCAGCAAACACAGGGCCCTGCAATGACTCAGAATCCGTCAATGGCTTCTCATATTTCTTTAAATTTTAATAGAATTTGCAAGTGACAGACGTCATGATCACATCAAAAGCTGCCTTCAAAGTTGGCCTCTTGGAGCATTTTTTGTCCTAAATGCACCAAGCAAAAGCATGGACATTCATATTACTGTGTGTTTAAAGCAAGATTCTTAATCTGTCTTCCTTTTCCTAGAAAAAAACACAACAAAGTCTTCTGACACCACAGAAGTTCAATGTTTGGTTTCGTAAGACATTTTTCTGGTTCGATTTCAGTCTGCAAGTCCATTGAGCTGGTCGGGTGAGTACCACTAATACATGTGGTTTACATTAATGCTATTCATGATGTTTATCCTAACTCCACAGGAAGCAGCTCACCATATGGTAGTCATGTTTGCGTGTTGCTAAAAAAACACTCAGAATCCCCATTTTTAAGAAGAATTCATCAATTGCAATGTAAATAAAACACATGCCTCTGCATTTGTTATGAAAAAAAGGCCATTTAGAATCGAAGTAGAAATACCACAACAGTACACTCGGAATTAATTGTTAACATCAAATGTCTTCCCAAGTCTGCACTGTGATTTGGGGATCAGCTGATACCTGCAAGACAAAACAGATGCTTAGAAAGGGGCATTTCAAATGAGTAAGAGTTTGGTGGCTTCAAGGAGGAGAGCAAGTGATTTAGTGCAAAAAGGGTAAATTTCCTCAGCACCTTCCTAACTGAGGACATTGTGCTCATCTCAGGCGGATACTAAGTGGTGCAGTAAAGCAGCAAATTAGAAGAATGTAAAGTCTTTAGTAGGAATTGCACGCAGGGGAAAAATGCCTCCTAATGCTCATATTTGTTTTCATGTAAATAATGTACACTCTTCCTAAAATCAGACTGGCACAGGCTTAAGTAAGACATCAAAATCCACAATAGATAATAGACTGGACTGCAGACTAGCAGGGACAAAGTCATCCTCCTATTTGGGTGCAAATCTTGCAGGCAAAATGAGAGAGATCTCCTCAATGCTGAAATCTAGCAGTTTCGGTCTTTTGCTTCCTCTCATATTCTTGATAGGCACGTGTGTTCTTGTTCTCATTCTCTCTTTCTACCTCTCTCTGATTTCTTATTACACTAAATTGTATGCTAATTGGTTGAGTGATCCCAGATGATATCACTCCTATTTTAATTGGTATAACTGCTTTTGTTATTCCTTCGCCATCCCTCTGTTTGTCACCCTTGCACAGATCCCGGAGCTCTCCCTGAAGTTGATCGGAGCCCTAGTGTCCCGCAAACACCAGTCCTGAGGACAACAGGTCCATCAGAGTCATCAGGGTGAATCCCGGTGGCCTGGAGCCTCACTCACATTCTCCTATGACCCAGAGACTTGGAACAAGAGCAGATATCCCCATTTCCAAAATGTCCTTCATTGGCTTTCTATGAGCACCCCCTTCATTCTGCTATCCCTAAGAGCTTCTGGCACTTACAAACAATATCTCAATATTTAACACCTAATTGCAATGTGCCTTGTATTGTCCAGTGGGGACATTATTCGCTCACAGGTTAAGCTCATTTGCCCTCCTCAGAAAACTTCCCCAGGGATACATGCTGTGGAGCACAGTGCCCTCACTCTGCTGCCTGCTGCCTTCTGCCACGGCCTGGCAACCAGGGAGGTCCAGCCCCAGCTCTCAGGGAGCTCAGAGCCCCAGGGTCCAGAACAAAAGCGCTAACAAAGGATTTACAATATAGTGCTCAGAGGGGCGTTCGAGATGTCCTAGGAGGACGCTGCTATATCTGGGGATCCCGGAGTTCCCCGTGGAAGACGCTCTCTAAAACAGGATCAGCAGGGCGAGTAGCATTTCCCAGGGAGAGGCTGGGGCAGAACCTCCTCACGCAGAGAAGCAAGGTCAATGAGTCGGAGGAGTTGCAGGAGAGCCGCTGGAGGAGATGAGCAAAGATGGGACCAAAAAGAAAAAAAAAACAGTGTGACGTAATCGGAGACCCTCCAGGACTGCGTTTTTAGGTTAAAGCGTATGAAATTACCAACCTCAACCAGAAATTTCTGACCTGAAATGACAGCATTTTCATATATAAAAATCACAGTATTACACTTCTTTGTACCTCCCAGCCATGCTGCCTGTGATTTCCTTTAAAATGCGCCCACACCACCCCCGCCCCCCGCACAGTGTTCCTTAGGTAGCTATCGTCTTGCTGGAGGGAGGAGGGTCAGTGTCCCAGCTGAGAATACTCATTCCAGGGTGGTTAAAAATTGAAAGGCTCTGATGGAAACTTCCCACCGCGTGAGGCTCTGGAAACACTTCAGCTATCTTTATGGCCGATCAACTCCAGAGACTTCCTTTGTCAGAGTAAGGGATGTCAGAAATGATTTTTCATTGGTGAAATGAGTGGTGATCAAGATGTGTGTATTGACCGAAATATTGTGCAGGCATTTCACTGGCGCGTGAACGGGGTGTACCAATCCAGCGAGCCTCGCAGCCTATGCAATTAGGAGTGGAGCCTGAGGCTTGATTGGGAAATTGCCCTGGGTCCAGCTGCTGACTCAGAGGATTCTCCTCGTCTGAATCTGGCTGGAGTGTTAGCGGAATCCTGCTGCTAAATTACTGCCTCTTTGCCTCTAGTGAACCGTCCATGCAAGGCGCTGTTGGAGCACTCCAAGGGACCCAGAGCTAGGATTTTATCAAGCTTACAGAACAGGTTATATGACTCCTTTCGTGTCTCCTGGCTTTAAAAAAAATCAGTATGTGTGGCAGAATTTGATCTGAGCCTGCTGTCAGTAAAACCTGGTGTCAAGTTTGTCCCAGTCTAAGAGACCTAACACACCTACCCACTTTCAGCCTTTGGAGGTTACCAGTATTTTCCCCAGAAAGCTTAATGGGAATGATCAGATTGGTGTAGGTGAGTTCACATCATTCTTCTAGCATAGTGCTTTGCACAGCAATGGATACACAATGAGAAGGCAATCAAATCATTAATTAAATTAAGGTTTGGACACAGGCTGAGAAGGACAGGACTATGGCTGCATATCAGCTAATGAGAGGAAGTTAGAGATACTGGGGGAAGGTAATTTTCTTCTCCCAAACATTGGAGAGAACAGTGTTTCTCTTCCCTATGAGGTCCCTGGAGCCATAATCAGAATGACCAGGTATGGCACTCTGGAATTATATTCCGGCCTTCACCTTTAAGAATGTTTCATTAATGGGCCACTGGGGACTTATGGCAAAAGAGTTGCCATAGAGAGAACAACACTGCAGAGATCATCCCTTCCAATCCCCTCAGTTAACAGGTGGAGAATCGGAGACCTCACAGTCTCTCTGATAATCTGTGACAACTGGCGCTACAATCTAGATTTTTCGTTTTCATTGTTATTTTTTGCATTGGTATATGTATACAATGATGGTAGAGTACCTGTCTATTTTAAGATAAAGATACACAAATTTGGGGTCCTAGAATCCATTAAAGGTTACTCTTACATTATAACCCACTCAGAGGAAATTAATGTTTTAAGTAACTAATGTATAAGTAATAGAAGGAAGGAATAGAGTTGCAGAGCAGCCAGTACAAGGGGACATTGTCAGACAGGAAGGAACCCGGGCCTCCCTGGAGGTCTCTGTGGTAACCCCAAGTCACCCCCACTGGGCTGCCGCCTGCTTTTTTCTGCCCAGGCAGAGCCCTGAGAGGAAGGAAGGAAGAGAATGATTGGTATTATCCTAGCCCACAAAGACAAAGAGAGGATTTATTGCTGCTCAACACTTAAGACCTCCACACCCTGCCATCATCCATTCCCCCTTAAACAAATGCTGGTTGTCATCAAGATGATTATTATTACTATGCAGACCAGATCCTTTGATGAATCGAAGCTGATGAAGCACTCCTCTCAAGTAAAGAGACTAAACTATTCCCAGGTGGCCTGATTTATTCCCAGGAAGTTGTGATTTTCCAAGTGGAACTCTGATATCCGCTGAGAAGCATTCCCTCGTTGCATGAAGGTGGAAAGTTAACCTTGCAGAGCACACGTTGTTCCTGGAGCAGGAGTGAAGGGAGAGATCCAGGTGCACACGCAGGTGGCCAAAGGCGGACACAGCAGTGCTCCGGGGTCTCTTCTCCAGCAGTGTCCTCGAACCTGACTGCGCCCCAAACTCTGCTGGAGAGCGTGGGAAAAGTTTCCTGGACCCAGCCCCAGAGATTTATGTACCCTAGTTGGGGCAGGGCCAGTGGATTTGCATTTCCGACAAGCTCCCAAGTGACATCTGTGCTGCAGGACAGATGGAGGTGGCCACCACCATCACCCTTTGAGTGACAGCACGTACCCTGCAGTCAGAGTCCCGACTGCAAGCCCCTCCCCATTGGTCTCTCTCCCTCTGTGCTCCCTGCTTCAGCCTCTTTGCTCTGCTGCCTTCTAGAATGATCTTTCTAAAACCTGAGTATATCTATCATTCCCTTACTCAAAACAAGGTTGACAGTGAACTCCAGTTAACTCTGAATAGAAGCCAAATGGCTTCACATGGCACCAGAAAGCATGTAGTATAGTAGGCCATATTTGTTTTGTGTTCACCCCGAGTTGTACCCCTGCAGAGTGCATGCACCTTCTCTCCTGGTATTCTCTCTTCCCGTCAGGGGAGACCTGAAGACACACAGGGCCACACCAAGTCACATGGAGAGGCTGATTTGGTGGCACTCCACAACCTCAGGTTGCCTCCTGGCTCTCCTTCCCTCAGCCCAACCGGGGTCATCCACAAATGAGCGTGTCCCAGCTCCAGAGCCTTTTTTCTTCTCTTACTTCATTCTGATAAAATGAAAGTATCACTAGAACAAAAGCCCCCTTTTCAGGCGCTCTTTGCCAGAGTTAGCTTGACTGACTCTGTTTTATGAGACTCTATCTTCAGGACTAAAAAATTACTGAAAGTGCCCTGAGGGCACAGAGATTCTGAGAACTTACGAAATGGGATGTGCCAGATGGCAAACCCCGGACCCTGCACGCAGAGATAACATCAAAACCAGGTGCAGCCTGTGCAAGTCCGATGGAAGCATCCTGCTCTACAACCACCCCAATTACCTGATAAAAGCCCAAAGCCCCTATATTTCGCTGCTGGTATGTCTCTCTACATCAAGCTCCTCTCCGCCCTTGGAGAGTGAGTAAAAACTTTGCTTTACACTTTCTGCTCTTTGTGGATTCTTTCACAGCCCATGTCACCAGCCACCCTAACAAGTATTTCCTTTCCTAATATAGTGTTAAAAATATGGAGGGAAAAGGAAGGAAGGAAGGAAGGAAGGAAGGAAGGAAGGAAGGAAGGAAGGAAGGAAGGAAGGAAGGGAGGGAGGGAGGGAGGAAAAAAGGTACTTCTTAATCACACCCTTAGCCTTGATCATCTTAAGCAAAAACCATTTGTTTCTCAATATTGCTAGTCGGTGTACTGAGAGAGCAGACAACACACGTGATTTGGTTTTCCTGTGAAAGCTGCACTTTTATCAGTTCTCCTGTGTTTTGTCCCAGTTGGTAGGCATGAGCAACCCTGCATTTGCTATCCTGTCAACCACCCTACAGTGCTGGGAATAGGAGAAATGGAAACACGGTCTCAACTGTGAAGACCACCAGCACCTCTAGAAGGAATTCTGGCTGCAGGTCTTTTCTTTGGGTAACCGCTAAAACCACTGAGGAGAGGGTGGCAGGGGAAAGGCTGTAAATAAGAAAATAAGCAGTTTGGAAATTAGACTCTCCCGAAGGAAGCCTGAGACATCCTTGCCAAGACATCCTTCTCAAGTGGGGCAGACCTCAGAAATTTCCAGAACTTAGACCCAGTGCTGCCTCAGAACATGCCTCCACCATTCTGGCCCCTCTACTGATAATCCAAAACCACAATTTTCTTCCTTTTTTTGTTCATTTATGTTTTCACATGCCAAAACCACAACTTTCAGGAAAATTGTTCAATTCTTAAGTTTTACAAATTTTATTTTAAATAAAAATTGTTAATGGGTTTTCCTTAAAGAATAAACTCAAACCCCTAAATTTATTGCGGATTTAAGTGCTTATTAGAGTAGGCCCTAGATGTGAAAACTGGACCCTCCATATATATATATGCATATTAATATATAGAAATAGAGAGCTATAGATATACACACAACACTCACAAAACTTCATTCACTTGCTACGTTAACAGACATATTGGCACTCTGCTACCTTTCAAGAATGGAATGGCTGGCTGCCTTTATAACCTCATTTAGCATCTCAAAGTGGGCACTTCTTTTGGGAGAAGGGTTACTGCATGACTCAGCCACTTAGTTAATCTGACTAATTAGCATTCTGTCGCCTATTAACAGCATTAAAAACAACAACCAGGGCTCTACATAATTCTTAGATTTCCAAACAGACCTTTTTCAGTGTCAAGACCATTTGTTGCTCCCTGACCTTGGTGAACTTTTGGCCTACTTAGTACCCTCCAAGAAGCCCTCCTACTACCTTTAATAGAGAAGGCATCGTTTTAAATGGCCTCCTAAATTGTCAGCCTCCTAAACTGTGCCACCTTTTCAGAATACAATTCCAAATTAAAATTCTGTGTCAAGAGGAAAACATTAACCAAATTGCAGCCGTTCTTATGAGCCTCATTTAACTCAGGTGCATAAAGTTAAGAAGGCAAATTTACATAAAGCTTGTTTTGAGTTTTAATGTTTCTGTTTTCCTGGGGAGGGGAGGGAAGTCTGTATAGTCATAGCTGTGCAAGGGCTACCAGTAAAATTTAGATATAAAAATTACAAAATTAAAATTCAGCCTTGGCCCCAGGGCAGTGACAAGAAAGAAGGAGAAAGCTAGCTAAACACTGCAAAAGCATCACTGTGTGGATTGCATGCCAAGCAAACTTATCAGGCTTTCCTTTACTCAAAGGGAGAAACTTAAACAGCAAGCGTATTGAAAAAAAGCAGATTCAAATTGCCCAGGAATCAAAGCAATGTTTTCAGTCTTCTTACATCTTCATTTATTTTCTGTTCTCCTTTGCTGTAAAAAAATGTGGGGAGAAATGAGTCAGTGCATTACTTCGGAAAATGTTGACAGTCATCTAGTCATTCAATAAGTACATTTGTGCAGTTTGTCCGGCTTCCATGCTGATGATGTCAATGAGACAGACATGCTCTCCGACACTGACCACCATCAAGGGGGAAGACAGTCCTGAAGAAGGTGGCATAGCGGAAGTTCTCAGACAGGATAGGAGTGAAGAGGTAGGTCCATGTGTAGGCATGAGGGTTGATGTGTTCAGGGAATGCGTTCCAGAAAAAATAACTCAGAAAGGGAAGCTTAAGTTTTTCTCTCCACTCCCTTTGCAAGCTAGGCAAGCACTTCCTTTGGAGGTCTGCAGAGTTGCTTCTCATCTAGGTCACTTAGTAGTGACTAGGTCTCAGATACTGTACTAAATATTTTCTATGTATTTTCTCAATTCTTCCTCCCAAAACGATATGCAGCAGGTTTTAATATTATCCTCGTTGTTATGCACTGAACTGTCACTCCAAAATTCATATGTTAAGCCCTAACCCCAGTACGTTAGAAGGTGACTAATTTTAGAAATAGGGCCATTAAAGAGGTAATTAATTTACAATGGGATCATTAGCATGGGTCCTAATCTAGTATTTCTGGTGTGTGTTTAAGAGGTGATAAGAACACAGGCAGCACAGACCTCTGCGGACACTGCAAGAAGACGGTCTCTGGAAGCAAAGGAGAGCAGGCCTCAGAAGAAAACACCCTGATCTTGGACTTCTGGCTTCCAGAACTGTCAGAAAATGAATTTCTGTTGGCTGGCCACCCAGTCTGTGGTATTTTGTTATAGCAGCCTTAGCAACCTGATACACCTTTTTCTCCCTTACAGATAAGGAAATGGAGACAGACTTGTTGCTGAGTTACACAAAAAGTACCAGAGACAGCATCCGAGATGGGGTCTATCTGACCCAGAGCTTCTCTTAACTCCCAAATGAGAATGCATCCTGTGAGCCCCTGTCTTACCTGGTGTGCTCTGAACCCCACCAGGAATGATCTCCTCTGCACAGCTCCCCCCTCACCATAGTCCCCTTCCTCAGAATACCTAACTCATGAAATGCAAACTTGCACCCTCAGTACACTCATTCATCCGTGGGACCCAGGGACCAGAGCCAACCTGGTTCCTGAAGAAGATCACAGTCCCATGGGAGATGAAAAGTAGCATGACCACGGCAGTTAAAAATAGCAATCCCAGGCACCAAGTAAATGACAATCGTTGATGCAGTTCACAGAGAAAGAGCTGTCTGCCTCTCCACTGACACGTTCCTCTCTCCCTCACCCTTCCATCCACCACAACGTGTATTCTATCCCCATTGCTAATCTGGAATTGCTCTTGCAAAGGTCTCTTAGTTTCCAAATCCAATGGACACTATTTAGTTCTATCTTGTGTGACATTTTTGTACATTTGACACTGTTAGCCATTCCCTTCCTCCTTAATACAGGTTTTTTCCTTGTTATTTTTGGCATGATTCTCTGGTTTTCCTCCTTCCTGACAACTATACTTTTTCAGTTTCCTTAGCTGGCTCCTTCTCTTTATTTGATCTTTCTACATTGGTGGATCTGGGATTCTGTTCTCAGTCCATGTCTTTTCTCCCTGCATAACTCAACCTTGATGGTGACATGCATTCCAGTAATGGCAACCCTTACCTATCACTCCTAATCTTTATCTCCAGCCCATACCTGGTGTCAGAGCTCCAGGCTCATATACACAACTCAGCAGAAAGATTTCCCCCTAACTCTACTCCTTCTCAATTGCCACTCCTGGTGAATCGTACCAAATTGGCTAAGCCAGAAGCATAGGGTACATTAATTTAGGAAGTTTAGGCTTGTGGCAATGGGAATCATGGAGGTCTTCATTTACATTCAGGTTTATCTCTTCCTTAATTTCTTTGATCTTAAGTGTCCTCATCCATAAAAATGAAAATAACAACAATAACTAGCTGGAGAGGCTTTTGTGAGTATGCAATTCAAGTGTCTCCTAAGACAACCCACATGTTCAGTGGTTGGCTAGAAGAACTCATACAACTTAAGCCATTAAATGCACAGTTACAGTTTGACAGTGGAACATACAAACTGAAACCAGCTAAATGAAAAGGTGCATAGGGTAGAGTCCAGGAAAGACCAGGCATAAGGCTTCCAGTTATCCTCTCTAGGAAAGTCATGCAAACATCACTTACTTCTCTCTCAGCAATGTGTGGCAACACACAGACAATGTCACCAGCCAATACTCATCCAAGTACTGGGATTCAGTCACATAGATGTTGCTGACCATTCTCATGGCTGACTTACTCGCCAGCTTCTCCAGAGGTCCAGCAGATACTGTGTGGCCCAAAGCCCAATGACTCACACTGTTAACACAGACTATCTGGCCTGACCCAAGACTTCCCAGTAAACAAGGATATTCTTATCAAGCTAGAGGTTCCTCCCTGGGGCTGTCAAGGGCCTAATCTTTTACTACATGAAGGATGAATGAGTTCATGCATATAACATGTTTCGCACAGTGCCAAAAACATGCTAACTGCTCAGTAAATATTATTGTTAACAGTTTCTTCTTGCGTTCTTCTTTATTTCCCATGTTTAGCCAATGAGCAAGTTCTACCAATACTACCTTTCTCATAATTTTCTCCTCTCCTTTTCATACCACCACCTTTATGTTGAGTGGAAGAAATATCATAATGATATGATTGGACACTACGTTTAAAAAAACCAGGTGAATTTGCAAAAACAATGCCAAGTAAAATTCTAAAAAATAATTTTGAAATTAAAAACTCAATGGATGTCATAAATATCAAACACAGATATAAGAGAAAATTTCCATTTTTAGTTATATTGTAAATTTTTGCACATTTCAATAAGGAAACATGCAAAAGGATCTATTCAACACTATTTGAAATAGTGAAAAATTAGAATTGATAAGGAAGTATATGGAAAATAATGGCATATTTTTGCAATGGAACATTATTCAGAAGTTAAAATGAAGAACTAGATTTCCATGTATAAATTTGTATGAATGTTGAATATATTATAGTAGTTTTAAAAAGTAAGCTACAAAACATGAAGTATTGTGCCATTTATGTAAATTGATAAAACTCGGAATATAACCCTCAGCAGTTTGTGGTCATTGACATAGATTGAAAATGTGTAAACATGGATCAGAAGGCTACACACCAGCTGTAGAAGGTCCCTCACCCCAGGGGGTGAGGGAGGAAGAATGGGATTGTATGGGCCTCAACTGTGTCAGCTATGTTCTGTCTAAAAGAAAAATAATTAAGACTGGAGCAAATATAGCAAACACTCACCACAGATTATTCTCAGTTCTGCAAATGGGTCATGTTCAATATAGTGCATAGAATTACCATTTGATCCAGAAACATCATTCCTAGGTATACATACCCAAAGCCACTGAAAACAGAAATGCAAACAGATGTTTGTCTGCCAATGTTCATAGCAGCATTATCCACAAAAGCCTAAAGACAGAAACGACCCACTTGTCCATCAGCTGATGAATAGATAAACAAAATGTGGCATATGCATACAATAAAATAATATTATTCAGCCTTAAATTGAAATGAAATACTGATACATGCTTCAACAAGGATGAACTTTGAAAAATTATGCTAAGTGAATAAGCCAGGCACAAAAGGCTGAATACTTTATGATTCCATTATATGAAATATTTAGATTAGAAAAATTCATAGAAACAGCAAATAGATCAGAGGTTACTGGGGGCTGGTAAGAAAGGGAGAAGAGGGAGTTAGGACCTAATGGTTAGAGTTTTTTTCAGATGATGAAAAACTTTGGAAATAGTGATGATGGTTGCCCGACATTGGGAATGCAATAAATGCCACTTAACTGTACACTTAAGATGGTTAAAACAGCTAATTTATATATTTTTACCATAATTTTTTAAATTAATAATGTAATAAAAACCATTGAACTGTGCATTTTAAGTGGGTTAATTATATGATATGAGAATTATATCTCAATAAAGCTGTTTTTTTTTAAAAAATAGAAAGAGATTTATTGCAAGAAATTGACTTCATGCACTTGTGGAGGCTGACTAAGCAAGTTGGAAATCCCTGGGGCTGATCGGGAAGGGCTTGCTGGAACTCTCAGGCAAGAGCTAGGCTGCTATGCACACAGAAGGGTGTGTTCTTCCCCAGGGGAAGCCTAAATATGTAGGATGCAGCTATGCTGTATAAAACAGTCTTCCTTTCTTGAAGTAACTGACTGTACATTTTAGTCACATCTACAAAATACCTTCACAGCAACACAGGATTACTATTTAGCTAAATGACTGGCTGTACCTTAGCTAAGTTGACACATAAAATTGACCATCACCTCATGGTTTTATATTTTAGATGCATCTTCTTTCTGTCCCTGACACTGACACACATTCAAACTGTAAGAAGTTCAAGTTCAAAAGGGTCCAGAAGAACTATGGATACATTTTGAAAAATAGAAATTATTTTAATGTGTTATATGAAAATTATTAATATAAATTACTCAGTGGCTTTTAATATCACCTAACAAAAGCTGAGTATTAATGTGTTTTTAACTATCTTCCCTAAAATCTACATTTACCCTTAAAAAAGTCTATGAACCTGGCATGGAGCTAGGATTAAGGATATTAAAATTAGTAAGGCACAACATCTAGCCTCAGGGAGTTCACAGTCTACTCCTGTTTATACAGCAATAAAACACAGTTCTGCCCCAATCACTACATGATGGACTCCACTGAGTTTCTGGGTCTGCCCTACGGTTCACCCTGGTTCAGATGTCTGAGTAAATACTCTCCACTGATTGGCTTCAGAACCTCAGGCATCAGAGTATACCAGCTAGAAAATAGTAAGACATGAAAACACCTCCTATTCTTTCAGAAAGATTAGAGCCACTTCTTTGAGGTATAATTCATTTCACAAAAAGCTTCCCAAAGCAGAACTACTTCAAAGAAGCAGAAGCTAGACATCTGTTCCTGAGATGTGAGAAGACAATGGTCCCACCGCCTGAGGAAACTGATCATTCCTCCCTGTTCTCCAGTTTATCTGCTTTTCATCCCTTCCCCACATTCTTGCTCCTGCACTTCTTCCCCACTTTTCTTTATTTACATCTTTTCCTTCTCTCCTGCCTTGCATGCCTTGGGCCCCCTCATCCTCTCCTTGGTCATTGTTAAGCCCCATGATAGCACTCAGAGTTTAAAAGGATGCCACAATCAATTTTCTAACCTGTTAGTAGAGGAATGAAAAAAAAAGAAAAATTTGGTTTAAGGTATAATGGTAAGAAATAGGAAGGTCTAAATTTTAGTTTTCCTTAAGATTTTAAATGATATAATGTTTTAATGAAGTTCAATAATTATTTTATGTTGACAATGATAATGAACTACCAATGACTTTGTTCATGAAAAGACAGCCGCTCCTACAATGTTACAGCATCTTTCATGTCTTAGAGCTACTTTTCCCCTATTCTTGCTGCCTTTAATCATTGAATCTGTTCTGAAAAAAACAATCAATTCTTTTCAAACTGAAACCGTACAATCTCCATCCTTATTGAACAACAGGCAGCATGCAACCATGCATGAAACTTAATTGTGAACAAATAATTCAGAATTCTATGAAAATTAATTTAATTATGCTCTCAATGTGCTTCTATTGACAGAATGTGCATATAAGTCCTTGAGGACAATAACATGGGTTATGAAATCTAATTCATGTGAGCAAAGGGGTTTTTGTTGTCGTTTAAATCGTTAATTTTTTTCTTTCTCTCAGAAACAGTTATGTCCAAGTGAGCAGTTTCAGTGCTGTTGGAGAGGAGATGCTAAGGCAAACATATTATTAAACTAGGAGATTCCTCCCAAACATTCTAACATATTCCAGTATCACTTGCCTTCTAGGCATCAAAATATCAGTGCAAGAGTGTACACTGTTAGTCAACACACAACCCCAGCATCACATATTCCCTGACATTTTAGTTGAACAAATACCCAGAGGACCCTCCCAGGTGGATGTAACTTGGCTTTGGGCAATTAGTGTCCAAAGCCACATTAATGTTGTCTTTCTGAATCTGCAACTTGACAGCCTGATAAACAATAGCACTGAGAGAGGTGTGAACTTCCACTATTTATCTCAATGGGCTGTTAACTTTGAAACCTAATTATGATCACTTAAATGCCAACACTGTTAATCATTTCACTGCTGATCAGTGTACCAGAAACATACAGCCATAGTAATGTGCTTCTTCCTGGGGCTGCCGGACTCAATTGCCATGTCCTGATGTGCTTTTTCAGAATGTCCTCTTGTTAGTAGCATCAACCTCAGATGGTTTAAATGGGTATATTCAGCACCTGAGTCCTTCCTTGAGCAAGCAAAGCACCTAGTACTCTGTTTAAAACAAACAGGAGGACTGGATATATGTTGTTTCCCTTTGTTTGTTGGTTTTTAAACAAGCGATTGACTTTTCTTTATGGTAATTTCTTAAATCCCGTAAGTCCTGTGGAAAGCTGAAGCCTTTGGAATAGAAGAGTCATCACTGATATGATGTAAAATAGGAGCAGAGAGGGTGGTTTTCCAAAAGTCTCTGGGGCGAATTCACAGTATAATTGAATTGGAGACATTTCCAACATCATCGACTCAACCTCCCATCGAAAGTGGGAATCCTTTTACAAAATCTGACCGAAGTCGGCAAGCTGCTGTCCGAATGTTTTCCTCGTGAACTCACTGCCTAACACAGAAATCAGTTCCACTGCTTGCCGAGGTTTGCTTCTTAGAAGATTCTTCCTCATATTTCGTGTAATTTTCCCTTGTATAATTTTCATCCTTTGACCCTAATTCAATTATTACCGGAAAATATTCATCCTCTCATCTATCTTCAAATAGTTTTCCTTTCAGGTTTTCCATGGTAAATACCAGCAATTCATTTATAATGGCCTTCCTTTATTGAATAGCTCTTACGAGTTATGTGTATTACAGGTATTAATTATCAAATCCCCAGAAGTGGACATTATCTTATGATTATACAAATTAGCAAATTATAAGTCAGCAAGGTTAAGCAAATGAGGTTAGTAAGTGAAAAGGGGAGTTTGAGCTCTGGCAGGGCTCTGCTGTCTCCTCAGCACACTATCTTCTAACCAGTTTCTCGAGTATTTCTCTTTTCCGTTGCTATGCCTTTCTTTTTGGAAGCCCTTTTCTAGCTTAACAATGTCATCTACTAAATAGGTATTGTTACCCCTATTTTATAACTAAGGAAACTGAGGTTCAGAAAAAATAGAAGTTTCTCTAATTCCTGTATCAGTGTTTTAATACTTTTTGTCATTTCCTTATGAAATTGTTTGAGCTACCCTATATGCAGACATTGAAGCAATAGGCCAATATGATTGTCTAATCACTAAACTGAACAATCAAAATGAATAAAAAATAATACTAAATGTAAGCTGTAATTAAAAAGTAAATTTTTTTAAAAAAAGAAACAACAGGCCAGAATTGGCCAGCGTGGGACTCCCAGGCAGCCGTGTTCTTCCACGAGGGCCAACGTGGATGTAACTATTGGTGGCATTTTCCCCCACAGAGCTCAGGTGCAGAGTGCCTTCCAACCTAGGGCTCTGGGCGGCCTACACACCTATCAATCTAACAAAAGAATAAACCCTGTTTGTCATCTCAGGCTATCCAACAATGGTCACTAATCTGTGCAGATTAATAACACATTAAATTGCATATAACAAATTTCAAATGTGACAAATATGGTTAATTGGGATGAATTAACATTGACAAAAAAGTGTATAATGAGAAAAATGTACAACAGTAGAGTAAAAGAAAATTATTATATTAAAAGCAAGCATTTACTAAAAGTGCAAATTCAGATGGGGTGTGGCCTTAAAGGGTGTGCAGTTTGTTGACAGATTCAGAAACCCAAGAGATAAAGGCTTTGAGCAAACAGAAGCTGGTAATTTCCCACTTCGGGATGATTTTAAGTGGCCCCTTGTTTGCAGTTTAGAAGAGTTCTGCATAATACACATCTATTTTTCCCAGAAAAATTACCTAAAAATTAGTGGCTATTGCTTCATGTGTGAAGGAAGAAAGATGATGAAAGAAAAACAAAGGAAAAAAGGAGGCCAAAATCCAGTTCAATACATGTTAGGGCAGAATTTGACTTGTGCAAAAAGGAATGCAATGGAAAACAAAAATCAGCCTGAAATGGAAAAAGGGTCCAGTGGAAAACAAAAGTTCACATCTTTCCTAAGGCCAATAGGAAAAAATAGCCTAAATATTTACTTCTCTAAAGAGTTTCTCATTATAGGCTAGAAACACTTAGCCTCACAGAAAAGGTTTAGGTCAGTGGTTCTCAAAATGTGCTCCTAAGACCAGCAGTATCAGCACTATTTGGAAACTCATTCCAAATACAAATGTCAGGCTTACCCTAGACCAAACGAATCAGACATTCCAGGAGTTGGATGTGAAGCTGAAACTGCGAGGGGATTCTGATGCTCAAGTTCAAAAACTACTGGTTTATGGGAAGTCTGTAGTGAAGAAGTTGGGAATGGCCCAGATGCAGTCAATATTGTCATTATCTGAAACCAGCCACCAACTAGCTCTCTGCATCCATTACAACTAATTAAATTTCAAAATTAAAAAGAAGCAAATCCATGCACTCATATTTGAAGTCTGTGCTCCAATGCACCTCTAACCAAACCCTGCCTGGGAGCCTGCATATTTTGGCTATTTTTTACACTGTCCTAAGTAAGCTCTGTGCCTGAGTTGCTAAGCAGAAAATTTAAGGAGAGATTGGATATGTACATGAAATTTTAAACAGTTTACATAAAACCTTTGGGCTCAATCTTTCAAGTGTATGTTTCTTGCATACAACCTAGGAAAATGTTCCTAAAATCTACTGAAAACTTTTGAAAACCCAAATTTTTCCACCCAAACTCTGAAAATGCACAGTATTCAGAGTCATTTTATTTAAACCAAATTATAATCTAATGATTACACTCTAATGATCATTTTTTTCTGAACAAAATAAAAGCATTATTTCTTCAATAAATTTCTAAGATTTTCTCAAACAACTGTTATTTATTCGAAAATGGCTATTTTTCTGAAATCCTGCTTGACACTGGCTGGGTTCTGCTGCTCATAGATGCATGTCAAGCTCTAAAATAACAACAAACCCAGACAGAGTGATTTTTTGTGTTTATTTTACCCATCAAAATGAGTTCACATCCCTTAAGGTCACCAACCAAGGCAACCCAGCAAAGTACCCTTCTATTTTGCAAACTTAAGTTGGAAGTCCTGCTTCAAGATGTTTTTAATCAGAACTATACTTCTGGACCACCTAAGGACATGCAGATTCTCATTTACACATTTTATTTATCTAAGAGAAGGAGAACAGGGGCTGCCACCAGGATCTATAGCCCAAAAATATATCATTGAAGATATTTGGACCATCAAGAGCCAACTAGCTCTCTCCTAGATTGTCATGTCTTTTTCTACAGAATCGCTGGACTAGTACTTAAGATAATCATATAATCTTTATGTAGAAGCAGTTAAGAACTATGAAAGGTCCGAGATTTTTCCCAACTTACAAGCTAACAAGTTAGCCTGCCACAGTTACGTAGGAAAAGACATGAGAATCTTGGGTCAAAGACAAAAGATTTTATTACTCAGAGCAATAGCAGTAGCCAGAAGGTCAGCACTTGTACCAGTCACCCTGGCCCTGACTCCCACAAAGTATTCCGTGAAGGCTAGATGATGTCTGCACACACAGTGGGTTACATCACAGGAAAGCAACTCTGGCCTTAGGGAACCTGAATCCTTTCTAGTCAGCAGTGAGCCTCCTTAATCTTTGCCCCAGAGAGAGACATGATCTTGACTACACTGAAGAGTCAACAAGCCTGCCTTTCATTTCACAGGGAGACTCTGTATCTTTTAAAACTATTCCTTATTTAAACTTATTGAAAAGATAATTTAGAAAAAGGCAGTCGGTTTTCTGCTTACGAGACAAACAGAAATTCAAGAGATCCTTGGAAAATTCTGTCCCAGCAGTGACCAGGGCCGCAGACAATGGAGGAGCCATCTTTCTGGGTTCACACCAGAGCTCTTGGGCACGCTACTGAAATTCTCAGTCTGTTTCACAATCTATAAAATAGAGATATTAATAGGAAGCATTTCAGACAGTTGCATAAAATACGTGATGTGATGCCAACATATGTAAAGCATTTTTCACAATGTATGATACAGAGTGAGCATTTAAATATTACTATTCTTATTCCTGTTATCACCACAACTGGGGGAGTTGGGGGCATATCCTCAATGTCACAGAATTCCCCATTATAATAGGTCCTTCAAATTTCCAAACTCTAAAAAATAAAATGCAACTGTAGAAAAATTATAGAACATGATACATGATACTACATGAATTATGAAAAACCACATTTATATGTATTCAAATATTTAATTGTCATACATAATATATTGCTTTTAAAAGAACTAATCAAAAATAAGTATCATCTTATGGAAAATCCAAGCTCTGTCACTTCAGACTGTCCCCCTCCACCTCCTTTACCACCACACCCAGCGATCTTCAGTCTCAGTATGACTGAGAGAAAGTCACATAGTGTATTTGAATTTCAATCATGTATTTACTAGGGCCTGTCTTGGTGTCCTTAGACAATATCCAGAAATGTAGGCTGAAAAAAAACTCAGTTTGGTGGACTGGTAGGAATTTGAACAGCCAAGTAAAAAACTTCAGTTAATCAGAGGCAATACTGTATACTAGTAAGAACGTGGAGTTAGATGTAGAATCAAAAGTCAAGTTCAGGACTTGCTGTCTGTGTTATCATGATTAAAGATTAAATATACTACTACATGCAAAAAATCATTAGTAGCACTAGGTATATAGTAGAGATTACATAAAAGTTATTTCTCTTTCATTTCTCCATTAATTAATCCATGTTGACTCATTGAAAGTTTTTTAGGGCTTGGACAGCCCTTGTCCTCTCCGTGTTTCCGATTAATTATTTGGATGAAGGTGTCAATGGCATAATTGTTATACTTTCAAGTGGCACAAAGCTGGGAGAAACAAGCAATACACTGGATGACTGAATTAATATTTGAAAAGCTCTAAACAGCCTAGAAACTTGGCCTAGTTCAAAATCATAAGATAACATTACATAGGGATAAATGTCAAGTCCCCTACTTGGTCCTAGGTTCCACACATCTAGCTCCATATATTACATGATAGAGAAACTCAGACCTGTGTTTATTAAAACAATATGATGCAATGAATATGATGCTTTGAATATGATTCAAAGATGAATATGATGCAATGTTTTGCAAAAAGTCGTGGAGGTCTTTACAAACCAAGTTATGGGGTTGTGACAGTCCAATCTGCTTTCCAGATTCCAACTTTACTTAAATACTAGAATTTTGTGGGCAGGGGAACCGTATCCAATACTATTGGATCACTGCCTATTCTAATACACTTTACATTTCCTGAATGGCGTTTGGTATGCAGTTCCCTCGCATTCAGCTGGGGCAACTTGAAACAGAAGGCCTTTCAAAGGGACCCCAGTGGTACCGATCAGGCACCCTGGAGAGCTGGAAGGCACCTTCCGACCCTCCAAGGCTGAGCGTTCCCCAGGCCTCCACCACACTCCCCTGTTGCTCCCACTCAAAAGCTGTCTTATCTTCTCAAATTATTAAACAATTTTCTTAAAGAAATTAAATTACATTTAAATTATTGACATTTAAAAAGACTTCATGTTAATAATATTAAATAGGGGGAAGAGAAAAGGACATACTTAAAAACCAATTATCTTCACTGAATTCAATCTTACAATTTGCCTGCAATTCATAAAATGATTCCAGCTGTGTTTCTTTTGGTTTTTGCTGCTAGGAGTACTTTAATGAATAGTCCTCAAATCAATACGATGTCTTTCTTGATTCCCCTCAGGAATCTTTATAGCAAAATCTTCAGAATGATCGCATGATAAATGTAAAAGGTTGTGGTACTATTGTTAGAAACACAAAGGGCAATGGTCCTGAATCTCCCCTCTGAGTTTTGGAAGTGCTGACTTCAGATTCCTGAGCCTGGCGGTGCCTTGCCTCCCTTCCCGAACCATGAATTCTTCCCTCTGGTTACCTCTTCCTGCGTCCCTGATCCCCTTGTCTTGTCTGCAGCTCTCCTGCCCCAAAATTTCAGGCTCAGCTGTGCCCTGAACTCTAGGGACAGCCTTGTCTTTATCCAAGGGATTTCATGGAAGTACTGGAATTTAGCATTAATGCAGTCTAGCTTCTAGCCCTTGGAGCACTTGTTTCTCAGTAACGGAGTTTTGGTTCCCAAATTCCCAAACTCTGGAACAGTCTCTCTCAGTTCCTTTGTTCCCAAATCCATTCCCTCACAGTCTGCCCACCTCCTCAGTTCCTGTTGAACTAAAACCTGTCTTATGTGACAGCTAATCTCTCACCAACTCACCGAAAGAAACTGCAGTTCTTTTTTTTAGTGTTTGTGATTCTTTGTCAAAGTCAAGACTTAGACCTTAAAATCACCATCATCCTCATTTCATCTAAGAAATACACTTGAACCTTTCCTTGGTAACCTTTCATCTGTTAAGACTGTAGGCATTGAACAAGACACTGTGCCTACCGTCATATTCTCTCATGTTTTTTTCTTCTTTAAAATTAACAGTGAGGAGAGGCTTAGGAACTTCCAGGACATCTTTAAATGCTCCAACATCCGAATTATAGGGGTACCAGAAGGGGAAGAGGAAGAGCCACCAGTGGAAAACTTATTTGAACAAATAATAAAGGAGAACTTTCCCAACCTGGCAAAGGAAATAGACTTCCAGGAAATCCAGGAAGCTCAGAAAGTCCCAAAGAGGTTGGACCCAAGAAGGAACACACCAAGGCACATCATCATTACATTAGCCAAGATTAAAATGAAGGAGAGAATCCTAGAAGCAGCAAGAGATAAGGGGACAGTCACCTACAAAGGACTTCCCATCAGACTGTCAGCTGATTTCTCAAAAGAGTCCTTACAGGCAAGAAGGGGCTGGAAAGAAGTATTCCAGGTCATGAAATCCAAAGACCTACATCCAAGATTACTCTATCCAGCAAAGCTTTCATTTAGAATGGAAGGGCAGATAAAGTGCTTCTGAGATAAGATCAAATTCAAGGAGTTCATCATCACTAAGCCCTTATTATATGAAATGTTAAAGGGACTTACCTAAGAAAAAGAAGTTAAAAAAACATGAACAGTGAAAGGACAGCAAACTCACAGTTATCAACAACCACACCTAAAACAAAAGCAAACTAAGAGGACAGCTAGATCAGGAGAAGAACCATAGAAATGAAGATCACATAGAGGGTTAGCAACAGGGGAGTGGGAGGAGGAGAAGGGGGGAGAAGGTACAGAGAATAAGTAGCATAGACGGTAGGTAGAAAATAGATAGGGGGAGGGCAAGAATAGTATGGGAAATATAGAATCTAAAGAACTTGAGACACATGGTCATAAACTAAAGGGGGGGAATGGTGGGGGAGGGGTGTGCAGGATGGAGGGGAATGAAGGAGGAAATAGATCAACTGTAATAGCATAATTAATAAAATATATTTTAAAAAATAAAAAATAAAATTAACAATAAAATAACTTTTTTAAAAAGAGCATGAGAGAATATGACTTATCCGAGAAACCACAGTTCTGCCTCTGAAGTCATGAAAATGGTGGGCAGCACGGGAGGACCCTAACCCGAGTCCTGTGACAGTCTGAGCCCTGCACCACCCAGTGAACCTGTTCTTTGTTTTTTGAGGTAACCAGTGACTTCTTAGTCCCTAAGTTCAATAGACTATCCTTAATTCTCATTTCACTCCACCTTTTCTCCAGTACTTAACATTATTGAACACCACTCTTTCATCTCCTCTCCCCCACCACTGACAATTCAGTGTCTTTCACATAAATATTTCATTTTGCAGTTAATAACAACATCTTTCTCCAGGGTACCCGTTAAAAATCTGAAAATTCCAAAAATTCCTTCCATCTACCCTGCCCCCATTTTCAACTGTCACAAATCCTGTTGATTCTACACCACAAGAGCTGACTTCTCCTCATGAATATCTCTGCCTTGTCCTTAGTTCAGGCCTTGCACCTTTGCAAGAGCCTCCAGCCAGCCTCTTCACCCCATCCTCGGTCTCATTGTCAGGGAGAGCTTTCTAAGTACCAGGTCTCGCCAGGGGCAGATCCAGGTTTTGTGAACCCTGAAGATCCCCATTTCAAAGGCCCTCTGTAAAATAAAGGATTTATTTTTCAAATTTGGCAAAAGCCTATGACCATTGGCACAGTACTTGGGATCTTTCCAGTCTTGGAAAGTCCTGTGCAAACAAACGGCCCTGACACTTTCACATCATTCAGTTTGTAGCAAATGCATGTCTAGCCAAGGCCAGGCCAGTCCTATGATGAAAACTTTCAATGGCTCCCTCCCAGGTTGAAGATGGTATTCCAAGTATTTTACAAACACCCACACATCTGCATATATCTTCACTTCCAGGGCATAGTCTGCTCTCCAGTCCCTTAAAAGTAGTTACCATTCTCCAAATCAAGAAGCCTTTCATTCCTTAATACCATTTGGCAAGCTGTTCTCACATCTGTAATGCTTTTTCCTTCTTAACCTGGCCAAATCATATGCAACTTTTAAGGACTTGGCAAATTCAGCCTCATTTACCTCATTTGTTAAGACTTCTAAGAGTGATTTAGTCATTTCCTTATGCTGGACTCATAAAACTTTGTATTTTTACTTACATTCTAATACGACCATTGTATTACAATTGTTTGAAGTTTGCTTTCATCTCTGGCTGGGGATGAAGAGGCCATGTTTCATTCATTTTATATCACCTGGTAGAGTGGCAGCCCCATATAAGACACTTAATGCTGAGTGAGGGAGTAAATAAATGATTCTAGGTCTATCGCCTCTTGCTTCAAAACTCATGGACATGGGTCTCTGTTCAGCTTACTTATGACTCCCCTCTGAGCCACGCTGATAGAGAGCCCCTGCCAGTCAGCATGCTCTGAATAACTATACCCACCTGGTTGAATTTCCTGTCATCCGCTATTGAATCCATCTTTTCGTTCCCTTAAGACATGCTCCAGCCCGATAAAATACTATGTGCTAGTTTCTAGTTCATATTTATTCATTATCTTCAGCACATTATGTCACAACAAAAGAGAGAGAGGAGGAGACTTAAACGACTATCACATTAACTCCTGGTGGTTATTGTAATACAACTGTACTAATAAGAACAAGTGTACTGTGACAGGAAATTACCCCATCCTGCTAGGATATATATGTCTTATAGTTTTAAAAAGTTTTCTAGGAAAAGATGATGGAGGAGAATCACATCTAATTTCTGATCATTGGCTTTCCCATAAAATAGATTATTTTACTGGCCTCTTCTCTTATGCTTAGATAGAGAATATATATATAATATTATATAGAGAATATATATATCCTCTGATATATATTAGAGAATATAAATATATATATATATTCTCCTCACCAAAGGACATTTTTCTCACTGCTTTTAAAAAGAGGGGAAGAGAAAAAAATATTTATATGAGAAAAACATTGAGTGGTTGTCTCCTGTTCGCACCCCTACCAGGGATCAAACCCCAAATTTAACTTTGTGCTCTGACCTGGAACTGAACCTGCAACCTTTCATCATATGAGATGATGCTCCTACCAACTGAACACACCAGCCAGGGCAGTCTGAGATATATATATATATAATTAAGATTTGCTTCTCGGAACCGGTTATATTTACATGTAACAGACATTTGAGAACCAATTATCCTCTGACCTGTATGATCCTAATGAGCATGCAAAGAGTTGGAAATAGCCATTTGACAGAATGTCAGCTTGACCTGTCGGGGCTCTCCGGGTGCTGTCTTCAGGCATTTAGAACCTTCACACAGCCTGTTACGGGCTGTGCCAATAGGTGTCCAACTATTGGGCAAGTAATTTTACCTCTCTCAGCCTATTTGCTTGTCTGAAAATCAACTCGAGATTAAATTAGATGAATGTAAAGCACTTAATGCAGAGCTTATTAACCGTTCTGCTCTTGGCTTAGAACACCTACATACACACACACACACACACACACACACACACACCACTGCTTTATAGATTAATTTAAATACCCATCAAATAAATATCTTTACTGTGACTTCAACTGGACAAATTTGGGCAACTCACTTAAATGTGATGCTATCAATTTTAACTCCAAAATGCAAGTGAAGCCAAAATATACTAGTATAGGGAAAGCTCAAAGTATAAAATCCTGAAGAAAAAAAATGAAATAAACAGACGTGTGCATTGATCATCCATATAAAATAGCTGCTAGCAAGACTGTGCCTGGTCATAATTGCTAAACTGCTGTAATATTTGTTTATGACCATCTACCCAGAGAAAGTTTTTAGTGTTGCCTTAGGACTGTGCGAGCAATATGGAATCCTCATGGTGCATAAGGACAAAGTCTGTGATTGACTAGGTGACATTCAAGAAAGAGTAACATCCCTGATCCTCACCGTCTTCTTAAATTCTTTATGTTTATCTCTCTAAATTTAATTGAAGATGCAATTATAAACCTTCTGGTACATTTCCTTGCTCTGCACAGGGTCTTTAAAAGCAACCATGATCATTTAGGTATGTTCCTGTTAATTGACACATGTTTTGCACTCAACTGGTAAGATCTGGTTCTTTTGCTTTGAAAGCTGAAGCAAAGTGAACACATCCCAAATTGATTTTATACAAGTTTTACTACTTACTTTTCTAACCCCCACAACTGTGAGTGGTAGCAAGGTTTCCCCAGAGACCTGCTACTTGAACAGGCTCTTGTGAAGCAATTTTGCCTGCAGAGTCCCAGGAGTAGGCAAGCCAGCCATGAAAAGAGCTCTGAGATTGGCCTGGAGTTCATGACGAGAGGAAAGATTTCACTGCTCAGGGACAGATACTCCCAAAGGTGCAGGTTAAAGGGAAACCAAAAATAGTCCATAGTAGCCTACAAATTATTTTGAATAGTTTGCCTAAACATTTGGAAGAAAAAACCTCAGATCTTTAAAAACTAATGAAACCTGAACTAGGTAAAAACTCATTTGCCTTAAAATGAAAGTTTTCACCAGCAAAGGATACTGCAAATCTTAAAGACCAGTACCTTGCCCTTCACGTTTATCCCGTCATGTCAGCAGCCTTAAAATGTTTATGGAGTTCAGTAGAGAATAAAGAAATATAACCACCAAGTGTTCCGATGCAAACATTCGGATTTCATCCTTCTATAATTTTTTGGCCTAAATTCCTAAAGAAAAATATTCAGTCAGATTTTAATCCTCAAATATTTATTCAGGATATGTCTTTTCTACAAGTTGATATGGAGTAGGTTTTTTGTGGTCTATTTTTAGGTTTTAAAAGCAATGTGCAAAAAATTATGTAATGTGTTGCCTTATTGTAATAAAGAAGCAAAAATAAGAATATATAAAATGAGGGGGTTTTGCCAAAAAGAAACACAGGAATTATAAACCAGAAACCAACACATTTGATGACCTGTAATGATAGTGAGAGAAAAAAGGTATCAGGAAGTAAGATTTCACTGACTATACCTCTTTGTATTATTTTACTTTTTAATTATGTAAATATTTTACATATTCAAAAACTAAAATTAAACCATAAAAAGTATGTGCTAACTTGGGATACAAAAAAAAACCAAAGGAGACTAAATGTATATCAGATTGATTTTAAATAATAAAATAATCACAGAGAAAAGAATCAATTCAAATAACTTTTGAACATCATATTCTGCCCATAAATTTTTGTGAGATATATACTAAAGACACAGAATTGCAAAATAGCCATATGTTTTACTCAGTGGACTTATTGTTAAAGTAATATTGGTAATATAATTTCTCATTGTTTTATTTATATTATATGATATCACAAATAAAAAAATTTATTAATGTTATTAGGAATACAAATTTTCACTGTAAGAAAAAAAGATATAAGTATGAAGTAAAAGATGGCAAAGAAAATGATACCATGGTGTTAAATTTGAATTAGAAATATTGGAAGGATATTTCTTAACTATTTCCATTAAAATGGCATAAAATAGTGTTTCCCAGAGTGAATTCCATGCTCTTCCTACATCAGAATCATATAGGATGTTATTGGAAATGCAGATTTCTAGGTCCTTTGACAGAATGATTTAGTCCGAATCTCTGGGAGTGGTATCTACGAATATAAATGTGTAATTAACCCCTTTATTTTTTTAATATTTTTTATTGATTATGCCATTACATTTGTTCTATTCCCCCCTCCATTCCCCTCCACCCTGCACACCCCTCCCCCACCATTCCCCCCCTTTTAGTTCATGAACACGTGTCTCAAGTTCTTTAGATTCTGTATTTCCCCTACTATTCTTACCCTCCCCCCATCTATTTTCTATTTACTGTCCATGCTACTTATTTTCTGTACCTTCTTGAAATAACTGTACCACATGCACAGGTCCCACACACCGTCTACCCTGTTTCCCCATGGTAACATCCTGTAAAACTACAGTACATCATCACAACTGGAACATGGACACTGGTACCATTAAGATACAGAACGTTTACAGCACTACCAGGAATCCTCATGACTCTAACCCTTCCTTAACCACCGGCAACCCCTTTACATTCACCTCCATTTCTGCAACTTTGTCATTTCAAAAATATTATATTAACAGATTTATATAGGATGTAACACTTTGGGACGGGCTTTCTCCTTGGAGATTTATACAGGTTGCTGTATGTACCAATGGTTCATTCCTTTTTATTGCTGAGTTGTACTCCACGGGATGGATGTGTCCACATTCACCCGTTGAAGGACACCCGTGTTGTATTCAGTTTGCAGCTGTTGTGAATGAAGCCTTTATAAACATTTGTGTACAATGTTTTATGTGAACATAAGTTCTCATTTCTCAAAATAAACACTCAGGAGTACAATTACTGGGTCATATGGTGGTGGCATGTTTAGTTTTTTAAGAAACTGTAAATCTTTTATCCAGCAAGGTTATATCATTTTATTTTCCCACCCACAATGTATGTGATCCAGTCTCTTCATATTCTTAACAGCACTTGGTGTTGCCACTAGTTTTCATTTTAGTCATTCTGACAGGTGACCTCTCATTGTGGTTTGAATTTGCATGTCCTGAGTGATTAATGATGTTGAATATCTTTTCATGTGCTTTCTTGCCATCTGTGTATCTCCTTCAGTGAAATGTCTCTTTGTGTATTTTCCCCACTTTATTGTATTGGGTTTCTTAAATCATTTTTACTGAACTATTGACTTGGGAGCTTCTTTATGTACTGCAGATACGATTTCTTTGTCAGAAATATAGTTTGCAAATATTTTCTTCCGGTCCATATCTTGCCTTTTGATTCTCTCGACAGGCTCTTTAGCAGAGCAAAAAAAAATTAGTTTAAATGAAGTCCAATTTATCAAGTTTTTCTTTTTCGGATTGTGCTTTTGGGGTCAAGTATAACAACTCTTTTCTTAAAGGTGCTAAAGAGCTTCTCCTATGATTTTTCTAAAAGTTTTACCATTTTGTATTTTCTGCTTAACTCAGTTGTGCACTGTAAGTTAATTTTTGTGGAAGGTGTGAGATTTAGGTCAAGATTCATTTTTTCACTTACAGATGTGCAATGACACCAGCACCATGGAACGTTTTTGTGACTTTGTCAAAAACCAGATGGGCACCTTTTTTTAAAAAGCTATAAAAGACATTTGGGCAATAATTGGGGACATTAGAAGATGGACTGAATACATAGAATTATTATCAATTTTGTGATAATAGTATTCTGGTTATGAAGAATGCATGCTGGACTGTTTATGAGTTGTGCTGTGATATCTACAACTTTCTAATAGTCAAGTAAAATATAAATATAAATATAGATAGAGAGTAAATGAGGTAACATGTTAACAATCAGTGAATGGAGGTAAAGGGAACAGGGTAGCCATTGAGCCACTCGTTCAACTATTTTGAGAGTTCAACATTTTTCACAATTAACAATTTGGGTCGTGTGGGTATTGTCTGCTGACTCCTGTTCATTAGGGCAGAGAGAGCAAGAATGGAAGTCCTCCAGTCCCCACGCTAAATACATACAAATTTGGAATTATTTTTTCTTCAATATATGACTAGACTTGAAAGCAAGAAAAAGAAAGCTTAACTTCCAGAAATAAAGAGGACTTAAAGCAAGGTATTGCTTGGAAACAACTGAACAGCCCAGGCGCACCTAAAACTGGGCAGGATGAGACCCAGGAAGGATTTTCAATGTGAAATTAAAAAAAGAAAAATCAACCTCACAGAATCTGCATGGCTGCCGGCTATCTGTCCAGAGATGTGAGTGAGAAACAAGAGGGTAGAAATCAGAAACCCAGCCCAGCCTCATGAGCGGACATGGGCCAACTCCCCACTAGTCCAGAATCTATAAAAGTCCCAGGAAAGTGAATGGGAACTAGCCCCATGGGAGAACCTCCTCCCTCCAGTGGAGGAAGACAAGCCAGACTGGGGCAGAAATGAGGGAATGGACTGCTACTTTATTTGGCTATGCTTAAAAAAAATTCTCAGTTCTCAGCTGAAAGTTCCCTTGCCTCACTGCAGGACCTGGAGGTGAGAAGATATTTGAAGGTGATTGTGGCCTCTGCAAATATGTTTTAACCCTAACCATCAAATTTTCTGCATGTCCTAAAATTTCCTCATCATTAAACAATCTGTTTTACTTGGGACGGGGTATCATTTTGTATTTTGTTTATAAGCAAAAAGACACAGATTATTTGCAATTAATGTAGATCTCTACATATTTCAATCCTTCGTGGAGACGACCCCTGTCCTCCTGTTTTGGTGAAGTATTTCTGAAAGCAACTTCTTCTCAGAGATCTTCCTGTCTCTTATGTTCTGATGGTTTACTGAAGAACTTATTCTTCCACACTAACCTGTCCCTTAGCATCTCCTCATCACGCTGCTGCAATCTACTAAGTGCTGCTTGTGGCTTCTAACATCTGACGGCTTGCAAGAATAAAGCACGCTTATGCACATATTTCCATTTAAAAGGTCACTGCTTTTTTTTTAAGTGCTAGATATTGGCCCAATTTAAATTCCATTCTGAGTATGAGAGAATGGAGATTGATTTTAGGGAATGATCAATACCAATGGTAACTCTATTTGGCTTTTTAAAAAAATTTTTTCAATCATCACTCATCTCGTGGCTTGTGGCCTCCTCTCAGGACCTGCATTCCTGTCCCAAGTTGGTCTAACTCACGCCCCTTCTCCTAGAACCTACACAATGATAGATGCTCACTGGTGAGATTGTTCTCTTGCTGGATGATTATAATTTTGAGGAAATGCTCTTTCGGAAGGGATCTGAAAACTGCTCTCTTGTAATTGTCACGAGTCAGTCCTAACTCTGCACTCTAGAGACACAGCCGATGTGTCTGATTTGTGGATTCTTATTTGCAAATTTACCTACTCACTTCAAATGTATTTGTATACCCAAAATCAGAGCTCCCAACACTTTTGTGGTCATTTGCAGACATGAGCAGAGTGGCAAAAAATTTTAGTAACCCAAAACACACATTCCCTTAGATGCAGTTTGCTCTTGCTATCATACCATGATTTTCCAGGTGAGCTGTGGTTCTCCCAGGCCTTTCTGCTCCTCCCTTTTATTAGTGCATCATTCCTGACCCTCATTTTATAATCTGTTAAACTAGATTATTGTTAAAAAAACTTACTCCTCAGAGTAAGTGTATGTGTGTATGTGTGAAAATGTGTATGCCTTGGTTTCACATACAGCAACTTGGATACATCCTATTCTTCAATAAGCACCTATCACAGGCCTTCTGCATTCCCAACTCTAGACAGGGGAACAGGAAGCTAGAAATTTACTTTATCTTGGAAAACAGGGGTCCCCAACCCCCAGGCCAAAGAACTGTGCTGGGCCGCACTGCAGAAGGTGAGCAGTGGGCGAGTGAGCAAGCGAGACGTATTTACAGCCGCTCCCCATCATTCGCATTTTTACCGCCCGAGCTCTGCCTCCTGTCCGATCGGCAGTGGCATTAGATTCTCACAGGAGAACCTATGCATTTGAATCATCCCAAAACTACACCCCACCCCCACCCCCTCACGCCAACCCTGTCCAGGAAAAAATGGTCTTCCACGAAACAAGCCCCTGGGGTCTGAAAGGTCAGGGATCAATGTTGGAAACAAACAAAGTTGGCATACATAAAACCAAGTAACATTAGTGCTATGTGCTCATCACCACTTAAACTATTTCACAGTTGAGACGTACTGGTAGTGCATTCTGGAAGGAGTAGTGATTTGTTGGTTGACAAAGGAAAATCGGGCTTGCGGTTTGGACCACATGTGTACAGGCACATGCAGATGGCCACAGTGTCATTTAGTGCTGAGATGCACGCCAACAATGGGAAGTTCAAGAGGATCAACAGAGAACTTTGGGAGAAAGTCCCAACATCATTTTTATTGCCTGTAACCACAGCCTATAATTATCACTCAATCAGACGTTTTTTGGTTCATGTTTACATATCTCTGCAGGCCTTAGCATTGCTCTCATGGTATACCCAAGTAATCCTAGGGAGCCGGGTTTCCTACGTAGATTCAAGGCCACGTTTACCTGACTAATGATTGCCTATAGCCAGTCAAAACTGCATTTAAAGCAATGCTATTTTTATTTGTTCTTTGGAAACAATCAAATTACTCGCTATGAATTAAGAGACGATAATAAGAAAAAAGCTGTTAAAGGCAAACGAGAAGAATAAACAAAATAAAGAGAATGAGCTAGTGTTTGTCACACAGAGTCTGACAGCCTCCACTCATTAGCTGTTCCATTGCCTGCCCAGCCCCAGAATGAAGCGGCTCTAAAGAGGTGCAGCCATACCGAGTGTTGGGATTTCAATAGCCCTGTACACACACACACACACACACACACCCCTTCAGAGACATGCCTTCCAAATTCTGAGGAGGCACCGGACATTTTGTAAAATTACCCCGGAATACTTTTTTTTTTGGCTTCCCTGAGGAAGGGGGTTAGGGGAAGAAAAATATTTTTAAAAGACTATAAATCTGTCCTCAGGTCATATGCAATAGACCATACTGTCTGCGTGTTCCTTCTTTAAACTGGTAATGGAGTGGACACAGAGAAATTTGGAAAGGCAAGTAAAGTCCTTTACTATCTCATTCTTCACTGGAGATTGGAGACTCAAAAGCCGTCAGCTCACCCACACCATTTCGATCTTACCCCGCACCAAAAATGCCCATCCAATGGTGCTGGTTCTCAGAGGCATGAGAAGGGCTCACAGCCTCCGAAGCACCACTGTGTAAGGCAACAGGAGGCTCCAGGAAAGTGGGGAAGAAGAAGGCCCGAGTATCAGGCATTTTTACTCTGCCTTAATAATTGAGAAATAGTAAAACACAAACTCTATTCAGAATTAAATGCTGATTTAAAGAGCAGCCAAACAGGAAAGCTGGACCCTCTAAGTTCCCGGTCTTACCTGGGCAGCTGAGGATGGAGACGGTTCTCCTTTCTGAACAATGTATTTGCTAATGCTGCTGCTGCCGTTACTATTATTATTATTATGAGCAATCTACTTCCTTCCCACTGGGACAATGTATTGATTTATCCACCTGATCAAAACCATTTCTGATGTCCCAAAGTCATTAGGAAATAATTAGTGGGGAGCTGCCCCGATTACATTTGGAGTACTTTCCTACGTGGAACCAGAAGACTTTAGGTTTGTATTTTAGGTACAAATCAGACTGGGATTCCAGGTTTGCCCTCATGAGGGAAAAGAAGAAGAGGGAAGGGGAAGCGGCAGGTCACTCATTTTTGCCTTTCTGACGGAATGTGACATTTATCCTTACCACTCTGTCGGACGCCTGCAATTCTCCTGTCTTTACAAAATATTTTTCTATTTAGTCGAATCAGGCAGCACAACCACAATACGTCTTCTCTCTGTGGCTGCCTTTCACAGCCTTTGCCTTCACGAGACTTAGATGAGGTTTGGGTGATTCATGGCGCTTAAACTTCTCCAGAGCACTTTTTCCATTGGAAAATTCTCCTAAACTGAATGCATCATCAGCGCAGCTGTCCATGCATAAAAGAACTAGAAGCAAAACAATGAGCACCATTTTTTAAAACCTACGCTTAAGCCAAGAAAAACAGTTATATCACAAAATGTTAAAAGACCTTATTTTTCAGTTTCCAGGAATCTTTCATGGAGAACATGGCCTATCTTTGCCTAAGAGGCCCCTCTTCTCGGCTTTCTAAATTGCAAACAAAAGAAATGGTTTATATTCAGTTTAGCTTGTTTTCAAGTTATTAACATGATATATAACAACCTAACTAATGCCACCTGCTATATTTATGGAGGACTGATCACCCCTCAGCCACATTAATCCTTTTCTTCATTCTCGGGGAAAATATGCTTAGAAATTTTTTGTATGTTAGGTGCTTTTCTCATTATTACTTTTTTTATTGGTTAAGTAAGAAGATAATTCTCTAAAATGTTTCAATGCAGTTGAACCCCAAATCTTGTCATAACTTCAAATTAGAATAATTGCCCCTATTTTTGATCCACAGGTAAGCATTGGATAATGAAAAGAGGGCTCCAGTAGGACTCAAGAGAAGCAGGCTTCCATTCCTTTCAATGCTGACTCAATTTCCCCAAATGGAAATGGGCATCAAAAAAAGTTTCCCATCCCAATGTCAGAGCTCTTCGTTCTTTCATTTATCATGTATTTATTGAGAACAAGTGAAAATCAGGAAAAGCAGTGCAGGCACTTGTTAAGAGATAGACTGTGTAGGTTCGAATCCCAGCCCACCACTGAGGCATTATGAACATGGATTTACTTCTCCATCTGTAAAATGCTACTCACCTTCTTGGTAGTCCCCAGTGTTCCAGCTCCCAGAAGGCTCTCCAGATTATGACCCACCCTGGATTGGTCCTAATTTCAATAAAGGGTGTTCATATTCCTGTAAAGGGGTTATCAAATGTCCACACTCAGAATGGACTATCACTGACATGCTATCAATTAAAGGGTAACAGAATGTTCCCTGACCCCAAACCATCACTGCCTATCAAAGCAAAGTGCTTGAAAATTTACTTTCTGCTTTTGTGAGATCTGTTCCTTTGGGTTATCTCTTCCTAAACCATCATCATTAAAATGTCTCAAAAAATAAGACAGATTGGGTCATTTACACTCATAACAAACAAAGGAACCACACAGCAGCATCTTTAAAAACAGGAGATGTCCCAGAGCTACCTGAGAATATCAATACCCATAGTACCCAGGAGGAGAAGCTGTGGCTGGAAAGGGGGGAAATACTAGAAAGCAGCAAAATTCTGAAGGAAAATTCTAAATCAGTTTTCTTTACATAAATTACCATCATCTATAGAACTATTCCTTACACAAAATGTGTTCACCTGGAGCACAGTCAAATTCAAATTCTTCTACTTTAGTTAGATTTATCAATATAAAATTAGCTAACTAGATTCTTCCAGATTATTGTCAGTTCGATTACTATTCAGAGCACTTAGTTATTTTAGTAGGTAGGTACTTGCTTTGTTTTCCAATATTGCTCATAGCTTGTGGCTCTCAGATTCCTAAGAAAATCTGACCACCATTTTATTTTACTGGGACCATTTGCTTTGATCAAGTAGTGGAGGATACTTTCATTACAGAAGATATTTCTATCCTGCCCTTTTAACAGTAAACATATCTCAAGACTATTCCAAAGGGAATTAGAATTAGAATATACTTTACATTTTTAGAATGCTGGGTAAAGATGTAACACTTGATTACTATAAGACATCATAGTCAAGACAGCCAGATATCCAAAAGCAGCCACTTCCTGAACTACCCCTGAAAATGTCTTCATTGGGAATGAAGCTACAGGTAAAGTAGCCATGGAAATTTAGCTAAGTCCCTTAACCTATTTGTGCCCAGGTTCCTACTGTGAAATGGGAATAATAATACTTAGAGTTGTGCTGAAGAGCTGGTGTGATAATATATATAAAGTCCCATAAAAATGTAATTTGTTATCCAATTATTATTCAGTCATTAAATACATGTTGAGTGTTTGCTATCTGCCAGGCACACTGGGAGTTCAATGACAAATAGGACACAATCCCTACTCTAATGAGCTTTCATTCTGATTATGGGAGGAAATAAATGGCTTGTTGCGATGGAATGGGTTAAGGACTCTTGTGCGGGAATTACATAGGGCTCTATGGGGGTCGTTGTACACACGGACAACTAACCCAGCCTTGAAGAGATGAGTGGTGTGCAGTTAAAGATCTCTGAGGACTGCAGTGGAGTGGGGAAATGGGCGTTACAGACCGAGGGGGTAGATACAATATCTTGAGACAAGAAAGATCATGGGATCTCTGGACGCCTGCAAGTATGCTGGAGGGGAGCCTGGAATGATGAGACAAAACCTGGTGGGCCCACGTCCTGATGATTCTTTGTGCCCCTTTCACCTGTGATCACTTGAGAGCGCCTCCTGGTAGGGTTCTCAAGAAAAAGTTAGAATGGTAACATAGAGAGAGGCAAGATTTACATATTAGGAAAATATTAAGGAGCTAGACAAGAAAGGACTTGCTCATTCAAAAATATTTATTGAGCTTTTTAAATTAAAACAATAAAACTGTTTCTGCATGAATAAGAGAAAGAGAAAAGGTGATTTTTTTAAGGGATGTTTGTAAGCAAGTAATTTTTTTGGTACTCTTGGCAATTACATTCTTAAATTACAGTTTGTAAATTTATGTTTCCAAAGTACCAATATCAGAATCAATATCCCTGATTATATGCAATCCCAAGCCATCTCTAACACCATCTTTTCCTCCTACAGCTAGCAACCTCCCTAAAGCTTTCAATAAGCATAATAACTCAAATCTATAATAACCCTTTGGAGACTGCCATTCCAACTACATTTCCTACTCCATGCTTGAGCTTGGATGGTACTTTCTTCTTTCTTTGAACTCCCTCTGATCCCCATCTCAGTAAAGACACTTCCCAAGCTGCTCACATAGCCTCTGCCCTTCCTCTACCATAACTCTCACCTCACTGTAAAATAATCACTCACTGTCCATCTGTCCCACCCACCAGAATGTTGGTCCCTGCGGATCATAACCATGTATGTTTGTTGTTGGTACAACATCTGCCACCTCATGGGCATTCCGTAGGCATTGGTGGAAAAACCGAATAAACAAATGAAGACACAGGTAGGAACTGAAAGAATATGCATAGCTGTTGATCAACTGCTATTCCACGATTTATAAATACATATAGAGTACCCAAAATAATAACATTTTTGTTGGTTTTCTTTTGCCAAAATTAAGTAGTGTTATGGAAATATATACTTTGATAATTAAAAATGGCTGTTTTTAAATAGTAAATAGCAAACAGTTTCAGTTTCTCAAGATGGTCGTCTCTAGAAGCTGAAAACACAGTGCTTTGGAAAAACATAGATTCAGGTAAGATGTGGGAATCCTGTGCAGGCAAGAGCATCCAAAGACACCAAGTAGAGAGCAGAGAGAAGTCACCAACCAAGTAAGCTCACTTTTTCCTTATAAATTATATCACCATTAAAGCTTTTTGTTTGCTTGCTTCTTTTTTAATTTTTTTTATTTTTAATATTTTCTTGTTTATGCCATCATAGTTATCCCATTTTCCCCCTTTATCCCCTCCACCCAGCTCCACAGTCAATCTCCACACCATTGTCCATGTCCATGTTCTTTCACGTATTTTCTCCGGCCAATGGATTCACCTTCTTTCAATCCATTTCTACCTCCCCTTTCCCCTCTTACAGCTGTCAGTCCGTCCCATGATTCCATGCCTCTGGTTCTGTTTTGCTTATTGCTTTATTTTGTTCATTAGATTCCTCTTATAAGTGAGATCATATGATATTTGTCTTTCACTGACTGATTTATTTTACTTAGCATAATAATCTCTAGTTCCATCCATGCTGTTGCAAAAGACAGGAATTCCTTCTTTTTTCTGCTGCACAGTATCCCATTGTGTAAATGTACCACAGATTTTTATAATCCACTCTACTGATGGGCACTTAGGCTGTTTCCAAATCTTGGCTATTGTGAATAGCTCTGCTGTGAACATAGGGGGGCATTAATTCTTTTGAATTGGTGTTTTGGGATTCTTGCTTTCTTAAGACTCTTTATCTCTGGCCTCTGTCATTAACAGAGTGTTTATGTGTTGTATTTATTATAAGGATGGTATAATGATTACATAGGCATCAATCTAAATGTCTAATTGGAGACAATAAGTATAAAGTGGTGAGTGGCTAAAATATGGCAGGAGATATGAGACAGAAGTGTGGGGGAGTATTTACTGGTCAAGGGAGGAGAGTGGTTGTGAAGGGCTGAAAATAAGAGCACTGGCTAGCCAGGAGTTAGAAAGCATATTTAGGATTTAGGAGATTTACTTACTTACTTACTTATTCATTATCCTTACCAGAGGACATTTTTCATTGCTTTTAGAGAGAGGGGAAGAGAGAGAGAGAGAAACATCGATTGGTTGCCTTCTCATATGCACCCAACTGGGCATCAAACCTGTAAGCTGCACATGTGCCCTGACCAGGAATCAAATCCACAACCTTTTGGTGTATGAGAGGACACTCCAACCAACTGAGCCATACTGGCCAGGGTGGGATTAGGGAGGATAATTTAAATTACTTGATACTTGAGCATATTGGGGGACTGCAAGAAAATTGTCTATGAAAAGGGAGCAATTGGAAATACATGGCTAGAGAATGGTCCAAGAGGCTACAGGGAAGCACAAGAGAGAGAACACACCCAGAGAGCCATCTACCCTTGCAAAATCAATGGAATCAGAGACTATTGCCCGCTGAAACATTCTGGCAATACTTAGAGCTCAGTCCTCTACGTTAATACTTCTGACCCAAAGTTCTTGGAACTCTGGAGTCATTATTACATGAGGTTCAGGAATCCAGAGGTGATCCAGGATAAGACGCTGGAATAAAATACTCTCTCCCATTTGTTAAAGTACATAGATGCTCTCATTAAATACTTAAATGCAAATTCACTTAAAAGCATAATAAATTAATTCTAAATATGTCATGGGCCTGTTCCTTTTTTTTAACATTAAAAGGAATTTTTATACTCTGAAAGGCTGGAAGTTTAGGTCCAGATAATGCAGAATTGTTGATGGTTCCTAAGATAGGCAATGACGTGATGACTGCAGAGTTTTTTGGAAGATTAATCTGTCAGTAGTGGATCAGATAAATTGAAACAGGGAGAGCACAGAGGCAGGAAAGATTCATCCAAACCCATCCGAAAAGCCCCGAACAATTTTTCTCAAGCATCTCACAAGGCCACACATTGCCGAGATGTACTGTCTTTTCTTGACATTTCCTCTGTGCTTCTGAAAGAAAACAATACTCCTGAGTATCCAGTATACTTTAAACAGCAAACTGGGTTCTTTTTTTCTTTAATCCTCTCATTTTTTTCTGATAATACAATCGGCTACAGCATCAGAACAAAAGGATCTATAGCTCAACGTAGTCACAGCCACGCTTTTTCTTTTTTAAAGTGTGTGTCTGTATAACTTCCCAGAACTCTGCTGGGAGAGCAGCCACTGTGGCCCCCTAGTGGGGCTGCAGTAGCTCCAAGTTGAAATCGGATGGGCTGAGGAGTGCAAACAAAATAATAAACCATATATAGGTGAATGTAAGAATGTGTTGAAGTGCAATGAAATAATTTCTATTAAAATCCAATCACGCAAGACACATACAAACAACAACAAAATAAGCTCAGACAATGAGACTGAACATAGAGAAATTGAACAAGGGGACAGTAGGAAATAAAAAAATACAAAGTAAAGATTAGAAAAACAGCATCCCAGTCATCATCTGGTCTAACCACAGCTGACAAAGCTGCCATCATCATGAGGGAATGGGGGTCCTTTCCCAAGAGGCTGATGCCACAGCCTGTGAGGCTGAAGCTTACAGTGTCTCTGCATCCTGTCCGTCAGCCCCAGGATGTTCTCCTGTCCGGTCACCACCCCCCGACCCTGGGCACGCACACACACACAGATGCTTGTTCAATCTGGGAACTTGGAAGGGAAAAAGTTGTTTTGTTGTGTTAGCCCCAGGTTCACTCCTTTTAGAACATTAGCATCCTTTGTGACTTTACTATCGTTTCAACCTGATGGTGAAAACAAACTGGGAGTTTTGATACTTAGACTTGTTCTGTTTTGGATACTAACTCATACCTTCCTGTGTGTCCCAAATGCAAAGAACAGGATAGTTGTGATAACTTGCTGCTAGTCACCAAGCTTTCAGTAAACTCTGAGGAGCATTAACCCCATGAAACCCAGAACTACAAGTAAGCAAGTTGTTCACAGGACTGTGGGCTAGTAGAGAAAGGCCATTAAAATCTTCATCCCTCTCCCCACCCCCAACACTTCCACGCTCCCTCACTAAATGGAAACTTAGTCTTCATGTTCAGGATCCTACTCTGTCCAGGGAGAGATAGAAATCTATCCTGCTAGAATGTTCCATTGTCATTCTAGCACAGTTGTCCCAATTTTCCCTGTTGCTCTCCCTTGCCCTGCCCACCCCTCCTCCTACAGTCAATCCCCACCCTATAGTAAATGTCCGTGGGTCATTTATACCTGTTTGTTGATTAGACCCTTCCCCTTTCTTTTGCCCCTTATCCTCCTCCCCTCTGGTCACTGTCAGTCTGTTCCTTGTTTCCATGCCTCTGGTTATATTTTGCTCATTTGTACATTTTGTTCATTAGGTTTCTCTTATAGGTGAAATCATATGGTATTTGTCTTTCACCACCTGGATTATTTCAGTTAGCATAATGCTCTCCATTCTTCATTCTTCATTCACACCAACAAATAATTTCTACAGTCTGCAAAGTCTTCCTTATCTCTAACCTAAATCAAGGGAGGTTTTGTTCAATTTCCTCTAATTCTATCCCCAGGGAAGATGTATTAAAGCTGGCTATTGTCTTTTGTGTAAAAGTCCCTCACTGTCAAAGAAAAATTAAATTTGCCCCTGGTCTTAGACGAACATCAAATATTACAGCTGGAAGGGATATAAAAAATTATGTCAAGCAACTACTCTCTCCTTTTTACCCCACTCCCTCAAAGCACAGCTTAAAATATAAAAGAACCAAAGCTCAGAGAGGTCAGGTGACTTGCCCAAGGACACACAGTGAGCTAATCAAGTGTTAGCACTGCACCATATATTTTTTTGCCCTGGGTTCCCTTAACAATCCGTCATGTATCTTTAACTACAAATAAACTCTGAAGTTCTCTTTTGATCATCTCTAACCAGGTGGTCGTACACCTTAAAGAGGCTCCCAGACATGAAGAAAATAAGTCAATGAGGAATGGTGACAACAGTGGCAAGTTGAATTGTCCAGGGGATTCCAGCAGGGGAGTAGCTCTGAACCCATCTGAGTCTCAAAGGTCTGCCTTGGCTGTCATTAAAAATAAGGGAGATGTTGAAAGTGCTTCTAAAAATTAATAGAACATTTTTTCTAAAGCATTACAACACTTTATGTGTACTTAAACTTCTGCATTAAATGCTTCAAATCTTCTTAATGTAGAAACTAATCTGAATGTTGTTTCCTTTGGCCTACAGGACTGTGAAAACCAGAAATTGTATTTTTTAGAAGAGTATTATAAGCAAAGGTGCACTGACTTACACTTTGTTGGTCTGAGTTTGACAGTGGTAAGTAAAAAAGGAACATTTTCTCCAGTGCCAATGTGCTCTGCTTCTGTTTGTTAGTAAACTACTTTTATTTTTTATTAAACCACCGGCTACCTGCCTGGTGCACATTCAGCCTCCATTCCACCATTCTGCTTTTTCTGCCATAGTTCATACAGTCTGGCTTTGGTCTTCCTGTCATTTTTTGTAAGGTTTTTAAAAATTTCCTCTGCATGTTAACACTGCTGTTCATTGTCCATATTTCCAATCTTTCCTCCAAAAATTCTGACCCCACAAGGGTCTAGAATCCTGATGAGTCAATTCCACCAACCTTTGGAAAATGTCTCTCATAACTTGACATATTGTAATCAAATCTCTTTCTGTCACACAGAATATAAACTCTCTTATGCTGAATTAAGAAACTAAGAAGGGCTTATTTAAAGGATGTAAAGAAATTTCACATTTTATAAGGGCACAGGTAAACTAGGATATTATTTCCAGTGCATTATATTGGTACTATACCTGTACTATGTAATATCTGTACTATATATAAGTACAGATAGGCTTCATCTGTCTTTATCTGTCTGCTTTCAATGTCTCAGTCTTCCACATACAATAGTCCACCTCAGTGCTGTTTTCTTTCATTTATAAACTTCTAGAGAACAGAGGTGGTATTTGTTGTGTGAGATGAATACCAGAGTATGTCTCTGGGGACAGGAGTTGGGAATTGAAATGTGAGGCACAAAGGTGAGTCTTGATCTCTCTGGAAAGTCTTTTTTGTCTCTGGCCTTTTCCCATTTCTGTCTTTCTCTTCCCCACGGCATTGCTGCACCTTCTTTACTATCTCTTAGCACATTGTCATCTGTTCATCATTTCTTAGCATCTTCATCTTTCTCTCTGTCAGCAGGTTTCTTTTCCTTGTGGATGGCCCAATATTTGCTCCCACAGTCCCTGAGTCTACATGAACTCAAAGCTCCAGGTTCCAGAACCAACCAACAACATTAATTCTAATTCTCAGAAAGGAATCAATCTCATTGCTCACTGGTCAGTCACAGGATCAGCTGGCCTTGGCAGATTGCCAACCCTGGTTTAGTTAGCCACAATGGGGAATGGGTGAGAAAAGTGACATATGTCGGGTGTGGTTGCTCCAACCAGCAGCTGTGAGCAAAGTAGCTTCTCTAGAATGGGCCAAAGCAATTAATCCAATGCATCTGGCACATCCCCTTGCCCCAGCATACACAGTTCTAAAGTTGTTTGTGTGTGCATAATGTGTTCTGAGTACCCATATTAAAGCTATGATTGTATTTACCCCTAACCAACAGAGGGTCATCCAAAATCATATTTAACTACTATTTTCCAAGGTGATGCCATGGAAGTATTTTTCTCCAAGTGAATTTTCTTCCTTCTCTAGCCCCATCTCACAATTTTGCAAATCTTTGGACAAAACAGTAGATTTAAATATACCTCAACTTGAGAGAGAAAGAAAGAAAGAGAGAAAGAAAAAAGAAAGAAAGAAAGAAAGAAAGAAAGAAAGAAAGAAAGAAAGAAAGAAAGAAAGAAAGAAAGAGAGGAAGGAAGGAAGGAAGGAAGGAAGGAAGGAAGGAAGGAAGGAAGGAAGGAAGAAAGAAAGGAAGGAAGGAAAGAAAGAAGGAAGGAAGGAAGGAAGGAAAGAAAGAAAGAAAGAAAGAAAGAAAGAAAGAAAGAAAGAAAGAAAGAAAGAAAGAAAGAAAGAAAGAAAGAAAGAAAGAAAGAAAGAAAGAAAGACACTGGAAAAATAGAGGGGAAAAAAGAAGGTGTATGAGATGGCCCTAAGTTAAAATATATGCATCAGGCAGTAGTAGAAACTTTGCCTCATCACATCACAGTTCCTTAGTTCTCATCTTCCCCAGTAGTAGCTCCTTTTTAGTCTCTCTGGTTGGTTCCTCTGCCTTTCTTTCCACCTCTTGATGTTGGAGAAACCCAAGACTCAGTCCTTGATCTTCTTCCCCTCTCTATCTATCTATACCCACATCCTTGGTGAACTCATTTAATCATGTCATCTATAAGCTGAAGGTTCCCACTTTCGTATCTCCAGATTTCAAAACTATGCCCCAGACTTACTTGGAGCCATTTATTTGGTAGCTCCACTGAATGTTTAAAAGATACTTCAAACTCAAATGTCCAAAACTGAGCTCCTCATTTTTCCCCAAACCTCCTTTACCTAAAGTTTTTCTCATCTATTTTTTCTTTCTTCCAGTTGTTCCTAAAAATACCCATGAACAATACCCATAAAAATATATTAGTCTGAAATCAGGATCTCAAAGAGATATTTATACTTCTGTGTTCACTGTAGCATTATTCACAATAGCCAAGAGGTGAAATCAACTTAAATATCCACTGCAGAGGAATGGATAAAGGAAATGTGGTATTCACATACAAAAGAAATTTACTTAACTTTAAAAGGAAAGAAATTCTGCAAGATGAATTAACCGGGGGGAAATTATGCTAAGTGAAATAGTCAGTCTCAGAAGCACAAATACTGCATGATTCCATTTATATGAGGAATCCAGCAGAGTCAAACTTGGAGAAACAGAGTAGAAAGATGGACTTCAGAACTGGAGAAAAGGGAAAAGGAGAATGGCTATCTGACCGGAATAAAGCTTCAGTCATACAGAAGGAATAAGTTCTAGAAACCTTACAATATTGTACCTGTATTTAATAATACTATTTCATACACTTGAAGTTTGTATAAGGAGTAGATCTCATATGAAATACTTTTATAATAAAACAATGTTCTTAGTCCACAAAGAAAAATACAGAGCAGAACAAAGTAGGTTTACATTGTGAATACACAAAACAGTTTATTCTCGTATTATTTATTCATTAATTTTTTTGATTTTTTTATTTTTAAAAAATTTTTTAAGATTTTATTTATTTTTATTATTTTTAAAAATATATTTAATTGATTATGTCATTACAGTTCTATTTCCCCCTTCATTCCCCTACACCCTGCACACCCCCTCCCCCACCATTACCCCCTTTAGTTTATGACCACGTGTCTCAAGTTCTTTAGATTCTATATTTCCCATACTATTCTTGCCCTCCCCCCTATTTTCTACCTACCATCTATGCTACTTATTTTCTGTACCTTCTCCCCCCTTCTCCTTCTCCCACTCCCCTGTTGCTAACCCTCCATGTGATCTTCATTTCTATAGTTTTGCTCCTGATCTAGCTGTCCTTAGTTTGTTTTTGTTTTAGGTGTGGTTGTTGATAACTGTGAGTTTGCTGTCCTTTCACTGTTCATCTTTTTTATCTTCTTTTTCTTAGGTAAGTCCCTTTAACCTTTCATATACTAAGGGCTTGGTGATGATGAACTCCTTGAATTTGATCTTATCTGAGAAGCACTTTATCTGTCCTTCCATTCTAAATGAAAGCTTTGTTGGATAGAGCAATCTTGGATGTAGGTCTTTGGATTACATGACTTGGAATACTTCTTTCCAGCCCCTTCTTGCCTGTAAGGTCTCTTTTGAGAAATCCGCTGATGGTCTGATGGGAACTCCTTTGTAGGTGACTGTCCCCTTATCTCTTGCTGCTTCTAAGATTCTCTCTTTCATTTTCATCTTGGCTAATATAATGATGATGTGCCTTGGTGTGTTCCTTCTTGGGTCCAACTTCTTTGGGACTCTCTGAGCTTCCTGGATATCCTGGAAGGATATTTCCTTTGCCAGCTTGGGGAAATTCTCCTTTATTATTTGTTCAAATAAGTTTTCCACTGGTGGCTCTTCCTCTTCCCCTTCTGGTACCCCTATAATTCGGATGTTGGAACATTTAAAGATGTCCTGGAGGTTCCTGAGCCTCTCCTCATTTTTTTGAATTCTTGTTTCTTCATATTTTTCTGTTTGGTCATTTTTTTCCTCTTTCTGGTCCACTCCTTTGATTTGAGTCCCAGTCTCCTTTCCATTACTATTGGTTTCCTGTGCATTTCCCTTCATTTCAATTACTTTAGCCTTCATATGTTCCTCTAGTTTGTGACTAAAATCAACCAGTTCTGTGAGCATCCTGATCACCAGTGTTTTGAACTGTGCATCTGAAAGTTTAGCTATTTATTCATCACTTAGATTTATCGGCTCTGGGGCTCTGAATTGTTCTGGAGCCATGTTTTGATCTGTTCATGCCTGTTACATAGGAGGAGGTGTTCACCAGGGCGGGGCCAGCCAGGTCACTGGTTTGTGATGCTGTATGTGGGGGCGGGGTCAGAGAGGGACACTGGCAGTCCCCTCTGCCACTTTCTGCCACTGGGGCCTGCACAGTCCGTCTCACTGCTTCACTCCTTCACCAGTTTATCTGTACTCGACTGCGTGACTGTGGTCAGCCCTCAGTGAGTCCACCGCCTTTTGTCCTCAGTGGCTCCACCTGCTACTCCACACCTGGGATCTGCCTACAGCTGCCTGCGTACCTGGATTGCCCACCCCAGTAGGTCTGGTGGATCTTTCCTGCCCGACTCCACTCTGCTGCTGGCTCTGCCCCTCTTACCGGTTTGGCTGAAGGGTTCGTTGTTGTCAGACTTCCCTGTAGTTCAATTTTCTGTGGTTTGGCTGCGTTTTTGTTGCTAAAACTTTGTTGTTTTTAAACTTGGTTGTGTGAGAAGGTGCAGTACTTCCACCTACGCCTCCATCTTGGTGGAAGTCCACTAGATTTTTTATTTATTCATTTCTGGCGGTCCTCTCGGAGGCGGCAGCAGGCTAAGGTCCCCTTCCCAACCCAGCTCTGGGAATCAGTCGGGGGCTCCCCGGGGTCAGCCCCACCCAAGGAGCCCCAGGACAGCCGGGAGAGCCATCCTCCATCCTTTCCTGAGGTTGGTCGCTGAAGATGGGCACCAGGGCGGGCTAATTATTATATTATTTTTCATGAGAACAACTATAAGCCTAATTTTGCCCAACCCTCTTGAGGCATGAAATTGCCCTACTTAATCACATGTAAAATTTCAAACCAAATATAAATAATTCTTAATATCTAAATAGTAATTTGTTTAGATGTTAACAAAACAAAAACACTACAGATCCAAACATGCAGGATGGGGACAAAGAGGAAAATGTGTAGATTTAGTAGTAAAGAAATATATTAAAGATATAGAATTTTTTAAAGTAAACTTGATTTTTAAAATCAAGAGATGGTTGGTTCTTTGAAAAGAGCAGTTATGTATGCCTTTTACAAATATATTCACATTATTAAGAAAAAAGAGAGAAGATACAAATTAGAAAAAGCAATAAAAAATAAGAAAGGATAAATACATATAGATATAAAGAAACATTTGAAATAACAAAGGGAAATACACAGAGACAAACAGAAAAATTGAAGATTTATACAAATGTCATTATTTTCAAAGAAAATATAAATTAACAACTCAAAAAGGACCATGAAGCTCTATAGATCAACAGAGAAAACATGTAAAAACTGATCAATTTTTTATTCCTGCAAAATGCTTACATTTTGGCTGGCTTTAATTTTTACCAACTTAAAAAAAATTCCAATATTCCTATATGATTTAAATTGTTCCAAAACATGGGAAACTCTAAGGAGCTTTCCAGCCCCCTTCCCTAAGGATGACTCCAGGGAGGGGCAGCACCAAGAACCTGCCGGCCAGAGTGTTGATGAATATCCAGAAGAAACCTTCGGGGACTGAGTCTGCCTTCGGGAACTGAGTCTGCCGTGTACTAAAGAAAACTGTATATGATTCACATGTGAAACTATGGTTTAACAGAAAAATTATTTTATACAAAAACCATTTAAGATTAGGAAATGTATTCATGTAAATCACTACAATAACAACTTACAAATGAAATAACAGGAAGTGATCTTGATAAATTCCCAAAGCACTTTGTAAATGAAGCACTTACTTCTGATTAAAATGTATAGTACCCCAGAAACAGAAGTAACTTACTAAAAGTGCCAGAGGACATAATATAGAAATATGTCATAAATGTCTTACTTAAAAGTGAAATATTAGAAGCATTCACATTGAAGTAGAAGTTGAACAATGGTGTCTGCTAACAATATTTCTATTTCACATTTCCTGTACCCCCGTATTCCAATATTTATTCATAAGGAGAGAAAAGATATCATTATGTAGATGACATTAATCTACATAAATATTATTATGGAGATTATCTATCTAAAATAATAAATTAAACAATTATGAAAATAAATATAGTTTAATAATGTGCTGGATTTAAGACACAAATACACAGCTTTCATATATGAAGGCAATAGTTATAAATAGGAACAGATAAAAGTTCAGGCACAGTTATATACAAAAAAGTACACACCTCAAATTATCTTTAAAAGCCTGCAAGAAACATAAACAGGAAATGATATTTTATTGAAAGACATTTTTGAAAGGAAATGAATTAGTAAAATTGCATGCCATCATCCTGAGTGAGAAATATTCATAATTGAATGATATCAGTTTCCTTAAAGCCATTCATAAAATCAATAAAATCCCAACTGAAATCCCTTTGAGGTTTATTTGTGATATCCAAGAAAATTATAAAGTTTATCTGGAAAGGAAAATTCACAAAAGTCAAGATATTTTAGACAAGAACAATTAAGTGGAATCTGACATACTAGTTATCAACACATTATTTTTTAAAATACTATAAAGTTAAAGTAATTCAAACAGTGCAGTATTGGAGCAGCTATAAAAATACATAAATGGCCAGAATAGAAATCCATGGTGGACATCCACTCATGGCGGATAGTGTGTGCAGAGGAGAAAACTCAAGTGGGAAAATGAACACACCAGAAAGACCAACCATATGATTAAAGGATTGGGGCTTGGAGACACTTTTTATCAGCCTGATCTCCCAGAAGGGGTTGAAAATTGAGTTCAACCATGTGGCCAGTGATTCACTTAATTCTGCCTGCATATTGGAAGTTCAAAAGAAACTTTTAATATTGAGCTTGAGAAAACTTCCCTGGTTGGCAATACATCATAGCTGAAAGGAGCTAACACCAACCAGGCAGGACTCCAGAGGGAGCTTCGTTTGGACCCCATCCAGACTTTGCCCCTGCATCTCTTGCTCTGACTGGTTCTGATTCATGTCCTTTTGCTCTAATTAAACAGTAATCATAAGTACAGCACTTTCAGTGAGTTGTTTGAGTCTTTCCAGTGAATTGTCAAACTTGAAGATACTCACAGGAACCCCTGAATTAGTAGCCAGTTGGTCATAAGTAGGAAGACTTCCAAATTTTCAGCTGACATCTGAAGTCAAGAGAGTCTTGCAGAGGACTGAGCCCCTGACCTTGAGTTTGATAGGCTCATATCACCATATAAAAAAAACAGAGGAAAATATTTTTAATAATGTTGGGATGATAAAGGCCTCCTTAAGACAACTCAAATAGAGAAAACATAAAAAAAGATGGATAGATTTGATAATATAAAATTGTTAACTTTTTGTACAAAATAAAAAAGATACCATGAAACAAAATTACAAGGTAAATGATAGATTATGAGAAATGTTTTAAACCAATAACAGATAAAGCAATATTATTTATAATACAAAAAATTTCTTAAATAAATAGAAAAATAACAATTCCGTTTTTAAGTGGATAAAGTAAATGAACAGGAAATTCACTGAACTACAAATACTCAAAAAACACAAAAAGAGACAACATCACTCATAATCCAGAAGTGCAAATTAAGTAATGAAATGTTATTTTTCACTCTTCAGAGTGAAAAAATATCAAAGCAAGAACGTCCTAAACTACTCATAGGAAGATACTTTGGTACAATATTTTTGCTTTTGCAGTTTGACAATAGCTAACAAAATTTTAGATGCAGGTAAGTTTTGAATTCTATAAATCTACTGTATAAAGTTACTCACACATTTGCACCAAGATATAGGGACAAGTATGCCATAGTGGTAGTTTTAGTTTCAGCAAAAACTGGATACAATTTAAATGTACATATCAGGCACTATTAAAAAATAATAGGTTATATTCACACATACTGATAAAGACTTCTAAAACACATTTGGAAATTTAAAAAAACATCACAATACAACATGTTTAAACATACTTACATATATAAATTATATACTGCACATATAATGTAAGAAGAGCTGCATAAAGATACCTCTGAAACTCAGCCACAGTGTAGATTGGCTTTCTCAGCTGCCCTTTCAGCCTCCTTCTCATTGGAGAGCTTGGGAAACAAAACCACTAGAGTTCTCAGTATGAATGAGGCTATAGATATGAACGAGAACTTACACAAGGTTTGGGAGTACAAGTGAAGCAGAGGCCAGTTCCCTGCCCATCTTGTTTCTTTTGGCAAGAAAGGTCATAGAAACTTTTTCTGCAGAAATATTCCAGCTTCCTGGTGTTGATTGCTGGTGGCACCTGGCTCAGGAGTGGATTCTTGATTCTGGCTTTCAAATCCATGGCCCATGGTGATGGTTGTCTACTTCCCTGCTTTCTGGGTGTCAAGAGCCCATTACAGCAGGGACCATGGCACCAGCAGCAACTGCTTGATCTTGAGTGTTACCTACAGCATGCGTTGTTGAGCTCAGATCTCCTGTGGCAGCTTTAAAGGCAGTAGTAGCTCCCATACTGGGTTACTTCTATCTCATTTTGGAGTTCCAGCCTATGGCCTATTTCTATTCCTCTTTCAGTGATTTTTGCAAGCATTTACATTTCTGTGTTAAATTTCTTCATGTTTAAAATACACTAAGGTTTCTATTTCCTGCATGTATTTGGCAAGAATAGTGAAATTGGGGCAGAGGCCCAAGAATCTGCATACCATGATATACTCAGAAGAGTGTTTCAGGATGCTTTAGGAAGTGAGTGATTGCTCAGGTTACACAAACAACATCTGTAATACCATTTGGCTGTCTTTTCTTAAATACCTCAAAAAATACCTCAAAGTTGAGTAGCAACCTCAACTTGGGTTGCTACTTAGAGGTTTGGCAACAAAAATGTCCCTGCAGGGTAACAGGGTCTGTAGCTACATTAAAACTCATCGAGTGGATGGGGCAGATGTCAACTAGAATTATGTAAAATACTTTGTTGAAAGTCTAAGCTGTCACCTAGATGCTTGATCAAGATATGAAGGGACATAATTCAAGACGTACTTAGCAAGAGGTTGATAGACTTAAAGAGTGTTTATACAAAGTGGACAAGACAGGAGCAGGAGGTATATGTAGTGAAGATTTCTATCTTAGGAGCCTGAATGCAAGAGAAGAGCAGATTTGGAAAGGAAAGTAATGAATAATGTTCCAAAGAACATCATGAATTGGAGGTGTTAGAGATCCAGCAAGGCTAGAAGACAAAAATAAGTAACAAAAAGGAAGATGAGGTCTTTATGATCACAGATGCAGGAAGTAATTACTGCGATGACATAAAACCTGGGTAAAAAAATCTTGATTCCATCATATTTTAATTAGGAAATCTGTCTGAACTTTGTTTTCCTTGTGGTTTCCACATAGAAATTATATTCACATCTCAAAGGGGTTGAAAGAACAACATGAGACCACACATGGAAAGTATCTATGGTGCTCGCCATATAAACCCTAAATAAATGCTAGTTTCTTTTCTTCCTACTACTGGCTGTTGCTGCCTGAGATTTTACAACCAACTTACATGGCCATAGGAGGAGCATAAGGACCAAGCTTCGCTTGAATCATCTACCCTCCACTATGTTTAGGAAGTACCTTGTGGTGTTCAAAAGCAAGACCCACAGTCCAGACATTTAATCACAAAGATTAGTGCAACCTGACCTCTGATGTCTTTCCAGTCTCATAAATACACCCTATATTTAACACAGCTGTATAAATTCAATTTATTCCGGAGGAGGAAAGGTAGGTCATTGTCATGTATTCCCACATGTGATTGTGGAGAGATGCGACGTGGCTGGTTAGACCACCTTCTCTTTTGGCTCATCAACTGGAGTTTCTGTATCCCCATGTATGAACCCTTAACTCTTCTAATTAGCTTATTTAATAAATATTGTATTGACTGTCTACTATGAATAGACTCTAGGGAAGAAATATTAATGACTGATATTTTGAATTTTCATTATTAATTACATAATGTTTGGTTTCATATTAAGAAACAAGTTGTAGATTTTTTCAGAATAGTAATCAATGTCAGTTTATAATGCTTATGAGTTATTTTTTTTGAGAGCATGGAAGATTTTATCTGAAATCAGTGAGCTGTCTTGATGTTTCTTATTTTTTTTCTTGCTTTTTCCTGACCAGTTACAAAAATTGCTTGAAATGTCATATAAAGACAAAGAATTCAAGCGTGCAATGGATATTGACTTGTATATTTTTCACTAACATTTGCTGACCTTTTAAGTCAATATGTTTTGAAGTTTACTTAACAAGTCAATATCATTTATTTTAGTCTAAATTTAAATTGTTTTAAATTTCCAAGATTTTTTCCTTTTTTTGTAAATAGAAAACTACTGCTAGACTATATTGACACATATGTTGAAAACTGGTTTTTCGCAATTTAGAAGTATCCTGCAATATTATAGATTTTCCAGCAGAAGCATATTTAAAATGATCCTTTGTCTTTCGTCTCTTTGTCTCCTGTGCCCTTATTTCCTTTAAAGAGCCATAATGTCTAGAAAGCTGTACAAACAATTAAGCCAAATCATTCTATAAGCAGTTCTATGAAAGGCAAGAGTGATTTTTTTCTTAAAGTCCAAATGTGTAACTCAGCTTACATGAGCCTATAAGCATATTTTGCTTAAATTACATTTCCATCTAACAATATTAATTTCATCAAGGAAGCTTAGTATAAATTAACTATAGCTATCATTTATGTTATTTCATCTTCCCCTTTCATTGAAGCTTCAATGAGAATTCATCAACTGAAGGGCATGATTCACATTTGAACAACAATAATCGTGAAAATAACCAAAACTACATTTTTCCCCTCCTACTAGAATTCCATGACTAAAGACTTATCTCTAAATGTCATTCGAAATGTAATAATATATTTTGAGGATCGGGGGAAATTCTTCCAATGGCTATAATGGGAGCACATCTAGTGATGTTCTCCTGCTGACAAAGAAGATTTCAGTTTCATTGACTTTGGTGAATAACCTCCTATGACTGTTTGAGAAACAAGTTCCAAGAACAAATCTGAACAAGTGTTCGAATGCCATGCTGTTGAGCCAGAAGACAAGGCTGTCTGCTTTTATTCACTCATCAGTTCCAGAACACTATGGTTTGTAAAGAAAATGACCTCCGCACTTCAGAAATCTTCTCCCCAGCCCAGGTTCTCATGCAAACTCACTACCAGGTATTGGCCATGGCAGAAAGCAACAGCAGAGTAGGTAACAATGCCATATACTTCAGGTATCCCACAAAGGTGAGAGAATCTTCAGAAAAGACTGGCTTTCTGAGGTGTCCACAGATATGGATAATTGTCAGAAAATTTGTTTCCATGTCCTCAACTTCTATGTATATTTTTTCTAAAGCTGACCTGCCTGAGAACCCGGAAGGATTACCTTTCTCTTTTTCTGGCCTCCCCTTTCACAGTTAGCTTGCCCCGGAGGGCTCCCACTTCCAGAATGAAAGACTTACCTCACACCCACTGGGAATGGAACTATGGTGACAACCTTCTAGGAGGCCAAAGAACAGAGAAATTCCAAACACGGATGCAGGCAAGGCCTACCTGGATCATCATATTTGTCTCACTGATGGGGAGGCAGAAGTGAAGACAATTTTCTTTTAACAGCCTCACTTCTTCTGCCCCTGAATTAGGTTCAAAGGATGCAGAACTCTGAGGGAGGGTCATGGGAAAGAAAATATGGGTAAAAATATGAAGAGTGTCACCTTATTTCCCCTAGGTGACAACACATGACAAGATTCCCAAGCTTTATCTATGATTCTTAGGCTAGTATTTGTAGAGCAGAACAAAATGAATAGCATGCTGGGAGACACCAATTTGCTGCACATCCAGCCTCTCTGTACCATTCTTAGAATAATAGCATTTGGTATCAGGATGCCAATTGGATACTTCTGTGACCCACCTCTTATCCTCTAGGCCCACCTAGGCACTCTAGCCAACCAAGGGCATGCACTGATATAACCTCAGCAGTACCTCATACTTCTCACTTTCTACCCCAGGGCCTCTCTGCAGCTGCCCTGTGGGAGACCCAGATGTGACACATGCACAGACCTGGAAGGGTGATGGTTCATACTCTATGAAGTGACCCTTGACCAATACAAATAAAAGCCAAAGTGTAACAGGGTACAGCGGGGGGGGGGGGGCAAATAGGGATCTGTAATGGGGTCCAGAAAATATTAGAAAAAATAGATACACAGGATATCCTCACCCCCAGAAGTCTGAGCTGGGGGATGAGATGCATGGAGCAGGGCCACTGAGAGTTGTTTTGCATAGCAACACCTTTGCAGATAACCTCTAGAATGGTCATTTAACATACCTATAACATTTAACTGGTTTCATAGCTATATTAAACAGCTGTGGCCATGCTTTGAGCCAGGGAGATGGGAATGACTTCAAACCATGATGTAATTGACAGGCAATTTCCCTTGGTTACAGAGCCTGCGTAAGAGCTTGGAGATGATTGGCTCCACATCAGTGGGCCACACCTGCCCAGACTTACTATGGCAGCCCAGTAAAGGTGGAAAAATACAAGAATGCTGGCAACTGTGGCCAATTGTGGAAGGAGTCAGAAATAGTGCGGCAGAGGAAGATTGGCAGTGGGATTTAAACCCAGGCATGGCGGCCATGTGGAAGTGTTTTTGGGACCATGTGGCTTTGACAAGAGAAGAACCACAGACTTCTATTTCTTTTTCTGAGATATGGTACCCTGGACTGGGTGGAGGAGGAAGGAAGGACTGTGCATTTGTGGGTATTCTAAAAAACATCGGGATCTCAGTGAAGACATTTAAGTTATTACTCTTAAGTTTATATAACTCTTTAAATAAATAATCCTTTTCCTTTTCACCAATCTCTGGCTTTAAGAGACGTCTTTCCCTGGCTGGGGGCAAAGTGAACCTAGTACAAGGTGGGGGACCCCCAGGGCACAAGCATGGGTCCATTCGGTAATAGTATATCATTCACTGCCCACCCCCAGTCTGTTCTGTAACAAAAGGATTAATGCTCCTCCAATGTATTTCTTGAGTGGACAATTTTGAGGCGTATTTCAGATGATTCCTCACAGGGTCCTTAGCAGGACTGAGTGGCAGTCTTCCATAGTGGTGACACAGCTCAGCCTGTGGCCTGGCTTCTCCTCCTTCATTCTTTGAATCCTTCCTTATCTCCCACTTCTGTTCCCTGGGATTGGTTCTCAAAAGAACCCACCTGCTGGCAAGCCCTTCTCTCAGGCTCAACCTCTGGGAGAAATCCAGGCCAGAGTGTCTTGGTTGCACAGTTTGCATGATTCTAAAAGAAGTAAAAATTTCCATGGTTATTTCTTTTAAATGATAGTATATCTTTAAGGAAAAGGGATGTGTAGGTAACAAGTAGATTAATGTTTTATATTTTCTTATATTATTTACCCACATAGAAAAAACATTTTATTATCCCTTGTTTTAAATTAACCTCCTCATTAGATTAGCTGCTGTAAATACAATTCATTTTTAACTCAGGCACAAACCTCCCACTTCTCTGCATTTGCCTATGTTTATTTATTCCATATACTTTTAAGCTGAAAATTAAAGTAGATTATGTTATAGATTTACACCATAAATCATGAATGTAGCCTTATTTAATTCATCACTTAATGTGATGCTTCTTTTAATTTAATGTATAATTTATATGCCCTAATAATTAATATTGGCCCTATGGGTTTTTTGTGCCAATTTTTACAAAGATATAAACCTGTAGTCTCAAAAATAGACCATCCTCTTATATGTAAATGTGAGACATGATGTTTCTAAAGTGTATTCTAAGATATAATACCTCAAATTCTAAAAAACCAGTTTCATTTAATTAGCATTGGTCCCTCCACTGCATATTCAAACCTGTTTTAATTATATCAAATACAATTATAAACAATTATTTTTCATTATAAAATAAAATTATAATTTATATGTAATAATTGTTAAGTATCATAACTTTTAAAAACTTTGAGATGACTTCCTAGATAGTTTAAATTTGGTATTCATATATAGGTCTAAGTTTAGAAATGATAAGCAACTTCTTAAAGTGTATGAGTCAACTCTATGGGCTTATTTTTAACACAGTTTTATATCATTTTAGCTCCATAAAAAACAGATCTCTACGTTAAAAATTAATAACAGCTGATAAATTATAGCGAGGTCTTTTTAATATACTTCCCAGATTCTTTTCCAAATCAGCTGGTTTTCAATTCTTGCCTTTTACAAAATTAGTGACCATTATGAAGTCATCAGGTATTAAATTTAAAATATTGTTGATTATAGATTACTACATTATTTTGGCACACAGCTTAGAAGAACTTCAAATAACTAAGTGATATTCCTAAATTAAAACTACTTCTGTCCACACCAGCTTTTGTCAGCAAGTTTCTTGGTACCTACATCTAGATTAAGAAAGGAAAAAAAGAGAGGAAAGGGAGAGAAGGGAAAAGACAGGAGGCAAAGAAACTTGAAGTTGAATGCTGTCATATTCTAGTAACGAATAATGTGTAGCTGTACATTCATAAACTGATTGGAAAAAATCCAGCTTTATCCATCTCAACAGCAGATGCATTTTTAATAGACTTTACATTTCATATTTAATAACTATCAAATTTTATAATACATTTATATGCTTGTGATTAAGTTAATACAACTAATAATTTTATACATAATTTAATGCATAAAATTGTTAGCATTTACAGACTTATCACCAAGGGCAATAAAAGCACTTTAATTTAAATTTGTGGCCATACTTTTATTGTCATAGCAGAGTGCCTCCAGGAAGCTATTTTAGAGCTCCAGGCACGAGATAATTAGGGCTCACACTGTCATGGTTTTAGACTTAGAAGAGAAAATGCTCAGCCATTCCCAAAAAGAACCTGAAGGCACAGTGACAAGACGTGACAGATGAGACCAAGGAAGGTATCAAAGAGGACTCAGGAGTTTTGAGTCTGGCTACCTTGGACAATAGTGGTTTGGGGGACATAATTATAACTAGGTCATTGTTTTTATGAGGCTAATCTTGTGAGGAAGGTCAAGACTGGCAAATGTCCCATAATGTCTTAAAAATGTGGAAAGCAGAGCAGGATGGAACTGGTAGTCAGGGAGTTCAAGCAGGTCATGGGTGAGCTTCATTTCACCGGGTGTTCTAAGTTCTTCCTCCACATCCTTGAGCCATCCTGAACCAAACCAGCAGCTAGACTCCACCTACACCCAACATCTCTACATTTGGATCACTGATGGCCTTTCATGTCATTTTAATTAATCTATAATCATATTAATCTATAATCTATAATCATCTTAATCTTGCTTTTCACAACATTCGTTGACTAAATGCCTAAGCGTCGACTGTGCCCAGTTTTCTCAGGAATCCTGAAAGGAAGGTTCCAATTTTGCTCAGTCTCCATGGTTCTTCTGAGTAAAGCAGCCCTTCCTCCTGAGTTCAGATGCTAAGTCCCAAGCCCTTCCCCTCTTGCATAAATGACTCGTTCTTCAACTCCAGACCTGAGGGGTTGATGTCTTTTTCACAGAATGTAATGCTTTTCAAATGTATTTTTATGGTAGAAATGTATAGTGTACATTTCTCTATGATATACCACATGACTCAGGTTTGTGAGGAGTTTCTTTCTCTCCAGTGACATCTGCTTACAACTAACTTCTAAACATCATTTTATCATCAGCACATTTTAAGTAACACAATGGCATTTTGATTTCTCATTGAAAACATGTTAAAATTAGAATAACAAGATGGGCTGGAACAACTTTGACATTCCGGCTGCTATAGTTTCATGTTGTTGTTTTTGCTATTGTGGTCAAGAAAACTACACTCATAGAACATGTAATGAACCGCATTTTCATCTGCTTCTAATAAGTGACTCTTCCATGTGGGAAGTTCTACGTCATGACTATATCTGCTTGACAGTGTGTTGCAGTTCCAGCTCTAGTTGCTTTCTGGTTTTGTTGTGTGAATCATTTAATGTTGACTAATTTTATTAAATTGTGCTAACCTTTGCCTCAACCAAACTCCAACTCTTACAATGGCCACTGGGAAGAAAAATCATTTGACTTCTTTTTTATTTCAAAACCTTCCAAAAAATTAGTTTTTTCATCCTTATTATAATTGATTCAAATGTTTCATTTTTCTTACCCATTTCCTCTACTCAAGTTTTGCTTTGACTTCTTTATGCTATTTGATTAATTTAGTTAATTGCACCTCCACCTGGGTCTTCTAACCTCCAGCGGAACTTCACTCCTTTCTGATTACCACATATATTTTCATCTGTCACTGATCTGCCTCAAGGAGAGGGGGAGAGGAAAGGGGACAGTGGCGGACGAGGAGGGGGAGACGCTGGGGGAAAAAAGGAGACCGTCTACAATGAACATTGGCAGCTGTGTGTTCCTCTCCATCCTTGGGCCACTCAAAGGCCATTCAGATGTATGTCCTTTAAATCATTTGTGCATTATTCAGCCAAAGGCATTTACCGATGACATCTACCCACACACATATTTTTCTCTTTCTTACTGTTACAGAAATGAGTTATGCCTTCCTGTGAATTAGACTAGAACTAATAAAAAGGTAAAGTTAAAAATCATTACTTTTGCCCTAAGCAATTCCATCTTTCATGGGACCTAGAGTAGACTGAAGTCTTATATATATATAAAGAATAACATTTTGCATAGCTTTGCCAATACCACAAAATGGTTTCTTGAGTTTTAGGAATTCTTTTAGGAATGTGGAAGCAATCAACTGAAATATCCGAAACTCCAATGCACAGCTGACTTAAATATTGTTTTTAAAAACTATGACTTTGGAAAGTGATATCCAGGGAAACTATCAAAAACAATAATCTAAATTTAACTTTTGACCAAAACAATCTTTAGCCTTTTAATTTCATTGTTTCTGCATCTTTAAATTAATTGTAATTAGAAATTTCAAATTTGCTTTTTAACATGCCATTTTAACAGTGACAACTTTACAGCAATAAATGTATTCTGTAGCCCATGCTATTTCTTACACTAAGAATCATACCATCTAAAACACTATTGCTAACTCATTCTATTTGTTTCTCTTTGAGTATCAGGAGAATTGGGTACCAAGGACATTCAGCAGAGCTGATAGATTTTCAACAATACATGCACAAAGGCCAATCCACACAAAATTGTGAAATATTCAAGTTTTATCTCTGTTGCTTTGGTCTCTTCAATTTTAACATTGCTTTCAACTTTAAAATGATCCCTCTTCCCCTATCATGTGCCCTAACTACATGTCCATGCCCTGTTATAACTGCCTCTCAAGAATATTTGAGCCTAATTCACATTACAGTGTAATTGATTGTTTTCAATGTGTGGACATTGGGGTAAAGGCTGTTCCAGCTGAATTAAAAGTTAATCGTTAAACTAAAATATTGAATTTCCCACATGAGAATTTTAGATGTGCATGTGGAAAAAGATATTTCAGGGGAGAGGACTTCACCACCCTTATACCCTACCCATGTTTTCTAAGCCATTAGCCATGGAACAGACTAGTCTGCCCTGCATGGGGCCCTGCCACCCCTCTGGAAGGACAGCCCAGCCTGCATACTCTGTGCCTTCTGATTTAACTGCTGGCATTTGCCATAACTTTAAGATCTGCAAAGAAATGATTCATGAGGTTTTCTTTTCTTCTTTTAATTTATTCGGTCATTCAAAAAAATGTATTGACCACCTACTATGTACCTGGATGGATGCTACGTACTATGAATACAACTGTGAGCCAGAGGTAGTCTGTGGCCTTAAAGGATATGAATCTGATGTGGGAGGTGAAGAATGAGCAGCTAGATTACAACACAATAAAATAAAGGTTTTGTAAAGGGGACAGTAGTATCTCCTAGAAGTATAGAACAGCATCTAACCCAGCTTTGGGAGGTCAAGGAGGGCTTTCCAAAGGAGGTAATGGCTCAGCTGAGCCCTAAAAGACTAATCGAGGTTAGCCAGGCAAAAAGGAGGAGGAAGAATGTGTTGAGAGGAGCGGTGAGCAAAGGCTCTGGGGTGGAGAGCCGAGGTGTTTCACCTGGAGGAGTACTTCCAAAACAAAGAGTGAATGTGGGAGTGGCAAAAGGGGGCGAAGGGGGCGGGAAGGGAAACCAATACCCAGCCTGGAGGACTTTGTAAGCCACTCTACAGAACTTAAATTTAACCCTAGGCAGTAAGAAACAATTATAGGGTTTTCAACAGGTTAATAACAGAACCAAATACGTATCTCAGGAACTTTATTCCGGCAGCAGTGGAGAGATTAGATTAAAGATGAGCGAAACTGGAGTCAGGGAAACCAGTTGGAAGGCTGGAGGTCGATGATAGTGAAGGCTTGAGCTGAGGTAAGAAAGCTGAGACAAAGATGAGCCAACGGTCTCAAGTGTTACTAAGTAGTAGGATCCACAGGATTGGTCATTGAGCAGATGGGGTGCTAGTCAGGGAGAGAAGAGTCAACAATGACAAAGGAGCAAGGGGTCTGTCATCCCTTGATATGAAAATCCAGAAGAATAAATAGTTGAGTTCAGTTTGCTTTCCCAAAGAAAGGCTACTGCACACAGATGCATCTACCCAACACTAGGGGGCGCCAAGTGCATGGACTGCGATAAGAATGTCTCCCATGGAAGGGCCCTGCCCAGACTGTTCAAAAGTACATGGTGGCCCAGGCTGAGAGATTCTCATTGGAGATGAAAACTTGAGAATTATCAGCCCCTACGTAGTATTTGAATATCAAGACTAGATGAATTCCCCCATCACCAAAAAAAAAATAATAATAAGTGGAGTAAGAGGGCCAAAAATCCAAAGGAACTCTGATATTTTCTGAACCAGCAAAAGAAGAGAAACCCACAAAACATCCTCGAGAAAAGAGGATCCAGTAAAAACTGAGAAACCAAGAAGAGACCCGTTACCAACACCAAAGAGGTCCTTGCAGTTTAGGTAAATTGCCACCAGGTGGAGTGGTCTCTAAATTGGAATCTCATCTCGGAATTTAGAATTTCTGCAAATATCTTGACCTGGTATGTTAAAATACACATTTTTAAGTGCTACCCACATGAACATACTAGCCTTGGGTCTAAATTTAAGATCAATCCCTAAAAAATGATAAACCATCATACTATTCTTTGTTATGTAAAAGAATAGTATGTACTAGAATAGTGAGTATTGGAAAAAGCATATTCCTTGAGTTCAGGCAATTCTGATTTCAACCCACAGGTCCAGCAGGCTGAGTTCCCTGACCTTGGCCAAGTCATTTAATCTGGCTTTGCCCCTGTTTCCTCATCTGCAAAATGGTGATTGGGGTTTTATGTACAACATAGGGCTGCTGGGAGCATGAGCTGCACAGAACCCCTGTAGTAGCTGCTCTCATAAAGTAGTTGCTCTGCACGTATTAGATCCTTGACAGTATTGCAGCTGTGAGAGTCATTTTCACCATATGAACTTGCATTTGCAGGAAGTGCTCCCCAGAAGTTCAAGACTTCCTCAGTCTGTGGACTTACCACAGCATCAAAAGCCACCAGGAGGTGGTTTTGCCTCTTAGGGGATCCCAGGTCTAGGGGTTCTCAGTGCTAAGCACTGAGTTTTGTTTCCAGTATACCTCTTTCCATAATATGATAATCTTACTAAAGTAACAGTCTCTACAGAGTAAACCTGAACCACTTCACATATGCATATTAACAATAATAAGAATGTACATGTTATCTGAAACAACACAGTGAAAAAGAGTGACTTAGGTACACATCACATAACTTCCTGATTCCTTTAAATTGCTTTTAATTATTTCTTAACTTAATCTAGCTTTGGTTTTAACTCCCTCATATTAATTGTGATTCATTCTTATGTTGGCAGCAAACTAATAGCCTGTGGACTGCGTACTTAGCCTTAGAATTTGGCAATGATCTCCATGGAAAAAGCCCTTGGTCCTTTTCACCTGCTGAGGGATTAAATCCCCTAATTAAGAGGTTTAGGCAAGCCACTTCAGCCAGAATTTATAAGAAAATCTTGGCATCTAGATGCTCTTCCAGTACTTGGCCCTTTTCCACTACATGTCTTTGTCCACACTGAGGAAGAAAATACTTGCTGGGTTCTCTGAGCCCCCTGACCCTCGACTTCTAATCAAAACCTGGTTACCAGAGTTACCCTGGCTCCCGCACAAGCACCCTGCTTCTCTGTGGTTGCCACTGACGCTGCTCCTGAGAGCGCCTGCTTTCTCGTGAGTGCTTTCCGGAGCCAGAGCTGGGATGCTCGGTGGACTGCAGTGTGTGGGATCCTGAGCACATTTAACCCTTCACTTAAAGATGACAAACATATTCTTTTCCTCTTCTCAAACTTTTAAACAACTCTGAATGCTAAAACAAAAAAAAATTAAGAACTTTTTTAAACAGCATTATTTTGTTGAATTTATTGGGATGACATTGGTTAATAAAATCATATAGGTTTCAATTTCACAATTGTATTGCACATCATCTGTATATAATACCGTGTGTCCACCACTCCAAATCTCCTTCCATTAGGATTTATCCCTGAGTCACCCTCTTCTACCTCCCCCACCCCCTTGCCCTCTGGTAATCACCATAGTATTGTCTGTGCATATGAGCTTGGGGAGTTTTTTTCTTAGTTCTTTTTCTCCCAGCCCCACAAATCCCCATCTTCTCTGAGCACTGTGTGTTCTCTCTGTATTTATGAGTCTGTTTTTATCTTGTTTGTTAGTTTGTTTTGTTCATTAGATTCCGCATACAAATAAAATCACGTGGTACTTGCCTTATATTGTCCAGGTCCACCTATGCTGTAGCTAAAGGTAAGGTTTTCTTTTTTACAGCTGGGCAGTATTCCATTGTGTAAATGCCCCATAGGTGTTTCATCCACTCATTTACTGATGGACACTTGGGCTGCTTCTGAATCTTGGGTATTGTAAGTAATACTGTATGTATTCTTTCAAATTAGTATTTCAGTTTTTTTCAAATACACTCTCAGAAGTGGAATCTCTGGGTCATAAAGCAGTTCCATTCTTAAGCTTTTGAGGTATCACTATACTGCTTCCCACAGTGGCTTCACCAATCTGCATTCAACCCTCTGAGCCAGGGTTACCTTTTCTCTACATCCTCACCAGCCTCTGTTGTTTGTGGATTTATTAATGATGACCATTCTGATACGAGTGAGGTAACACCTCATTGTGGTTTTAATTTGCATCTCTCTGATGATTAGTGATGTTGAGCATCTTTTTATCTGTCTATTGGCCATCTGTATGTCCTCTTTGTAGAAGTGTCTATTCAAGATCCTTTGCCATTTTTAATTGGGTTGTTGGGGGGGTTGGTATTGAATTTTATAAGTTCTTTATGCATTTTGGATATTAACCCTTATCAAATGTATCACTGACAAATATGTTCTCCCATTCAGGGTCTCCTTTTCATTTTGTTGATGGTTTCCTTTGCTGTGCAAAACCTTTTTGGTTTGATGTAGACCCATTTATTGGTTTTTCTTTTTGTTTCCCTTGGCCAATGAGCTATATCAGAAAATATATTGCTACAAGTAATGTCTGAGATTTTACTGCCTATGTTTTCTTCTAGGATTTTTATAATTTCAAGTCTAACATTTAAGTCTTTATTCCATTTTAAGTTTATTTTGTGTATGGTATAAGAAGGTGTTCTAGTTTCTTTTTTTGCATGTATTTGTCCAATTTCCCCAACACCATTTATTGAGTAGACTATCTTTATCCCATTGTACGTTTTTGCCTCCTTTGTCAAATATTAACTGACCATATAGGTGTGGCTTTATTTCTGGGCTCTCTATTCTGTACCATTGATGCACATGCCTGTTTTGATGCCAGAACTATGCTGTTTTGATTACTATGACCTTGTAGTATAGTTTGACATCAGGTAGTGTGATTCTTCCAACTTTGATCTTCTCTGTCAAGATTGTTTGGCTATTTGGGGTCTTCTGTGGTTCCACATAAACACCTGGAATGTCCGTTCTAGTTCCGTGAAATAACCAGGCGACAGTGCTGTGGGGAACATGAGTGAGCCAGACAAAGCCAGCTCCTGCCCTCAGGACTCCTGTAGTTCAAAAGAAAGGAATAAAAATAAAAAACTAAGTCATCCAACTAAGTACTTCATTGCATCATGGTAAATGCAAAGAGCATGCTATGAAAGTCCTTCCCAAAGAGCAGCTACAAAGGGCTATTTCTCTTTCTTTGGCATTCTTTCCTATTTCTTCTTCATTATCACGATGCTGAATAGTTAGTAGTCAGTACAGTTGAGTACAATAGATAGTATAGTAGCTTCAGCTTGTTGCCCCTTCCTCCACCCAACCTCTGATCATCTTAAAGGTGGCCTTTCAGATCCAGATAGCTGAAGGGTTACTACTGTGATCATCTTTGAGCTGATACCTATGGGAACCTTAGCTGATTCTCTCCAAAAAAAGGCAGACTGCAGCTCATAAAGCATGTAGAACCATCTCACACCAGTTAGGATGCCTATATAAAACATCCATATATACATATATGTATATGTGTGTACACATATGCATGTGTATATGTGTGTATATGTGCATATGTGTGTGTATATATATATATATATATATATATATATATATATATATATAAAACTTTAAGTGTTGTCAGGGATGCAGAGAAATTGGAGCCCTTGTCCACTGCTGGTAAAAAGTAAAATGGTACAGCTGTTATGAACAAAGAGTATAAAAGTTCTGTAAAAAAATGAAAAATAGATTTACCAAATGGAAAGCAGTCATCAAAACTATGCTTGTAGAGAATTTATAATATGGTAAAATATATAATAATAAACACATAATTCGAAAATATTTCATTTGTATGATCATAGCTAGAAAAATAAATAAATGAACTCCCCCAGCCTCCGAAAAGGACACTGGAGGAAAGTAAATCGAAATGTTAACAACGATAGACTAGCTAGGCTGGATGGGGGGGCTCTGGGTTTTTCATTTCCTCACGTTCTACATTTTTGAAAATGAGCTAAATACTTTGATTATGTAAACAACCACACTTTTAAGACATGCCCAGCACTTCCAACATTTTAGCCTCCTCCTGCAAGATGTCACCAGAAGTACAGGTAATAGGACAACGTATAGGTGTGCCTGGTTGGAAACACATTTTCAAGGCCCTGGTAGTTGGTTCTGAGAAGCCCATCAAGTCTGGAGCTGTCCCTTCCCTCTGCAGTAGAACAATTTGGAGATACCATTATTTTCATAAAGAATCCAATACAAAACAGTAAATAGGGGTTTTTTGGTCTGTGACTCTGGAAGATACTGTATAATGTTCATTAAAAATATTCAGAACCAGACATAAGTAAGGTAAGACATGGTAAGGACCCAGGACATGGGTAATAACCCAGGACATGACTTAAAAGTGTCTCTGAGGCTTAAATTTTATTTATTTATTTATTTGTAAAGTTGAAGTGAGAAACTCTAAGAGTTTAACAAAATTCATCTCTGTCCCCTCCTCCCTTGCTGTAGATTTACTGAATTTCTTTGGCCAGGGGCCACCCGCACCCTCTGTTTTCTGGGGAGAATTTATGTTGGCCTGCTTTTCTTGGTTCCATTTGTTTGCTAACAGTCACCAGCTGTGCAAGCTCCCTGTATAATTTCTTGTAACATTTTTTAAAAGAATAGGGCCTCTGATGCAGGGTTCCGTGATAAGGTCTCAAGTTCCATGTACAGTGGAAATTTTTCGGTCCCAAGGCATGCCAAGCAGGGTGGGGCTACTCGACTCCGACTGACCATTTCTAAGGCTAGAAAGAAGTCATTCTGTTCCCGGAAGTCAGGTTTCTCTGAAACTGTCACACCCCAAGGGGAGAAATGCTTGTTGTTTTCTTTTTTTTTAATTTTTTTAAAATTTTTATTTTATTGATTATGCCATTACAGTTGTTCTATTCCCCCCCTTCATTCCCCTCCACCCTGCACCCACCCACCCCTACCATTCTCAAGATCTTTGGATTCTATCTTTCCCATACTATTCTTGCCCTCCCCCTGTCTATTTCCTACCTACTGTCTGTGCTACTTATTTTCTGTACCTTTCTAACGTTAACATCTACAAGTCAAACCAGCAGCTGTCCTCGGCTCTTCTTGAAAGCTTATCAAAATGGGAAGTTCAATTTGTAATAATACTCCTTAATAGTCACCAGTGACTATTATTTATAATAATCTCGAGGTGCAGATCTCTGGGGATTTGGTTTGGTTGCTGTTCCTTGTCTGAGAAAAGAAGTGATTATCTTTTTATTCTAACTTTCTCCTCGTACTATCAGAGTTCAAAGTGTTGTTATTGCTGTTTGTTTAGCTTTGCTTAATTTAAAAAAAAAAAACCAACACTTGACTTGTAGGAGCCAAAGGTAGAAAGGAGGAAAGCACTTACGCTGACCAGGAGATATTAGTTTCATTTAACTGTAATGGGTTTGCCTTTACATTCAGTTTTCACAGCAATCTAATAATTCTGAAGATGAGGAAAGAACAGCTTAAAAACAGGTATCATTTGTCCAAGCTGAGGCATCATTGCTGTTAAATTAAGTCAACTTGCAAATCGATTTCTATCCCAAACTCATGCTTTTCAGTTCTATCATGTTGTTTTCAACAACTTAATACAAGAGAAAACTAGCATTTTTTAGCACTTCCGATATCCCAAATATACTGTAGTAACTCCTATAATCCTTACCAAAACCTATTCCAGAAGAAATAGTTACCTCCATTTGTGTTCAGAAACTGAGGCTCAGAGAGATCAAATATTTGCTTAACATCACGTAGTTCGCTGAGGACGGATCAAGATTTCATCACGAATCTGTCTGTCCCCAAAGTTCCCATTTCCTATGGCCTCATCCGAGTCACAAATGAGAACATCTCAATGATAAGGGCGCCGTGATCCTTCTCATTTCACAGCAGAGAAGAACACAGTTTAGAAACATTAAGTAACTTGTCCCCAAGTCTATTAAGTGTGCAAAAGAAGAGATTAAGACCCAGGCAGTCGTCTTTCATATTCTTAACCACTTGATGGACTCTCTCCCCAGAAACACTTTTAAATAATCTCTGTTCCAACAAAAACAAGGGAGAAATTTCCTTAGGTGTGCAAGATACAAAGTGTAAATTTTCAAAAAAGAGGGAAGAGGAAGGAACTATCTGCTAAACTAGGAATTCGGGGCTCCTCCACGAATACGGGGAACAAATCATTCATTGATTTTCGCAGAAATGTCCATTAAGCTTATTGTCTCATTTCTCTTAATAGTTGCACCAGTGAAACCTTGCAGCTTCAGAGGAAAAGGAGGAGGATTCTGGAGCTGTATAAATAAGGAAATTGCGCAACGAACTGAGTGGGCGATGGTAAGGCTTTTAGCAACCAGACCTTGGGCTTACTCATCCTCAGTGTTCTGGATCAGGGGAGAGCTCTGTCAGATGAAGGAATGAGCCCTCCTTCACACTGGAGGCCAGAGCCATTGACCCGCCGTCAGGAGGGCACGGTCTTGCCGGTTCAGTAGTGGTGATGGATCTGTACCCATCTCTGTGCACTCACAGGCTCCTGTCTCACTGTGAGCAATGACGAGTCCTCCAGACGCGCCAGGATTCAAGGGGCGGTGCCGTCATGATACATGAGATTAGCAACAACCACAGCCTCAGACGAAGGAAAAGCACGTTCCCATGTAAATTTAAACCCTGTGAGTGTGTGACCCAATTTCTCTATGGCTTTGTCTGTGCAATTAAGAGACGAGATAAGAAACTATTATAAGAAGCTGTGTTTTTAATGTCAGCCACAGCTCTCGTTTCCAAGAATAGGATAGAACAGAGAGCTCAAGCCGGGTGCCCCGAGCCTGGCCGGAGACAAGTTCTTTTTATGGGTAGGTGTTAGATTTATAGGCCTCCAACTCCTGTGCTTTATAACAAGGCCCTCCAGTCTGAGTGCCCTGATAGTGAGACAGATGCCATATCTCCTTCTGGTGGGAGGGAGGAGGCAGAAGAAGGGAGAGACAGCCTCATTATGCAAAGGAGCTATAATGAAGGCCTTTTCACCACTGCAAGTGGCCTTTGGAGAAGATGAGTAGTGAGGGAGAGAGCACACAGCGAGCTGGATGCCTATTTATCTAACAAAACCCGGTTACGAGCAACAGGTGCCCCAGCATACAAACTACCCCGGAGTCATCAAGAAATTCTGAAGGAGGCTGCATCAAATTGCAAATGATATGACTTTCATCTAATGATAGATATTAATTATACAGGGAAGATTGCAATAGGCTCATAAAATGGGTGTCTGCATCCTCATTATTTAGTATTTTATGCCATGATGATAAAGTAATAATGACGGAATAATAAACAAGCTTCTTATTTATTTATTTTCCTCATTGCAAACTAGACTTTGAAAGTCAAACCACCAAGTTTGGAGAAAGTGGGTAAAAGACTTCTAGAACTGTCTACCAGAGGCAAACAGACATGTCCGGGGTGAGAAGAACAAGGAAGAGAGATGGATAAAAATGAATAAATAAATACATAAACGAGACTTGGTTTTTTCTATGATAACTCCTAAAATTGTATCAGAATCAAGATGGCACTTTTTCCTTGCTGGTAATAGTAGCATTTTGTTGAAATGTTTAGAAATAATGAAACACTTTAAAGGACAGTTTCTTTACATGACATGGAGGGAGGGAACAGCATGGAGAAGGAACACATGAGGTCCAAGGTCATGTACACAGCAGCACCTGTCACTTGCAGGAGTGCTAAAGGCTCCACCCATCCATGAGACCCTAGTGAAGGGCAGAGCCCGGCTGTGGGAGATGGAAAGTGGGTGGGAAGAAAGCTGGAAGTGGGGAGACCAGCAGCAAAGAGAAGTGAGGAAAGGACGTGGTGGGTGGAGCAGCGGGAGGGAGTGGTACTGGAGAAAATGCTGGGAGCAAACAAACCCGTAAGTGCAGCGCGCTGAGAGACTGCAAAGATCTTTATCATAACAATTTATTGCATTGCACCTCATTAAAATTAAGGGTAATTGGGAAGGAGGAGTGGTAAACTGGGGAGAAGGGAGGAGCAAAGATTGTAAAACAACCGTCTTGGAAGAAGCTCTGCCCGAAGTACCCTGTTTGCTTTAACACGACATAAGTCTCCTCGCCCTCGCCATCCAGCCGGCCTCCTGCCTACCAGCCTCTTCAGCACTTCTCGTTGCTTTGAGCCCTGCTTAGTCCAATGTTCTGGTAGACGCGGTTTTCAAAACATTGGCAAGTGTTGATTGCTCTGACTCAGCTTGTTGTTGTTATTGGTTCTAATGAGGAAGATGGAGTAAATACTCCTTTCTATTTCAAAGAAAAATAAAGTAATTTGATTATTTACCCACTCTCAATTTTTCCTTGAATACTCTCTCTGGGGACAAAGCCAAGGGTGTCCCCAGAGAGAGGTGTTTATAAGTTATATTATTTGCGTACAGATTCAATCTCATCTGGTTCGTCTGGTCAGTGATGTGAGTGTGGAAAACCAAACTGGAAAAGGTAGATGGTGGGTGAATGTGGAAAACCCTTTAAGTTAGATTCCCACTAAATCAGAGATTGGGATAAATTGAACCTTGAGAATTGTACATGTATTACTTTTAAATGGCCAGGAAATTAATAATGTAAAAAAGAGTTTAAGAAAGCACTTCTGAAGCAAACAGTACCTCACCTTGCTCAGCTGTCAACAGCTATACATGTTTAAGTTTCAAATGGGCAAATCGTAGCCTATTCTCAATAACACAGTCATGAAATAAGCCAGTGCTAGACTACTTTTCTTTTTGAAAATTTGGATCATCAACCTCTTATTTATAAATAAAATAAAAATCAGGTTAGATAGAATTCTTTGTTAACTTCAAAGCATATACTCCAGATTTATATACAATATGTATGTCGCTGTGTTCTGAGCTTAAATTTGTATGCAACTTGGCATTACCTCATTCTGGATCCTGGGACACCCTGTCTCAGAGGACAAAGTCACTTCATTCAAGAAGCTCCCAAGTTCCCTGACCTTCAGTTAGATGACTGCAGATTAAAAGACTTAATCATCCTGTGGAACACTAGTTTTTATATCCCCATAGAGTATTTTCACAAAAACAGGTGTCAAGATGATTCAGGGTGATCATATCTCCTGAGTTCTCCACGGAAGGACCAATATGACAGAGGCGTGACATTGTGACATACCTCACTCCGTCTTCACATTCTTAAATATACAAACATCCCTGATAAAGCTTCTCACTTCTCGGTCTGAATTGCCCCCGTCACCCACTGACCTACCTGGAGTCTGGAAGGTACGTACGATAAGAAAACTGCCCTGAGCCATCCCATACGTGAGACTTCGAGAAGGAAAGCGGAGGTCATATCTCTTTCCACAAAAGTTTTGCCTGGACTCATTCAGTCACACTCCCTGACTCATTTGTTCCATGAGCACTTACTGGGTAATCTTCCCTTTGTAGGAACTAGAAAATGAAAGATTTAGACTCCTTTTTCCCTGAGGCATGTGTGTCCGGAGGTTCTGGGTTGGGGGTGGGAAAGTAAAGCAAGATTGGAACGGAAACAAACACAACCAAAGACAGGTTATAAGAAAAATAGAAAAAAGAGAGAGATCTGTGTTCTATCTCTTTTATAAGGCAGTAAAACTGGGTAGAGAAGAAGAAAAACCACCCCTCTATGGGGACAACTCAGAAAGCTTTAGAGAATATGGGAGTTGAGATGGATCTGCAAAATTGTTTTTGACTTGAGAGAAAAGGGAGCAAGTTCTCCAGGTGTGAGTAACATGGGAAGTCAGGAAACTGACTTGGGAAACTGGAAATGTGGGGTGATGGATGTTAAGACAGCGCCTTGAGATTTAGGTACACAAAGACAAATACTAGTAGGTGAGTTTGGAAAAGTAGCTAAACTGTTTACTCAATGGAAATTTGTCAAAAGTCTATTATGTACTCAAACCCTACTAAGTACTGGGGATAAAAATTTATGTAAAGATTTTTCTACCCAAAGCGAGCCCCGTAGGCCAGCAGCATCAGCATCACCTCGATCTTAATCATTTCAGACCCTACTCCCCACCTAAAGAGTCAAAGTTGCATTTGACCAAAATCCCCATGTGACTAGTACACAATTGACTTTGAGAACCACTGCTTTAACATATCATCTATATTTAAGGAGCCTACGTTTTATTGGAGGCGATAAACAAGCAAACTACTAAATGCAGTGCAGTGTGATAAATGCGTAAGAGAGAAAAGTACAAAGAATGGGAGCCGGCTGCAAATCAGATAAACCACATAAAGGGGAGACGCCCCTGGGGGAGAAAGGAGTGCAGCTGTGCAGCTGTATCACCCTTGCTGGACAAAGGCGCCGCCACGCAGTCTGGCTATTGAAGATATTCACCAACAAAGAGAAGGAACATTCATTTTTCCTGATTGCCTTTGGGTACCATGTTCTGTTAAATCCATTATTTTATTTACTCCTTCCCCACCACTTCTTTGGTACAAGCAACCATCACCTCTTGCCTGCACTATGGAGCAGTCTCTCTACCGGCTGCGAAACCCCACCCAGTCTGCCCCCTCATCCCGACCCCATGTATTATACTGCAGCCAGAGCCTTTGCAAAACATAAATCTGGCTTCATCACCCGCCTGTGTAAAATTCCTCAATAGCTTCCCAGGGATTCACTCCTCAAGATGGTTTATACAGCCCTGGTGACTCAGCTCCCATTGCATCCCCCTTCCTGAACCTACTTAGAACCCCCAGTGTCCTCCGCTCCAGCCAGCAGGCCTTTTTTCTTAGTCTCTCACACTCTTCACACCTCCTCCTACTACAGGCAGTTTGAGCATGTTGCTCCCTTTGCTTAAACACTTCCATTTTCCCTTCCACCGACTTAACTCCCACACACCCGTCAGATCTCAACTTCGTAAGCTTCCTCAGGGGCAGCCTTGCTCAACCTCCCTGAAGACATTACATCTCCCTACTGGAGGGTTCCTTGGTAGCTCTTTTCACAACGGCAACATTATGTCACCTATGTGACCAATGAACTGTCTTGCCTCCAGTTAAACTGTAACCTGCACCACATCCAAAGAGCTACTGTTTTGCTCACCACTCTACCCCCTTAGGATGGTGCTGCTCCACAGTGGTCACTCAAATATTTGTTTAACTAATTAGCCAATTAACACAGAGAATATTTCTAGATAAAAAATGCCGATGGTCACATTTTGGCAAAAAATCAGCATTAAATGTGTCAGAGGAATTTAGGGCCTCATGGGCTAAGAAATTATAATGTATTTTGTGATTAGGACTCATCGGTGGTGACTAAGCAGCTTCAGCACAGCAATACACCAAACTGGATGAGTTCTGTAGTGAAGAAAGGGAGGCAGGGATGTCAACAGGATCACTAACAATGAAGGAGAACCAAAAATTAAGAGCGAAGTTCTAAGGAGATAGCAAGATCAAAGGAAAGGCTACGTTTATAGTAAGAAAGACTTGCCACCTTCACTGGATGAAGAAGGAACAAGAATAGAACAGAAAACTGAAGTGGAAGAAGAAAGGTGTGTAATCAATGGAACAAGAGCACAGAAGAGAAACACGTGTGGAGAAATCGCCCTTGAAAAGAAAGAGCAGCTCATACTCCTTCGAAACAAGAAGGAAAGAGGGGACGGCGAGTAAAAATACAGAAATTTTGATTTTGAGAAGATGAATGGCCTTGAACAGCCTCTCATGATCCCACCATTACCCTGGGCACGCCTTTGGACACTCCTTAGGAAGGGAGTGATTGCTCAGTATACTCTTGGTTCTCATTTTAGCGTCTATATTGTTTTCTCTGTCTCTCTTCTTTTAAAGCCCATTCTCTCTACTTATCACCTTTGTTACCGCTGCCAGCCAACAGAAAGGTAAGTCTGCAGACATCTGGGGTTCAGCTCTGGGTTACAGTCACCCACTTGGCCCACTTCTGTGGACTTTATCACCCATAATAGTGATCCTTTCAACACTGCAGTCTAAACCCCTACAACTAACTCCCCTATTGAAACTTTACCATTCATTTTTTAAGTAAACAAATATTTATTGAAATCTACTCTACTCTGAGTTTTGTGCTAGGGCTTGGAAATACTGATACAAAGATGAATGAAATAATACTTGTTTTCGATGAGTTGACAGTCAAGCACACAAAGAGAGTTATTTTTATAGTGGTAAAAACTGGTAAGATGATTTAAAGAAAGTGTGTAAACTACAGATAGAGTAGAAGAGTGGTGAATTCTGTCTTGAAGATCTTAGAAAATACTTCACTGAGAAAGTGGCATATTTAGTCTCTTGGACTGGAGGATAAAAAGTGGGGCTACCCCAGATTCCAGCTTACCCACAGGAGTCCGTGAACTGAGGATATAGTGAGTGCTCAGCACAGAAGGACAGAATTCACTGTCTCAGTAAACATTTACTGAGCACTTAGTGTGTGGCAGGCACTGTGCAAAGACAATGACAGGGACTCACTCACAGGCCAGTGGACGATCTACTTTGACCTTCAGCAAAATTATGGAGAAATATTGTAACTCCTTTGCTCTCCTTATCCCTGAAACTCTTCCTTACGTCCTCAATGCTCATTGAGATTCAATAAGTAGGTGGGGAAAATACATTTAGTTACCCAAGATATTGCTAAATAAAAACTTTTGCGTATGCCCAGGCTTTAAAACCCCTCACTAGCAACAAAACAAAGGAAGGCAATGGCATTATCATTTTTCTTCTCCAAAAAAGATTGAACTCAAAAAATAATAAATACCATAACACATTAGTAAGTGCATTTATTGAACAATTAACTGCATTCCAAACTTTGTGATGTCTTTTAGATGCATTATATCTTTTCATTTGCACAGTAATTCTACAATATAAGAATAATTGACTGGATTTCACAGAAAAGAAAACTAAATCCCATACTGTTAGTAAATAGTGCTTCAGACTTTTCTATCTGTGGCTATACTCCTGCCAGGCAATCAATCAAACCCATTTTAACTGAATTTCACAGATAAATTATGGTAAAGCAAAAAACTGTCTCAGGCCTTAATTAGAAATGGCCCTCTGTAGAGGTCTCTTCACTTTAAAGATGAACATGTTGAGATAAGCAGCTCGCTGATGTTGTCAGCAGAGGTACCTGAGGTTAGCGGCGTCTTCCCAGAACGCCTCAAATAATCTCAGTTACGGCCACCCAGCAGTGAACTGCTGTCCACCTGAGCGTAGGACAAACCCTCATGCTGTGGTTTCAGTGACCAAAAATATTATAGATACAAGTATATCTTTTCTATTACTAAGGACATAAAATGCTGTATTTCTAATGGATTTTAGTAGATCTTAAAGACCTTCCTTCTGTCCAGTTCCCTACATTTGCTGCTTCTTGTCCCTCCTCAAGCAAATGCCTTGGCATTCTAAAGTCATCCATCCTCAAGACAGGAGGTGCTCGGTATTTAGTCCACCCAGAGAGCACTGTGGTAGACACAATCATGGGCCCCTGAAGACGTCTATGTCCTAATCCCTGGAGCCTGCGACTATTGTACCTTGCACAGCAAAAGAGACTGCAAGTGTGATTATATGAAGGTTATTGAGATGGGGTGACTATCCTACATTATCTGGGTAGTCCCCATGCAGTGACAAGGGTCTTTATAAGTGAGATAGGAAGGCAAGAAAGTCAGAGTCAGAGAACTGCTGGCTTTGAAGAAGGAGGAAAGGGCCACAGACGAAGGCATGCAGCCTCTATGACCTGGAAAAGTCAAAGCTGCCTCGAACCTCCTGAAAGAACGCAGCAGCCCTGTCCACACCTTGATTTTAGCCAGTGAAGCACACAACGTCTGTCCGGAAAAAGTCTAGTCGTTGTTAATATAGAGAAAGGTTTGCATGACATTGATGTAACCTGGCAGCCAAGGAGAGTGGACTGGAATGCGCATGAGTGAACAATGACGACTTCACTGTACCACTCAGTGGGGGCAGTATGCGCAGTAGACTTCATACTGTGTGACCATTGCATTCAAAATTACTAAGTGAGGAGAGCAATGAATCTGCGTGAAATTTGTGTTAAGCTTGACCATTCCTCCACAGAAACTATTTGGATAATTCAGAAGCCTACAGCTATGAGCAACTGGTGATTGGCAGCTTCATCACAACAACGAGCCTGTTCATGTATCATGTTTCATGCAGAGTTTTTTTGCAAAACATCAAATCACCCAGGTGACTCAGCACCTCTACAGCCCATATTTGGTGCCATGTGACTTCTGGCTTTTCCCAAAACTAAAATCACCTTTGAAAGGGAAGAGATTTCAGATCATTGATGAGATTCAGGAAAATACAATGGGGCAGCTGATGGCAATTGGGAGAACTGTACGTGGTCCCAAGGTTCCTTCTTTGAAGGGGACTGAGGCATCATTTCCTATGTACAATGTTTCTTGTATCTTCTTCAATAAATGTCTCTATTTTTCTTATTATGAGGCTGGATACATTCTGGACAGACCTAGTATATTGTACCTTTGACCTCCAGAATGAAAAGATAATAAATTCATGTTGTTTTAAGCTGCTAGGTATGTGGCAATTTGATACAAGAGCAATGGAAAAACCAGTTCAAACGCCCTTTATTCTTTTCCTTTTTTTCTTATCCTCCCCTGAAGATACGTTTATTAATTTAAGAGAGAGAGAGACAGGGAGAGAGGGAGGGAGTAAGAGAGAAAGAGGGGTAGAGAGAGGGAGAGAGAGAGAAAGACATCGATATGAGAGAGAAACATCAATCAGTTGCCTCCAGTATGTGTCAGGGAGACTGGGGATGGAACCCACAACCTAGGTTCGTGCCCTGAACAGGGATTGAACCTGCAACCTTTTTGGTGGACGGGATGACACTCCAACCCACTCACCCACCCGGCCAGGGATCTTGTTGTTTTCCTGACACCTTGTTATTGGAAGCTCTGTTTGCCACATAACGTGAATTGAACAGTAGAATTACCGGTATATAAATTTCTCTGTCTAAGGTACTCCCCTGATAGCTTTAGAATGCAGTCCTTGATTGTAATTCTTCTCAAACTTGAGAGTGTATCAGAATCACCAGGATGGGCTACTAAAAACCCAGATCACTGGGTCCTCTACCAGCAAAGTTTCTGATCTTGCTATTTTAGAATGGGGCCTGAGGTGTATTTCTAACAACTTCTCGTGCTGCTGGCCTACAGACAACACCTTGGGTTGGGGGAACGACACTGTTCTAGTCTTTGCTGGGGCATACACACTTTGTTACATGAGAGAATCGCTACTGTAACAGGCGCCTTACCCCATGGGAGAATAAGACGCGCAGGACTTAGAATGGATGAGGATGACGCTAAACCATTAACTCTGAGAAGGGGTAAAGTCTGTTAGTCAATATCCACCTTAGCACTACACACAGCAAACCATGCTCATGAATAGTTCTTTGTTTTATTATTGAGAGACAATTAACATAGAACATTGTGTTGGTGTACAACATAATGAGCAGTTCTTGAATGAATGTTGTGACAGTAATTTCTCGTCATTCAATTACTATTTATTGCCTGCTTCCTTTGTTCATTTGTCCACACTGCTTTTTGTGGTCCATAGGGAAGGTACAGCAGTGAACCAAACAAGGAAAAATTCTCTGTCCTCATGGTGGACTGAGGGAAATAAAAATAAACTAAATAAGTAGATGATGTGAAATGTTAGGAAGTAACCATTGCTGTGGCAGGGAAATACAGCGGGAAGGAGAACCAGGGCTGGGGAGCAGGTAGTAAATTGAAAGGGTGAATGGAGTGGCTTTTCCTGAGTCGAGTCCTCCTCAACTCATTCACAGAGAATGTACTCGCTGAGGTGCCAGATGCAGCGCAGACAGACCAAGATGTTACCAACGGGGGAGGACACGTGTGGCTCGTGTCCTCCAGGGCTTTGTAAGCAGCAGGGCCAATATAGGGGGTGGGCATACCTGGTGCTTGGCTCACTGAGCCCCTCTTCTGTCACCAAGAACCTACATGTCGCTGCAGACAACACTTAAACCATTCTCCAGGAGTAAATCCACTCACCCTGAGGAAGCCAGTGGAGGAAAAGTCATCTCCTTTCTCACCTTGGGGACAGTACCTTCTGAGATTTTTTTTAAAAAGGAGAGAGATGCCCTGGCTGGTGTAGCTCAGTGGATTGAGCGCGGGCCTGCGAACCAGATAATTGAGGTTCAATTCCCAGTCAGGACATATACCGGGGTTGCAGGCCGGTTCCCTGCAGGCCAGTTCCCAGCAGGGGACGCATGAAAGGCAACCATACATTGATGTTTCTCTCCCTCTCTCCTTCCCTTCCCCTCTAAAGATAAATAAATAAAATCTTTAAAAAAAAGGAGAGAGAAAGTAGTTAATACTGTTTCTTACATTTTCACTTTACATATGAATGTCTTTTCACTTTTGAAGCCCTTCTATATGTTATTTTACAGGATCAAAAAGAGGGTAGGAATTTAAAGAACTGATTCACTTTACAACTCCAGACTGAAAACTACTTATTCTCCCCAAACAAACGGATGGAAACTAAAAAGATCTTTGAGGCATTTTGAAGGAGGGCATTAAGAAGAATAAAATGATATGCAAATTTTTAATATTTAATAAAGTAATGATGGAGCTAATCACGTTGTTCTGGAGGAGCACCGCTTCCACTGGAGGCAGTGTCAAGAACAACCTGGTCTATCTGCACACACAACTAAATACAGGACACAGAGTGCCCCATTTGCCTGCACAGTGAGTCTGACTCAATAGAGTAATTCTTGGTTTCTCTTCTGAGTATTGTGTCTACTTGCTCAGAAATACTGGAACTTCCCTCAGTGTACTGGTACAATATAATCACAATACTTAGAAATGTTCTTCTAAGGTAAAAGCAAACACATACATATTGTTTCTTTTCAGTTTTTTTTTTAAAAATTGGTCCCTATTTTTATTATTTGCTCTTTCCCTAAACTACTTCTAAACATTAGTTCTGAAACTTTCATGAGCATCAGAATCACAGAGAAGTTGGTTAAAACCCCTTGCTGGGCTGTGCCGGCAGAGTTTCTGATATAGCAGGGTAGGGTGGGCCCTGAGAATTGCATTTCTCCCAGATCCCCAGATGATGCTTCTGCTGCTGGTCTGGGGACCATACTTGGAGAACATCTATTCTAAATACAATTGAGGCAACCAGTTGAACCTGCTCTTGTTGAGGATTACAATAACCAATACTCCTGAAGAGAGTAATAAGTAAGCATCTTAGTTTCTCCTCCAGGAAAAACAATCCAATCAGATATAATCTTCTAACTGATACCTCTTTCATAAATAACACTGCTTTCCCATCAATTCTCTAGATTTAAAAAAATCACTGTATAAATATAGAAATTAAAATTGGACACCATATGTTCATAAGGAGCTAGTAAACAGTGAATTAAATGGAAATAGCCTTCCCCAGCTCTTACGAATAGCCCATAGTTTAAAAATATGCAAGTTTTTGCTTTTTAAATCAAAGCATAATATTGCTTATGAAAGACCTCACTAGGCTACTCACACTGGCAAGCAAAAAATATAGCGTTCTGTTTCTTCAATAAACACATAGAAGTAAAGAGTTGGTTTTCTTTTTAATGTGTTACATTAGAATATTTCATTTTTTAAATTTATGTTCTTAAACCACATTTTAAAATAAGGGTTAAAATTGCACAAAAGGCAAGGAGATTTGTTTTTTAACTGATAAACTAAAATGAAACAGGACTCTCACAGCAGCTAATAAAGCATGTCTTTTAACATTTGTAAATTCAGTAGATGCCACTTTAATACAATGTAGAAGTGTATATTGGTCTTCAGTTCATTAGTTTTAGTATGCCCTGTTAAAATATCTTACTTGCATTTTTGTATCTGCCAAGATGTCAGTTCTGACATGATTCTCTTCAGGCGAAATGTAGTTGGCCTTTTCTCATTTTTCGCTGACACAGAAAATAAACAATTTCTTAACATCATTTAGGATAATGCTATCTGAATCATAGCAAGTTCAAGTATAAATGAGGTGCACATGTTAAGTCATCTGCAGAAAGGTACAATTTTACAAATGGCTGAATTAGTTCAGGGCATGAAAATTTAGCAGCCAAACTAACCAATTCTAGAAGCACATCTAACTGTAGAAAAATTTCCAAATACATAAAAACAACCAGCCTTTAATATCCTCATTTCCACTTGCACATAACATTTGACTTCAATCTAATGTATATGCAACTTGCTTCCTGCAATGTTAAGCATTAACTATAATGCACCCTTATCTAGAATATATTTGATGATTTGGGTTGGCCATTAAAATATTTAAATTGCTCACTTAAGTACAGTTTAGAAAATTATATTTTCTACATTTGAAATAACCATAAATAAAACTCTCTTTAAATTATTATGGAAGAATAATGCTAAATGAAAAAAGCAGAATACAAAATTGAATCTACTGTGTAATTGCAACTATATAAAATCGGTTATGCATGCAAACAAGATTGGGAGAAAAATGGAAAATATAAATGACTGATTTGTTAAGGAAGTAGGTTAGAGGAGTGTCTTTTAAAGAACACTCCTATGCATTTTATAAAGTTATTTGTATAATTTTCAAAATTATTAAAATTATTTTTGGAATGAAATTATGTTTTCTCCTCTTGGATGGAATACTTTCTTATTATTGATGATAATTTAAATTATCTAAACATGGAGAAGCTAGTTTGAATGTTAGAGAAACAGTTGCTATCTTCTTTCTCTCAGATAAATTTATTTTTTTAAGTCCATGATGTTACTGTAGATGTACTAATGCGTATTCTTTACACAGACATTATTCTTGCCATTCATCACTAATTACAATGATCAAAAATACTAGTCTTTCAGCCAGAAACAATCATGAAGTCATAATAAAGACAAATGAACTAAATTACTGATGAAGCTGAAAGTTGCAGTATTTTCATTAAACAGCCAGCAGGAATTGAATTGTCAGACTAATTAACTCAGGGTCAAGCTACTGCTGAACCAAATGCCAGAACTATCAAAATCCAATACGGGCTATGCCCCGTTACTTCACTAAGACTATGTATTTGTACTTAAGAGTAATGATCTGATATCTCAAAAAGTTCAACTCAGTAAAATAACTGCTTGTTGAAAACTATTTGTGCCAGGGCTGTTGTCAGCAAATCAGACAAGTTCCAATAGTCAGGCTAGGTCTCCTCAGTTCTGAAGGCTGGGGCTTCCAGCATCGTCACAGGACCGCACAAGCAGGCTTGGGAAGGGTCTCCAGTCCAACGTTCATATCCTTGACCGTAACACGGAGTGAGAAAAGGGGCGAGCCGAGGCCTCGGGGGTCCCCAGCAGTCCCTTTAAGAACTTGAGATTAAGTTGATAGAATACTGGTAAGGATGCAGGGAGAAGGAAAAAGGCCCCCGGGGAGGCACTGGCCAGTGGACAAAGTTCTTTTTCCTCGATTTATTCACCTCCTACAAGCCCCAACATTTATCCCTAAGTCAGGATGAGGAGTGCTGAAACCATTGTGGTCTAACTTGTCTTCTTCCTTTCTCAGTTTTCTCATTGCTCCCATTCCCTGTACTAAATAGCAGTCCATCATACAGATATTTAGCAAACTTAGTGAAAGTTACTAGCTCAAGTTACTAAGTATTAGTACAATTTCTTAAGAATAATGTTAATCATCCACGCCTCCCTCTTCAAGAAATCTAATAATTAACTAAAGTAGATTTGTTTGTTTCCATTTAAGTGAAAGGTGGGCTGTCTAGGAAAACCAATCAATATCGCACACATTAAATCAGATAGGATGCAGTGGGACCTTAACATTCAAGTTCACATTAGTGGTTCTCAACTGCGGCAATCCTGTCCTGTTGTCAACAGACAAGGGGGCAATTGTCACGACATCGGGGGAGACTACTGGCATCTAGTGGGGAGAGGCCAGAGATACTGCAAAAATATTCTACAAGTTCTCAGAGCAACCCCCTACAATTAAATAAAACTATTCAGGTCAAAGCGTCAGCAAGGTCAAGGTTGACAAACCCTAGAAATGTATACATCCATGAGAGCTTATAATCTGCGTATCTAAATCTGAGTGATCTTGCTTTAACAAAATAGCTACTCATTCAGCCACAATGAATAAACATCTCTTTTAACAGACTTTCCAGTTTTAAAATAACACAGAGGAACATTCAGTTACACAGAATTTGAACAGCTTTACAGGGGCCTCCATGGCCCCTGTTCTGAGCTATAACTTCCACTCGTAAGTTTCATATCAAGGTTCGAACTAGTTTCTTAAAACATGAAGGGCTATGAGGAAATGAAAGCTATCATGTCACTTATCCCAAGGTTTTTGGTAATTATTTACATGTGTTTCCTCCTTGAAATTGTGAATTTCTTAGAACATGAACCATGTCTTAATTATCCCAAGCTTACAGAGTAGGTGAAAAAATACATGGGTGGGTGAGTAAGTGGATGGAATACAGGTGAATGATGCTTTGTCAGTCTGCAAGTAGGTTTTTCAATAATCTGAGTTTACTAGTCATGTCTCTTAAGAATGTCATTAGTTCTAACAATTGCTCTCATAGTTTTTAAATACATAAAATAGCCCTGGCTGGTATGGCTCAGTGGATAGAGCACTGGCCTGTGAACCAAAGGGTTGCTGCCTCAATTCCCAGACCAAGTCTCCAGTAGGGGGTATGAGGGAGGCAACCATATATTGGTCTTTCTCTCTCTCCCTCCCTTCCCCATTGTTTAAAAATAAATCAATAAAATCTTAAAAATAAATAAATACATACATAAAACAAAATCAAGATGGGTTTATGGTTGAACTGTTTCCCTCAAAAAATGATATGTAGGAATCTTGATCCCCCAGTACCACAGAATTTGGCCTTATTTGGAAATAGAATTATTGCAGATGTAATTAGTTAAAATGAGGTCATTAGGTGGAGCAATAATGCAGTATGACATGTGTCCTTATAAAAAAGGGAAATTTGGACATACATACAGACTCAGGGAGAAGGCCATGTGAAGACCAAGGCAGAGATCAGCGTGATAATTTTACAAGCCAACCTACCCCAAACATTACCAGCAAAACGCAAAAGCTAAGAGAGAGGCATGGTACAGATTCTTTCTGATAGTCTTCAGAAGGAATCAACCCTACTGACACCTTGATCTTGGACTTCAAAACTCCAGAACCATGAGACAGTAAGTTTCTTTGTTTAAGCCACTCAGTTTATCGTACTTTGTTCCAGTAGCCCTAGCAAACTAACACCCCTAGGACACAGTACGTGTTAGCCATAGTAAATAAGCAAACAAATGTGTACTAGCTCCTTCCAAATAGTTTTCATCCACATTCACACAACAAAAAACTGTTCTTTATAAAGTTCGCACTTTCAGTTTCACTGTCTTTAACCTTTCTCAGCCCTCTTCCCAGATTATTCTAACGATAATCTGCGGGTACTGGTGATTGAAACTTAAATTTATCTCTATCCCAGCTCCTACACATGAGAAACCCATTCGGCGTCCTAAATTGATATAGCTTTTTGACCTCAGCTCCAATGACCTTTACCTTCCCTTCACCTTGGTTGCATAACCGCATAGCCTTTCCTTAGACCTTGTCATAATGCAAACTGTATGACCTCTCTTACCTTCTCCATGACTCCGCTCATCAACAAAGACCTGGATAATCCTCATGTGGGGAAAATATGTTTCTGTCTTTTCAAAGTGTCTGTCTGGAATGTAGTGGGAAAAAATGAGGCCCTGACATACATATGTTATAGTTACTTACTTCCCAAACACCCATTGACTGTTATGTATTGATCTCGGCCAAACCACACAGGCAAATCAGTTTGCCCATCTGTATTTTGGCCTAGACCCCACACGATTGCTACATTTTCAGATATGTTTCTGCCCAAGTGTTCCTTACTGTGTCAGAAGCAGGAAAGGACAACCAGACTGAGGGCAGGCAGGTGGAAAGCAACCACCAGAGCAAGACAATCCCAAAGCGATTCAGAGAAGAGCTCTCCCCAGGGGAGAGGAGCGTTCTGATGGGATCTCTGATCTTCCTGTAACCATGGCCCCTGCACAGGGGTGGAGCACACAGATGAGGGAAAGCGCCCATCTCCCAGGGGTTCACGTCCTTTGAATATCGCTCCTTCTTCCATGACCCCAAGGACTTAGCAGCCTAATGCCAGCTGCAGGTGTCGAGGTCCCAAAGGAGAACAATAGCAGAGTAGAAAGTAAGTGCGGCCTGTTTCTTTCTTATAGTTACCCCTACATTTCCATCCTAGACTAATCATTTGGGCTTTTGAGGACCCTCACTGGCCTTTCTTCCCCCCTGTTTCCCTTCTCACTGATGTTCTTTCTACCGTTTACCTCTTTGGGCCTTTACTCCTGCTTTCTCTGTGCCCTCCCTGTCCTCGTTCTCCTCGTCTGTCCATTGACGTGAATTCCTTTGTTTCTCAGGTGGGGGTTAATTTGCCTTTTAATTAACCAGACTTGGGTTAGATAAGCCCCTTTTTTGTTCTTGGAGTAATTGTGTATGCTGCTGTGGTTCTCACTACCGCGTTCCAGTGAAGACGTCTGTTTAGAAGTAGGTCTCTTCTTCTGGACTTTGAGGTATTTGGGAGCAAGCCAAATACTTTATCTTTTAACTTTTTAGCCATTACACTGTTCCTGGCACAAAGAGTGCACACTATATGCTTAACTGAATTAACTGACAACATTATTGTAAGAAAACCTCAACCTATGTTCACTTTTCCATCACTCAACACATTTATCAAGTGCCTACCAAGTGCTAGGTATGTGAACAGTAACTCAATATGTCCTTTCATTATCCATGGAAGTGCCTTTTTGATGTGAAATGTTTGACCTTTGCCAATATTTAGCATGACTATTTTATTGCAATTAAAATAAAACTTCAAATATTCCCCTACAATCAGCTGTGCATTAGCATGCACTGGCCTAATTAAAAAGCAAGAACTGTAACAAGAGAAAGGAGATAGGCCATCCATGGATTACAAAGAAATAAAAAGTACTCAGTGATACAATAAAGAGGAGACATTCTATATTATAAAGGTCAAGTGAAGGTTGTCAAATTAGCTTTTCTACTTGGACCCCTAGTTATAATGGAAATGTAGCCTTTTAAAACTCGTATATAAATATTTTTCTCTTTATTTTTTAAAGTCTTTTTAATAATGAAAAACAGAGTCTTTTGTCATACGGTAGCCTCTGAGGGGGCCATGACCACAAATGTGTTATTCCTAAATACATCTTCGGTTGGTATAAACATGACCTGATAACCAGCCCAGGCTGGTCCAAATGCTCTTCTTATTCAGAGTTGTTCTGACACTTTGCTGTTTACAGGTTAGGTCATTCTGGAGGAGAAAAGGATGAAGCCACTTTCAAGTCAAGTTAAGGGGAAAAAGGGAGTGTTTCAGCACGAACACCTGCATTTGAGGATGCAGAGCATATGAAGGGGCTTGAGGATTCAAAAATTTAAATTAATATTGCTCAAGAAATCATGAATTTATTTATAAGAATAATGAATTTTATCTTTATATTTAAAAAGTACAATTTAGCAAAGTATAGTAATTTAGCAAAATAACAGCTAAATTACTATATGATTCATTTTGTCTTTCTAAATTAAAAGGATAGTCTGAGGGAATCTTGAGAAGAAAAGAGAGCATCCATCTTTTATACATTTGTGGTTACTCTCCCTCTGGAAACCACAGCAAAAATCTTCCATGTCTATGAAAAATGGCTTCCTTCTCTTATATGGGTATATGGTGGGGGCAGCTGGGTAGGAAATTATTCAAAGTTATACTGTTATTATTCCTCTACAGTGGATGATATTTGGGCAAATAATAACCTACCTGAGTTCTCTCCTGGCATCCTTACCCAAAGAAACCTACAGGCAGCCACTGCCTGACAGCCCACACATACAATGGTGGCCCCATAAGATTACAATGGAGCTGAACAATTCCTATTGCCTAATGTTTTGGCTGTTGTCAGGTCAGAGCACAATGCATTATTGTTTTATGCAGGTCTGTCTGTGGAAAGTGATGGTGTTAGAATGACTGTGGGCCTCGCCTGGGCCCCAGTGACCTTCCTACCGACAGCCCTCCTTTTCAAACTGTTACAACTGGGCTGAGATGCCATTATGATTGCAAGATGCCCTTCAACCAGGACCATTAAGAAATTTTTAATAAAATATAAGTTTATTACTTACAGGCCTTGGGGCATGCAAGGCATGCCATGGGGCACAAGGTGAGGTTGTGGGGAGAGAAAGAGGGTGCACAAACAGGCCTGGGGGTCTGCTTTCATTGAGGTCAAGGGTTACATAGGCTCACTCTTTATTGGTGTATTTAAAATGTAAGAGCAAACAGGAAGAAAGAAACTACTAGCCCAAATGGTTAGATAGTTATCCATATCCAAATTTCAGTGGTAAAGATACATTGGAGGGAGACAGAGAGACAGACATACAGACAGAGAGCAAGCACTCTACTGGAGTTGCTGCTGGATCTTGAGAGCTGCTAGTGGCCTTCTGGACATACTGTCATCTAATAACAGTACTAAGTGTCATGCCAGCTTTTCATGGGGCTTTGCTTTTCATGTGACTCTGAGACATTTTTTTCTCTCCTTCTTCATTCTCTCTCTCTCTCCCCCCTTCCTCCCTTCTTTCTTTGTTTCCTTCCTTCCTTCTATCCTTTTTTTTCTTCCTTTTTTTTCAGTCTGTCTTTTTAATAGTTTTTTTAATCTAGCAGGAAATTCACAGAAACTTACATTTATTCAAATGTAGATAAGATGTAGGAGTAATTTACTATTTAATAAAATGTCATGATTATACACCAAATACCCTAAATCTGATATGGTTCTAAGCACAAAGTCGCTTCATGTTCTAGCAAAGGAGAAAACAATCTATCCTAAGCAATTGTGTATAAAATTCACTGGAGTCAGAAGAGATTGAAATTAGCAAGACTAACTCGCAGAGTTTTGCAATAATGTAGGTGAAAGATACCTACACAACACCAATAAAATCTTCTTTGTTTGAGGCCTTTTATGCCTTTTGGTCTTGGGCATATACTATGTGGTAATGACAGACCATATCTTCTAAACTTTCTTTTATCTTTTCACCTAAGACTCACCAAATCATTACAGTCTAGGAGCCTCTGCAGTAGGTAAAATACTTATATACAATACTATACTAAACTTGATAAAGAGCATGTTCTTTAAAAAGGGTTAATTTTTATGTGGAGAAAGAGGTAAAAACCATTCTGTGAATTGAAGAGTTATATAAGCAACATTCCACTGCAATAAAATAAAACTGTTACTCTTTATGTCTTCTTGGCAGTTAGATGGTAAACTTTTGATTGTGAACTTGGCATTGCTTTGCATTCACTTTACTTATCCCACGGCCTCACCTAGAAGGGGTTCTCAGCATATCGTTGTTGATTTTATCCTTTACCATTGTCATCCTTTTCAAGGAAAAACAAAAAGTGACACCTGTAGTAGCCATAAAAAATGTGTAGTATATGAGTCAAACATTAAAATGTCAGGGCCAGTGAATGCACGCTGCCCTAAATGATGGCAATTAGGATAATTGCCAACTTTCAGTGAAGATACACTGTGGACCAGCCACTGTGTTAAATACTTTTTACTACATGCTCCATATTATCTCATTTAACACCACCCCCCAATAATGCTTTAGGTAACAATTATCCTTATCCTGATTTTACAGATGAGAAAACAGGCTTAAAGAAGTTAATTGTGAAATAATTAATTACATTTTATTAATTTATTCTTCCATGGTATCATAAAGTCCACAAGTTTATTTTAACTATGACTTTTATGTTATTGCTAAGAATTTGAAGTGTCTTAAATTATGTAATTTTTTACTAAATAAATAATTTTAGTAAATTACTACTATTCTTTCTTGAAAAACATTAGTTAGAATTTTTTTCATTAAAAATTAAAAGTTAGCAAGAACTATAAATTCAATTGTCCTCTTCAATACAAGGCTGTTATTTAATGCTTTAATAAGTGTGTTTATCTTAAAAAGAATTCCTGCTTTTATAATGCAATGACGTGATTAACTTAAAACAATAAATATGGCCTTTCTGATTTAGGTTGTCAAATCAGATTTGTATAACTCAATCTGATTTAGGTTGAGTTATACAAACTTGAAATAGTTGATTGTATTTTCAATACATATATATACCAAATACTATTTATACCATGTATATGTCAAAACAATAATTTTTGTCCCAGTCAAAGCAATAATATGTTCGCACTCTTATAATTTGGTTTTTATTTGCTCTGAAACTCTGTTTTATGGTCAAATTTGTCATTTTGGGGATTTAAAACCTAACAGTTGATAATTCAGAACCATACATTTGAGACTTCTCAGGAAGATTTACTATATACACAGCAACCCACTAATCTAAATAAGGTTGTAGATTCATGGACATATAATATTAAAAGGTACAGGAAATTCTGAAGGAAATCTCACATCCTCTAAAACTGTGCATTAAATATAATAAGGGGATGACCTGGCTGGTGTGGCTCAGTAGATTGAGTGCTGGCCTGTGAACCAAAAGGCTGCCGGTTCAATTCCCAGTAAGGGCACATGCCTGGGTTGCAGGACAGGTCCCCAGTTGGGGGTGTGCAAGAGGCAACTGATTGATGTATCTCTTGCATATCAATGATTCTCCCCCTCTTTTCTCCCCTCTCTTCCCTTCTCTCTAAAAATAAATAAAATCTTTAAAAAACATAACAAGGTGAGTGGAAAAATGGAATTAGAAGAAGAAAACTAAAAACTGTGTCTCAGAGAACTGATGAAATCAATAACAATCTCTAGAAAACATTACACAGGTAAAGGCATACTTCATTTTCAATAAACAAAGAAATGCTACAGAATACAGGACATTTCTTTAAGAAAAAGTGGTAGTAGTTTGATACACATGGGTAAGGACAGATTGAGGCTGCTAAGTTGTAGAGACAAGGGTAAATTGCACACAGATGCAAGAGACATCATTCCCAGTGAGCACTTGGAAGACAGAGTACATAGCCAAGTAACCAGGATATGAAACTGATGTGAAATGGCAAAACTGGGTTCATCGATGGTTTGCTGCTTTAAGTCCTGCTACTTTATGTTTAGTTTCTGTTAACTGAAAGTGCACAGCATTAATATGCTCAGAAAATCCATAAACCTTGGAGACCTCAGTAGTTTACTGACACCATTCCCCTCTTTACCCATTTCATATTAGCTAATTTGCTAATTCTTATTTCTGAAACACACATTGTAGCAAAAGGAATGGGGGCTGAAGAGAGTACTTTGTTTCCTTACTCATTTGTAGACTAGTGAATAAATGACCCAGTAAAGACAATAGGCAAACACAGTTTACTTCCTCACACAACCACATCAAAATTACAACTGAAGTATAGAACAACCATCATTCAGAACCATCAGAAATCGAGTTGAATGGAAGTCTGACAACTATGGAATTAAAGAAACCACATGCATCCAGACTTGTAGGAGGGGTGGAGGGGAGAAATAGGCTGGTCCTACATCTACATAAAAAATTTGGAGGGATATATCAGGATAGAGGAGTCCCAGCCCCACATCAGGCCTCCCAGCCAGGGTTCCAGTGCCAGGAAAATAAGCCCTCATAATTTCTGGATGCAAAAAGCAGCAGGGATTGAGTCAGTGAAAGAAACTTCTGGAGTCCCAAGCAGTTTCTCTTAAAGAACCCACACATGGACATAATCAGACTCACTTCCTCTGAGCTCCAGCTCTGGAGTAGCAGCTTGAAAGTCACCATGGCATACAGAGAGGGACTGAAGTGTCTAGCATCAAGGTGACAGCTGGGAGACAGCCTTCTCCCAGACAGAAAGGCAGGCAGAGGCCATTGTTCCTTTTCTGAACCCTCCCCCACAGAGCCATAGAGCCAGCAGGCTGGTGTGGTATCTCAGACTCCATCAACCTGGCTAACACTGTTTGCCCTGATCTGGAGATCCCCTGAGATTCTGTGGCACCCATTTTATTGGCCTTACCCAAGTTGCTTTCCCATATGAAGGGCTGGCCTTGGCTCAGGCTTCACAGCTTCCTGAATACTCTCAAACAAGCAACAGCCAGCCTCCTCAGCTTCCTTGAGTCCCCATACCCTGTACAGTGGCACCAGGCCTGATATTAGCAGCAAACAGCCTAGAGTCACAGGTTGGCTTTACCTGGGAACCTCTAAGCCCAGCACAAGTAGCAAGGGTCTCAAGTTACATTATAGCTCAGGCAGGGTGGCCCCAGGCAAAACAAAGTCAGTGGCTGACCTTAGCCTTCACCACCTGGGGAAACCCAGAGCCTGCACACTAATCTTTTCTTTGGGTTTTTTAAAAATATTTAAAAATATTTAGACAGATATGTTCCCATTTTAACCCATAATTTCAGGTTTATCCAAGTAACTGAAAAACTTTAATTAAAGTGGGCTTGAGATAAAAGGCTTTAACATTTTATTAGTCCTATTATGTGATACAAAAACACAGCAATTTTTATTCTACCTAAATTAAAATTTTACATGGAACAAAAATCAAACTGTTATAGTTATTTTTAACACCTATTGTTTTATTAGAATTAAGTGCTCTCTAGAGGGCCTGAAATTCAAACCCGATCTAGTTTTACTACAACTTCCCTAATAATTAGTCCTCAGCTTCTTGGTATGAAAATTATGTTTTCAATGCAAATGATCTTTCATGGCAACTTTTATGTAAGTAATTCCATTCTCAGCTACTTCAGGTGTCTACACGTCACCTTTATGAGCTTCCTTTCTAGGTTCCTTGACCTTTTAAAATTGTTTGTTTTTTCACTCCCAGGCAGGTGTGCATCTTTCCAGACTTTCCTCTCTTCTCCTCCAGAAATCTACTTCTCTGCTTCATTAAGCCTCAGTGTAATACCCAGAATTAAATCGCATACCTCATTTATTGTTGTGGCTGTGGATTGTCTTTTTTTCTTTCATTTTTGTTTTTTTTTTTAATGCAGTGCTCGAAATGACTTTGAAACAAATGACCTAAAGTTTTCATCATTCAACTTATTTCATTTTTTTACTTATAGATAACTGTAGAATAGGAAGGTTCTTTTTAAACACAAATACAGAAGAAATCATTCAATGTTTTGGAATAGGAGGAAGGGGGAGTGAAGTGACAGTTGTCTCTCCACGGTTGAAGGGGTTTGTTCTGCAAAGGAGGCATGATATTTTTCTACAGAGTTTTCAACATAGAACCAGGACTTGAGAGAGTAACCTTCATAGGAACATGTTTCTACTCATGCTGTTTTCAAGGCAGGAAGTTATTCTACTCGGAGGTACTTTACTTGGGCGATTCCTGAAATGAACAAGATATTTTACTGAGTTCATACATTGTGGGGGCGACTTTGCCTGCAGGTCTCCCTGTCCGCCATGGATGAAAGTAATACTACGAAGACATGATCTGCTTGGGGAGCAGAGGTGGCCAATTTCTTAGAGGAAAAGGGCTAGGAGCCCCTTCTTCAAGGGGCTTTTATTGGGTTGTAATACACAGGAAACAAGTGGTAAGGATCAAACAGTAGATAACCTATGAAAGAAATCTGAGGGCTTAGTCTGAATCAGTGTTTGTCAGGAAAGGGGGTTGCAGAAACTTTAGGAGACATACTCATTTCCTGCTCGGACCCTTAACATATGAATGAAAACACTCTTAGCAAAGCATGTTTCACAGGACTTTTAGGAATTCTTTCTTATGCACGATTACCCTGGATCCTGCTCTAGCTGGCAAGGGGCTGCACCGCCTCCCCCACCACAGGTTTTCAGGCTTAAGTGGATTAGAGCCAGGAAGCGCTCCTCCCAGAGGACGTGGGAACTCGGACTAAGTCAGAATAGCCGAAGGGTGAGGGTCCATCACTCCCTCTTTGTTGCAGCCCCCCGTCTTTCCATGTTGGCCTCCCAAGTAATCGTGTCTGGCTCAGGTTGCCCCTCTCTGTGAGGAGTCTTACCTGTCATGGACTAATTGACCATGCTTTGGGGGCAGGGGAGAAGCAGAGGCAGTGTTTGCTACAAGAGACAAGCTTTGTCTCCTGTGGCTCACATTCCAGAGGTCACTCACTCATCCTTAGCCATGGGGGGTAGTTACAATTCCTGAAACCAGGTAGAACGGTTTCCAACAATACACCTGTATCCATACCAAAACTTCTGCGAGCCTTTGGTGAAACGTTAATTACAGCAAAACAAACTCATGTGGTTAGTTAGAACAAAGAAAGTAAGAATGAATATCTGAGTTCAAGTCCCAGCTCTGCTAGAGGTAGAGCTGTGGGAACTCTAACCTGAGCTTTTAACCTTTTCAGGCCTCAGTTTCTCCATCTGTAAGATGGGGATGAAAATAGTATCATATGGTTTGACTGGATCAGTTAATACATGTAAAGTATGCCTGTCAACCTGTATGTATTATGTGTTAGCTATAAATAGAAAGGTATTTTATACAGATTTCTTCTGTGCTCTTTTAAATTCTTTGGACACAGAAAATAAAATTAAAGGTAGGCTAGTTCTGAAAATTCCTCTCTTCAGTTGTCCATGTCTACTGACTACATTCTCATGAAAATGCACAAAATCCACAAGTATAACAATCTTTTATTTGTTCATCATTGATTCCCAAGCTTTAGGAACAGCTAATATGTAGTCTATGCTCAATAAATATGTATTGAACAAATGAATGAAAATTTCCAATTGGCTCACATTTTGAAGAACAAACAGATATATTTAGAATGATTATATCATGAAAACTACATTCAATTCTAAATCAAGGCCTTCATTGTCATAACCAGGACATTCAAAGAAGTCCTCAAAGTTAGTAAACGTGTCTAATTTTTTTCTTACCTCTTAAAAAATTTGCACTAGAAATAATCCTTTAATAAGCCATCCACAACACTTCTCTATTCTTTATGCTTTTTACATTTTTAATTGTTTTTGGTTTTTCCCATTGCCATTTAGTCCCCTGATAACACCCCCCCCCACAGCAATCACCACATTGTGGTTCATGTCCATGAGTCCTTTTTACTTTCCGCTCGATCCCTCCACCTGCTCACCTCTCTACCACTAACTGTCTTCCTGCCCTCCATCTATGAGTCTGTCACCATTTTCCTAGCTCAGTTTGTTCATTTACATTCCACGTATGAGTGAAATCATATGGTATTTGTCTTTCTCTGAATGGCTTGTTTCACTTAGCCTAATTTTCTCCAGGTCCATCTATACTGTTGCAAAGGGTAAAACTTTCTTCTTTTTTACAGCCAAGTAGTATTCCATCGTGTAAATGTCCCATAGTTGTTTTATCCATTCATCTACTGATGGACATTTGAGCTGCTTCCATATCTTGGCAATTGTAAATAACCCTACAATTAACATAGGGGTGCTTATGTTCTTTCGCATTAGGGTTTCGGGTTCCTTTGGATATATTCCCAGAAATGGGATTGCTGGGTCAAAAGGCAGATCCATTTGAAATTTTTTGACATATCTTCATACTGCTTTCCACAGTGGCTTCACCAATCTGTATCCCTACCAAGAGTGCAAAAGTGTTCCCCTTCTCCACATCCTCCTCAGCACTTGTTGTTTGTTGATTTATTGATGAGAGCCATTCTGACCAGTGTGAGATGATACCTCATTGTAGTTTTAGTTTGCATTTCTCTGATGATTAGTGACATTGAGCATCTTTTCATGTCTATTGGCCATCTGTATGTCCTCTTTGGAGAAGTGTCTATTCAAGTCCTTTGCCCACTTTTTAATTGGGTTGTTTGTTTTTTAGTGTTGAGTTTTGTAAATTCTTTATAAATTTTGGATATTAACCCCTTATCAGATGTATTGGCAAATATGTTCTCCCATTCTGTGGGTTATATTTTTATTTTGTTGACAATTTCCTTTGCTGTGCAAACACTTTTAAATTTGATACAGTCCCACTTATTTTTTTTCTTTTGTTTTCCTTGCCTAGGGAGATATACCTGATAAAATATTGCTATGAGCAGTGTCCAAGATTTTGTTGCCTACATTTTCTTCAAGGAGTTTTATGGTTTTGGGTCTAACATTTAAGTCTTTGACCCATTTTGAACTTATTCTTGTATGTGATGTAAGAAGGTGGTCTAGTTTCATTTTTCTGCATGTATCTCATTTCCCAATACCATTTATTGACTAGACTATCTTTAGCCCATTGTATGTGCTTGCTTCCTCTGACACTTTTATTCTTGCCATTTTAAAAATTAGGATGATTTGTTTGGTAAGGAGTACAAATATCTTGGGGCACAAACCAGGTACAGAGCTAGCCCACAGTAAGAGGGCTCAATAATTTTTACTTAAATAGCAACAAAAGAAATTAGTGTATAACCTGAATCTTACAAACCATATGACAACTTTAGAAGGGTCAAGGGATAACCCTTTTAAGTACATTGATTTCTTAGTAGATCCTGGCAGGGGGATAAAAATCTGTGGCTTTCTACTGTGATTCCAGGATTGAAATTTGTTTCCATTGGATTATGGCTGTTTCCCAATCCCTCCCAGTCCTTGATGGATCCCATTTCACCCTGCCCACTGTGGAAAAATAATTGGACATTTTCAAATAAAAATTAAATAATTAGTTTGACAAATCAGAAGTCAACTGTATAAATTGTATAAGGCTTCTTCTATTGTATCTTTCAGAATTCACATATAATAACACAAAATCAACATTTCACAGTTGTGAACAATCATGGTGATCAGATGTTGGTCCCTGAGCAAGGCATCTTAGGAAAAGTCAGGAAACCACTAAAAAATGGTTTAATGCTTTTGCCAAGCACTGTAGGTTTTTGTAGAAACCCATGACTATTCAAGCATTATAGCATAATGGTTAAAACAACACACTTTAAAATATTTTTAAAAATACACAGATTTACTCTTTTAGTTTCTGTGACTTAGACCAATTATTTATACTTTCCAAGTTTCAGTCTATTCACGTGTAAAAAAAGGAAGATGTTAATCCAACCACATAGAATTATCGTGAGGATTAAACAAAATAATGCATGTGAGAAGACTACCACATAAAATGTTCAAAAAATGTATTAATAATAATTCCAACCAGTCATGCTATGTATCAGCTTATTACACAATATTTACTGAGACCAAATACATGCCTAGCACTGTGCCCCACCCAAGTGATGTTGAGACAGAATCCTCTGACTCTAGAAAGAAATGAACTTTGAAGTAAATAGTGCAATCGCGCATTCCAGGTCATGTGATGTAAGTTTGCAATGGCTTCAGTGAGCATACAAACCTTTAATTCCATTCCAGGTGGTGGTGTCATAAAGAGGCTAACTGTAATAGTGCCCCAGCAAGAGAAAGAAGGCACACTCAAAGTATGAATGACAAGAGTTTACTGGAAGGACTACTTAGAGAGGAGTGGGTGCAGTGAAGGGATGATGAAGAGCTGAGGATGAACGAGTGGTAGGAAGCTGACACTTGTAGGCGGGAAAGGATGGGAAAGCTTGTTACCGGTGTGAGTGAAAACTGTAGTCTGGGAGCTCTGGCATTGTTTGGAGGAGCAAAGCCACTGCCAAACCACAGTCCAGTGGGGATGAAAGCATGTGGAAGTAGAAGGGGAAAATATCCAGACTTCTCCTTCCTCCTGCCTCCAGTTTTCTGTTGGTGCCTCCTATTGGCCAAACTCGATGGCAAGCCAGGGCTCAGGGGAGCATGGTGATGAAGAAGACCTCCCACATCGACCCATGGGGCACAGCTGAGAGGGAGAGGGTGAGAAGTAGAACTAGAGGCAGCAAATGGGCAGCAAACTACTCCACACAATAGCACTTGATATCAGCTTAGATACGGGAGTAGGTGTGGCTCAGCAAGGAGGGCACTTTAGCAGCTAAGTTCTACAAAAACAAAATCACAGAGGCATTTTTAGAAAAGTCAAATTCGTGGAATTGAAGTGTGGGACACATGACCCAAGATGAAGCGGAATTCATATCATGGAGGAGCTAGTGTAGCAGACCAAGACATTTGGACTATGTTCTATATAACATCACAGCTGTGCCCCCCAAATGACAAAAGGAAACTATTGCTAATTAAGTCTGTGTGGTTGAGAACAGATTAAATTGAGAAAATAGGCTCTGTGTCTATTTCCCTGTTTAAGACTCTTCCAAACCAAGGCTGCTAATACAAGTCACATGTTCTGGAGGACACTGTACCATTCGTAATTATTTTACAGTAATGTATTTAGTTGCACACTAAATTAACACTAATTGAAGTTGGAAGAGGTTCAGAAAGCAATTAAATATTACTTGGAATAGAATAAGATATGTTGTTCTCTCAATACAGAATCCATGTTGAATGACTGCACTAAGTTAAATGGACATTTTTCCCCTGAATTCCAGCAAGTAATTCAGTCTCCTTCACTTTTTTCAAATCACATGGAACAAAAGAAAAGGTATTAATGTAAGTGTATTTCCTTACTTAGATTTGTCCTGGCATTAGGTATTTGTTCTAAAAGCCAGATTAATCTTATGATAAAGCCTGTAAACTCTAAGTCACACATAATGAAATGAGTCATCTGTTCTGCCTGTTTCCTAATTTCTGTCCATGGAAATACAAGGCAGGTAATGCTGAAGCTTGTTTGAAGAGAAAATTGAAAAATGATTGTTTAAAGAGCTATTATGTACTGTTACTATTTTTTGGGTCCTGGTAATGTTTGGGGGTAAAAAAGAGAGAGAAAATGCACTAATTCTGTTTGCATCTGTACACACACATCTCAGGGTGCTGAAATTTCTCTTTAGAGTCAGGACACAGCCTAGGGCCACAGAGCAGCATTTAACCCTTAATACTAGATCCCTTGCTACTAAAACCAGCACTAAAAATTAAAGCGATTAGTGGATGTTTTTGTCAGTATGTTATGTGCTCTCTAACTTTCTTTTGGCTTAAGTCAATTATTATTTTCTATCAGTTTAAGGGTTTTAAAAGCAGCAGACCAGCTTGTAGGAAATTAATTTGTAGGAAATATGTGATGATATGCAAAATTCTATTTATTTAGCTTATATATAGGTTCTGAAATTGTATAAAATCCATTTAAATTAATTTTGTATATTAAGAGTGTGGCTTAAAATGTCAACCTGGTCATTTACTTACTCAGAGACATCTTGAGGGTTTGGCTGGAATCAGAGAAATAATGGAGTTATGACAGGTCTCTAGTGTATCATGTAAATCTGAAAGTTCAGAATCAGGTTTGCTCCCTCTCCTGGAGGAGACTTTCTGTAGGGAGAAGGAGTAAGAACATAGGCTCAGAGGCAATGACTACATTAGAGGAGAGAAAGGAAGATGTTACTTCACCAGTAGGATGATTTAGAAGAGCATCTGCTCGGAAGCCGAAGGAAGAGGCTGACTACAGATGCTCAGAAACTCGTAGCTCATTTTAAAAAATACCAAACAAGTATTTAAACCAACAGTTTCAAATGTCTTATTACGTTTTAGCCAAAAGGACATTTCTCTCCCTTAAAGAGTATGAAGTTTATTGAGAGGCATCAAATAAACAGTTTTAAATTAATCTGTTACATTTTTAAATAAAACTTAATACTGTGGGAACAAGGAGTAGCATGCTGGCATGTTGGAAGTTTGCAGAGAGGAGATAACACTTGAGCTGAGCCCTAAAAAAGAAGAAATAGTTTGAAAACCAGAGAGAAAAGTCAGCTATTTGTGCTGAGAATCTCTGCTGAGGAAACACTAAGTTCAGTGTGGCTGGATAGTCCAGCTCGTAGGGACTATGGCAAGGTCAGAATAGACTGGAGAGTCATCCTTGCGTAGTGTGCCAAGGAATGTAAACAGCATCCTGCAGGTGACAGACGGCCACTAAAGATTTTAGGGAGAGAAGGGATTTGCTACAATTTGCCCTCAGAAATATCACCTGGAGTAATATAGCCCACCCCAAACATCTTAGTAAATGATACACATAGTCATAAATGATACCAACTTGAAATGTTCACCCTTAACTGATCACTGTGAATGAATAACTGCAAAGCTTTGATACTTGAGGACATCAGGCTTAGAATACTTTATTAAAGAGAGGGTGTTATAAATCATAGTTGCAACACAAAACAGAAGGCACACACTACTAGGATAATTCAAAGCAGGTTTAGTTAAAGGACTATTTACAAAGTCATGGGCAGGGTGCAGGAAGATATGATGTGTAGCTCAGTACCCAAGGGCTTGTAACAGTGTAGTTGTTACCATCCCTAGACTGAAGGATGAGGGGAGAGAGCAGTCACTGGAAACTCAAAACGGGGTGTTGCGATTAGGAGGCCACCTTGAAAGGAGCCATGACCTTGAGAGGTATAGTGAAGTTGGGTCAAGGTCACAGCCAACCTAAGGCAAACCTGCCTAAAAAAAGCCGAAGAAATACATACCTTCACCTGACTCTCCTCCCTCTTCCATCCCTCTATCTCCAGCCTGGTTTCCTCATTGGCCAAACCAATCAGAAACCAGAAGGCAAGAAGGATTTCTCATGTAGTCACTACAGAACTACCTCAGGGAGCAAAGAGTAGGTTGGGGAGGTATGAAGAGTGGATCTGGAGGAACAAAGGGAAGATATCCAGCACAACATACGTTTTTTGCCCTTCAGCATCTCCTGACCTCTTTCATCCATTTGAAAAATTTATGTCCTCAAGCCACAGTACACATGGAGTCCCTTCTTCTGCTAAATCATAACAGGATACAGTCACCTTTGTCATACTGTCATCTGAACTTAAAATGTTAGTTTCTACTAATATTTTTCAAATAAGGTAGCAGGGGGAAATGGCCAAAAAACAGCAACATAGCATATTGATAATTGCTGCTATTTCATGTGTGTGTAGGGTCTAAGCTAGTAAGAATAACAGCCTTCTTTTACTACTTATTTCGCACCCTCTGCCAGCACCTCAGTCTGATGGACTCCTTTCTCTGATAGAGTGACCCAAACCTTTATTTTTGTAGGATATGAGCCTTTGGTGGTCTTATCTTTATTAAGTTGCCTCAGTTCTCCATCAATAAGGCTATCAGAAAAATAAATACTAAGCAAAAAGGAGTGCACACCCCCTAAAATTAACTCTTCTCAGTTCCGGACATAGCCCTCCTATTCCATGATACAGTAGCTCCCAATTTTCTCCAGTCACCAATTAACCAGTCAGTACCAGGTCAAAATCCTATGAGACCTTTCAAGGCCAACCATAGACAATAACAAAGACTATATCGGAAATGCTTGGAGGTGATGGAACTACCCTTCCCACACCAGACTTGGTGCACAGTAGGACAATTAAGTCTCAGGAGGAAGTTACAGTCAAGGAATCAGGTCCCCTGTGGGCCAGTCATCCTCTCAAACATATCTGTACTCCTAGCCTAGGAACCTCCATTCCAAAGCCTCTTTATTGGGACAGACACTGTTCAGGTGTTCAGGTGCCTCTGCTAAGACCTCCCTATGAGGTGGACCTCAATACGTTTTTCTGCTCGGACCCAGTATTCAGTACTTCTCCATTTTGAGCCTCTTATCCTCTCCTTCCCCCCACCCAAGGAGCCTTTTATTAGAGGAGCCTTTTGTTTCTCTTTCCTCAACAAGTGACACTGTCCCCCTGTCTGCATCTGACTCTTGTCTAGTGCCATTCCATGAGGAAAATAGATCACTGGGGAGTTGTCTTCCTTTTCTGTTTAGCCTCTGCTTATAACATCACAGTCAGTAAAAGCTTCTTCCTTTCAGTTTGGCTCATTGACTTAATCATCTTAAAAACTGGCAACTCTCTCTCTCTGTCTCTCTCTCTCTGACAATAACAACTCCTCCCTTATCAATTACAGTGGCATGAGGAGGCCAAAAAGATTCAGCGGACAGTCTCTGCTTCCAATTTATCCCCTAGATTTGGCCAAGAGAGTAACCTAACAAATCCTGGGAACAATGGAAGAAATTAATCCAACTGTTACACTTCCATTTATTTTGACCAGTTTGACCCTTGGAAAAAATGAATAGGTCATGACAGATAATAGTGAACTAGCGCAAACTTACCTAAGGGGGAGTTTCAGTTTCAGCTTCTGATATGTACTTCACTAGTGAATGCATTTGTTTAAATATTTATAAAAAAGAATAATCAGTAGCAGTTCAGATTTAACTGAAATGGGCAAGAGATTACATTCATGTTCTTGCTCTCCAGCTCTCTTACCCATTATCATGATATGATACAAGTAGACCTAGGTCATCTGAACATTCCTGCAGTGATAGCTAATTTTATGTGTCAGTTTGACTGAACTAAAAGATGCCTAGGTAGCTGGCAAAACCTTATATCTGGGTGTGTCTGTGGGTTGGTTTTGTAAGAGATTAGTGTTTAAATTGGTAAGCTGAGTAAAGCGGATGGTCTCCCCAATGTTGATTAATAGCATACAATCCATTGAGGACAAAAAGAACGAAAAGACCGAGGAAGAACAAATTTGTTCTCTCTGCTTGAGCTGAGACATCTATCTCTGGTTTACAACACTTTGTGTCAAGGGACATTTTCTGGCAAAGGAGGTGGGCAGGTCAGTGAGCCTATGACCATGTACTCCACTGCCCTATCACATCCATCATTATCCAGAGCTTGCCAGCCTGATAAAACATGAGAGCAGCCTCTGAAAGGTGAACTAAGGCACCACCTTAGAGAAGACATTCTTCTAGGAGGATGCTATGTTCTTCAGGAGGGAAGAAGTACCTTAAACCAATGCCATTATGTTATACTGTCTCCCCAACAGAATATATGTGTCAGAGATTCAGGAAGCAAAAACAGAGGTGGTCCTGTTCACTATTACTCCTAATGAGTCAGTGGAAGAATGCTCACTTCCCATCTCTGCAACATTAGGCTCAGCTATGATCTCAATGCTTGTGTCCCCCCGAAATTCATGTTCAACTACTAATACTCAATGTGATGGTGTGGACTTTAGGAGGTGATGGGTCATAAGTGTGCTCTCATGAATGAGATTAATGCCCTTATGAAAGAGACTCCAGAGAACTCCCTTGTCCCCATCTTTCGCCATGTAAGAACATAAGAAGTCTGTGATCTGAAAGACAGCCCTCACCCAAACATGCCTGGCACCATAACCTTAGACTTCCAGCTTCCAGAACTGTGGGAAAATAATTCCTGCTGTTCAGAAGTCATCCAGTCTATGGTGTTTTGTTGGAGCAGCTCAAACACAGTAGGATGGGCCCTGTGTCTCCAGAATCTGGTTCTCAATGGGGCTGTGCTCTCATCAGGGTACACATTAGGAGTCCCATTAAATTTAAAGCTACTTGGTCACTTTGGGATCTCTGTGCCAGCAGACCAATAGGTACAAAAAGAGCTAAGATTCTAGGAAGGATAATTGACCCTAATTATTGTAAAAATATATAATTTTGGTGTAGAATATGTTTGTCACTCAAGTGATCCACTGCGGCACTCCTTGCTATTCCTTTGTCTGCTTTTAACTATTAATGGACGAGTCTAGTAACCACAGTTTGATGCCCAACCCACTCTGCAAATGCTAGTGGTCAGATCAACTTCAGTCAGGGTTAGACAAAACTGGTGAGGCTGTGCACAGCCACTGTCCCTGCCACCATAGCCTATTAAACATGCACAGGGGGGTCCAGAGAAGGATGCCAGTAATGTAATGAGTCACCTTGTCCACCTGAGTATTGAGAGCCTCTTCCATTCTGAATGGCCTCTGATGGGCATTTACATGGGACACAAACTTCTTTACAATCTGTTCATTCCAAGAAGTCCGTCCACATACCTCTCCCCATTTTCACATTGTGATTGACATTCCAATAAGGTTCTTGTCACGTTCCTTAGTATAAAACCTATCATCAGCTGCTCTTGAGTGACTTCTCCCCAGATGAGGTGGGCAACCATAATTACTGCTCAAAGTTGAGCGCTGTTAGTGAGACCACGGCGCAGCCGTCCCTGTCTTCCTGTCGCCGGCATACCATGCAGACCCACCCACAACCTGAGCCGCACCATTTTCCTCTTCTGTTCACACATCATAGAGAGGATCGGAGACGAGAAGGAAAAGCCGTAGGAGCAAGTACCATGGGCGCCTGAGCCACTGGCTCTGCTCGGGCAATCTGTTGTGCCTACTGGTCCTACTTGGGCCTGGTTACGTACATTTCGGAGTTTGGCAAGCCACACAGCCCATGGGCCAAATTCAGCCTGCTGCGTTTTTTAGCTTGTATTCTTTGCCAGCTAAGCATGGTTTTGTTTTGTTTTACAGTTTTAAAAGATTGGGGAAAAAACAAGATAAGAATAATATGTCATGACATAAATAATATGAAATTCAAATGTCAATGTCAATAAATGGAGTTTTATTGGAATACAGCCATGTTCGTTCATTTCCATATCGCTTTATGGCCACTTTTGAGCCAGAGCAGCAGAGGTGAACAGTTGCAACAGAAACCATATGGCCTGCACAAAGCCTAAAATATTTACTTTCTGGCCTTTTATAGATAAATTTGCTGACCCCTGATATATATACTACTTCCATTTTACGATGGGATGCATTGTGCGTATCCAATTTTATGGTTCAGTGAATCAGAAAGCACAAGTTTGGCAATTTGGATACCCTATGGTCAAGAATTCAATTTGTTCCAGTACCAGAAGCCAGTCAGGATCTTCTTCCATGATGAATAGTTGTTGGCAGAATAGGACATAGCCTTATTCCAAAACTCCAGAGCGCCTGCTGTGATCCTCCTATTGGAGCTTGCCAGATGCTGTGTGGCATCTCTATCTGCCATCAACAGACAGAGCAGACCAGTGGTTTTGCTTGGTCACTGGGTCCCCGTGGCAAGACTACCGAACTGCAGCCCAAACTGTTTCAGAGCTTTTTCCTATTTTAGGTCGCACGAAAAATGAACAGCTTATGCAGTTACCCGGGATATAGGTTGCTATAGCCTGACTAGTTATGATATATGTTACCTCAGAACCCCAAAAAGGATTACAAAGCTTGAGTGATAAAAAGTACAACAGCTCTTCTCTCACTATGCTTTAAGTCATTGGTCCCCTATAAACCTCACTGATATATTGGCCCTTGAAATTTCACAAAGTTTCTCTCTCACCATTTGGCAAGCATGTGTCTAATAAGACACCTTTCATAGGTGTCAATTCCTAATAAACATTTGAAATACCCAAATCCTCAGAGTGCACTTCCTGGGGGACTCCATTTGTGACTCCTAGGAGCCAGACTATGATGGTGTACTGTTGTCCCTGCTGTGTAAACACGAGCTGTTTCTGATTTTGCTTACTGAAGGAAATGGAAGAGATGGTATTTTCATATGAAGAGCCTCGGGATCTGTTGATTTGCACCAGTAAAGACAACATATCTGGAACCACAGCTGTGCGAGGCACCATCGTGTGATTTGAGTTTACAACAACTTGCTATCGTTTTCCGTAGCCTACCTTGCTTCTGCCCCAGCCAACGGGTGAGATATATTATATGTAGTAAGAATCACAGCCTCTGGATCATCCAAGTCTTTTATGATGGCACTAATATCTGGAATTTTCCCAGAATGCAATATTGCTTTATACTTGTTATTTTGAGAGGTCAGTTTGAGGGGCATCCTCTATTCCTTATATAAAGTCCCTCATGCCATGGATCAGGGAATCAATGTGGGGCTTCTGCCATTTATTAAGTATATATTGCTGCTATAAATTCTAAGACTGGGAGGAAAAATCACAGAATGGGTCTATAGTTCTATTGGACACACTATTACGCAAATTAGAACCAAAACATTATCTATCATTTAAATTCCATTAGTTTCCATCTCGCTGCTAGATCATAGTTGCATTTTGTGTCTCCAGGGATTAGTGATGACGTTCTGATTTCTTAGGCTCATTAATGTCTGCCCAAAGACTCTCATTTCTTGTCTGAGGTCTCATTTCTTCCCTACCATAAAATTTGAATGTAAAGTCTATCATCATGTCTAAGAGGTCCCTCTGGGTAAATCTCAAGAGAAAATTCACAATACATACGTGCATTTACATAGCAGAGCTCCTCTCAGACAATTACTTCTGGGTATATGAACTACTTTTGGTATAGGGAATTGGTAGGTGTCTATAAATCCCTACAATGGAGACTCAAGGTATATTTCTTAGAATGTTCTGCCTAAATATAAAAAAAAGTATCTACCTGAAGCATTATGTTGAGTGAAATAAGGTGTTGAAAGACAGATACCATATGATCTCACCTTTAACAGGAAGCTAAACAACAAAACAAACAAGCCAGCAAAATAAAAACAAAGACACTGAAATTGAGAACAGGGGGACAGCAACCAAGAAGGGAGAGGGGAGGGAATTTCAGGGGAAAGGAGAGGGATTTAGAGGAACTAGTATAAAGGACACATGGACAACAGCTAAGGGGGGTGGAAATGGGAGGGAAGTGGGGAGCATGGGGGGGAAGGGCTGGGATGGGAGAAATAGACAGAAAAATGTACTTGAAAAATAATTAAATAAAAAAATGTTGGCTGAATATTATAAAAGTTTTTTAAAGTATCTACCTATTTATTTTATTTCTAGGGACACTTTCTGATCAATTAGCCATTGAAACAAATCCCTGCAGTTTAAAACACTCTAAATATTGTATTAATGTGATAATTGTGCCTATCTTAGCTCTGACCGTTAAGCCCAATCATTTGGCCTACCAACCCAGAGTTCTATTATCCCCAGTGATACCAGAGAATTCAATTTATGTAACCCCCCACTATCTTCTCTGGCCTAAAGCAACAACCTCCACAGAACTCTTCAAAGATGACGATCTTCCTCTCCAGTACATCTCATAATGCCCGATGATGGGAATGTTTTCTGGCTTCACCCAGAGGATATGTGTAGGGAGTGACTGAGGAGCTCTATGTCAACATTCCCAGTTCCATGAGCCTTTGAACTCACTGTTTTCCCAATGGTATGCCAGGGATGTTCTAACACTTTGACCTAGTTACCTATAGGACATGCTTGAGTCCAGACTTTAATGCTACTTCTAGGTGCTCAAGACACACTAAGTCCAAAATCCTGGGTAAATGAATCCATCTCTCCTGGTCTAGCACTGCTGTATATGCTCCCCATCTTCTCAGGTTAGAAAGTTCTTGTGACTCTCTCAGCATATCCATCCTCTTTGCACGAGCATTTTACCTCTCCCTCCATGGTATGCTGGACTCTAACTCTCATTAGGGGCCTAGAAGAAATGAGAAGAACTGGCATCAATTTGTGAGGATCAAAGTTCTCAAACCCATGATGCTAATATGTCCATATTAGTTTTAAGGTCTCACTTCTTACCCAGTAGTGTCCTTATTTTAATTGTAGCCTGGGCTTCATCCTCAACAACATCTTCCATGCAACTATAAGAAAGAAAGGGCTCTAAAGATGCCATGGTAGATTCTCCATTTATATTTCCATTTATATTCTTTATTGAATTTTCAAAGCTTTTACTTCTCTTCTTCCATACACATGCTCTTTAGGGCAGGAAGAAACCAAATGACTCCACTTTCTATAATCGCTGTTGGTGCAACAGCAACTACATGCCACAGATATCTGCTGTTCTACACCCCTGTCTTCTACTGCCCTCCACCCTCTGCCACCACCAGTAAACATGCAAAAGTCATCAAGGCACCGCATGCTATTGATTACTCATATCCCATTTCCCCCTGGGAAAGCTTTTATTCCTGTACTCTTGAAATATATAGAAACTAATCCCCAATTTTTATTTTGTAAGGCTGGCTATAGGGGCCAAATACGGAATAAATTACAGTATCAAAGTCCACCCAGGAAACAGGTGATACACACAAATTAGGATAATTCTAGGAGAGTTTAATAAACTATTCACAAAGGTGTGGGTAAGTGGAGAAAAACTATACAGGGTAGTAGAACTAACAGAAGCTGTGGGCCCAAAGGGTAGAGAGGAAGCAACTGTTCCTGGGACTGAGAAAGAAAAGGCCATGTGGAGGGCTGCCTTGAAGAGCATTGATGTTAAAAGCCCTTGTTTGCTGGCTAATTGGAATATTTCTATTAAGGGATACTTCTCCAACTATTTGGTTACTCCAAGATATAGTTTGCATTAAAAATAGTCAGTATGCCTGCTTTTTGGTCTTTATTTACCAACTAAAAAAATATCAAATTGGCTCTCTGGTATCTTCTCATGGTAACCAGTGAGTTTGTTCACGAATTTATTTAATGTATTTCAATCCAATTTAGAAACCAGTGCTCAGACTGGCCAGGGAAAGCCTACCAGATTGACTCCCGAGTCCTTCTGACACATCCTTGTTGTGAATCTTGAGTGTCATCCTTGCTTCCTGATCTCACAAGATGTTCCAGGCTCCTTTTGTAAAATTCCTGTGCCAGACCTGTAATCACTCACTTCGTGGAGAATGTTTGCTTCCTTCTCATAGGAAATGGCGTTTTGAGCCCACAACCTGAGTGCCAAGGACTCTGACTGCTGCTGCGCTGACCATTGTTTCTCAATCTTTTCAAAGGATGAATTAGGAAAATATGTACTTTTAAGTTCATATGGATACTTCCTATCAAAATCAGGGCTATGGGGATTTTATTTAACCTCTTTTACCTTATGGCCGTATTTTCTTTCTCCCATCCCCAAATCCAAGTACTAAAATAAGCCAGCATACCTGATTTTTCCTGTTATATGCAGTGACATAGTAGGAATAGCAATATCAACATCCCATGGGTACATTTAAAAGATCCCTGGAGGGCTCCCACAGATAATTCTGAGGAAGTGTCTTTAGGAAGCTGAATATCCTATCTGAGCTGGTGAGGGCAAAACCATGATCTAGCAGTTGTCAGACTGGATGTGCCATAATTTGTACCCAAAATAGGGTGAGCCCCAGGACACATGGGCTGTATGTATATCCATTAAATATATTTTGGGCCAAGGCCCTTAACTACATCCTGTTTCTATGAGAAAATACAACTTCTAAACAAGCAATTTAAAAATATTTTTAATAGTAAAACAAAATCAATTGAGGGCTCACTTTAACTTTTGTTTTTCTACTATATGTTATTGATAAAATAAATCAGCCATATAATGCTTACTTTAAAAATATTAACATGGATAAGATATATCTTTGTGTTCCTAACTGTGCAGTTCTATACACAAAGTTAAATTACTAGTAGAATGAGTGATACCGTTTTACTAGGCATCAGGAAGAAAGAAAAAAACTCACCAATCCAAAGAGAGAACTAATGTGTCTCTTCAGAACTTAAGCCAAACTTCTACAGTGACTACAGTGTCAAAGTGGATGATCAACTATAGAAAAGGCAAGAAAACCACCCTCACTACCCTGTCTGCCAGGCTACTCAAGAAGACAGGAATCCTCTCTACTGAAGGGATCTTTCTTCTACAATGAGCAGTAAGGGATTCCTTTCAGAGTTTATTCTTATTTTTATCTCAGGATTTAGAATAATTTTTTCTATCATCTTACAAGCTAATATCTAGTGTGTGCAACTTACAAGTTTCCATTGTTGTCATTTAAGCAACTAGCTCATTCCATTTTGTTCAGTACTTTCTCCTGCAGGATTGAAGGTTCAGAAGTGATTTACAAAGGAAATTTGTAAGGGAAAACATTCCCAGACATGTGACTTAAAGGTTACACTGAAAATATTTGTCTTCATTTGTCCTCTTAAAAGGCCATGTTTCCTTAACTTTATGTCATGCTCTTTCCCCCACCCATGAAATTAGGTCTGAGTCTGTATTAAGACATACATTATTGTCTGCTGACTTCCAGAGAAACTGCTAAGCACCAAGAAAGAATGCACTTAATTGCTTTTAGTCATGATCAACAGTTTGCTCGTAAGAGCCTAAGAGGATCAGAAGGGGATGGAGGAAGGATACAGAAAACCTCTAATAGAACACCACAGGACTTTTGAGCTTGTTTATAGAGAGAGCACCAGTAATAGTGACTGACAGGTAATGCTTGTAATTGATGTTGCTGTAATTTGAGATGGAGTATAATAGTATGTATATTTATTTAATGTACAATATCTTCATCATATTTATGTCTCATCCTGCTCTAATGCCCCTATAATCTACTACAAAGAAATAAAAGGAAGTGACATTTATGTTCTCTTTCATCTTTGTCTAGGGCATTAAATCTCTACCCACTTCTCTCTTTTATGGTTTGGAAGTAGCCAGAATGTGGTATTAAATAAATAGATATTAACTAGGGACATCTAACCCATACCTAAAAATCTAACTTATCCATTGTTTTTGGATAACTTGCTTTTCTAGGGTTAATAATAACAATAATGGCTATCATTCACAGGATGGGTTCCATGTTACTTAAGCCCTAAGGTATCTTCATTCTTATTTTACAGTTGAGGAAACTGTATCCTGCAGAGATTAAGTAACCTACCCAAGGTCTTCAACTAGTAAGGAATTAGAACAGAGATATGACCACAGGAGTATCATTATGTTAAGAATATTCTTAGCCCTGGCTGGTGTAGCTCAGTGGATTGAGCACGGGCCTGCGAACCAGACAATCGCGGTTCGATTCCCAGTCAGGGCACATACCTGGGTTGCAGGCCGGTTCCCTGCAGGCCAGCTCCCAGCAGGGGACGCATGAAAGGCAACCATACATTGATGTTTCTCTCCCTCTCTCCTTCCCTTCCCCTCTAAAGATAAATAAATAAAAATCTTTAAAAAAAAAAAAAAGAATATTCTTTATCATCATTGTTAAGATGATGTTAAGAATATTGTTAAGAATATCCTTCATCAAATGTTAAGAATATGTTAAGAGTGTTCTTTATCATAATTATCATGTTAATATGTTAAGAATAAAATGGAGTAAAGATAGCCTCTTCAGCAAATGGTGTTGGGAGAACTGGACAGCTACGTGCAAAAAAATGAAACTTGAGCACCAACTTACACCATACACCAAAATAAATTCAAGATGGATAAAAGACTTAAATATAAGCCATGACACCATTAAAGTCCTAGAGGAGAACATTGGCAAGAAAATCTCAGATATTCCACGCAGCAACATTTTTACTGATATGTCCCCTAGAGCAAGGAATATAAAGGAAAGAATAAACAAATGGGATCTCATCAAAATAAAAAGCTTCTGCATGGCTAAAGAAAACAGTATTAAATTAAAAAGACAACCAACTGTATGGGAAAACATATTTGCCAATGATACCTCAGACAAAGGTTTAATCTCCAAAATATACAAAGAACTTACACGACTCCACTCTAAGAAGACACCCAACCCAATTAAAAAATGGGAAAAGGACTTGAACAAACACTTCTCCAAGGAGGACATACAGAACATTCAGAGACACATGAAGAGATGCTCAATATCGTTAGCTATCAGAGAGATGCAAATTAAAACCACAATGAGATACCACTTTACACCAGTCAGGATGGCTATCATAAACAAAGCAACAAACAACAAATGTTGGAGAGGTTGTGGGGAAAAGGGGTCCTTAGTTCACTGTTGGTGGGATTGTAGACTGGTACAACCATTATGGAAAACAGTATGGAATTTTCTCAGAAAAATAAAAATTGACCTGCCTTTTGACCCAGCAATTCCACTGCTAGGATTATACCCCAAGAATCCTAAAACATCAATTTCAAAGAACCTATGCACCACAATGTTCATAGCAGCACAATTTACAATAGCCAAGAGTTGGAAGCAACCTAGGTGCCCATCAGTAAATGAATGGATCCAAAAATTGTGGTACATATACACCATGGAATTTTATGCAGCAGAGAGAAAGAAGGAGCTACTACCTTTTGCAACAACATGGATGGAACTGGAAAGCATTATGCTGAGTGAAATAGGCCAGGCATTGAAGGACAAATACCATATGATCTCACCTTTGACAGGAAGCTAAAGAATAAAACAAACAAGCAAACAGAATAAAAACAAAGACGCTGAAATAGAGAACAAGTGGGCAGCGACCAGAGGGGAGAGGGAAGGGAACTTAAGGGGAAAAGGGGGAGGGATTTTGAGGAACAAATAGGAAGGACACAGAGATGAGGACTGGGGGGGGGGGGGAATGGGAGGGAGGGGGAGACCGGGAGGGGGGGGAAGGGAAAAAAATGTACAAAAAAAAAAAAAAAAGAATATTCTTTATCATCATTATCATGTACACTAATATTCATGATCAGCCTTGAGTTTGCCTTCAATTCTCTCATAGATTGCCCTCTAGCAATCTATGATGCCCTAAGCATCTAGAGGACAGACCTGTAGTCCAAGTATCACATCCAGGAATGCTTTAGACAACTAACTGATGGGCGATCATTTAGTATAATAGGCATAATCCCTGCTTTCTAGATGTTTGGATTCTAGGAGGAATACTCATCCCCAGAGGTGAACATGTCTCAAGTAAAAACAGTGGAGTACATTTCGAGGTAAACAGTGGGATCCTAAAGAAGTTCCAGTGACATATAAGTAATATCCCATGTTCAATATGATGTGTGCTTTCAGAGGCTGCTGGTGAGGGATACATTGCAGACTTCATTATGGGTTCCTTTGGCTCTGGGAGTAACTGAAGGGGTAGCAAGCAGGTTGGGTGGAAGGAGCACACGGGTTAGTCCCACCTCCTACTTGCTGAATGCCTGACCTCCGATGACTGGCTTAATCCTCTGCCCTTAGTTTTCTCATACATCTAAAGGGAGTAATAATAATACTTCATAAGATTCGTATAAGAACCAAGGGGGAAACTTCTTTAAACTTCCTTGTGCAGGGTGTAAATATGGCAGATGTTCCACAAATATTTGCACTTACCTTTTATTCTTTTAAAATCCAATTCAAGAAAGATTTGCTGACAGCGGATTGAGCGCGGGCCTGCGAACCAGACAATCGCGGTTTGATTCCCAGTCAGGGCACATACCTGGGTTGCAGGCCGGTTCCCTGCAGGCCAGTTCCCAGCAGGGGACGCACGAAAGGCAACCATACATTGATGTTTCTCTCCCTCTCTCCTTCCCTTCCCCTCTAAAGATAAATAAACAAAATCTTAAAAATATATAATTTTATTTAAAATAAAAAAATAAAAATAGAAAGATTTGCTGAGTCTTCTATTACATAACATGCAATAACTACAAGACATTTAAAAAGTGATTAAGAAACAATCTTCCATAAACTAGAATGGGGACGGATGTGTAAATAGCTACCTGCAATGTAATATTAAAAGTACTATCTTAATAAGTGAGAACACAGAGGAATGGCTAATTCTTTGTTTCAGATGTCATAAATCTTTTGCAGAAATGGTAAAATTTCAACCTATATTTGAAGGTAAGAAAAAAATGATAAACTTTTAGTTTTCAGTGCAGGTAAGATGATGTAATATTCATCTACATGACAACCATCCATTCATTCATTCAGATGTTTATTGAAAGCCTACTGTGTGCCCGTTACCATGTACTAGGTCACAGAAATGAGAAGACATGGCACTTTCTTCATGAAGTTTACAGTGTATGGCAGCTCCCTGAGGGTGGAGAACAGGATGAAAGATGGTGAAGGGACTAACCAGAGAGCATTTACGCACAACCCGTGGGCAGGGACAACGATGTGAGGACTAACCGAGGGAGGGGAGGTGGTGGGCTGGGTGGACGTGGGGACAGGGAGAAAAAGCAGGAACAACTGTAATAGCACAAATAGTTTTTTTTAAAAAACCTTACAGTGTTGTGATTGATACAGGGGAATAGTTTGCATTTTTATCCTGACATTTCTTATTACTTATTTTTTGAAACATTAATAACACTTTATAGTATTTGGCTATACCTTTTTTAGTGGTCACTGTGGCCATGACTCAGATCACTAATAACATGCAGCAAAACTCTACCAACATTGCCATTTTTCAAAATAGTTTGTCACAAAATAAATTATCTTATAAATTTCCACTTTTTTTTCTTACTCTGTAAAACTAAGGTTTCAGCTCAGGTTGACTTCTGAGCTTCACTCATACATGTGCTTGATCTACAAACATGTACAAGATATGACTGCCTTTAAAAAGTTTGAAACTGAGGGGGTATGAAATCATTTATTGGCATAGATATGGCGAAGTTCCTTTCCAAGGTTTATCTTCTATAAAAACTCAAGGGGAAGATAATGAAAAGCAAAGTAGAATTTATTAAATTGTGCTTTTAGTGTACGTGCAGGAAATCTCTATCTTCCTTTCTGGATGCACACAAGAAAACCGAATTAAGTATTGGATTCATTGCTTGCTTTGGACATCTCCACATGCTACTGTGTAAACTTAGTCTCAGTTTTTTTGGAACAGTTGGACAGAGGCATCTCGTATTTCTCACTAAGAAATTTTATACCAAAGAGACAAAGGAGAGTAAGACAATAAACAAGTTGGAATGGCTTAAGTAAACCTGGCACTCTTCCACAACAAGACTCTTCCACAACTCCTGTTTCTCAGACCGGACTGTGCCTTTTGAAAATCCAGCTATGCATTGTTTTTAATAGACACCCCTAAGACATGACAGCATAGAAATATATAAAGAATAATGGGAAAAAAGCTGATGTAGGACATAAAAGCAGAGAAAATAGAGAAATAGAGATGAAGAAGGGTAACATAATAGTCAAAGGAACAAGCCATGAAAAAGATACGACAATCATAAACTCTGAGCTGACAAAAAAACATGCAGTTGCAAGTAGAAATTGGTATATCCAGAATTGTAGTAGGCAACTTTAACAAATGTCTATCAGAAACAGACATACCAAACAAACAAAAGAAAAGGAGGAGAATGGAAAATATTTCGACAATAAAATTAATGAGCTTGCACACATGGATGGGTATAACGCCCTGCAATGAGCAAACCGAATGTATACTTTTTCAAGTATATGACTAATATGAAAAGGTCAAATGTTTTAGTAAATTATTATCATCTTCCCTCCAGATGTGGGATTTGCCTTTTGATATTGCACAACCCAGCAGTAATACTTAATTTAACAAAATTCTGAAAGCACTAGATTTCATCAGAGTTTTATATTTTACATGGAATAAGCCTGAAGTAAGTATTCTTCTCTTCTGTCCTACTGCTTGCTGATTTTATCTGAATTGGTGACATTTGGGGGGGCAGAATAATAAGACATAAATCGACAAGATCCCACTTGACTTCCTCAATGCCTTCGAGTAGATACAAACAGTTTTGGATGCTTATGTATTAAAATAAAATTTAAAACGCAACTTTCTAGTCTCTAAATTGACTTTGAAGTCACTACTTTCTTCTAGTGTTAAAAGTATGAAATGTTTTAGCATTGAATATGCATTCCCCGAGGGTTCAACTCCTGGCTGAGTACCACTGAATAAAAAGATCCACCCCCAATAACATGAGAAGCAATTAAAAACTTTATTACCTTTTCTTGTAGGGCTGTACAGATCATCCAACCTAGAATAAGTGAAATGGAAAAACCTTGGGAAAAACAGTTGACACCAATATTTAAATTGTCTAGGAGTGGTGATGATTTACTCCTTTTAAAGATTTCCAGGGAGGAAAACTTGGCAATTTTTTTCATGGTCTTCGTAGAGATTGTCCTTTATGGGAGAATTTCATGGTACAATTCCATCTTAAGTTTAATAAGAATATTTAAATTTGGGGCTATTACAAATACCTATCTGGGGTTAATATACTTGTACTTTGGCATAAAACTACTTTACTGTAGTTAACTTATTTAGGGCAGTTTCTCCAAAATTGAACTGCTGGGTAAGCATTTAAAGCCTCGTTGAAAATGACCAATTGCATAACTGAAGATTACATCAATTTACATTCCCACCAACGAGATATGAGAAAGCCCATTTTATCATATGCTTGACATCCATACTGTTCTCATAATCTACCAAGTTACTAGTATTTATCAGGCATTAGCGTTTTCAACTTCCTTTCTTCGAGTGGTTTGCAGAGTACAAAAGCTGCCAGCATTATCACCAGAGTAGTGGAGGGCTGAAGGAAAGCACATGTTTTACTTCATAATCCTCCATCATTTGGATCTGTGTGATCTGCCACTTATTTCAGTTTATTTAAAAAACCTTGGTTTACCGCTTATTATGTGCTATGCTCTGTTTTAGACTCGAGGAAGCAAAAACTGTTTAATACACATCATTGTTCTCAAAGCTGTTACAGTTATAACTCAACTGTTTATCTACATAGCATATAAAGAAGTGGGAAGCAATCTTCATACTGGCTTATTATAATAATTCTAGGGCGTGTCTTCTAAACTATCTTTGCGGTTGATGTTATTTTTAAATCATTGCTTCAACAAATATATGTTAGTTCCTGTCACATGCAAAGCACTAACATGTAAGGTGCACAGGGTACAAAAAACACACCAGACATTAGGCGCGTCTACAAGGAGACAAATCTTCACAGGTCTCTATGTTTCTGCAAATCTTGTGAGCAGTGACATTGTACTGGGTCATTTTTTTTCAAGGATGTTTGTACAGCGAACAGCCTTAGAAGGTAGAAATAGTGTCTCCTTTTGGAACAGATGGCAGTTTTGGTAAGGCTGAGTATAATAAAAATACCATCTCCTTCTGGGGAACAGGTAGGTCAGGTTTGCTTGTTAAATATCTGGTTCTCTAGTCTCAGGGTTTTTTCACGAGAACCCAAAACCACTGTGTGCACAGCATTCACCTGGGCCACTCTGAGTGCGCGTGGGATTTAGAGAACAAGAATTATGAACAGCAAGTTCATGCTGCCTAATGTGCTAAGAGTAATAAACCCTTTGTCTCAGGTCCGGAAGTTTCCTGTCTTCTGCCTCAGTCCATTAAACAGAGGCAGGCTAACTTGTAAGTTTGCAAGTAGTTAAAATCTTAGACCTTCACAGTTATTTTTTTAAGATTTTGTTTATTTATTTTTTTAGAGAGAAGGGAAGGGACAGAGAAAGAGAGAAAGAGGAACATCAATCTGTGGTTTCTTCTCATGCATCTACTACTAGGGACATGGCCTGCAACTCAGGAATGTGCCCTGATTGGAAATCAAACCGGCAACTCTTTGGTTCACAGGCCGGTGCTCTATCCACTGAGCTACACCAGCCAGGGCCCTTCACAGTTCTGAAAGTATTGTCAATACATTTATTATTTAATAAGGGGTATAATAAAGGCACACAGAAAACCATGATATGTTAGAGTTGTGATAATAGTTACCCAAATTTCTATAAAGAAGGTCAAAATTAATTCTGACCAAGAGTCAGTTTCATGTAGGAAGTTAAGGGAAGAAACTTGTGTGACAAAGAAAAACATAAAAAAATCATGATTCTATTTATATGTTTTTGCACTTTTACCTTTTACTTTTAAAAATATTTTATTGATTATGCTATTGCAGTTGTCCCATTTATTCCCCTTTAATCCCTGCCACCCTGTACCACCCTCCCACCCAAATTCCCCACCCCTTAGTTCACGTCCATCAGTCTTTGGCTTCTCCACTTCCTATACTAATCTTAAACTCCCCCTGTCTATTTTCTTCCTACCATTTATGCTTTTTATTCCCTGTACCTATTCCCTCATTATCATCACCGGCCCCCATTACCCTCCATGTGATCTCCATTTCTGTGATTCGGTTCCTGTTCTAGTTGTTTGCTTAATTCGTTTTTGTTTTTTTTTTTAGGTTCTGTTATTCATAGTTGTGAGTTTGTTGTCCTTTTACTGTTCATATTTTTGATCTTCTATTTCTTAGATCAGTCCCTTTAACATGTCATATAATAAGGGCTTGGTAGTGATGAACTCCTTTAACTTTACCTTGTCTGGAAAGCACTTTATTTGCCCCTCCATTTTAAATGAGAGCTTTGCTAGATAGAGTAATCTTGGTTGTAGGGCCTTGCCTTTCATGACTTCAAATACTTCTTTCCAGCCCCTTCTTGACTGTAAAATTTCTTTTGAGAAATTAGTTGATAGTCTTATGGGAACTGCTTCATAGGCAACTGTCTCCTTTTTTCTTGCTGCTTTTAAGATTCTCTCATCTTTAATCTTAGCTAATGTAATGATGAAGTGCCTTAGTGTGTGCGTCTGTGGGCCCAACTTCTTTGGGACTCTCTGAGCTTCCTGGATTTCCTGGAAATCTATTTCCTTTGCCAGATTAGGGAAGTTCTCCTTCATTATATTTTCAAATAAGTTTTCAGTTTCCTGCTCTTTCTCCTGGCACCCCTATGATTCAGATGTTGGAATGTTTCAAGTTGTCCCAGAGGTTCTTAAGCCCCTCCTCATTTTTTTGAATTCTTGTTTCTTCATTCTGTTCTGGCTGAATGTTTCTCTCTTCCTTCTGGCCCAAACCATTGATTGGAGTCCTAGTTTCCTTCCCCTCACAGTTGGTTCCCTTTATATTTTCCTTCATTTCACTTTGTATAGTCTTCATATCTTCCTCTACTTTGTGACTATACTCAACCATTTCCGTGAGCATCCTGATTACCAGTGTTTTGAATTCTGCATCTGACTAGACTGGCTATCTCTTCATTGTTTAGTTCTATGTTTGGTGCTTTGATCTGTTCTTTCATTAGGGCCATATATTTTTTCTCTGGGCACAGCTGTTATGTAGTAAGGGGAGGATCCTTAGGTATTCACCAGGGCACAACACCACTCATCACTGCATTGTGGAACTGTATATGGGGGAGGATTTCGAGAGGGAACAATTCCACTTGCTTGGCCTTTGGTTGGCTTTCAGTCACTTCCTCTGCTACCCAAAAGGAAATGGGGCCCTTACGGTACTGATTCCTGGGTAGATGGGTTTGTGTACATTCTAAGATGCTGTGGGTCTCTCCAATGGATTTTCCTGTAAGGCTGGGAGTGTCTCCTTCTGCCTCAACCCCCGCAGGTTTTTTCAGTTAGAGATTTTGAGACTTTATTTCCCTGGGCTGGAACCCTGAGTTGTGGTGTCTGTCTCTCTCCCCAGTTGTTCCCCCCCAGTTTATCCACATGCAAATATGGGATCACCAGTTCTGCCAGCCACCACCTAGCCTGGTCCACCAGCTGCCTTCTTGCAGTGAGACCTCCTAATAGTCTGAATGGACGTTTCTTTTTTAACTCCTTGGTTGTCGGACTTCATACAGTTCAATTTTATGAGAGTTCTGGTCGTTTTTTGTTTTTAAATTTGTTGTTATCCTTCTTTTGGTTGTGTGAGGAGGCAAGATGTATCTACCTATGCCTCCATCTTGGCCAGAAGTCTAAGCTTTCTATTTCTTTAACCAATGCTTTAAATGTATCATTAAAACAGTTTATTAATTTATGCAAAGTGAATAAGTAGTGATTAGCTTGTTATGGTGCCTTATATTAGTGAAGGATTTCTTGAAACTTCAGAATTATATAGTTAACATATGGCTCACTTAACCACTTTTTTGGAAAGCCCTACACATAATTTATAAAACCATACAAGACTCGGGACCACTACTCAATACCAGTAGCTTCTCAAACTAAGGTCTTGTGCTTGGCTGGGAGGACAAACACCATTTATGAAGAGCTAGCTTCTCCATAAATTCAAATCTATAATCTATAATCTATAAAGTGTTACATATGTACACATACAGACGCATATATGATAGTTTGGGTAAGTTCAACAATTACATTATTACTTGCCTTATTTCTGATTATTTTTAAATTTTAGAAACTTCTACAACTTCAGCCATAATATTTCATCTTGTTGAATTGTAAACACTTAGCACACAAAATAAACTTTTTAACATAGAGGTTTTAACATTCTATATTAGAGGCTATGGAATAAAATTAGTGGGTACTAACATTAAAAAATAAACATAAAAGAATGGATTAAAAGATTAGGATACGGTACATAAGAGAAGCACACAAAAAGTAGTATTTTGTAAAACTTTTACTTTGCCTATATGTGTGCGCGTGTGTTGCTTTGTGATGTGATGTGTATTTTTAAGTGAGTATATGTTGTATATAGTTTGGAAAAGCAAACATGCCTCATGAAATCTGATTTTTACCTTGGCGTATTTTTCCTTAATATTCCTACATTAGCACTATAATTTATGTGCTATCTGTTGATCTACTTAAGAAAGACACCTCCTATATCGAAAGCAAAAAGGAAGGGAAGACAAAGTAAGATTCTGAATATGTTTATAAATCACTCCTGAAAGTATTCATATGGCATACACAGTATATAAGTATTTTATCTACACATAAAATAGAAAAATTAGAGATCTAGAGAAAGAGATGCCTGGTGCTGGAGATGCAAAGATAAAGCAAGCCCCTCTAAGGATGAAGTCCTAGTATGGTAGATCACAAATAAGCTAACTAACAATAGGCTAACAGTTTTTGTAAGTGCTGTAACTAATAGCCTAGAGGTACATCTTCAGTTCAGTGACAAAAGTAAATCTTGATTTCAATGAAATTTAATTTTTCAGGGGAATGAAAAGAACTGAGAGTCAATCTAATCATAAACATTGTTGTATGAGACTGGAACCTTAAATAGCCTGAACATTTCTAGACTTGATGAGCATTAATTGTTTATAAGCAAGAGGTGTAGTAACCTATGAAATAATATAGATGAGAGATGACTCAGCCATTGGTTGCTTAATTCAACAAACATTAATTGAGCACATTCCATGTGCCAGGCATTGTTAACAGGAGCCAGAGAAACAAATGGGAATAAAATATACTTTTGGTGGCCACAGTTAATTGCTGTCTAGTAAGGGGAAGCTAACATAAGCATAAACAGATAATAAATCATGGTGCAATTAGCACAATTAAAAAAGGAGTTGCCCCATATAATCAGCTCCTTAAAGGGTACACAGTACTTCAAGGTATGCAAGTAGTGGGAGCTGGAATAGGAGTTTCATGGGAGGAGAAAGGCAGAAAGGCATTCCAAGCTAAGAGAACCACCTCTTCAAAGGGCATGTCTGAGCAACTACAGGAAGGCACTACTACTGGACTGGAGTGTCAGAAGGAGTCAGTAGAAATGAGTTTCCTCCACACAGGGAAAGAGCCTTTTATGCCATATGCAGAGAGGGATTTACGCTTTATTCCACAGAAAATGAAGATACATATACCGTATAAGGTTTTAGCCAGGGAGTAACAGTGTGCAAATTAATTGAAAGGAAAAGGTGTTTGGAGACCTGGAAAACAACTTGGGTTGTGAGCTTCGATATCACACTTGACCACCAGCACACTCTGTGACCCAGGCCATTCTGATATTAGGGAAACCAACATGTAACATTTTTATCTTGCAAAGCTGATAAGGAAGAGAATGAACAAGTTGTGTATATACGAACAGTAGTTCTACAGTTAGGAAGCTGTGGAGTGTCTCTCATGAGCCCTATGCTATCCTGTGCCTGATTCACCCCTGGCTTCTCAGCATCGTTAGATCAGCCTATGAAGAGGCGTGGTGGTCACTGCCTGGGTCTGCTGGGTAGCAGGGCTGGCTCACTGTGGAAAAAGTTGACCTTCCACAGGCTCTAGATTGGGAAAGTGTGGTCCGTCTCACAGGTGGGAGCTGACACCTAGGTTTCTGCTCCCATCAAGGGAAGTCCCTCTACTCCTTATCTGATATAACTACTCTTCCAATTCTAGTGATTACCTCACAGCTCCCTTTGTCTTTGTATCTTCTCTCTAAATTTGGCCCCTTCAAATCCAACACTTCTTTTAAGCAAATTCTTCCATACTACTTTACATGTATCAGATACTGTTCTAAATGCTCAACATATACTAAATGATTAAATTTTCATCAAACCTATGAGGTAAGAACTATTATTATTGTCTGAGTTAGTTCCAGATGCTGTAGCAGAACACCGTAAACTGGGTGGCTGGAAAGCAACAGAAACTTTTCCCAGTTCTGGCGGATGGGGAGTCCCAGATGGAGGCTCAGGCAGATTTCACATCTGGCCAGAGCCTGCCCGACCAGTTTCCAAAGGCCCCAACTCCGAATGTTATCACATTAGGAACTAGGTCTTAACATAAGATTTTGGGGGGACACAAACGTTCGGTCACTAGCAATTTTCCTAATTTTTCAGAAGAGGAAAGAACAAGTTGCCCTAGATTTGAAATAGGAGCACAGCTACCAATCAAACCCCAGCCATCCAGCTCTGGACTCGTTGCTTTAACCCACAAATCTCCATTTTAGAAGGCACCCACTAGGTGTGCTCTCCTAAGAGCACACCTATGTCCTTCTTCCGGGCATGTACTTTAGAAAAAAATCTGGGGGACCCCCATGAAACGTGTAACCAGGGGAACAGCAGGTAGCAAAACCCCTGAACCCATATATTCAGGGCTTTTTTTTTCAAAGACTTCTCAGCCAGCCAAAGCGGTCCCACCTAGGCTCTCGCCTGTGGCTTCTCCTATCCCAAGACCTTCCTTGTTTCACTGTCGCAAGCTTTAATAAATGTATTGTCAAAAAAAAAAAAAAAAAGAAAGAAAGAAAAGAACAAAGTTACTCAGTAGGAACAAAGGACCCACACATCGAATTTTGATTTACAGGAAATTGTTCTCGAATGTTCCTCCTTCACAAACTGTAAAATCCTGTAAGCTCTGCCCCTGAATCCAGCTGTTATGCTTTTGCATACATGATTTTTGCTGGCCCAACAATCTTAGGAAACACACCTCCTCCTACCACGCTTGGAAGTGAAGTTAAACCAGACTGAAAAATTGTCCTCTGCGGCTTTCCGTCTCATAATTAAGATCTTTCTGTAAGAGTTCCTCCAGAAATTGAGATTTATGTAAGAGTCTGTATCTCATTAAAATTTCTTCCCTTTAACACTCAAGAGTGAAGTGAAACCTTTTCTGCCAGGTTAGCAATAACATTTCATGTAAATCCTTTATTGATTAAAATAAGTTGGTTGCATTAATCCTTTTCCTTTTTTGTCTTGTCTTTAGGTCATAGGTCACCAGTCCTTTTTGTAAGAGGGAACTGCTTTTATTCCATGAAGCTTTTAAAGATATAATAGTAGCAGAAAGTTATTTTTTAAAAATCAATCTACCATATAAAGTTTTAGTATCTACTTACTGGTTGAAGGACCCTTGACCCTGGCCATTTAAAAATGTTTACTATATTGTTTTCAGAGTCTGAGCTTTATTTCCAGAAACAATGAATTATTTAGATAGAATAAAAATTAGCTGGCACTTAGCTTCTTATGGTTTTGACAAATTCTTTTATAGGTGACCAAATCTTAGAACTTTATGGACCTGTGATTCTGAGCAAAGTATGTACTAAAATGTTTTCCACCTTTTTTTCCCAGTATTTTTCAAACAATTAATGTGAATGACACAGAGGTCAACACTTTCAGCAAAAAATTTTGTGAAAACTATTGTCAGGGCTTCAAAGTGAGAAGACAAGAAAGGTGGGTGAGGGACAACCTCCAGGTTTTTCTTCAGTTGATCATTGGGGTGGTTTTTTTAATTGGCAAAGATCTGGGTCAGCGCATTGGAAGGTGGTGGAATGTTTACGGGTCCCCTTGGGTGGGTAAAACAGGGGTTTGTTTTGCCTTATCATGCATCGAACACTAAATATATGTTGGAAAATAAAGTGATTCACAACCCTTTCACCTGACAACCCTACACCTTTGCTAGTGTAAAATAATGCTAACCAAAAAAAGAGTGGCGCACAAAAGCTGGGATATGCTAGAAGAAACAATCTCACGGCCACCTTTACATTCTGAGCTCAGTCCGCGGCGAGCAGGCCATATTCAATATCAAGGAGAACAGATAATGATTTATCATAGAAAGCAAACTGTGGGTTTGAATCCCAGTACAACCATCTACAAGTTGTGTAATCTTGCCAAACTACCTAATGTCCTGGTACGCGTTATCTAGAAAATGGAAATTACTGCAACCTTTAATATTGGAAGAGAATTGAGTGGGAAAAGGATGTAAAAACATCTGGCCCCGCGGCGCGGGCTGGGGAGGGGGGCGGTTCCCAGTAGCCTGGTTTGCCCTTTCTCTGGGTGAGTCTACGGTGGTTGGTGGCCTGGTGCCCTGCAGCCTGAAAAAGCTTGTTCATTCAATGAAGGTACTAAGCAGAACCGTCACCTTCCCTCGCGTGGGCACTGACCATTCATCACCTTTCTCGGTGCTTCGGCCTTTTTCGTTCTGCCCACCAGCCAAAGTCTAGACTTTATAGGATTAACTTTCAGCTCCGTTTGTAGAGTTGCAGGTTTGGGGAGAAACGCCAAGGAGTGCTCCACACTTGCCTTTCCCAGCCTCTTTAGAGGTGAGCACCAATATAGATTTCTTTAGTGCCCGGTATTAGCAACTCCAGGACTACTAAGTAATTCCTGAGCTCACCCGCTCCTCTCGGCTCCGGCGAGGCTGCAAGGCGCCGGAGCGGTCGGACGGGGGAGCGAGTGCTAAAGCTTGCGCAGCGCGTCGAGCCCCGGAGCCGGCGGCCTAGGCCGGGGAGCTGCAGCCGGGCGAGCCCGCCGGGTCGGTGGGAGGAGGCCGGGCGGGAGGCGGAGCGGGCGGCGGTGGGGAGGCGGGGGCGGAGGCGGTGGCGGAGGCGGTGTCTCCCGGAGCTGCGCAGGCGTTGCTCGCACCTTGTTGATTAGTCAGTGCTGGGAGCGCTGCTATGGCGTTTCTCAGACTCGGGGCTCCTCCTCACACGCTCCAGGCGGAGGGAAGGAGGAGTAAGAGGAGGTGGAGGCGAGCCGGCGGCCGCAGCTGCAGACCCGGGGCCAGAGGAGGAGGCAGAGCGGGAGCCACCGCTGCCCGCTGCGGGGCTGCTGCGAGTCCTTTCGGGGCTTGAGGGTGCGCGGGGCGAGGCAGCCATGCCCCGCTTCGGCAGCTGAGCCCGGCGCGGGCCCCTCTTTCCCGGCCGCCTAAGCCACCGCGTCCCCGGGCTGCCAGCGGCTGGAGTGCCCGGCGCCTTCGTGCGCCCCAGACTGCGGGTGGTGCCGGCTGCATCGGCGGGAGCGCTGGGCAGGAGGAGGCGGGGAAGATGGACCCGGCGCCCTCGCTGGGCTGCAGCCTCAAGGATGTGAAGTGGAGCTCGGTGGCCGTTCCGCTCGACCTGCTGGTCAGCACTTACCGGCTGCCCCAGATCGCGAGGCTGGACAGCGGTGAGTCCCAGCCCGGCTCCCTGGCACGGGGCAGAAGGGCGCGGACCGCAGTCTCGGCGCGGGTGCCGGGGAGGGGGGGACCCGGTGGGCAGTGGGCTGCCCGCCCCCCAGCGCTGGAGTTGGCCCGAGTGAGCGGCTGCCGCAGCCCTGGCGCGGCGCTCTCAACTCTCCCCAGCAGCAGTTTAGAGATGTGGAAATCAAAGCCCTTGCAGTATAATTAAAAAGGACGCTGGAAAAAAAAAACACAACAACATAGGGGAAACCTCTGCAGATAGTAATCTTGGAGGCGAGCTGTCCCTCCTTCCGCCTGCAACAATTACTCAACCTGGGAAACCCTGAAGAGTTATCTTAAGCAACTTTCTTACAAAATAATTGTGATTTAGGTGGCATCTGTAATTTGGATGCCTGCACTCTTTCCCTCCCCCGCCCCCCCCTCCCCGCAACAAGAAGCCGCCGATTTAAGAGGAAAAGCTCCTGGGTGACCAATGAAAGGGATCACATTTCTCAGAGACCTTTTATCACAACTTGTTTGTTTTGTTTAACTGAATTGCAAGTGATTTAGGGCTGTGTGTCGAAAATGTTTTTTTTCAGAAGTGATACTATGTTTAAGGTTAATTATTACCGCATTTTCAGCCTGGACATAATTTAAGTCATCCACACCTGTATACATGGAACCTGAGCTCAGAACTAAGAAATGCGTGTTGGTATTTCTTGAAACTGACCACTAGCAACTAACCAAATATCCCCCCAGCTGTTGGTTCTGCAGCGTGACATCTGCAGACAAGTAGGTGCCCTGTCAAGCAAACAGACACCTTTCAGCCTGGGAGTAGTGACATGTCAGGTGGTGATTGAGGTGTGTTTTGTCTTTTCTGTTTTCACAGTAACTTCAGTTGATTTTGGCTTCGTACTATCAATGTTTCAGACTGCAGAAAGAAGCTTGCTCTGCTGCGGGGCCTCTGGGAGCACCTGGGCCCAGGCTGGCGGGCAGGGGGGCAGATAGAGCTATGGTCACACAGGCCAAGTTAGAAGAGCACTCAGCAGAAAGGCGTCATTTCAAGTCACAAGGAACTGGGTTACTCTTTCTTTTCTCGGGTACAAGAGTGTGTAATATGAGATGTATAAATGGCCAAAGGCATTTTTATTCTGTTCCTTATCTGTGGGGTCAGATTAGACCTTTGAAGTACTGATGTGAAAAGTAAATGGAGGCAAGTTCATGAAAGCTGGAAAACAATCTCAGCATGCTCGCTAGCCTTGTTTGAGTGGCAGTTGTAGTGGCAGGCATTAGGAGTAAACTAGGAGTTGTAAAACTAGTAATGAAATACAGATCAATCCAGGAAGGGACAGGTGGTGTTTGCGGGCATTTTTGCTTAGAGCGGGGGTGAGAAAGTGTTTTGTTCTTTAAATATGTGTACACAGATCTGAATCTGTGTGTGTCTGTGTGTGTCCAGTGTTTCATTTCCTCTTTCACCGTGAAAAATTGTGTATATTCGAAGACTTTGGGTCCTCACCTTTTCCAGCCTTGTCTCATCTCTGTACACTCCGCTAAAACTTCTTAGCTGGGCAGAGAGCACAGGTGCATGTGGTGTGAAAGTCACCGGAAGGCTTCATCAAACTGAAAGTTTAAAGAGGCTGAGTGTCAGCTGCAGACATGACTTTTAGCTTTATTAGCCACTTTCCTATTCCCCCCACCATTCATAAAAAGGATCTGAATCAGCAGTGTACTCATCCCACACTTCTTTTTAAAATGAGGACGTGGGCAGCAAGTCCTAACACTGTGTCTTTTCAAGCTGTGGAATGGATCTTGATTACTATGTGTAGTTCCAATTCTTTATTGTAAATTTCTTATTACCACTTGGGAATCACAATGGCACGCACAAATATGGAATCACAGCCAAATACTGCATTATACCTTGCTTCTCTCACTTAACAATCCCGTCTTATTTAAATATTTTTTTGTTTTTAATAGTTGCATAATATCCAGTGGGATAGCTATACAATATAATGTAGTCTCCTGTGGTGATCATCAAGCAGGTTTATTTTTTTACTGTTGTAAGTTGTAATACAGTTAATGCTCTTGTACATAAATCTGTTAGTTCATGTTAGGATATAACTCATATTTCTGCCTTGCTGAATAAGCATGTGAATCCTTCTTAAGTCCTTGGTACATACACATGGTCAAATTGATTTAGAGACTAAAGGTAATGCTCATACTAACACAAGAATTGTGGGGGACCAGTCTCCCCATAGCCTTACAGAATTAGTTGTGTTAAAAACAAACAAAAAAAAAACTTTGCTACTTTGATAGGGGAAAGGGGTTAGCTTACCAATTAAATTTGGATAGACTTTAAAAGAGTCGATCAAAGATGCCATGCTTTATTTTTAAACTAAGGATTTCACAGCAATGCTTAGAACATGTTTAGGACATGCGGCCATATTTATAAATGCTATATGGGGAATCTCAAGTTTTGTGTGGTCCTCATCCTGTGTTTGTGCTGTTATTGGTGTTAGTATTGCAAATATGGGTACACTTTACACACACACACACACACACACACACACCCTGTACTTAGATGAGAAAGGTAGTCATTTTCCAAATCACTTGTTTTAAAATAGACTAGAAAGAAATTGAAAAACATGCCACTAGTTGACATTTTGCCAAGAGCAAACTGCTGGCTATTTTTAAGCAGTCATTAAAAAGCATTAAACATCTGATTTCATAATTGTTGACAATTGAATGCCTACTATGTGCAGGTACATTTCTAGGTGCTTGATGTGTGTTGTCTCAAATCCTCAGCAACCCTCTTTTAAGGACTTTGAGAATGTGAGTTTCAGAGAAATCGACATACCTGGTAAATTGTGGAATGGGATTTCTAGCTTGGCTCTGGGCTCCAAAGACAGACCTTTTATCTCAAACTACTACCTCCTCAGACCAAGTAGGAGTAGGTTTAGAGTAGCTCCAACATCTGATGTAAATAGCCCCACTGTCTCTCTGAGAGCCTGAGGACCGGAAAGTCAATATTTTTAAAGCAGTGTAGACACCGAATTAAGTGTGGGCCTCATCCATCATATGTAGACAACTTTCTACCTCCCAAAGGAGTAGCTGAAAAGAGGTGAGGGGCAGTGGGGAAGAAGAGAGTAAGAAATCAGAGAAAGAAGAAAAAAAGTGGAGTCTGAGGCCTTGGGTATGTAGATGCGTTGAGATAGTTCCGCAATACATTTGCCATACTTATTAACTACATAATAAGTAAGAACTCTCCAGTCCTTTGCCTTATGCCTGTCACTCATGAAATGCCAGTCAAATAGATGCATTCAATATGACATGCATCCCCAGTGGTGAAATTTGTCATTATATGATAAGATAAATTCAGAATTACTGAGTTTTTATAGGTAATGCTTCATGAATCTTTCTGGACAACTCAAAAGTACTAGAGTAGTTCTCCTAAGGAGTGAGCTACATCTCACCAGCCGGGTCTAATGGCAGTCAGCAATGCAATTAAGATGAGATATTTAAGTTGATCACCACTCTCAGAAACTGTTGACTATAAGATCAGGTTCAGCCAGTGTGTTTGTGACCAGGAAGAGGGTGGAGAGGATGCTCAAACTTCTTAGGTGGGAAATTGCTCCTTCTCTGTCTCTTCCATATTTCGTCTGGGAAAGCCTCCAAGGGCATGGTCTAGAGCAGTGTTCTTCCAAGTGTACGCTCCTGGTGCGCCTGAAAGATCCTGTAAAACTCTGTACCCTCAGCACATTTTTAAGCTAATTCCTCAAACTTTCCATCCTAGATTTAAATAGATGCAAAGATGTAGTTTTTCAGCATATTATAAATATTGACCTTTTAAGTTAAATTGTTACATCAATGAAAAATTTTAATAGGATCTCTATTTGATTCTCAGTGTCAGTCATTTTTAAATGCATTGATAAATTCTTCAACAGTTAAAAACTTGACACCGTTTCTTTTTCTCCTTAAATTTACATTTATATTTTCTTCCTCCTACAGAATTCTATCCCACGGAAATATATTTTTATGTTTAAAAGTGTCTTACTGATCACTCTATGATACTTTCTATAACAAAAAAAATGTATATGAATTCAAACCCAGTGTTTTGTATTTATTTTGACCATGAGGTTCTTGGTATTTAAATATTTCAAGTTGCTTAAAACAATGAACTGAAAATTACCTGACTTACAAAAGGAGTTGTTACCCAAACACTAGAGATTTTTCACTCCTCCATATTAGCATTTTGATAGGTTCCTTTGTTTGTCACCCTGGGTCTTTACACCCTGGCAGTTTAGAAAGATCTGAGGACCGTAAGGCAAAACGCACGACTTTTGTAAGGTGGCTGAATGGCCAGGGTGGAGGGGAGGTGTTGAAGGACAGTTTCCATTCATCAAGGGATGAGTCCCTCTGTCACTCACAGTCCTAGACTCACAGTCCTGGGGATGGATGGAGTCCCTCCGTCACTCACAGTGACGGATCGACATAGGCAGATCAATGTTTAGGGAAGACAATACTTGGAAGTCGGGATTCTGGAGATTGATTCTCTTACAGGTGTGATGGTGAACCCCTTGAGTAATGTTGGCTTTACTACAGACATGTACCCCAGTTTCAAGAACGCTAATTTGGAGCAGAGAAAGATGAATTTATGGCCCTGTTTGGTGAAAGGAAGAGGAAGACCAATGCCAAATGGGCTAACAGGGAGAGGGAAAGAAGACGGTAGGAGCTGGAGGCAGCTGTTTAGACAGATCTTTCTGCTGCACGGAGTCAGAGCTGATTCTAAGCCCCAGCTGCGCTGAGACTGGGGAAACGGTGGTCCTTGCTTTGTGCCTCCCTGCTTCTCTAACTTTACCATTTAAGTGCCTGGAAACATGGATATTCAGATCAAAAAGAGGCTCCGTGTGGCTGTTTGCAAATGTCAGAGGTGTTTTTAGATCCATGTTTTATCTTTGAAATTAAAGTAAGTGCTCAAAAATCTACTCCATGATGGATGTTTTGTATATATATGTTTATATATAATATATTTTCTAAAGTAACTAATGATAAATCTTGCTCCAGGAGAATGCACTAGGTTTGTGTGTGGCTTCATTCCCCCTGGCATTCTGTGTCAGAAGAGGGTAGGTATGCCCCAGGTGACAGAGGATGCCGGACGTGGACCCTGGAGACCGGCGCTCAGTTACAGATATTGCCATTTCCAAACTGTGTAACCTTGGTCAGGTCTCCTAATCCCTTTGATTTGTAGTTTTCTTGTGCAGAAGAAATGGACAAACATTATATTTAAACATATCTCATCGTTATTCATAATTTTTTATTCAATCAGCTCTTTATTAAGTCTCTACTATCTGTCAAGGCCTGTTATAGGTATTGGGACTGCAGCACTGAACAAATCAAGACAAAACCTCTGTCCTCATGGAACTTACATCCTTGTGTATATACCTACTATGATAATTAAATGCCATAGTATATGTAAAATACATGTGTGTTGCAAAATGCTATACACGTGTAAGGTTCGTATGGTAGGGGTGCTGACCAGCTTGGGGTGGGTTTCACAGTATATCATTTAGGCAACAGAAGTCTATTGATAATAGATTTTATTATCCTTGTGTAGATAAAGAAACCAAGGGAAGTGCTCCAGGTGACTTTAGTGTATTTCTTTTTGAGTATTTCAGGTTATTGATCCACAGGTTATAAAAAGGTGGTATAAGGTCTTTATCAGAGAGAAAGTGTTAAGAACGAACTAACGCAAGATTGAGTTTTGGAGAAACCAGAGCGGGAAGTTAGGAAAAGGACTTTTAACATAATCCACAATCACAATAGTATGATCAAATCCTACCAAGACTCTTGAATCTTTTTAGCATGTACTCATTGCTGCTTCTACTGAGTCGGTGGTGATTTTCTGAGCACCTATACTCACGTCACTGTTAGGAGGGAAGAAGTACTTCGTATAATATTACACTTATAGTAGGTGAAGAAGAAAGTTTCTTGAATACTCTTTTATATGCCATAAACTTTTACTTTCCTGTAGTTAGCACCTATTCCAATTTGCCCCACCTGAAGATTACAAAAATAGAATAGGAGAGGACCTTAGAGGGGACGATGGATGGTGGAAAGATATACACCCACAAGACAAGAGTTGGACATAGCTCCTTTTGCTTTTCAAGTCTGGTGGCTGTTTTGAAAGTCTTAAATGAATATGCACATGGCCAGTACAAATCTTGAAACGCTTGGTTCATCTGCAAAAGGTAAACTAGTTTGACCATTTTGATGGACTGCCTTATCGTTTAAGGAAAGAGTGTTTTAGTCTCTTTTATTCATTTGGCTGCTTTATTGAAATAGCGAGTTCTAGTAAACCAGCTTGTAAACTCTTTTATTTTTGTTTGAGGTTACTGAGATATCTGTCTTTTCACTTACCAAACTGCAGTTCTAGGAAAACTCATAAACTCCTTCTCGTGTTTAGCAGGACTATCAATCTTAAGAACCTGGCTATTATACTCCTATGGAACTTGAAAAAGAACTCCTGTCGCTGGTATATGTATTATTTTGTAGTTCTTTACAAAGTAGAAAATATCTGCTAAAATATTTTAGTATGTAGGAAGCACTTGAAAAGCATTTAGTAAATGAATGAGTAAAGTTCAGTATTGAAACTTTTAGGATCCAAATGTATTACTAATGTCGTCTGTGATCTCTACAAGTCTGAAATAGAATTTCACTTTTGTTTCAATTGATACAGACATTATGCACTTAAATATATAAATTGGAACTAAGATGTTCGGTCCTCAAATCAGCACTAGTAAAAATAGAGACTTGTGGACCATCATGATGAAGTGATGATTCTTAGGGTCATTAGTTGTTGATATTTTAAATAAATTGTTTCTAGAAATTATGACTTATTTTTGGATTTTTTTGCTTTCTTGCTAGTTTTTTCATTCTAAAATTAAGATGCCACTTTTACATGCGACGTGTAGCTATGTCGTTGAATTTTTAACCTTATGTGGACTAGAATGCCATAAATCTTTGGAACTAGTCAACTCTTACTGTGGTAAACAAAGGCCTGCTTAGTTAGCCATGGTCTCATTGGCTCAGAGCACTAGAAATTTTACTTCTGAGCAATGCAAGGCACTTGGTTTAAACAGTGTTACAAAACTACAACTGCTAATTTGGTACAGTTGTCATCTCCCTAGAATAGCCCCAAGATTGACTTGAAACCTCCGTGTCTTAATCCCAGACAATGAGTTTCCTTTTACGCCACTGCAGGAGTACAACCCAGCAGTAAGAGGACAAAACAGCGTTCCCAGGCCCTTTTCCGGTTCTGTGGATGAATTACTCATAATTACAGGGCAAGTCGCTTTAATTGACTCTGCTAATTCTTAAACCTAGGTTGAAGTATTTAAATACGGTTAGACTTTGATGGCTTAATGGTTGTGTAATAAATACCTAGTTACTGAGTTTAAAATGCAACGTGAAGTCTTATAAAGATTATGTGCTCCTCAGGTTAATATTTAACACCTACAGTAAGTTATGATTCGGCTTAGAAGGGACCGTCCTTATCTGTGGGCAGTGCTTCTGTGTGTACCCCTGTGAAGATCTAAAATAAGTTACGGACTGCCGTTTTTCTCCACTCAGTAGAGAAAAATTTTCTTGGTCAGAATTTGTTTTTAGAAGATGACAGTTTTTTTTTAATACCACACTTTAAGTTGTTAGAAATGAAAACTTGCTCTTAATAATTAGTTCACATTAACATTATTTTCCTTCTAGCAGGGAACTAGATTCAAATATCAAAAGTAACCAGAAAAGGGTAAATGTTTACTTTTCTATTTTTAAACGTATCTGTTAACTTGTAGGTAATTAGGGAACACTGGTTCTAACTGATTCTGTCATCGTTTCAAAAAAGAAGTTAATGAAATGCCCGAGGAAGCTCATGTGAGTGACTCCAGGACGGCCATCTGTGCAGAGGCTGTATTCTGTGATTGACATTTACCTTTTGAATTGCCTCTCTCTACCTTTAGCAGCCCCGGACAAGCAAGCAGTGATGGTTGTGAAGCCAGAGAACTAACATCTATTCCATTGTCATTCCTGGTCCTCATTGTCTTATGTACCAAGATCTTCAACTTCAGCTTGTTTCAGGTTAACATTTAAAATGATGCAAGGTCCATTTTTAACCTTGGACCATGACACAGAAAAGCAGTCAACCACTAGACCCAAGTTAAAAACAGTTTAATTAGTGATATGTAAAGAGAAAGAGCTCTAGAAAGTTCAGATTGCCTACTTAACATTAGTAATGTAAAGCTTTATATACATGTTCTGCTGTTATATTTTTCCTGTTTATTTTTGTCCCATCTTTTGTCAGTGAAAAGAAAGGGAGCCACTGAGAGCAGAGAGGATCAGAAGAAAATTTCGCAAGCTCATTATGGTCAGGTGCATCAGTCAAGGTTAATTTCAGTTGTGCATAACAGGACAAAAAAAGCAGTGGCTTAATAAAAAAAAAGTTAAAATGTACAAAATGCAGTGGCTTATACATACAGCATGGAGATTTCTTTCTTCTTCATACAAAAAAGTCTGAAGGTGACAGTTCAGGACCGATATGGCAGAGCCACAGAGTCAAGGACCCAGGTTGCTCGTGTGCTTCTGCTCTGTGATCCTCAGCCAGTAGTTTTCTGTTCATGCTCCTTAATTAAGGGCTGCTGGAGCTCCAGCCCTCATGTCTGTGGCCCAGACAGCAGGAAAGGCAAGAAGATTTGTCTTCTACCAGTTCCATCGTGCACATCACTTATATCTCGGTCAGGAATTACACTCCTCTATGGGTGAACTGGGCACAAAGTCCAGGGACTCTCTGCAGGAGAGGAGAGCTTTGTATATCGGGAGCTCCCAACAACCTCTGCTCAGATTTTTGCTTCCATATCTTCACTTTTTTTCCCTATTCAAAAGTTACTAAAATAACTGTGTGTTGGGCCCTAATTCCTTGACATCTCTTCGTGCAGGTTCTTCCTTAGCCAAGATAGTATGAACTTCTTGCGCCAACTTCCTTTCCTCCCTCTTTGAGTGTGAGGAGCAGTTCTATATGAAGAGGCCCTTGATTAGAGGTGGGAGTGCTTTATGAGTAAGCCATAAAAAGTTGTGTGCTTATAGGAATTATTGCTATAAGGCACTCCTCACTTCCCTTCTTGGCTCGCCTACTTTTATGTAACTTGTTACATAACCATTTTTAACATTTTCCTGTTCCCCGTGCATGGCATGGAAATAGAGACTATATATCTAGAAACTGGACCAAACTACATAGAAAACTGATTTTTTAATTTCACATTAGATCATGAGCATTTTCCTTCATTATTAATATCCTTTACAAGTAAAATTGTCACGAGTGAGTGGAATTCTCTTATTACCAGTAAGCCATTATTTACTTGACTGTTTTCCAGTTGTTAGTCATTTGGTTGTTTACAGTGTCATGTTTTGGAGGATGTCTTTGTACCTAAATTTGTCAGTTTTACATCATTTCATTATTTGGGGTTCCTGAAAATGGGATTATTATTCAAACTGTATTATTTTTAGATTGTTGATATGTACTGCTAAGTTGTATCCAGAAAAGTCTGTACCAGTGAGTGAGTAAGCCCATCACTTAGTGTATCATTAAATATCTTGATAAATATCACGTGTGTTTTTTAGTCTTTGCTAATTTAGACATTTTAAAAATTGGCACTTTTTCTAATTTGTATTTTTATTACTAATAGAATAGCATTGATAATTTTATCATATTTCTTTTGTGACTTTTCTGAGCGCTTTGTTCACTTTTTGCTCGAGTTGTTTTTCAAAGCCGAAATAAAAGTTAAGTAGTAGTGTCCTTTTTCTTGGTTTTCTGCAGGGTATTCATAAATAATCTCCAGATTTCATGAGTATTTACTCTTCATAAACTTCTTTTCTCTTTTTCTTCGGGTGCTATTCATAACTAGGTATTCTGTTTCTGAGATCAAATAATTGTGATTAATCTACTTTTCTTTATCAACCTGGACATAGGATTCATATGTCACGTTCACTGTTGCATTGTGGCCAGTCCTCTGAAAGAAAGAATCCTCCTCCACTGTAGAACGTAAAATGATCTCGTGCACATCTGGGCAAAGCTGTGTTATGTATTTACTACTGTGATTATAGTTCATGTCATAGAGACGTCCCCACAGGTACTTCGTTGTTGATAAGGCCTGTGCGTTGTGTCAAACTCAACTAATAAACTAGGTCCATCACTCCATGGTTTTAAAGACTAAAAATGTTTAGAAAAAGATGTTATTCTTTTTACATGTAATCCATAATGAACCCTTAAGTGCTGTATTTTGTGCTGGTCAGTTTTCTACACCACTTCTTATTCTCTTGAAAGGGATGGACTATAACAACTTCAGAGCCTGCTGAAGCGGAGAATCTGAGTATTGATGTGAATAGTAGAGATTCACAGGTAACTTTCAGACAGGGAGAGAAGCAAATGTGAGAGCTCAAAAGTCATTTCATTTCTTCTGCTGAGTATCTTTGTAAATGTCAACTTCAATGTAATCCATAGGAAGAAGGGAACCAGAGATAAGAGAAGCCCAGTTTAATTCTTTTCCTGTATATAGGCTTTGATTGACGGGGAATAAAATACATATTCCTTTGCCAACTTGGCACCTGAGGACTATAAATGCTACTTATCAGAGTGTTGAGGTGACAGTTGCTAAAAGTGAAGCACTAGATGGCTTTAAGATTTTTTAGTGCCAAAGAAGAAGCCTTAAATTTTCCTTGTAGTAAATCAGTTAGTTTAAGAATTGCACTCACCCTCCCCCTGAGTCTTCTCTTTCTCTCTTTTTTTTTGTCTTGACTCAACTGTGAAGATATCAGTCTAAGTAGATTGTACACAGTTGAACACTATGAGATAGATACCATAGGAGTTTCATGCTGATCAATAGAGAGGAGGGAAGGAAGGAAATACTATTTATAGTCTATCCAGTTTTTTAAATTGTCACAATGAAACAAAACTTTATTTTGCCTGGTTATGAACATAGTGAATATTATTATATTAATAAATTTATTATGCTAATTATTCATTATGAAGAATTTGAAAACATGAAAATGTTTAAAAAGTAAAGATAATTTGAAGTTCCAATACCCTAACATAACCACCATTGATACTTTGGTGACAGTCCTTTCATGTGTCCTCCATTCATTCATTCATTCATTCATTTATTCATTCATTCTCTCTCTCTCTTGCAGTTTTATATAAATGAAGCATTTTAGCTACTGCTTTTCTTTATCACTTTCTCTCTGCACTGTAACCCTCATTCCTCTAACCCAACCCTGCCTACCTACATGATCCACTTTGATAACCTGCTCTGTGTCCTCCATATTTTCTCCATACTCATGTAATCCTACAGCGACATTAGATAACCACCTAGAGACGTATATTGAAACAGTTCTGTCATTGTTTTGTGAAAATGGAATTGTATTATATATACTTCTTGGCCTCTTGCCATATCACTCATAGAACTCTTTCTGAATTATCTTGTATAAAACCAATACATTCTTTTTAACAGCTGCATAATATTCCATGATGTGGAAATACTTATGTTGATCTGTGTTCACTTTGTTTCTAGTTATCGGCCCCTGTGAATTTACACATCACTAAACCTCCATTACATAGTGTCATTAATTTAGTTTTTGTTCCTCATTATTTCTAAGAAACCTATGGATTCTATCTCATATATTTTACTTCTTCCCCCAAAACATCTTTGACAGCATTGTCTTCCTTACTCTCTTTACCTCACATCAGAAGACCAAACCTAAATCTTTCTAGATAAAAATAGGGAAAAGTAGCTCTTCTATCCCAGTATCAAAACCCAATTTACAGATGAATTAACTTATTAGATGTGCCAAATGCTATCCAAAAACTCTTTAACAATCTCACTTTCATCATTGATCTATAAGAATACTGTTCTTCTAAATCCATGTCAACATTAGATATTGCAGAATTTAAAAAATCACTGTTAATTTGCATTTCCCTATCAGTGACTTTGTGCCGTTTTCACATGTTTGTTTAGTGTTTAGACTACTCTACTGAAAATTAAAATTATACTTTTTTACTGGCTTTTCTGTTCTTGGCTTATTCTTGCCAATTTCTAGATACTATATATTATCTATCTAGATACTATTATAGAAATATCTTATGTTTATCTTACCTTTTGGATTCGTTTATATTTTTCCCATTTCAGAATTTTTAATTTTGACATGGATAGACAAGTCTTTTTTTCCTGTGTTTTCACTCTTGGCTAAAACATATTTTCCTGACCACATGTAGTCTCTTAATATTCTAGAAAGATTAATTTTTTAAAAAAATTTTAAGTCTGTAATCCATCTGGAATTAATTTCTGCGTGTGATGTAAGAATTTTATTTTCTTCCAGACTGTTGTGGTGCCAGGCTATTTATTCAAAAGAATGCTTAACTACTGAATTGCACTACGCTTGTCAAATTTATTTTGCTCTTTAACAGTAGAAAAAGCATACTTCAGCCACACCTGTCTTTTAGGGAGTGTCTTGGGCTGTGATCTAAGGACACATATGGTTAATTAAATTTGAAAACAATTTGTTATTCCCCGAAGTTGTGACTAAGTAGTCCCTAATCTTGATTTACGCCCCCTCCCCCCAATTGCTGTGGGAGGCCTGAGATTTGTTTTTCTAAATAAATTTTAATTCATTTTAAAACCAGTGCTTCCCTGTTGAGTCTGGGAAATGATAGTAACTTGTTAAATGCCTTCTGGAAGCATAGTCCAGATGCTTTGGCAATAAGTTTTCTCCAGGGAAGAATTTGTTTCAAAATGATACTTTACTAAGCTGCTGTTCCTCTGAGTGTGTGTGTGTGTATGTAAGAGTCTTTCAGTATTTAAGAAGCATTTGCAAGTTGCCCTTAACTTTAGACTACTTTAATTGAATATGTCTATTGTTTTAAAAATCCCCTAATGACCCACATTTGTTTGTTTTTAAAGATGTAAATTTATATTTTCCTTACCATGCCCTTAGTCTTTGATGGCTTTGTCTTTCTGTTTCCTCTTAATTTTGCATGCAGGCACTAAAATTAGATCTTTTTAGGAAAACCTTATGGCAACGTGGAACTTACATCTCAATGTCAAAACTCAGACTGTCGGCATAAATAGAGGTGAAATAGGGTGCGGAGAGAACGCATAACACTGATTATTCTCTGGATGCTTTTCTACTGCATGACCGTTGTATAAAACTACAGCAAAATCTCAATCCTGCATTAATGAGGGACTTTATCAGGTTGGAGTCAGGTATGTGTAAGCATTTTATCACCTGTCTTTTAGATATCTTTCTAAGCCATCTGAGGGCCAGCATCCGGTCTTCTCTTTTCTTACATGTTTCACAGGATCCAGTACTTGTCTACTAGACCAGGGGTCCCCAATCCCTAAGCCACGGGCTATGGACCTTGGGTCTGTGTCCTGTTAGGAACCAGACTGCACAGCAGGAGATGAGGGGGGCTGGCAAGTGCACAAAGCCACCCGAGCTCCACCTCCTGTCACCCCTCCCCCACCGAATTATCTTCCCCCAACCGGTCCCTGGTACCAAAAAGGTTGGGGACCCCAGCACTAGATGCATCAGAAATCTTGTCTGAATGATTGCACACAGGGGTCTCAGATACTCTGGCTTATCTTTTGAGTATCTGCAGACTCTACAGATGCCCATAGTCTGTTCTTCACCTTCAGACTTTTAGCAAGTTCTGGACAAGGAAAAAAGTAATAATTCCAGCAGCCACTTCTTCCTGCTTCAACTCAAAGAGTTTTTAGAGCTTTTTCCCCAATCTCTGATTTCTCAAATTATCTCAAGCCTTGAAGAGACCCAATATATATGTCTTATTTTAGGACTTACTGAATTATATTTAGATGTATTGACTTCATGGAAAGAAGGTGAAAATTATTCTGAGGTTGAGTGAAGCCAACTCAGCATTTCACTTTTGCTGGTAGAGCATTGAGATTTGGTTGTACTGTTCAGTCACAAGCTGTTTAATTTGGCCTGATGTGTTGTGAGAATATATTTCAAAGTGGAAATGAAGATATTTCATTGATTCTAGGGTGTGCATTTTAATATCTCTGAAATTGGGGTGGATCTTACCATTAATGGCATGACCTAGTTTAATCAGCTGTATTTATTTTTTTCTTGGTTGTTTTAAAGTAACAATGGCATCCTAAATTACATGAAGTATGGTAGTTCCACAGGTAATTTAAAAGCACACATGGGGACATGGACTTTCACTGAGTGCCCCAATACAGAGTGGGAGATAATCTAAACTGAAAGTCAGGGGATATTCTCTGAACTATAAATCTCTGAGAGAGAAAATATCAGGGCGCATTTAAAATTTAACAAAAGAGAAGGGGAGTTTCCCTGTTACATACACAGGTGGTATACTTACTTTTTCCTCACTGTATCTTTTTCGACTTCAAAGACCAATTTGGTTTCTGTGTCCCCAGTAGCCTCAGACGTCCATGAGAGCAGGGACCGTGTCTTTCATGTTCATCGTCATGTTTCCAGCACCCAACACAGTTTCCAAACTGTCACCTTGGCAACATGTAGGGGTTCCACAGAGCATCTCTGGGGGCTCTTCTTTGGTACGATATACAACACACACACATCAACAGTATAGTAGGTTGAAGAGTAGCTCCCAAAATAAATGTCGATGTCCAGATTGCTGGGAGGTTGTTACCTTATTTGGAAGAGGCATTTTTGCAGATGTAATTAACAGTTTTGAAATGAGATCATCCTGGATTACCTGAGTGGGCTCTAAGTCCAGCCACAGGTATTATTCCAAGAGCAGAAAGGTAGAGGGCGATTTGAGACAGAAAAGCGGAGGCCTGAGACTGGAGTGATACAGCCACCAGCCCAGGTTGCCCTGAGCCCACCAGAAGCTGAAAGAGGCAGGGCACAGATTCTCCCTTAGGGTCTTCCAAGCACATGCAGCCTGGCTGGCAGCTTGATTTTGGATTTATTCCCTCAGCACTGCATGTAAGAGAATAAATATCTATTGTTTTAAAAGCCACTCAGTTTATGGAAGTTTATCATGGCAGCCAGAGGAAAATACTACATATACATACACACACATGCACAGAAGCACACACATATATAAACAGACACACCAGCTTTGCTAGCCTAAAGTTAAATTAATGCCAGGTAATTTTTAAATTAGGAATTATGAATATATAACTTTACTTTCTGAATTTTCAAACTAGTACAGTTTACCCCAGCATCCAACAATAGGCTGATGGGTAAGTGGAATTATGGAATGTGGTTTTCATAGTGCTCTTGAAGTACCAGCTACAAATCCCACGTCTGCTATCTTACAAGCACGATACCAAGTGCTGGGAACACAGAGGTGAGTAAATGTCCCGATGCTTAAGGAGTTCAGAGGCCCCCTGGGTAGGTCGATTTTTAGACAACTATCACTATGTAATTAGCACTGAAGATGCTTCACTCCAAAGGTCGGTTGCTGCTGCCGAGAGCTCTTGAGGCAGGTTTCACAGAAAACAATCTACTACTGAGCTGGCTCTTGAAGAGCGAGCAGAGTTTTGGTGGGTTTGGAAGAGGGAGAATGCTATTTTTGAGAGGAATGTACTGAACAGAGGCCTCTGAGGGCTGGGTGATAGGAGGAGAGCTGTGACATGTTGAAGTTTGACCTTTGTCCTGGAGCTAAGCTGACAGCTTTAGTAATCCCTACCCCCCACCTCCAGGATGGAAATAACAGATGGTGTTAGGATAGGTTGCAACAGAATCCACTTGTGTCCCAAATTTTTATGGACTCCATGTAGAAATTCGTAAAGAATGAGTTACAATGATATGTCTTCTAGTAACGTGGAAGCCACTAATAGCAGAAGCAGTCCCTGAAGAGGCTCCATATAGAATCTTTGGGCCTTGTGTACTTCCTTCCTTGCCTAGCTAATAATAATCTCTCTCTCTCTCTCCCTCTCTCTCTCTCTCGTCAGAATTTGAGTGGGAGTCAAGTTTTCATAGAGAAACTCGAATTCACTCCAGTTTTTATTTTAAGAATCAATTATTTCACAAACTTTAACATTATACAAAATACTACTTTCGAACAACATCATCTACAATAGTTACATCAACACACCACAATTTGAAGATCAGTGTGTAGGCAAATGACTCATCTTTGCTCCTGAGATTTCCTAGCACAGGGCCCATCTACAAAAGTATCCCTCAGATGTGTGTTAACATGAGCCACGGGAAAATGTTGAAAGGCTTTGAGAATGAGAAAGGGCCAGTCAGATTTAGTTTCTGGAAGGATCATTCTGGTATCATTTGGGAAGGTCATTTATAGCAGGAAAAATATGGAATTATGGAATGACAAATATTTGGAAGCTATAGGGTTATAGTTAAGAAGAAAGTTGGCCTCTAGCCAAAACTAGTCAAGTGGGAATATAGAAGAAGTATTTTAAAGGTGAGATTTCTAAGACTTATGATTGGTATGGGTTATGAGAAAGAAGGAAGCCCTCGGTGGTCCTGAGGTTGCTGGCTTGGGTGCGGATGCCCTCATCAGAGGTAAGAACACAGATGGAGAAGCAGATTGCAGGTGGTGCATCAGAGGGGAGCCTAGGTTAGGCTGCAGTAACAGCTCCAAAATGTCAGTACTTCCAAACAGCAGAGGTGCGTTCTCCCTTGTGCTAATGTTTATCACAAGTTGGCTGGGGGGGGTCTGCTCTATGTCACCAACCTCACCTCAGGACCCAGGCCTGAAGGACCCTGTTTAATGCTTCACACCTGCTGAGACAAGAGAGCGAACACGGTGGATCACACACTGGCCCCTTCAAGCTTCTGCCCAGAAGTGACACGCCTAACATCCCTCTAACATTTTATCATTAGCAGCAAATCCCATAGCCACACCTAACTCTCAGAGGGTAGAGATGTGTCGTCTTTCTGTATGCCGGGGAGATGATTGTGGTGGGAGGTGTGGGAAGGCAGCGTGTTCATTTGTGGATACGTTGAGCATGAAATATTGAAGGGAAGTTCAGTTCAGAGGGAACTGGAAATCTGGGCTTGCATCTTGAGAGGGTTCAGGGCTAAAGAAATAGTATTGGAAGATTTCAATATAATGGTCATAAAACAAGCCACAGGAGTGAATAACTTTGATCAGGAGGGAATAGAACCTCTTCTAATGATGGTAAAAGATCAAGGTTAATACAGTTGTGGTTACAAATATTGCAACCCTGAGGCCATATTTTTAGCAGCAGCTTATTATAACTTTTAAATAATTTTAAGTAACTGTTGGCAGAAGGGTGGAATTAATCACTTAAACGGAATTTAGCTTTTTCAGACTCCAAAATTGCTGACTTGCGCTTAGTAATTTAAAAGGTACCTTTAGATTTTTGCCCTAGGATTTCTTCCAATTTTCTGACCCCGTTGGAAAGAAAAAGTATTGCAAAGAATATTAGCCATAGTAGTTTAAACTGAAGATCAGTATAAGTTGATTGAAAGTTAGATTGCTGAGTACTCAGAAAATTAGTGTACCTTATAAAATTTTCTGACTGGTTGTGCCTCAGACAAATATACAGGCCTAACCTTGCTGTTGTGATATTCTTTTTTACAGCTCCAATTACTGGCAAAGGGAGGTAGTTAATAGCACTTTTTCCCATTGGCCAGTGTAAATACATAATGATACATGTTTTTTCTGTTCTCCATTCTCTTAAAAGGTTCTTGTGCTTTTGCCTGCCCAAACTCCATAGGGGGCCTCACTTTTTAAATTTTTTATTTGGATGTATATGGTTACACAAAATGAATTCTCCTCCCTTTACGATAATGCACTTATCAGGAAAATGGAAAACAAGCAAACCCTACTTTAGTGTATCACCATTGTTTCCTTGAATCAAAATAGCAGTGACGGTAAAAAACGACAATAATGGTCTCCACAGTCAAAGGGAACACATATTCATTGAACTTCTACTCTTCTACAGCACCCTATTGAGAATGATTAAAACATTAAGAAGAAAGCCACAGCTTTTACCTTCTTGACACAAGCACATAAAACTATTCAGAGTAACTGTTCCTTATTTTCTGAACAAAGCTACTGGTGTTTAGTGCTGGATAATAATTATCATTAACATTTATTGAGGATTAATGGTCATGCCGTCTATTGTATAACATTTTATATATGTTATTTCATTTAATTATCACAATAACTCTGTGACATTAGGCTCCCTACAAGGAACAGAGTCTGAGAGAAGGAATAATTTGCTCAAGGTCACAAAGTGGAAAAAGCCAGCAGCCTGTGGCCCGCCTCTCTCAGCTCTCAGACCAGCAAGTTTTTTTTCTCATGTTGCACATCATGGAATGAGAGATTCTTTTACTAATTGTCTTTATTAAAAATGGAACCACTGATAGGCAGCATACAAACAAAAGGCCTGGCGACACTAATTGAAATAAAGAAAACCATAGGGCCCCACAGCGCTGTTCATGGGGCTGGGAGCTACACTAGACATTCTAGATGATGTCTTCCTGCCCCATCCTGCCCAGGAAGGAAGACTTGGGGTGGAAGATGACATGTAAAAGTAAAATAGGGACTGTCTTCATTTTTCTTTCTTGGCATTTAAAATGTTTGTTTCCTGATGGCCTTCAGTGGTATATACATACATATGTGTGGTATTTCTACACATGAACCCACATGTTTAATAATATCCTTCATTTACCTTGGGGTGAGACGTGCTGAAGCTTCAGCCTTCTTTCCAGAAAGGCCCTGCTTCTGATGCACATCAGTCACAGAGCCCATAGTTGTAGTTGAATCCTTTCTTTTAACAGAGGAGTGGTGTATTTTATGATCATGTAGTGAAATAGCGAACACTATGGAAGCCAACATGGGCTAGTACCATGAAAAGTGACAAGAAAGAACACGAGAGGCATGATCAGGGCATGTGGTCACACTTAGGCTCCAGCACCAACAGATGATCTCGTTTTTCCGTAATACACATTTCTATTGGCAATATTTTTACATTGTGTATCGATTAGAGCAACTTGAGCAGTGATTCTCGAAGCTTCATCTTTTGGAGATCTGAGGAAAGCTGCAAATAAGCATGTGCATAAACACAGAGTTTTCACATAGTTTCAAAGTGTTCATCCCCTGCCCAACCCCTTGCCCAAAACCAAGGACTCAGAACCCCAAACATCTGTCACTGGTTCTGTCGTTGCATAGCACGGAGACACTGCCTCACTGTGGGGCAAATAGCCACATGGCAGAGTGTGATCACTGATATCATTGGGAATAGAAAGGTACACCTTGTCACAGTATTTTATCTTATACCTTGAGTTCGTTAGAAGGCCTTCAGCAGGTTGGAACTTTGTCATCAGTAAGGGAATGGGGACATGACAGTGTCCAAAGTGGGAAGTAACAGAGAAGGTTTCTCAAAAATGAGAACGTGCTGTTCACACAAATCTGATTTTCCTTTCCTGGAGTGCCCCCACTCCGTACCCCATCATCAGGGAACAACGAGTTTACCTGACCAGGGATTGGTAAGATCTGGCCTGCTGCCTGTTTAAGTAAATGAAATTTTTACTTTGGAAGACAGTCTCACCTGTGTAATCCCATGATGTCTATGGCTGCTTCTGCACGTCAGCCGTGGTCACTGACACAGGCTGTAGGGCCCACAGCCTAAAGTCTGTCTCCACTTGACAGAACAAAGGTTGCCAACCTGGTTCTGAGCCATCTGTTCTCACCCAGTTTTCTTTGAGAGAAATGCTGTTTATTTACGTAGGTGAAAGTTGAGATGTCTTCAGATTCTGCAAAGCTGAGGTGGACATAAAGCAGTCTCCTGGACGCTCATGTAACACTGGTTTAGTGCATGGTAGCTAGCTCTTTGAAAATGGGTCAAGAGCGATTCTGAAAATAAACCCTTTTCAACATACAATATAGTGATTCTTTATTACTTGTACCCTTATCTCTTAGTGAAATGGCTTGATTTGTATCTTAGGCCAGAATCTCCAGTGCCTCCTTAGACTAGGCCTAGTTAACACAAACTGAGTTATTTAGTGTAACACTACGTAACTTAGAATCAGGAAAGTCAACCCACCTCAGAACCACACAATGAACTTCAGCAACATTACTTCTAAATTCTATGGTCTCTAGTATTATCCATAGACTTCCTTTTACTGATGTTGCTAAGAACTGTCTATAGAAGCAGACATCACAGTTTTGGGAACATGCCTGGGATGTGTGAGGCAAAGGGGAAGAACAAACAAGCCTCAGGCCCGAGCTGTCCATCTTTCCGTACTAGCGTTGTATCATTTTTTATAACTATTCCAATAGATTTGAGAAATTTGAGAAAGGGAACTGTATCTATTACCAGTCCTGAGAGGTATTATTAATCATTTATTGCTGTTCTATAAAACAAGTATAGCTTTCTCTGCTCACCATTACATTGATAGGATATGATAAGAACAGAAAAAGTTGCATTAATGTATCTATATTTCCTCATTTAAAAAGTTTTCTATAAAGCCAAGGAAGTTTTTGTTTATATTGACAATAAGGAGAAGAGTATACATGATAATACCACTCCTCTCCATAGGACTATGACTTAGAAATTTATTTGTTGAATGTTTTTTTAATATTTTATTTATTTATTTTTCAAGAGAGGGGAAGGGAGGGAGAAAGAGTAGGAGAGAAATATCAATGTATGGTTGCCTCTCATGCGTCCCCTGCTGGGAACTGGCCTGCAACCCAGGCATGTGCCCTGACTGGGAATCGAACTGCGATACTCTGGTTCGTAGGCCCGCACTCAATCCACTGAGCTACACCAGCCAGGGCTGTTGAATGGTTTTGTTTAATAAACTTTTAGATATGCAAAAGTAAAATTTGAAAAGAGAATTTAGTTGAATGTTTTGATATAGCTAAGTTAACTGCTTTCTTATTGAGCTATATATAGTAAATTCCAGCCAGAAAAAAAAAAACCCTTAAATTTGATAATACATATTCAGAGATTCTTCAGCTTAAAACATGAAGGAACAATTTATGTAGTAAATGTAAATGAATCAGAAACCCACACACAGCTTCCTACTGAATGTAAATTGGAGGGGGATGGATGCTGCGAATCTGTGTGAAGCAGTAGTGACTGCTCTTTGTGTGTGCTCATCATAGGAACAGCACATATAGTTCTAAAAGCAGCCAAGTAAGTAGCTGGACTTAGCGCTCTCTATGGATACAGTACAGTCAGGGCCATTGATGGCTGTGGCAGGCGAGCCTGCTGGGATGATGTATACAGCACACGTCTCTTAATAAGACACTGCCATCCAGTTACTGTCGGAAGACTGTGCTTGGTAACACTCACCAGGGCTAGATTTTCCTGTTTTCATCCTGCACTTTGTAGAGTTTCATCTTCCCTGTGTCTCGAAACTTTAATTCCTATGTATACTTTCTGGACACAACTGTAGGAATTGCAAGTGGATTTGAGAAAGTGTTGATGGAAGCAATGATAATTGACTCAAAAAGCCTCATATGAGTCATTTGATGAGCTCACAATCATAGCAATATATGAAATACAGAAGCACTGGTACTATATTTGTTGACTTCCTCCTTACTTTTGTTGTTCGTTTTTTATTTGGGAAATTGTTTTCATTTGTACCCCAGTCAGACATGGGTCTCCATCCCAATTCCCTGTTGACCCTGTGTGTGAATTTGGGAAATTAAGGAGCCTTTCTAAATTTGTTTCCTTACATGAGGATCCCAGCTTTGTCTTGAAAAGATCAAGTTTGTGCTTTTGTCCCAGCATCATTAATAATAGTGGCCTCTTTCATCGAAGTGTCCTGGCCGGGGCAATATGTTATATGTATATCCTATTTATAGGTGAAGTGGAGATGATATGAATGTGTGATTGTCTGGAATAATGTGAAAATCAATAGCTCAGTTCTTTTGGTTTACCAAATAAAATTTTTGTTACAATAGGTAACCTTGAATTTTATAATGGTGAATACTTTTATTACATATATATACATATGTATGTATAACATACATATATATGTGTTCTACAAAATCTATACTATGAGGAAGTTGCTATCTGTGAACAGGAGAGACTATTTTGGTAACCATTTATTGTGTATTGGTAATCAAAATTCTCTGTAATTTGAAGGGAATAATTACTACTATATTTATGTCATTAGAGTTTTTAACTGCACAGCAGCGTCCCCATCTGTCATTTGAGTTAATTTGCAGGCTGTGGTACCCTTTTGGCAGAGCATCATTTAAAATTTTGAGCAATTCTTTTGAAGCAACATGTGTTTTTACCTCGACATGACATTTCCTGGGATGACATGGTTTTGCTTCCAAAATGATAATTTGCAAGAGTAATTTCTATCATGCTACTGGGGTCTCATATTTTTTCCTAGAAAAATGAATCTAGTTTAATACCATGTGATTTGATTCTGAGATTATTATATATGCTAATTAAATGTTTGGAATTTACTGTAGGGATTTTAAACTATTTTTAGAAGGTGGAAATAATTTGTTGTGCTATAGTAAGCTGATTAATTTTGCATTTGAATCCTGCAGGACAAACTAAACCATGTTTACGCATTAAATTTAGGCAAGCTAAACTAGGAGTCTTTAGCTTCAGCCATTCAGCTTGACCTAGCCATCTTTCATTGGAAGATTTCTGGTTTATAGTCAAAGGCAAGCAATGATTAATTTATGAATTCTAAGTATTACCATATGTGATCATTTTGACAAGACTTGTTATTTATAACATTCATTTTCCTTTTCTTTGTCCCCCCCCCAAATAACTATGTGAATGGTGCTCTGGGGGAATATATACCTCCATTCGAGGAGAAGACTGTTGTTAGACATTTCTGAGCTGTTTTACACATGGATCATAGGGGTGCTACTCTTGAGTAGATTCTTTTCTGTTCCTAAAAGATGCTCGGGAAGACCTATCTAGAATAGTTCTTTGGCATTTTTGTGTGATCCTGAATGTAAGCTATGTATCTTTTTAAAATTTGGTAATTTATCCTTCTTACTAATGTGTGTAGATTTTTCCCCCTGCATCCCTTAGTCTGTATAGATAGGGATGCCCTTCTCCAAAGTGAGGAATCAAAGGATGCAGGCTTGGGTGGGTAGTGGAGAGACTAGATGATGAGGTTGGATGTGCTGAGCTTAAGTTGTTTGTGGGACGTCCAGGTGGGGACGTTCCCCTGGCCAGTGTCTTGCTCCCATCCATGGGCACAAGCGTTCCATGATCACATGTAAGAAATGGGTCCAGCTTGGTGACTGGGAAGGGAGGCAGGCGACACTTCTAGGAAGAATTGTTTCCTGGGCTGAGTCTTGAAGGACAGATAGGAATTCGCCAGTTGGGGAGGGCTGTTCTGTTTTCCTTTAGCTCTCAGACACCTCTTCCCTGGATATGGCCTTCTGTTCATCTCTGAAAGTTACACCCTGGGAAATGTTTGCGCCATGAGAACATGTGCATTCAATACACAATGTTCTGGACCAGCCCATCTAGGAAGAGGAATATAGAGAGTTTTCCCTCGCCAGTGCTAGGTTATTAGTCAGGGTAGGTTGGAACGACTGGAGTGGGATCTGGCACTGTTGGGTAGCTGGTGTTCCCAGCGGTGGCTTTCCTTACTTTTGGTTCAGATAGTTTTACTCTTTCCTTGTGGATCTTTTTTTTGTTTTTGGAAATCTTTACTCTCTTGACGGTTACCACCCCCTATGTGATGATTGTACATTAATCAGGATAGAATGTGAAATGTTTAGTGACTTCCATGCACTAAATGCAGTGGGATTGTCTCTGGGCTTTGAGATCTAGCACAATTATAGAATCACTTTGCTGAAACCAGAGAGGGCCTTCTGTCCTAGAACCCAGGCCAAGCAGCTGGTGCATATAGAAACTGAGGTGGAGAGCCACTAGCATTTAGCAAGTCTGAGTACATAAGCAGACATAAGCAGAGCAGGACTCGAGACCCCTACCTCTGAGCCCCATGCCATTTGCAGAGAGTAGATGAGGTGTTTTTTTAAAATGTACTGAACAGTTCTATTGAGGAGTAATTCACAAACCATAATATTTATGCTTTTAAAGTATACATTCAGAGATTTTTATTATATTCATAGAGTTGTATAACCAGCATCATTATCTAATTCCAGAATATTTTTATCAAACCCATTAGCAGTCACTTCTGTCTCTCCCCAGCCCCTGGGGACTATCAGTCTACTTTTGGTAAACATTATGTGTCCTTCTGTGACTGTCTTCCTTCACACAGCATTCTGTTTTCAAGGTTCATCCATTTGTAGCATGTATATGTACTTCATTCTTCTTATGGCTGTATGCATCTATCACACTGTATGTATTCATTCATCAGTTGATGGATGTTTGTGTTGTTTTCACTTGCGGCTCTTAGGAATATTGCTGATTTGTATACAACTTTGTGCATGGATGTTTTTATTTCTCTTGGTTATACACCTAGAAGTGGAATTGCTGGGTCATCTGGTAACTCTATGTTTAACCATTTGAGGAAATGCCAGAGTCTTTTCCAAAATGTCTGCATATTTTACATTTCCACCAACAGTGTGTGAAGGTTCTAATTTCTGCACATCCTTACTGTCTGCCTTTTTTATTACCGCCATTCTAGAGAATGTGAAGTGGTATCTCTGTAGTTTTTATTTTCATTTCCCTAATGATTATGATGTTGAGCCTGGGCCCGTTGGCTGTTTGTGTATCTTCTTTGGAGAAATGTTTATTCAAATTCTTTGCCCATTTTTTCGTTGGGTTGTCTATTTATTGTCAAATTGTAAGAGTTCCTTGTGTATTCTGGATACATGTCCTTTATCAGATATCTGTTTTGCAAATATTTCTCCCCTTCTGTCTGTTAACTTTTCACTTTCTTGATGGTTTTCTTTGAAGCACAAAGGTTTTTACATTTTGATGGTTTCAAGTTTATCCGTTTTTGCTTTGTCACTTGTACTTTTGGTGTGAGATATAAGCAACAATTGCTTATCCAAAATCACAAAAATTTCCTCCTATGTGGTGTTGTAAGAGGTTTTTGGTTGTAGGTCTTACATTCATGCCTTTGATTCATTTTGAGTTGATTTGTGTATAGATTACTTTTAAATGATGACTTATTGGTGTTTTCTAGCCATTTGCTCTTGTTTTAGTCCACATGAAATTACATGAAAAGTTTAAGAAAAATCCATTTTCACTTGTCTCTGTATTATGTTTGGTCATTTGGGGGAAGCCACTGACTGACATACAATGATTAGTTTCATTTTTTTTAACCTCATGCTATTGTGAGCTGAAGAATACACATGTTCTCTTTTACGAGTCAGTGTAGTTCTGAAGACTCTTGCTCTGTTAACCTGAACAGTTGGTCTCTGTTCTGGAACAATATCTTCATTTTCTGAGAACATTTGTTTGGGATCTTTCCATGAAAGCATCTCTCTTCCCATCAGCCTCTTATCTGCACAATGAACAAAGCATCTGAGTAGAGGGCAGAAGCTTAAGACATGCAGGTGACTTGGAAACTGCTACATCCCATATGGTACGAGTGCTGAAAATTTACATCTGCATCAAAGCTGAGTCTGAGAAACTTCACAGTCTGTTCTACCAAGTTTTCCTGTAAAGTCATCCATTATTTTTGTTATTCATTGAAACAGGATGATTTTTAGTTCTTCCATAGGTTTAGTTCAGTATTCAGTGATATTGCTTCTTGTATAAAGAGCATGTTTTAAATTTAAGGGAATCGCTATCTCATACAATATGATTTTTATTTTAAAAGGCTTCAGCTATCCTGCAATACCACATATTGAATAAAAAGCTGAAGTGGAAGTTTGGCACTGAATTCACATAACTTGGTTTACATTTTTAGTTATTATTTTGATATACTTAGATTTTCAGGCTGTTAAAAATTGATTTTGTTATAAGTAACTTAGTTCCACCCTTTATGTTAATGAATAGGAAAATTGAGAGATCTGATAAATACTGTCATATAAAGGATCCTGGGCATGATTTAAGCCATAAAATGGTTTATTAGAAGTATTAAATAAAACAACAGATCTTCCCTACTGCTTTTTCTTTTTAAGTGATAGATTAGTAATGATTTTCACATAGCGGTACTGTAATTTAGTCTAGTATTTGGCAAAACCGCCTCTAGACTATTTAGAAGGATTTCTTCTGCCGAAAGAAATTACAGTGTGCACCTGCCTTGAAAACAGATAGAAGCTGCGGAGCTGCATGGGGTTGAATCCTCGGCCCGACTGAAGCGCTTCATGTGCTGTCGCAGTGACCTTTCCGGGGAACTGGGTAGGCTGCACCAGGGACAGGAAGTTTGCTGTATTTTGGAATGCAAGTAAAAATATTGGCACATTGTCTCTCTGGAGAACTCTGAGAGTACTTTTCTTTCTGTGCAGGGTTGGGAGGAGGGGCTCCGGACAGAGAGATTTGCTGTGTGGGTTGGCTTGTGTCCGAAGAAGGAACCCTTTGAGATTCAGATCTGATTACAGAAACAGAGAAATAAAACTGCGGTGGGGGCTGCTTTTGTTTCTGGATATGAGATGAGGAAAGGCTACTACTGTCTGTTTAAAAATTGCTGGTGTCTCAGTGAACAGTCATTAAATACAGAACATGATCTCCATGTGCTAGAGTACAACAGGTAGCAGCTTTCCTTGTCTGCTTCTTCCATTTCTTGAAAGGCTGTATTTACGTGATCGGTGGCTATTCAGAAGCTCACATGCACTGTGTTTACGCTGTACCCAGTGGTGTGCTTTCTTTAGATGGATTATTTAATCCTCACAGCGCCAGCAGCGCCAGCAGCGCCAAGTTAAGCTCTGTTGTTATCCCTGTCTTACCGAGGAGAACGGAAAATGAGGGGGTTGGGCTTCCAGAGCCCAAATTTGTCCATGAACTTATGCATAAATTTTTTTTTAAGAAATCACAGTTACAAAGATATTGCATTCCATATATTTACGGGCATGTTGTCTGGGAACTTGCTTCTGCACCTCCAGGCTTCCTCAAGGATCTTTTTCTCTATCAAAGAAAATCTAAGAACTGGGGCCCTGAGGTCCCTCAAGTTCCTGAGACAGCTTCTGCTACTCATGAATATAGTTCTGTGTTTTATTAGATCTTACAAAAGCATTACTTGTAAGAAGCACTGTTATTTTATATAAAGCTAAAGAAAGAAAGAAAACAGATGCCAGATTAATTCTAACACTGCTTTTGATCAATTAAGCAATTTTTTACTGATTAAAGAAGCTCTTTGAGACTTACTTAAACATACATCTTTACCCATGGGCCATAGAAACAAGAAAATATATGTGAAGTGAAGGTGTTTCTAACTCTTCTTTATACTCTGAGTTGAACTCTTGTGCATTAATTTTTTTCCATAAATGTCCATGTTTTTCCACAGTACGGTTCTTGGTGCTATTCAGAGCATTGTTGAGACAGCATTTCCTGAGAATTCTCTATTATTCTCTCCAGAATTTTTTTTCCAAATTTTGACAAGTTCTAATTGGCATGCGCAGGAAATGAGGGTACGTCACAACCACCACCTGGCCGGCAGTAATTGTAAGATGCTGCCCAAATTTGGAGATTCGTCGTAAAATCAAAGTATAGTATTGCGCCATCAAAGGAGGAGGGAAAACCAAAAGCCCAGGTTTCTTAACTGAATCATTTTACCTCTTGAGTGTGTTTGAGCTGGTTACTGGTAATGATAGCAAGAGTACAGGCAATGTCCTGCTAGTAATATTAAGCTGGCTGGCTGGTTAATTCACTCCTGAGAATTTGAACTAGGAAATGTCAACAGTCCTGAGATCTGAAGCTAAAACGTCATGATGGAGAGAGGTACCAGAAGCCCATTATAGCCATGTGGAAGCTGTGTGATCTTAAGCAAATTACTTAACTTCTCTGTGCTCCATTTTCTTCATCTTAAAAAAATAAGGATGAATTTTTTGATCCTCAGAATTTTTTGATCTAATGAACTAATTTCTGTAGCACCTTTAAAACATTGCCTTACATGCCAGTAGGTGCTGTTTGTGTTAAATAAATTAGTGAATAAACAAATAAATGACTGATACCATTAGAAGGTGGGGAACAAGTTGTAAGCAGAGGCCCGCCAGCAGAGAGGAGAATAGAGCAGCTGTGCAGGATCTTCGGGGCATGGCCCCTGATGGCCTTGGGGGCCTCCTTCCGTCCTGGTGGAGCTGCACAGTGGGAATCCCATGGTGGTGCTGGGGCCCTGGGAGTGGGAGATGGGCCCGCACCTTCCTTTATATACCACTTTCCCTGAGTGTAAATAAAGGTCACGTGTGTCAGGGTGGAGGTTGGTGGCTGATGGACACAGCGGGGGTGGGGGAGTTATCGGGAGCCATGGGTGCTAAGGTTCCCCACCCCACATTGCCATTGCCATCACGACCACTGACTAGGAGTGTTCTTACCAAAAATAACCCCACCTTTAAAGTTTTTATTATGATTAACAAAGTCATCCTATAACTTCGCCACCAAACTATTTAAACTGCTTCCTCAATATCTTTTGGTCCAGAAATGACCCAGGATAAGGCCCAATCCACGGGATTGTGAATCTACTGAGCCCTCTTGAGTTGGGTAGGTTTCCTAGGACTGGAGAAAGTGTCTGAAGCAAATGTGCATAAGTAATAGTGAAGTTTCTCCTTATACAAACAAATCTGGGTTCTTGATCTGTGAGTCGAATCCATGCTTATCTGACATCAGCCTAGGACACAACCAAGGCTCTCATTCCACAGTTCGTCCTTCTTCCTTCATATTCGTTTGGGTTTCACTTCTCTACAATTCCTCTTGTGAAATAACAGAAGTTGTGACCACAGCATGAAGAAAAGTGGGCTTTAGAATTCTATAGACCTGCCTTCCAGCGCCAGGCAAGCCTGCAGAGCCCCCGATGTGTTTTTTCTCAAATGCCAATACTAGTATTTACTCCCGTGAGCTATTTTGGGGTTCTCTGCAATCTTGTATCTTAAGTTCTTACTCTTGCAAATCATAGTGCCAGCTCAATAAAGTCAATAAGACATGCTCACAGTTAGATGTCCCAGCTTTGTTAAAGCATTGGTGGGGGTGGGAGTGGGGATCAATTTGGCACCTTTTCTCGATGGTATATATACTCCCTTCCGCAGGTGTCCTTACCCAAATGAGCCAAGATCTGCACTGTTTCTCATTCCAGCCTCCAGCTCTGAAGCTCTTGCTTGCTGGACACCAAGGATTAAGAAGTGTAACACTTATTTTAGTGACAATTACTTTAAAATCCTTATTGGTGGCCATAGATATCCCGAAAGCAGTCTTGGAAGGCAGCATTGGTATGAGCAGTTTCCATTTTACAAATAAGACTGGAATCCATCAGTTAAGTAATTGCCCAAAGGTGAAAGATACATTCCATTATAAACTTAAAAATCAGCTCAAGTCAGTTCCTTGTTTTTGTGTTCCAGTGTAATTTATTGCGGTGAGGATTTGACACACCTTTGTTCCTGCCATGTTTTATTCTGATCGGGAAAGAATGGGGGGCTGCCATTGTTTCTGACTCCCTTTCTCAGCAGCAGGGCAAGTGAGCCCCAGCTCCCCGAGGAGAGGAGTCCATTGGAAAAGGTTCCGCTGCCTCTAGGGCATTCATTGGGGGCCAGTAGAGGAGTGCTAGCTCTCATCACTCTCATCACAGGAGCCAGGCCGGGGGGCCAACGTGGGGAAAGTGTGAGGGCTCGGCAAGCGCTGGTGGAAGTTGCGAGGCTGCTGGCCATCCCAAGCCTGCTAACTTGCATGTGAACCTAGGTTCAGACCAGAGCAATCAGACTTTCGCTGCCAGATAAAGTGTGTTTATTCTGTCTCTTATTTAGCTGTGTATTATAGGCCTTCTCCCTTCCTTATTTTTTTGCTTAGAGTAGAAATGGCAGCTGAAGTTCATTTCTTTCCAACTCAGAAAGAATATAGACACAGGGGTGTAGGGGTGGGCATGTTTAGTTTTGCATATTCTTGGTGGGAGCAGTAATTTGTTCAATAAACTGTTTTTATACCAGGCTTTAAGAGAGGTAGATGTTGGTTTTTTTGATCTGCTGGAAATTAGTTTTTAATTTTAAAGAAACCAGTCCAATTGTTGTAGGTGAAACTCGAAGGTAATAAATGCTGCATAAAGGTAAGCTCGGTTTGCCTTGCTTAAAAATGTGAAGGGCACAGGAACCAAACATAAGTACATTTTCCAAATAATTTGAAACTGAATCATTCTTTAAAATATATGTTTGGATTATTTATATTGGATTTTTAAGATCAAAGGAGATACAGCAAATAAATTGTCATTCTTTCTCCCATTCCTTGTGTTTGAAAGCACCCTAGTTTGTTGTCTGCAGGTAAATCTGTCCCCACGGAGGTGAGATGGTGTTGACCATCTCAGGGACATTCAGCTTGGCAACCTGTTACGAGTCATCGTCATCCTTAATGTTCTTCATCCCCGATGATCACATTCTTCTTTACCTCTAGCCCCTCTAGAGCGTCAGTTCCCACCAGCATTTCTGGTTGTAGAGCTCGGTTGCTAGAAGGAAGCACCGAGACTCCCCTCCCTGTGATGGGAGAGGCAGCAGGAGGAGACAAGTGCAAGAGGTGATGTTGTCTCAAGGTCACTGGCTGAGGAACAATCGAAATATAACAAAAGCCCATGTCTCCTGGCTCTGTCTGCTGCTATTTTAACTATAACACATCACTTTGGTTGGTTAAACTTGTTTGTTGCCCACTGTCACTTCTGTCATTTTAATGATAATATATCATTATAGTGTTTTAAAATCTACGTGCAAAATGAAGAACCACGAGGTACACAATATGGTTACTTTCAACTGTATCTTAAAGGCTCACTGCTGATGCAGTGTTGGGAGATACCCCTGGCATTCCTTGGTCCCTTTAAAGTGGACCTTCACATCCCTCAGCTCAAACGATGTCTTTTTTGTGTTAGGACCCCCAGCATGGGAGTCAGGGAGCTAGGAATTGAAAGTGTTTCTCTGTCTTAAAAATCTCTGTCCTCAATCCAATCACCTGGACAGGCTCTAAAATTTACTGCATTTTTATGTGGCATTCTATTAGGTTGATGGGACTCCTGATTTTCTAACATAACTCCACCTAATTTTCAGATGTTACTGGTGGGATTATCAACAGTAAAATGTTAATAATTTTTTTTAAATCTCTGCCCTCTCATTACCTCACAGCTATTCAGTGTGTATTCAAAATAAATAAACCTCTCACACGTGAGATTTCATCAGTATTAAATCTGAAAATGTCTAATCAGAATAAAACTGTTATCTTCTGTGCTTTAATTTAAAAATACAATTTGAGGGAAACTATTGGAATGAGGAAGGCGGTGCATTACAGAGCCCTAATCATGAAGCTGTTTGAAGTCACAGAATTGACATCTGACTTTAGCTGCTTCGTCAGGTTAGTCAGTTGGATAAGAAAAGGCATTGATATTTGTCTATTAGAAGAGGCTGTGTTTTAATTTTGTAAACTTTTACTCAGAATTTATGTATCAGCTGTTAATTTGAAGTGTTTCTTTTAGATCAGGAAGGTATAGATAAATATGCCCTCTTTTTGTAACAGTCATTTTTCTTCCTTGCAAATCACTGTATTTAAAACATTGGACGTTAGACACACACACACGCGCGCACACACACACACGCCTAAATGAAGAGTAAAGCGGAGCCACAGTAATTGCAAGAGTGAAAATCCGTAATGGCTCCATGTTCCATGTTGTTCTACTTACTCAACCTTCAGAAAACAGCTCTTACGTAGGCTGGTTCTGCATCTCCTATGTCCTTCTCTTCCACCCCAACCCCGGTGTTCTTGTGTGAAGCACACTAAACCTCTTCCACTAGCATTGTTCCTTGTCATTCAGTAACTCTTTATTCTCATGTTATACTCAGCCCCTTTGGTGCCTTTAACTCCTTTTCTCAGCCTCTGAACTTGTATCCTTTATCTAAGGAGAATTACTCTCAATTTTCATTAGATGCAGAAAGAGACATTGGAATTCATCAGACATGAGATTGAAACTTGGTTCTACCGCTTAACTAACTAACCATGAGACCTTAGTGACTATATACATATATATAAGATTTTATTTGTTTATCTTTAGAGGGAAAGGGAAGGAGAGAGGGAGAGAAATAGCAGTGTGTTGCCTCTCGTGCGTCCCCTGCTGGGAAATGGCCTACAACCCAGGCATGTGCCCTGACTGGGAATTGAACCATGATCGTCTGGTTTGCAGGCCTAAGCTCAATCCACTGAGCTACACCAGCCAGGGCACAATATTTTTTTTAACTTGTAAAAGAGGGCTGGTAATACCTTCTTCACAGGTAATAAGAAAGGTTAGCTAAGATCATGCATGAAAAGCTCCTAAAACTGCCTGGCACACTCTAGGAATCCAAATATGAGAACCCCTGACCCCAGTCCTTCGCCAGGTTCCATTGTGAAATTAGGCAAAGCAACTCTCAAGCAATTTCACGACACTTTGCATCTGTAGCAACACCATCTCCTTGTGAAATGTACTGCTTTTTCTTATAGAACAACATTTTTAGAAAACCAAATATTTATTCTATGTCATCATTATTTTTAATTACTACCATTATGACTACATTGATTTCTCCTTTTAAACAAATCCCATTGTTGGTTAAACAGACTTTGCTGGGTGGGTATCCTGTAAACCTACCTACCATGTATAATGTCCCTACAGATAAAACGATTCAGTATTCAGACAGTAATTTACTAGTAAGTGTTGGAAAGAAAATTTGCTTTGTTTTAGATTTATATTTTGAAATTGTTTTAGACTTAATAAGAATTTATGCAGCAGAGAGAAAGAAGGAACTACTACCTTTTGCAACAACATGGATGGAACTGGAAAGCATTATGCTGAGTGAAATAGGCCAGGCATTGAAGGACAAATACCATATGATCTCACCTTTGACAGGAAGCTAAAGAATAAAACAAACAAGCAAACAGAATAAAAACAAAGACGCTGAAATAGAGAACAAGTGGGCAGCGACCAGAGGGGAGAGGGAAGGGAACTTAAGGGGAAAAAGGGGGAGGGATTTTGAGGAACAAGTATGAAAGACACAGAGATGAGGACTGGGGGGGGGGGGGGAATGGGAGGGAAGGGGGAGACCGGGCAGGGGGGGAGAGAAAAAAAAAGAAAAAAAAATGTACTTGAAAAGTAACTAAATAAAATTAAAAAAAAAGAATTCAGAAGTAGTACAGAGAGTTCTTATATAGCCTTAACCCACTTTCCCCTAATAACTGTAATGTACTTACCAAAACTACAAAAGTAACACAGGTTCAGTACTATTAATTACACTGTAGACTTCCTTTGAGTTTCACCAGTATTTCCCCTGTTGTCCTTTTTTTGTTCCAAGATTAATAAATCCAGGATCCTGCATTACATTCAGTTGTCCCGTCCTTTTAGGCTTTTGTAATTTGTGATGGTTCCTTGCTCTCTCCTTATCTTTGGTGATCTTGACAATTTTGAAGAGCCCTGCTCACTTATTTTGTAGAATTCCCCTCAGTGTGGACTCGTCTGATGTGTTCTCTTGATGAGATTGGAGCTAAGTGTTGTGGGAAGGATACGGCAAGGAGAATGCCTCTCAGTGAGCTATGTCAGGGATGCATGATATCAGCATGACTGATACCTTCTTCACAGGTAATAAGAAAGGTTAGCTAAGATCATGCATGAAAGGCTCCTAAAACTGTGCCTGGCACACTCTAGGAATCCAAATATGAGAACCCCTGACCCCAGTCCTTCACCAGGTTCCACTGTGAAATTAGGCAAAGCAACTCTCGAGCAATTTCACGACACTGACTGGTAATGCTAGTGACTGGTGATGCTGTTCTTCATCCCTTGGGCAAGGTGGTCTCTGCCGGGTTTCTTCCTCACAGAGTTGCCATTGTTCCCTTTATAAGGGACAAATGCTCGGGGGGAGGCACTTTGAGACCATGCTCGTGTCCTGTTTCTCCTTCCGATTTGCCCGCTCTTTTTAGATCGGGGGTCTTGCCTGCAGCCGGGTTGTAGCCGTGTTCTTCTCACGGTGTTTTTTCTGTTTTCCTCGTCATTTCGTCATTTATGACTGGAATTCCTCTGTATGGAAGACTAGTTTTCTTCCATATTTATTATCATTAATTTATGTGAGCATGGAATCATGAGTATTTTATCCTTTGGGCTGCACTCCTCATCATCACTGTTGATTGCCCAGATTGTTCCAGCTTTGATCGTACGGAGTTCTCATGTTGGCTTCCGTGTCCTTCATTGTGCCGCTGTCCTTTTTTTAAAGCACTTTCTTGCTTTCTGACACCGCGAGATATTCCAGACTCATTTTCTGTTTTCCTTGCCTCAGCCTTGGAATCAACCACTTCCCCAAGGAGCCTGATTTTTTTTAATAGAGGTATGTTCTTGCTACTGGGGTGCCGCTGATCCAAGGCTTCTCAGCAGAGTTAGGACATTTATGTATGTAAGCTGACAAATGTATACACACTCTATATATTTCATATCCATCTAACTGTATACAAACTTGGGGTTCATACTGTCTAACCTCTGATTCGTATCTAGCACAGGGTTCACTTTACCATCCTTCCTTGGCTCATTTTACTTCTTTTTTCAATAGTGAAAAACTGGCTTCTGTTACCAAGAACCAGTTGACCATATCCATGCGGATCTATTTTTGGGTTCTCTGTTCTGTCCATTGATCTTTGTGACTATACAGTCACCAACACTACAGTCTTAATTATAGGAAATCTTAAAATCAGGTAGGGTGGGTGAGTCCTCTGATTTTATTTTTTACTCAAAATTGTTTTGACATTTTAGTTTCTTTGCATTTTCTTATAAATATCAGAATCAACTTGTTTATATTTACTAACAAAAAAACCAAAAACAACCCTGGCCAAGTGGCTCAGTTGGCTGGAACATCGTCCCATGCACCAGAGGTTGTGGGTTCATTTCCTGCTCAGGGCACATACTTGGGTTGCGGGTTCGATCCTTCATCAGGGAGCATATGGGAGGCAGCCGATTGATATTCCTCTCTCTCCCCGTCACCCTCTCTCCCCGTCACCCTCTCTCCCCGTCACCCTCTCCCCCCGTCACCCTCTCTCCCCATCACCCTCTCTCTCCCCCTGTCACCCTCTCCCCCTGTCACCCTCTCTCCCCGTCACCCTCTCTCCCCCTCCTTCTCTTTTTGTCCCTCTCCATCCCTTCCTCCCTGCTCCTTTCCTCTCTAAAATCAATAAACATGTACTTGAGTGAGGGTTTAAAAGAAATAACTAAGCAAACAAATAAATAAATAACAAAAACTACTCCTGCCAGAATTTTTATTGTAATTACATTAAATTTATAAATAATTTTGGGTTGATATTTTTGATTAATAATGAGTCTTTCAGTCCATGAATGTTATATGTCTCTCCATTTATTTACATTTTCTTTTTATTTTCTTTCAAAGGTTTTTTAGTTTTCAGCCTCCAGATCCTGTACCTGTTTTGTTAGATTGATACACTTACCTGTTTCTTTTTGGGGGACTCTTTTAAGTGGTACTACATTTCACAATTTCTGTTTCCAGTGGTTCATTATGACAATGCAAATATTGAAGTTTGTGAGTTAACTTGATATTCTTCAGTCTTTCTCATTAGTTCAAAGAACTTACATAGATTCTTTAGGATTTTCTACGTAGCTATTCATGTTCTCTGCAAATAGGGACAACTTCATTTCGTTTTTTTCCATCTGTATGGTTTTTAATTTTTTTTCTTCTTTTAATTGCAATGGCTAGAACTTCCAGTATTATACTGAATTAAAGTGGCAAGAATGGATGTCCTTCCCTTATTCTGGATCTTAGAGGGAAAACAATTTGTTCTCTTAACATGATCAGTGATTTAGCTCTGGAGACCTTTTTTTTTTCAGATGACTTTTTATCAGATTAGAAAGATTCTCTTCTTGCCCTATTTCGGTAAAAGTTTGTTTGTTTGTTTGTTTGTTTGTTTGTTTAAATCATGAATGGGTTTTGAATTTTGTGAGTTGCTTTTTCTGTATCAATTGAAATGATCACATGTGGGTTCTTCTTTTTCTAGTCTATTAATGTGGCGAATTACAGTAGTTGGCTTCACATATTAATCTAACCGTGAATTCCCACAATAAACTCGCTGCTATAACACCGCTGCAGGCAAGACCCACAGATCTAAAATGATATATGTGAGGCGTCACTGTTAATATTAACACGTTTCATTGAGGATTTTCACTTCTAGGTTTAGGTGGGATATTGCTGTAATTTTTTTTCTGTACTATCTTTGTCTGATTTGGGTATCATGGTAATTCTGGTCCTGTAGAATGAGTTAGGAAGTATTTCCTTCTCTTAAGTTTTCCAAAAGGGATTTTTGAATTGGTGTTCTTTCTTTTTTTAAATGTTTGGTAGAATTTGCCAATGAGACTATCTGGGCTTTGGGATTTCTTTTTTGAAAAGGTTTTTTAACTAAAATTTTAAATTTTTTTAGTAGAGGACTAACCAGGCTATTTTTTTCTTCACTGCATTTTGGGTTGTTTGTGATTTTTGAGGAGTTAATCCATTTCATCTAAATTGTTAAATATACATGTGTAGAGTTCTTAAGTGTTACTTTGTCTTCCTTTTCATGTCTGCTGAATGTGCACTGGAATCCCTCTTTTCTGATATTGATTGTTTTTATATCTCTCTTTTGTACTTTGTCAGTCTGGCTAAAGATTTATCAGTTTATTGATTTTTTCCAAAGAACTAGCTTTAGGTTTGATTGATTTTTTTCTCTCTCTCTCTTTTTTTTTTTTTGTTTATTTTTAGTTTTATTGATTGCGCTCTTATTTTTTTTTCTCTTTTTAATCTTTAGGGAAAAAATGTTCTTATTTCCATCCATCCGATTGCTCTGAGTTGATCTCATTCTGCTTTTTCTAGTTTGTTAAAGTTTAAGCTTAGATTGTTGATTTGAAACCTTTCTAACAAAAGCTTTTAATGTTACAAGTATCCTTCTAATCACTATGTGAGTAGCATCTCATATATATTGAAAATCTCAAGACATTATTGTAATTTTTACTTTTAACCATCAAGTACAGTTTAGAGAAATTACGAGACTAGTTTATTATATTTAACCAGATATTTACCATTTCTGTTGCTTTTCTTTATTCCTGATGTCCAGGAATCAAGATTACCTTCTAAAATCCAAGTTACCTTCTGGTATCATTTCCATTCTGTTTGAAGAACTTTCTTTAGCATTTTTTAAAGTTAATCCACTGACAACAAATTTTCTCTTAATTTGTCTTCATCTCAGAATGTTTTTATTTCACCTTCATTTGTCAGGGGTATTTTCAGTGGATGTAGACTTCACTGGATGACAGTTCTTTCCTTTCACTTCTTGAAAAATAGTGTTCTTAATGCCTTCCATGATTTCTGATGAAAAGTCAACAGTCATATCCTATCAATCCTCTTCAGTCCTTTTTTCTTCTGTCATTATAACCAGTCTGCTTTCAGGACTTTAGTCTTTTCTTAAATGTCTAGAAGTCTAATTGGGTGTGTCAGAGTATGGATTTCTGTGAGCTTATTCTGTGTGGTATTTGCTGAGACTTCCGAATCTGTGAGTTTATATATATATATATATATATATATATATATATATATATATATATATAACAGTTTGTATCATCTGTTTTCTACAAATCTTTTTTCAGCACCATGCTCTTTCTCCTTTCTATTTGCTCTTTCTTAAGATCTTATTTATTTATAGAGAGAGGGGAAGGGAAGAAGAAAGAAAGGGAGAGAAACATCAATATTTCCATCGATTGGTTGCTTCTCACAGGCCACCAATTGGGAACCTGGCCCACGACCTAAGCATGTGCCCTGACAGGGAATCAAACCGGTGACCTTTCTGTTCACAGGCCAGCACTCAGTCCACTGAGCCACACCAGCCAGGGCTACTGTTACTTCTTAAACCATAGTTTCAACAGCTATTTTAAAGTCTTCTTCTAATAATTCCAGTATTTGGGTTGGCGGCTATCTTTTCCTTACAAGTTGGTCTTTTTCTGGTTGTATGCCAAGTAATGGACATGTTGAATGTTCTGTTATGAAATCCAGGGTCTTGTTTAAATTTTAAGCAGAAAATTGATCTTTTGTTTTGCTTTGTGTTAGCAGGCCTTCAGACAGGTTAGGTTCAGGTTACGAATTTCAACCTGCTCTCGCCTTCTGGGCTCCAGTGTCAGTTCGGCTTTCACAGCCTTTGTCGTGCTACCTGGCCCTGACCTCCAGGTGCCACACCTCATAGGCAGTCTGGGTCTGGGCACTAGTCTACACTGTAGTTCAGTTTTTACAGTGTGTGGTCGGTTGTTGAAGGCCAGATCAATGCTCATCTTGGAGGTGAGCCCAGGAGTTCTATACAACTTTATGGAACTGCTCCCTTGAGCTTCCTTCTCTCTGTGACCTCATTGGGGTTTTCTGGCCCCTTTGGGCCCTCTTCCCATCCACTCCCTCTGGTCAAAAGTCAAAAGCTCTAGTATTTGCTCCCTGCCCTGCACTTCCTACGATTGCGTATGTGTGTCTAGGACCGTGTTGCAAGAGGACAGAGAGACAAAAAAGCGACAGTGATTTTGCCCATTGTCTTGGGACCACCACTTCTCTGGTCACAGAGGGTTCCCTTCCTCAGAGTTTTAGGGGCCTGCCCATCTCTCACCACCACCGCCACTGGACTGCTTGAAGATCGGGGTGTTTTGCTATGCGAGTGTCTTGTCCCCTTCCCCTGTCTGTTTACCACGTACTCTCCAAAGTCCTCAGAGGGCTGCTCCCATGCATTCTGTCCGGGTTTGTCATTGCATTCGGTGGGGAGACAGCATAGCATACTTAGTTCATCTTGTCTGGAGTCTCAGAAGAAACTAAAAAGTCCGTGGCTTTTCTGAGAGTTCCAGCCAGGCTGAGGCCCTTACTTTCAGTATATTTACTTACTTGTTCAACCACTGTGTGTGTGCATGTGTGTGCATGTGTGTGTGTGAGAAAGATTGATTGGAGTTTTTGAACTCACACCCCTGTGAGAAACACATTAAGCAACTGGAGTACAGTATTTGTGTTATGGGTCTTTTTTTCTCACTTTACGTTGTCAAGCCAGAAAGTCTGTTTTCAAAGCTAGTAGGGCCAGCTCCTTCCACCCCTTTCAGGATATTTATGTACACCATTCATTCATAATACAGTTAAAGTCTTTGGAAAGACAGCATTTTAAAGGTTGGATCTCACATTTTGAAGATACCCTGAACTCTGTAATGTGATCGTCTTTGGCCTGTTTTCTGGGTCTGAAAGCATGTGAAGCTGCACTTCTGTGGTAATTGCTTCCTCCACTGCCCACCCTCCTCTCACTTTGCCCCCACTCAGCAACAACCATTGGCCATTCTCCTCGCAGTACTGTAGCTTGTCTGTAAATAGTACTCCAGGACTTGACTCTGCCGCGACATTTGACCTAGAATGTTCTCGCTAACAGAGAAGGACAACGCTTTCTAAAAATTCATTAAAAATTCATGTGACAGCCATTGTGTTTTTGAGTTCAAATGATGATACAGTGCTGTGTTGTGGTGCTTGGAGCCCGATTGTTACTGTGTCATGTTCCTCAGTTTTATGTTACTGGTTTGTCCATGACAAACCATAATTTCTGATCTTCATTGAACTTGTTAACCAACTTTTGTTGTGTAGAAAGTGGCCAAGCATTTATCTGTTGGTGTTTTTTTTTTACTTTTTTCCATGCATACTGTAGGCCAACAACAATTAAGATTAACAGTGTCCTCACCTGCACCAAGAAGGGGTGAGCTGGAAAGTCTGTTTATTTAGAATTAAGGATCACCTCTGTTTGGATCAGTGCTTTTCATTAACGAAGTCAAGTGCCCTTTAGCAGCATAGATTAAAACGTCATCAAGAACCCAAGCCGGAAATGCAGCCGACAGACTGAAGCGCTCTCTGGCTCCTCTCACTCACGTCTTCACAGCTCAAGTTCACTTGCAGAGTCTGACAGTACTGGGTCGGCAGGTTCAGAATATCGTGGCAGCACAGAGTTCAGAATGGCATGAGCTTCTTCTTTTGAGGTGACTGTCACTACCTTTGAAGAAAGGATTTGTTTGGTTAGGAGCAAAGCTTTAGGTTTGGTCATCGAGTGCCAATGACAGTGATTCTGGGAGGTGGACATTATTATCCAGAGTGCTCAAGTTTTTCAAATGAACTTTTTATACTTGATTCTCATGATATAAATAATCCTAAGTGGTAGATCATTGGCACCAAAGTCATTCAGATGATTTAGGACATCACTGGGGAGACCTAAGAGGAATAAAATTTCTAATAGCTAGTGTAGAATGACACATAGGTTTTTTTAAGTGTCATAAGGAAGAGCTCTATTTTTTGCAATAAATAATTGAAGCAGGGATAAACTGGTATTTGCAAAACAAAAAATTAAAAAATATATGATATAATCAGGGCCCAATATTTAGCAACTTTACAGATTTTTACATTCAGTGCCATATACTTGCACTAGGGCACACATTTTAAATTTTTTAATTTATTGCTTTTAATTGTTTATTACAAAAACCCAAAATAATTAATCTGATTGTTATTGAAATACCAAAAGGTCAACATGGAATAGAGATTTGAAATGGAGAATTTCCCTTTATTCTTTGACAGATGGTAAATGATAATATGACTAATAGATTAGAATCTCCAAAATTGACCTTGTCTTTCCCCCCCCCCACTAATAAAAGCAAGTGATCATCGCAGGCTTCATTTTTAGAAGGTTATTTTTTGAGAGTAAGGGACAGTACACAAAGAAATAAAATTATAAATGATTTTGAAAATGTAAACTTTTACTAGGGTTTTACAACTTATACAAACACACTTGAGCTACTTAACCAGGAAAGGATAATAGAGGAGTGTCATGGAATCCAAGGGCAAGAACGCGGCAAAGACAAAAACAAGGAATGGAAAAGATGGAAGCTGGGCTAACTGGCTCACCTGGGCTCACATAAGTTGGGCACGTAGTCCAAATGTAGTACCTGGGGTTCCTCCTCTGTGGGGAAGGGGTGGCATTTAATGGTGAAGGACTAAACTAGACAGAACCCCCCCAAAAGTGATCTGTTATGATACCATGTTTCAGTTCTCCAATGTGTTGCAATTAAAGCTGCTTATGATATGTAACCTTTAGAAAGATTACAAAATTTATCATACCTGCCAATAAGTTCTTCAGTCATTTTCATTCACATGCTGTCATACCGTTCTAACAACTTCCCTCCAGGTGGTTGCTCTACGTCCCAAAGGTCACGGCATTTCTAATGGGATTATATTTTTAAAAGGGACGACTTCCCTTCTTACATAACCAATCACCGTGTTTAGAACCCCCTGTAATACAGGTTTGCACCGCACATAGTCATATTTTTCATGTAATTTTACTAAATTTCATTGGCCCCCTTTCCTTCCTTCTCCTCATGCTGTTGTGTGCTAGAATGTTTAAGAGACCTAAGAAATTTAACTTTTGTATTTATAAAATATAGCTTTAATATGTCAGTAAATGATGTGGCATTTTTGAAAGGTCACATTTTTTATGGTTGAAAGGAAAATTGGAAATATTTGTGAGTCATTTTAGTTTTCTAAGTGAGTTTAATGCCAGCTTTCCCCTCCAAGTTTAAATGCTTAATTTAAATGCAGAAGATCGCTTATCTCCCATATGTCTGATTTTAATTTTATGATATGCCAGAATATAATATTAGAGGCCCTTGGAGTAGACATTTTCACGTGCACCTGTGGGTGGTAAGTATGTTCCTTGTACCAGCTGTTCTGTTCATGCCTGACGGTAGTGCTGTTCTACCCAGACCAGACCTGCCTTACCTATCACCATTCGCGCTGTCACCGTTTGAGAAACGACCTCTCGGTTTCCACGTCCAGCTACGGGAGATGGGTACTCCTGGTCTTCTCTCCAGCTCTTTTATTTACTCACAAAGAAGCTTTGGGCTAATCGGTTTACCTCTTTGAGCTTCAGTTTTACTCCTCTGTAAATTTGGGGGAAAGAGTTTATAGAGCTATTGACCACTAAAAACAATACTTAACACAGTTCCTGGCAACTAATTGCTGCTCACTAAGCAGTAGTAGCTACTATTAATTCTTAGTAAATGGTGTGTTTCTTGCCCAACACAAATTCACCAATGAAAAATTCCTATCCTGGTTAACTTGTTACCACCTTGGTTGCTTTGCAAGGGTAACTGTATGTGACTTGCCAAAACTGGAAGCTCCCAGAAGCTGTTATGAGATGATGGGGGGCAATAAGGGTTGTGTGAACTTAGGAGTGAACAGATGAAATAAGGTACAAGCTCATTAGCTCTTCAGGTAAAATTAAATTGATTGGGCTGATTAAATTGTGAAAGCTCTAAGTAGAATTAAAAGAGTACTTTCTGTAGAATAAAGCAAGTAGTAGTAATGCATTTGAAGACTCCAACTTGCAGAGGAGTCTAAGGCATTCTGCACTTGGACTTGCTGTTCTGCGGATCTTTGACTGCACTAGGTGGTCCTGGGTCCTGACTGTTTGGCTCCATTTTTGTGAGGCCAGCCACACACACGCCTTCAGTGAACATCTCTTGTTAACTTACAATCTTGACCACAAGATGAACACTTTCTCCTGTATTGTCATGTATATGTGGATTCTGTCATGCATATGAGTCCTTTGCTTCTCCAACTCCCTTCTTTCTCTGCTCCTGGGAGACTTCCTTGGCCCTGGTCAGTTAGCAGACTACTGAGGCAAACTTCCCCTCACAATATTTTACCAGTGTGCTCAGCATTACTGTTGACCTCACACAGTGGTAAATTACATTAAAAATGGAAAGCCTCTAGGGAAATCTTCACAACTGTCAAATGGAGGGGTCTCCAAGTAAAATTTTTTTGCCCTAATGATAGTAAAGTGGGTAAGTGTGTTTCCTATCACTAAATATGGAAAAAGGCTCTTTTAAGAAAGAAAAGTGGGAGCTACTCAGTCAATTGACTTTAAAAGGGAAATAATATGTAGAAAATCCTAAGCACACTTACAGTGGAATATATCAGTGAGTGATAATGAATTCATATATGCCAACCCACTGGGGTACAAATTGTGGAGGGGAGGGGCCAAGTGATCATTTGGTTGACACTTCACTCTGTCACAAACGCTAAATTGGGACTGGTACAGAATTTTAAGTGCCTTTTCCTTGGGCCTTACTGTTGTGATCTTTCTTTAGAACAGTTCTGATATACCCTTCCAAAGGCTGGCCTGTGTGGGTGACGTCTGTGCCAAATTACAGTGCAGAACAAGGGGCCGTTATGTTTCACTTACTGAGAACAGTGCTTAATAAGTACTATTGGCCAACATGCTGAACTAAGAGAATGTTCTAAGGATGTTTCACAAAGGAAAGTGGGTAAAACATCTGATATTTACAAGTTCTATTTATATTTGATAGTAGTATAAAGCCACCCTTAAAGCTTTACTTTTTAAATTTTATTCAATACACATGAATATGTATGCTGAGAGAAAATGATTTTATCAGGCTCCAAATATATACTATATCTTCATAACATGGTGCGATTTCAGAGTCTCATTTTTTGCCCTTCGTACTTGAAATGTATCAAGTTCTGGCGAATTGATTTATGTTAGCCAAATTCATGCAATACTGATTTTATAACGTGGGACACATTTATGATTACTTCCTTGTTGTCAGCCTTGACTTTGATCTTATCCTAGCATCTTATCTTAGTTTATAATAATAAGTAACTGTGGTTTCCTTCCTCAGTGGAAGTTGCACTGTGACTCATATGTTTAGGTCTCTGTGTATGTACTAGTGCAGTAAAGGTCAGGGAGATTGATGTCCAAGGAGAAATAACTGTCAAAAGTGTTTATAGTACATCTGTTTACATTTCAGTATCACAAGCTAAGTATTTATCTCAGGTTTACTTTATCGTAGATTTCAATATGTAGGAAGGTACTTCCATGAACATAAAATATAGTTCAGTTTATTAACAGACATGTATAATCTATAGTCAGGTTCAAGTACTATGAAGTAACTTGTTTGTTAAAGTACATAATAGTATAGTTTCTGATAGTTTCTAGTTAGGCTTCTCACTTAAATGTGCTTTAAAGGAAAGACAGGATTAGATGATCCCTAAGGCCCCTTACAACTTAAACGCTCTGTACTTCACTGACACTGAACTTGTGTAAGACCTGTAGTCTGTCTGAATATATGGGTAAATAGCAATGTGTGTAATACAATTGTAGGCTGATAATATACTTTAGTGAAGAGATCTTTCTATTTAGTCACTGGCAGTGGAGCTCAAGGAAAACCTGAATTTTTGCCTATTCAAACAATGCCGTTCCTTTCCTTACTTAGGAACTAGTGTCATTCCAAAGAGCAGAAAAGGGCCAGAGTTTTAAAAAAAAAGAGAGATAGAAAGAGAATGACATAAGGGTAAACAGAACAATTGACTAGTGATTATTGTTTCAATGCCAAAAAAATCTCAGCTACTACCTTGCATTTTACTTTATTAATATCTGGTAATTGTGTGGCATTTATGATTCATAGAATACACTCATCAGTGTTCTCATTTAATCCTCACAGCAGTTTATGAAAGAGGTACTGTTCTTCACAGTTCAATTAGAAAACTGCCTCTGAGATTATTGTGACTTAACTGGGTTTACACGGCTAGTGTTGAGCCAGGATTCAAACTCGGCACTGAGACTTCAAAGCCAGCTGTTGTTTCACAGTCCTCACTTGGACTGGGTTCGCTTTGAAACCGCATTGAGGTTTACAGTGTAGGTGAACTGCACATGTGCTCGTGTGAAATCTGAGTATCCCACTTGCAGGACAGGGGATTTTGTTTTCCTTTTCATCTGGCATAATGGGAGAGAGCAGCTTAAGACTAAGCAGCAGGAAGTTGGATTCTAGTCTCTGTGGCCACTCACTGATCAGAGGCCTCGTGAACACTGCCTCAGTTATAACATGAAGGCCATCAGCTCTCCAGACTTCCTCCTCCTTCTAAAATCCCATAATGCCAAATTTAAGTTTTGCTGTTTCACCAGAATTGTTGCTTTAAAAAAATATTTGCCTCATGTGATTAGCCCCTGTTTTTGCATTTTTTCCTTATGGTCTTTGCCAAAGATTGATAAGCTCTGAGTTTTGGATAGTATAATGACAGAGTCCCTTTATGGGGACTCTGAGAAAACTTTTCTCATACCAAATTCATCTCTGTAAGAAATGTTGTCAGGATGAGGCGCTCATCCTGAATTTGAAGAATGGAAAATTACAGCAGAATGCCAGTTCCACAGAGGAATCTGCCCAGCAAACGTAACATGAGCGTTAATATTAAATGCTTGGGCTGCCAAGGCCTTAAGCCCCCATCCTAGCGTGGAGGGCAGGCACACAAATACAAAGTGTTACTACAATTGGAAGGGCCGTGGGAGAGATGTGTACAGAGTGCCGAGAGACCAGAGAGGGAAACAGTTCTGTCTGCGGGGTGGAAAACCAGGGATGGACCAGCAAAGACTTCACCAAGAAACGGGCTTTACGAGATGGAGAGGGGATAGTAGACCGTCCTAGGCAGCAGGAAGCACAGGCAGGGCACAGAGGAGCAAAGGACTTAAGGAAACAGCTTCGAAGAATCTCTGGTAGCTCTGTGTCACGTTCCAGAAAGGTGACCAGCATCTCGTTCGGAAAGTCTCCTGTGGACTTGAGAGTCTCCTAGGTATTAAGGAGATTTTTTTAAAGGAAGTATGGAAAAACAGATCTCTTGTAAAGATGAGAGAGGGGGCAGTGTTAGACCCTGATCTCTAGCTTGAAGAACTAATAGGGGACAGGGCACTCCAGGCCACAGGACAGGCTTGAGAAAAACCACGAGACCCTGGTAGACAGCACAGGGGCCTGTGCTGGTCTCAGTGTGGAGGCCCCTCTTGGGCCCTCCCACCCCTCAGGCTCACCCAGTGTGAGCCCTGTGGCCACGTCAGAAAGGGTTTCCTACTGTGCCCCATGGAGTGTGGGCTTCTCTTCTCTGAGCATTGAAGAGCCATTGAAGATTTCCAGGCAGGATAGCAATGAGAGCAGATTTGCATTTGGAAGACTCTGATTGCAGCAAAATGGAAGCTAGGTTGGAGGGGTGCCAGAACCCAGACAGGGACACCCGTACAATATTTCTGCTAAGAGCTGTTGGATGCCTGTGTGAGCAGAGGGGACACAGAGAAGGGGGGCTGAGCTGAGAGATACTGAATTAGCATCACACCAACGGCAATGCTGGCCAAGATTTATCGAGTGTTGACTGAGTGCCTGGTGCCTGGTGTCAGTGCTTTGTATTTACTAAGTCATTTAATCCTTACAAACAACCCTGTGAAGTAAATGCTATTATTATTATTGTCTACATTTTACAGATGAGAGAGCTGAGGCACAGAGACATTAAATAACTTAGTGAGTTATAAAGCCAGGAAGTGGCAGGGTTGGGTATGTGAACCGAGGCAGCCTGTTCCTTCCATAGTTACCCTCTATCTGAAGGACACGGGGTAGAACATTTCTTTATGCCCTTCCTGTGTCTTCCCAGGAATATTTATAAATATTTCTCTGCATAGGCACATGCAGCACAGATCCTAGGGAGAGAACTTCAGCATCCGTGTAAGTGGCAATAGTCTGAGGAACCCCAGGGTCACTGGATTCTCTGTGATGACACAGCTGCACAGCACGTACTGTCCATGTTTATGAAACCAGTGCAATGAAGCACTATGTAGCTGTCTTGCATCCAGCTTCGTATTCCATCCTTCACAGTGCAAATGGAAATGTTCTTTACAAACCTCTCAAAAGGTATGTAGTTCCCTGGTGGTTCTTTGAATGAAGAAGCAAATGGGTGGGTTTCATCCCGGCCAGGATGACAGTTTAGGGTCAGGAACAGGAAATCCAAGGAGCAGAGGGCTCAGCAGGAGCCAGCCCCCAGGATGCATCCAGGAGGGAGAGGGGCACGGAGTTTAAGTGCTGGTGTCTGTTTCCCTGTGCCAGGGACTGACTCTTTTCTTTTCAGAAAAAGGACTCCCCTCTTCTCTCCCCCTCCAGTCAAGGGCTGAAAAATACAAAGGCGCATAGCAAAGGGGTCTTGGGACCTAAGTATCACATACAGAGAGTAATAATTTTGCAACTATTTAAAGCTGTGATAATTATATCCAGTTGACTTTAAAAAGCCAAGTGAATTCGTTGGAAATTACTTAAAACTTTATTCTTAAATATAGACTAATAAGTTTTGGCTGCATTCATTTCTCACATTTATCTGATTATAAGATTTTGTCTCCAGAGGCTAAGTGAACTATGTGCTTTTGGCCTACTTGAGATGTTGAAAATAAAGCAGAGTTGCACTCTTCTTATGTGGCCCTTCCACTCACCTTGGGCAAGGTAACAACTGTTGTGTCCTAATATCTCCAGTTCTAATTGGTTCCGATTGCTTTTACCCGTCAGCTTGCTTTAAAAGTTACTATGTAAGCACAAAGTTTACCCATAATATTCGACCCAAATTCTGTATCTGCTCTGTCTAGAGTAATGGTGTCCTTCCCATGTTGCTTTCTGCGGGGTAGAATTCTAGGATGGTCCCGTTGAGCTCCATCACCCGGCATTAGTGTTACACCGGATTGTTACATCATATGGTAAAGGGGATTTTGCAGATGTAATTAGGGTCCCTCATCAGTTGACTTTAAGGTAGGGAGATCATCTTGGTGAGCCCAACTTAATCAGATGAGCCTTTTAGAGCTGAGATATCTCTAACCAGTCACAGAAGAGGTGGTAAATACTCAAACAGGAGAGGAATTCAGCAGGACACAGTTATCTCCGTCAAGGACACAGGCTGAGGGCCCAGGGCAAGGCCCTGAGAGTGGCCTTTAGGGGCCAACAGTAGTCTCCAGTCAATAGACAGCAAGAAAACAAGGACTTCAGTGTTACAGCTACAGTGGAATCCTGCGAACGAGTTTAGAAAAGGACCCTGAGCTCTACATGAGAACTCAGCCAACCAATGGTTTGATTTACGCTTTAGCAGAGAATCCAGCCATGCCATGCAAAATTTCTGACCTATGTTTAGGCTGCTAAAATTCTGGTAATTTGTTATGCAGCAGCAGAAAACTAATACACTGTCTCTCACTCTCTGTCTCTCTGCTAGTATGGGTTACTGGTCTTCTGAGTTGCAGTGTTAGCAGCTCTCAAGCTTACTAAATGTTTTCTATCTGCTGCCTGAATAACCACGATTGTGCTGAATTGAGGAGGCTCCAAGCTCTTTCTCCCTTTTCTCTTTTAAAACCCTGAGCCTGATCTTACTGGCTCTATCTTATTGTGATGTTTGGTATAGGTTTCAGCCCCTTGGGGAAGGTAGGGAAAACCTTAATCTCTCCATGTTTATATTGTTCAAGTGTCATCATGATTACGAATGTAGGTTCCTGTTCCTTTTTACTTTGCCGATATACTCCTTGGCAATGCTGTATCATGCTGTGGAATATGTTTATCACGTCACCCACTGCAGTAGGTCTGTTGTTCCCATCTCACATGCAGAAAACAAGCAGAAGAGTCACATGTCATTGCCCCATGGCAGACCCTTTTGTAGGGTTGGGACCTACAAAAGAGGGTGTGTGTATGTGTGGGGCGGGGGGTTGGCAGGTGTTTATGTACACGGCAACAAGAAGCCGTTGACCCCACAGTCCCACCAGTGAAATCTGCAAGCACACCAAGGAGGAAGGATCTCATTTTGATGTCTCACTTGGGAAAAAAGAACACAGGTTGTTAGTTCTGTTATATATGCCTGTTGTTCTATTTTAGTCTCCTTGGTTCTATGTAGACCCTCTATCTACTCTTTCTCTTAGTTCTAGAAAAAAATGAAATGGAAGAAAATATTCTCTCTTTTTGTGGAGTTAGTGCAATAACATTCTGGACCCTGGTCTATGGGATAATTTGTTTATTTATGTATTTATTTATTTGAGCTGGAAAGGAGAATAAGATGGGATAGAAAGTTTTCCATATTTATTTTTAATGTTTTCACCTTGTTCAGGTGAATTTCTTTTAGGTTTACCCTCGTCTGAAAAAAATCAAATGTATTTATATATGATTAACTAGATTCCAAGTCAATGTCCACCTGAGCTAACAGAACACTCGGAGTCATTTGGTTACATTCACATAGCAACTCACTGACATTTTGGTGGGGGGGAGCCCCCTCATTTATTGAGCCAGGCTGTGTGATCCCTTATTTGTCAATGTCTGTGAAACCTTTAAAATGTTATTTACATTCAACATAATCTAAACTTTGCAAATAGTGACCTTTTATGTATAATTGCCAACACAGTTTTGATCCATTTGAACAGATACTTTATTTTTAAAACCATATGTGCAAATAATACACTTGAGAACACTCAAAACTACATTTTGCCTCTCCTCAAGCCAGTTAAATATTCCACGTCTCAGATCATGCATTTAGGAAATGACCCTGTTTTCGGAGGGTTGAATGTTAAAGTGGGTTTTTTTCTTGTAACATCATGCCTACATTTATCTATAAGGAATATAATTGGGTAGGGGATGTAACTAACCACAGTATCAATTTAATTGATGATATTTTTAATCAGTATCTTTAAAGTCCTAGTTATTTGTCTTTTGGGGGGGTTACATTTTTAAAAGGAAGAATATTGTTTTCCATTTCTGTTTGAGAAGTTGCAACCTATTCATCAGGGACACCTTGTACTTCTTTTTAGTCCTACCGTGTTTTTATAAGACATGTCTATAAAATTTGGTGATCTGATATTTAAAAAATTTTTTGACCATTTATTTCTCATATCTTAATATGGTATTCTTTCATGTTGAACTTGTTTATTATATGTATCTTGAAGTCAGAGAGGTAAAGTGCTATTTAGTTCCTGCCTTCAGGTCCACCCACCTGGAAAAATCAGTCTTCAGATGTCACGTGTACCTGCATTTTGCTCACTAACCCTCTTTTATGTGTACAGAGAATAGTAAAACAATAGTTTCGTGTGTTGATGTGTGCACCTTTGTTTCTTTTAGAATCTGGTCCGGTTTTGCATTTCAGGCTTTGCAGGGCTTTTGGATATTTACTTAAAGTAAGAAAATTCTAAAAACTCAAATATATAGTTCAAATATTTTTCTTAAGAATATATCTTTTGGTGTAACTTCTATAACTGTGAATCGTATTTTTTAGTATTTTGCTTGATTTATTTACCACATAATAACATTCAGAAGAATGAATCCAGATCAAATTTGAAACTAAAAATGACAGTGAAAGATCCCATAAGTTTGACCTGTTGTTCCGTGTTTCTTCCTGAAATAAAATTATTAGGTCTAACGTGACGCCTAACACCTGGAAAAGCACCTTTTATTTTATTATTCGAAATGAAGCATAAAATGCAAATCACTACACATTAGTAAAGCATGTTCTCATTGGACAAAAAAAAACTGTATTGTGTACCTGAGCCCAGCTAATAAAGGAGAGGGCACTAATGGAGGAAGAAAATAAAAGTAAAGCCTTATTTTTCATGAGCTTTCTATACACATGGTACTGAGACCTTCATACTTACTCTCATTCAATTCTCCCAACTGCTACCAGTCCAAGGTTAGTGTACCCAGTGCTTCCAAAGGCCAGAACTCAAAACGTCAGCAGTTGGAGTAAGGGAAGTTTTACTGTTTGTTGACCACAGACATCTGGGCGCCAGGAGTTGTCGCAGGAAGACTGTGCTTAGTCTGTTGAGACTCGTTGATGTGAGTCTGGTCCCGAGTATCCTGCAGATCTTTGATAAACATGCATACTTCCCTTATCTCCTGAGGAGAGGCATTTTCTGGTAAGGGGCTATTTTTTGTAAAATTCAAGCTGCAAGCAGAATTCGTCTAATGATGACCATGTCTATATGCAAGACGAAGCAGAAGCTGTCGGCCTGCAGGCCATGGGAACATAGCAGGCTTGGACAAGATGGAGTCAGAGAGGCCAAGCATTCCACTCTGTTAGTATTGCTATCATTTTAAATGTGAAAACAAGGAGGCTCAGAGAAGTAATTTTGCCCATGGGCATATAGTTAATAAATATTAGAGCCACAATTCAAACCTAAATCTGGCTCCAAACCCTGGACTGTTTCTGAGATCCCACTCTGCCTCCTACCTAACATGCAGAGTCATCCTGTAGTCATCTGAATTAGTGGCAGCAGAGACCTGGGGGCAGGAAGGGGGAGATCCTAGGAAATATGCTTGGGGTCTATTCTCTGCCTTCTAATAGCTTAGTGTCTCTGGAAGAGGCGGAGATGATATCTGTCTGCTCCTGAGGGTTCTCAGTTGCTCTTGGTCTCTGCATGCCTTTGTGGTGTGAACATCTCACACACTGTGATAAATTCACACATCACATTAACCGAATGTGTTATCCTACATTCACTGCCCAACCCTGGAAGACACACCAGATGAATCAGACTTACGGGGAGAGGATTGCCAAAGCATATTTTCCTTATGTAAATCTCTGCCCCTTCCTTCACCTGCCAGGAACGCAATTCCATGCTATGGGCCAGGGACTGTGCCAGGAGATTTACTATGTTTTGAATGTTTGTAGGAATACTGATACTGCAATTACTGACCTGTTTTTTAAAAAATTACTTGGCATAGAATTCTTGTCTTTTAAGTATCAGGTACAATTCAGTATTTCAGAGCATAAAATTTCGGTTTTAGCGTAAGCAGGCATACTTCTGTTTCATTCAGCAACAACCTATTACTGGCACATCTACTGTTGAAATAGAGTCCTTTTGTCCAAGGAGTCATTCAAAAAGAGGTAATAAGATATCCCTAATCTCTCTTTAAATCTCTCTCTTAAAACATCCTTCTCTTTTGTTCTGTATATTCCTTTTGGCTTGGATTTCACCACAAAGTTTTTTTACTTCGTTACCACTAGTGCGTTGTCTAAATTAATTTTTACTTCTTTCTATTCTTGTTGGGATTTCACAGTAAACCACAAAACATAAAAACACAACTCTTTCACTTGCCTAGAACCCAACATCATAGTCCTTAAGCCCTTTGAATAGAGTGTGCATTTTACTAAAAAAAAGTATGCATTTTACTAAAAGCGCCTTTTACTAAGGCGCTTAGTGTAGACTTGTGGGTGTTTGTTGAGGGAAAGAAGGAATTCGTAGAAAATACTCAAAAAAATAGCTTTTTCTAAATATTCTGCTTTCCTTGAGTGCCTTAAACGTTGAATAAGGCCTGGGCAGCTACTTTATACTTGAACTTATTTGTGAATACTTACCAATTTCTGCGCAGACTGTTCATTTAGAAAGCAGTTATTATACCCCTACTCTGTGCCCAGCATCTGGTAGAATGCAGACAGAGCAGCAAAAGAGATGATGCCGGGCCTAAAGGTTGGATGATCTAGTGGAGGGGACAAAGAACTCCTTGTTTTTATTCACTCTAAGTAGAGAGAGAGAGAGGTGCTATGGGGATTTAAATACTTCCTTCCCATTCTAAACTTCTAATGCGTTTAGTCAGTAAAGGAGTTGGCAGCCACTTTTACATTAGTCACCATGCTCTGGCAGCAGATATTTGGCTTAACTGAATCAGAATATTTTCCAAAAATAAAATACTCTTTCTGATTCGCTTGGCATATTATTCTAGATGTTGCTCCATAGAATTAAGTTGCTTCCTTTACATTCTTACCCATTTTCAGAGAACAGGGAGCTCCTAGTCATGCGTTACACTAGAATTTCTGCACTGCAGGTTCATGGCCAAAGGGAGATTCCAGTAGAGGGGATGAGAGTCGGTTGCTGGGTCTTCGTTCTTAGTAGTGGTCAAACGGATGCATCACCCACAGGCTGTGGAGTGACTTTTCCTTTCTGTGGTACTCACCATGTGACATCATGGAGGCGCTTAATGCTGACACTAAATTCTTCTGTTAATGCTGAATTCTAGGAAAGTTGTTTCCTCTGTATTCTGCATGATTTTTTGCGGTAAGGGTACTTGATGTTACCCCACTTAGGACCACGCACCTCACTGGGTTTCATAAATAACTTAGAGGCAAAGCCACGCTTACTGTGTTTTTCTCTCACATCGATGTTTCTCACTTTCTCCCACCCTCCCCCGCTCTCTAAAACAAATAAAAGAAAAAAATTTTTAAGCCATTGACAATAATCCAAGAAACAGGGAGAAAGTGCCCTTTGCCTTCAAGTCTCACCAGTTCACTGACAATCACTGTCCCCAATTATTGGGACACACGTCAGAAAACAAAACTAAAGATCCCTGTCCCAGGACGCTTACTGTCCAATGGGAAGGAGACAGACAGGCCCATTACTGAGAATGGTTAAATATGAATCAGTTAGAAAGTGAAAGGTACTTTGATGGCCAGCAAACACTTTTTGAGTGTCTTTTATGTACAAACCAATGGGGCAGTGGGCAAAGCACAGGTGTGCTGTAATAAAGTAAGAAGTGCAGTGACCGCATTATTCAATCAAAATATATACATTGGTTTCAAAACAAAAGAATTTTTTTTAATTTTAAAAACACCAGTTGTATTAAAGGTGCCCATCTAAGGAAGTACGGTCGAAGCCTGGCTCCAGGTTGGAAATATAAACAGTGTCCCGTCTATAATAGATATACTTTTTTACTTTAAAATAATTCTACAAGGTTTACATAAAACAGCATTCATCAAGCTTCCTAACTAGTTTGTGATGGTAGAGGCTGTATTATTACGAATTTACTTCATGAAGACTAGAATGTTACTCAAAAATCTTTTAAAATGTTCTATCACACATTTAATAGAACTCTTTTCTTGTACATAGTTACACATAAGAGTTTTGTGTCAACCTGCATTTGGGTGGTTGAATTCTTGCTTGAATGTTATCTCATTCCCTCCTCATAGCAGTTGTGAGAACTGAGTCACTTGGTGGAGTGAATCCTCCGCGGGGTTTGTGTTCACACGGCCTCAGTTGTACCCTGAACCCTGGATGCACATTAGGACACCGGAGGGAATTTCAGATCTTGTGGGCACCTGGGTCCCACTCCCAGAGATCCCGATTTCATGGGTCTGGCGTGGGACCTACCCCCACCTGCCCATGGGAGCTTTTCCCAGTCCCCCGGTGATTACGATGAACGTGCAGACTGGAGTCAGAACCTGTGTTTTCCTCAGGGCTGCAGGTCCCTCCCCTCACACACAGGGAGGATCATCTCTCGAAGGGAGGGTGGAACTTGAGGCAGCAGCCAGGCCCTCCTTGTCAGAACTGGACAACAGCTAAGCTCAAGCAGTGCTGCTGTTGTCCGGAGTTCCCTCTGCCCTTCCCCCCGCCCTTTCTCTGTCTGGTAAGGTGAGATACGTCTTAGTGTTCACAAAAGGACAGTGCCTAGAAATGGACTGTCCTGGTGAAATAGATGGATAGAGAAATGCAGATGTGTGCATGACATTGGGGATGTTACTGTCCAATGTGTGAAATAGGGGAATGTCACAGGTGAGTTGTAGGATGCCAAGATTGCTCATTGCGTCTCCCAGATTTAGGATACTCACTTTCCTTTGCATTTTTGGCATCCGTGCCAGAGCTTTATCTTTTTCCACCCCTTATATGCTTTTGAGAAGCTGTTGTCTCGTGTCTTCAGATACCTTTGTTTGATGGATACTCATTTCTGACCCTCTTCAGTCCTATGGTTTCTTACAATGCCTCAACCATTAGGCTAAAAGCAATTCCTTTTCTTATTCCTAGAGCATTTTTCCCCAATGAAGAATTTTTTTTTGTTTTCACTGAATTCAAAATTATTACCTGTGCTTTAATGATTTCCTGTAACCGTATTCTTCCTAAACGCTTTATAATTTCTCCTTATTTTAATTAGTTGCTAATTAATTGTTTTTTTCAGGATTTTCCTCCCCTGCTAATACTTCCTGTTTGGAACACCTTACTGCTTTTATTTACATTACAGATAATATTTTAATTTCATGATTTCACGATTGTTCCACTTGCTATGGAATCATCTCGTCACCTTCTTTATCTCCTTCCCCTCACATAAACCTTTCTTTACTCACCGGGTCATTTGGATTGTAGTTCTTTGGGACAGGGGAATATTATCATCGTGCCATCTTCTATTCCCCCAGTAAATATTTCTTGTTTGTTTGGGAAACATTAAAACAACTAAGACCTCATTCATTGAAAATGTGAAAATGTTTGAGGATGCTAATTAAGTAACATTTAATTATGTCTGTCAGTTTATGGGATAAACTGTAACTAAAAGAATGAGGAGAATTTTTAGTTCTATCTACCTTCACAAACTCAAGGTAATTTTGTATTTATGAAGAGTATTTAGAAAGAATCACCTCTGTGACAAAACTGTGATTATTATAATCAGGAGACATTGTTGGTGTTGAAGGCTGTGCGCTGAGATGTTTCCCTTAAGGTAGTCTAACTACAACACACCATTGGCCTAATGTCACAAAGTGTATTTCTCACATCACAGCTTGGTGTGTGGTCAGGGCACAGGCGGGCAGTTTGTTCCACTGTGTATTAATTAAGGAACCCAGACTGCTGGCAGCTGTGCTATCTTCAGCTTGTTCCAAGGTCTTCCTGGGAATCAATATTCAGCCCTTGGCTGAGAAGAGAGCACAAGGATGGCTTGTGGGCAGTTTTCATGGGCAAGCTCAGGATAGGAAGTGGGAAATGTCATTTCTGCTTGCACACCCTTGGTTAGAACTTGGCGGTATGGCACCACTGAACTGTCAGGGAAGTCGGAGAGAAAAGGAATCCTACCTGGTCGTCAGCCCCTGCCACTGGAGGTGTTTTTTTAAATGTTTAAGTTGTAAGAGAAATGCAGTGGTTTAAGTATTAAACTCACTAGCATTCCTGTCCACATGGAAAGGATTGTAAGGTCAAGTAAACACGTAATTAAAATTAGGCAGCCCTGTTTATTAACAATCGGGAAGTACAAGAAAAATGTTATCATTTGACCAGCTTTCTTTTTAACATTTGTAAAATAAGGAAGTGCACAACTGTTAAATTAGATCTGTAGTAAAGAGAACATGTATCACAGAAACTGTTAGTTTACCCATTGTTGATAGATTTAGTTATGACACAAGGAACAGTTTATGTGCATAACAGGTAAAAACAATACCATATTCAGTAAGTCTGACTCTCATTACACATATATTAACAGATCAAGTTGTTTCAATGGGGCTTTATTAACCAGTTGACAAATATGTGAATATCCACATAGACAGGGTCCTACTGATGTGCTGAGAAGAAACCAAACAAATTGGGGATAAAAGCATACTTTAAAAAGTTAATCAGCATGATAAAATTATATATTTGCTATGCAAAGTGGAAATTCAGGTATTCTAAGAGTTGAAAAGATTAAAAGCACACGCCTCTGGAGACACCCCCCAAACTGACTGAGCTTGTTACTTTGGTGTGAAATACAACCCCGAGAACAAGGATACACAAATGTGGGAAATCAGAAACAATTAAATTTATTAGTGCCCCAAATCGTCACACATGGACTGATTCAGACACCTTCTTAGCAGTTCAGATGCAAGGCTCTACAGTGGTGCACTGACTCATCCATTCAACTGTCCATTCAACTGTGAAGAATTTGTAGTTCAGACAAAGTTAAAGTAGTGTAGCATAAAAAAAAACATGAGATTCAATGTCCAGGGGGAATATTAATATTAGAACATGAAAGCCAAACCATGAGGCAGTGACTCCGGGCTGTGTCCTCATGTTGCTGTGGTTGTTGGTAGGAAGAGCGAGTTTAGAGACGACTCACCAACAGTGTTTATGGTCTTGAATGTCTTGGTTCCTTAACCTCAAGAACCATGTTTCTCAAACTTGATGAGTACATAGACAAGGAGAGTTTTTTAAAAGGGAAAAAATTGCATGTAATTTTCAGTGTTGTTTTCATTATAATGTTATTTAAATGTGTATAAACGTTAAAAATTCTAAGTTCCTTATGCTCCTCATAGCTCTAAAAGAAATTTGTAAATTTATCATAGGACATAAACAAAGTTACAAAATCAGTGCACTTTAAATTTAAAATGTTAGGGATTCTTATCAAGAAGACATGCATGGAGATGACATTTGAGTTGTTCTTTCAAGACTGGATGAATGAGGATTGGGAGATAAAGTCTTAGGCGAATCAAAGAGAGTGTGGGGAGGGCACAAATGTGTGAGAGTGAAATGTGCATGTGGAACAGAGAACATGTCCTTTGGGCTCGAGTGTGTGATGTGGGGACATAAGGTCATAGACCCTTTGGAACTAGGTCATGGGGCCCTGAGAACTCTCTATAACTAATTAGATCCTTGGGAGGGATATAAGATTATAAAGGAAAGAAAATAGGTATAGAGACTAAGGGTGGAACTTTAATTAACTCCTACAGTCACAGCTAATGTAAAGGGGGAAAAATTGAGAGACAGTAACAGGGAGAGATCAGAAGAGTGACTCAGCAGAATGACCAGGCCCAGCAGCAAAACAAACAGAATCTGTGCATGTCCAGGTGATAAATATTTGTTTAAAAATCTCAATTTGAGATTGAGTCTTCTTTCTTTAAGCAGACTTACTTTCGAGAATTCATAGATTTTAAATGTTCTAGTAGCATTAAAAAAATTTTAACAGGTATGTAAAACTTAGCGTTGAAGAGGTCAAGTTCATACTAGACAAGTTAAAGTATATCCCAGAATCATGCTTGATGTGGGGAAATTTCAGGACGACGTTACCATATTTTGGAATTTAACACATAATTCCTTCAGACTTCTGTTATTTTTACATGATTGAACTAAATATATAAGTTTAGCATGTTATACATAGCAGTTATGCAACAGGATAATTATATCACAGAAGAATTGTTTACTTTAGGAGTTCATTTCATGTAATTTCTCTATTAGTGGCCTACCCTAGGATATTTTAAGTGATTATATTAAGTTTTATTTCTAGACAATTTTTGTGAAACTTCTTTTGCCTAAAGCAGGCACATGGTTCAGCTGTTTAAAAAAGTAAAAAAGACATAAGCTCAAAAATAAGCCTCGGTTTCTTACTACTTTATGGCTTCGGAAATCATTCTGAATCCTCTTGATAGAGTTTACTACATGAGCTAGCAGTAGGACTTAACATTAAATTTTCATTTTGATTAACTTGACTGCAATTGTTTCTTAGCTGCCTTTTTAGAGCCCACTGTGGAATAAAATTAAAACAGTTTTTATGATACAACAGTTTAGTTGCAGAAAATGACACTTTTCTATTTTCCCTGAATGGCAATGTGTTCCTGCATGCACTGCATGCACTGCATAGCTCTGCGTTCTCCTTTCTCCCATTCATCTTTTATGGCACCACCAGATTCATTTTCTTAAAGTAGCGTTTTGGCCATTCTCTTATCCCAAACTCTTCAGTGGCTCCCCATTGCCTCCCTCTCATCTAAGACCCTCCATCCAAGGACAAGCCCTGATGCTTTATATTCTTGTTAATGTTTTCTTGATCTTCTCTGCCAAGTCCTCATCTCCACTCTAGACTTCTTCCTCTGGCATAGGGCGCATCGCATCTTTCCTACCATCTATGAAATTACATATGAGTGCATCTCACTGACAAGAATGTTGACTTGAAGGCAGGGACTAAGTCATAACATTTTTGCCCACTCCCCCATTGGTTTGGGCATAAAAGATAATCAGGGTTTGTAGGCCATCAAATTTTACACAATAAATATCAACACTTATTTATTACTGTAGCTCAAAGCTGTTTTTTTAAGGCAAAATAAGTTACAAATGTTTGCTGGATAAAATGACAAACTTGCAAACTGCTCTCTTCTGATCCTCTTACCCTTTACCCAAACCACCTTTCACTTCCTAATTAGTTCATATATAACCATTCTCTGTAGTGGTCCTGCCTGCCTCCTTCTCATTGGACAGTAAGCGTCCTAGGACAGGGATCTTTAGTTTTGTTTTCTGACCTGCACCCTAAGTATTAGGAACGGTGATTGTCAGTGAAATGGTGAGACTTGAAAGCAAAGGGCACTTTCTCCCTGCTTCTTGGATTATTGTTAATGGAATGGCTTTCTTTCTTTTAAAAAAATTTTTTTTTAATTTGTTCTAGAGAGAGGAGAAGGGAAGGAGAAAGAGAGCAAGAGAAATATCGATGTGAGAGAGAAACGTTGATCAGTTGCCTCTTTCTTTCTCCCCAACTGGGGCCAGAACCTGCAACCCAGGCATGTGCCTTGACCAGAAATAGAACCAGCGACCTTTCGGTTTTCAGGGCAGTGCCCACACAACTGAGCCACATCTGCCAGGTTTTCAAGGCAAGGTGGTTTTGATGGTTTTCAAAGGCAAGGTGTGGGGTTGGAAGAGCAGGAGAGACATGTGGAGATAGGGAGAGAGATCCTGACGTCAGTTTCTGCCATTTACTAGGTGTGTAGCTCTGGGCGAGTTGCTTGACTGCTCTGAAGATCATTTCCTCACCTATAAAAGGATAATATGACATAAATTACAGTGTAATTTTAGGGAGAAAAATCTACAATAAATAAGTGGGTAATGTTTCCTAATACTCCTAACATGATAGGACAGAGCTGGTGCTCTACAGTGTCCATCACTGTCACCAATTAGTTTTACAACCACTCTGTGAAGAAGCAGGGACTGTCGTTGCCACATCTCCTGGGTGAAGAGCAGGTGCCTGCCCAGGACCACACAGTGCTGGGGGGGGGGGGGGGGAGCAGAGCTATGGCTACACAAGGTCTCCTGGGCTCTGAAGTCTCAGCTTGTAACTCTCCACTGCTGTGTTCGTGCCCTTACCCTGCACCCTTGTTGAGGGGGTTATACGATGGGCAGTGCTTGTAGATCTTTCTTCCCTGCACTGACATGCTTGAGAGATGCAAAGGGCTGGTGAGTACCACTGGTCTCTCCAGATGGTGTCTTTATGAACCTGGCCCTCCCAAAGGGTGAGGGGCAGGGGAGTCTGGTTTGAAAGTATATCCCTCCCCAACAGGACATGCCCCCTCCTGCTAAGCTATCTCCACTTCGAAGCCTATTTCTGTGCCCTTCTCTAGCAATAAAGCTTTTAACTCTTGCAACAAAGAGCAACAGAAATAACATATTCTTGCAACAAAGATAGCATATTCTTGCATTAAGACTGTATTAAAGAGTATAGCCTTATTGGTTTGGGAACAAATTTGATAGTTTATGGTTGTGATAACCAAGTTGATCATTGCAGTCTTCTCTGCTTTTTTTTAGTTGAAAAAGTACTGAAACTTTTCAGAATCTTTGAGGGATCTATAAATGCCATGTCAAAGCATACAGTTAAGCCACCAATAGCTCTTTTAATTATTACAATATAATAAACAGCAAAAATAAGGCGGGTTGCTGGTTTTCTGTATAAAGAAATTAGCCTTTTTGAGGTATTTTTCTTCGAACACTTAGAATTACTAAACCAGGATTGATGGGATGGATCATTTCAGCATCTAGAAAACCATCTTTATGTTTCAGGAAATGGATTTCTCTTTTGAAATAGTTTGTCATCAGTTCAAATGCTAAAAGTATATATTAGAAATTATTAAAATTAAAGGTAATTTTACGTATATGTTTTAAACTTCAGTTTTTAATTGATTGGGAAGTTAGGTAGGAGGCCAGAGAGAACTGGCAAAATATGTAAAATTTTAAAGGAGAAATAGGCATTTTCGAACAGAGATAAGTTTCAAACTGTTTCAAACAGAGATAAGTGTATTATTTATTTTTGGTAGTTATATTGTTGTGTTTAAGAGCATAAGCTTTGGAATCAATTCAAGACTTGTTCAATCTGCAGGCTTAGACATGTTACTTAACATTCTGAATGCTGATTTTTTTTCCACTCGTAAAGAAGCAATAATAACTACTTCATAATGCTGCTGTTACGTGAAGTAATATATGCTTATCTAATATAAGCACTTATATTTGTTTTATAATCATTAAATATAATTACTTAGATAAATGAGATATTCAAAATCTCTTTTCAAATAACTAAGAAATATTTCTATGGAATCTTGAATGAAATTGTCACCTTGGCATGGAATGCTTTTCTATTGCTAATTCATAAGTGAACGCTATCTCCTTATGGGATGAGCCATTAACTTCTGCACAAGTGAAGTTTTACCTAATGAAATTTTATTTCAGAGTACGGAGTAAGCATATGCTGAGTTTCTTGTGTGAAATTACATTTTCCAGGAGAATGCATAGAAGGGCTGCGGGAAAACGACTACCTTCTGATTCACTCCTGCCGACAGTGGACCACCATCACCGCCCACAGCCTGGAGGAGGGCCACTACGTCATCGGGCCGAAGATCGAGATCCCGGTGCACTATGCAGGTGAGGCAGGGAGGGGCCGGGGCAGGGAACGTGAGTACGCTGCCTTTTTTCCCCACGGTGAGAAAAATAGGAATTGTCTATAAACTAGAGAGTATAATTACACAGAAAAAGAAGCATCAAACACTTTCGTGTGGTTGTTTGATCAGTCATTGAAAGCTGAGATTCCTTTTGTTGTAAGTATTTCTAATTAATGCAGTAGTTAAACATGGAGTCTTAGAAGGGATTTATAAAATGAAAATTTTACAAACACAAACGTGTTCTCTGCAATCTTGGACTGACTGTTGGTATGGGTAGCAAACCTCTGAGCTTCGAAGTCTCTGAATTATCCTGGACACAATCTGAGTGTTGCTTTTGTGAATGACCCTGATGGCACGGTTTTATAAGACACCATTTCACAAACAAGCATTTGTCTGGTTCTGAAAGCATTTGGATTGGAGGTTCAGATGCCTGGGCACCCCCCTCTCCTTGCAAACATGGCATTTAGAACACAGGCAGCTCAGATGACCTTACTGCTTTTGTTAAATCAGAATAATAGCTACCTTCTCACCTCACTTGGGACCCCATTCAGCACAACAGTGCCATTCAATTTTTATCAAGTGCATTTATGTGCTAATTAATACTGTTTTAGAGGTTAGGGTACATCTAGTAGCTTGATTATACGTACTGAAATGCTTTGTTATCCTATACTTTCTCTGGTGCTTACAGTTCACTACATAAAGGATCTTGACCTTTTCTTGCCTATTGATGTTTTAAGATCTGTGGCAGGACACTTTGGCAGTTAGCTAAAAATTGTCTAGCCTTAGACTGCTATTATGTTTTTGAGTGAAACCTCTGCAGTACCCACAGAGTTTTCTATTTAGAAATGGGACCTTGCTGTATTTCTTCGTATTTCTTTCTATGTGCTGTGTAGAACAGCACATAGTATTAATACATATTCAATAAGTACTTATTAAATGATGAATGTTTTTGTCCCCCTTTTTTATCCCTAAAATTCTTTCATTGCCAGTATGACCTGGAATCATCCAGCTTCTCAAAAAACCCTTTTTTATTCCAAGAAGAAAAAAAATTATAAGAAAGCATTTATGTTACCTGAAACTTTGTCCTCTAGAATTACATTTCTTATCCAAAGGAGTAGCCTTTTGTAGAAAAAGAACGAACTCTTAGTTGCAGAAAGTATTGCTACTGTGAGGCTTCAAGCCGGGCCAGAGGGGAGGAGGATGGGTCGGGGCCTCCAGGCCTCAGCTTCTCCTGTGCGAGGTCCCACAGCAGGTGAGATCCATGCTGTTTTTAGCGCCCCAGATATCTGGTTCCTGGTTTTTGTGGACAACTGACAAGGAAGATATGAGATTGTACTTCATCCCCATGCAGTTTTACCTAATCTGTTGTGTTTTTCTCTCTGAGTAGACAGAGTTTCAGTTTTTCTCCCAAACCCACATGAAACGCTCAGTCGGATCAGTCCTCCTGAAGGAGAGCTGTCGTTCGGTCATTTCTGCAAATCTCCAAACCCCTACTGGATTTTCTGACTTGTTGCTCAAGGCCCTCCAGCTGCTGGTTCTGTTCCACTTCTTCATACTTACCTTTTCTACTCTGAAGAGTGAACCTCCCACGCTAAGCTAGTCACCTCATTGTTTCCTGGACGTATGGGATACTTTTCCATTTACACCATTCCCTGGCCAAGGCTGCCTTCCTGAGCTTTTGCTCATATCAGAACCTGTCACTGCGCCCAGAGGGTGCAGGAGTCACCTCCTGTCGTCACGTAATCTCCCGATGTACTTACTCATTGTGTATCACGTTCATTTGGCACATGTCCTCAGTCTTCATTCAGTTCCTGTTTCCTATGTACACACATATCTTCACTCAGCAGTTGGCCTGTACATTCCTTAACTAGTGAGACCAATTCTAAAGAGCATTTGTGAATCCTTTGGCTCTGTACACAAAAGATACGATGCTTTATGGCTATAGATGCTTGATCTAGCAACCTCAAACTTGGCTACACGTTGGAATCATCAGCAAGCTTAAAATGATGGGTGACCCATGTCCCATCTCCAGAGATTCTGGTATCATTGATCTTGAGTGAGGGCTAAGCTCCTCCTGTGGTAAAATTACACAGCCTCAGTTGAGGATCCTTTGTTCTAGAACGGACATTCACTGTGTCAGATGATAAGATTTCCCCAAACACCTGTAAGTATTTGCAAATGTTTTATTGTTTTGAACTTTTTAAAATTAATAATCATTCAGCTTCCACTGGAAAGAAAGATATGTTTTAGCAGCTTACTCTTTATCTGCAGTGAAGATAATTGTACACTGAATTGGGAAGTGATAACATGTTTTATGTAAAATTGAGGTGTCATGACTAAAAGGATACAAATGCTAAGAGCCACCACTTTTCATGAAAGGAGAGAAAATGTGTTTAAAGGAAGAAAAACTTGAAATAAAGCTGTATTAGTTCTGTCTACTAGAACAAAATATGATAGACTGGATGGACTCTAAACAACAGAAATTTATTTCTCACAGTTCTGGAGTCTGGGAAGTCCAAGATCAAGGCACTGACAATCTGGTATCTGGTGAGGGCCCACTTCCTGGTTTGCCTATGGTCGTTTTCTCATTGTGTCCTCACGTGGTGAAGAGGGAGTAATCAATCTTTCTTTTGTCTTTTCTTACAAGGGCATTAATCCCATTCACGAGAGTTCCATCCTCAGGACCTAATCACCTGCCAAAGGCTCCACCTACGAGCACCATCACATTGGGGATTTAGGCTTCAACATCTCATTTTAGAAGGACACAAACATTCATTCTGTAGCAAGGACCAAATGGTTTACGAGACATTTGATAAGATCATTTCAAAGGACATACTGGGGTGTATTTTTTCAAAGAATTTGCATATTACCAAGGTCATCCCTTGGAAGAAAGAGATCATAAAGTAAATTATTGAGAGCAAAAATATCATTCATGTCTTTCTGATTTATTTAGTGCTGTAATTATAATTAGAAGAAATCTTTATCCAAGCATATTTTACTAATTGGTTGGAATTTCATTTAGATTGAGTTTCATCTCTCTTTCTTTGAGGGTAATTAATAAATATAAAAATTAAATAAGTTTAACATAGTAATAAGTCCCACTAGCCTTGTAGTCAACCAAGTTGAATTTCTAGTTCTGCCATCTACTGTCTGCATCACTTTGGGCAAGTTACTAAACCTCTCTAAACTTTCATGACCTCACCTATAAAGTGGGGAAACCTCTAGCGCCTTTCCCTTAGGTTAGTTGTGAAGACTGCAAGAGGTAATGCAAGTGAAACACCTTTCAGAGTACTGATCACTTAATATGTGCACCATAAATGTTCTTGGCGATGATTATGATAATGATAGCAACAAAATTTCATTCTATTTTGCACTAATTACAAGTTGAATTACTTTTCTGCTCATTAAAGCTAGCTGAACACTGATACCCCTCAAAATTGTCTTGGCTGCTGCTTTCGGTTTTTTTTTAACATTTTATTTCGAAGCTACAATAGTATAATTTATTCCTTTATACCACTGATTTAGTTTTACACATTTTTAACGTCATTTGTCAGTGTGCGTCTTCTTCTTTTCCTCCCAGCCTGCCTCCCCCCTCTCTCTCTACACACACACATTCACACGTCACACTCACTTTTTCTGAATCATTTGAGCGTAGGCAGCATATATCCCCTAATACTTCTCTGTGTATTTACTAAGAACGAGGATATCCTCTTATGTAACCCCAGTGCTGTTAGCAAATTCAGGGCATTTAATACTTTAATCTTCAGGCCATGTTCCAGTTTTGTCAGGTGTCCCAATGATGACCTGCATCGCATTTCTTCCCTCCAGGACAGCATCGAGTCTAGGACCACCGACCATATTTCACTCTCATGGCCCATTAGTCTCCTTTCCCTGGAGCAGTTCTTCATCCTTCCTTGTGTTTCATGACGGTTTCGAAGAACATCGGCAAGTTGTTTAATAAAATAGCCTTCCGTTTGGGTTTCCCAGGCTCCTTGTGATAGATTTAGGTTATGCCTTTTTGGTTGGTTTGCTGTGTACACAGTGGCTCCTTCTCAGTCACATCTGGAGGCGTGGGATGGCCCTTGGCCCCTTGTTGGTGACGTTAACTTTGATCCCTTGGTTAAGGTGTTGTCTGATTTCTTTGCTGTATTATTACCATCAACTTTGTGATTACCAGATCTTTGAGATTCTGTGTGTATCCTGTTCCTTCTCTAGCTCACCCCCTTTACCCTTTGAGCCGCTGTTGATGTCTTCTGTCTGATTCAGTGTTTACAATGAAGCTGAGAAAAATGGCATATTTCTAACTTAACACCACCATTCCTTCTTACGTTTGGTAGTTGTCATTCTACTATTAGAAAGAAATTTTTCTTCTTTTCCATTTATAAATTCATTTATTATCAGCATGGAATGATGGATTTTCCATTCGGTGGATTATAATATATTCCTGTCCTTATTTATTTTGATGCTCAGTTTATCCCAGATTTAACCATTTGGGCGCACACTGGCTCATGCATCCCTGTGATATGCCTCTTTCATTTTTGTCAAGCCTGGCCTTATTTTCTGAAATAAGTAGCAGCCATTGTTTTCAGTCAGTATATTGTTCCATTCGGGACCACTGCTGTGTCCCGTTCTAGGCCACACTCCCCACTTGGTGGTCCTTGTAAATTGTGTCTCTTGTCACCATGCAGAACCCAGCCTGGGCAGCCATAGGCAGCTCTCTTCACACATAGTCTGCAAAGTAGTAAAACTCAGCATTTTTAGAAAATCCCAATTCAGAGTACTTCCTCATATTCTTTATCAGAGATTTTCATGTGAAAATAAATAATGTCATAAAACTTTGAGAATCCCTGGCTGGTGTAGCTCAGTGGATTGAGTGCAGGCCTACAAACCAAACATCCTCGGTTCGATTCCCAGTCAGGGCACAAGCCTGGGTTGCAGGCCAGTTCCCAGCAGGGGATGCACAAGAGGCAACCATACAATGATATTTATCTCTCTCTCTCCTTCTCTTCCCCTCTAAAGATAAATAAAATCTTAAAATTTTTTTTTAAACTTTGAGAAAAGGTAAGTATGACTTGAAGTTTTTATCAAAATTACACTCTGAATTGTGCCTTATTCTCATTTCTGAAATTATTAGATGTGCATTGGGAAAAAGGCAAAGATGCCCCCCATTCTGGCAGAAGTAGTTTTCATTGTGGATAACAAGAGCTTCCTTAATATAATAAGCAGTTGATTCTGAGAGAGAGGACCTGTTCGGTCAGCATCACATACTTTGCTACCAGTGGAGAAGCCACTCAAGAAAAATCGGCACAGTGTTTGGACAAGCAACTGCTGCCTTCGGGCAGGTTTATCCAAAAGGCGTCACAGATCAATTGTAGGTGAACTTGCTAAGTTCACCTAAAGGCAGATGTTTCCCCGAAAGGCGAATGTTTCCTAAGAAATGTACAGTACGGAAATAGGAATTTGTCTGCATTCTGCTGGCTCGGGCTGTCTCAATCACTGTCTCGTACGGGGTCAGTTAGCTCCATATGTTCCCCCTCCGTTTATCCCAACTTATTAAACAACAGCAAAATCTGTGTAAACAAATTTTGTTAAACCTAGTGCAACTGCATTATAGCAAGAATTTCAAAAGGTGCATCATTGTCATTTTGCAGTTCATGTTTCTATTCATCAGATTCCTTTCTTCTGTGCAGCTCTGAGTGGTCAGTCAAGCCACCCTTAAAAGTTTACCGCTAAAGCTCATTGCCAGGGCCTCTCTTTAATGCTCACTCTTTCTAGGGCCTTAAATGTAGTTTAGAATTCACAATTTGATTTTGTTTTCTCCTTTATAAACTAATATAAAGTTCGGGCTTCCCAAAAACCTGGGTATGCCATTGCCTCTAGAAGTTTATATGCCCTTTGGAGCTCCAAGTTTCCAGTCTGTAAAAGAGAGATTTGCCTTTAAAATGTCATGAAGATTCCTGAGATCTGAGTGGTATAAATGACTCAACACCGTGCCTGGCATGTGATGAGTGCAAAATATATGTCACCTCTTTGTGATCACCTTGCTCATGAAAAGCAACCCCAAAACCTCTCTGTAGAGACACGTGGATGAGGTGGGAGGTGCCTGTGTCCGAGGTCCGTCAGTTTGGGAAGCACTGGAGTCCTGACTGAGTGTGTGGAAATTCAGATCATTGGATGGAACGTGTGCTGTCACCGTGGATGAACAGATTGCTACTTGAACAGAAGCATCTGAGATAAACCCCAGCCACGTTTGGCTTCTATTTTTAAATTCTCATCCTCCTGTAAATCTGGTGAATCTATAACAGGTTGAAATGATCTCAGTGCTTCCCTTCCCGCTACAATATGTACAGAAATAAGTGGCACTTGGAGCATAGGGTGGGAAGAGTTGCTGATGAAGCCTGCAAGGCCCTTACTCAGCAAGCACCTGCATTTATGTCTGCAGTGCCTGTTTTTAGAAAAACCAGACGTGTAGACGTACAGTGTCAGTCTCTTGGGCAAAATTGTACTAATGTGGTATCTAACATACCTGGAATTGTAATTACTGAACAAAGGGAAGTGTCGAAACAAGCTATTTTATTCTCCTGGGTTGTGAGTTTAATTAGCATGAATCATCCATTCACAGAAGTAACTACTAGTGTTGGACACTGTGTGTACTGTCCGTTCCGTGGGATAAAACTTAGGTGGTACGTGGACAGTAACCAAACTGTCTTTGAAGTTGTCCTAAACGACAAATATAGTATCTTTTTTTATGATTATATGTATTTATTTTCAGAGAGAGAGGAAAGGAGGGAGAAAGAGAGGGAGAGAAACCTTGATGTGTGAGAGAAACATCAACATGCAAGAGAAACATCAATCAGTTGCCTCTAGCACACCCCCAACTGGGGACCCTGCCCACAACCCAGGCATGTTCCCTGACAGGGAATTGAACTGGCAGCCTTTCAGTTCGCAGGCCAGTCAGTTTGGGAAGCAAACTGTCATGAAGATTCCTGAGATCTGAGTGGTATAAATGACTCAATCCACTGAACTGTACCAGCCAGGCCCAGCCAGTTTTGCCAGTAATAAATATTAGATATCTAAGAAATAACCATTTTTCATAACTGAATCTTTAGTTCTCATTAGCAAGAACTAAAATTAATTGAGTGCTTAATATTTTCTAGGCACTTTGGTACCTCAGCAGTTGGCTTGTATTTCTGCATGTAGCTTTCACAGCCATCCCGTGAGGCTGGTACTAGTATGATCTGCACTTCGAAGAAGCACAAGCCGAGGTTTAGAGATGTTAGGTATATTGGGTACTAGCCAGCTGACAGGCGTGACTGCAACCCAGGTGAGGTCCAGGCCTGCTTCCCTCACCTTGTTCCCCACGAGTGTTGGAGTCACTTTCTGCATGAAAGGTGTTTTAACCAGCCTAGAGAAGAGAGATCTGTTGTTAGAATTAGCAAGTTAATTCAGCTTTCACTTTTCTCTCCTTTCATACCTAGCTGTAGAGGGAAATTAAGTAAATATATATTTATCATAACCTTTTCCACATTTATAAGTCATCGCATCCAGGTGACAGTCCCACCCCTGAGTAAATTACCAGGAGGAAAGCAAAGACAAGGTGAGCTTTCAGGACAGCCCGGTGCTGGGAGGGAGGGCAGAGTGCGGGCACCTGCTGGACGTGGGGAGGACCCAGGGAAGCCTGGGAAAGGAGGGGTCTTTTAAGTGTGACTAAGGAAGTTGGTAGTTTTCAAAAGGGCACCTAAGTGAATAAAAGGGAAGAAATTAGATTTTAAAAGTGGGTTAAAAATGAATAGAAAATGAGACAACCAGCAAGGATCATATATTGGGTTGGCCAAAAAGTGTGTTTAGTTTTTTCCTTATGATGGCTCTAGTAGTGCTTAGTTGTCTTTAACTTCACTCAAAATAAAAAACTGAATGGGCTTTTTGACCAACCCAATAATTTCATCAAGATATTTAAAGAGAAGCCAAGATATAGGACATAGGAGTGAATGTCTTTTAATATGCATTCTTTAAGAATAATGGAGTCAGAAGAAACTTTTTAGTTTAGGAAGAATGATTCAAAAGAGAAAAGAGGCCAACTAATTAAGTAATATAATATTGATAGGTTGGTGTCTGGGAAATGGTCTTTGCCATTTTTTTTCCTTGAGAGACATTTGTTACTCCTACTCAACTTCTTAATGATGCTATTTCTGTAGCTGATACACATGGCAGTTATGGTCAGAAATTAGGTGTCTGTATCTTTCATACTTGGGCATTCAACCTGATTTTCTAACTCAAAACAGAGATAAAGAAATAGTGTAAGGTTCTATCTGACTTTGATGAAAGAATGACTCAAGGATTGTTACCAACCTTTGGTATAGCTTTCTAGTCTCACTTCTAAATGCTTAAGAATAAATCACTCAAGGAAATTTGAATTTGAGTGATATTCATGATGAGATTTTAGGGAATTATTTTTATTTTTGTTAACATGATATGAGTATTGTAGTTATGAAGGGAAATACTTCTATTTTTAGAGACACATGCTGAATTATTTAGGGGTAAATGTGATTAAAAGTTACAAAACCCCATAAAAATAGATGAATATAGGACAAGCTGTTAAAGTTATTAAATCTAGATGAAGGGTAATGGGTGTTCACATTACCCTAATTTTCTATATGTTAGAAAATTTTTGTAATAAAAAGGAAAAAGTTGACTGACATATTAACCAGTGTATTGTGGAACTCTTGGTGGTATTCTTACAAAAACCACTCTGCCCCCATCCTTGACTCCTGTTTGTATTATAGTCTTAAGTAATTTCTATAAGAGTGGAAGAACAGTTCTCCTTTCACAGGGTTGTTTTGTTCTGGTGTGAAGTGTCTGTGGAAAGCAGCCAGTGAAAGGTGAACTCAGACAGCCGTGAGTCGGTTTTCACAGCGTGGTGGAACCGTCCAGCCGGTGGCTTCCTAAGGAGGCTTGATTACTCACAGCTCGGGCTGGCTTCCAGGGGCTGAACCTGTTGGTGGTAGTGATTTAAACATAAAGGAGGAAAATGTGTGTGTGTGTGTGTGTGTGTGTGTGTGTGTGTGTGAGAGAGAGAGAGAGTGTGTGTGTATAAGATTCAGGGGAAAAGACATTTTCTTTCATTAGTTTCTTTCTAAAATAAGAGCTGTATGGGAGACACGGAAAGGGGGAACACAAGCAAATACAGTAGAAAGCTTTTCGGTGTCATACTGTGTGGCTTTTCTTGATCTAAAAACATTAGTAAAGTAACTTCAATAAAACATTTGAGAATCCCTCCATTGCCATCTTAACATTTTACCCCATTTACTCTCAGAATGCTTGCAAATTGTCTACAAAGAGAAAGCCTACAGTCAAGAAAATAAAACAAAACAAAAACTCGGGCACAAAACAGTGATGGCGTTCGAGGTTCAAAACTCCTGGGCTGATGTTTTTTCTCTTTCTTTTCTACTCTCGTGTTGGTACTGAATGGAAAGTTGGTTTTTGAAAGGAATAACTCTGGTTCAAGTATAATTTAACCTATGAGATAATGTGATTAACATCAGGTGGAAAGTTTGAACAAGCTTCCTGAAACCACACTGTTAATGGAGTGTTTATAGCATGGGTGGGGATGGGCTCGCCTTACATCATAATTCGATTTCCATTTTGAACTTGTACCTCTAAGAAGTAGTGTGACCTTTTAAAAGGTTCCCTCTCAGCATTTAGGAATTGCTTGGAGTTTTTTTTCTTTGCCAGAAGCAGACTTAATAATGCCTCCCAAAACTGATTGCTATGCTGGTAAGACTTCCTGAAGTCACTCCACTCCGTTTCTAAGAATCGAAACCACTTACCTTTGTGACTCATTCTCCAGTTAAATTGTGTGCTGGCCTTCTGTTAAACCACTTACCCGTCAACGTAGTGGTTGGGTGTACTCATACCAGACAAACAACGAAGCATGTGTACCATGTGAACTCTGACATTTAGGGCAAGGGGAGTGATGATTCACATACTGCGTGTGCGGCATTTTTAGGAAGGTACACACCACCAGGGCCTCCAGCGTGTTAGAAGTGGTTAATCGAACATAATGGGGTTTGTCCCTAAGAGTGAGTCAAGCCACTGTATGAGGGTGAGACAAGCAAAATAAACACAGAGCTTTTATTTTCTTGTCGTTAAAAACATTGTAGGGTGAATGAAATGCAGTGGGCACATAAACCTTTGAAATATTCCATTTCTCCCTTCATGTCTTTTGTATGTTTATGAGTTTAACGCCCAGTTACATTTTTCCTTATGGCCCTTCATGGCATTTCATCACATTGGCTTCCTTCTAGTAAAGAAGCTGGTCACTTTGGGTGGGAATGTAGGCTTCTGTCCACCTCACGACCCTACAAGAACTGCGCACCAAGTCTCGCTGAGGCTTCGGCACCGTCCCTGGCACGGTGGCTCCCCCTTTCCAACTCTTTTTATTGGGTCTCACTTGCTCCAAAGACCCAGGTGCCTCCTTTTTCCTTCCAGTCAGTTGTCTGTGCTGTTGTCAAGTCAGTTTTTCTCTACTACAGCTCTATCATTTGAACACTGACCTCAGCTTTTCAGAGGTGCCCCCATGTGACTGACGACCTGTGTCTCACACGGGGCCCTTCTGAGGCCTGGTAGCCGAGGTCTGGGTCTCTCCATTGGACTCAGAGGACTACTCTACAGTAGACACCCTGCTGGGTGCCAGCCCACCCCTGCTGGGCTCCGTGTTGCTCTTCAGCCCCCCACCCAGTCTTCCCTGTTTCTAGTACTTGGAGAGCTCACACATTGGAGTCACCACCCAGCTGTGAAATCCTACCTTGAATCCCACCTTCCTTGAGAAGCTCTTCCTAATTTTCCACACCATGTATATAGATCAGGTCCTTTTCAGTCTTCCACTTTGGACTCTGTAACACTTTGCGCCCAAGAGTGTTTAAGTCTTGCTCTTATTCTTCTCTTCACAAAAGGCTCCTTGAGGGCAGTCCTATCTCTCAAAGAATCTAGCTCTTACTTGAATCATTTAAGGGCTCAATAAATATTTTTTGACCAAACTGAAATGGACTGATCTTTAAAGGACGAACCCTTTTCAGTAGGGTTACGGGGAAGAAGTCTGGTTTCTCATTCCATGGAGCAGGCTCTAAGCCCCTGCCTGGCTAGTAAGAGCAGCGACTGAGTGCTCTATTGGAGGCACAAGCAGATGCCTTGGTAAGGAGATGTCAGTTCTGCCTGGGAGTGGGAGGTGAGGGCCTTCCGGTGAACATGGGAGGCAAGGGCATTCTAGACAGAGTACCACCTTGAAAAAAGGTTTGGATTGTGGGCAACAGTGAAGGTAATTTAAATTATTTGTCAGATAGAAGATGAAGGAGTACTTAGAAATAAGGCCGAAAACCTAGCTTAGAACAAAAGTGAAGGAATTTGAATTCTAGAATGACCGATGGGAACTGATTTCTGGGCCTCGGGGAGGAGGGCAGTCCCTCACATAAGCTTCCTTTTAAAAAGTTGATATGAGGCGCCACGCTTCCCCACCTCCACCCCCGCCTCCCTCACTGATTTGGAAGAAAGGATGAGAGGAAGGTGAGAGCAACCGGACAGAATGTGTCGAAATAGACCTGGTGAAAGAACCTTTCACTAGGCTCAGGGAATGCTGAGGAAGGAGAAGTTGACCTCCAGATGCCAGAAACAAGAAAAAAGGAGAGAAAGGTGTGCTGAGATTTTTTTTGGTCTAGTTTTTAAGGAAACAAACTTTTTTTAACCTCCCAGGAATAGGCACTTGCTTACTTACACTTTTCCCAATGGCGAAAATTTATTTCTACCATTTTCTTTTATGCTAAAAACTCTTTTCTCCTAAAGTATATTTTGTAATGAACTAAAATCTGTCTGAAAAGAAATGAGTAAGAAAATATTTGGATTTCTTTGAAAACCCCTTTGTGATGTTTAGGGTTACTAGGGTTCTTCTAGTAGAAGTTTCCCCAGCATCTCGGGCATTAGTGTTCTAGATTGGCAAGGATGCTTTTATCCTTTTAATTCTTGAGCCTGCCAGGTGCATCAGAGGTAGGGGTTCCACAGAAAAGTATGTTTGGAGTAAAGGATCAGGTAATGGGGAAGGGGAAATATACAAAAATCTTAAGCTTTGAAAGATTGATACCATAAAGATTTAATAGCTTGGCAGTTGCCTGTTTCCTACATCCAGTGAGAATTGTTTTTGTTTTAAAATCTAGGAAAGTTTGATGAATTGAATGAAATGATCTGGTTATCTATTTCCAATGCTATGATAAAGAAATTTCTCTGTGAAGGAGAATGTATGTATTGTAGGTTGACTTTTTGAGATCAAAACATCTGCTACAGAATTTGTCACTATTCTTAACTGTTACATCCTTATTTAAGAAAAAATGGTTGTTTTCTTTCTTAACAATAGTAGACCAGTAGTTCTCAACCAAATTTGAGCAAGCAAGTTGCTCAGCCGAGTGAGAGTTTGTACCCACCTTCACCTCCCTGGGACATTGGGCAACATGTAGAGGCATTGTTCATTGTCTTGTGAGCTGGGGAGGGGGCCTGCTGTAATCTGCTGGGTGGAGACTGGGGATGCTGCGGAACATCCTATACCAACAAAGAGCTGTCCAGACCACCATGTCACTGGGACGGTGCAGAGAAACTCAGACACTTGTTGTTATCATTATTACTGTCTTGCCTTTATTATTATTGGTAATCCGTTTCATTTTCTGCTGTATTATTGAAAATTCTTTTTGGACAGAGGCTGTCAGACAGACATTGTCTAGAAAACCAGCGTCAGAGTTGATTTCTAAAGCATAACAAGCTGTTGCCCGGTCTGAAAAAAGAAGTTAAATAGTTCGTGAATCGACACTACTTTCTGCTCACACTGCGTGAGACGGACAGCAACCGTGTGTATCAGAGCAGACAAATTCAGGGGGCAGCAAAGGAGCAATCACTTTAGCTGCAAAGCTTTTTGTTCTTCGGAACTGCCCTGGCTCTTTTCTTCTCCCTTTATGTTAAAAATGGGGGTATCTGTAAATACCTAAGATAAACAGATTTTAAAAGAATTAAAACAACATTGTAAAACCTTGTCTCCCTGCTTCAGATTGCATTATACATCAGCATAATGTACAGTTCTTAAAACGCTGCTGAGACTAAGCATTTAGCCTGGTGTCTCTGGGACACCCCCCAACCTCAATAGAAGTATCACTAGTTCTGTCCCTTCCCAACCTTTTAACTTCAAGCAACTGCATAGAAAGTCCACATAGGAAGGAGAGAACACACCGAAGCAGTGCTGCTGCAGGTCTTCGGACGTGTTCAGACATCGACTGAATAACTGAATAGCTGCTGATCAGTGGTGTGGAGGTGAAGGACCGCTGGAGAGGAAGGATGGTGACACCTGAGACCCACAGAGCGAGTACTCGAGAGCACAACTATGTGGTGGCCGGGCCCGTGCATCACACTGAACCATTATCTCATTTAATCTTAGAAACTGTTCCTTTCCAGGTGAGGAAACCAAGGCTTTGGGGGCTTAGCCAAGGTCCTACAATCAATAGAGGGTGAAGTCAAGATTCAAACCTGGCACCATTCAACTGCAAATCCTGAGCCCTCAGCCTGAAACTTGGCTCCATGCCTGGGTCTCAGGATTCTCAGAGAACTTCTGGGTTTGGTTTGTATGCCAGTAGCAGGGAGTTCACTCCCATGATATTGTATTTGTGTTTTAGATACAGCCCTTTGGCAGCAGGTGGGGCTGGCCCTTTGTGACTAGCAAATTGCATAAGTAAGGTGGAAATGAAAAAGAGCACATTCTATTGTACCTCGGGGCTGTTCGAGAGTCTCTCACGGGCAGGCTGGGTGAATCATGAAGAAGGGTATAATCCCAGGTATATGAAAGCATGTCAATGGAGGCTGTAATTGTTCTTTCTGCTTTTCCATCTTTCTTTTGCTGTTAACCTTCTTGTCAACAATAGACATACATAGTGTTCTACTCATCTGCCTCTCATCCTTCGGCTCATCTAAGCAGGAAAAGCTCACACATTCCAGGGGAGCCCCGTGCAGACCTGTCTTATACGTATCAAGGTGTAAACAGGTAGGGGAAAGAGCAGTCCTTTTATTTGAACAAAAGCCCCGTGTCTGCATTAACAGTGCAGACGACTATGGACACATAAAGAATAAAGACATTTAAGCTGGACTGCAGAATTCCTGGCTTATATAACTTTACCTCCTGGATACACACACACTTACACATGTTGTTGAATAGTGAGTGAGTATCCCTTTTTGTAAGGTGGTAGAAGGGTGATCAGATGAGGCCTCTTACCTGTTGCAGGAACCACGAAGAAATTGTCTTCTCTGTGACAGTGTGCTTTTGTGAGTCCCCAGTGGCAGCCCTCAAGCATGTTGCTGTGTAGAAGGGACCAGGTCCGCTAGAGCTTCTGGGGTCCAGTCATCCCCGAACCACGGTCTTCATGCTTGACCAGCAGGGCAGAGCCACACTGGTCCAGTAGTGAAGCTAAACGTTGAATGACGTGGGCTCCAAGATATTGAGGTGACAGGAGACACCTTGGGATTCCCGGCAAAGACTCAAATGCAGTCCTCCCTTCCTATGGCAAGAAACGACAAGGCGGTGCCAGTGTCACTAGAGTCGGGAACAAGATGAGCGTTCCCGCTTTCACCTCTCCTTCTCGGTGGCTGACTTACTCCATTCGAGCTGCTGTAACAAAATACCACAGACGGCCTGGCTTGCAAACAACAGAGATTTATTTTCTCACACTTCCGGTCGCCTTCTGGTGGAGGCTCTTTTCCAGGCTGCAGAGGCGGACTTCTCACTGTGTCTGGCACTGTGTCCTCCCTCACAGAGGGTGCTCTGCGGGGGTCTCTCTTGTAGGGGCTCTAATCCCATTCCTGAAGGTCCCATCCTCATGACCTTAGCCTCTCCCAAAGGCCCTAACCCACAAATACGATCACATTGGGCTTGGGGATTCCAACATATGAGTGGGGGCGGGATATTCGGTTCTTAGTGCTGCCTGACGGCTTTGCTTTCCAACTCGAAACTCGAGTGTGTACTATATACCAAAATGACTATGAGCACAGCAGGCTCATTGTCCTGGCTCAACCTTATTTCTCAGTCTGTGGCCTAACTTTTCTGTACCTCACTTTTATCATTTATAAAATGGAGATAATAACACCTATGTCATGTAGTTGTGATGGGCTGAGAAGAGCCTATAACCGCCATGCTTGGAAGGGCACCGGGCATATACCGAGAGCCAGGCCGGCGTTCTCTGCTGCTCTCGCTGTTAGTTTGTGGCTGATGTAGTAAGACAGAAAAGGAGATGAGATTTCAAACATTGGAAAGAAAAGGGGAAAATATTATCTGATTTGTCTCACTAGAAAATCCAAGTGGATCAACTGAACCAAGGATGATAATTAATATCAGAATTTAGTGGTCAGATGTAAGATTAGATTATAAAATCAGTAATGCTTCTAATATACTAGAATAACCAAGTGGAAAATGTAATTTTTGCTAAGTATTCGGTTGGCCAAAAAGTCCATTTAGTTTTCTCTGTGAAATAAAAGACACGTGTTTTTTTTTTCATTTTCACCAATAACTTTATTGATTTGGATATTTTGAGTATGTCGGCCACCTCCCACTATTGGCTCCTAATGACTAGAGGCCAGAACTGCTGCTAAAATTCTTCCAATGCAGAAGACAGCCCCACAGCAAAGAATTATTTGGCCAAAATGTGAATAGTTCCAAGCAACTTGGCAAAACAGTGTTGACACATTCCACCAGTCACAGCACCTTCTCCATACACTGCACAGATCTTCTTTTGTGTTTTACTTGCATCTTTACCTTTCTTGAAACAACAAAGCATAATACACCAAAAATATTTATTTTCTTCCATCTTCAGTATTAAAATGGCTACACAAAAATTCACCAATTTTGATGGTTTTTTCATGCATGCTGATATGACAGCTGTCACCATACAGTCTAACAAAAATGTTTAAATGAAGTTAAAAACAACTAAACACTACTAGAACCATTGTATGGAAAAAATTAAACCAACTTTTTGGTCAACCCAATAGAGTAACACAGCGTCTAGAATATATTCTTATTTCCCTTGAAAGATCTTATTTCTCTTGACCTCAATGAAGGCAGTTAAGCCTTGAGATGTCAACTCATCCATTTTTTGGTAAGAAAGTGATTCTCTGTTGGCATCTGAAAACATGTTAAGTGTTATGTGTAGATTTGTTTTAATATTTAAAATTTCTCATACCTTCACATGGAGGATCTTACTTACAGAGGGTGAGGTATGATGAGACCGTTTTATCAAGGTGATTGTCCACATATTTTGAAACTCCTCTGAGAACAGGCAGACCCCCTGTTAGACATGAAGGTGGCAGGCAGTACACAGGCGATGGCATCGTAGCAGACTGTGGCGGTTCTTATTCTTGAAGGGCCATACAAATCAGTAGTGAATCTTGACCAGATTATTCAATCACTTTCCAGGCTAAGTAGGTGTAAACTGGACTGAAGAGCCAGACATGCACCACTGTCTTTTTTTAATCCATTCAATGTTGGAGTCAATTCCAAGCCATTGGCTCAAGCTCCCCACCACTGCCTTTAATTGAGTGATTTCCGGTTGAAGCCATCCTGTCAGGTGGGCAGGCCATCTAGCGTGACAGTGCTGTACCTCCACGAGACTGAATTCAAGGAAAAGATTGCTCCTGTTGGCACCTTCTGAATGTATTGGGTTTCTTAGCTGATTCTGGACTCAGTTTAATTGGTCTGAATGAGTAAGATATGCAGTCCCCCAAATTCAGATGAACCTCTGAAAAACCCACATAGCCTGGTATTTGCAGTCCCACCAGTGTTTAGATCTCGGGTGTGCAGACTCTCAGTGGGGTGGACTGGGTTTCAGACATTGAGTCAGAAGTCATAGATTTTAGTCCTTGCTTCTGCCATTTATATTATCAGCTCTGTAACCTCAAAAATTATCTTTATCCTTTCTCAGTTCTCACATTTTTAAAAGAGGGATAGTAATATTTGTGAATGTTAAATATATTGACTATAGAAACTTCGTAAACTATAGTGAACTATCATTTTGCTAAGCATTACTTTCAGTAGATCTGGGTTTTCCCAGTCCTTCATATACTTAGCATCTTTTTAAGAAGGCAACTGGTTGTCTTTTGTGCTTTAAACAAATGGTACCTGATCTTCAAACCATTCTAACTGCACTCACCTTAGCTTCTGCTGTTAGGAGGGCTGTTCTTTCTTATAAGTCTCATAGTACTTTCTTTAAACTATGGCTGGTACCTCAGTATATGAAATGCATTTTACATGTGTCTGCTACTATATCGTAAACTCTTAAATATAATATGTTGTTTATCTCTGAATTCTTCATGGTACCTTGCAGTGTGCCAGGTACGTTATAGATGCTTAAATGGTTGAACAATTGAATACATGAACAAGCATTAAATTACATGTCATTTACCATTTAGAGTTGTTCTCAAAGGTATGTGTTACACAGAACAGTTTCTGTTTTTAGAATTGTTCAGTCATTTTCTGTGTGTTTTTCATTCTTTTTTATTTTCCTTTATCATCTTGATATTATCTGTATTTCAGTTAATGCAAAGTTTGTTTTTGTTGGAGTTCATTGTTTTGCTTGAATCTAAGAAGAGTCTAGCATAAAGTGAGTAACTGATTATTATTGCTTTGGATTAAATAAGGTAGTGGTAGAATGTTATCCTGTCATATGGGCACATGCCATCAAGGAGACTATTACTTGCTGAGATGGTGAGAGTTAAGTCACTGATCCAAGAACACATAAACTTGTATCAACAGAATCAACCTGCAAATCAAAGGCAGCTCCCTAATTACTGTACAGACACAGAGCAAGAAGTGGGGTGGTATGTAACGACGGAACACAAGGAAGAAAATTAGCTAACTGCCAGAAAAGGAATTTTCTGGTGACACAGTGTCACCTTTCTGACATCTGCTTACATGTTCCTCATGTCTTTGACGACCATGCATGGAACACTTGATGGGGAAGTCATGGCGTGAACACTGGGTTTATAGTCTTCAGCGGAAGCTAAAGCGTTATGAAAGCTGTTGTGTATGAAAGCTGCTGAAATCACATGCTAGGTTTTAAGCACCAAAGCTGTCAGGCAGTGTATTGTCAAAATGAAATTTGTAAGTCCCTTGTCCATCAATAATGAGCACTATGTTTGCACAGTTTATTCAGGGTGGATACCAATATGTTCATGTGCCAGAAATTCTGATCCATAGCTTGAAAAAGTCTTGAAGACTGATTTACAAAAATAACAAAGGAGGCTTCTCATAAGTAACAGGAAATCGAGTTCACTGTAAAGCAGATGATGGAAAATTACCGGGTTCATATATCTCTGCAGGTTGAAAACAAATGAGGATGACACATAGTGACCAACCTAAGTGACCTTCTTACGGAAATACCTGTGGGCAGCTAGAGCATATTGTGTGACAGCTGGTCCATTTTGGCTGCTTCTTTCGGATGCCTTATTTTCAGGTGCCTTTGCTTATAAAAAGATACATCCTCAAGACCTGAAAAATTCACTTGTTCTCACTGGTTCTATCAGAGTCTCGGGAAAACGTGAAAGAAGAGAAAATAAAGATATATTTTTTAATATTTTCTAATTTGACCAAACCAAAAGATAAAAGTCCTCTTTGCCTTCTACACCATTTTCCACTTGTTTTTGTGAGTGAAAGTGTTTCTGTGACCTGGAGGACTCAGCCAAGGGGACTGGATGTGATGAGCGCAGCAGGAAGCGCCTCTTGTTTCCCTGAAGGATGTGTTGGTTGCCAGTGGACTGCTTTGCACTTGGAGTTCCACGTACCCTTGTCGACTGTACCCCACAGTTCCCTCGACACTGTACCTGTGTCTGTTCGTGGTGGTGGAAAGAAATCTCCCCTCCCCAAATGGAACCTAGTTTTTACCTAGATAGATAATAATATTTTGTTCTATTAAAACATGTCTATTAAGACAGAAAGAGTTGAATTTTTACATTCTAAGTAAGAAATGGGATTATCTTCCAAGTTAACTGAAGATTTTTCTGTTAACTAATTTTTCTGTTAAGATCTCCTCCAGCTAGACTATTTGACTATTTAGCTTTTCATTTTTTAGTTGAAAATAAATATTCAGGTATTTACTTTATCAAACATGTTTCTTCTAAAAACTACCAGGATAACTTCCATAGAAGGGAAATTGGCCTAAGAACAGTGATAGTAGGACTGAGGGGGAGGAGAGAGCTGTCTGTAATCAAAATGAAGCTTATTGTGTCTCTGTCCCTTTACAAAAAAAAAAAACACAACCCGCCACTCCGTTTTTTCATGAACAACCCATGTCATGCTCTGTTCTCTGCAAGTCCTTGGAGGGTACCTTTTCTGTGTTGCAATTCTGACCTCTTGCCCCATTGGTTGGTAAGACAAATCTGCTCCAAGCCAAATCCAGTGGCCATTCAGCTGACTAGGCCAGTTTAACCAGTATTCCCAGCTTCATTGACATTGCAACACCACACTAGAGAGCTTTGTGTGTTGTTCTTCATTGTGGTGGTGAGGAAAGCAGATGTGGAAGCTTCACAGGGTGGAACTTGCCGCTCTGTGATGACTCACTGGGTGCCATTCTTCGGGCGTATATTCTCAGTACCCCCCTTGCTAGGAGGTCTAGCTCCTAGGGCGCTATTCATACGGGTAGTGTGTTTAAACCCCTGGAGACATTCCAAGTGGGTAATTGCTCTTCACCTTCTAAAAATCAATAGGATTGGGTGTGTCTGTTCTTAAACTGACTGTTCTTTGTTATGTTTCTAAGAGTAAGACACAGAATTCTTTTGTAAAAGGGTAGTATACATCAATTAAAGGTCGGGTTTTGATTCAGAAGAGAGACAACACTTCCTTTTGTGTGTGTTTGTGTTTCTGATAACCTAAAGGGTGGTGTAAGTGTGAAGATATAATTCACTTTATTAGTACATAGTAATCTTGTCGGCAATAAATACTCCTTGTTTCTATGCATTATTGTGTATGTATCTATCTGTGTAAGCAGGTAGGTAGATATTTATATTTATGTGCATATATATATTCAATGCATGCTCACCAAAGAATGTATTAGAGGATGGCCATCAAAATGTCAATGCTGACTGTCTCAAGGTAGTGAGACTCAAAATGTAAACCTGCCCAGACTCTAATTCTGTATCTAACAGCTCCTCAACCAATCCCTTCTTTTCTTTTCTTTTTTAATTGATTTGAGGAAAAGGGAGAGAAATATTGCTTCATTGTTCTACTTATTTATCCATTCATTGGTTGTTTCTTGTATGTGCCCTGACCAGAAATCGAACTCACAGCCTTGGTGTATTGTCATGATGCTCTAATCACCTGAGCTAGTTGGCCAGGGCTGCTCCTTACTTCTTATTTACCTTGTAACTCATTGCGGTCTGACCTTTGTTCTTATAACGTTTCTGAAATAGCTTTTACTGAGGCACTCAGTGCACCCCACTTTTTCCGTAATGGGCATTCTCCAGTCCTTTCCTCGGCGGGTCTTTCTGCCACATTTGAAACTATCTCTGTTTTTCTCCTTGAAATTTGGGCAGCCACTAGTCTGCCAGGACATCGCCGCATGCTCCTGGTCTCTGTGCCAGCTCGCTCACCCCCAGTGTCACCCGCCCCTTGGTCATGTGTCTCGCCCAGAGTGCCATCTGTGGCCCACTCCTCTTCCTCTCCGAGACAGGCCTTTAGGAGAGTCCCACTCAGCTCAGGAGAGCTGACTCCGGCGTTACCGCCCACCCTTGCACCTGCTCTCCTTCCTGTATCCTGTTTGGTGGCATCACCACCCGAGGCAGACATCTGGGAGGCTTCCCACGACTTCATCCCCCACATCCTGTGATTTAAGATCCTATCTTCTCTGCATATCAAATGTTTCCTTTAAAAAACATGTACCTGCTGCCCTAATTTCAAAACCTTTTCATTTTTGACCCACAGTGGCCTTTGAACTGCCTCCAGTTTTGTTCCCCCCAAATTTGCTACCTACACAGTAGCCAAGAAGGTTGTTGGTATTTAAGCCACACAGTATTTTTAGTTTAACCACCTTACACCGTTGCTTTTGATCCTTTCATGGGTCCCCAGGCCAACGGGCGAACGTCAGTAGGACAAGGTGAGGTGCCCTGTGAGTCAGGCCCTCCCTGGACATTGCTGCTGCGTTTGGTGCTGATCCCGCTGTGCCCCGCCCTCGGCCACGCTCTCCTCAGCCGCAGGGATCATCCGTCACCTGGGACGCCTCTTCTGGTGATTTCCTGTGACACTCTGTCTCCGATGTCTCACTGCCACATTTACAACGACCTTTCTCCCAGTACCTCTTGAGTTCTTTGAGGGCAGGTACAGACTGTCCTTTGTATCTCGAGTGCCTATCAGAGGATCTGACAAGTGTTTGGATCAACGATGTGTCTGTATGGTTTGGATTGCTAATAAGAACAAGGGCATATGAAGATTGTACACAGCAGGTAGTTCGAATGTCGTCTTGGTGTTACCTTGGCTTCTCTCATGGGTAGCCACCCCAAGTTGTGAAGGTGACAGGAGTTGAGCAGTTTAAAGCGGCGTGCTCAATATTTAAACCTCCCTTGTTATACACACTGTACAGTATTTCATTTATCTTGAAATTTTAAATACAAGGGAAATGGAAATTCAGGAATCAGAAGAGTGTGGCCTATCAATTGAGCAACATTGGCTTAAATAATTTCATAAAACATGATTGTAAATATTAGGAATTATGGCTGTAGTAAAAATTAACCTTATGCTTTTATAAGCATATTGATATAAACTGTGTGGTCACATTTAGTTTAGAATTGCCACAAAGTAGTGTGAAAATTATCAGGTAGTGAAAATCTTTATCATTTTCTTCATTTAGCACCTATGTACATAAAGTTTTGCCTTCTTACTTTCTGATGATGCTTACAGCAACTCACAGCTCAAAGGGGAGGCTTAGCTTGTTCATCCTCCAAATTTCACAGCTGAGGGAAGTGAAAGACATATACGTAGTTAGCATCAGATCCAGAGCCAGCAGCCAGGCCTCTGTACGGTACGCACAGTCTCCTGCTCATTATTTTCTACGTGATGTGGACAAATCCAGGGAGAAAGACACCAAAACAATGTGTCAGAGTGATGCTGGGAGAATTCACTGATGTCAAAGTTGGTTTCTTCTTTATGTACAAGGTGTCCTGTGATGTGGTTGAGTTCATTAGGAAATAATTAAATAGGAAGATGTTACTTTGAATGATACCTGGTCCAACTACCCCCCCCAAATAAGTTCTTGATATTTTCAGCTAAAAAGTATTGGTTATTAGCAACTATACAATTATCATTCTCTCATTTTAAAACTCTATGTACTAGAACCTCCAACAAATAACATGATCAGCAAAGTATCTGTTAGTGCTGAAAGTAGAAGGGAAGAGTACAGATTGGTAAACCGGTGGGCCTTCAACAACTCTCTGCAAGGCTAATTTGTCACTCTCTCTCTTCTCTGATACATACTGAAATTAGCACATGCAAGTAATTTGGATCATTGTCCAAATTCATGATGTGAAAGGCATTCCACATGCCTCTGCCCCCTGCCCCCCTCCATCTTTTAAAGATGCCTGTGGGCCCTGAAATGTGAATATACATCCAGGATTAGTTTGGCCGTTCACTCACCCTGAGGACCTCCGGTAGGTAACATGCAGTCTTTTCTGGGTAGTCGTGTTAGAGCTTATCTGTGGGAAGGGCAGTGCAATAGAAGTAGCGTTTGATGCCTCAGCTGCCCTGTTCCGCCTTTGCTGAGAGCAGTGGTGCCGACCCAGTGTGCAGGTCAAATGCGGACGAATTGCCCGCCTTGTACAAGGACAGCAGTTATACTTTACGTTGCATTCCCAAAGCAGATTTTTCCTGGTTCGCTATATTTAAACAGAAGTGCTAGCCAGGGCCTTTTTTTTGCTTAATTTTACTGTTCTTTATCACTGCTAGGGAATTAGGTTTCCCAGGTTCCTCTTCAAGATGCAGAGCTTCTTATTGAAAAGCCACATCATATTGTGTGTGCATGTGAGGCGGGGGTGGGGAGAGAGGAAGAATATATGGAGGAATGAGAAAGGGTGGCCAGGAATGAGCTAGAACAGTAACTAGGGCTTTATAGATCCACATTCATGCATTCAGTGAATAATTTAACCACTTGGTACTTAGCCCCAGTGTCTGAGGAGACTGTACAGAGGAGACCCTGCAATCCAGAGGTCATCAGTAGACAGGCAGCAGGAACATGACTCCGGGTAAAAAGGTGTATTGGTGTTTTTGCTAACTGAAGAAATATTTCACCTCTATTGCGAGTCTACCATGCAGCATTTTTGCCTGACAGTCCATGAAAATTACCTGACTGACATCTTGCTGACAGATATGTGAAGATCCCCAGGTTCACAGCAGTTCCATAAAGTTTCGAAATAGTAAATATAGCTCCCTTTTGATCAGGGTTCCTGGCTGGTAGCAGACATTTATTGATTAAGCACTTCTTTCCCAGTGGGGGGCCACGCACGAGTGATACCAGGAAGAGGATGACAGGCAGTGAAACTACTCTCTAGGGTACGATATTGACAGATACATGCCTTCATACACTTGTCCAAACCTACAGAATATGCAACACCAAGACTGAACCCTAATGTAAGCTATGGACTTGGGGTGATAATGACGTGTCTTTAGTTCATCCGTTGTAACCAATAGAGCAGTCTGGTGGGGTATGTTGATAATGGGGGATGCTACACATGTGTGAGGGCAGGGGGTCTGTGGGAAATCTCTGTACCTTCTCAATGTTGGCTGGAAACCCAGAACTGCTCTAAGAGATTAATGTTTTTAAGCAGGGAGATGGATTTGCCTGGAGTTGAAGATTAGAAGTGAAAATCTCAAACATGTCATGTTTTTTGTGGCTCTGCCTGTCTATCCCACAAGCCCCAGATTAGTGTCACCTCCCATGTGACGCTTCACCTGCCTCCCCACCCCCTGGGCCCTGAGGCAGTTAGTCATCCTTCCTGGGAGTGACCTTGCTCTTCTTCCTTCCAAGGAGCCTTTGCCTCATACGGTTATTACATTTCATGAGTGCCTCCCTGGCTTGCCCAGGATTGGGACTGGACCCTGTTTATCATGGTCCAGTGATAAACATGAGAGTGCCCAGCATGGAAAAAATGCACCACGAGTAAGATAAAATCTTGAAACCAGATGAGGTGTAAGAAATTCCACAAAGGAGTGTATTTTCTGTAAACCAATGAAATTTGGACTATCCTTAGATGTTATAAAATATCTTGGGAGACAAAAAAGGCTGAGTCTGAGCCTTAGACTCAAAGTGTTATCTTAGTCATAGAAAACCAGTTTATTGCCTCTGAACTAAGGAAAAGGACGCTCTTACCCAAATCAGCTGGTATTACTTGTGTATACAAATCTACTGAGCAGTGTTCTACTAGTCAGAAATTGGTATCTGATGTAAACACTAAGCATTATTGTTATCAGTTAAGTGATATTTTTAAAATACTGTTTGATAATAGTTTGATAATAGTCTAAAATAGACTACTTTCTTGGGCTTTGCAGAAAATGAAAGGATTTACATAGATATATTTTAAAAGAAAAGCGATTACTGTTTTTATTTGGTGTGGGCTTTTTATTGTTGCTGTTACTATTGTTGGTTTGGGTTGACATGAATCGATTTGGAAATTTGCAATTCAAATTTTGAATTAAAAACATTAGCACTGCTCAGTGGCTCCAAGAGTAGGGAAGGGCTTAGGGGAGATGGTGTTGAAACAGACTCCTAACTGGCACTTGTCCATGTAGTCTAACATCAAAAATGCCTGTGCTAAAACATTTTCAATAAAAAGAACCAGGAGCATTCACGGTGTTGTTTTGATACACAGGGCGTTCGGTGCAAAGCTCACAGCCCTGATATGACAGTGACACTTGGTTTCTCAACCTTACATTCACCTGGTGACAGTAAATGCTGTATGACCGAGGACCTGCACTCCACCCACTGGTTTTTCCAGAATATTTGTAGGACTTTCTCAACAACTAAGCTGCCAACCCAGTTTTGGTATGTAGACCTCCCAGCTAGCTGGAAGCAAAATGTGATTTAAATCACTTTTCTTTGTTGCATAACTGCCAGTTGACCCTGGTACTCAGTTTTAGTTAGTGCCTGTAACCAAAGTTTATCTCATATTCTGATGCAGGGGTGAGGCTTTATTGTAAAAAACGGATGAAGATGCTTAAAAACTGCATTGTCACTGCTTTCTAGACTACCAGCCCTTTAGATCTGTGGATGGATGGATCCCAGTGAATGAGAATATATCTCTCCTGTATACAGGACTCTTATAAATATATGTAAATGTGATACATTTAGAAAACTTTCTTTTTGCCTTCTCCTGGGCTGGTCCTTGCCATAAATTTATTTACAAGTTAATTTATGCAGCAAATATTTTTGAGGACTTTTCCTTCTATACCAAGCTCTGTACTGGTCATTGAAGCACAAGAAATCAGGAGCTTATTTACTGCTCCAGGGTAAGATCGTAAGTGGTTCTGTAGAGGGGAACATGGAGGCTCCAGCACCTTCTAGAAAGGGCTCCTAACTAGACTGGGGGAGAGTTGGTGGGATAACGAGGTGGTGCTCCCGCTGGCCCGTGGGGTGGGCAAGGTGGGATGGGGGGAGAGATGTGTCATAGGCAGGTAGTGTATTTCAATGAAATAAGATCTTACATTGGAAACTACTGGAGCCAATGATTTGAAGAAGAGAAAATGGAGACATGAGCTGAATTATGAACAGTAGTCAGATCTGGAGGACATGTAACATCTAAGGAATATATTTAAAGGGGTTCCGGAAATCTTCCGTCTCTGTGTATCCTTCCCTGCCTAAGAGTGGAATTCCGCATTTAACATTTACTTATCCAATGAATTACCTTCAGAGGGTTAACTAAAAAGAAAAAAATCACACTTATTTTAAGTGATCCCAGTGGTGCTGCTTTCCTTCCTTGATGAACCTGACGAAGTTAGGATCCGTGCTCAGAGGAAAGCCTTTCAGTGGGGTGTTGCAGCAGAAGTGGCTGGTTACCAAAAGGCAATTGGAGTGGGAAGCGAGAAAAGTGCTTCAGTGAGACTTGGGTCCCAAGTGAGACTTGGGTGGGGTGGGGCAGGCCAGCGGGCATGCGCACTAGGCAGGAATTATGTCGTCATCACCCGTGGGATTTAACAACCCTGGCTCTTCATTTCCATTTCCACATGAACAAATACATAAGGGCCCTTTTACCCATCTAACATTCACCTGTAGTCCCCATGTTTTTTTAAAGCACAAGTTTTAATCATATAAATAGTAAATAGAAAGTGGAAAATATGATAGAGCTAATATCAAACCTATCAGTTTTATCAGTAAATGTAAATAGGAATTAATAATCTATCAATAGAAAGATATGATAAGAAATGTTCACTCAGCCAAACCCCATGCAAAACAAAGTGATTCAGGAAGACTAAATAAATAGAAGGTGGACAACATAGATCCTATCAGTTTTATCAGTAAATGTAAATAGGAATTAATAATCTATCAATAGAAAGACATGATAAGAAATGTTCACTCAGCCAAACCCCATGCAAAACAAAGTGATTCAGGAAGACTAAATAAATAGAAGGTGGACAACATAGATCAGACGAATGTAGACCTCACAAGTAGATATGGCAATTTTTTTTCTGAAATCTTAATCTCTCAAGAGATTTCTCGCCAATTCCTGTGGAATATTTGGATCCTCAAATGTCAGGTTACAGGAACGTCTGTGAAATGCCGGTATCGTTTCTGTCACTTCAGCATCAGCTGTGGGTGTGGAGTGACTGCCTTCAGGATGGTGTGTGTGGCCAGGGCTTCTTCACTGTTGAATAAACTGAAATGCCTATCGTTGCCAGAACAGCAGAACACCAAAGTTAAAGTCAGTTGGGATGAAGTTTATTGTTTCCCAATAAAAGTTCAAGTAAGTCAGTAAATAGAAACGTTCTGGTTGTATTTTCAGTTATGGTTCTGAGCCAGTGTTCTTGCCAGAGGTTAGGGGTGAAGACAGTTCTGTCTCCCTGACCTCTGTCCATTTTCTGTAGATGGCTAAGGGAAAATGGGTTGGAAGCTGTCTTGGGTTTGAGGTTTTGCTTTGCCACGTATGTGTGATTTTATTAACTTAACACTCTAGAATTCAGTTTCCTTGTCAGTTTATTTCAAGAATAATTTACTAAGAAGTCTTAAGAGATAAGTATGTAAATGGTTTTTTTTTTGCTTGTGCACTTATGTGTGCCTGGCACATGGTATATTCTTACATTTAAAAACATTGATCTGCTTATATTTATCTCATGGTATACTTTTTTCACACTTTTCTATTGCTGGTAATCTTTGTCTTATCTTTATAGTTTTGTGTACATCAGTCTATGAACCAAAACAGGAGTTTATAAACGTCCTTTACAAACTTAAATGTATTCACGAGAGGCTGTTTTGCCAACACTAGCACACTTGACTTTTATGAAATCAATAAATATAGTTCTTGCTTTTGAATTTAGTTTTTCTAACACAACACTGTCTCTGTATTGCATGCTCTGTGTGGGGGAGGGGCAGTGGTGTGTGCTTGTGGAAGCGTGTTACTACAACTAGTCTTTCCATGGTACCAGAAAGATAACCTTGACCAGAGTACACCTTGAAGTCAGAGGTGGCAGGGGCTTCTGCTGTGGTATTTCAGGAAGTGAAAGGAAGTCACCTGAGCCTCTTTAAAAGGACCTTCTCTTCTGGATGTTGATGACTGAAAGTCTACAGTCAATTTAACCTCTTGGTATTGATTTTATTTTAAGTAAACAGAGTAGTACATTTTATAAACTCTACTAGGAAATGAAAACAGTTTACAAAGTTTTCTAAATTAATTGACTTAAACAGGATACTGGGAAATAATAAAATACTGATATAAAGATTTGCAGAGAATGTCTTCATTCCACTTTTCTTTTTTGGGAGGGCAGGAAGGCAAATTTCCAAACACTTTTGTTTGAAATTAATTTTCTACCTAAAATCACAACTTAAAGAGAGTTGGCCTGTGTACCCAAATGAATTCGTGGTTAATCAGACTGTTAAAAGTTAATAAGATCCAATTGTTCAAAAGTAACATTTTAGTTGATTCTTCCTTCTTAATTTCATTGACAGGGAACAAAATATCCAAAATACTTAAATTCAATTTTGTGATATTATTCTAGTTTTGACTTTTTTTTTTTTTTTTGCAGTAGATTTGCCTCCCTCACCATGCTTGACTGGTTCTAAAATAGCAAGAGTCCTTAGGTTCATGCCAACAAAAGTAGGTCAGGTGTATGTGGTTGGAGGTGGGGGAAGGTGAGGAGCCAGTCTCAGACTCCAGGATTGTCTGCAAGTGATGGCGGAAGCATACTGTGTACGCACGTGTCCCTGTGTGGGGCGGTGAAGGTGGTGGTGGTAGTGACCGCGGGGGAGAAACTAAACCCCATCTGCCTAAGAAGACTCTACAGCAGTGTTGCTTGATTGTCTTACAGTTGCATGACAGGATCTAACCATTAGATAAAAATCAGAAGTCTGGCATCTGTGAGAGTTATAGTATTTTAAAAGGAATAGTAGGTGGAAATACAGTTCCACCTAACTGGAAATGCTGCCGCAATAACTGTTTCTATATAAAGTCGGAAACAAAGGGAGACGTCTGATTGAATGTACAGAATCAGCACAAGTGCTCAGTGTTTGCTCTCTCTCTCTCCTCGAACCTGGGGAAATGAAGTGAAGGAACAAATGGGGATAGACCATTAAGAACAAAGGGAAGAGACAATAAGAAGACAGAAAAATGAAAGATATTAACAAATCTCTGGAGTAAATTATGGAAATTTCACCCAGAATCTATCAAATTTCAGCAGAATGGAGCCATAGCGAGGATGACATGCCAGCGTGTACTAAAACCAGGAGTTCTGTGGAAGACAGAACACTCACTATTACCCCCAGAAGCCTCCCCCGCTTGGCTTTGGGGTGTTAGCTCATCAGGTGTGACTCTTCCAGGTGGGAAGATTCTTTTTTGGGAAAGTGACCCCCCAAAAGGTCTATAGATATTAATATTTGGGGGTCCCCTAATGAAATAGTAGGCTCCCCAGCTGATCCCCCTTCAGTGAAATCACCATCAGCAAGCCCATGCCTGCACACAAAACTCACCCACGTTTCAGTGCCGCCCTCGCAGATAAGAACTGGCAACCGGGTTTGCGAGAACTGCCTGCAACATGGCCCTCCAGAGCAAACCACACGCCAGGAAAAAGAATCTTGGCCAAAATGCCATCCAGAAATCAGAGGAAAATTTCTCTGATTGCCTGAAAGACATAAGAGGGTAGAGGATATTAAACAAAAACAGAGGGTTTTTTTGTTTTGTTCATTTGTTTTCTAGAAGCAGAGGAAGCAAGCTCTTCTTTTGGAAATTAAACATAGTTCAAAAATAAATGATTGGAATGATTGGATAGCTAAAGATGAGGAACTTTTCAAGAAAGTGAATTTTCTAAAAGAGAGGAGTATAGGCAAGAAGAGAAACCAATGAGAGAGTATCTCCATGAGTCTCGGTGTCAGAGTGATAGGTTCCTTTTCCTCCAGAAGACGAATGCAGGGGAGTGACCGTCAGCATCTTTTGTTGTTGTGAACGGGGACCTGATTATTACCTTATGTGTTTGTCCATATTGAGGGGAGTGTTATGTTTTGGATTCACAAAAATTACTGAGAGTCACCTAAAAACACAAAGCAACTATAGAGGTGAGGCAGTTATTTACCCTGAGGGAAAAAAAAAAGATGAAATGTTGCACAGGAAATGTTACATAATCCATTTGGCACCACTGTGAACTGATACAGAAACATTGAATATTGATTATAATCCCCAAACTGTCATGGAACCAAGTTGGAAGGACTGGGGAGAATGGCAGGAGTGCAGGTGGTTCAACAAAAGCCTCCTTCCTGTCTGCCAGGAAATCAGATGATGCACACGAGCCTGGGGAGCAGGGAGCAGGGTGGAAGGTGTGGGGCAGGGGCTGCTTTTTCTCATTATGAGGCACTTAGTACCCTCAGACTGTTTAAACTGAAACTATGGGCATGTTTTACTTTGGTTAAAAATTAAAGCAGAAAGCGAAGGTTTTTTGTTTGGTTTGGTTTTTGTTTTTGTTTTACAAAGCCTGCCACATGCCATTTTGAAACAACATATCAGTGTCTGAGGGATGTGACCTCAGGGCATAGCTGGGCAGATTGAAGATGGCTCTCTGGTTCTTCCCAGGTCTGGCCTCATGGGCTTGCACCCAGGTGGTCACAGAGCCATCTCCCTACCCCCACCACCAGGTTTCATGCTCTGCCACTGCCGTTTTGAAATTCCTAATTATTTGGGAACAAGAGGCCCCACTTTTTTATTTTGCACTGGGCCCTGCAAATTATGTAGCCAGACCTGCTTTTAATAGATACACTGTTTTGGATTCTGGCCTGACTGTGGTTGCTTTTACTCCCTTCAACCCTGACCTTCTGCTGGCCTCTTGTTTTCACCACCCAGACATTGCTTACAGCCACGAGGGTTAGAGTAAACTGATATTTCTCACAAGGGCATTTGGAAGTCATATATTCCATGCCACCCCAGAAAACTGTTCTGGTGTCCTATTGATTTTTTGTCCTTTTAAAGAAGACATTTGACACCAGAAGTTCTCTTTTAAAAACAGACTTTACTCTTTAAAGGAGTTTTAAAGTTTGCAGCAACATTGAGGGAATGTAAAGAGGTTTTCCGTACACTCCCTGCTGCCGCACACGTACAGCCTTCCCATTACCAGTATCCCCCCGAGTGGCACGTGTTACAATTGATGAACCTACTCAATGACATCATTATCACCCAGAGTCCGTAGTTTACATTAGGGTTCACTCTTGATGTTTGCCTTAATCCATTCTGGCAGCTACAGAATAGCATAGACTGGGGACTTATAAACCACACAAATTTATTTCATAGCTCTGGAGGTTGGCAAGTCCAAGGTGAAGGTATCGGCAGATTCAGTGTCTGGTGAGAGCTTGTTTCTCATCTTCTCCCCATGTCTTCATGTCTGAAAGGGGAAGGGAGCTCTTAGATCTCTTTTATTAGGGCACTAGAGCCCCATTCTCAAGGGTGCCACTTTAAGGTCTAATTACTTTCCAAAGATCCCACTTCCCAATATCATCCCACTGGGATTAGGTTTCAACATAGGAATTTGCAGGGGGATTCAGTTTGTGCTCCACTCATTTATCCCTCCCTCTCCCTGGCCCCTGGTTACTTTTCATTCCAAACTATGTACTGTGTTAAATGGTTTTCCCAGGAAAGAATATCAGTGCTCCACACGGAGAAGTGGAAAGTCTAAGTCTGCCCACCACTTCTGGAGGAGGAAGTGTATGGTGTCCCTGAGGTGAGAAAGGACCTTAGCCTCGCTTGACCTCCTGTAATGAGCAGCGCCCTCTGCAGGCAGTTGTTATTCCCTGGCTCTCCACTACTTGGCAGTTCGTGCTTCCCACCTACATTACTGCAAAGGCCAGCTTTGGGAAGCATGCACCTGTCGTGCTCTCTGGAAGTGTCCCCTCTGTCCCCTTCCTCCATGGACCCATTGAACCTGTTAAAACTCTGCCACATGTGTAGGGGCAGGTGCCATTTACATTTAGTGGTAGGAGCTAGGCTGAATGTGTCATGTGTATACAGAAGGTTGGGGTAGACAGTGCCAACTGAGGAATGATGGCTTGTCACCCTAAAGTGAATAGGCAGGTTTTCCTCTTTGGTTAGTAAATTGGTTTTAAAGTCTGTTAGCAAAGAGGAGCATTAGGAATGTCCAGGGCGGTGACAGTGTCATAGTGGTCATCATACAGTCCCCAGATTGATGCATTTGAAAGACACAGCCAATTTAGATCTATGTGTCCCACTGTATTTCTGAAAAGAAGGTGTTACTTATCATTACATCTTATTTATTCATTAAAATTACTGCATTCTACAGATAGCTGTGCTTAGTATAAGGAAATATTTGTGACTTGTGGCTTAGATGAATTTTTTTTACATTTTGGATAAAAGAAGTTTTGCTGGGGTGAAAGTTCCCGTGGCCGGTGACATTAACTCAGGCACGTGTTAGTGGAGTGCTAGGCAAAGCTGATGAAACATTTGCAGGCCCTCCCTTTTCCCAGTCTGCGGTGGTCTCCTTGATACCCCCCAGGTCACATGCTCGACACCAGACATGCAGGGCTGAGCAAGGCGAAGTCAGTCTCTGCCGTTGGGCCACTCACAGTCCAGGGAGGAGAGACATTGGTCCAGATACACATTGAGATAAAGGCCATGAATGAACAGTTCAAGGTGTCTTGAGTTGGAAAGGGAGAGCTAATTTGGGTTGAGTTCAGGAAGAACCTTTTTGAGGAAGTGACTTGTGAGCTGAAACCTGAACGAGTTAGGGAAAAGAGTTGCTGGCACAGGGAACAGAGTGTGCAGAGGACTTTGAAGCAAGAACAAGCTCCTTGTATGAAGGAGTCCAGAGAGTCTGCGTCCCTGGGGCTTGGGACGGAAGGAGGAGAGGGGTGTGCGTGGGGTTGAACTGCAGAGGCAGCCAGGACAAAAACTGCACTGAGGTTTTTATTTTTAAATTATAAAAGTCACTGTTAATACAGGAAGAAGAGATTTAAATAGCAAAACTACTAGCCTTAGATCTTCAAATATTATCTTAATGACGGTTCTCTTAGGAGTTAGTTTTCACACCTTAAGGGGGATTTTTGACTCAGTTAGATAAGGGTTTAAATCCTGGTTTTGCCTTTGCTGGCCCTTGAGCCAGAGGGCTTAGCCCGGCTAGCCTGTATTTCTTATAAAATTGGCAAGATAATACTAAGTTACCATACTGAAGACTGAAAGACATATGTAAGACATTTGTGTGGTATCTGACATCCAGTGAGTTCTCTTAGATGGTGGTGGGAATAATAGCAGTCAACTCATTATGTATTTGAGGCACTTAAACAAGTATAAGTGGGCAGAAGAGCAGAGTAATAAATAAACTGTCTAGTCATTAAGTAGGAAAGGGATAAAATAAGAGTATTTTGATTCCAAGAATCAAAGAGAAGAGCCAAGAAAAAATAAATTGACTTGTCTATGTGGTGGGAAAACTCAGAAAGCTGAGCAGTGAATCATTCCGCTCCTTTCCTCCTGGGCGTTTTTACTTTGTGGAACTTTAAAGTTAAACAGCTTACATGTAAGTTTAGAAAGCAAACATGGGAGATTGGTGTGAATGGCCCATCGACATATTTGAAAACCCCTGACATATAATTATCAGAGCATTTTCAATGACTCATTTTCTCAAGGAAGAGTTTTTGGAGACCATAACTTTTTTTCGAAACAGGAAAATATTGCAAACCTGACCTGCTTCGTGGTGATTCATTGTTTTCCCATTTTGCTCCTTAAAACAAACCAAGAAGCCAGATGTTTGGTTGCCTAAGATGAGCGCCTTTTCCTTAGAAATCCTGAATGAAAGAAGAAGTACTTCTCTAGAATGGCGAGGCCTGTGTAGAGGTAATTGTGACCTGAGCCAGGGAGAAGAATGTGGTTGTGAGAATGTCACCCCTGGCAACGGAGAGCACTTCCAGATACATTCATTTTTTCAAATGAGGGTCCTCCAGTAATAAGTGGGGGGCGGATTTTCCTGGTCACTGGACTGGGTATCCTTTTTTCAGCAGTTGTGCAGACCTAAGTCATACTCAGTTTGGTAGGCTTACAGCCTTTTGATTACTTCTGTTTGCTTAGAAACCCTCCATTTTGTACAGTATCCTTTTTTTTTTTTTTTTACCTGTTAACACACTCATCTTTGTCCTCCCTGTGAATTTGAAAGAACCTAAGGATGGCAAGATACTAGGGGAAAGGCCTTTATTCCCCCATATTTATAAGCATCAGGAGAAAACCATAAGTTTTCATTGTCATTATTTAAAAAGATAAAAATGAAATAAGGAATTCTAATGTGTTTGCCTGTTTCTTGAACACTCCCCCAAGTACTGGTAGTGGTTGGAATGTTGAGCGTAAACGTGAGTTCAGACTTGAGACTAAAGCTCGCAGTTTTGACCACTGTCCTTTCTGTTCTTGATTTTTTTAAGTACAGTGTTTGATTAATTATCATAAATAAAAATCTAGGTAAAGTAGCCATAATCTTAAATTTAGCCATATCTAAAATTTATCTATTTCAAAGATGCAAACTAAAGAAACTTTTATTTATTCAAAGGTACTAGTCCAGGAGACATCGCTTTGTTCTTCGTCAAAAGATTCTGGTCTTGATCATTTTTTTAAGGAATTAAACGTAGATTTGTAAAATTGTGTAACTGCTAGACAGTTTTGCAGAAAGTTTAATATTGTCATAATTAGATATGTGCTCTTTCATATCAATAGTGATCCTTAGACTATTTTCTCTTAAAGTTTTCTTCTTCCATCTCTGACTCCCAGTTTTTCTTACCAGCCTATAAAAACAATTTTGGTTGTGGACACAATGATCTCTGGGGTAAGTTTATCATCAGGCAAATACAGTAGCTTTTCCTGTCCCTCCCTCCTGTGACTTAGGGTTTCTCCCGAAACATTTAAACATAGTTAGTGAAACACTGGAGGGAGGTCGTGGGACTGGCATTCCAATTATTGCTCTGCTGTGTGACCTCGGGCAGATCATTTACCCTCTCTGGGCCAGGTTTAACCAGCGAGGTGAGGGAGTTGGACTCGGCTGTCCGAGGTCTCTTCTGTGCCATTCCGGGATGATCCGAACGTCAGAACATCAATCCTGAATGTCTCCATAATTGAGAGAATTATGGTTTGTTTCTCTGTTAGCAATAATGTGTTACTAAAGTTTTAAATTGGTATTATAGAGACAAAAGAAACAAGTTTTCAAGTGGAGGTAGTGTCCACGGCAATTATAGTTAATTTTGGACCCTGCCACATGAAAACAGAAGTTCTTGCAGCCATAGCTGTCTCTCCCTTGTCTTAACATTCATTCAGTCATGTAACCTATTTACTGGTCTCTGTGCTGGGTACCAGATACTCTTTTAGGCACCAAAAGAGAATGTTTTCTATAATACGGTTATCTTAAACTTGGCAACTCAGTATAGTTTAACAATTTTTTTCATACTATCAAACTGAACTATTAATATTTAGAAGTGCACACAAAATCTATGAAACTGATATAACCTTCCCTAATTTTGTTTTGCTTATATTGTTAAATACTATTTTCACCACTAATAGAGATTTCAATAGAGGGGTCACAACACATGAATATGCCATAGAAAAGGCACAGCCTCTGGTACTGAATTATTCTTTCATGCCCACTGAACCCTTACATGCTAGTGAACTTGTCAGTGTAGGTTCTCGAGGTGATTCACACATCATGTGTGTCACCCGTGGCTCCATTGGCCTCACTACTATTCATCAGTTTCATAACATGTACCACATAGGACATTTTTTATTTGTAATCATTCATTTCTAATCAATTTATTAATAAAGAAGCTTTCCAAGGACAAAACTTTGTTTTCTTGCCTGCTGAGAATTCCTTCCTCCCCTCACTCCTTTATTCCATTTACAAGTTCCACTATGTCCCCAGGTTAATTTGTCTCCAGCCCTGTAATAGCTCTAAGTCATAAAGATCCAGGGTCCCTTGGCCAGCATTTGTGCACATTGATAGAATAGCATGGAATCATTTCATATTCAGAAGGTGCCTTAGAATCCACGGGCCAAAAGTGGTGTGATTTCAATGTAGCCAAATTGATTAAGTAACCATTTTTTCCTTCCTTTGCCTTATTATCCTTCATCTGCTGGTAAACTTTATGTAAAACCTAATGTAATTCAGAAGTTAATGCCTAGAAAGAAGATCCTGATGCAAGTAAAGCAAGAAATTCAATACATTATGCCAGTTACTTGAGAACTTATCAAAGCGTGACAAATTCTTTTGAGTCTTAGAGTTGGGCCAAGGTCAGAAAAGTTGGCCTTGCACAAATGAAATAGCTATTATGTAAATAAATAGCGGTGCTCAGAGGCCAGCCAGAAGTCGGGGAGATCCCTCCTTTATGTGGCAGTATTGTCACTAAGAAATCAAAGTAGCATTTGGGACTCTTCCGACCCAACACTTCTGTAGCTCCTACACTGCAAAAATACCTTGAACACAGTTGGCTTTCAAAAGGTATTGGTTGAAAAAAAAATAATGCTTCCGACTTCATTAACATCTGTTTAGAACTTTTTTGCATATTACTTAATGTGGGAACCTTTGAAAATATTAATTTAACATTAACGGAATAAAAGTCAGCAGAAAAAAAGATGTTCGTACGGGTTCTCATTGTAAATAGAAAATCAGTGTAACTTTTATTTCCATAATAATAGCTGACTCTTAAACATTCAGTAATCTGTCAAAAGCCTCAGATGATCTAATTGGGGTTTGGAAATTTAGAGTTGAGTGATTTATTATGAGTTGGTCTCTTACAAATAAACAAAATTAATTGAACTCTTTTGCTTTGTTCTTTATATTCTAAGCACCTTCGTGTTCTCAATTTATACCACTTAACTTAAGCAGCTCCGGAAGGAAGGTAACTGGGAACTGCCCTGGCCCCTGGCCCCTGCTAGGGTCCTTCCTCTTCCACAGACCCCAGACCCTCTTAAATTTTGGAGTTCTCTCTCTTGCACCCCCATCCTTCCAATCCTTCTTCCATGAAGATTCTTGCTTTCCCTCATGCTCATGCACGTCCACAAGTCTGATCTTTTCAATCTGATCCTGGGGAAAGAGAAGGGAGATCCACAGGTAGGAGGCGGGAGGTAAACTTGGACTGAACGCCAGCCTTCACTAACCTACCCCTATCCCCGGCCCTCCCCTGTCTATTCCACTTCCACTTTCCACTCCATCTCACCTCCACCTGGTTACCCCCCATCTCCTGCAATGTTCCCATGCAGCTTGTCACCCCCCAAACCCCCAATTCTGTCTCTCATCTCCTGAAACTATGGCTCCCTTAGAGGCCACTCCTCAGCCCTAGGTCATGGAGTGTGTCCCCCAAATCCTTCATCAGTGACTGGCACGGAAAGGCTTCTGGGAGCCTCGCAGTGGGGATGGGACTCTCACTCACCGCTGGCCGGCAGCAGGGGTGGAGGGCGGCCCGGGGTACGGCTTCCCAGTGTGCTGTAGAGCTTTTGGTGCTCTCTTGGTGTTGACTGTTTTCAATAAGATTTTGTGTGCCGATCTGGCAACCTGATCCTCCATCGTAATCTTGTTTTCTAGGGAAGACATTAAAGTTTTGAGGCACGGACTGATAAACTTTGGAATACTGTATGTTTGTAACCTAGGGCCTACCTGTTTTCTGAGAAGGATGTATCTTGCAGCTGCTCCAAAGGCCTTTAGGACTGAGAAAGAACAGGTTGTCGTTTTTTGTCTTAACATTGGGACTTTTTAGCTCTCAGAACACTTTTTAGTCATTTTAATTTATATTACTTTTCCAGGTAAATTTGAGCATTTTCGACATCATGCATTTGCACAGAAAAATATGTATTTTAGATACATTAATTCCATAAATCTACATATCAACAGCTGTGTACCTACACTGAAGAAAGATTCCTTTTCACACACATTTTTTTACGGCATGGAAACCAATATTTTAATCCATCGTTTCAAAGAATGTTCTGAGAATTTTAATGTAGGGCTGTTAGTCAGACAAACTGTGGTATCGCGTCATGGCAGGCATTATTTTTTGTGTGTTAGTGATATTTTATTACTCAAGTAAGAAACCTGAAAAAAAGAGAGAAGGTATTGTTTTAGAAACACAGTTTTGCTTTTCAGATTATTACTTAGAGTATTTGTTAACCAGGTTTCCGGGACATTGAATGTTTAAGGTCACCCTTAAACCTAATTATCTCCACATTTCTCTTGCTTAAACTGCGCTAAGGAAAGTATGGGTTCGGGAACTTGGTTGAGCTGTGAAAACCTGTGTCGTGTGGGCCCTTGTTTTCTCGCTTGCATGAGTAGTTTTACATGCTTCTTCTCTGCTGATAAATTTGAGTCAGGTTAATGAGTAATACATCTAAACATGGCCTTTTAAAACCATCAGAGGGCTGAGGAAGTAAATGCATAATTGTGATTTAAAAGGATGTGTGACTAAGGCACTCAGATGCATCTCGTGTGGTACATGGGTACTCCCTGCTGGTTTAACGCAGTTAAATGAAAGCTACTTTCTACGTACACTAAAATAGCATTGTTGATTACTTTAAACATTTTTTAATGACATAAGGAAATGCAACAGTGACTCATAAAAATTAACAGCTGAAAAGACAGAAGAACTGGAAGTTTAACCAAAGGACCAAGAAATTGATTTAAGATACATGTCCCCAGATAAATAATTGTGTCAACTTTCTCACAAACTAGTTTGCTCATGTTTGTTCTCTTTCCGGTTAAAAGTAGGCACACCATTCAAAAACATAGTACATTTATCAAAAAGTAGAAACTTACCTAATAAATGGCAATTTTATTAAAACATCATGCTTTACATTCCTGATATGCCATAAAACTTAATGTGGAACAGAAATGTAAAACCTTGACCAGTTGGTTTTATGTGTATTTTGAAACCAGAAGGCCATCGCTCAGTTTGTTTTTACATTATGAACTTCGATGTTTTTATAACTCACATAATCTTTTTACTACGTAGAAATGAAAACTCTTCCATTTACAGCTTGCTAAATAATGAAGGACGAACATCCAGATATGAACTTTAAAAAGTGATCCATAACCTATAAGTTGACCTGACATGTAAAGCTGTTTTTAAAACTGCATTTCAAAACTGTCTTCAAATTTCTTACAGAAAAGGAGTCTTTAGTTTAAATCAGTATTGGCTGGACCACTTGTGTAGCTGGAAATACTGACATCCACAAGTTTGAATAGAAATGTTTATCCTTCCTTATATCTAATTTAAATCTTTAGGTCCATATTTAATATCTTAAAAGACCCTGACTCTATTTTTAAAGGAATTGGGGCAGAAATATACTAATATCACCAAAAACACCTAATCAGTGAATTATAATAGTAGTTCTATTGAGGTTGAACGGTTATGGGTTATTTTATTTCTTACTTACCAAACTGTAAAGTGGCTATATGACTTTCATAAATAGACTTTTTAATGTCTCCCTGTGTATGTATATTTAGAGAGAAGAGAGGCTCTGAATGACTCATTCTGAAAGGAAGGGGACAGTTTTCAACTTTTCAAATAGCTTTTTCTCTTCCTCTTCCTATTTCTTCACTGAAACTTGTCAGTTTCTATACATAAGTGCCCCCTTTCTTTTAACTGTCTCTGCTTGTGGCCAAGGTATAAATCAGAAAGCCCAAGTTTCTCCCGCTTCATAAACAAGACTCGGTCTGCTTCAGACACTTGGAGCCACACCAAAGCTGTCATGATGATGTCAGTTTACCAGGAATGTTCAGATTTCTCATGCTGTGGTCCACATTCCCTGGACTCGAGCAAATGTCCTTATAGAGCTCATTGAAGTTTTAGGGTTGGATTTAAAAAGCATGCCTTGTTTTCTTTACTTTATGCTACCTTTTCAAAATCAAGGGTCCATTTTAAACAGCGTTAACAGTTTAAAAGCCCACCTGATACAATTTGTATTTGTCAATTAAGGAAATATAGAATGACCAAAAGCTTATCAGGTAATGAAATCAGTAAGATTTGTTAAGTCTAATAAATAGAAATTTTATTAGTTTAGTATTCCCTAATTCAACAAGTGTTCATTTTATTTTATATCTACATTATAATATGTTCATTGTAATATATTGTTTTATTGAATTTTACGTTATTACCAGTAACAATGGCACCTACCTATTTGTGGGGAAAAAATACTTATATGTAGGAGATGTTATACACTGTACAGAATTCTCACATGTCTCAAAATACTACTTAGTTTTTGGAAACCACTGTGCTACACATAATGATTTCTAATTATTTTTTCACATATTTTTTATTGTTGTTCAAGTACAGTTGTCTGCATTTCCCCCCACCCCCACTCCCCCAGCCAACCTGTCCCCATTTCCTGCCCCTTGATTATACCCACCTTTGGTTTTGTCCATATATCCTTAATGCATGTTTTATTTAATAAATTATTTTGGACTATGAGCAGTAAATATTAGAAAAACCTGGTTTTTCTAAACATTCCAGGTTTTAAAGATTATTCAGAAACATAGTTACTGCTGAAGAGGGTATTTTAACTTCACGTATTCCCGTTCTGGTAAATTTAATGGATTTCTCTTTTATGGAGAAGTTACGAGGTCCATGAACAGTTCAGTCTTTCCAACATTTAAAATATATTTAAGGTCAGTTTTATAGACTGACAGATAAAGTTTTAAAATAAACCCTGTTCTAGTTCATATCTGCTACTTTGGACCTGGTTATTCCCAAGTATCCAAAGCAATCTGCACAGCTTTCGTTCTGATGACCCTTGAAGAACAAATAGTCCGGAATTTTACAGGTAGAAGAATAGATCATTGAAATAATTCTGGACAGTTTAACCACATGTTAGGAAAATTGGACTAAACATGATAAAAATTTTAAAGACTTTATTTATTTATTTTCAGAGAGAGGGGAAGGGAGGGAGAAACATCAGTGTGTGGTTGCCTCTCATGTGGCCCCCACTGGAGACCTGGCCCACAACCCAGGCGTGTACCCTGCCTGGGAACTGAACCCACGACACTTTGGTTCACAGCCCATGCTCAATCCATTGAGCTACATCAGCCAGGGCCTAAACTTGATAAATTTTGAAAACTATGCTTGTCCTCAGACAGAATTTTTTGTAAATGCAAAGCAGATAGGAGTGCGTTTACATGGGTTTTTAAAATGTACATTAATGTCCTAATTAACCTAAAAAATAAAATGTCAGTTAATAGTTATTTATTCCTTAAATATATTTCATTCTTTAATATCTCCTCAAATTTCAATTGGTAAATTATATATTTAGAATGTAGGAAAAGGGGATTTTCTTTATATTAACTTTCAAACTGAGCTCTGGTTGATTTTCTAGGCTGATGCTGGATATTGCCTGCTTTTCATTTCTCTTATGATAACGTGAGGTATAAATAATTTTCTTGTAGTCAGCAAATTTCAATACATTCAAAATAATAGAACTTCCTGAGGTAGATTCTAGCCCAAACTAAGAGCCATATTGTCCATCATAGGCACAAACGGGGCCCTCTGCCTTTCTTCTCTTCGAGTGATGTAATGTAGCCTTTTGATAATTTCTAGAGCACTCCCTCGTGAATTTTTACAAAAGTTTTAAAACAAGTTTAAACGGGGCAAATGAAAATCTACTTTGAATACAGAGGTTTTTAAATCTCTTATTTCAAGAAATGTTTCCAGATTCCAAAAGGAGTTTTCAGATTAGCAGACCTCAACCCATGCTTCCACCTATGCTTCATTCCTGTCTTGTCTTAGAATTCCTCATCATGGCATCATGGTCTCTAGAATTTCAAGAGTGAATTTGCAGAGCTACAAAGGGACCCGAAGTTCAGCTGTGTCAGACTTCCAGATCCTGCCTTCCCAAAAGGAATGCCTGACAGTGACAGATCAAAATTGGTGAATTGCTCAAGGTGTATGTATACAGTGGAATACCACAGAGGTCCTCAAACAAACGAGGTCATTACCTGGCGTGAGAGGATAGCCGAGATAGGTGTCTAGTAAGCCACACACTTTCTTGTGCTCTTAAATATTACTACCGTCTATCTGTGGACCAGGGTTGTCTTAAAAACCCTGTGTGCTTACTCCCTTTTCCTACTTCTATATATTGCACATAATACGTATTTTTAATTGACACTGATTGGGGTTTTTCCTGTAATTTTGAGTTAAAGTAGTTGTTCTTTGACTGTTCGGTGCATCCTGTGGCACTGCCTAAAGGGGAAGATTCTGTCTCAAGGAGTCTTCCCAAATTGACGCAAACTCACTATCTATTATCTAATGGATACACTTCTCTTGGTTCACCTTTGAAAGGGTTGTTTTTCAAAGGTCGGTTCCTTTTAATATTGTGCATCTCCATATTTTCCGCATGAGCTCCCTCTTGTTTCTTTTGTTCACCAGCACCCACTGGAGCACCCAGGGACCCTCGCTGAGCAGGGACAGGGCCCCTCCCTGGGCTATAGGCCCTTAATGTCCTTGGTACTCAACTTCAATTTTTTTATTCTCACAACTATTTTTGTATCTTTAACTGTCTTAAAAATCTCTTCTTTTTTCATTGTTGTTTGCACATGGCTTGCAGTTGGAGACACACTGTATGTGTATTTCCACCAATTAAGGCCTCCAACTTGGATCTCATAGGACAGGTTTATATTCAGACCTCTCCAGACAGAAACAGAGGTGAACAAAGCTGAGATGGAGACTGAAGTGAACGGAGCTGGTGTGGACACCACGTCTCCTCTCTTCTCTTTAACTCTGGTTACAGCCTCCTTCCCTTTTGTGAGAAGGTCTTTTTAGATCCACTGCCTTCTGCAAGGCTTTTTGTCCCCTCAAGTCCAACATTCTGCCAATGTTAAGTCTGTGTTTTCAGAAGCTTGTGAAAAGTTCTTGAGTCAGGTGCTGTTAAGTTCTTCAAAACCAGTGATTTCACTTCTCAACATCTGAAACACAACCAGGAGTAATAAGTCGATCAGTTTTCTGGTTTCCATAACATTAATGCACTAGAAAAATTAGCAGAACTATAAACCACTTGCTCTCCTGCCCCCATTGGAGAGCCCAAATCCTTTTTCATTGTGCTGGAGTTTAGGTTTTATACGTGGTCAGAAGCAAAGGGTCCATCAGGCAGGGCGTGGACACATTTCTCATGTGTCAGGTTACCTCTGACAATATCTGTCTCTTTGTAATAGGATTTGCATTATATTAATGAAACATTTGTAGACTCCCTGAAAGAATTCTCAGAAAAGGATGGTCCGTTTGTATGGGGAGATCTAAGCCAGTTAAGTCAATAACTTTATTTTGTGTGAGGGTTCCCCTAAATTGTTACATCTGAAATTCTATACTTTCCTGACTTTCTTTTTCAGTTATGTTTAAATTAAGTAATATGTTGATTCTGATATTGTAGTCAGCTTTTAATGAACATGGCAATTTATGTGGGGACTGTCAAACTGTAACCTGAGTCCGAGTTAAAAATGAAACCAGCCAATGTGTAGTATGAAATAGGCTTAATATCGATGGAAATCAAGTGCAGTGCTTACACCATGGAGAGGATTAACCACTTCCCCACAGGTGATCTGCTTTCGGCCAGCTGGACCCTCCCTCTGACTGCTGGGTCAAGGATGCCATCACCTCCTGGTTCCCAGACCCAAGACAAGTTCCCCCAGTGTCCTTGTCACTAAGTTGGCAGTGTGAATCCCAGCCAGAAATTCACCTGTTACTTTTCCTCCTGAGCGTCCAATTAGCATATGCTCATTCCAGTAAATTTAAACCAGAAACTGCCATTGCCTGTGCTCATTGCGAGTTTCACCAAAGTAGCATTGCCTTAGCAAGGTAGTAGTGAGAAGACTTCCTAAAGGTTCTCCTATTTTTTTAGTCCACTCACAGAACTCGATATAGATTAAAATGGAATTGATTTATGCTTTATCTTTTTCCATATATTTTTTGTTCTGCTAAATTTATCATTAGATGATATTTGTAATGATCAGTTTTTTTTAATTGCCAGATTTTAGTGTTGGTTTGGAATTTAGCAGTTGCATTAGATGAAATACGGTTGCTGGAGAAGACCCCCCATCCATGGCAGTAATACTGGATTCCTAACAATGGTCTCCTGGGCACACATCTCACTCACTCGTCATTTTAACCTTTTCACAGATGCCCGGATTTTATCATTCTTCTTTCCCTGGATGGTAGAGAGTTAACTGTATTTGGTATGGATATATTTGATTTGCTCGTACCTTTTACTTTTCTTGTTTGCTCATAGATTATAGACTATGTTATTGTATTTGCTAGTTCTCTGAGCTGTCACTTTATTACTACAGATTTATGTGTAAGTACATGCATGTGTTTTATCAGCAGGTAGTGTTTTATTTTGAAAATGGTTTTTGTATCAGAAATTCTTAAGCTTAGTTTTTGCCCATATAACTTGATTTCCAAAACAAATAATTAGATAACTGGGCATTTCTAGATATAGTAAATTGCTGTTTACTCAGCACAGTGAGTCGGTCTTTTTCTCCCATTTGGCATGATTAGGTATAGCCATCGATAATTTCTGTGAGGAAGCCAGCAGTACAGGACCAGGTTTCAGGAATACAGCCAACCTAAGTCCAGTTGGATATCTGGGTCTGAAAAAAGATCAAATTCAAAAGAAACGGTCTGACAGATGGGGTCTGGAGGGGGGTCGGGGGAGGCAACACAGTCGCGCAAATATAATACAGAGGTGATATTAATATCATTTACCAAGCTGGGCATTTCCAAGACTTCCTCCACGGTAGGATGTGAGAAGACCAGAGCAGGATGTACACAGGCCCCTGGAGATCTGAGCCTTGGCAGAAACAGAGCAGAAAAATCCAGAGACTGCCTGTCTGCCTGGGACGTGACTGGAAACACCCCCTGCCCAGTGCTTGAGGCGCATGGGCACCAGGCAGCAGCCCTGGGTATTTAGGCATTGGGCAGAAGTGCTGGGAGTGGGAGGTGTCTGTGAATATCCTTGACTGCTGCCCTCAGCAGGCTGCCAGGAGGTGGGTGGCTTGCGGACACTTGGATGTGCATCTGACTGCTGAGATGGGTCAAGACAGCGCTAAAGATGGCAGCCACTGTTACTGTATGAAGATGATATAAACACATGTGAGGCAAACAGTAATGTTATAATAAAATACATAGTCATCTGTAACGGATTTGTTGTATGAAGTCCAGGTTTGGATTTGGTTTGGTTTTCTTTTAATTAGCTTGAGTTAACAGTGCTCTTGTGAAAAATTCTAAAAGTCATATGGAACCACAAAGGACCATGAAAAGCCAAATCAATCTCAAGAAGAAAGAACAATGCTTGAGGTATCATATGCTCTGATTTCAAAATATACTGCAAAGTTGCCGTAATTAAAACTTATGGCACTGGCATAAAGAAAGATATATAGATCAATGGAACAGAATAGAGAGCCCAGAAATAAACTCACACATATACAGTTGATTGATCTTTGACAGGGGACCTAGAATACGCAATAAGGAAAGAATAGTCTCTTCACCAAATGGTGCTGGGAAAACTAGATATCCACATGCAGAAGAATTCAACTTGACCTTGATTAAAAACTAAACTCATGACTGGAAACTGTAGAACTCCTAGAAGGAAACATACAGGAAGAACTTCTGGATGTTGGTCTTGGCAGTGATTTCATGGATGTGACACCAAAAGCACAGACAACAAAGGCAAAAATAGACACATAGGATGGCATCAGATTAAAAAGTCTCTGCACAGCGAAGGGCCCCATCAACAGAGTGGAAAGGCAACCTACAGGATATAATAAACTATTTGCAAATCATGTATCAGATAAGGAGTTAATTTCCAAAATATATAAGGAACTCCTACAACCCCCCAAAAAACAACCATGATTTAAAAAATGGACTAAAGACCTGACTTGAATTCAGCATTTCTCCACAAGAAGAGCTACAAATGTCCAAAACATATATGAAAGTATATTCTGCCACTCATTGTCAAGAAGATACAAATCAAAACCACAATGAGAAGTCACCTTACACCTGTTAGGATGACTGTTACAAAAGCAAACGAACAATAGACAAGTGTTGGCCAGGATGAGGAGAAATTGGATCCGCATGCATACACTGTTGGTGGGAACGCAGAATGGTGCAGCCACTATGAAAAACAGCATGGAGGTTCCTCAAAAAATTAAAAATAGAACAACCATATGATCCAGCCATCTCCCTTCTGGGTATTTATTCTAAAGCATTCAAATCAGGATCTCAGAGAGATACTAGCATTCCAGTAGTCATTGAAGTACTACTGTTCACAATATACAAGGTGTGGACACAGCCTCACTGTTCACCAACAGGTGAATAAAGAAAGAAAGTAGTAGATTTTATATGTGCGTACATGCGTATATACATATATAAAATTAAATATTATTCAGCCTTAGAAAGAAGGAAATCCTATAATATGCAACAGCACGCTCCGAAGGTCGTAGTAGGGTCCCAACCGGTTGCTTCTCATCCCGCCTGCCCCTTCCCCACTCCACCCCATCCTCCATTTCGAGGCCACTTAAAGCACAAATCGGATCATGTTACTCACAAGTTAAGGAAACAAGCTCAAGTGGCTTCCAGCTACTCTTAAGAGAAATATCAAAATTCCTTTTTTTGCAGGAAAAAAATCACAGTGATTCAGTTTTCTTTTGTTTAGTTGCTTTTATATATTTGAGCCCAGAGAAACATATCCGAGGGCATATAAAGCACTTTACATCAGTCCTTAAGGGAGTGGGATTGGACATGGAGCCAGTTGGTGGCCTTAGCTTGACAGCCAAGAGCTGAACTCTAAGACTAGATTACTTGGATCCGCATCCAGTGTTCACTTACCTGCTATGTATCGTTTGGGCAATTTACTTAAACCTAATCTTTTTGTACCTCAATAATGATAATAATGATGTAAAAACACAGGAAAAGTGCTTAGTACCTAGTACTGTGTATTTGCTGCTATTTCCCTCCCTGTTATTTTTTCCTCTATTGTTGAATGACAGTAAACTTGTTTTGTCTTTATGATGCATTTGGAAGTTTCAAAGCAAAGGAGAGCGAAGAGGTTCATGGCTATCCGAGGGAAATGCTTATCACTGCCTAGAGGTCTCTCTGTGACAGGCCCCTGCCTTTTGGTAACTTCATCTCATGCTGCCTTTTTCCCACTGCTCTTCTGTACCCCAGTCACCCCCATCTGTTCATTTTCTGCAGCCTGACTTCTGCTCATCTTTCTGGTCTCAGGTCCAAGTGACATCCTCGAGAGCCCGGCTCTTAGACAAGGTCAGATCCCCCTGACTCAGCAATGTTTCTTTACAACATTTTTCAAGTTGTAATTATTGCTTTGAGTGATAGTTTAATAACCGACAAGTCTGTCCATCCCTTAACACTTAAGTAGAACTTCTAAGAGGCCAAGATGTCTACATCCCTCTCATTCCATCCCAGTGCCTAGCACAGCACCTCCCCCAACTGAGAAGGAAAAAGGGTGTTCCACAGAAGCAAGAGTGCAGGTCAGCGTGGAGGGGACTGTGGGCTCTGTGAGGACCTGGCAGAAGCGACACTGGAAGGGGGGCAGTGCTACATTTTGAAGGATCTGTCATTTCTGACAAGGACTTTGAGTGGAATCCAGACAGCTTTCAGAAGCCGGTGAAGGATTTTAGCCAGGACCATAATTACAGGATTAGGTTGCATTTTAGAGTGGTCACTCCAGCCCCAGTGTGGTGGGTGGATGAGGGTGCTGCGCCAGATGGCTCTTCAGTACAGAGACGAACATTGGTGAGGCCAGAACTCAGGCAACAGGGGAGGGGCAGAGGAAACAAATACTCAGAAACGTTGGGATGGAAGAAGTAATGGTACCGAGTGCCAGATTGGTGTGGAGCCACGGGGCGATGATGAAGATGACTTCTGCATTCTTGGTCTGTACTACTTTGTGACTGTAACTTTCATTTGGGAAGATGAGAAACAGGGAAAAATCAGATTTAGAGAGAAATATAAGAAAATGAGACTTGTATCTGTTAATGCCTGTGACCTATCCTTGGGGACTTACCCGATGGAGTCTTAAAGTGGATTTGGCTGGAGAGAGAGATTTAGGAGACACAGTCTGTACAAGGTGGACACCGAAGGTGTGGGTACGTGTTCCAGGTGGCACACCTGTGGGCCCAGCCCGAGCCCATCATCTCCTACAAAGAAAACATCAATCCACGGAGAATCCAGTCTCTCTGCCTGTTTTGTCTAAACTAAATGTGTAGCTTAGAAAATACTAGTTTGGGCTATACATATTTTATGTTTTATTTGCCCCAAGAGATAGCTCCCAGGTACTTTTTTTTTATTTCAAAAGTTTTTCTTAGTGGCCTGCAGAGAAGCTGTTGTATACAAAAATGTCATCTCTGCCTTCAGAGATCTCCCTACAGAACTAGGACAGTGTTTTCACATAGTAGGTAGGCAGGAATCACAGTAGGAGTGCTGCTTCAGCCACTCATTGTAGGCCACAGGACTAGCAGTTATATCAACAATTGCTATGAAAGCAAAAGACAGTATGAAATAAATTTTCATGGTTTATCGTTACAGAAAATTAAGGATGAAGCAAACTCTATTAGTCAGGCTTCCTCGGAGAATGGAACCAATAGGATGTATGCATATAATGTAGACAGAGTGGGAGGGGGAAATCAAGAGATTGACTGAGTGGTGTAAGGAACTGGTTCATTAGTTGTGAGGCTGGCAAGTCCAACCTCTGCAGGCTGGAGTCCCAGGAAACTTAGTTGCAGTTCCAGCCCAAAGGCAGTCTGTTGGCAGAATCCCCTCCCTCCCCCACTCCCTCAGGGAATCTCTTTTTCTTAAGGTCTTCAAGTGATTGGATGAGGCCACCCACGTTATGGAGGGGAACCTGCTTTACTCAAACTGTACTAACTTAAATGTTAACCCCACCCCCCAAAATACCTCCTCAGGAACATCTAGAGTGGTGTTCAGCCAACTGTCTGGGAGCCGTGGGAGAGCCTTGGCTGTGCCATCGCCTGCTCCGGGACAGTCCTGCAGTGCGACAGGTCTGTGTGAGGGGGTCAGGGTTCAGTCTGATCATCTGGAGCTTCCATGTAAAAGGCCCAAAACATTCACAGTTTTGAGAGGCTTGGAGAACCAGAGGCCTTTGTTCCTTCCCCTGGTTCAGGAGCTTCACCATGGTTTTAGATGTGTGCACCATGGTTCCCTTGTTGTGTTTTGCAGTTTGCATTGCCTTTCAGAAGCAAAGTGTATATGCATTCACACACAGAAATCAGCATTTCATGCTTCTTTTCTGTTTTGCAGATGAGGAAACTGGGGTGGACAACCTCAGGCTCCACTGATGGCTGTTAAGTGACTGGGTTGAACCTAGGTCTTCTCACTTTAAATTGTGCCTTTCCTCTCCCTCCCTCCCCCAGATGCCTTGTTTCTAAAGGAGAAGGAAGGGGTAAGAGGACATCAATTAATATGAAAATGTATATGGGTGTTCATGGTAGAACTCCTATGTGAATTCAGGATAAGAGTAATTTAAAAATTTACCAGATTATATGCCCTACTTGATCCCTCTGGGTTGTGGGTATTTCGAGTTAGAGGAATTTAGGATTTCAGTTCATTCCTTTCTAGTTATGCATTTCTGGTGACTTTATTTGTGGACAAATAAGTATTTCAACTTTAAAGCAGCCACCTCCTTCCCCCTCTCTGGGCCACCCTCCCCCCTGCCCCGGGGCATTGGAGTGTTTTCACAGTCATCGAGTCTGCCAGGTTTGGTTCTCCTGTTATGCCCCCTTCCAGTTTATTTGGTTAGTTAGCTAATGTGTTTTGCATTCAACCAAGGAAGTTCAAAATACTGTCTCTAAGAGAGCCAGCTAGGGTAGAAGTGCTGTCCAACTTACGAGTGGCAGACTGGCTGATGATTGAGTAAACCACCCACTAATTTTAGGCTGGGGAAGCTTAGAGCACAAATTGAGTTTTCAGTTGGAAATAATATCCTGTAAGACATTCTATAGCCCTTGGAAATATCTTCTGGCTGTCTAGTTTTTGGCCATTTTGAAGATTCATATCCCTGCTCATTATCGTATTAAGTGTGGTAAAGATTTTAGTTTTGAAAGTGTAACGCTCTACCTTAGATGATCTAGATCTCAAAGGTCGTGAAAGGGAAGCTTGTCCTTCTTTCCTATGACTAATGTGGATGGGAAGCGTTGAGCGTCGGGCAACAATCTCGCCCTTAAGTGGGTAAGCTGAATGGTAGCACACAGGGCCACAGAAGTTCGTAGCCAAAGTTCACTTTGGTTTTGCACAAATAAAACTGCATATGGCTTTCTTAGTTCCAATTCTGGCTCCTTCTTGAACTCTTTGGAGCTAAAACCAGGTCATGAAAAATGATATTTGTGGTTTCCAGGGATTGATTTCCCCCAGACAATACCAAAATATATGTTTGCCTTGAATACAGAGATACCTAATACTTTATAGTTTTGAACTTCTCCCTACATTAGCTCATTGGATTTTCCTAACAAGTGTGTGCAGTAGGCGGAAGAGCTTGTGTCATTACTATTTCATAAAGTAAGTGGAAACAGGAATAGTACTCACCTAAAGAACCCCGGACTCCATATTTTTAGCAGTGACCACTTTCGGCCGCCTACTCTGAAACAGGGATTATTCTTGTTGGCTGTGTTACACACGTCTGCAAATATTATTTGGTCCTCCTAACAACTTGTGGAGTCTTGGGTATGGTTCTCACTTTAGAGATGAGGAAGGGGAGTTTCAGGCAAGGTCATCTATACAAGTTCTTGCTGCTGGCACTGTGGAGCTCATCTACTCTAAAGCCCATGCTTTTTCTACTTTTCAAGCTTTGCCTTATTACAGTGTTCAGATCAATAACATTAAATTTTGTGGTTATGGTCCACATTTTATTTTTTGTTCATCAGAACATATGAATAGGGAATCAGTCAGAGCCAATGCAATTTCTTTGAATCCTATCATTGCTAGATACTAACTTTAATAATGGAATGCTATAAAACCCTGTATTTGTATTTTTTATGGCAGTTGAGGTATTTCAATGAAGAAGAAAGCATAACAAGAAGCGATTAAGAGATTTGAATTCAATGAGTGTTTACAGAGCAACAGTATTCGTTAGGTGCTATCATTGGGCTCTTTCATACATATTGTTTAACTTGATTTTTACAACATTCCAGTATACCTTCATTATTACTTTTTTACAAATAAAATAACTGAGCCTCAGAAAAAAATAAAATACTTAAGGAGGGTCTTGGAGCTAATCAGTGGCACCAGACATGCCCCAGGGTCTTTTAGCTTCAAGTCCATTACTCTTTCTACCAGCGTCAGAGTTCACTGCTGATGATGCGCCCTCCTGCTACCGTGGTCACTCGGCCCCATCCCTCAGCCCAACGTGCTTCTCACCATTTATATGCCCTGACTTGTGAATTTCAGGTAATTTAAGCAGCAACCTGGAAGGCATTTCCTGAATTGTAACTGGAATTCTCTATGGGAAATTGTGCATCTAAAGAAGGTCCTGGATTATGCGGTCATTGGCATATTGTTGAGGAGCCTCTGCTTTTCAGAATTAATTTCACAGAAAGGAGTGGAGTTATCTATGAAGCATTTCTGAGAGAGAGATAGAAGAGGTGGATACCTGTCGTTTCTTTGGGACAACTCAGTGTGTCTTCAGTAGCCATTTAAAAGTCCTGAAGTAATGGAACTTGGTTATGGTGCTGCTGTATCTGAAGGGTTTCACTGACAGTTGTTTTGGTTGTGTTTTCCCTGAGCCCGTAATTACAGAAATACTCTCCCATCGTGATTAGTTCCCAATTTGAAATAGGCTGTCTCATTAAAGGTAACTTCAGTAATGAGACCAGCGAGGACCCAAGCTGGGTGCTTTAATGGTAGTCATACCGTCTTCCCTTACAGCTTGACCACACACACATGGACCTTGTGAATCAAAGCCTTCACCTTAAGCCCTGTTTGAATTATAAGAAAAGAGGAGGTCAAATTACATTGCCTTTAAGGTCCCTTCCCATTTTAGCATTCTCTGATTCTTTGGAATATTCACCAAATGGAAGTTCAAAAATTGATTCTGCTTTCACACTGAGAAGGAAGAATGCCCACAATTGAATACAAGATTAGAAGCTGTGGAGAGGAAATAGTTGTCTTGAGTGAGTTCTTTTATTGGAAATCACCCTTGTACTACTGGACAGGAAATTAAGTTCTTGCCTGGGTCATTAATCATTGTGCCAATTTGAAAATTGGCAGTGGGAGTAGGTGGCTGTATTTGAGGAGGAAGGAAGGAGTGGGTAGAAATAGAGCTTCTAAAACCCCCTGAGTCTGGGGGGCAGACATCAGCTGACAAGGAGAGGGTGATATCAGCCACCCCTTTTTGTTGCAGGTGCCTCTGACATTTCTGTCAACTGATGCAGTTGCACTTTTCTATTTATTTTTCCTTTACAGTGAGAAGTTTTGGTAAATAAGAACTCAGCAGCAAGCTATATTTCCACAAAAATAACAATTCTGACATCTAGGGGTATCATCTGTCTCAAAGCTCTTCCAACAGTGGAGTCTAAATATACCACCAGGCTTTCTCGTCACTCATCAGAACCCACTCGGAAATTTGCACCCCTCGGGGTTGGGTTGACTAAGTCTTTGGTAAAGCTCTCGTTTGTAGATTTTTTTCTGATGGGAAAGGGGCTAAATTGGGTTGGGAATTGAAGTATTTGGCTCGGTTACAGTTTGTGTGGGTTTTCACTCTCTCTCCCTCTCTCACACCTGCTTCTTTCTAACTGCAATTTCACAATGTTCTTAACTGCTCAGCGCACAGTGTGGTCCTTCCATCCCTGCTGGTGAATCCTGCCCTGAGTCATCCTCCCGAGCATGGCAGGGGCTGGTCTGTGTGGCTGTGGCTTCCAGGCTTAGGTGGGACAGAAATAGCCTTCGCTCTTCTCTCTCTAGATCACACACGAGCCCGCACGGAGATCTGAGTCTTTGCTCCAAACTAGTCACACAACCCCCAGCTTCCTCATTACTGACACCAGTAGTGGACACCTAGGGGTGATTTCCAAAATTAAACAAATAAGTACATAAATCAGTCAGCACCGGTTTCAGTGTCATTGTCAGCCCTGGAGGAGTGTTTGGAGCAGCTAATGATGCGGAGAATGAGATCTCTTTCCATCAGCCAGCTGCCTCTTCTCGGGAAATCGTACAGACTTGGAGACTTGGGGGGCTCTTGCGTAAAAAAGAGTAGACTAGATTTCCACTCAATTGAAGTTTAGGTACCTAGCTTACAAAGCCATGTAAATCACTCAAGAATTCTCGAAATTCTGATTTGAAGAACTGGCCCCAGTTGTGCCTGGAGGGGCCTTGGTCTTCCCAGCTGGCCCTCCCCACTTGAACCTGGATCTTGACGTCAGCATGCCGTCTGATGGTACGAGCCATGGTCTTCCCATTTCTGCTCCTGGACCCGCTAACACCAGACATTAGTCGGAGCTGTCCTTGAAACTCTCCTTGCCATTCTCCCTGATGGTCCACTCTCCTGTCTTCCCTCTTTTTCTCAATTTTTTTGTTTTCTATGGTTCATTCTGTACCGTGTTGACCTCTGCATGTCACCCTCTGTCCATCTTCACAGAAAACCTAACCCTCACAGCTTCCTCTGTCACCTCCACAGGTTTGACTGTTCAGTCTCTACTTCTCTTGTTTCCATCTGCCTACTGAATACACTTCCACTGTCTTATTTTATCATCTCAGCCTCGACTCTAAAAAAAAAATTATTTTTACTCCCTCAACTGGATCCTTCTAATGCTCTGTCAACTTCTGCCATTGTCATCTCAGTCCATGCCCTAGACCACCGTGTTGGTCATTCATACTTTCCTTTGGGCCAGTGTTCCCACGGAGGGGCTCAGGCAGACCTCTGGAGCACACAGATGAAGGACCAGCATTAAGGGCTCAGAGGCATTTAGTAGAAGGACTAGCTGCCAAGCACTGCACTAAGCTTTTTCCAGGCTCATTCTGTTTGGTCCTCACAGCTTCCTTTCAGGTGGTCTAGAAATAGGTGGGACCACACTCTACGCACACATGGGAACAGCCATTTCCCTTGTCTTTTGTCAGGACACCACAGGACAGACCACAGGCTTTAGAATAGGAAGAGTGAGTGTTTATACCTATCTAGTCTGCCTTGAGAGGGCCACGCCCTTGGGGACCTTGTGCACTGGGAACTCACGTGCCTTTCCTCCCTCTTTTTCCCTTATTTTTTTGGAGCAATGAGAATTGGTTCTGGGTGCCTCCCCTAGGTGCCACACTACAGGTGCTTCCCGGGGCACAGGTGAGAAATGCATGGCTTCGAGTGTGGCTTGGCACTGAGTTCTCTAAGAGAGCCGCAGAGGGAGGCAGGAAGAGGTCACTGTTCTCTGACTGCTGACAGCCGGGGCCTGAGGTCTGCACACCAGCACCCATTCGTCAGTGTGTATGCATTGTGCAGAACTGGGGAACATGCTAGAAATATAGCCTCAGCTCTCACGTATGGCTGGGGAAAATACACTTTATACAACTCGTTTTGTAGTTATTATTTAGTAGGAATTGTAAGTGCTACAAAAGCATGGCAGGCAGGCCAAAGCCCTCGCAGGTGGGGACTCTCAGCTGTCCTGTCTCCCAGCTTTGTGCCTGAGGGGTTGCAAGTACAGAGTGGCAGCTGGATAAGGTGCGTGTTCAGTGGGCAGGAGGAGGGTGTCCAAGGTGGCCACTTGCTCAGACCAGTCCTCTGCTCACTACTCTGCAGTAGATCGAGTCCACCCACCTGTCTTCTGAACCTGTCACCAAGCCCATCAGGCTGTCCTCGCTGCTTGTTACTCCCACCCATAGCTCGACCTGCGCTCAGGTATTCTCGCCACCTCCATTTATTTCTCCTAGTTCTTCTACCTCCATATCATCTCCTTATTGTCACCTTCGCGGTCACCCTAGTGTCCCAGTTTCTCCCCTGTCCCAACAACGCCCATGTCATCTGTCTCTCCTCTCATAGTTTATGCCAGTTCCGAGTTGGCGTTCTCAGAGTGGGCACTGGCAGTAGCAGCACCCCTGGGAGCTTGTTAGAAATGCGGAGTCTCGGCCCCTACTCCACACCTGCTGAAGCAGAGACCGGGGTGGGCCCCACAGACTGCGCTCTAGTGAGCCCTCCACACAGGCGAACCTGACACACACCAGTTCGAGAACCAGCGATTGGCCTCCCTTAGAGTGTAATGATGTTTTGTCTTGTTTTCTTATTTCGTATTCCATATGTTAGTATTTCGCTTCCACACTGAGATTGTAAGTTCACTATTTTGTCCGCATTCATGTTTTTACACAGTGTTGCATATAACAGTTCAATGTGCATTTGGGAACATCCCTGGAAGCTGTTCCAGTCCATTTCCACTTACCTCCATAGGACTTGTAATCTCATCTTGATCTGCTTAGGAACCCTTGGTCTGTGTAGAGCCGCGTTCAGTTCTCTACAACCTCTAAACCAGTTGAGACATTCAGCGTTCAGGATGTTAACACAGGAAGGGTTGTAACTCAGAAACCGTTATTTGTGAGGGTGTTAAATGCAGGGAATAAATGTTCTTAAAATAATTATGTTTTTGCTATCCCCAAAATGAATGGTGACAGGATTGAAGAGGGTTAAAAAAAATACCTAGTTTTCGATGTGACATCAATTTGGTGGAAATTAGAAAATAAAAAGAGAAGGAGCAGATAGTTTTGTGAGCGGAAGCACTTGGTTAGGTTGAGGTGTGTCCCATTTGCTGCGAGGCCAGGGTGTCGCTGTGTGGGACTGTGTCTCTGTGGAGCCTCCGTGGAATGGTGCAGAGCGCTGGCAGGTGGCTGTTGTTTCGAAAAAGAATATTTTAATTTGTTGATCACACCAAATGTTTGGCCTCTAAGAAACACAAAACTTTTTCTCCTTCCATTTTCCCTTCTTTGTTCTTTCCTTTTTTCTTTCCTTCTTGATATATTAAATGAGTATTTTAAAAAATACAGTGATAGAGTCTGCTCTCTAGAAATAAAAGTGTGAGAAAATATTTTATTTTACTGTGGTTTATCCTGATAGCACATCACCCTCCTATATGCAGCCATTTGAATGAATTCATTGTACCTTTTTCTTTTGGATGTGTTTTTACAAAAGTACAATGATTTATGTGCAGCTATTTTAAATTTACAGGAACTGTATTATGTTTTAAATCTCACGGGTATTTTTTTTCATTCAGCACTATTTTAAAGGTCCACTGTGTTTTAAAATTCATTCTTGTTGCTGTGTGTTTGTGTGGACTTCAAGGGTGGGCAACAAAAATCATACTGCAGTGATATCGCTCCTTATGGTCTGTGCGAACATCTCTCTGGGGCATCTACACAGGAGTGGGGTTGCCGGGTCTTAGAAATGCACCGAGTTAGTTCGACTAAATGGCGCCAGGTTGCTCTCCAGAATGGCTGCCCAGCCTTTTTCCCACCGCTGCCAGCAGGATGCCTTACTCACATCAGGGATTTACAATGTTGTAGTCCTCTAGGTCTGATGTAACAGCTCTCAATTTTCCTGTATTTCATTATTCAGCATCTCTTCATGTGCTTGCTAGTCTTTCGGATAGCCTTAGTATTAATAGATTGACTGTTCATATTCTTGACCCATTATTTTATTGGGGGTTTGCAGGATTTCATCAACCAGTTCAGATATCAGACTCTTCAGTTTTAGGCTTTGCAAGCATCATCTGTTCTATTGCCTGTTTGTCGACTTTTCCCACAGTGCCTTTCATTGAACAGAAATCTTTAACTCTAATGTGATCATTGTTTTGCCTTATAGTTTCAGTTTTTGGAGTCCTTCGCTGCCAGTAGATGGTACCAGATAAGGATTCATTTTCACTTTTTCTCATACAGTGAGTCAGTTTTACCAACACCAAAGACTAGTCTTTTCCAGTTATCTTTAGCATGTAAAGATATTTTTTCCACATCCCTAACCCTCTCTAACTTCATTCCACAAAAAAAATGTTTGTGTAAGTTGAAATGATGGAGGAACCCAGAAGAACAAGCTACAGCATAATGACTAGTAAGAATAACATTCATGAAAACAATGTCAACACCCCCTTATCCCAGCCTCAGAAAGATTCAGTGGGATCCTAGATGGAAATATGGTGGAATTGCCAAAAGAAAGTATTTTTGTTGACAATGTCGCTTCAACCTACAGGGTGTCAACCATATCAGCCATCCTAATGCAAGCCCCAATCACAGATATTTTAGTGACTCGATTTATGAATTACTTACAAGGCTTGCAAACTAAACATACCATGCTAAATCATTCATATCTTAAAAACTGCGTAGGCATTGGAAAATTTTGAATCTGTATGTAAATAAAAGAGAAAGAAAAACATATTTCTAAGTATTTTCTGGCCAGTAATCTCTGAGAATCTGAAATATATTTAGCACTTTGCACACTGCCTTGAACAGAGTGGTAAGTAAATAAATATTTGAATTGTTTTATTATTTTGACTAATAGTTAGAATAAGGAAAAATTAATTTGGCCTATATTTTTAATTCTATTATGGAGTTCTGATAGTGAAAATATTAATCATCTTACTATTAATTGAGTGCACACTGCTCCTTGCTGAGTATTACACATACATGGTCTCATTTAATCCTTGGAAAAAGCCCCATAAAGTAGTATCACCATCACCATTACCATTTTATACATGAGGAAGCCCAGGGAGGTGTCCTCTTTCCAAGGTTACACACATATCTACTACTGCAACCCAGATCTGCCTGCTCATACACTGCTTGTCCACCACTCACATCACCTCCTACTAATGCAAGTTAAACCTAAGTAATATCATGCTAAATGAGGATGTGTTTATAATTACACAAAAATATTTGGCCAGCGCATTGTGCATTTCATACCAAGAACTTGGGCTCAGACACTTAATATCAGGTCCCACTATATTTTTTACAGTTAAATTGTAAACCAAACCCCTTAACTTTCTAGTTATTTTTTCTTTGTCACACATATTAGCTGCTATCCAGTTTAAGTTAATACAATTCCTCTTTGTCCTCACTGATGCCTATTTTCTGCGTTGTGAACTATCATCACTTTAGTTTAGTGATATTCTATGTAAGCTCTTGTTTGCAAAGCAAATACTGCATTTTCATCACTCTTCCTATGGGCCAAAGATTCATGAAGACAGTGATAAACCTTCTGTATCAACATGAAACATCGACACGGGCACAGTCCTCTAATGTTCTGATAATTACCTGTTTTATTTATTTGACAGATTATTAGCTATAATTTCCATTCAGCAACTGTGTAGATTCTTAAACATTGTAAATTCTTAATAATCCTAGCACTTTAAATATTTTTGGTTTATATTTTTAAAGAACGACAATTGTAAAACCAGAAAATGAAAAGTCCCCTTAGTAGAGTTTCAGAAACCAGAGTTGCTGACTCGGTCCTAATGGTCCTTTTTAAATTGTCCCCAGTGACTTGGGTTTATGAAAGGCCTGATCTGACATTAGACACAAGAATACTTTTATTTGAAATGTATCTCCGCGCCCTGACGAAGTCACCCACTCTGAGAGAACTCTCTCTCTGCAGCCTTGTTTACCCCATCAGGCCTTCCTGCCAGGAGCAGCGCTGTTTACATAACTGCCCTCCTTGGATGGAATATTTTACCGAGCAAAGTCCTCCACTTGCACCACAGCCTGTTTAACATGGAATAGGGACAAAACCTGAAAGGCAATACAGAATGCTCAATAAGCTAGATCTGTGGTGAAGAAAAGTGGAGGCATTTGGATGAAAACGAAGTATTGGAAGCAGGGAGCAAGAGCAGGGGCGTTTTGTCAGCAAAGACTAAAGAAAACAAAAGAAGAGAGAGCTGCTCTTTAGTGGGGAGGTGGAGGAGAAACCACTGGCTGGTTCAGGAGGGTAGGACAAAGGTGTATGTATTTACTGTTCGGAAGCTTGCTCATTCATTAAACACTTTAGCAAAAATCGAACCCTCCAGGCTCAGGGCAGCAGCGTGGCTATTGCTTCTTCATTTTCTAACTAAAAAGAAAAGATTTCACAAGAACAGGGGCCTATTATCAGTCATGTAGGGTCTTTTTATTTTACTGGAGTTTCCTTTTTTACTGCATCTTGGTCTAATTCCTAAGAAGCCCAGGACTCTCGCCCACAGTCACTGTGCTCACAAATATATTAGAGTAATTATATTTTAAACATGAGACGTTTGCATTGTGACAGCTCTTCCAGGAGCAGAGGGTTCACTAGGCAACTTGTCACAGAATAGACAACACGTGTCTCCCATTCCCTGTCTTTCCCAGAACTGAGTCTCCAACTAAGTGGCAGGGTACTGAGCACCTAACTCCTATTTTCTGCATTTCTCTCTTCTTTTCTCCCTGACCATCAAATGTACTACTTCTTTAACTGTGTCAAATCTAGAATACTCTTCCATGGTTCTTCTTCTGGAGGAGCTTTTCCAGATTTAACATAGGACATAGCTAACACTTTCCCCCTAACCAGTGAGAAATTCAGGATAACATCATGATTGTACTCCTGTTCATTCATGACAAGTACATCTGTGTCACATTTGGCTTCTCTGATGTCCACTGAGCCCTTCTTTATCATGTGCCACCTATTGTGTGAAACTGTTCCTGTGTGTTTAATCATCCCAATAATTGGTGTTGGTTTATCGCCCTTGTATTATAGAACTAGGAGACAGGCAGAGGGGTTGGTGATTATGACGTAACCCGGGTTGCACAATAGGAAAGAGGGCCAGGATTTCAACTCTAGAAGTTTATGCACTTACCTGCTGTGGGAGAATGTGGAGGCAAAACGATAACCGATGAGTACATGTTGGATTGAGAGTCACAACCCTTGTACCGAGCCATGAGGGCAGAACATGCCTGGTTCTGGGATGTCATACCTTAACTCTTGCTCTTGTATCAAATGCAAGCCTTCAGGATGTGGTCTTGCTTTTTTTCCCTTAATTATTTTAGAGCAACTTTAGATCCATGGCAAAATTGAGGGGAAGCTACAGAGATTTCCCCATATACCTCGTACACCATGCCCCCAACACACGCGTAGCCTCCCCCATTGCCAGCACCCCCACCACAGCGGTTCACTTGTTATAACTGATAAACCTGTACTAACACATCATTGCCACCAAAAGTACACAGTTTCCTTTAGGGTTCACCATTGGCATTGTATATTCTGTGGGTTTGGACAACTGTTTAATGGCATGTATTGACCATTATATTATCATACAGAGCATTTTCACTGCTCTAAAATCTTCCGTGTTCCATCAGTTTATCCCTCCCTTCCCACTAATCCCTGAAAAAAATTGATCTTTTTATTGTCTCCAATAGGTTTGCCTTTTCCAGAATATCAGTTGGAATCATATAGTATGTAACCTTTTCAAATTGTCATCTTCCACTAGAATTATGCATTTAAGGTTCCTCCATGTCTTTTCATGGCTTGATCGCCTTGCTTTTTGTAGCTGAAGAATTTGGCAAAAATATATCCCTGACCTTTGCAGAAATGCAACTTAGGGCCTGTACAATGGGTTTTGTATACTGGGTTTTTGCTAGCTTTCCTACATCCAAGTTCATGCACTAAGCCAAGGTGGGTGTTAAAATTTGAACTGTTCTCAGCCCCCATAGATAATGCTGAGTATGCTCCAATCATACTTTTAAGAAACCATTTGTGTTTCTGTACATGGAGTTTTAATCACTTTAGTGTTGGCCCAAAGGTTAAAAACTAAATCCCTTATAATCAAGGCACTTTTTTCCCTTAATGAAAACCACAGCTTGAGCAGCTGCTTGCATTATTGTCTCTGCTCCGCGGTTGCTCTGGTGTGTGGGAGTTCGCCGTCGGGCTGTGGAAAAGGGAGCAAATAAGAAGCCAAGAATGGGGTCATGTTTCAATAGAGAAATAATGGTGGAATGCTCAAATCCATGCATGTTTTCCTCACCCTCCCCACACTTTGGACATGCCGTTTGGCTCTCTTTTCCTTTTTAAATGTTTCCATAAGGCATGAAAGAAACGCATATATCATAAGAACCATTGTATTAAAAACTCCTGGACCTCAACTTTGATTCTGTACAGTAGGCCTTTATTTCTGCCTGTAGCTGTACAATGACAACCTAGCTACACAGTTGGTGCCATGTGACACCCGTATTTTGCCCATCTGCATTGCTGTGGTCTTCCTTTCCTTTGTCTGGGTTGAAATTGTGTTTATCTGTGTATAATGTTCTTTTCTTCTGTCTATTTCTGTGTCTCATTTTCTTTTTTTTAATGTGTTTTCCTATCTTCCTTTCTCCTCATGTTCTTTTCCCTGCTTGCCATTGTCTAGTCCTTTTATTCCTCTTCACTTTCTGTATTTGACTTCAAATTCTACAAATAAAAACTAAAGTCTTGTTTTTGCTGTTTTTCATTTTCTGTGTAAATAAATAGACCATTTTCTAGTTCTCGAAAGGGATGGTACCTCAAATAGAATTGCTTTTTACTTATTAGGACCTTGAATTTTTTTTAATGTAGGTTTTTGATCCTTAATAGAAGCAGCTGCTTCAGCCTGGCTGCTAGTTGCAATGCCCGAGACTAAGATGAGCCCCTGGGTTCTGACTTCACAACTGGGGTGAAATCTCGGTGACACCAGGTGCCCTTCATGTCTTGCTCTCCCCCACCCCAAGCCACACTCAAATGAAGACATGTTTTATCATTTAATCAACTGCCAGGGTCACTCTGAGGCTTCAATCTGAACAGCCCTTCACACTCTGTCAGAGAGGACTATATTGCAAATATAAACAGTAAAGGACCCTTCTTCCTACTAACTTTTGTATATTTTTTTTCACTAACAGACAAGGCACAGCCAGCTCCTCACCCTGTTGACCTCATCCTAAGGAGGGAGATGTTGGCAGTTTGGGGAAGCAGCATAATAGAGTTGAGGTCAGAACACATAAATTACAATCCTGGATTTGCACTGACCAAAGGCATATTATTTAATCTCTGGGGCTTCAATTTCCTCATAGGTTACATCTCGAATAACCCCCGCCCGCCTCCGTGGATGGCTGAGGGAGCTGCTGGGTGTGTGAAAGCAGGCTGGCTGTCAAGGTTACTCTGACATGGCTCTGGTCCAGATGCCCAGGCTCCTTTCTTTTCTGTTTCATCTTTCCACATCTGATCAAGCCTCTTTCTTAAGAAGCTGGTCATTTGAGATGTGAGTCTCTCCTTAATTCTTTGTCCATACTGGCATTTAACATGTTCTGGCTTTCAGAGTCATGTCAGACCCACTATCTTTTACTACCGTTTTTTAGATTGAGTATATGTGGCAGGCTGGAGGTAAAAGGAACTCAGGATACATCCAGGCAGAGCGCTGTCAACACTATAGGTCTTAAATGAGCTTGCTCATAGTGTTTATGCTAAAAGCTATAAACATAGGCCTCCCCCTTAAGGTTTCAGTTTAAGGGAGAATGAAGTGCTGCAAGAGCCGGGGCTTCCCACCTAAAGTTTTTGAACATTTCCTGACCAGTGATCGCCCACTCACATACAGGATCACCTCGGTCAGTGATGCTCTAAGCCCTTGGTCAAACCACAGCTCTGCCTTCCTCTCTTAGGAATGCAGAGTAGTTCCCGGGTTAGATGAGATTTTTCAATTTGGGCGGAGAATTAAAACATTAAAAATTGGACACGTTTACATAAAAGCCAGCTTTCCTGCCTCGGGAAATAGGTATTAGACCTATCTCCCCCTTCACCCCTTTTTAAAATCAATTTCACCAATTTATACAACTTACCTGGTTATGAAATTCCTAGTGTGGACTCAAACTGTGTTGTCGGAGAAGCAGAAGACTTACTTTCTGCTGTCAGGTCGTTTGTAGCCTAACAAAAACAATACAAAAAACAAGTAAAATAAGTAGGGAAACATTAAACCCTGGTAATGAATATCAGGGAAGATCAGCATGGGGCCAGGTTGTCAGGGAAACCTCATGGATGGTGTTGGCCTTGAGCCTAAAATTCATTCCTTCACTCAGCCATCATTTATTTTCCTACTCTGTGTCTTGCACAGTATTGGGTACTGGGAATAAAAGGTGCTTGACACATCCTCTGCTTTCTTTAGAGATTTGTTTACTATTTAGTATACAAAGATAAACATATAAACGAACAAGGACAATAAAACATGAGACCTGCTTAGAGAAAAATCCATAGATAGATAATGAAATCACAAAAGAGTGTGGCCAATTATATAACTGAGCTGTGAAGTTTTCTTACAGTGTAGGTGATGAGTAAATTGATTTTGGAAAATAGATTGACAAGCTGGGGATAGAGGAAAGGTGTTCCATGTGGTGAGTTCAGTATAAAAAGATGTGTAATTCACCATGGGTGCATCTAGATGAGTTTTCACATCGTGAGAGGAAAGCAACAGCCAGATCTTGGAGGGACATGTATTCATTAAGAAGTTAAACTTTGGAGGAGGTTGAGAGCCAACCAGGTCTTTTAATCAGACACTGAAAGGACACACATCCCCAATCCACTCTTTACTTCCTCCACCCTGCTGCACCCCAGAGGCTGACCTAACTTGGCTAAATTAGCAGACTCTCGTGCCCTTTGATTTTCAGTTGAGTTCAGCCAATGGATAAATAGTCTCAGCAGGAAATGGGCAAGAAGAGAGAGTGAGGTCAAGGTCCTTATTCTCCTGGCTTTCTTCCTTGAAGAATAAATACACGTGGGGACAGCTTCCTCTTCCCTTCTGAAGGTGACCTTATTTACATAACCTATTGTTTCCAGGAACTAGTTTTTTCTGTTGTCCCTTCACGCCTTCGGTGGTGACATCTTCATCTCTGTACTGTCCCCAGGTTATCAATATGCTTCCCCTGCAGTCCACTCATACCATTATCAATAGTCCTATTGTAAATAAATCCTCTTCAAATTATCCTCATTTAAAATACAATTTGATTTTAATGTTAAGCAGGAGTATAAAGGGATGGTTTCCTAGAATGGAAGTTAAGGTACAAAGCAGTTAACTAGGAAAACTGGCCACGGTGAGAGTTGATGAGGTTGGGAATCTGCAATAGTTGTGGAGATAGAAAGGAGTGGATTGATACAGGAGAAAGGAACAAAGTTGAATTGACACCAATTGGATGTGGGAGATTAGGGAAGGTTGGGAGTCGAGGATAACCACCCATGTTTCTAACTCGGGTGGCTGCTTGGTTCAAGAAGTAAAAAGGTGAGTTTAGTTTTGCATGTGTCAGTTTTGAGATCTTCCTGGGAGAGCTATTGGAGATACATGCCAGGTATTGGGGAGACCAATGTGGAATTCAGGAGCGAGAATTGGAGGGAGAATTGGTATATTGTCACCTTATAGGTGGTCCTTGAAGCCAAGGTGATAAAGGAGGTCCCGTAGGAGAACTGAGAGAGTGGGAGAAGAAACAGAACAAGAGAGGAAGCCTGTCATGTCACTAGAAGGAGCCACAGTTTTGCACAGAGGACATGAGCAAAAGCAAAGGAGAGAGAGTGAGTACTGATCGCACACAGTGGTGGGGGAGACGTCTGCAAAAGAGTGGGACCAGAGCAGGGAGGCACTCGAAAGCTAAGGCAGAGGAGCCTGGGCTCGGGTTGGAAATCCAATAGCTATTATACTTTGTTTCTTTAGTCTGCAAGTGTGTATTGAACACTTAGGTTCTTGAGTGAGATGAAATGCACTCAGGTTGTGTTTTAAGATGACTTAAGGTATGATAGAAGGGCAGAGATGGAGATGGGCTTAAAATCTGAAGCAGTAATATCATCACCAAGTGATAAGGATGGAAACCAGAATAGTAGCATTGAATACTGAGGACAAAGAGATTTCGAGGAAAGAAAACACATGACTTATGGAAAAATGAGTCTAGGAGAAGAAAGGTGAAGATGACCCCAAGATTTCCACCAGAATGTGTCAGTGACCATGATCGCATCTGCAACCGTTTTTAGGTTCCATCGTGTTTATGACCCTTATGCTCCAGAAAAATTCTGATAGTTCTGAAGAAGCAGCTAACCAAAAGCTGTTTATGAGAAATTTAATGTTCCCATTTTCAAAAAATATAGAAACCCTTTGCATGGTGTGAAGTAGGCTGGCTGGTTAGAATATGTGTCCCCAAATGATGTAGTTTTAAATCCAGTAAAGTCTGATTAAGTTCAAGGGTAGAATTTTGACAGATGAAATTATGACCACTTGTTTTATATAATCTCCAATGGAGAAATAAATAGAAATATAGATGATTATTATAACATTTATTATATTTTAGTTGATGATTTCTTTCTGTTCTTCAGCTTTTAATTCTGGTTCTCTGCAGTTATAAGCTTTCAGCGTCTGTGCTGAGATTGGTTCTTTATCTTTCTTTTCTCCCAATTCCACTTCCACTGTCTTCCCTCCCCACCAACTCATAATTTAAGGAACTAACTGTAAGTGATGAAGGAAGTCACATTTCAGAACAGGAAATGTTGTGTTGTAGTATTTCAAGTTTGGGCTTTTAATTTTTTAATTATGCTTCATATTAGTAAGAATTTCAAAAATTGGTAATAAAAAATGAACACAAAATTTACAGAATATAAAATATAAATCGCCTAATTATTTAAAAATCAGATCTATGGGTCTTTGAATGCAATTAAAATTCCCATGAGATACTATTTTTCACATATTAGGTTGACCGATAAATTTTTCAGTTTGTCAGTAAACTTAAGGACACAAGGATACACAGTGGCAGTGGGCATATAAGTGGGCACAAAGTCTATGAAAATTACTTGGGAAATATCTATCAAAAGTAAAAATGCACTTACCCTTTGGCCCAGCGATTCCCCATTGAAGCATTTCCCACCAATGTACTTGCACTAAGTACACAAACCCTTTAGTATAAGGATATTACCTTCAGTATCACTGTCGCTACAAAAGATTGGAATAAATCTGAATGCCCATCCACAGAGAATTGGCTAAATTAGTTACGGTATTTGCAAGGTGTGGAATACTGTGTAGCTCTTTAAAAAAAAGATTTTTATGGAATGATAAAAGAACTGCAGAATGATACTATTTGTTCTGAAAACAGTGGCATTGTGTGTGCAGAGAGATGATGTTAACTAGTATGTCTGGACGGATGTGCAAGGGAACAACAGCGTCTGCCTCTGTCAGGAGGTCTAGGAATAAGATTGGGAAGGGGACTTACTTTTCACCCTGTAGCCTCTGGTACTGGCAATTACATACATTAAGTAATCTTTAAAACTCTTCCTGTTATTCAAGAAAGGGAAGCTGAGTGGTTCACCAACACTGATGGTTTTTCATGCATTGTTGGTGGAAATGGACATTTACGTAAACTTTTGAAAAAGCAGTATGTTGGTTGGTGCATTTCAAAAGAACAAGAAGCTAATCTTTTACCTGGCAGTGCTATTTTTACATTTCAGTCCTATAGAAACTCCAGCCTGCATGCATACATAAAGTTAAAAATACAGGAGTATTTGTAAAGTTAAGTCTTGAAGATAAATGCAGACTCCCGTTCAGGTTTGGTTGCTTCCTGAAAAAAAACGTCAACTGCTTTGTTTTTTTCTGTGACTTGAGAATTGTTTGTTTCTTCACATTCAGAAACAGTTCAATGGTCCTAAGGTTCAGCCATTTGAACCAGATTGGATCTTGTTTACATAACTGACTTGAAACCATCTAACTGAATGGCGGTGGCCTGCCTCTGGAAGGTGAAAGAGAAGAAAAGTGAGGATTCATTCATTTGTTTAGTTTGTAAGCACCTACTTTCCGCCATGTGCGATCCTGGGGGGCAGCTCACTAAATAACGCCTTCCAGGGTTCATGGCCTTTTCAGCATTCCAGGGTTCTTGTTTCTTAACCGCTTCGGCCATTCTCAGGTGGCTTTGGTACTCCTGCGCCGTTTTTATTGTCGATACTTTCTCTTCTATTTCTTCATTTTGTGCTAGTTTATGTGGTCTTTTCCTGCTCCCTGCAGAAGGGGGAAGGGCAGCAGAATGTTGTTGTTCGCTTGAGTTATGGGCCCACAGATGGATACCGAAGGCCTCCGCTCTCATTTCGTTTCTTTTTATTTACACACATAAAGTGGACCACGGAGCTGAAGGGACAGTGAACAGTAAAAACAGAGCTGTAAAGGAGGATTTACCACAGACCCTGCTCGTTGCCAGCGAGGCCGGGAGCCCCGTCTGCGCCGCAGCACAGGGCTCGTTTCCCCTGACTAGTGACCAGAGCATCCCCACCAGCAGCAAGCGTGGCCGACCCGGCTTTCACCGCCTCTGACTCTCCCTGTTCTTTCTCTGTGCCTCAGCACTGTTGGTGTCGTTTCTTAATTAGCAAAACTTGCTTCCATTTTTTATTTCTCACAAGTGACCTTCTATGTCTAAGCAAAAAGCGGTGTGTCACACGATAGCGCCTTCAGCCGTGGACAGGTGCTCGAGACTCGGATGCCTCAGGTAGGACTTGGGCTTCTTAGCTGTGCTGAGTGCCCATCCACTTGGAGGTAAACCACTCTGATTATTTTGAGCGACACACAAACATGGATACTTTCTGAATAACAGCTATTTCTTGTCACCACATTAATTATGTAATTTAGTTTTAGAAAGACGTGAGAACAGTGAAATATAGTACCAATCTTTGTGTTTTAAATATTACCTTGAATTTATGTAAACTGGAGTGGATGCACGTGTCATCGGTGCTGACTCTGTCCTGGGGGTTCTGGGGCCCTGCACATGGAACAGCCCTCACAGTGGAGACGCTTTCTGAAATCATCAAAGCCGCTGAAAGACAATGCAGTTTCCTCCCTCTCCGAGAATGGAGTTTGACAGTAACATCTCAGAACAGATGTTGCAACGATCTCCAAATGTTTTTATTTGGTGGCACAAAGACCCTGTTATTCATGAAATGGTCTGTTAAAAAATTAGTTCCCCCATGTGGGGGTTGTGGGAATGTGTTATGTAAATTGATTTTGCATTTTGGCAGGGAATTGGCTCTTAACTCTTACATTGTCTCCAAAATTTGACTCTGACACGTTGTTCAGGCTTCTGGGCTACAGCAGCCACAGAGGAGAGAGCAACACAGTAGCTCAGCATCCTTCCCCAAGTACTACTATGAGCTGACTCATTGCAGAGTGTCATAGGCTCTTATAAAAGAAGAGAAGCTAAGTAAAAGTTCATAGAAATTTGGTCTTGTAAAATGTGGGGAGAAAATACAAGCATTCGTCTTTGCTGGTGATTTGCATCGTTCTCCTGATAGAATCCACTTTTACCATCATATAGTGTCTTGATTTTAGACTCCAGTTGACAGGGGAAACTTCCATTCTCAGATAAATATGGGCCAGCTGAGGGTGTGGTTTCAAGTACTTTGCAAGACACCTCAGTTTAACTGTTTAGGAGTGTTGGAATATAAGGCCTGGTCATTTTCACTTCTGACGTTTTGTCTCCTCGCTCCTACCCTGTTTTGTACTTTCCACTCCTCCCAGCAGAACTGTCAGCAAATGGTGTGGCCTGTGGGCCACATGCGACCTGCCTGTTTTTGAAAATAAAGTGTGATTGGAGCCCAGCTGATCAAATTTGTTTACATATTGTCCATGGCAGCTTTTGAGAAAGTCACCGGAGTAGTTGCAACAGAGACCATTTAGCCCACGAAACCTAAAATATTTACAGGACAAGTGTGCAATTGCTGCAAATAAAAAGTCATAGATATGCTGTGAGTCACTATTTAAAACATTACTATAAGACATTTGATAGACTGGTATTTAGATTTTAAAGGCATTTGTTGGGTGTAAGAAATGTAAAATCATTAGTTGGTTTTAGAAAAGTAAACCTATGACAGGAAATGTTTAAAATAATAATATACACACACAAAGAAACATATAGACTAAAATCTTCCAGGACAGTGTGAAGAAATTGTGTGAAACAGAGAGAGAAGTTAACTGACTCTTGAATATTCAATAAACAGTTAAAAGAATGAATGAAAATTTTATTTTTCTGATGTACAATATGTTCAGATGCTAAAACTTGTAACATTTGGTCATATTTAGCTGTTAACTTTATTTTTATTCTTATTCTTTCTTCTGTGTGTGTTCATTGTTCTCAGAATAGTGTCTCTAAGTGCTCCCATGTGTGTGTGACTCTGAAGGTTTTCCTCCCATCCAAACTGCAACACAGGTGAGAGGAGTTTAGACTCTGTACACCTTAATACAGATGCCTCAGCCATACCAAATATGCCTATTCATTTGGCCGTAAGCCAAAATATACTTGAGACTGCGGAATAGCGTAAGACCACAAACACAATAAAAAGTAAAGAATGTTTAAAGAACAACCTCCCAAATTGAAAGAAAAGAAAAATGGTGTTAGAGGGGCAGTTACAACGAGAAACCCAGGCTGTATTAACCAAAATATCAGCAATCATGACAAATAGGGTGAGGAAAAGTATGAGTTCTAATGCTCTTATTTCATTAGAAGAAACATCCAGTTTTGCCAGGAGATACGCTTTTTCCCCTAAGAGGACCCTATCACCTGATCTTTAAGTAAGGGCTTGAACAGTGTCTGTAATCACAATGTTAAGGGAATGCAGAGATATTTTACCAGGGGGGTTCAACCTTTTGGTGTCTCTGAGCCACACTGAAAGAAGGGTTATCTTGGGCCACATATTAAATACATTGTGACACAAAATCACACAAGAAAATCTCATAATGTTTTACGTAAATTTACGACTGTATGTTGGGTCACATTTGCAGCCGACCTGGGCTGCATGCAGCCTTCGGGCCACGGGTTGGACACCCCTGTTCAGAGCCACACTAACACAGCGACCACTAGCCATGTGTGTGTAATGAGCACTTGTAATGTAGCCAGTGTGAGCTGAGGTGTGCCCCAGTGTGAAACGTACACCAGAGTTAAAAGACTTTATGTGAAAATAAAAGAATTCTTTTTTTTCCTCCAACTTCTCTCTCTTTTCCACACAGTAATGAGTAAAATATCTCATTAATGATTTTTAATGATTTAATGAGATATTTTACCCATTATATATATATATCTCATTTATATATATATATATATATACATATATATATATGTATATATGAAGTTGGAAGTTATATATATATGGTTTTTTCAACTCATCAATATGTCTCATATTGAATTTAGATGTATTGGCTTAAATGAAACATTATTAAAATTAATGTTAGCTAGTATTTTAATGTGGCTGCTAAGAAATACACAATTGCATATGTGGCTTGCATTGTATTTCTATTAGGCAGGACTATTCTGTGGCATAATGTCTCATGGATATAGAATGTTAGGGCACAGTGACACATCTTTGCCTAAAAATGCATTTCTGAAGGTGAAATGGAATTTAGTGTAGACATGCAGCTTTTGGGTAATCTCTTCACTCAGAGATGGGACATCTGCGGACCATTTGATCACTGTTTGGCTTACATGCAGATCCGTATCTTAGGAAAAGAAATTTTTAAATATTGATCACAGATTTTAAATTAAATTTGTTCATATTCATGGAAAGATATCATTTGTAGGTTTTCATAAATCATACCTGGTTTAGTGATAGAACAGCTTGAATTGTGTGTTCAGGCATCCAATCTACAATTTCTTTTCTAACAAATTAGAAAATGTAAATCACAGTTACATTGGACAGGTGGGAAGGGAATTGGACATATTGGCCAATATCTGATGACTCTGTCAAATGGTTCTAGATATTCCAACCAAATGGGTCTGAAAGTTTGAACTCTGAAGACTGCTTTGGCCCAACCCTTGTGTGTCATATTCTGACACTGGAAGGACTGTCTGTTCATCCCAGAAGATAATCTCAACTGCTTATTTAACTTACTCTCGGGTTGCATTGGTCCCTGAAATGCATTTCTTGAGGTTCTGTACAGTATTCACATAATGATTTTTAAGTAGACCAGTGATCCACCATTGCTTTTTTATTCTGATGAGTGAAACATTCATGTAGTGTTCATAAACAAACAAACCCTATGTGCATGAGTGCAGTTCACCTTTTATTTATAACTTTGTAAAGCTGCAGTTACTGTTGCGTTGCTTCATTGCCTGCCAATCCCAGGATTAAAGTAACTTTCTGTCTTTTGTTCAGTGAACACTTACTAATCACCTATTGCACGTGAGACAGTGTGCTTCCTTGAGTTTAGACAGGTTGAATTTGGTGCTGACGGGATTTATAAGTATAAATATCCAATAGACTGTTAGGTACGTGTCTGCAGAAATTAAGAGAAATGTAGACTGTATCAAATAGGTTTCTTATATATTTATACAGTTGTTTACACAAGAAACATTCAACTGTTTAACTCCACTCATCTTTGAAGAGCTGCAAGTGCACATGGGAAAGACATGCTCTCTGATGCCCATTGAATTCTCTTACTTACAAAATACTCAGCGCTGGCGGATTGTGGGCCACCTAGGATGCGCACGCAGGCTGCCGGTAGAAATATAGATTGGTTTAAGTATTTTTCAGAGTAATAGGGCTATGCATGTTAAACACAATAAAATTGGTGCTGCCCTTTGATTTAATAATCCCACTCTAGAAAAATGTATGTAAAAACTGTGAGCCCAAAAGGGAAAATTTCTGCATCTCAGAAAGACGCAAGGAGCTGAGAATTGCTAAATGGCTTCTTTGCTAACTACTTTAAATGTGTCATCTCATTTCATCCTCACGGCAGCTCTCTGAAGTGTCCCCACTTTACAGGCGAAGAAACGAGGCTCAGACAGATTACAGACTTGTCAGTATTACAGGGTTTGTCAGTGGCAGAGTTTGCCCTGAAATTAGACGTCTGCCTAACTCAGACTAATTATGTAAGAATAGAAAACAGTTAAAAACGTGGAAAATTATGGGAAGGAACAGAGTAGAAAACTGTATATTCATCATAATTTTTAAGAATTTGTGCATTCAGGGGGAAAACTGGGACAACTGTACTGGGACAATAATAAAATACTCAAAAAAACAAAAATGTAAAAAAAATTGTGCATGGACTAAGTAAGAGACAAATGAGAAATTTAATGTGTTACTGTGGCAGATTTTGTTTAAATAAGTATGTTGAAATTGCCATAATCTTTTTGATTTTTTAAAAAAATTGTTTTTTGTGAAAAGGATATAATTAATGTATTTTGAGTGTATTTCCAAATGTATTACTCATGCCTCTAAAAGGTGTCTGAGCTGTTATCTTCTGTCTGAGCGCATCCTCTTTCTTTTTCATCACCTGCTCCTTACCTCCTGAGAACTCTCCCATCAAGGTATATCACCAGCAAACCCCTACATCCTTAAACTCTTCTCTGAAATTACTTTCATTTTGTTAAATCCCAACCTGGATATCACCTGAAAATGTGGCTTCCCTGAAGCCCTCCCAGGGGCTCCTGGAGGCAGCTCTATTTTGGGTCCCCAAAGTTGAGGGGGTGTAATTGGTCCCTGTGCTCTTCATTACAGACTTGACTCATTCCGCTTCAGCCCTCCCTAAAGCTCTAAGTCTCTTGTCACCGGACTGTGTCACCCACCACCCCATCGTTGTTACAGTCGTCTCCCAGGCTCGTGATTCCTCCTCCATCTCGCCATCGTTTTCGCTCCTGGCTCGCCGCCGTCCTCGCCAGCAACACCTCATGCTTATGTGCATGATTCTCCCAACGCTTCTGGCTTCTCCGAATGACGATAACGATTATTCCCGTTCCTGTAGCTCCGCTCCATCTCAGCCTTTTCTCTCATACTTGCCCCCCATACCACATCAACACAAAAACTGCATGCTTCCCTCACCTCAACTGCAGGCGTGCCACTCTGACGGCTGTCCTCTGCCTGGCCCTGGAGCTCCCTCCCTCCCTCTAGGGTACAGAAATCAACTCCATCAGAAGCTCCCATCCATTAATCCCCCTACTCTATTCATTTTCTCCCTCCTGCCCAGGTCAAGTTCCATGGGCCGTTGTCATAGTCACTCCTTGCATATATCCTGACTCCTGAGCCCTCTCTCAGGCCACACACTCACTTGGTCATTTCACCATCCGGGCTGATTCCAAATCTCTGCTGGCTGTGTGCCAGCTCCTGCAGATCAGACATTAGCTGGAGAAAAACACAAAACTGTACTGCTTGATTTCCTTTTAACTCATGACCATGAACTTCAAGTGGGATTCACGACTGCGCAGCAGTCATATTATGATAATCACTCTCACCAGACTTTTTGCAGTCTTTTTCCCTTTCCTTAACCTCCCCAACACCTCCTCTCTCAACCCTGCTCTCAACTGGTGCCTTCTTTCTGACTTTTGCTGGAAATACTGAAGTAATAAAAGACGGCTTCCACCAGCTGCCGCTGAACTCATCACAGATGAACTGCTGGTGAAGGCCGGCCCCTCCACTCCATGTCCCCCACCGACGCAAGGATGCGCTCCAGTAATTCCTCTCATCATCTGTTGGTCATTCCCATTCGCGTCCATCACATTAAGAAAAACAAAAACAGTCCCCATGTCCCATTCCATTTCCTCCCTTTAGCTACCGCTCCATCTCTCTTTCCCTCCATAGCAACACTCCCCAACCCATCGTCTGGCATCCACTCTTGTTATTCCCCGTTCTCCTTTGTCAGTCTCTCTTAAATCTAATTCAGTCAGGCTTGTGGCCCAACTGTTCCAGTGCTCGTATCCAAGTCCTCAGTAAATACAAGCTGCTACATCCGACAGTTCTCTGTCCTCATGTCACAGTCCTGTCAGCAGCATGTGACACACTCGTACTCCTCACTAGAATCACCTGGCTTCTAGAATGCACCCTTTGGAATTTTCTTTTTACTCTCCTGGCCACTTCTCCTCGGTCTCCCGGGACTTAAATTGCAGACTTCTCTGTCTACAGGGTCATCATCATTAAGGGTTGTGGCTTCCAATATCATCTATGTGCTGATGACTCCCAGATTTATTATTTTCAGCCAGACCTTTCTGTCCATGTTTATATGTCCATCTGAGAGCCTTTGAGATGTTTGTATGTCAAGTAGGCATCTCAGACTTACACCGTCCATACTGAACACCTGATCTTACCCCTACCCCTCCAACCCCACCCGTCTCAGTCAATGTCATCTCCATTCCTTCAGCTGCTCAGGCCAGATTCCCAGTACTTTCTCTCTGCTTCCAAACCCCTGACATCTGATACCTGAATTATTGCAGGAGCCCACGAACCCTGCTTCTGTGCCTTGTACCTCTATCATCTGTTCCCAACATGGCAACCAGAGCAGTCCAGCTGTGATACAGATTCGATCGCCTCTTCTCTCCCAGGGGCTCCCCACTGCACACAAATGAAGAGCTGCAACTCTTCACATGTGTGCACAATCTCACCACCTGTTATTTCTCTGACTTTATTTCTCTTCTTCCTTACCTTTTACTCACCCTGCTCCAGCCGCACTGGCAGCATGCCAAGCAGGCACCCACCCATCCACCTGAGGGTCTTCGCAAAGGCTGTTGCCTGTGCGTACAACCCTGAGAACTCAGCTCCCAGCCACACCTACTCTGGCCGCCCTACACTCTCCATCCTCCTCACTTGCCCCTATTTTCGATAGCACTTCTCACCTTCTAACATACTATATACTGCACTCATTTATTGTATTCATCATCTGCCTCCCACTCCCATGTAAGCTTCAGGAGGACAGAGATTTTTGCATAGTCTGTTTATTGAGTATTTCCAGCATCTAAAATAATGTCTCTACCCAATAAATACTAAAAATAAATGTGTTCAGAGTACAAATGAAAGTTTCCCTTTTTCTGCCTGATGCTCCATGTGTACTTGCTCAGAGATCTGCCTCAGAATAGCTTTTAATTCCTTTTCAAGTTTCTCAAGTGTTATATTGTAAACAGCATTCAGAAAATGCTACTGAGGAACACCATGTCATTGACTTGAACACCATGGTCTTTCTTTCAAAACTGAAAACAAATCCTCTAGATTGTAGCAGTAGTATCATAAATATTGAAAATGTATAAACTTCATAATAGACCCTTGACCTTTTTAGGAATGTGTTCAAAGTTCTTGAGAAATCCCCCAAATTACGGGTACCACGGCGTATAGTTTACGCTCATGAACTTCACACATGCCGATAAGAAGGAAAGAAGGAATCCACTTATTGCTGCAGATGCCCAGTGGCTCATGCATTAGAATAAGGCTCCCCCCAGACCCCACCCAGCTGCTCTGTGCTCAGGCCTTCTGCTTGTGAAAGCCGAGGGTCCACTAGATTATTTTATTCTATTTGCAAATTTTTAGAATACTGATTTTAAAAATTAGTCCCCCAAGCCACTTGGCCTTGGTTTTAGAATATAATGTTTATGGGTGTTATTACCACTAAATGATAATGGGACTTACTCTTAAAAACAAAATGAGCAACCACTTAAAACAGAGGAAGTTTCTACTTTGAGATCAGAGTAAAAGTGAGCATCCATGTAGCTTGATTTTGGTCCTCTGGTAATATAAGCAAAAAAATACGTGCCTGTTTTTATTTTTAAGCTGACGTTTAAGAAAACCTTCTGCCATGGTAACTTGTTTTTTTAATGATAGTGATCAGAAGCCTTTGACAAGAAGAGTGGGAGTAAGGAATGGGGATGCCGTCTCCACGGTGACAGCTGTCCAGCATAACCATCTCACGTCTCTTCCATTTATCATGTATTTTAGGCCAATTCAAGCTGCTGGAACAAGACCGAGATATAAAGGAGCCAGTGCAATATTTCAACAGTGTGGAGGAGGTGGCGAAAGCATTTCCTGAACGCGTGTACGTCATGGAGGAAATAACATTCAACGTGAAGGTAGCTCCAGAAGAAGCAAATATTTATCCTCACTAAAGTAATTTAACTTTCAGGGCTTTATGTACACAGAAGGTGCCCATCTAGGCCTCAGAGGAGAGTTCCATTTTCTTAATGTGTGGGTGTCAGTGGCTAAAACTGGTCTTTTAAGACTTGGCAGGTGCTATAAATGACCTGATGTGCAGACAGGTACCTGTGTTTACTTAGCTCTATCTTTTTCTAAGGTAACTGTTAAGGCAGATCAAAAGCTTTTTTTTTTAATTTGGACTTTATCCCCTAATATGTAACACATGTTTGGCCAGATCTTCCATGAGGCTGGATGCTCACTCATAGGAGCAAGCAAAAAAGCACATGAAGAATCTAATGCCAGACACTTATTTAAAGAAAGAGAGAGAGACTTCCAGAGCATAGCCTGAGATCAGCATATGTTCATTCCATTTCTTATAGACTATCTGTATCGGTATAAATAGGGAAAATCAATACACAGAATGTTGCCAATAGGTATTTACTGATCCTTGTTCATCAGAGAAAAGCTAAATAGTGTTCATCATGCTGCACTGGAAAGGAACTAACCAGAGGAGCAATGTCACCAAGCAGGTCCAAGGTTACTGCCGGCACATCCACTGCATTTGCTTTAGCGGCATTCACAATGACACTAAGACATTTTAGAAAGTGTCCACACTGAAAGGATTTTCTGTTTCACTCCTTTCCGCAGGAAGTCCAACTTAGTCACATTCTCTAAACGGTTCGATATTTAGAGGGCAACATGCGTTTTTCTTAGAAATTCACTCTTGTGTGAAAAATAGACCGAGTGGTGTCTTAGCCCAAGGAAGCAACAGTGTCCTGTGGGTGAATCAGTCCACCTACACTCCTCAGGAGAGGGCGGCTGCTGGACAGGGGCCTTGCTGGAGAAGTGGTTCTGACCATTTGATTGGCTCAGCCAAGTCATTCTCTCTTCTAGTCCTAAAGTCCAGCTGCTATAGTCTACTTTCTTTAATTTTATTATTAAAATGGGTAAGATTTTGTGTTTTATACAATTTACTAAACAAATTATGCTTATATTAAAAATGTTTATAATTTTTAGTCCGTAAGTGACCCAGTCAACTTTTATTCAAGACGGCTTATGTTCATTTACATTGGAGATTTGTGAGAACACATTCATTTTTAAATATTTACCAATGACAAGAGTTGTTGGCCAGAAGTTAATCAAATCCTATACCATTAGTTTCTTGATATGATTTAAATCTCTCCTTAAAACTTATATTTAGAATTATCTAAGTGGGAAAAATCATTTAGAAAGGAAAACTAATAATTTTAAACCATTTCCAAAATCATTTCATTTACTGATAGATGATGAGAGATCAAACATAAAAATTGTTTATAATTTTTAAGATTTCATCAAGTATTAAATTTAATATTCAGTATTTTTGTGGCAGATGTTTAATGTAAAAGATTTTTAAAAGATACTTTTGGCAATTATTTTTTGTCAATTTGTATGAAGTTGTCAGTGGTTGAAAGAATAATTTTGATAGTTTTAACAGAATATCACGGCTGTATTATTTTAAAAATATAGAGATGTCATTTAAAAATTCAGCAAACTACATTTAACACTATTGACCTATATACTTAAAAATGATTAAGATGGTAACTTTTATGTTTTATGTATTTATAATTTTCTTAGAAGGAAAAAAACATTCAGAGGCACAGATTAGTGTGTGGAATTCGAGCTTATAACATCCATAGAGCTGACGGGATTTGGGTTAAGTTCCTCTGCTATGCATACCTTAATATTAGTACCTGCAGTCTATTACTTATAGACTTTAAAGATGCCCTCACGTCCAGCTGCACTAATCATTAACACATTATTCGATTGCATTCAAAGAAGAATTGATACAGGAACCTCGGGAAATTTGCGTGAAGATATACACAAAAGTCTGTATGCTTAGGTAATAAACACCCAAGTAAATAAATAATCTAGGGTATTTATGGAAAGAATACCTGCACCAAAAGATATAAATGTTGGTGTTCTTTAGGGAACGATTATTGTGTGGTTGTACATACATGTGGTGCTTAATGTGAGAGCCAGATGGGGGTGAGGAAGCAGTGTGCTTGGTTGGCGCTTCCCCTAGGGGGGAAAAAATGCCTAACAGTACCATTGCTCATTGCAGCTCATTCATAAATATAGCCATTATAAATACTATATCATAATAAGTGTTATGTAAAATAGCTATTATCCAGGAGGGATTTTTTTAAAAATAGAATTTATGTACCCTTGGAAAACTTCACCTTCTGCTCTTCACTGTGAGGTACACCAAGGGGATAAGAACTGGAGAAATGGCTTGCAGCTGAGAAGTGCAACTAACTGGCGTCATGATAGTTAGCTGCACTTTATGTCATTTCACTATGTGAAACAAAGAAATATATGTTTATATATTCATATATATTTACATCTGCAAATTGAAATGAAACAGGATAAGAAAACAGAGTAGAACAAAAGCACTGAAAGAATAGAAACTCTGCTTTTGTTATTTTCAAGATTATAGCAAAGTTTTAACTGAATAAATTTAATAGGTCACATTAGTATTGTTTTCACATTTATTTGAAAACAGACATTTCTTTATCTTGAAATCCAACAAAGATGTCTTTAAAAGATGACTTGATGTGCTTAAAATCATCTACCCGATTGCCCCACCATTGATTAACTGCCTGAAATGAATTAATATAGGTTAAGTATTTCATTCTTTAACCGGGAAATATATTTTGAGCACCTGCCATATGCCCCACACTGTTCTAGGCTCTGGGGATAAGTAGTGATCATTCAAGCCCCCTCCCCGTGCCTCCTGGAAGATTACGATCTATTGGAATGGCAAACAATAAATAAGTGCAAATACGACCTCCAAATAATGAGATCAAGAAGATCTGTGAATACAGGTCTGAGCTTGGGGCAAGGTTAGAGTTTGGGGTATATATTTGCAGTTCATCAGCTCCTAAATGGCATTTGAAGCTGAGGGATCGGGTGAGTCCACCCACATCACTGGTTCTCAGCCACAGATGATTTCCCCCACAGGGGACACTTGACAATGTCTGGATAGAATTTTGATTGGCACAGCTTGCAGGGGTCGGGGGTTGGTGTGCAGGTGCTGCTGGCATCTGGTAGGAAAAGGACAGGGATGCTGCTAAATGGCCTGCCATGCACAGGACACCCCCACAGCAAAGAGTGAGCTGACGCAAAGTGCCAATAGTGCCGAGGCTGAGAAACTCTGACCCAGAGACTGGATAGAGAAGAGAGACTGAGGACTGAGCTCTGGAACACAGCACCACTGGGTGGTGATTGACATGAGTATCTCACATGATTGACATAAGATAGAAAGATAGTGAAGCCCATACAGGTCCCAGAAGCCAAATGACAAAAGTTTTCAAATAGGAATTGTCGCCTGTGTCAACTGCTACCTAGTGATTGAGTTAGGTAAGGACTGGGAATGACTATTAAATTTAGCAACATGGAAGCCTTTGGTAGTCTGGACAGGAAGGAAATAACAGTCAGCTCAGACACCCAGAAAGTAAGTTAACCAGGGAAGTACAGTAGGGTGGTCCCAGAGTTCGGCCAAGGTAAACTTCAAGAGAGATTACTAGCACCAACCTTTTATTCTCCCAGCCATCTCCAGCTGCCTGGATGCAGGTGCAGAGTAGACAGGGCTGGGCTTCTACAGCATGAGTGTAACAGGTCAGCGAAGGCACAGATGAAGTGTGCTCTGCAGTGACAGGCAGAGATAAGCATGGACTCCCCACTGGATAAGGAAGCGTGACTGCAAGAAGTGCAGCCGGTGACCGTTGGAGACTCGATGGGGTTGGGTTAAAGAGCTTCTGAAATGGGTAGTTTGAAGAACATGAGGTGCAAAACGGGCGTGCTGGTGGGGTGTAAATGTTTGAACTTCAGGCAGTAATACAGCAAATGACAGGAGTAGGTGTTTTTTCAAATCTAAGCATGTCATTTGAGTCAGCAGCTGAAGAGGTAAGAACAGAAAATGGGAGATAAGAAGGCAAAAATAAAACAGGAAAGAATATGTGGGCCGGTCACTTCGTGTGCGTCACGTGGGTACATTTCCTGCACTCTGTCCAAGCTACTGGCATTTGATATTTTTAGAACTTAGTCACCTGCCTCTCTGACATGTTTTTCCTTTACCCATCCAGTTTTAGGGTTCCGTGGTAGAATTTTGGTTTTGTGTATCTGCTTTCCTACATACTTGTTTTTAACTATATTAGGTGTTTTCTTTCTTAATTATCATTTACTTTTTAACCAACATCTCTACCCTCATGTTTACTTCCAAAATCAAAAGATACCCTATTTGTGAGTTGCTCATCGCAACCAAAGGCTCCTTTCTCTACCATTTATTAAGAAAAATAGCAGCACCATTTTGCAGACATGGATCTTTCTTTTAATAAGCTGCTATGTACCATCTAAAAAGCACATCACATTGTGGCATGTGGCTCAGACTCTGGATTCAGAGCTGAGTCCAGATCCCAGCTCCAAGCTCTGATTGTGCCATAGGCAGGCCACAGGACCGCCTGAGCCCAGGGGTCTTCACCTGCAAAATGGGGGTGATACTTCCCACCTTACAAATTTGTCATGGGACTTAAATGAAGTAATGCACCAAAGTGCTTTTAAGTATGTACATACAGGGGTTGGCAAACTGTAGTCATGGGGCAAGCCACCATTTGCCAGTCAAGTTCCGTGGGCACCCAGCCCCACACACACGTTTAGTGTTGTCTGGAGCTACTTCTGCAGTGCAGTAGCGGAGCTGAGCAGTTGCAACAGGGACCAAATATCCCACAAAGCCAAAAAGTATTACTGTCTGGCCCTGTAAGAACATTTACCAACCCCTGTTTTAGAATGTAAAATCATACCAAAATAAGTTGCACGTTGTCAGAAAATTTCCCACCACAGATTACTTCACTTACACTTTGTTTAGTGCTTTACAGTCAGTGTGTTAATATTAAGAACATCATATCTGTTTGTTGCTGTTATTTTTGCTCCAAAATACCCCTTCTCCTCAAATACTTTTTTGGAAACTTATTACGCCAGTACTGAGTGAGTTATTTCAAATGTCTTCCAGCCTTTCAAACTCAGCCCAGTAATGAGAAATTTTCCCCACACAGTGTTTTCTGCCATCAAAAAACAATGATTAACAAATTAAGTGTTCGTTTAAGTTCTGTCTTTACTGCAGCATTGGTGGCCAGGGAAGGAAGGGTAGCCTCCAGATTTGGCGTTGGGAAACTTGCAGCTCTCTTTAAGTGGGTAAAAGGCATCTTGACTTCACGGCTGACGCCCCTACTGCTCTCACATCAGAGAGAACCCAAATACCCTAATCTGGATGCTATAATGTTGCTATTTTCATTCCAGCTAATGAGGTAATGAGGTCCAAGCCTTCAGCTGTTCCAGCATAGATATTTCCCCAGAGGCAAAATAACAAGTTTGCATTGTCTCAGCCAGAGAAAGTGCCCCATTCGGGACTTGGAAGATTCAGTCAGATGCTGAGCAGTCACCGCCACTTCAGTCAGTGCGCACAGACCTCTTGCGGGCCATTACCACGTGGTCTGGGACAGGAGCTGAGCTGACAGCCCTGTCACCTGCGTATCAGCTCCTGATTACCAGCTTTGGCACCTGTTTCTGGCGGGGATGTCAGCGTCTAGCAACAGAGCTGCCGCAGTGTGGGGTGAAGAATGTCAGGGATGCCTTTTTTTAATAGGAAAATAATCATGTCAGATTCAGACAACTTCAGCCATAGCTATGCTTCTCAACATTGAGAAACATCACCAAGAATCAGATGGTGAAATATTATAAATAATCCAGCTGGACAAAAGTTTACAGACATTGAATTTTTATAATCGCTCAATTTCAAATCTGGAAGAGCCCTTACACATTGCCTAGTCCTGCTCCTTTTAATACATAAGAAAACTAAGAAACAGATGTTAGCTGACTTCACTGATCCACAAGAAGCCACAGAACTACTTAGCGGCAAAGCCAGGTCCCCTAATTCAATCCAGTCATCATCTTTCTGCCCCCTCACATTCTGTTTGTGGACTCGAGCTAAGTCTTACAGTCGTGATCAGAACAGCCTTTCACATGAACACAATAATTAGCATGTTAAATTCATTTTCTTTCTTAAAAATATAAGTAAATGTGTTCAATACTTGTTACCTAGCCATATCCTTTTGTTTTTGTATTTCTGGAACATTTATACATAGTATATTTCTGATACACAGGATATTTAGCAGCTTTTATAAATGTTGTACAGAGTTTTACAGCTTATTTCATACCAGAGCATCATCCCAATATTTTAAAAATAAAATCCTACAAGTTAATTTGATGTTTCTTTTCTATTGGCATCAACAGTTTCTTATTAGATTAATTAGAACAAGTCAGAAGGGACCCCTTCAAAAATACTGCTGTAAAATACTAACCCAGAATGTTAACCAGAATTAGTAGAGAAACAAGACTAGAGCTGGATTCTTGCATTGCTGCTTGGAAGAGTGTTAAAGATATACTGACGCGACTAAAATGCATTACTGAAGAAGGAAGGGCAAGTTCTGAGGTTTAATATGATTCATACAACTTGATGCTGAATTTTTTGACTTTTTCCCCCAGGCTTTCAAGTTACTGAAAATCAGCCTTGTTTTCTTCCCAGGTCATGGACTTGAGGCAATCTTGTGCCTTTTATCTTAACATATCAGTCACCCTATTTGAAGTTGCCATCTGAAAAAGTGCTGAAGAAATGACCTTCTCCCTTCTGCCAACTAGTTAGACTATATCTTATTTCCCTACATAAAGTAGGGAAATTAAACATATGTCACTTTACTTCCTTCACTGATTTTAACAGAACAAACCACAGACAAGGCCTTGAAGATGCATCAGTGGGGAGGTTTTGAGTGCGTGTGGTTCTACTCCTGTCACAGTTCTTTTGCTCTCAGCCATCTTTCTGATCATGCTCGTCTCCCGAAAGGCGGCAACAGCGTCCTACAAGCCTCTCTTCTGCTTTCATCAGCTGTCTTGTGGTCATCCTGGAAAGTAATGCAAAACAATGGTGCTGAAACATTATTGTCCTTTGGGGAGTTTTTTTTAAGAGTATAGTTTAATCATAACCATCATTCTTAGTTTAAACTATATTCCTAGTTTCTGTCCTCACAACTCAGAAAAAGAATCTCCCTGTTGTATAAGATTAAAACAGTGTCTGAGGGGCAGTGTGTTTCTCTTTTCAAAAGGACAGGGATTACTTACTCTGGCATCTCTCCTGCCTCTCTGGAGCCTTTGGAGCATGAGTAATTCTAGATATCCAGTTTTGGGGGCAGCTGTAAATGTTAACAAAAATCCTGTCCAACATGACTGTCGTTTCCATCCAGTTTCTTAAAATGTATTGCAATTCTCTGGCATCTTAAAGAGAAGTACTTGAACAGAATTCGAAACTTGTCCTCATCTCCTGAGATGTGTGTGACTTCTGCCTTTCCGTGGAGAAGCCCTACAGCCTGCTTTGCGCTGTTTCATGGTCTCACTTAAATTTTTTGTTTATTGTCTCTTGCGTTTGTTAGAACATTTCACAGCCTGTATTTCTCGTTTTAATGTTTACTTCTATTGCACTGTGGTATAGAAACTCATAACCGAGTTGGATAGAATTTTGATGAGTTAGGAGTATGCTGATTAAGATCCTCAAAGGTTTACTATAAGCCCTAACATTGACAGCTGCTGCGAGGCCTTTCAACACACTGCCTTGTTCTTGGCCATACACCCACATACCACTTCACAACAGGGATACACATATCATTCTGAGAAACGCATCATTAGGTGCTTTGTCATCGCGTGAGCATCATCTAGTGCACCACACGAAGCTGGACGGTGTTGCCTACTCCACGCCTGGGCTGTGTGGCGTAGTTTGGTGACCCAAGGCTGCGAGTCTCTACCGCATGTCACTGTACAAAACAACACAAGGTGAAATTAAGCACAAGAGAAAATGATGCATTCAAGAGGGGTCATAAATGACAAAAAAACTGTAGTACAGTAAATATATTTTTAAATGAGAAAACTATAGTATAGGAAAAACTAGTAACGTAGTCTTTTATTATCATTATCAAGCCTCTAATTGCATGTGCTGTACTTCTATACGGCTGGCAGCATGGTAGATTTATTACACCAGCATCACCAAAACCACGTGAGTAATGTGTTATACTAAGAAATTACAACAGTGATGATGTCACTAGGTGACAGGAATTTTCTAGCTCCATTATAATCTTATGGGCCACTGTCATACATGTGGCCCATTGTGGACTGAAACCTTATGTGGTGCCTGACTGTGTTCTTGCAGAGAGATCAGGAAATATTGATTACTATGCAACTTGAATTTTACTGTATAAGAATGAATTTTAAAAATGAAAAGTGAATGACTTTAGGTATTCATTTTTTATTCTCAGTTTTTATTCTTGTTTTTATTTTTATTCGCAGCCTTTAAAAATTGCATGTTTTTCTTACAGTGAGTCAGTTGTCATTATTTTTAAGATTTATTCAGAATGATTAATTGGATGCAGTTGTGAGGTTAATTCTTTCAGTGTTTGAAGACAGTCTGGTGCTTTTTATGTCATCTGAAGTTTAAAGACCTCCTCTGAAGAACTACCAATCGGCAAGTCCTCGGGCATCACAGATCAAATCATTCCCATTGTACACGTCATCCTTGCCCTGGTTCCTGCTTAAAGAAAAAGGCACTGAGGATTGGCATTTACTGAACTCTTCATGCCTTTTCTCATTTTCTAAAGTTTGGGGAGAAATGTGTGAATATTAATCAAATACTATCTGTTTAATTATAAATCAGACCAATCCTGATTTCTTTCCAAGAGTTGAAATTTTAACCTCTGTGATATGTTTGATCTTTAGAACAATTATTCTTAGAGAAGAGATTGCCTATTACCAGTGCCATTGGAGTGTGTGTGTGTGTGTGTGTGTGTGTGTGTGTGTAAAATTTTACATCAGTGTTTCCAAACGTTGCTTGACCATGGGGTATTAACTCTGAATGGCATTATGAATAGTAAAACCCTGATAGTTTCCTGGATTAGACATATTAGAGTTGTTTAGATAACACACTTTGAATTACTTCCTCTCAGGAAACATTGAAACTGGAAATGTTAACCAGGCACGCATACCAGAGCACTTAGACAGAGCACATTGTTTCTTTCGTTATTAAAAAAGTAAAAAAAGGAAAGAAATTATGTGAATAAATCACATCTGTAGAAGCCAGAAGAGACTATTTGGCTCAACTGCCAAAGGAAGAACATTTATTCATGAGATTCTTCATCTGTCATTGACAGTGACCACAAGATTGGTCAGTACATTGGTCTCATAATTTTGGCAGAGCTAATTGTTAGCATTAATGGTGACATCAGAATTGGGAGCATGGAATTACAGATTGTACTCACATATGTTATGCATGTTAATGTATAGGGATAGGAATAACTTCCATTAGAAGTACACACATACACGAAAAAGTTAACAAAACTGTTGGATGTGCCCAGAGAGTGACATTTAGAAAAGATCATTTTCATCTGTTTTGTCTGTGCACGGTACTGTCTGATTTATATACCAAAAGCTACGTAGACATTCTCTTTCAGTTTGTGTGGTGTGAGGTACTTACTAGACCTCTAATTTATTTATTCGGGAAAGAGTATGTTTATAAACATAAATTAAGAAAATTATAGCATCAATTAAAGAGCTGAAAAGCAGACAATTAGTTACTGCTTCATATTTGAGAAATGCTGTTGGCTCCCTGTATGTTAACTGGAAATAGTTTGATGTTTGAGCATGAACGTGTGTGTTTCTCAAACCTCATGAGAGCCCCGTCTCTCAACATCCCTGTCTCCTTCCTGATCCAAACGGAGGAACTGCCAAGTTTTTTACAAAGTTCCAATAAAAAGGAAGTGCGGCAATGCAGCTGAGCATTTTGGAAGCTAGTACACTCACTTCCTTTGAGATATAACGGTAATGATATTTTAGGCCCTATTCTGACATTAAGTTTTATTCTGAGATAACACATTCAATGAAAATTTGAACAATTCGGGACTTCCGCCAAGATGGAGGCGTAGGTGGAAACACTTTGTGTCCTTGCACGATCAAACCTAAAAACAACAAAGTTTTAACAACACTAAACACAACCAAACCACACAGAAAATCAACAATACGGAGTCCAAAAACAATGAACCACTCAGCTAAACCGGTGAGAGGGGCGAAGCCAGCAGCGGAGCAGGTCAGGCAGGGAAGATCCCCCGACCAGGGTGGTACACAGGCGGCCGAGGGTGCAGATCCCAGGTGCGGGCTAGCTACAGGCGGACACAGGGAAGAGGCACAGCTGGCTGTCTGCGGTCAGTCGAGCATTTGCGTGCAGATAAACCAGTGAAGAGGCAAGCATTGAGACCCTGTGGGGCAGGGTGGTGGGCTCGCACATTTGCACTCGGATAAGCAGGTGGGGGCAAATGGTGAGGTGGACTGGGCGAACGGAGAGGACAGCCAATGCTCCCTTTCTGACCCCGCCCCCACATACAGCATCACAAACCAGCAACCTGAGTGGCCCTGCCCTGGTAAATGCCTAAAGCACCTCTCCTCATATGTAACAGGCACAAACAGATCAAAACATGGCTCAAGAACAACTCAGAGCCCCAGAGCCCATAAATCTAAGTGATGAAGAAATAGCCAAACTATCAGATGCACAGTTCAAAACACTGGTGATCAGGATGCTCACAGAACTGGTTGATTTTAGTCACAAATTAGAGGAACATATGAAGGCTCAACTAATTGAAATGAATGGTAATGCACAGGAAACCAATAGTAATAGAAAGGAAACTGGGACTCAAATCAAGGGAGTAGACCAGAAGGAAGGAAAAAATGACCAAACAGAAAAATATGAAGAAACAAGAATTCAAAAAAAATGAGGAGAGGCTCAGGAACCTCCAGGACATCTTTAAATGCTCCAACATCCGAATTATAGGGGTACCAGAAGGGGAAGAGGAACAGTCACAAGTGGAAACCTTATTTGAACAAATAATAAAAGAGAATTTCCCCATTCTGGCAAAGGAAATAGACTTCTGGGAAATCCAGGAAGCTCAGAGAGTCCTAAAGAAGTTGGACCCAAGAAGGAACACACCAAGGCACATCATCATTACATTAGCCAAGATTCAAATGAAGGAGGGAATCCTGGAAGCAGCAAGAGAGAAGGGGACAGTCACCTACAAAGGAGTTTCCATCAGACTGTCAGCTGATTTCTCAAAAGAGACCTTACAGGCAAGAAGGGGCTGGAAAGAAGTATTCCAAGTCATGAAAACCAAAGACCTACAATCAAGATTGCTCTATCCAGCAAAGCTTTCATTTAGAATGGAAGGACAGATAAAGTGCTTCTCAGATAAGATCAAATTCAAGTTCATCATCACCAAGCCCTTATTATATGAAATGTTCAAGGGACTTACCTAAGAAAAAGAAGATAAAAAAGATGAATAGTGAAAGGACAGCAAACTCACAGTTATCAACAACCACACCTAAAACAAAAGCAAATTAAGAGGACAGCTAGATCAGGAGTGAACCATAGAAATGAAGATCATGCGGAGGGTTAGCAACAGGGGAGTGGGAGATGGAGAAGGGGGGAGAAGGTGCAGAGAATAAGTAGCATAGACAGTGGATAGAAAATAGATGGGGGGAGGGTAAGAATAGTAGGGGAAATACAGAATCTAAAGAACTTGAGACACGTGTTCATGAACTAAAGGGGGGGAATGGTGAGGGAGGGGTGTGCAGGGTGGAGGGGAACAGAGGGGGGAATAGAACAATGTAATGGCATAATCAATAAAATAGAAAATATATATTAGAAAAATTTTTTTTAAACTCGAACAATTCACAGTGTAGGAGAAAAGATCGTGCTTAGAGGTAGTGGTTTGAGCTTGAAAACAGTAATGGATGGACCAGAAACCGACATGAAAATTACAGAGATGTGGAAGGTAGTGTGAAAAAATTGTAAGAATTAAAATGGTTTATTATTAGTGAAAGTAATAATAATGGTCACTATTTCTTGAGAGCCTACCATATGCCAAGCCCTGTGGGAAGATCTTTATGTACATTGATTTAGCCTGCAGAGTAGATGGTGATATTCCCTTTTTATAGAGGAGGGAACGGATTCAGAGAAGTAAAACACTTCATGTGAGGTCACTTCACAATAGAGACAGGATTCAAACTCAGGCTGTGCTTTAGTTCATAGTATCGTATCATTCATAGTATGGTACCAATTAATTTCCAAAGGCCATAGTTACTTTCATTTATCTATACTAGAAGCCAACAAATTTTTTTCTGTAAAGGGGCAAAGAGTAAACATTTTAGAGTTTGTGGGCTGTACGGTCCCTGTTGGAGCTTCCTGATACTGTCAAACAGTGCAAGCAGCCACGGACTCTATGTAAATGAATGGCCATGGCTGAGTCCTAATAAAACTGTACTCACAAAGCGAGATGGGAGACCGAATTGAAACCTGGGCAAGTCGCTAGCTGATCTCTGATCTATATTGTTGGAATCTCAACTAGATGCTGGCTGAAAGTAAAAGCCCTCAGGATAACTCAAAAGTTAGAATTAATAGCAAACAAATCTTTATAAGGACTCTTGGTGACCAAAGTGAAGAGAATAAAATAATTAAAACCTTGAAGCTCCAGGTCCTGTAGGAAAAGAAAGTCAACTATCATTTATAAATTATTCATTAGCTTAAAAAAAAAACCCTAATCTGTATTCTTTAAAACTGTCAAGGTCGTAAAAAGCAAGGAAAGACCAAGAAACTCACAGATCAAACACTAGATACAATGTGGTATCCTGGTTGGGTCCTGGAATAGCAAAAAGGACATGAGAGGAGAAACTATCAGTAAAATTCAAACAAAGCTAGCTTATCACTGAGTTAAAATACCGTATCAGTCTTAATTTCTCAGTTTTGATAATATACCATGGTTATATAACATGTTAACAGAAGAACCTGCATGAAAAGTATACAGGAACTCTCTGTATATCCTTTGAAACTTCTTTGCAAACCTGCAATTATTTCAAGTAAAACGTTAAAATTTATTTATTTACTTATGTAAATATGTAAGTAAATAAATAAATTTTATTTATTACAAAAATACTTATTTATTTAGGAATTTATTTATTCCTAAACTTACTCCAGTAAGTAGAAGCCCAGAATCCATGGGAAGGCCCAGAGTCCATGGGAGGGCAAGGTGAATACTAATTCTGAAAGTAAGCACAGTTCAGTTGAGGTCTTGTTTAAAAAAAAAAGCCTTTAAGTCCACTGAGTCACCTAAAATGGACTTTAAACCTTAGGAGCGTGACTCGCCATTAAAACGGTATTGTGCTGCTATTTGGGTACTGACAGTGCCTCCTACAGAGAAATCCACTTCTCTATAGCAGTGCTCTCCCGCCTTTTTCATCCCCTGGCACACATGAACTAATTACTAAGATTCCGAGGCACACCAAAAATATGTCCGCCAATCTGGCAAAAAAATATGGGTAAGAAGCTGTTTATAAACATTGTTACTACCTAGTTAAACACATACTGATGAATACTACTTAGTAAGCAATATGAACATTATCAGTCAATGCACTCAGATGTGTTTTTATTAACATAAAAGGAAAAAGTCAATCTTAGGTGTTTTTTTCTCTTCAGACTTTTTAAATTATTTTATTGTTGTTCAATAACAGTTGTCTGCAACTACCCACCACCACCACTCCCTTCACCCCAGCCATCCCCACCTTCCTCCTTTGCTTCCACCCTCCCCCTTGGTTTTGATCTTGCATCTTGTATAGTACTTCCTGATGACTAACCTGATAAAGATAATATAATAGGACTGTAGACTAATCTCACCTGTAAAATACATGAATCACAGATCAAATATTATCTAAGAGAATTGTGCAAAATAGTTTTAAGTACACCAGGATAATACAGGTTATTTCAGGAATGTAGGGTTATTTTAATGTTTGGGAATCTACTATTATAATATGCAATTGGTGCATTAAAATTAAAAGTAAACATATAACCATTTTACTGAATACAAAAATAGAATTTGATTTAAAAAATTTTAAATCAAATTTCTCATTGTTTATATTAAAACTGGTAATAATCATTAAAATCTGAAACAGCACTCTTATGGAAAAGAAGGAATAAGAACTGAAAATGTGAAGATAAATTTTTCATTGATTGAATAAAATATAATTACCTAAAAACCCCAAGAGAACCAACTGGAAAAAACTGGACATACAAAAAGCAACGAACCATATTTAACAACTGTGAATGAACAGTGATGTTCAGATACTGATGATGAAGGCCACTTACTAATAAGGGAAATAAAAGATCTGAACACTGATGAAGGTTATCAGGTGCCTCTTTGGAAACACTATTATAATGATCCCACTTCTTGCCACAACACTGTGCAGATGCACTTTCAATAAAGTTAATAAAATTACCAATGCATTCCGTGGGCAAAATGAGTCTAATGTCCCTCTGGAATATTGGATAGGCAAAAACATCTAAAATTTTCTTAGTATGTTTTTTTAACTTTTTATTTTGAAGTAATTTGAATCTTAAAGAATTTTTGCTAGAAAAATATAAGACCTCACTAAACACTTTAGCCAGATTCACCAACATTTAACATTTTGCCAAATTTTTTATCCTCCCCCAAATAAAGATATACTTACTTCTGTAAGTTAAGTAACTTATTCATATTTTTCTGAATCATTTAAGAGTGAGTTGCATACATTAAGCCCTTTTTTCCTTTATACATCATCACCTGTTTCCTAAGAATAAGATATCTTCTCATGTAAACACAGTACATTCAGGAAAGCTAACAGTGATACAACACTTTCAGTTACAATCTATGTTTCAGACGTGCCAGTTGTACCAGAAGCTTACTTTATAGCATTTTTTCTTCCATTACAGAATCCATTCCAGGATAATGTACTATATTTACCTTTAATTTATTTCACTTTAAACTTCTAAACGGTTCTTCAGCCTTTCTTTTCAAGAATACACACCAGATATTTTGTAGAATATTTCTCAATTTGGTTTGGTCTGCTATTTCCTCATTAGATTCCAGTAATGCACTTTTCAGTGGAATGTTACCAAAGTGAGGTTCTGAATATCTCAGGAATCTCATCCAGAGGCCATGACATGGGTATTCCTCTCTTTAGCGATGTTAAGCTTCTTCACTTGGTCAAGTTGCTGTCCAGTTCCTCCACTCTATAACTACTTTTACTCTCCTTGAAATTAACAAGCACTCTGGGGGAAGATGCTTTAAACCATGAGCATAACCTACTCCTTAATCAAACTTCTATAAATTCATTAATGATTCTAGAATCGTATATCATAGTTGCAAAATTATGATTTTTCCAGTCCCACCACTTTTCTACATTAGTCAGCTTTTCCTTTATTTATTTTTTAATTTATTCATTTATCTTTTGGTTAATAATATAGGTGTAGACATTCTTATTTTACTCAATAGATTATAATTTATGATGGTCTTTATTGCAATGTTCAAATTATCCATGATTTAGCCAGTGGAGTCTGATTCAGGTTGGTTCCCCTGTCCCTTTGACATGTTCCCATCATCTTACAAGCACTTCTTTCTTTACTTTCTGGCACAAGAAAATGTCCCAAACTTGTTCTGTACCATTCTTGCCCTGACCCTGAAATCACTCATTTCTCCAAACAGCCCTAGTTCCTTTTACTGGGGAATGGTTTAGGCACTAGGTATATTTAATGCTAACAAGAGTCTTTGCTTCTAGTTCCTTGAAAAGAAGAAAACTAAGAAATGTGTGAATGTTTACATTTCTTTTTTCCTTTTTTATTGAATTTATTCGGGTGACATTGGTTAATACAATTATATAGGTTTCAGTTTTGCATAATTCTCTAATATATCATGTGTATATTGTGTTGTAAGTTCACCAGCCCAGGGCAAGTCTCCTTCCATCACCATTTATCCGTCCTTTACCCTCTTCTACCTCCCCCACACCCTCTGTGTTGTTTCTTAAATTTCTGAGTTAATGCTGATAACTAATTCTAATCCAGGCCCATGGAGTTCTTTCTAGCCTTCCCCAATGGCATAGATCTATCTCCCATTCCACAGTGAAAGCTCTGGCTCCCAAAATATCAATTCATTCACTTATTTGTTCATTCCCACAGTACACATAAAGTTATTTCAGAATCACTGCACCCATACCCCTATGCAGAGCAGATCTAAAAAGAGCACAGTATTTGTTGGAGGGGGCAGGTTTTCCCTTCTGGTAACGTGTAGTCAGAGGCAGTGTTCCCAAGTTACATGGATTATTTCTGTGTCTCCAGTATGGTTAGTGTATTCATTTGAAATATGGTTGGATGCATCTGTTTCCATTTGGATTCAGCTCCCAGGTGGTTTTTAAAATTCTGTTCACTTAATTTACTTTTGAATAGGTAGAACATTAGCATGCTTCCCAAAAGTCAGAACTCTGTGGCCAGCTGTACTCACAGAGGTATCCCTTCCTCCCATGTCCCTCCACCAGGTTCTTCCCTCCCCATCCCGCTTAAGCAACCAACTTCATTGTTTTCTTGAATATTTTCTTATGTTTCTTTTTAAATAAAAATTAGCAGAAATAAATACCAATTTCTTCCCTTCCTATACAGAAAGGTAGTATACTGTATAAACTGTTATGCACTTTTTTTTTACTTACCAATATATCCTGGAAGTCATTTCATATAGATTTATTGAACTCATCATTCTCATTCTCTTTTTGCATAGTACTGTTTCCATACCATACCATAGTTTATTCCAACTGTATACCATAGTTTATTCAATCAGTCTTGCATGTTTGGGCATTTAGATCAGTTCCAATATCGCAAATACAAACCATGCTACAATAAATAACCTTGTCCATGTGTATTTTCACATCAGTGAAAGAATGTCTTCAGGGTAAATTCCTAGAAGTAGGATTGCTGGGTGGAGAGATAAATGCATGCTTAGTTTGATTAAATATTGCCAAATTCCCTGCCACAGGGCTTGCGCCATTTTGTATTTCCTCCAACTATGAACAAGAGTGCTTGTTTTCCCACAGCCTTACCAACTAACTGAGTGCAATGTCAAGCTTTTGGATGTCTATGAATATTCCATTGAGAAATGGTACTTCAGTGTAATTTTAACTTACATGTCTCTTATTATAAATGTTGAACATCTTTTCATAGATTTGAAGTCTATTGGACATCTTGTAGTGAATTGGTTTTTCATAACTTTTGTCTGTTTTTCTGGAGGATTTTTTATCATTTTTAAAACTCTACTTATATATTAGGGATATTTGCTCTTTACCTGTGATAGATTATGTCTACCATATATCATTCATATATATATGTATATATATATATACATATATATGTATATATATACATATATATATGAATATACATATATATATATATATATATATAGCAACAACTTTCTCTCAGTCTGTTACTTGCCTTTTGACATTGCTTCGCTTGCTTCTTACCACCCCAAAATGGTTTGTGTCAGAATAACCATGTGAGGGCTTTTGTTATCAGTTCTGAAAATGTAACATAAAGCTATAGAAATTAAAACAGTATGGTTTCCATACTGGATAATTTTGATGGGAACCTAGGCAGAAATGCCATTAGGATAAAATGTCCCCAAAATAAATATGAATATATGTATACATTTGAGTGTATATGTTTTATAAATTTAATATATTATAAAAGGGGAATTTCCAATCAGTGATGAAGGGGATGGTTATTTAGACCCTCAGCTAACTGTTTAAAACACTAAAATTAGATCCCTACCTTAAATAATACACCAAAGAAATTGTTGTTAAATGAGTTAAATGGTTAATAAATGAAGCCATCAAAATACTCTAAGAAAATGTTGGTTAATTATATTAGCATTTCCCAACCTCAGCATTATCGGAGTTTGGAATGGATAATTTTTTGTTGTAGTGTCCTGAGCATTATCTTATGTTTAGAACATCCCTGGTCTCTTCCCACTACATGTACGTAGTATCTTCCCAAGCATGCAATGAAAAATGTCTCCAGAGTTGTCGAATGTTCCCTGGGCTTGGGGTGGGGGATGGATAAAATTGCTCCTAGTTCAGAACCTCTCATTTGGATCATCTCAACTAATAGATGCATAGTATCCAAGAATGAAATTACAAAGGAAAATTTTGGAAATGTGTGCTACGTAGAAGGAAAAAATTGGGGTACCTTAAGAAACTATAGCTATAAAGTTGAAAGTCAAGCAACAAATTGAAAAATACATAGTATAAATGATATTCACATTACATAAAAAGTAATCGATAAAATGGCCATCCCAGCAGAAAAATGGGTGAAGCACGCAGATAGACAATTTAATCGATCTAAAGAGCCAGATATAGAAATAACAAAAAAATGCTCACCATACTAATAATCAAAGGTATTCACAAAAAAAGTGCAGGATGCATGCTTTACCTTTACTGTTAATAAACATTAGACTTACTTGGCCTGGTTATGGGGGACAGGTAATTTCATAAAGTGCAAGAAGTATAAATAAGGATAACATAGGTGGAACACAATGGGCCGTATGCATTGGAACTTCTGAACACACACAGCTTTGTCCATGTAATGCTACTTCTGAGCCTTTATTCCAAGGAAATAATTGAACTCTAAAAACATCCATTGCAAAACACTGGGAAAACCCATCTAACAATAAGGAACTGTTCAAATAATTTAAGGCATATCCATGTATAATGATGTATGTTAGATCACTATTAATGATTGATGGTATATACATATACGTGGGGGAATGAATAAATTATAGTGAAAAACTCAGTAACAAAATTGTGTGTGTATTAATTATCTCATTTTTTCTTTCTAGTTACATAAAAGTTTTTCTATTTACATAAAATTGAACATTGATTATCCTTAAGTAGTAAGATTGCATAGAATTTGTTCATTTTTATATCTGTATTTTCTTTCTTCCAATGAACATCTCTGTCCCAATTCCAGTGTTAAAAAAAACGAGTAAAATTTTAATAGGTTTTTAAAAATAAATTTTCTATACTAGTGTTTATTAAAGCAACTTTACAACTGAAAAAGATATAATGATAATATTAACATCCCAAAATAATTATCCATGTGATAGGCTCCACATAGGAAAAGAAACTACAGGGTATTTATCAAACCATTAACCATAGCTATCTGTGACTTAGACTCATGATGTTATTTTCTTTCTGTCTTATTCCTCTATGTTTCCCAAATTTCTGCTAATAAACAGATTTCATTTTTCAATACAGAACATAGTATATTTTTAAAAGTCTAAATGAATGTCATCTTGTTATTGTTAACCACATAAATATTATTTTAAAAATGGAGTGGCTAAATTTAGTATTAAACAAAACCACATTTCCCTTTGTGTGTGTGCGCGCACATGTCTTAAGAAGCAAGTTCTTTACTTCTTTGTATGAATAAACTAAAGGAAACTAACCTGAAACCTGATGTATCCTCTTGCAGGTTGCTTCTGGTGAATGCAATGAAGACACAGAAGTTTACAACATCACCCTGTGTACTGGGGACGAACTCACTCTCATGGGGCAGGCAGAAATCCTCTATGCAAAAACTTTTAAGGAAAAATCAAGGCTCAACACAATCTTCAAAAAGATTGGGAAGCTCAATTCCATCAGCAAGCTGGGAAAAGGCAAAATGCCATGCCTCATTTGCATGAATCACCGGACCAATGAAAGCATCAGCCTTCCCTTCCAGTGCAAGGGCAGATTTAGCACCCGAAGTCCGCTGGAACTTCAGATGCAGGAGGGAGAACACACCATCCGCAACATCGTGGAGAAAACCAGGCTCCCTGTGAATGTGACTGTGCCCAGCCCCCCACCGAGGAATCCCTACGACCTCCACTTCATCCGCGAGGGGCACCGCTACAAGTTTGTGAACATCCAGACCAAGACGGTGGTGGTTTGCTGTGTGCTGCGGAACAACAAGATCCTCCCCATGCACTTCCCTTTGCACTTGACTGTCCCCAAGTTTAGTCTCCCAGAGCACCTGGTGAAGGGGGACATATGGCCAGAAACCCTGGTTCATCACTGGCTGGGTATCTGCCAAGAGCAGTTCGACATCGATGAGTATTCACGGGCTGTCCGCGACGTAAAAACTGACTGGAATGAGGACTGCAAGAGCCCCAAAAAGGGCCGGTGCTCTGGCCACAACCATGTGCCCAATTCCCTTAGCTACGCTCGAGATGAGCTCACCCAGTCTTTCCACCGGCTCTCTGTCTGTGTGTATGGGAACAATCTCCATGGCAACAGCGAGGTGAACCTCCATGGCTGCAGGAACCTGGGGGGAGAATGGGCCCCCTTTCCTCATGACATGCTGCCCTATCAGGACTCGGGTGACAGTGGGAGTGACTACCTTTTCCCAGAATCTAGTGAAGACTCAACGGGCGTCCCGGGAAAGTCAGAACTTCCTTATGAAGAGCTGTGGCTGGAGGAAAGCAATCCCAGCCACCCGCCTCTCACTCGCTCCCTGAGCGAGAAGAGCAGATGTGATCAGTTCAGAGGTTCTGTCCGGTCCAAATGTGCAACTTCTCCTCTTCCTGTCCCTGGGACTCTGGGAGCAGCAATGAAGTCTTCAGAGATCGCCCTACCTCCACCTCCAGTGCCTCCCAAATCTGAAGCCGTAAGTCATTTCTGTGCTTGAGAACTGTGCCAGCCCCTCTGTCTCTCTGCTCAATCATCCACCAATTTATTTTCTGTCCTAATGAGAAGACAACTCCCCAGTGGAGGATTATCAAAATGAGCAAATTTGCTTAATACAGAGTGAATTAGAAAAGCTTACATGATTCTTTTTAACAGTTAGAGGTGAGGGTTTTACTCCAGGTTTGAGAGTTTTTAGTAGGAGAAGTTTAAAGGAGACTTTCGCTGCTGCCTGGAGAACAAATAATCGGGAGGAGAGAGCAGAGGCTGGGAGACCAGACAGAGGCAATGATCGGGCAGAGGAGTGAGATGATGGGGCCCTGAGCCCGGCTCCTGGCAGCAGTAGGTGGCCTGGAGACAGGAGTGGCTTCGGCACATGTGTTACAGGTAGACGGTATTCACTGAGAAATTGGCTGTGAGTAGGGAAGGAAAGACAGAAATCAAGAAAAACTAGATTTTTAGCCTGGGCAACAGAATGGATATTAGTACCATTTACAGTGATGGGGAAGACTGAAGGAGGGATAGGTTTATAGGGGGAGGAGAAGGAATCAAGAGACATGGGCATAATTTATCCCTCTTTCCTATATGTCTGAGGTTATATTTGAGATCAGAGTGTACCAGGGGTGTCCAACCTGTGGCCTGTGGGCCGTGTGTGGCCCAGGATGTCTGTGAATGTGCATCAACACAAAATCGTAAATTCACTAAAACAGTATGAGATTTTCTGTGATCACATGTCGCAGTATATTTAACATGTGGCCTGAAACAACTCTTCTTCTCCCAGTGTGGCCCAGAGACACCAAAAAGTTGGACACCCCTGGTAGTGAGTGTGCTCGTGTGCACACACACACATGCACACACGCAGAGCCCAGAGCAGAACCAGGTGCCAGGGTGATTCTATTAATTCCTTAAACATGACCCAGTCAGAGCTTAAGGGGGCTTCTATCAAATTGTAATGTGTAAGGTCAGTATAGGAGAGGAGAAGGGGCCCTCTCTTCTGACCATGATCTTTGATTGACAGGCACTCTGAACCTTTGCTACTCATTTTTGATTGTTGGATTTCATTACATGTGAAGGGAGAAAGCACTAGAGGCACTGGGTGCAATGCTGTTCATTTATTTGACAGTGTCTATTGGAGAGGGGGTTTTCCCATCTTCAGCAGAATGCTTAAAGAAAAAAACTTATATGAATCAGAAGATGAGATAAAAACCCATCTGACTAAAGCACAGACTGGGAGGAGAGGGTCTCCGTGTGCCCTGAGTGACCTCTGTCCCCACCAGGGGGTATCAGGACACCTCCCTAAAACCCCAGAGATCTACAAAACCCAGTTTCAAAACCATGAAATTATTTAGTGCGTGAGATGCTATAAATATGGCTGTCAGTGAGACCTGGACTCTGAATTCTAGTACCTTTCAGTTTATAGGGAAAGTAACAGATGAAGAGATAACTGTCATACAAGTTAAAATGTGCTAATCAATGGGAGAGACCTATACATAGATCATGTGTGTGGGAATTCAGAGGAGAAAGAAACCTCCAGTGGGGTGATGAATGAGAGAAGTCTTTATGAAGATTGTGACATTTTAAATGAGCAGAGAGAATGGATACGAACTGGAGAGAGATGAGAAAGAAGGACATTCCAGAATAGCATGAGTAAAGGTGTGGAAGCTCAGACAGGTGAGGAAGAACAGCAAGTGTTGTTGGGCCGGTGGAATAGGATTGGACAGGGTGCGTGCAGGGCCGTGGTGGCTGAGAGGCTGGAGCCAGGCTGTGGACTGCCCCGAATCTCAGGCCGCACTTCATGCCTGGTGTCAGGCTTAGCTGTCTGTGCAGTGCCCTCACTGCTGCAGTTTCCTGAGACAGGACCCACTTCTGTCTACTTGCTCCAAGACGTAAGAACTCCCCAGAGACTGCAGATCTAGACTTTCTCCTGCTCCTTGTAGGGTCTCCCAGGGACCTGAAGGCACAAGCTCAGAGATCCCTACACCCAGTAGGGGTTGTAGAATATCTGGGCTTAGTCTTGGTAGAGTTAGCACCCTGAGTCCCTTTGTTCATGTCAGAGGATGTTCCCCGCCCCCCAAAAAAAAACAGGTTAAAAGTAAAAGAACACTCTTGCCAGCAGATACTCTAGGCAATTTCAGGGATGTGTCCACTCAGTGATATATTGGATGTCACTTGAAGCTTAGAGCTGCTCCTACAGAACTTTGGCCCTTCTTGGCACGTAGTCAGGACTCATGTTTGCTGACTCATTGCTTGAGTCACACACAACGGTCGCACCCAGAGTCCTTTATGTAGCCAAGTCTAAAGGTAGGAAACCCATTTTTCCCCCACTGTGGTACATAAGATGAGTAAGACCATAAATATTGAGGCCTTATCTTGACCTTGATACTAAAAGAAAAATGTTAAATTCGAAACTAGAAGCAAATGTTATAGGAAAAGATTTGGGCCTCCAGTCTAAGCTGTGATTTCTGAAGAAGTAAAAGAATCTTTTCAGAGCATGTCTAGTGTTTATAAAATACTATAATCATAAAGGTTTTTATAAACACCTGAAATCATTTAATTTACTTTAAAAAATTAGACATTTGAAATGAAGTCATTTTTTAATTGGTTCATGACCATGGAATGAATTTTCCATCTTTAGGATGTGTGTGGGGTCCAAAGGAAGCCATAATTGTTAGATGTGGCTTCAGCTTGTAATTTTCAAAAGAAAACTTTAATGGGGCATAAATTCGAGTGCTGCTACAGAATTAAATAAAAGTCTTTGGATAGTCACAGTGGAGTACATCCTAAGGAAGAGACAGGCCACGTGTCTAACAGCTATTCCGCCTGATCGTTAAGGATGGTTATCAGCTTTCCCGTGTGACTGGATCTGAGAAGACTGGACCCAGTCTTTAGGCTTAGAAGGTACTGCAGCCGTGTTAGAGAGTCAGAGAAAGCCCGGCTTCCACAGAGAGGGAAGCAGAGCTGGTAACGGGCCCATGAACTCTGATTGGCCACAGTCCGTGATCCAGTCAGGATCTAGAGGTCCGTGGCCCCGGTGCAGTTTATGTGAGTCTGTTCATTTCCTCCCAGTTCTCTTCTTCACCTCCTGAGACCTGTCTGTGCTCTCTCTGCAGCAAATGTTGACGGTCTTTGTTCCTGTCTGTAAAAGTGAGACGAGATCTTTCCCTCTCGACAGTAACACCTACTGTGCTGCCCACAGGGTGCTGTGGTTCCACCATCCTCTGGGTCAGCGCCTTTCCACCCATACCCTCGGCCAGAACTCTAGGTTGTTCTGCTCGGGCCAAACTGAGATCCTCAGAGCTTTAGCTCCCTTAATGTATTTTGTACTTGATTGGCTCTTTATAATTATGCTCTCATCCTCATGTATTTTTGTAAAGATTGTTTGGTATGTTTTGTTTTTAAACAAATTGCCACTTACCTCTCCAGAGTATATGAGAGGTCGTTCCCTTCCGAACAGGAGTGTCCCAGGGAAAAGTAAGCCATTCCTGGCCCCGGGCGTAGAGGGGAAGCAGCCACTTGTGTCCCTCAGAGTTGTCGCAGATGAGCCCAAGCTGAGGGAGCGTGCCCAGCTCACTAAACGGTGACATTGTCTTTTTTTTAGCTGTGCAAAGTGCCCTTAAATCAGAATGACCTGACAGCCTGTCTCAAGTAGATTATCATTATTGTTTCATACATTTATTCTAAACACATCCTCTACTGCATAACCTTGTGGGCCGCTGTCCCACAAGGGATAACCTCAATTTTCTGAGTATTGGCTAGTATGTCTAAAATAGTAACCCAGACACACTCTTAAATTCTGTGAGTGACAGTCTGCAAGAGCTGGGGTTTTTTTCCCCTCCTTAGAAGTGCCATTTTGGAGAGCAATGATGGGAAGACTCTATATTCCATGAAATTCTATAAATAAACGTTTGACTTCCAGACGGCTCTGGCCCATGTGGTGAATCACAGATTATCGAACCACCGGGCCACGGCTCTGAGGACACCGTGGGTGCAGCCATGTCCAGCATGGGCTCTGCAGTCTCAGAACCCAGAGGTTTGTGTCCTCCATCTTCTTCAATAACAGGCAAACAAGTGTCTTTACTCTGGGTTAGTGGTTGACATTAGAACAATTCCTGAGAGTCATAAAAGGAGCCCTAGGTTGTGAACTGTGGTTTAGAGCAGCCTTTCCCACAGTATTCATGAAGAATTTGTTAACCTTTGGGTTGGACAGGGGTTCCCCCACCCCCAAGCCTACAAGAAACAGCATAGGGATTGAGTTACAAGACAGATTGGTAGCATATGTTCATTGTGATACGGCTGGAAGTTCATTGTAAATAAAGTTCCTTTAGCGGAGCATACTGTGTTGTTGGTGTTTGAGAAAAACAAGAATTGAAGGGTAAATTTCATGCCATATTGACTGGACCTTGTCTAGCAAGTGCTTGGTTGAGCTCTACAGACGTGAGTTGGTGTGTTTGCAGCTGCCTCAGACAGGCTGTCCAATTGATGAGAAGATGAAAAGAAAGAGCAGGCATCCTGGGGGTGCTCTTGTCTCTCCCCTCAAGGTCACTGAACTGGAAGCAGGATGATCTGTCAAACTATATGATGAATAAAGGGAGGCGCGTAGCATCGCATCTAAGAACCACGCGTGGATCTGAATCCTCGCTCTGTTGCTTAGTAACTTCGAACCTTGGGCAAACTATTTAACACCCCTGAGTCATTTCCTGGGGGCATAATCACTCCATTGCATTATTGTATTGTACAAAGTACTTGGCACTTTTCCCTGGCACTTGGTAAGCATTCAACAAATGATAGCAGTAACTTAATGTGAGATGGAATCTGATTTAGAGTCACACGGAAAACGGTTTGGGGGGAACTTTTCCCTCTGTCCTTTCCTACCTAGGTTATAAAGCCTCTCCAAAGAGTCACAGGGGCTGACGGAGTGGGCGCATCTCCCTCCCCGGCCAGGCCATCAGAGGCACTGCACCCCGGCAGCGGCCAGCTGTCCCTGTGTTCCAAAAGCGCACGTGCCAGGTTCATTCCACCAGGTATCCAGCGAATAACAAAACAATCTTTTCAGTGGACTACAAAAATGTCTGCTTGATAAGCTAGGTGGAATGTCATAGTTACCTACCTGTGGAACCAAATTTGTAATGGTGACAAACCAGAAATGGACCCCAGTCACGTGTAATCTTTAGTGGAGTATTGGGGGGTTGAAGAACTGGAGTGCCTGTGAAGCAGCTATGTGGGGCCTGAAGGCTGCAAACACATCAGAAGCTGAAATTTCCGGGCTAACCTGTATGGAAATATGAAAGCTAAGAAGTGGCCTTGACTGGCTCTTCCTCGAGCGTGGCTAGGCTGGGTCACAGTGCTCCAGAGGCCACAGCCCTGGAGGTGAGCGCCCTGCAGGATTCAGGACTTCACGTGACTGACGATCCAAGGTCTGAAAAGCAAGCTATACAAATATTTCTTTATTAACTGAGTAAAGTGGCTATGAGAATTGATTCTACTCTGAATTTTTATTTTATTTTGTCCTTGGATTTTTTTCCTCTGTCCAATATTAACATTAGAAAATACATTAAAGGGCAGATTTTAAAAAATAAATTTGATATAGTAATAATAAAGTTTCAGTACTAATAATATTAATGTGGAAGTGATTATTTACTTTTCAAAATAGTTACTCTGCAAAAGGACTCACTCAGGATTTCACTAATTAATGAGGTCTCCTAAGGCATTTGACATTTAATTAATTTTCATTACAACTTTTGAGGAGTCCTCGGTGAGCAAGCCAGATACCTATGTTCCCGTTTGTTCATTGAAATGGGGACGAAATTATTATTGTGTTTTAGTAATTTTGAAACTAATTGCCTTCAGGTTGTTTTTAAATGAAACCTTCTAGGCCAAGAAATTTTTTTCTCCTGTTATTCTTTGGGATAGCTTTTGTTTTAAATCTGTGCTCCCAGAGAACATTTGCACAAAATCCCATTAATACGGGGGTTGTTTAAACCATTGTTATTTGAACATGTATATTGCAGCCATTTAAATAGACGTATGATGTATGAGCACACTCCTTGCTCAGAAAAGGTCTTTTTCTTCTCTGCCCCAATGCCACGTTCCTTCTCGGAGACCATGGAAGCACCCTAGAATTCAAACAAGTGTTCTTTTCAGAAACCCTTGCCCTCTGCCTCCCAGTGAGGGGCCCCTGTACTGGCTCTGCCACCCTCCCCTGAGGCTTGGAAACCGGAGGCCATTTCAGACGTGGGTCTGTCCTAGGTCCTTGTCATCAGTGTAGGAAACTGGAACAAGAAACACACGCATCTGAGAATCAGGATCACAACTGTAAATCACATCTGCCCTTGTGTCATTAATCAAATAGAGGTTCGTTTATGGCCACTTTGTCATTGTAAAACTTTAATTTCTGTTTGGCTGAAAATATCGCTGATGGGTACATGACAGGGCTATGAACTCTTTGTATAAAAGCCTCTTTATAAATAAGACTTCTTAAGGCTGCAATGATTTTGTTATCTGGGAGAGAGAGTGTGGGAAGAAATGTAAAATACGGGGCAGAGGGCATGCAGTGAAGGCAGAGTTACAAAGTTCAAGGGAGCATGGTTACAAAACTCCTTTCTCTAGATTGCTGGCATTGTCCTGAAGTTGGCTTTTCAGAGAAGAAAACTTATAATAAAGGTGAGCCCAAGTTTAGATCAAGCTCATGGACAGTAGATGAGTTTCCTGAATTGTTTTTGCGTAGAAGCAGAAATGAGCCTTACTCTACCTAAGCGTTGCAGAGTCTCTTCAGGGACAACCCACCGTCCTTGCAGACAGGAGGTCCTCACCCACGGGCGAGTGGTGCCCGGCTTCACACACAGGCAGGCAGCGTGTGGCCTTCTCAACGGGTGTCTCCACATCCACTGCCTTTGATTTAAAAGTTGAGTGACCACTGCTATGAAATTGACTTTTTTTAAAGATAGTTAAAGCAAAAAACATGTCCTAGTAAGTATACCATTTACTTTGCTTAAGCTGTCTCCTTGGCTCAGTTAGTGAGGGGTGTGAAAGTGTCACTTCTTCCATAGAAGACGAATAGGGAGTTCCAAGAAGCAAGGGCTTTCTAAGCAACATCGTCATACCAAAAAGCCCCCATTTCCGCACTCTGCTGTTGCATAAACACCGTGTGTGTGTGTTGTTTAGTGTATTCTTTTTATCCTTAGGAAGAGCAGAGAAAGTGTCACACATGTCACAAAGGAAAGAAATTATGTCATAGGTAATGTGTATAAAATACTCCAATGGTATTACATGCAACTGTATGTAATGTTTGAATTTTTGTCCTCTGAACGTCTGCATGTAACTCTGTTTTCCAATCATGCGACAATGAGCTTTGTGCTTTTAACAGGTTCTCATGCATTATTTTTAACATGCGGCTGCTTAGTGAGAAGACCTTGTCTTCCACAGTCCTTTACCCTGTATGTGTGCTCAGCTTCCTCCCAGCTAAAAAGAGCTAGAGATGTATAAAGGGAAGAGGGGAAAGGGAGGTTAAATGCCTGTTCCAGGTGGTAGGCCATCAAGTTAAGCTTCCTGGATGGTATTCTGAAAATAAAGAAAATAGTCCTGTTCAGTGATACATTTGATTTGACCACACACTGGAGTCGGGTTTTGACTCTGCTGGCTGCCTCTGATTAGAAATAGAAAGTTTTCCAAAGTCACTTCTTCCATTGGACATGTTCCTCTCTGCTTTAGCTGTTAGATAATAAGCTACCGTTGCTTTTCTGGCTTTACCTGGCCCGTGATGGCACAGCAAAGGCAGGGAGTGGTCCCAAAGCGTGCGCTGCCTTTTCTGTTGTACGTGACAGGGGAGCACAGGCCCAGGGCTCTGCATGCACTCGACCAGGTTGCGTGTGTACGTGCGCAGCACAAATCCAGGAACATCTTTCCGGCTTCCTCCAAGGCAAAAAGAAGGAAAACTGCCTCCCTCGATCCTGGATCCCTTTCCAGTACCTGGCTCCGCCTTACTTGCCAGCTAGTTTTCCTGAAAAAAAGTGGTCTGTCCTCACTAACTCTGCCCTCGCCTCCTGTTCTACCTTTGACTCACTGGAATCTGGCTTCTGCTCCCCTCACTTGACGCAGGCATCACTTGCTCAGAACTGCAGTGACCTGCTAACTATTACATAACCTCCAGACCTTTCCACAGACTTCCTGGCATCCTTTAACCTTCACTCTGTCTCCTGCCATCCTTACCCCACCCCTGGCTTTTTTGACACCTTTTAAGAATGGTTCTTCCCTCTGAGGGGTAAGATATGGTCACTCGTGTTTCTCGTCTTTTGTCTCCTCACCCGCTGGTCCTCCTTGGCTTTCTTCAGTCTTCTGTGAGAGCCCAGTGCCTTCGCGACTCCAGATTCTATCAGTAGGACGTCTGGTGCCAGCTCAGGAATTTCAGAACTGAGTTCCTTGGTTTCTCCCCAGCCCTGTTCTTACTTCTAAGTTTCTGATAAATGGCACCAGCGTTTATGTCGTCATCTACCCCCCCGGACCAGAGCATCTGGTGGTTTTTTTCGTGCCTCTGTACCTTTGACGCCCATAATTCCCTCTTCCCTCTAGACTTTCTCAGTAAAACTTCCAATGAATTTGTTCTTCTTCTGACACCTTGAACACACCCATGGTGCCCCTGCTAACCCTTGCTCCTGCTTCTGTTATTGTACAGCCAGTCTGTATCTCAATTATGTGTGTGTCCCCCTCCCTCCCTCCAAACAGTGCCACGAGCTGCTCCTTTTTGCATACTCGACGCTAACTCAACCAGCATAGGATGGGCACTCCACGTGTATTTCAACGGATCAATAGGAAAAATGGCATGAGTGTAGGATGTAGGAAAAGGGAAAGAGACGGCCGTGTTCATCAGAACTTGGGGATAGTGCAAGTGCATGGTCACTGTGACCCTGGCTGGGAGCCCCCGGGATAGACGCCTTTGATAGCGTACTTCAACCCGCTACTGTTAAATTATGTCACCGAGGTAGGTGGCAGTGACCTGGATAAGCCTCCCTGAGTATACAGGGTGGGGCAGAAGTGGGTTTACAGTTGTGAGTATGTGAAACAGAGTTCATTCTTACATTAGTGCTGATTAATTATTGTATTATTTTCCACATGAACAAGTGTAAACCTACTTTTCCCCCCACCCTGTATGTCTCATAGACTTAAGAAAAATTGCAGATCTAGAAAGAACTCATCATTTTTCAATAAATTAGCTTTCTATTTAGCCCTGAGTTAGCAAACTGCTGCATGAAAAACAAGGACAGTCATTTTAATCCTGGAGAGTGGGATCTTCTGTGAGATAAGAATTGAACTACTGGGTGTTTTAGAAAAGGGAAGACTTTGTGTGAAGGAGCAAGGGGGAGAGACGTGTGCTGAAACTACCGTGGCTGCAAAGACCGGCTCTAGACCAGAGACTCCCTGCTGCCCTCTGAGTCCAGGCTGTGCACATCGACCCTGTGGGAACGGGGCCAGGGTGGGGGGAGGGGCGCCGGGCAGCCAGGCGGGCAGGAGACACTCTGAAAACACCCATAACCTGCAGTACATGGTAGCACCCGCCCTAAAACAGAACGCCTGCCCCCCTCGCAGCAGCGGGGTTGGTGGAGGTTTATTCCTGCTGCTCTGTACACCTCCCCCTCCCTGGACTCCAGTTGGGGTGCAGCCTCAGATGCCGCGTTGGCCGTGGAGAGAGGTGCCCTAGTCCCCCAGGCACGTGGGTTCTGTTACACCCTCATCTTAGGATAGTAATTCATAGCTCTGGGGTTGCTGACGAAGAAAGCCCTGTCTGCCAGCTCCTAGCGTCATCGCTGTCATTTCCCCGTACTGCTGAGTCAGGGTGGGACGGGTGGTGGAGCGGATGCTGGTGGTGGAGCGGATGCTGGTGGTGGAGCCGATGGCCGCCGTAAGCACCAGGGCTGCTGGCACCGGTTCCCCCCAAACTGACGCTGCTGTGAGGACCCCAAAAAATAACACCCCGTCCAAATGACATATCAATAACAAGTGCCACACAAGGCTGTAAAAGGCATTCTTATGCTATATATTTAAAAATAAAAGGTGCCTTACTGTGGGGGGTATTTTTTGGTAGCATCTGTTAGTGTCTGCCTAGCGTTCTGTGGGACGCATTCATGCCGGTGGTGACGAGTCCCCAGACTCTGCCATCCACAGGGCAGTAATGACAACGACAGTCCCTGCCGTTTCCATTTTCAGGCTGATTGAATATACGTGGGCAGTAGGTGACTGGACTGTGTTAGCAGAGTCCAGAGTTGTGACGGTCCCTGACCGAGCCTGTCTCAGTTGGACTGTGGAACCGGCATTTCGGTGGGGATGGGCGGGGAGATTTAGAACAGTGGGCGGCGGCAAAGCACAGGGTGTTTAGGTAACACCCAGTGTACCACGTTGGGTGGACCTGTGTGTTGATATAAGTAGGGGAGAAGTAACTAGCAAGGTGAGTAAGGTGCAGTCATTTCTTCTAGCTAGAAGAAATAGCTAGAAAGACAGCAGGGGGCCCCAGTGGAAGGCTGGACTTTTCCCAGTTGTCAGAGGGGCTGCTGGTGATGGGGAGCAACATGATGAAGGCCACATGCTGAGACCTTTAGAAGGAACATGCTGGAAACATAGCACTTGAATGTGAAATTGAATATGAGAGGAAACTGGAAATGGGGTGATTGGCCATCCAGTCTTACAAATTGCCTTTTGTTGTAAGATAAAATTTATTTCAAGCACTGCTGCACTTTTCTTGGGTATAAAGTCCCACATCAAATCAAATCAAATCAAGGAGCAAGAGAAGGTGAATGTTTACTGTTATGGGACGTTAGAGGAAGTAAGATGGTACAGTAAACCCTCAGGATTTATAACTTCTGAACCCCAAGATGTATGCATCCCACCAAAGCCTATCGTGTTTCCCATAAAATGCAGTGACGTGCGGCTTCACTGGGGGGACCGCATGCGCAGCAGCAAGTTGAAAGCAGCGCGCGGAGGTGTGTCTGTGGGGGCCGCCCTCACGCCCCCGCCTGGTGCAGCAGGTTTGGTGCCCTGACAGAATTACATCTGCATTCTTGTCCTGGATGGGACCCTGTTAAAGTCATTTTTTTTTTTTTGTCTTCACCAGCTTTTCTCCAAAATGGGTTTCAAATAAGCCTGGTTCTTTCCCTTTGAACTCACATGATTCTACCCAAGCTGCCTCATCATCGCAACAGCAGAAAGTCTCTCTCTGGCTTTCGATTACTCTCTCTTTGCGGGCCATGGCCCTCCTCCCAAGAGTAAGAATCGCACACACACACTCACGCCCTCACACACACATCCTTTCAGGAGCGTAGCCACCCAAAAGCTTTCTGTGCCTCCCTTGCTGTTTGGAGTTGAGCTGTAAACACTCTCAGTTCACCACAGCTCACCTCACGGAGTCCTGTGGCCAATAACTGCCTCTTTTCACTACAACCCCTCCCTCCATCTCCTCTCATGTGGGAAAGCTGCTGGAAAGCTGTTTAGGAAGCCCAGTTTATGGAGGGAGGTGGCAGGACCAGGTCTAAGTGACCTCGAGTGCCCGGGCTGGGTTTTAAGAACAGAAAAAGAGGACTTCTCTTAGGTCAGATTCTATTACAACTGGCTTTTGTGTGTTCTGAGACCTAGGTCAGCTGATTACTTTAAATTAAAATGCATATTATAATTGACATCTCAGCATATTAAAATTGGCATCTAGGTAAGCGGTCTCTAATGAAGTGTCGTACTTAATGACTAATTCCAAACTTTAGAAAATTCTAAATCAGACTCAGCATTAACCATGTTTTTCCCCCATGTTCCTCTTAACCCAGCATTGAGAAATGACTCCGTGTTTATTTTTAAAATGAAAATGTTAGCTGACAGACTTCTCATCTTCTCATTTTCATTATAACTAATACCATAAGCCTAAATGCAACCAACATCTATAATAAAGTTACAACCATCTATCCTAGATTCTGCAGACATTCCCTAAGCAAGAAAAGAAACATAACTAGTTACTGTACAATTCACTAGTGAGACAGAAACAAGGTGACACAGTGTACTGGTTACTTATTTTGTAACCAGTCTATATTCCTACAAGCCAGGGAGGGGGATGGCCCAGCCAAGAGCTTTCCAACGTCCTAATTGGTTCTCATCTTCTTGAGAAGACCCCAAAGTGGTACCAGAGCCAGCTGAGCGACCCTCTCTTCTTCATCCAGACCTCTTTTCCCCAAAGGTTTTCTCTCACCCACCACCACACCCTCTTTGAAAGCTCAGAAGGGGAAAACCCAAAAGAAGAAAAGCTGCCACTTTGAGTATTTCGTTTTAGCCGAAGGAGCTCTCCCGATGAGAAAACTATGACCGGTGTGTCCCAACAAGCAGGGCACTGGGCACCGGGTCCCCCAGGTGCGAGCAGGGACCCCCCCCAGCTTCAGGATGAAATCCAGCGGGTCAGATTTTTTTTAATTGCTTCCATTTCACTTAGAATTGAGGTTTTCCGGGTCACCGTGGACATGTGACTTTTCCTCCCATCTGATTTCCCATCTGGCACATGGTTCAGGCCTGGGAGGCCGGTGAGAGCCCCTGTGTGCAGTGTATGTAGGTGGTAGAAGGTGCAATGCAACATGAACCATTCCGCTTGGTCTTAAGCAGACTCAACATCCAAGCTAAGAGAAGCTGGCTGTTTCTTGTCTCTACTACCCCAGAGTTTCTGGGCCAGAAAGGAAGTGGAGGCAAAGGTGAAGAAGTTGGTGGGGACACAGCTAAAAAGCGGAAAACGGTATTTCTGACTGTCACAGTTGGCTCTGTTTTTACAAACTGTGTTGTTTAGGGCAATCTAGCAGAACCAGGTATAAACTGCCCCCTGCTGTCTGGCACAGAGAAGCGCATAAAAACATCCACTTAATTAAAAAAGCGTCATAAGCTGAATGCCCGCAGTGAATGCAGGCAGATTGCAGAAGCAAGGACATGGCAGGTCACCTAGATCCTCTCTGATGTGAAGACGAAGGGAGGATGAGAGTTGGAGGTGTGATGGAAAGCACTGTTTGGGGGATTGGAGAGCTGCCTTATTACTCCAGTCACAGCCTTGTTTCTTGGAGTGTATGTAGTCCATGGTCTGGCAGCCTCCGCGTCTCCAGAGAGCTTATTAGAAATGCAGAGTCTTCGGCCCCTCCCTTGGTCCCCAGAATCAGAATCTACACATTAACAAGGTCCCCAGCATTCCACGTGCCTGTGTACATGTGAGAAGCCCTGAGTACAACTTCAGAAAGAGCTTTGACCCTGGAGAAGGCCCACTGTGCTCTAAGGTCTACATCAAACTGAATTCAGTCTGAAGAGTGAATAAACACAGCTGAATAGGAGAATTTAATCCCCTTTTAAGATCATGATTCCCTTATGCCCTTATTTTCTTAATACTCTTGTTTTGTATGTGCTCACCTAACACTGCCTCTTTCACTTGCTGTATTTCACGCGACTTGCTGAATTTCCACAGCACCTGGCACTTGCCAAGCAGTGTCTTTTAAAACCATGCGGTCCCAGCAAGGACGAGGAAGGTGTCGGTTTTACCTCCAGCAGCTGCTGCGTGTCCCTTCGCTCTTGTTTGCTCTGGTCTTGCCTCTCGGCCCCCGCAGCCCTGCTGATACAGTTGGAGAGCAGCGGCTTGGCCCCGCAGGGTGGAGCCGGCCCACGGCCTTGTCGGTCTGTTGCTAACCCAGCGTGTTCTTTTCCGCGCCAGGTCAGGGAAGAGTGCCGGCTCCTGAACGCCCCACCTGTTCCGCCCCGGAGCACAAAGCCTTTGTCCACCAGCCCCTCCATCCCTCCTCGCTCAGTCAAGCCGGCGCGGCAGCAGACTCGCTCTCCCAGCCCCACCTTGTCCTACTATTCTTCAGGGCTGCACGACATGTAAGTCTTCACCCCAGGGCCCTCTTCCACAGGACTCTGCTCACTGGCCAGGTCACAGGGTCTGGAGAGCCGTGTCGAGGTAGCTGTCATGCAGGCAGGCGGTGGGAAAGGAAACGTTCTTCGTGGTCTTAAAAAGTTTTCCTGGAAGGGCATGTTGGGTTTGAGCTAGGGTGCAAGAGCCAGTCCTCAGGGAAGAAAAGGTCTCAGAGTCCGTGAGAAATTCAGCGAGAGAGGCCAACTGGATTCCCTGAGAAGCAACCCACAGGCCGCTCTCAGTTCTTACACACCAGTGCCGAGTTCCTTCTACTTCGACTTCGACACGAGCAGACAGCACCTTCACCCAGGACCTAGCATTGAAAGGGACCTTTGGCTCCCTCTGTCCTTGGGATTTGCACCCAGGACAGGAAGCCCTTCTTGATCATCGTGGTCAGGTAGTCGTTCACTTCGGTCCGGATCCTTCCATTGTTGGGAGCTCATTCTTTTGCAGTGCAGCTCATTTCATTGTTGGCAAATGCTGTTCACTTTTTTTTTTTTTTTTTTTTAGAAATCCTTCATCACATCAAGCAGAAATCTATTTCCATGTAATTTCTGAGTATTTCTTATGTCTAGAAAATACAGGTCCACCTTACCTTTCTTTGCCAGCCCGTGGAAATGTAAAGCCAGCTAGGATGTGAGTCTTCTCAGTTCCTGTAGCAGTTTCCCCGGACGTCTGGTCCCCCACCCCCGAGCACGCTCTGGCCTCACTGTCACTCTTAAACTAGGGCCCCAGAGCTGAGTGCACTCACCTGGCTCCACTGCTGATCTTTACAGTTTTAAGTAGCTCACCTTTGCAGGTATTCTTTGTTCTCCAGACCTTTAAATCTTTATGCTAATGTGACTCACTGCACAGAAACGAAGGCAAGTGTAAGCATTTTATTGGAAGCATCTCCTCCTCCCTCAGGCTTTTGGATGGAAACAGAGTCATGGGTGGTGGTGATGTAGTCATGTCACTAGTACAAGGATGGCAAGCATGAGGCAGGCACCATAGACTGCTCTGGCCCCCCATCCTCACCCCTGCAGACATCACTAATGGATCACAGTGCCTGTTGACTACGCCCAAACATGGCATAAGAGTGTTTCTCATCATAAATATCTAGGCAGCCACTAACAATGATTTTCTTGCTAGTTAAAAAAAAGTTATATATTTGCTATCTCCACTGTAGCATTTTAAATAATTATGTCTATATCCATAATTACCAGTATTTTTAGTAATTTAAAGATTCTGTTTTTTTAAAACTCAGTGAGGTTAGCAGGTACTTTTTTTCTAAAAAATATATATTCATGCTAAGAAATATATATTTTTCTAACTACACTTTTCTAATCAGAAATGAGGTCTATGGGAGAATGAGAGACTTGGAATTAGACTTTTTTTTTTACAACTAATCTCTCTTTCTCTGCTTGCTTCGAAGCAGCGTCCCTAAAGGCGACACCAGTCCTTCTGAAAGTGCTCCTGCTTCCTGCTATCCGTGCAACCGAGGGAAAGCTGATTCTGTGGACCTGAAGTCCCCCTCCGGAAGTCCTTCTGCCGACGCACTCTCCTCCCGGCTCTCGTGGCCTAACCATTACTCGGGAGGGGCAGAGAGCCAGACCAGGAGCGACTTCCTGCTGGATCCAAGCCGGAGTTACAGTTATCCTCGGCAGAAGACCCCAGGCACACCAAAGAGAAACTGCCCGGCACCTTTTGGTTTTGACGGCCCTGAGCCCTCAGCCTGCCCCACCAGCTCAGCCCCTGCAGAGCCCAGCAGCAGCGTCTCTGGTTGTCCCAAGTCAGCCAGCTACTGTCTGGAGAGCACAGATCGGAAAACTCTGGTAGCCGGCACGACAAAGCAGAGTGTCTCGTGCCCTGCCTTGCCGCCCAGGGCCCCCAAACCAGTGGAAGAGAAAGCCCCCTCTGGGACTTCCCCTTTGCCTCTGAAAATTGATGGTGCTGAGGAAGACCCCAAGTCTGGGTCACCGGACCTCTCTGAGGACCAGTATTTTGTTAAAAAGGGCATGCAGGACATCTTCTCAGTCTCTTACCCCTTCTCATCCCCGCTCCACCTCCAGCTGGCCCCCAGGTCCTGTGGCGACGGCTCCCCGTGGCAGCCACCCGCCGACCTCTCGGGGCTGTCAATAGAAGAAGTGTCCAAGTCCTTACGGTTTATTGGTTTGTCTGAAGATGTCATATCGTTCTTCGTTACTGAAAAGATTGATGGGAATTTGCTTGTTCAACTAACAGAAGAAATCCTCTCAGAGGATTTCAAATTGAGCAAACTGCAGGTGAAGAAAATCATGCAGTTCATTAATGGCTGGAGGCCCAAAATATAGACAGGTAACCCCAGCTAGCACTGAACAGAACTGATACACGTGTGTGCTAGGAGGGGTGGACTGGGACATGATTTCATGTTTTTTGCACTAAAAACCTTCTCTGTAAATAGGGATAAGAGGAACTCTTACTATACGGATTCCGTTTTTGAATGGTGAACAGGCTATTTTGTACGTCAATAAAAATGCTGTACAGAACACCTAGAGGTGTGCCTCGTACGCCACTCAACACCCGACAGCTGCTAAACAAAAGGCGCGTTCAGAGACGTAATTCTCACCCAATAGGCCTGTGTGAGAAGGTACGATATTTATTACAAAATAGCCAAAGCTGAAAGACATAAGAATCTTACACACACACACACACACACACACACACACACACCCTTTTGAACAGCAGTTTCTTCCTTTGGGGGAATCGACTTCAGACAATGAACTCTATCCTGTGCTCTGTCGTTTGGATGAGTCAGTGCTAATTGTTTTACTCTTGTGCCTGACAATGTTAGTGATCTGAAATGACACTTTAATGTTATGTGCTTGGTGGGGATCTTTTCATCAAAAGGCATTTTCCAAAAGTCACGTGTTCACAGAAGATAAATGACTTGCTTAGGAACCATGCAAACCATGACCACAATGATGACCTGTAACTGCTGCTGACGTGACTGAGCAGAAGAAATAAGCAGAATAGATACCACCCAGGTATGTACACACGACACAGAGGTGTCTGTTGTAAACATCATGTTGAGCCTGATACTTTAGAGAAGGTCTGTTCCCTTCCCAGTATCCACTGAGGTTTGGGGCCATTAACTAAGCCGACTCTTAGGAAGAGGGGGCAGGATGGCCCAGAGGCTCTCAGAACCCTGCCCCTCGAAGCTCAGACTTACTAGAGCCTCATCACTAAAACCGTGGAAGGAGTCGGTAAACAGTCTCTATGGGAGAATTAAATTTTATTTTAAGCCCATGTGGGGCTGAACTTGACATATAATATTCCCGTGCCGATGTCTGGGGAAATGACAGTTTCTGTCCAGTGACAATTCTTCCCGGGTTTCAGGGTCTTATTCTCCTGATTTCTGAAGTGAGGTCTGAACAGATTTCTCTGAGTGTGTTAGGTGCTCTCAGATACCACACAACCATCTTCTGTTACTATATGGGCCACATGTTTTGAGTCATTTTTTAAAGTATTACTAAGAGTATCTATTTAGTGCATAAACCTCTTCCTTTCTCCCTTCCAAAGAAAATACATTACTACCATACTTAAGGATTTCAGAACATGATTCTGTCAATTTTTGCCAAATTGATTAAATATTCCAAAATATAATGGCCTCGACATCATTTTTAACTTTTTGCAGGAATATATATCTTAGTGAAGTTGTAGTTTCCCAAGCAAACTGTCACCATATAATAAACCTTGGAGAGTGTCCCCAAATTCCGGATGTAGGGACACTCTGTGACTGAGGTGTCAGTGAGACTTGCAGGATTCACTTATATCTTATTGTTCACTCTTCCTGCTCACCAAAATAAATAAAAAATGTAAAGGCAGAGACCCACTCATTTAATTTTGCATACCTGTGCAATATGGCTTTATTTCTTGGTGTTCAAGATATTTGTAATCTATCTCATGGTTTAGAATTGAGATGAATTGATACCTCTTTGTTTTCCATCTTAAATGTCTTTCTTTAAAAAAATGTACGTAGTTTTCAGTAGTGCCCTCACAGGGCGGGAAGCCTCTCCACTACTCTCATGTTGAGAGAGCATCCTTCTCTCTGAGGGGCAACTTCCTTAGTAATGCCAACCTCTCCGAATTTTCCCTTTAAAATAAAAACAGACTGGATACCATTGAAAAGCTGCATTGGGGGGGGGGGGAGCAGACTCTTGCCAAATCCATTTTTATACGCATAGCCCTTAGACACAGTAATCAAGTTCAGGCAAAAGGAAAGGGTGAGTTGGGTTTACTACAAGGGGCACCTCCCATAAACAACTGAGTACTTTTATCTTTTTTTGCAAAAACTTTACACAAAATAGTTTCTGGTTATTTTTGTCTTGTCATATTTACGTTGAGTTTGTGTCGATGGCAACACAGAGACTCCTTGAGGGCAAGGCAGGGACTCTGGCCTTTGATTTGTGCGTTCAGAATCCATCGAGCCCTTGCCTATGCCAAGTACCAGGCTGGTGTGGCTAGGCGATGCTGACCAAGGACACCAGCTCCTGCCCTCTTGGAAGTCATAATATTTACATGACAAATTGCAGTTACCGAGACTATGAATGTGTGGGGAGGGGCATGAAACCCCCTGGGCAGTTGGAGGTATGGAGAATTAAGTGTGTCCTGTCTTTAAAGAACCCACGGATGGGAGAAATACGGTCTCTGTTAAAGGGATATAACACAAATATAATACCACAAGATACTGACAACTTGGAATATGTTGGAGACAGAAAGCAACACTGGCTAGCATTCTCTTTGACTGATTTGGGATTTTTTTTTTTAACTGTAATAAATTTCTCCAGCATCTCTGAAGCCACAGACAAATGTCGTTCTGTTCCTGAACTGAATGTTTCCATAGGGCACCTTGGACCCTGGCTAAAGAAGGCATGCTTAGCCAGAGAGAACGAAGACGAGAAATCCGAGCAGGGACAGGAAGGAAGCAGCCTTTCCCCTCTGATAACTTTGGGGTTTTGTAGTGAAAAGCGAAGTATAGATATTCCCCACAAGCAGAACTTTTCCCAACCAACCAGGTCAAGACCGAGGATGTCTGGTCAGTTCCCTGTAGACAGTGCAGTGACCACAGTGTTTGGGAGAAAGTGTCTGTCTGCACAGGCCCCTTTTAGGGGTCCTTTAATTCATGGCTAAAATCATCATGGCCCTATCAGAAAAGAAAGTCAGCAATAAACCAAAACAAGCAACTAAAATGCAAAATGTGGACCTGGCTCAGGTCGGAGGGAGAACTCAAACACACATCAACTCCTTTTCGGAATCTTGCCAGCACCTGCACCGCCTCTCTCCTTGAAGTTGAGCCGCTCAACTTTATGAACTGTGAAATTTACATTTCTATTCTTTCAACCCACACATATACCATGTAAGTATATGAAGCTGCAGCAAGCTGCCCCTTCGACTCAACTGCAGTGTTTATTCTTGTCTCATGTGGAAATAAAACAACAATCTTAGGGGAAAATATTATGACAGTCCATTCCAACTGTTCTCAGACACACCCACAAACGCCCTTTGTTCACATTCCAGAACCACCTGCACATCATCCATGTGGCTCCCCAGGAACTTTGGGGGCAAGTGTGCATGGATAGAGGGTCCTTCATTTTCCAAACACTGTGCTTAACAAGTCACTAGTCATCACACCTCAAGAGCGTAAGATTAACATTTCTGAATAACAAACTGGAAAACAAAACAGTTCTCCAAAGAACCTCATGAACTAGTCAAAGGAAATTTAACTCTGTCCACTGGAAATGTTAGTTCTGAGGTTGGACACGTGAGCCTCTCAGAACTACATCCACTGTACCCATTCCCGCTGTTTTTCTAGTCCTGTAAATGCCCCAGGCTGGTAGGGCAACAGGGGTGCAAGGCCAGACTGGGAAGGGGGGGCGGGAGTTGACTGGTAGGGGCTGCAGCCATGTGGCGTTTCTGTGGCCACTTCTTGTCACATGGCATCGTTGAGTCTTTAAAATTTGGTGTTTCAACATTTGTGTAATTGTGAAAACCAGAGGTAAACGTGATTTCAGTTAAAACTATATAGAACTATCTTCTGTAATTTTGCTGCTCTAACTTTCAGGCTATGATTTTTGTAATGAGCTTATCAGATTACAGATTCCCTTTGTTTACAATCTCACGCACTAGGGCTCAGATCATTTCTTAGCCACGAACCCCTTCTCCCACTTTCACATTAAGTTCCATTTAAAATGCTCTTTAAGCTAAGCCTAAAAATTGAACTCCATTAAAAATGGCGGCATTTTCCTTAACTTAAATGGAAACGGTATATTCTCTTCAAAGAATTTTATAACCTTTTATTGTTTCTTTCCTTGGAAAATGGAAGTTGTTAACTACCAGTTAATGGTTGCATTACTTTCCAGAGCATTATCTAATGGGCCCAATGTGTACCTCAAGATAAACATGGTATGTGATGTCTAAAAAAGTTCGTTGTTGATCTACATGGTTCTGAAATGTCTATAAATAAAGAACTTTTAAAAGTCACTCTTCTTGCAATTTTTCCTCACCGAGTCACACCTAGTATACTGTTTTCTGGACTCTCTCTTCCCCATCCTCATTAAGAAGGGAGGTTGTCTAAAGGGATTCTTTTCTTTTTGACCTTTAAAAATATAGCTTCATTAAGATATACTTTGATAGATTATAAACTGCACATATTTAAAGCATTTGATTAATGTTGACAAATACATTTACCCTTGAAACTATCAGCACAATTAAGATGAAGAACTTATCAATTATCCTTAACATTTGTTTAAATGTTTTATTGTTTATGCCTTTACAGTTGTCACTGTTTCTTCCTCTGCCCCCCTCCACCCAGCCGGCGCCCCCCACTGCCACAGTCACCACGCCGCTGCCCGTGTCCGTGGGTCCGTCACACGTTCTGTGACTAGTGCCTTCACCCTGACAGTCAGTCCCCGCCTCTCCTCCCCTGTCACGGCTGTTGGTCTGCCCCGTGTTTCCATGCCTCTGGTTCTGTTTTGCTCATTGGTTTATTCTGTTCACTACACTCCCCTTACAAGTGAGATCACATGGTGTTTGTCTTTCACTGTCTGGCTCATTTCACTAATAAGCCCATCTGTATTGACAAGAGATTGAAAGCTCTGGCTGTCGTACAGAGAAGAAGCTGGGATCCAGGTAACGGGACGGCCTTCCACCAGAACCTGGTGGTACCCGTGGGGTCAGGAGTTAGGACAAAGGACAAGGAGAGATGAACTGATGGGCTCTGAAAAATGTGTGCGTGTTCGGGCAGGGAAGGGTAGCACAAACTCCTGTCTCCGGCTTTCCTCTCACCACATCTCTTTGGTTGAAGTTTTCAAGTTATGTAATTACATCTAGTATAAACCAGTGAGCAGAAATGGTTGAAGGCACTAGAGAGAATCCAGAGCATTTAGCGTGCTGTGGGATCCATCCGTGAGTTTTACAGAGAAGTTGGTAAATGGCAAGTAAAAGTTGATTAAGAGGGCTTTTATTAATACTCCAAATAGTGTGAGATAGCTTCCCAACCTTTATGCCCTAAATTTTCCCAGTTGTTAGTTAGTTTGTTTGTTTGTTTGTTTGTGTATCAAGCCATTGGATTGGATTGGGGGGGCTTTGGGGGAGTGCGGAAGTTACAACGACATGAGATCAGGTGTCCCAAGGCCGACTGGGACTTCCTCCCTGTCCACCCCTGCCCCCAGCGTCACACTGGAAAAAGGGCCTTTTTTTTTTTTTTTCAGTGTGTTAATGACTACTTGTAATTTTGGTAAGAGAAATAACATTGTTAAAAGGAAGATTGACTACCCCCTAACCTGACATTTCTAGGTCTCAGCGCTGTTGATGTCTCAGAGGGGATAGTTCTTTGTGGGGGCTCTTCCTGGGCACTGTGGGATGTTTAACAGCTCGGTGGCCTCTGCACCACCCAGATGCCAGTAGCAGCTCCTCTAAGTTGCAGCAATCAACATAGTCTCTAGACGTTTCTAAATGTGCCCTGGGGGGACAAATGGCCCCAGGTTGAGAACCACAGCTCTGAATCCTGAGAGGACAACCAGGGGCCTGAGAAGCCATGGAAGGAGGGTGGAGCCCGACTCAGGCTGGCTGCTTGTGGGCAAGTCTGCTTTTTCCTCCTGAGTAATGTGCCTCATTGGAAAGAAAGTCTTACTCTTTTCTTTTACTATACAGTACACCCCAAATCATTCATTCCATCTTAGTACTTACACCTCCAACCCTTCTGTCCTATTCCACAGGGAGAACACCTGTGACTAAACCCATGGGTGACCAGTTTCCTGGAAGAAACTGGGGGATCCACGAAGGTTGTCTAAAACAGCCAAGGATCTTTTACCTCGAGGTCCTGCGAGCGCTTACATCACGTAGACACTAGGACATGTGACTCCCCCAGATCGGATATTGCAACGTAAATTTAAGTAGAGAAATAAGTTGGGTTAGAATCAAATACATTTAAATCCTACATATCGGAAAGTGAGAAAGGACCAAATCATTGAAAACAATAAGTACTGGATAAATTCTCATTTCAAGGAATGGGTTTTCCCTTAAGCCCCTCCCCTGCAACCCTGTCTTGCTTATCTAACTCACACACATCCTCCAGCACTTCCTGGGCAGCGCCCCCAGGCTGCTAAGGCGGCACTCCCCTGCCTGACTCTGACCCCTTGTGAACTGTACCCTCTTTGGTATCAGGGCTTCTGTCTTTTTACTGTGTATCTTCAGAAAGAGATGCGACAGGAGGTTCTACCGAATGTCAGCACGAATACCATCACATTTCTGATGGCAGCCAGTCTTTGTACCACCAAGGTCAAGATCCTGCAGCCACAGGGTAAGAAAAAGTTAAAGAGAACCATATACATGAAACTGGTATGGGTCATAAAATTTATGAGTAGACTAAAAGAGCAAGATATTAACTTGTTTAGAGATCCTAGATTGAGTTTGCATCATTTGCCAATGCATAAATACATTTTCCTTCTAACAGTTTAATTAAGCCAATGACTTCATTTTTTTTATGGACATGATGAACTGAACAAGATCAGTGTGTTCCCATGGACAGACTCAAAAATTGGCCCTGAGAGACGCACTCAATTGAAAAGTAGCATATAAGGTTGGATGACCTAAGCTGCGCGTGATCTCAGGACCCAGCGCAGTGGTGTGTGAAGATAAGAAGAAGTTTTGGTGTGCTCAGGAGCACATCTGGCCAGGAGGCCTTGTGTAGGTCGAGGGAAATGCCATCTATGGGCAGATCAGAGAACTTTAGAGCCACAGAGGGCCTTGGAGGTTATCAGGTCCAACATCTTAACTTTATAGGAATGAAACCCATAGAGGGTACACGATTCCCCCAGACCACAAAAGGTTTGCGACAGAACCAGAGCTAGAAATACAATCTCCTGGTTACCTGTTTTGTACTCCTTCCAATGAAGTATTGTCTCCTAATTTCTTCAAATTTTAACTTTTTAAAATGACGTTTAATGTTTGTTGTTGCTGCTGTTGAGCTCTTGGAATGCCCTACCCAAGGCCAGAGAGAGAGAGAGAGAGGAAACAATTGTGAACTGATGTACCCTACCTAGGAAGTCCTAGCTGGAAATCAAGAAAAACGTCCCATGCTTTTCTGCTTATAAAATGGAGGCTCTGAACATGTCTCCTGCTTTCCCACAAAAAAATGATGACTCTGGAGATATGAGACAGGTGTAAGATTTTTTAGGATATGCCTCTTTCATGTATAAGATTTGTAAAATGTAAAATCACAGAGGGCACACACCTTCATCTCACTGCATCCAGGTAAGCCCCTCGGAAGAATTTACAAGCTGAGCTACGTAGGTGAAGAAGCAGCTGTAGTACTGAACATGGCCACATGGTGTCAGGCTTTTCTAACCGGCTAATGGCTACCCCAGGATTAGTCCGGTCAACTCAGGAAGCACAAAGGTGAGTCAAAGATTAGTGGAGTTAAATTTTAATCCAGTCATATTGGTGGTCTCTGTCTTCCCATTAATCACTTTTCCACTTCTTTTAGTCAGCCAAAAGCATGAGAATCCTGAAGTTATGGAAACCAATAAACAGAAAGAAGTGGCTCAAAAAAGGAGGAATTTGAAAGTGGGGCAATAGCGGTTTTTCAATCCAAGTGTCCACAAGGAAGGGAGTAGAGAGGGGGTTCTTGAAGTGCAAAACTCACCTGTCAGAAGCCTTTCCCCTTCTTGGGTTTCAGTCTCTGGAATTTTGAAAGTGAATAGTGAAAATCAGAAGCTCTTGAGTGAAAAGTCATACTTCATTTTTTAAATTTCATGACTGGTTTCGAGCAACAAAACCCTCAGCCAGAAACAAAATCTACCAAGTATCATTCCAGTAAGACTGACGTTCAGTTAGGCTTGAAAAGCACATCTTCAATCCTGCTTCACCTTAACCGCCAAACCATGAGCCTGCCTAACTGATCCTGGAAGGAAGAGCAAAGCAAATATGAATTCTAACCAAGAGAATGTCTGACTTTCCTTTTTGCATACATATATGTTCCTTCATTACACTTTGTACTACTTTCGGTAACACACTTGTTGACAAAGCTAAGAAGTCTCTCTTTCAATTCAACTTTTAAGGAGATGACTGATGTTAGAAATTCAGTAAACAACCTACAAGCTCAGTTTTAGTTTAGGTTGCCATTTTGAAACAGTATGATTTCCAATAAAGATTTTCCTATAGCCATAATAAATTTGTTTTTTACTCAATTCTCACCCGAGTACATGCTTGTTGATTTTAGAGAGAAGGGAAGGGAGATAGAGAAAGAGGGAGAAAAACATCAATGTGAGAGAGAAACATTGATCAGTTCATGCCCCAGCTGGGGACTGAACCCACAGCCTAGGTATGTGCCCTGACCAAGAATCAAACCAGATGACGGTCCAACCAACTGAGAAATGGATGTAGAGAAATGGACCAGCTAGAGCAAAATTTAGGGGGTGAAGCAGAAGGACTTGGTGGTGGATCACACGTGGCAGCTCGTATTTATCCTTGGAGCCCAGGCCTGCAGCTTCTCGAAGGCCCACGTGCCTATAAATTTGTCACATTTCCACCACTCCCCCTCCTGAGGCAATATGCGAAGGGAGAATAAAAGGCTAATATCATGATAATATTCTGGTGGCTACTAGGTGTGAGGAGAAACAATCAAATATGAATTTTATTGCAAATGATGATGCTCAAGGCAGAATCTCCAACTGGACCCTTTCCTACTTGGAAGGATGACATGGGAACCCAGTCACGCAGGTCCCTTAGGGAACGAGCTGGATGGAGACCTATCCCTGACTGGGGTATCCTGCTGTCCCATCATCTGCCACACTGGTCGTGGCCTCCACAACCATGGCGCGCCTGGGATTTCCCCAAAGTCAGAGGCTGCTGCAACCAGCTCCCCAGGAGTGCTAGAGGCTGCACTCCAGCTGCTCAGGGCCGCGGAGCCCACCCAGCTGCACCCAGAGCACCTTCAGCAGCTGCTGTGGAACAAGGATTGCAGCGTGCGAGGAATGAAGCAGTGGAGGGACTGAAGATGGTGTCCAGAATGTCCACAAGGACAATGGGAAAGAAAAGACACTGAGGAACAGGATGGAAAAGAGATGCTGCCTCAGCTTTGGGTGAGTTGCACCACTGGGGCCTGTGCAGGGTTGCACTGAACTAGAACCCAACTACAACAGCTCAGCTAAGGAGAAGTTTGTTTCTCTCGAGTAACAGGAAGGCACCTTAGGACTTGCCCAGCTGCTCAAGGTCGTCACCCAGGAACCAGGTCCTGCCAGTGTCCTGCTTCCAGGCCCTCACCCATGGCTTTTGTGCTTGTGCTCATTCTCATGACTTGGATCCTGTACCTACTAGCATTTTTCCTGACTTGGAAGCAGAAAGAAAGCTTGGAAGTGGGAAGAATAAAAGGCACATATCAAAGGACTCTTTTTAATCAGGAACATATTTCCCAGAAGCCCTCCCCCACAGATTTCCTCTTGGCCAAAACTAGGTCATGTGACCACCCCAAGCTGCAAGAGTCACATAGGTGAGTGTGTCTAAGCCAGAACAAATCAGGGCTCTGTGAGCAAGGAGAGGTCAGACATTGAATGAGCAACTGCAGTATCAGCCCGGGCCCTTACACATGCAAACTCACCCTCCCCAAAGCTGACTGCAGGTATGAAGCCGTCCTGCTGCAGGTATATTTGGGAGCCAGAAGCCGAGGCCACAGCTCAGCTCTAGAACTTAGGTCATTCACTGTCTGAGATCACAGCCTCATTCTTGCTCGCATTTGTAGTCATCTCAAGCGCATCAGCACTTTTTGACAAACGTGGTGTATTCTATTGCAACTCCTGGGAATGCAAAATGCCTACTAGTATATAAAAGGCTCTGAGAAATTTTCAGTAGAAGCCTGTTTGACTATATTTAACCCAACATTTCTCCAACAGCTTTGGAAATGTTGGTGTAAGCCAGTAACCTGAGATTATCTATTGTAGTTCTTGTTGGCCACGTGGTTCACTAAAAGTTAAGCTGTTAGCGGGGTATAGGAATCATGAGCTTTCCACCCCATGTAACAGGAAGTACAAGGCCCGTTTGCTGGACATGCAACCTGTGCGCTCACCCAGGGCCTGCCTCCTGCTTACAAGTGCCCCACACTTGGGCTAATGCTCCGCCTGGCCATCCTCAAATTAATTTTTAAACAAGAAGCTCCACATTTTTATTTTGTAGTGAGCCCAGCAAGCTTTATAGCCGTGTTCGGCAAATAGGATAAAGACCAGATATACATGATTCAGACTTTTAGCTTTTTCCTATTTTAGAAGCAGCAGTCACAGGTTAGTTTAAATATGTTTACCCTTCTTGCTGACGTGCATAAACATAACAAAATGCTAAAACAGCTCTGGCTGGTGTAGCTCAGTGGGTTGAGTGCGGGCCTGAGAACCAAAGGGTCTCCAGTTTGATTCCCAGTCAATGCGCATGCCTGGGTTGCAGGCCAGGTCCCCGTTGAGGGACTCATGAGAGGCAACCACACATGGATGTTCCTCTCTCTGTCTCTGTCTTTCTCCCTCCCTTCCCCTCTGTCCAAAATTAAATAAATAAAATATTTTTTAAAAAAACGAAAATGGTAAAACAGAGAAGTGTTCTCTCATCTCAATACCCTTCCCCACTCATTGGGAGGGTGGGAGAGAGTTATGTCAAATTAGTATCAAATGTAGTGAAAAAAGAAATTAGCCTCACTTGAAGAAGAATTTAAAGCATATCTTTTTTAAAACAGTAAAACAATTAAAGTGACCAGTCTTGGAATACCTTGGGAAATAAAATCGTGTTTTATTACTTCATGTGTGCTCAACATATAATACATTACATGGACTACAGCAGAGCCTGGTTGGCTGATTGATTGAAATGGCGGTTGATGAGCGAATCAATTTGACAAAGTTCATCCAAAAGTTAGAGAGACTCTCTAGGCAGCCAGAGCCGAGACCCAGGCACCCGCTGCAAACTGATGAAACCCAAGGTCTACTTTTCTACTGCTAATCAATTTTTTGGTCAATTTGGGGGGGGTTGAAACTTAAACAAATGCCAGAGTAGGAGCTACTCAGGTGACCGCAAAGGATGCACACAGGCAGCGAGCACCGGTCTAACCAGCCCTCCACGCTGAAGGAAACACCTAAAAATGGGTGTTTTTTTAACAAAACTCACCCACTGAGATCAAGGTCAGAGATCTTCTCAATTAGAATTTTTTGTTGACATCTCTGGATGTTGACAAGAATGATATCGTGGTATAAGCAGGAAACAGGAATAATAAAGAAGCTCATTTCTTTAGCCTTGGGACCTGGCAAATAAGTGGTTTTTAAGGAGGCATTTTTCCCCATCTTACCACTTATCTGGAACTGTATTTATATGACCCCTTATCACCACAACCCCCATGAATGAAGGGCAAGCAGCCATCACAAGGGGAAAAAAAGAGCGGTGTCTTCCACGAAACCCACTGTAGGAATCAGTGTACCTCTCTGTGCAGGACAGTCCATGTCTAACTTTCTTTGACTTTGACCCATTTCATAAAGCGCAGCACAGACTTAATTCTTTGGGCAAGGGATGGAGAAGGGTGAGCTTATGGCCTAATAACACCTTCTCCCGAACTGAGCAGGAGCCTTCTCTAGCTGTAGGCTGAGATGTGGAACGAGCAAATTCTCTGCACGTATGCCCAGTTATTCTTGGGCTGCGGTCGGCCGCTTTGCACGCGGTCTTTCTGCACACTGTGCCTCACTGCCATCGACACCTTTGCCCTCGTCCCTCTTCTCTTCATTTTGAGATTAGGAATGCTTCTCTGTTCCTGCAAGCTAATGGAGCTATTATCGTAGTTTAGTTGTTGAGAGATGGTGGGGCCATTTAGATGATAGTTCGGTGTCATTGGGAACAGTATTGCAAAAATATAATTGCCTTTGCGAAGCAAGAAACAGGCTTTCATACATTTAAAAGAGGGAAGGTAAACCCAAAGGAAAAAGCATATTAACATAAATATTCTTGTATATTAACAAGCATATTAACAGAAAGAGGGAAGGAGATTCTTTTTCATTGTTTTTTGTGTAAGATAGCGAGATGAGGAGCCAACAGGGTATTGACCTTTTCATTGCAGGAAAGAGTTGGCATTTAGGTTCCTTTTCTGAACCAGGAGCTGGGTCTTTCATGTCTTCACTCTCCGCAGAGGTTTGCTGGTGGTGGATGTTTGGTAGTACCTGTCGGTTATTTGATGGGTGGTTGAGTGCCTGGGTGGATCGGCAGATTTTAATTCAGCAAATCCCTCTCTTCTTCTTCAGTGTTAGAGTGTTACTAGAATAAAGGGATCTGCTTGCCTTCACACCTCAGAGCCCAAGAAGACACCAACAGGAGTTTGCAGCAAAGAAGGTGAGGGTTTGTTTTTAGGAAGTGGCCTGTGCCTGGAGGCAGGTGAGCTAATGCTCAAAGACCTGGCTCCCCGTGGCTTCCAGGGGGTGGGTTATATAAGGGGGAAATCATTAATCATCGGACTAAAGGCATTAGAGCCATGGTCAGCGCTGTGGTCAGAGTTGTGGTCTCTACTGATTGGTCGGCGTAAGGACAGTTGATCACTGCATCTGGTCCTGATGTCACCTGTGGTGTCGTTTTGTGTGGTTTTGTTTTTTCTGGGCCTGGCACTAAAACTCAACTGAGGCCTAGATGTTATCCCTTGTTCGACTAGAACTCTGTCTCTGGAGTCAACAGATCCGAGGCTTTCTCCCTAACATCTGATTTTGACCAGAACCTCATCAGCCTGAGGGCTGAATGATTAAGGGAGTGGAGATGAAAGGCAGGAGGCAGGTGAGTCAGGGGGCTGGACGAGGCCAGTTTGAGTCACAAAGAAAGAAAGGAGAAAGGTCATAGTAAAGAAATGAAGTCTGTACACAGTTACCAGAGCAGTCTTTTTCTCACTCCTGGTCTCTGTCCCATGATGCCTCACCCTGGCCCTGTCCTCAGGGGGCTGTTCCTGAGTGGGCCTTCCTAGGACTAGCTGGTAGTGTGTGGGTTCTTGACTTCATGTAGGAAAGATTTCACAACACGAGTCCAGATGACTATGAGGGTACATTCATTAAAGCTGGGGACAGTGAAACAAGGAAGGGCTCAGTGTGGAAGAAGCAACCGGAGAGCCTAGGCTGGGCTGCCTTAGGCCACCAGGAAGTCAGAGAACAGGGGGCCCTGGAGTCAGGTCCAGAGGATTAGCCTGGGACGAGCTGCCATTGCCCATTGCTTCCAGATTGCAAGTTTTGTGGGGTCCCTTAGGGTTTTGGAGATGCAAGCCTGGGGGGAAGAGGTGAGGAAAGAGGAGGGGGAAGCTCAAGCAGGTTCTTTGTCTGGAGGCTTTTATCTCTCTCTTGAAGGCAGGAATCTTAGGGGAGGTCTCAAGGGAGGGTTTCAATGGAATACTCATCTTTTCCAGGTGTGCCTTTTGCAGGGTCACAGTCTCCATTGATGGTCAGCGCCAGGGGGGGTCATTAGTCACTGCAACTGGCCCTGGGCTAGGCCTCCTGGTTCTGCTGGTTTCCTGGGCCTGGAGCTGAAATATAGCTGAGACCTAGATGTTATCTTCAGGGAGGCGACCTTCTGTATCTGGCTGTGAAGTGCTCGGCCCTGGTGTTCAGCCATCTGCTTCCACTTGCCACTGGATTTTCTTAGCTCCTCACTCTCCTGCCTCAGAATCAGCGTGCAAGTTCTTGTATCAGCAGCATAAGGGGCTGTTTGCCTCCAGATTTTCCTTCAAGAAGGGTCTAAGCTTCTCGTTTTTTTTACTAAATTGTAAACTCCCCAGTCTTCCTCATCTCAGTCCCGCTCCACCCTTGCCCTATAGCCCGTCCCTGCCTGGACACCTTTAATAAATGTTGATGGTGTCGGATTGGTGAATTTAAGCAAATTAAACATTTAATTCAATGTTTAAATGAAACATGCTTTTGAAAACCAGCTCTTGTTTAAGAAGCACTTCTATAAAAGAAGATAAATGTCTGCCAAAAGTAATAAATGTCTTTAGATAGCTATTTACCTAAACATTTAAGAAATCTTTTTTGTACTTAAAATTGAAGCCTACATTTAGTTTCCAGCCCAGCGAAATCATCTGTCACAGCTTTTTAAAAAGGCATCCAATTTTCCCAGCTTTTTAGTTTTTCCTTTTCTCATTGAAAATGATAACAAAAAATGTACAACTTAATGAATATATAATTCTCTCTAAATTATAATGTGATTTGCTTTCTGTGGTTTGAAACATTTGCTTCTCTTTGGTTTCCTTCTCTTCCTGTATGAACAACCAGACGCATTGTGCCAGATTTATCTCAAAGCAGAGAGACTACGAGGAGTCACGTAAGCACCCTTTCTTCCCACAGGCCTCTTCAGAGAGGACCTCTTTACCAGTTCCTTCTTTCCAAAGTTTTAAGAGAGCGCAAGTCTAAAAAAAAAAGAAAGAAATACACAGTATTGCTTTCTGTCTGAGATTTAGAGAAAACAGGCAAAAGTTAACAAAAATAGAAAGAAATTTAACTCATTGCACTTGATGGAAAGCAATTTCCAAGTAGCTTGCTGCTACGAAGATAACTTTATCCAAGCATTTATTTAATAGTTAATTAGCAGCATCTCTTAAAAGATTTCTGCAGTGTAGAAAACACCAGACCATAATCCTAGCTGATAACATCGAACTGATGAGCAAAGACACAGCACCTACATTTTCAGCTGATAATGTGGCAAAGATCATGAAATTCTGCAAAACTCAATCTAAAGTGAGTGATAAATCGCACAAATACCAGCTCACAGATAATGAGATCCCATCCTAATGTTGATAATGTGCAGTGTAAGTGTTTCCTGTTTTTTAAATAGGATATCTTTGACCATTTAAACAAGTCTTTAGCACCAAGCATCCACAGGCATGAGTATATTAAAAAAGCCATTTGGTGTATGCTGCTTGGAGGTAATGAGAAAGTGCTTCTCGATGGGACACGCATAAGAGGAGACATCAATGTCTTATTAATAGGTAAGAGCACGCTGAGTTAATAGTGCGTTGATAACTTATTTTTATTCCCCCCTCCTCACCACGCTTGTATGACTCAGTGATGTAATATTAGCAAGAAAACAAAAAGCCAAACTAGCACAATTACTGTGTCATCATTTTCTTGTATTAAAATATGCTTGCCTTTTATTAGAAACATTTTTTATCCTTGGAAACATCATTTTGACCTTTTTCACAAATATTCTGTATCTAATACGTCAACCCCCAACCCCAAACTCCTCACTCATCTCCTTACTCTCCCTTTTACCTAGCCCTAAGTTCCAACTTTGATCTACTCAAAAATTCAATAAATACCCCCCAAAACCTGACTATTGTCTAAATCTCCTTTACCCTAGGCTATGCCTATCTTTTCATTTTATCCTTGGAACAAAGGCTCAGAGACTAAGTGAAGTTTGAGCAAAGCTTCCATCTGTCCAAGAACCTGCAACTGGCAATCTTTATCCATCACTTACTCTGTCTCTCTTAATGCTGGGCACTCAGAGAGATTAGAAATTACATGAGACATAATGCTGCCCTTCTGTCTAGTTGTGGAGATGAAACAAATATGTTCATCGAACTTGCATTTATGAAATACTTCCTCCATGCCAGGGATTGCCAGCCACAGACAAAACCAAACAATGGAAGACATGAAGTTTTGACAGGGGTCTCAAGAGTTGGAAAATTTTAGTTTAAGTAATAGCTAATAAGTATAGTAATCAATGCGTGTAAAAGTTATTGTTCCAGGAACTAAAGGTACGACCCACCCTGACTCCAAGAGGCCATAAGCAGTTCCACCTTTGTGCCTCTGGACCGCAAGTGATTCAGGATGGGATCTGAGCCATTGTATTCCCGGGTGAGATGACCACCGCCCAGGACACAGCTAAAGACGACTGCCCAGGGCAAGAATACTGCAGTTTTCTTAATGCAATGAACTTTTCCCTGAATTCCAACCCCCTTACCTACAGTTCATTCTCCTTATAAAAAGGGCCTTTTTAAAATGGAATTTAAGACAGTCTGTTAGGGTATGAACCCGCCATCATCTCAGATCATGGGCCATCTGAAAAAAGTGCCCATTAAGATTCGATCCCTGTCTCTGTTTTTTGGGTTTGGTATGTGACTGGCAGCACGGATGCCAGTTTTTTCTGGTTTCCGTTTGTCTGCGGGAACTGACAGAAAAGAACAAGAAACAGGCATGTAGAGAAATCGATGCACCCACTGCTCTATGACACAGGATGCTGAGAGCAAGGCCACAGAAAGTGCCAGAAGGAGTTTCAGAGAAGGAAGATAGCAAACAGGTGGGAAGGGTGCAGCAGCTCCCAAGAGCAGGACTTTGGCCTTCAGCACTTCCTCTGAACGATCCTCTCAAGAACTCACTGAGAAGTGTTCCAAAAGAATACCTGCCTCCCAGGTGTGTCTCAGTATCTTCCATGTTCAATGCTGTAACTTTTTGACACTTCCACTGAATTGTCCCCTTCAAGAGAGGTAGCCCGACTTTCCAAAACAGAGTAGCCACTTGGTCATTCTCTCTTATATAAACTTTGCCTAACATTTGTCAAACTTGACCGTTTTCTTAATGGCTTCATATATTGCCTATAAGCTCAAAGAAAGCCAGAACTTTGTTCTGTGCCCTGCTGTATCCGCAAGCCCAGAACAGTGCCTGGGACACAGAAGGTGTCCAATGATAGTTTTGAATGGACAGATGATAAATTCACAGGATATTATTAAATAAGCCTGTGGCCAGACCACTTTCCCCTTCTCAGATCTTCACATTTCACACTTTTCCCCCACCCATATTAGTCCTGAATCAATATCTAGTATTGTTCCCCAGGGGAAAGAGTGTTGCAGGATGCTCATTGCACTCTCATAAACACATCCCAATCCACTCTGGTACCTTTGACAAGAGTCATGGGCAGAACCAGCCCTGTGGCAACTCTGAAACTTGAGCTAAGTCTACACAAATATCAACTTACAATAATAAAAATGTTAAACAATAAATAATATAAACTATGTGAGAAAATAAATTCTGGATTATCAAAAAGTGTCTTTTGCTACAAGTGTATGGTTTTTTAGTTCAAATTTCATGAAGATGTAGAACTTTGGGTGAAGTGTTTTGCTCATTTTCTAACACTCTATGTCAAACAGAAGAACTGCCACTCTGAGAAAAGGGAAAGTGGCACAATTATATTTGACAGACAAGTGAAAAATGTACCCTGAGTATCATTTAGGCCTTACTGCTAATAATAATGATCCAAATTCAATATTGTCTCTACTTTAAAGCTTCTCTATAAAAAAATAATTCTTTGAAAGGCACTGTTATCTTTTCCCATGCCTTGAATTGTGCTAATCTATTCCACCCCGTTCCAGGAATACTTACTGAGTGCTTCCAAGCATTTGGATGGGGGGAAGGGGGTGGTTAGGAATGTTGTACAGATGAACAAGAACTTCAGCATGCTAAAACCCAGTGTCTTACCCTGTGTTCTTGAACATTTTACTGCAACATCCCGTATTTCAGAAGAGCGCGCCCCTCTTCGTTTTATGTTTTCGGTATTCTGACCTAGGATGAGGTTGGAGAAAGCAGAAGCACTGGACCTGTGCAGGCTCCCCCATCCCCTAACCCACCCCATTCTAGTGCCCCTGGTTGCCTCCTCTACAGGAAAATCAGCAGAGCATCTGTTGCACTGAGCTCCAACACAAAAACGTCCTCTGCTGCGGTAGGAGACAACATCCACAGAAGGCTGAAAATTCAAATAGAAGAGACAGAGGACTGCAGATTGTTCAAATTAGCCACATTAAAGCCAGAGGAACAGCCAGTCATTTAGCTGTTAAATTAGACTCCGGCTGCTGCTGATTTGAGAGGACAGATGACTGAATGACAAGTGTTAATAAACCCGGGAAAAGGTACAAAGTGAGCCACAGGGAAGCAAGAAATGCAGAGCAGATGGACAATTGGATTTGAACAGAAGGGGAAAAATGGAATTTTTAGGCTGTGTTTTTTAAAAAAGATAGCAATAACCCAGGTTTCTACAGATGTACTCCTTTTGTTTCTGAAGGATTTCTAAGTGCTTCTCCTTTAGTTTGCTGTCAAAAAAAAAAAAGGGGGGAGTGGGGGCGGCTGTTAAATGATACAGATAAGAATCCCATGGGAAAGAATATTGGACGTTTTCCTAGATCTCTGAAAGTATTGCATCCTCACATGTTGAGTCACATCCATTGGCATTTTATAAGACTCCAAACCCACACACAGGCCAATGAAATCAGTCAGTCATTTCACATAGCCTATTTCTAGTATGCTGAGCTACAAAGGAACTATTCATTCACTGCCATGTGCAAATGAATTATCTAGGTGTTGAACCTAATCATCCTAAGAACCAAAACCTTTTCATTTGAAACTATTTGTTGAGTGAATGTATGAAAGAATGTATGAATGAATGAGTGGATGAAACAGATTGTGTAATTGCATTTAGTAGTAGGCATTGAAAATAATTTCTCGGTGAACAATTAAATGTAAGTTACACTGCAGTACCATTTACACAAGTCACCCTGGGGAGCTGAAATGTGAGTTGGGACGGAAGCTTCTCTGAAGCAGTCCCCACCTGTGGTTATGCTTCCAAGTGGAGCAGGAGGCAGAAAGCACCACATCCCGTTTGTGGCAGAGCTGCTGGAACCTGAGTCTGGTGCCAGCAGCACCACAGCAGGGAAGAAAGCCAACACGCACAGAGAGGTGGAAATGGGAGAAGCGAGGACTCGGAGGTCCTGGTGGCTGCATGGTTCTGATTCCTGTCATTCCTGGGCCCCCTTGATCAGCAGCCTTCCCAAGGTCCACATTTCAAGCCAATAAAATCTTCATTTGCTTAAACAAACTTGTTAATTCCTACACTTACAACCGGAGGAGTCCCGCATGAGCCAAAGGTCAAGTTCCCCCTGGGCTGTTTCCAGAGTTTATCTTTCTCACTGCTCTGATATTCCACTGGGACACACCTACGACTAGCCAGCGGTGATTATGCTATCTTTAGGGACAACAATGATTTCTTCCTCGTTTCATATAGATTGTGCCAGGCAGCAGCAGTTAAATGCATGGACTCTTGAGTCAGAAGGTCCTGGTCAAATCTCAGCTTGAGTGTTTAGTAGCCGAGAGATAAAAGCACAGTGGCGACAGCTGGAGAAAGTGGTCTGTTTAAATGGGTCCTGGTGAATGGGGAACCCTTTCTGTGGGCTACCTGTAGGCTGTCATTGGTCAGTGGGCAGTCATAGCGTGGTCTCCAGAAAACATTCTCATTCTGTCACTCACGGCCACCAGTCTGTAGCTTTTCCTCCCTCTCCTGTTCCTTCTTACATTGGCAGTATAAAGGACCCGAGAAGCCATTATTAAGAGAAAGCCCGACATACAGGCAGCAGCAGCCAAAAGAAGACAGAACTGGAGGGAAATTAAGAGCAGAAAAGAGATAAGTTTCTTAGGATAATTAGAGTCTCCAAGGAGAGAAATGTATTCAGATTTTTTTTTTAGTGTTAACTACCATCTTCACAGTGGCTTTCAGAGCAGGCTATAAAAATTCATTCGTGAAATGATCTTAAACTGTGGAGGCCAAGAACTCTGGGTGAGTAGGGGCCTCTATGGTTCAGGTGGACAGATAAGCAGGTGCTTGTTGCACACGGCTGACAGGAAGGCTGCCTTATCAGTTAACACACTATCTTCCTGACCATTCCACGTGTTCACTGCACCTGACGGTACTCCAAGGAGCCGTCTAAAAGGAGGAGGTTTATAATCCCAGCTCACTTGGAAAGTAGCAAATCACCGTCATTAAGGTTTATGATGACTGAGTCATTTCCCAGAAAGGGGACACCTTTGACCTAAAGCTGTTCATCCAAAAAAAAATTAGTCTTCAGGACCTGTGGGTGATTTTTTATTTCGTTATATAATTATCAGAAAATGAGGCCAAAAGTTAAATGTTTTTATTGTGACCATTGAAGTTAGAACACAAGTAAACCCCAAAAGATCACATGATATTTGAGAATACTTAGAAAAAGAAAAATTTTTAAAAAGATACTTAACACATCAGCTAAATGATACACACTTGAGGCAGTCATATGAAAGATGTACAAATGAGAGTCTTGTAAAAAAAATTATCCTCACGGTTTAGATGTCCTAATGCAGTGATTAAACAACATGCCTTCCCTGAGCCTCTGAGAGGTCTGTGTGTGCTGTGTACCTGAGGCGCGTGGCTGGAAAGGGAGCAAGGGGAGGCCCTCAATATATTGATTTTGGAATCGCATTCACCATCAGCTCTAGGACAGAAGGGCTTACTGAATTTCAGAACCTGGAACCCAGTTCTTAAGTCTTAGGGAGGTCAAGAGCAGTTAAAAGCAGAAACGAGTCAAGGCCTTAGGTTTGAGGCCAAGTCCTTGGATTGGCAGATGAGTTAAATTCCTCGGTAAAGCAAACTGCTCAGTTTGAGGAAGTTCTTTGTAGTCTCAGTCAAATTGTGAGGCGGATGTTCACCTCATGTTCCCATTCTAATGTCTGTGCTCCTCATTCTATGTGTTGTGGGGGAGGAGAGCTGCATATACACCAACCGATTCTTGTACACCAGCTGGGTGTCCCACAGTTCAACGCAATTCTGGAGAGAGCATCAGATCCCACAGGTTAAGGATTCAGTCCTACACCCTGTCCTCTACTTCAGACACCAGACACATGCCCAGGCTGTTACCTATGTTTCTGACCTAACTGGCTGTAGATCAGAGGTTCCAGTGACTGCCCCACAGCCACACTCCTCTTGGGTTTAATTTGCTGGAGCAGAGAAACATTTTACTTACTAGGTCACTGGTTTACTATAAAAGGACATAGCTCTGGAACAGCCCGATGGAGAGATGCATAGGGTATGTGGAATGGGAAAAGGGTATGGCGCCTCCACGCTCTCTCCACACAAGCCACTTCCTCCACATCCCCACGTGTTCACCAACCCAGGTCTCTGTCCTTTGGGGTTTGTATGGCTGCTTCATTAACCCAGCATGCTCGATTAAATTGTCCACCATTGGTTATTGATTCAACCTCCAGCCCCTCTTTCCTATCCCCAGAAATCAGAGGATAGGACTGAAAGTTCCAACCCACTAATTTTGGTTGGTTTCCCTGGCAACCAGCCCCCATCCATGGGTGCTTTCAGAAAGTCATCTCATTAGCAAAACACGAGACATCTTTAATGCTCTCACCACTTAGGAAATTCTAAGGGTTTAAGGACTCTGTGACAAGAACAGGAAAAACAAATAGATATTTCTTATTATAGATCCCAACATCACACATGCTTACCAGTACAGTTTGGTTTTTTTTTCTGCTGGCTCTGAGGGTGGAGATTTGATTTGGTTTGGCTCTGCTTGGCAATTTACCACCTGAAAGACTTTATGTGCATTCTGTATAGGACGTACCGCTGCCCACTCCCGAGGCACGGCCAGCCTCTGCCCACCCACCCCGTGTGCAGACACACCCAACCTGTGACACCACATGTACGCAACAGAGTAGGACAGGCACAGACTGAGGGCTAAATTGACTCAACTCTCATCTGCCCAATAAGGATATTGTTACCTATGACAAAGGACTTTCTGAGGATTACATATACAAAACCCCTCACACAGAGTGTAGAAATGAGTATAATGCTCCTCCAAAAAAAATGTTAGTTTCCTTCTTCAGGCCAACATGAAGTTTAGTTCCCTTTTTCCTGATCTTGCTGATCTCCAATGTCCCAAAAGCTTATGCACTATCCCCTTCCATGGTCTAGCTCCACCCGTAGGGTTTAAGTGAGTGTTTACATGGACAGCAATCGATGACGTGTTTCCCAAGCAGCTTTTTCCCAACCATCTGAGAGCTCTGAACAAAATTTCCCATGCTCGGTCACTCTAATCATATCAGGCCTTTATATCAGCTGTATAGGCTGAGAGTTAATGTTATAGAAGGCTTCTAGTTTAATGTTTTTAGCAATCGGATTTGATTTCAATGGTGGAATTTGGTTTTATGTCAAAATTCTAGATGCCAGAGTATTACTGTTTATCCTTCCTATAGTCCATGTTTTTTGTTTAAATATAATTAGTGATATGGAAGATGATGTGAACAGAACCCTATCCTTTTCAGGCCCTAAGCAGTGATGTCCATAGTAATACAGGAATCTTAAAGTTGTCTTGAGCTTTAAGATTAAACAATGTTCAGTCTCTCCCTGATATTTAAAGAAGCAGGTTAATTCATCAATATTCCTAGGTACCGAGAGGCCCAAAAGAGTGAAAGAGTCCATGTGTTTCCAGGAGTATTTAATTAACCACTAGGGCATGATTTGTGCAGTGGGAACTTTGAAAACATGCAATACCTGACTATTTAGTCAGGGGCACTGGCCTGTCAAATAAAAAGTAACAAAATCCTACACAACGATAGCCATTCAGTGTGAATGAATCAAAATCATACCAATATTTTTGTCAGATCAGCAAAAAATATAACATATTTTTGGTGTGCTACAGAATTTTAGTAATTTGTTTATGTGCCATGAGATGAAAAATGTGGGAAATTGCTGAAATAAGGTATGATTGAATTTTATGAAGGATGTGGAATTCTTTATTTGAAATAGCACAACCTTACATGTCAATAAAATCTGTCTATGGCAAAATTTTAAATAATATGAAACATCTCAACTTTAAAATTCTTCAAGAATCTCATAATTTTTAAGCTAGAGGCCCATGTAAGTTGAAAACTGTCATTATTTTTTAGTCACAGGGCAGTGCCACTTCAGCTGGTTTCCAGAAATATACGTTGTCCCCTGTCAGTCAAAGTTAGTGGGAGCAAATGGTATCGTAAACTTACAATCAGAGACCTCACAAATGCATGGAACGTGACAACCATGCAGCTATGGCGGACATGGCACCACGGAGCGGTGGCTCTGTCCCTTCATTTTACAGAGCTGACACGTTCCACCGAGGGCCCCATTCTCCACCCTGAAATAATGCTGATAATTCTTGATCTCCACCCACTAAGGGAGCAGCTGGTAAATTATTGCCTCAGGATACCCACCTTAAATGATCACAGGGAACAGGGACCGTGGGAAAAGTAACCACAGGGCAGTATCCCAGGGTGAGTCATGGTGGTACCAGAGCGGGGCACACTGAGAAGGCTCCACTTCTCTCACTCTAAAGATTACTGGGGGCGGGATCGGGGTTCTTCCATCACTGAAAAAGAGGGAACTTTCTGTAAATTGTTATATGTGCTCCATGGTTACCTTTGGGGAGAAACTATGAAAGCATAATTTATACACTATGGAAAAGCTTAACATCTGAAACTAATAGCTAACTATAATATGAACCCAATATGGCTACACAATATTAATGAATGGCATTTTGCTAAAGTATATGCATAGCTGCTCATTCCCTTATCCTTATAATATAGTCATATACTATATATGAATAATATCATTATAGTCCACAAAAGAAATTTGGTCCTAGAATAAAAAACATGAAATTCTAAAATATGTACCTCCCTCTCAATGCTGGAATTCCTGATTATGGAGTAGTAACAGCTTGTCCATAACTTGATGGTGTTAATCACCCAAGAACCATACTGTTAGTGACCAATAGATTTGCAATGACACAAATGATCAACATCATGACTAGAAAACAAGATCAGCTTCTGAAGGGCTGGATTTTCTTAACCTGAATTTTTACTGTAAACCACCATGAACAAGTATTGTGAGGAAAGGCTCAGACACAATTGCTTTTGCTAATCAGACCATTATAAAAAGCTACTTTTAACTGTTCTTTCTACCAGTTCACTGAAAATAATCCATTATCACGCACGATTTTTCCTCCTGCTTCCTTTGCCTCCCTTTATATTTCCTCATCTAACAATAGCAGCTCTTAAATACGTAATGCGTACAATGTGCCAGACACCATTCTAATCACTTTAAAACTATGTGATTTAATTCCTGCAACAGCATTCTGAGCTGCTATTTTTACTCAGCATAGAGATGAGGAAATTAAGGTGGAGAGAGATGAAGTAACTTGTCCCAGGCCACATAGCTAGTGCGTGGTGGGATTCCAACCCAAGTAGTCAGGGTCCAGAGCACACACTCTTAACCCCTAGTCTGTGGGCAAAACTTTTCTTCTGTTGCTAAAATGATTTCCTGCAACTTTCTTTTATTAGGGCGGCCACACTCCCTGGTGTGCCTGGGACAGATCAACCCTGTTGTCCAGCATTCTTTTCACCCTCAAAATTGTTTAGATAATAAATAATATCACACTTATAATACTATCTACTTTTCATGGTAAATAGTTACCATTTCTGCAGTGCCCATTATCTATCAAACAACTTACACTTACTATCTTCTTAAACTTCATAAGAATTCCATGGTGTAGTAATTGTCCCATTTTATAGCTCAGGAAATTGAGGCTCGGAGGTGTTAGAAAACCTGCCCCAAATTCTATAATTGGTATTTACTGAGGCAAAATTCAAACCCGTGTCTATCCGATGCTAATGTTCATAGCTTTACCCATTATCCCACCTTTGTCCCTTATGAATGGGAAGCAGCCAAGAAAAATCACCTGAAATGTCACTAACTGGGTAAAGGGATGTGAACCAGTAGTAGTAGTCTGCCTGCATAAAGTTCAATGAGGACAGCTGTCCTCAAAGGGTGGTCCGGAGACCCCTGACAACCTCTAAGGTCCTTTCATGGGGGGGGGTCATTAAGATAAAAAATAGTTTCATATTAATATTTCCTATCATTTGCTTCTTTCAATGTTAAAACTTGAACTGATGATATGAAAGTATTTGTGAGCCTATGATGAGATGTGACTTCACACCCATTAGAAAGGTTGTAATTTTCTTAAACTGGAAAATAACTATTGACGATGACCTGGGGAAATTGTAACCCTCAGACCTGGGGGGTGGGAATGCAAAATAGTGCAGCCGTGCTGGGAAGTCGTTTGACAGTTCCTCAAAAAGTTAAACATGGAATTACCCCTATTCTACACTGAGGCATTTTCCCAAAGAATTGAAAATAGGCGTCAAAAACTGTGCACATATGTTCATAGCAGTTCATTGCAAGTTCATTGCAAGTTCATTCATTACAAGTGTCATCACAAGTATCTGTAGAAAATACAGGTAGTATTTCGAGTGTCATAACAGCCAAAAGGTGTAAACAACCCAAATGTCCACCCGCTGTTTTTTTAATATTCACCTGATGATATATTTTGTTTGTTTATTATTTTCCCTACAGAGAAAGGAATGGAGAGAGAGAGAGAGAGAAACATTGATGTGTGGATGAGAAACTTTGATCGCTGCCTCCCATACTCTCTCCAACCAGGGATCAAACTCACAGCCCAGGACTGTGCCCTGACTGGGCACTGAAACCATGACCTTTTGCTGTACGGGAAGATGATCCAACCCACTGAGCCACCTGGCCAGGACTGTCCGTCAACTTTTGAATGGATAAACCAAGTGTAGTGTAGTTATACAATGGAATATCATCCATCTGTGAAAAGAAGCAATGTGCTGATATTTGCTAAGTGGAAGAGGCCAGACATAAAAGGTCACACACTCTATGATTCAATTTATACAAAACTTCCAGAATCGGCAAATCCATAAAGACAGCAGATTAGTGGCGGGCAGGAGCTGGGGAGAGCTGGAAGGGAATAAGTGTTTAACAGACACAGAACTGTCTTTCGGGGTGATGAAAATGTTCTGGAAGAGATAATGGTCATGATTGCATAACATTATAAATGTACTAATTGCCAGTTGGAAAATGGTTAAAATGGTGAGTTTTATTGTTTTAATTTTTTTACCACAATCTCGAAAGGGGGGGGGGTGCGTGCTGTAATGATGAGTAAAACTGGTGGTGTCTCAGCACAAACCAGGCCGGGCGCCAAACTGCACTAAGAGTCATTGCAATCTTCTCCCTCACACACTTGCAGTAAATTTAAAGTCAGTTTTACCTAAGAAAGTCCTTAGTGCAGCAGTACACGTTATTAACTTTATGAACGCTCAACCCTTTGATACACATCTTTTCAGGATTCTGTGCAACACGATGGGAGGTACTAATGAAGGGCTTCTGCTGCACAGTGAGGTACGATGGGTGTCTCAAAAAAACACCTCCAAGGTTTTCAAGGTGTGAGATGAATTAGCTGTTTTTTTCCTGGAATACAGTTTTTACTTTAAAAACACAATTAAAGGATAAATTATGGCTATTCAGACTTACCTATTTGGCAGACTTTTTTCAAACTTCAATGAAGGCTGTGATCTTATATACATGTATAATGTAATATATGTTATATATGTTCAATATATATTTTTAGCATGTCTTTGTATTGTTCTTAAGTGGTTACTCTAGGTACTATATTATATAACTATAAATTTATGGATTATAACATATAATGTATAATTTATATATAATTATACATCATGTAATTCAATGAAGTAAGGATCATACTTTCAATAAGTAGTTGACACCAAAAACCCTATCTCTTTAAAAATTGTTAAAAATTGGGCTTCACTAAAATTTAAAAATTTGCTCTGCAAAATAATACCCCTTTAAGAGAATGAAAAGACAATCTACAGAATGGAAAACTATGTTTCCAAACCACACATTCAACAAAAGGATAGATCTAGAATATATTTTTTAAAAATCTCAAAACACAATGGTATAAGAGCAAAAATCCCTTTTAGAGTGTGAGCAAAAAGCAAGCAATAGTCCACTAAAGAGGCTGTACAGGTGGCAAATAAGTACATGAAAAGATTTCCATATCATTAATTATCAGGGAACTGCAAATTAAAATCACAGCGAGTACCATTAAATACTTATTAAAATGGCTAGAATAAAAAATAGTGAAAAGGCCCTGACTGGTGTGTCTCAGCTGGTTGAATGTCATCCTGCAAAGCGAAAGATTGCTGGTTCGATTCCCAGTCAGGGCACGTGACTGGGCTGTGGGTTCAGTCCCCAGTCAGGGTGCATTTGAGAGGTAACCAGTTGATGTTTCCGTCTCATATCCATGTTTCTCTCCAGCTCTCTTTCTCCCCCCCTTCCCCTTTCTCTAAAAATAAATCAATAAAATCTTTTAAAAGAAGAGTAAGAAGAAGCCAATCTGCAAAGTCTACATGCTGTGTGAGCCCAACTAAACAACACTCTGGAAAAGGCGAAACCATGAAAAAGTAAAAAGATTACTCGTCGTATGCAGCTCATGATACCGCTTGCAGAGAGACTGCGTATACTGTGGGGGTTGAAAAGGTCACGGCACACATCTGACCAGGCGAGGCCCCGCCCTGTGGAGAAACACGGTGCCCTGCATGGCCAGAAAAACCCTCCCACCTGCTTCCAGATCACAGCAGCTGCAGGAGGGGCAGGGACACAATGTGGGCTGGCACTCATTGTGGATGTTGGCCCAAACTGAATAGTGAGTTGGACCCTCCAACAGCACGTAGGATTTTGGAGGAAAGGTTTTAAATGATAGGTGTGCAGAAGCTCTGACTTCATCCATTGCCCCTGGCTGGGATGGGGCGTGCAGTAGTCTCAGGACCCAGCAGGCACCAGGCCCTGGTTGGGTGCCCTTTTTCCTTTCTCTCAATTGCACAGTCAGCCACCAGCTCACAGAGGCTGAGTCCTGGGTGCAGGATGTGTGCCCTGCCGGCAGCTGGCCCATGGGATGGCAGTCCCTGCACACAGCTTTTATCTTGTCTTGCTTGCACATCCGGAGCAGGCTCATGCGGGACACACACCTCGCCAGCCACAGGCCCGTGGAATGCTGCAGCCCTGTGCCACAGGGCATGGGTCCTGGACTGCTCCCATTCTCTCACCCTGAGAGCAGCACACAAATGCAGGGACCTGGAATACTCCTTGGTCCTCAAGTGCACGAGCAGCCCTGGACGCTGAGTCCAGGTGGACTGAGCCCCTAGCATGACCGGCAGCAGTGAACTGGCCCCAACCCCAGGAGAGAGAGAACGACAAGGCAGTAGAGATGTTTGCCTCACAAGTGTGTGCTCCAGAGAGAGAGAGAGAGTTGGGAGCAACCTTGGACTACAGATAGGAATGGAAGGTCTCTGGGCATGGATTTGGATTTCAGTCTTTTGGGGAACAACGGGGTTTCTTGTGTCTTGCAGAAGAGAATGACCTGGAGAAGCGGTGGTTCCAGCTCCCCCACATTGTACAGTCTGTGAATAAAAACCTTTTTCCTCCCCTCTCCAGAAAAAGATTAGTGATTGTCAGGGGTTAGTGGGGGGAGAGGGATGAATGAGTGAAGCAGAGGACTTTCAGGGCAGTGAAACTATTCTATAGGACACTATTTTGGTGGATACACATGTCATTATACATTTGTCAAAACCAATAGAATGTACAACATCAAGACTGAATCCTAATGTCAACAGACCATGGACTTTGGGTAATAATGATAACGTGTCAGCATAAGTTCGTCAATTGTAAAACACTTAACCACTCTGGCATGGATGTTGATAGTGGGAGAGGTTATACTTATGTGGGAAATCTAAGTTCTGCTTAGTTTTAATGTGAACCCAAAACTACTCTGAAAAATAGTCCATTAAAAAGTAGTGACAACCAGAAAAGCTGGTGAGGCTGCAGAGAAACTGGACCACCTCTGTGGTAGGACTATAAAATCATGCAGCCACTCTGCAAAGCAGTTGTTGGTTTCTTAAAAAAAAGAGAAAGAAAAAGAAAAACTAAACATGCAACCACGATGACCCAGCAACGCTATTCTGCGCATGCATATCAGAGAAATAAAGACAAGTCTATACAAAAACCTATACATGGATGTTTATAGCATCTTTGTTTATAATAGCTCAAAACTAAAAAAACAAACAAATGTCCTGCAACAAGTGAATGACTAAATAAACCGTGGTGTATCCATACCATGAAATATTATTCAGCAATAATAAAAGAACAAAATATTTTATATGCAACAACCTGATTAAACCTATATAGAATATGCAAAGGTAAGAAACAAAAGCAACCTCCAAGGGCTCTATACTGTATGGTTCCGTAGTATAATATTTTTAAATGACAAAACTATAGAAATAGAGAGCAGACTAATGGTTGCCAGGAGACAAACAGGAGGTGGGAACAGGAGGGAAATGGATGTGGCTATCTGAGGGCAACTTGATGGATTTTTGTGGTAATGAAAAGGTTCTGTATCAGTGTAATCTCCTGGCTGTGACATTGTGCAACAGTTATGCAAGACCTTATAGTTGAGGGAAACTAAATACAGGGCACCCGGGATCTTTGTGTTATTTCTTACATTTGCATATGAATCTACAGTGGTCTCAAAATAAAATTTGAATTAAAAAAAGTGATGAAGTGAGCTTGTCATTACAAGGAAAACAGTACTTTGGCTAATGAAAAGATTCATGCTTCTGGGCAAAAATTAGAATTTTGAAAAGTTTGTGCCACCTCGAGGGTCAGCATCCCAGGACCTAAAGACTTTCTATGGAATTAGTGGGGACATGAACTAACATTTTTACTACATTAGGAAATGCGCCGAAGTTGTAAGAACTGCAAAATTCAGTGAATCGATATTTTCTAAACAATTAATGCACGACATTACCAAACCATTCGTAGCTGAAAGATCCGTTCCCAATAGACCAGTGGATTTACTAGGCAGAATAGAACAGTTTACCCATATAGTTTCAGATTCCAAATGCAACTAACCTTTAAGAAATTACCATTTGTCAACTTTGACCCAACTATTAAAAAAAAGTGTCCACAATCACCTGAAAAATCATTCAAATATGCCTCCCTTTTTCAGCTACGTGTCTGTATTACATGAGATTTTCTTCATACCCTTCATCTAAATAATATATCACAACAGACTGCATTGAATATTGACACATATATGAGAACTCAGCTATTTTTATCAAGCCAGACATTAGAAATTCGAAAAAAATTAAAATAATGCCTCTCTTTTTGCTAAATTTTCTTTATTTTGGAAAATATAATTATTTTTATTAAACACAGGATGTATGCTACCACATTTGGGCATATTATTTTTTAATGATTAATACAGAAAGTTTAAAATTTTTCTGGTTTGAAGTCCTAATAAGGTAAGTATCGATAAAATTCATGCTCCTAAACAAAAGTTCTTTGGGTTTCTAGGCAATCACTTGTGAGGCCCTGCCCTTGGCTCCCAAATAAAGGATCAGCCATTCAGAAAGCTACTCCTCCTACAGTCAATGTTATTCTGAAGGAACCTGAGCTGTTTCCCCACCTCTATTGTTATTTTTTGCTTTATCCCCTTAAAAACAAACACACAAACAATGTTTCACTAATTAGTCATTTACCAAAATAAAGACTTACTACAGTATATCTAGCTATTCACACAGATTGTCTATTTATAGAAGAATGAGGTGATTGTAACATATTTCAGTGAAATCCATGACAAAGATTCCTTTTGAACTTCGTTTGCTGGCCATGTTGTTGAGTTCATTTTCAAATTGCGCGTCGCTAAAAGGGGAAAGAAAAATGGATGGCTTAATTTCCAAATTATAAAATTGCCACTTAAAGAAACCACAATAAAATGGTCTAATTTCTGAATGAAATGCCATCAGCAGTGTCCCAGTCCCTCCCAGCAGGCTGGCAGCCCCAGCCCTTGGCTCCAGGAATATGTCCCGTCCACTCATGTTAGATGCTGAACATTAGGGTGAGTACACAGTTTAGCCTCAGAAAGAAGGTCATTCTGATCTAAAGATCTGAACTAGATCTGGAGGCCCTGAATGGTGAGGCTCAGTGGATTGAGCACTGGCCTGCAAACCAAAAGGTCACCAGTTCAATTCCCAGTCAGGGCACATGCCTGGGTTGCAGGCCAGGTCTCTAGTTGGGGGCATGCAACATGTGAGAGGCAATCAATCAATGTATTCACAATGATTTCCTCTCCTTCCTTTTTCCTCTCTCTAAAAGTAAATAAATAAAATCTTTAAACTAGATCCAGAGGTTCTGTTATTAGTGAATTAACTGTAGAAATGTCTACACTAAGGAGAATATAAGTTGATTCCTTAATCTGGAGAATGTGTTTGAATGACCCAGAAGCAAAGCAGTTCTGTTTTAATATTATGGTGGTCTGCATGTGTGTGTGTTTCCACTTAATAGCCCTACCATGTCCCTGATAGTTTCTCCCTTTATTGACTTAATGTTCTTCCTTCTCTCTGTTTTATCATTGTCTTTAATTCCTTCCAATTTTTACTTAAGTCAGTTGCTACAATGGCGCTGTTATTTGCCTGTTTCCAGAGGAATATCCAGCAACCCCATTGACAGAGCTACCTGATCCTCCCCTCCCTAACCACCCTTCCATCTTCCCCACTCCAACCCCCAAACTCATAATTCTGGTCCTGGGGAACATGCCTGCAGGTTGGTCTACTGGGTCCTGTATCGGTGGATCTGTTCCTTTTATTTTGAGTCATAAAATAAGCTAAAAATAGCTGTTTAAACTACAAAGCAACCTGCACACATTTTAAGTAGTTTTCTAACAAGCTTGTGAAGTAATTGATACATTGCGTACCTTTAAATGTCTTCCTAATGTTGATAAAATATGATACTGGTGTATAAGAATAAAACTATTTGCTTTCTGTTCAATGTCCATCTGTTGACTGACTTCACAGACAAATATAGTATCTTGATACCAAATTGTCCACCCTAAAAAATTGTAACCTTCATATATTGTAGGTCTTGAATACTCATTTTCTTAAGAAAATATATTCTTGCTTTAGTTAATGGGAATATTTTATATTTTCAGAATTCTTCTAACTGGGCATGTTTTTCTTTAGTTCTAGTGATAATCAGAGACTGTATTTTGAATGAAATATAATTGGAAAAGTTTTAAAGCTTCACTTTTAAGTGATGTTCAGGTTTTTCAGATTTTACGCCATTTTCCTTGGGCTGTTTCATAAGAACATGAATCCACATGCTCTGTCTCTCTATTATTGGAATACACGGTGGATGCGGGGCCCATTGCTCAGTGCTGCCCTTTAAAATGAAGGCTCTCATGCAAGACACGCCCTGCCCCCAATATGCACTTGCTCAATTTTCTACTCTTCTTAGGGGGAGCCCCAATCCAATGGCTACGGATGTCGTAGGTACCAGCTGTTCCTGCTCAGACCAGCTTCCCTCTTGCTGATACTTTCCAAGGGCACTGCCCAATGAACCTCCTGCATGCCCACACCCATCTCTGAGTCTGCTTCCCAGGAAGCCAGTCTGAGAGAAAGCATTTTTAAGAGTCTATTGTCATTTTAGAGAATGCCTGAGGCAAGATGTTAAACCTCTGCTTGGAAATCTTGCTGTGTATTTCGTTATTATATGTGAAGCCTGAATTAGTTGGAACCTTCTTTTATAGAAAAGCCGCAAATATGTATGCCAGCACCCCATTTCTACAAGCCTGAGCTCAATCACCACTCAAAGACTTAATAAAAAGGTCACCTTTCCCCTTTACCGGTAGGGTTGGAACTCATAGGCAAAAATCAGTTTCACCTCTCAGAAGGAATACAATTCTAAGAAGATAATAAACTCCCCCCTCAAAAGCCTCCATGCTTTCCAATTTAATAATCATTGATTTATAGCAAAGTAACCAAAACTGATAGCCTCAAAAGCAGTTGGCCCCAGAATTTTTTTAAGTATATTTTAAAAGTCTTAATTCTTCTTCAATGATTCCATCAATAGGTTTTGAATAACCAGATATCAGATTCAACTTACGTTTTCCAGGGTTAAACCTGCTGGTTTTGAAGTTGTCTTTTTACGATATTTCTTCCGGATGCAGTAGACGCTGATGAGGGCGACGATCAGCATCAGCACAAACACGGCGACAGTGGAAGAAATAGTGATGATGATGGTGTCTCGAGTGGAGCCTCTCTTTTCACACCGCTCTCCCAAGTACCACCAGTCTTCCCCTGACGGACACCTACGCATTCCAAACACGGCTCAGTTAGGCGCCAGTGTTTAAATCTGAACATACTCACCATTCAAGGGTCAGCGATGCTGTGGGTCAGCACTGGGTGCAGTGGTATCTGATCAGTTCACCCACTCGGGACCAGAGGGGGATGGGTAGACCAGCACTAGGAGGCCAGGAGCGTCAATGGAAAGGAAAGATGGAAAGACTCCTGATCTGGGGCTCAAAACAGCAGCCCCCAGGCGGGAAAGAAAGATAGCCTAGGTATTAGGGAAAATTTGGTTCTCAAGGTCCTAGTCCCTCCACCTCCCAGCTATACACCTTGGCCAAGCTTTTCTCAAAACTTAAGTCCCCGCCTCTAGAAAATGGGGACTGTTAACACTTAACCACATCACACTATTGCGAGGACTTCAGACAATTAGAAATACAATATGCTATTTTCTCACAAATATTTTTATTGTTCATGTGGCTCTCCAAAGTCCCAAATGAAGAGCAAAAAATAAACACCCTATGAATGGTTTCGAGATGAGAATTTACTAATTTCACTGGTGCGGAGTATCAGTATTTAAGCCCACACTGTGGGAATGATAACTTTTCAAACAAAAGAACGGGGAGATCTCGTCCACGTGACCCCTTACCTGCACTCAGCTTTGCCACCTCGGACAGCGCAGACACCGTCGTTCTCACATTTGAAGTTTGCACAAGGATCGGCGATGCTGGAGGTCCAGGCTGGCTGCGTTGGTGCAGAGCTGACCTGGGTGCGGTCGTCGGAGGTCGGGGCTGGCTGCGTTGGTGTAGAGTTAAGGTAGGAAATGTCTAAGGGCGGCAGGGGAAGAGCATGGGTGGAAATCAGGTTTTGCTTTAACTAGGATTTGATCTTGAAACTTCAAAACAGATACTCATAGGCAGTGAAATAATCAACGGCTGGGCTGAAGCCTAGATGCAGGGGAAAGCTGGGCCAGCCTGAGGGGCTGCCACTGAACTCTAAGGGGCCCAAGGCCTCGCTACTTCGAACCTGAAAGCAAAAGGCCTTTCAAAGTGAGAGGGAACAAGCATGTGTTTGGGATCAGCAGGATAACAACTGGGGAAGCATCCATTCACGCAGAAGCCCAAATAAGGTTCTGGTTAGGAGACAAAAGCCAGCGGTATTTATGAGAACCGGGAAGGGAAAAATTCTACCAATAGAGGGAAGGCTTTCATATGGTGTGGATAACATAACATAGTGGTGTTTCTTGTAAAGCAAGTTTTTAATTCTCAGTCTGGTCATCATAATGTCTGCTTTCTTGTTATCTTTGCAAACCGTTCTTTGGACACAAGGTTGCTTTAGGCCCAGGCCAAAGGGCTCTTTTGCCCGGTTTTAACATTCCCAAGGTTTGAGACAGGAGACACACAAGGCAATTTCTCGGACATGGCAGCTCCAACTCCATTTGAAAGTGGCCCCGTCTGTTGTTTTTATACACAACCAACTCCCAAGGGTCAGACAAGGACCCCAAAGAGCAGATCACAAGGCAGGTGTGGGGCCTCCCCGAAGTCACCAGTCTCTGGCTTTGTGCAGCAATTGCTGGATATTTGGTGAAAGACACCAGGTCTCCTGACAGCCAGGGTTCTGTTTTCTGTTGCTTCTTATCGAAATACGGTCAAATATAACTGATGAACAGAGGACCTTTTTCAAGGGAGAAAACCTTTCATGTAGCCCCTTCTTTCTCAACAAAAGTTTTCCTGAGTAATTTTTTCTAACTGGCACTAAAATCAAAATTTCATGAGTTTTAATTGCACCACTTTCATTACAAACAATATTCTGATTTACTGAGAGGAGAGTGGATCTTTCACAGTAAGTGAGTTAAAATCCTACCACATACATCTTGGAAACCACCAGTATTCTTGAAAAATTGTTTTTTTTTTTGGCTGTCCTAGCTAAGAAAGATGTGCATGTGTGTGTTTGGAAAAGACAATCCATTTTAAGGTTAACTTCATGTGTTGGTGTGTTATTTTTATTTCTGGAATCCTAGACTATCATTCTGGGGTACCATGGCTATACTTTAACTTATTTCTCAAGCGATTTCCAGCCTAAAATTTTTTCACTATTACTCCATGTAGTGGTAATTAAATTCTTTACCCTGGAACCCTCACTGTTTTGATTTAAATTATTTTCATATTGTTCATGATTCACACACAAAAAAATTCCACCCGGACCCATTTCCTCCCACATCTCCATTTAATATACCAAAAAACGGAACCCGGAAGAACACAGTAAATAAATCAATGGCTACCACAAGAACAAAAATAATTGATATAAAACTATTTTTATTGACCTACCTTCCACAGTCAGGAGAATATAAACATCATCTCCTTTTATAAAATCTCTGCTTTTCAGCCTCTCTTGGGTTATAAAGGCACTGGTTCCGTAGCCCCCGCCTCTTCTAAACTGAGTTCCATTAGGGAAAAAAGCCACTGCTCCCACTTTGGAAGGTCTGTCCCAAAAATAGTCTCCATTAACTGAAAAAGCAATTTATATTAACGGATTATGCCGAGTGGCATCATAGTTTTGGGGGGAAGGAAAGGACAGGCGATGTGAAACACAATTAGATACAGCTCGAAATAACTCAGCAACGCTGATGCCCTGAGAGGCAGTCCCTGGAGAGCGCCTGGCGCGTGTTCATTGACACTGTCCTGAAGGAAGCGAGATTGCCCGGCAGGGAAGCCCACATTCTGGAATAGGGGCTGAGGGGGCACCAAAAGCTGCCCAGGTGGGGCATCACGTCTCTACTGACTGACCACTATGGGAACCTCCCGGCCCGTGAGAACCATTCCTTAGTGATCTTCTGAGTTACAGACAGGCCTTTTATTGGAGTTAAATCAATATGTTACCGAGAGAGCTTTTAATATTAACATAGAGCAATTTATCTTGTTAACTGAACTATGTACCTCACAGAGCAAAGTCTTTCAGGAGTAGAAAGCAGAGAAGCACTCCTTCTGGAAAAGATGATGACCACCCCCGCCCCGACCGGCCATCTTCATTGTAAGGCCAGAGGAAATGTATTTTTTTAAGTAAAGAAATTCTGAATATCTAGGCCCTACAATCCTTTTGTTGAATATTATTTCTTACCTATCAAATTAAGAGTTTTTTCTATGCCACTTGGGTTCATTATTTTTGTATACAGAATTCAGATTTGGTGATAATATTCACCTTGCTACAATTCTGTTGGTCCTTTCGTTGGGTTCCCAGATAGCAAAGGGTTATTAGAATTAGAAATGTGATTATCGCTTTTCAGGTTCTGCTCCTTTTTTTAAAAAGGGAGATGAGGAATGATGTCACCATTGACAAATGCTCTAGAATTCTTCAATAAAAAGTTATAACCTCCTTCCAACCCTTCCCAACACTCCAGAGAATCTGCTCATCTTCCTTCTGATCAAAAACTATCCCCCATTACAAGAGGTGACTTGGTTCTGACAATTCCAGTGGCAAGATCAGCATAGCACAGGTTAGAAGTCAACAGCTGAGAGCTTCTCCATACCAGGCCTTTCCACAACTTCCACACTTGATCTGCAGTGATTCTTATAACAGATTTTTGTGGTCATTATTACAGCCCCACTTTTATTGCTGAGACACCGGGACTCCAGGAGATTATTTGCTCAAGGTCTATTTTCTTAGCTAATGAAAAGCAAACCTTGAATTTTAATCCAAGCATGTCAGACTCTACAACCAATGGTTCTGCCAACTTTGGATCTAATGAATAACCAAGATTTAAAATTTATTGTAAGTCTGCTGGATCAAAGGAAAAAAATTCAGGTTTAAAAAGATAAAAACAAAACCTACATGCCTGGCACAGCACTCGGAAGTCAGGTATGGTCATCAGTTCCCAAGACTACAGTCAAGATCTCTTTATGTGTTAGCATTCCTACTGACATTCTTGATAGTCTGCAAATGCTGAAACCCTTCCCCTAAGTAGCTTCTGTTCCTAAGATTTGGGCTCGAAATTCCCTAGGCACCTGATTGTGTAATTTCCCATTCTCAAATCATCTGTCCCTCCAAGAGCAATGACCATGCATTAGAAAATAAAGAAATGAGTCACGAACCGGTGGTCATAAATGGGTCTGTAGTTATACTCCGCTGGTTGGACATTTGTTGTCGAATGTCAGGATTTTGATCTAGCAGTGTCATCGTGGCTTGTTGCCAAGGACATGGCCACTGTAATTGATCATCATTGGCTCCAGATATCAAGTGGAAATATATTGCCACATTATCGGAATGGCTTAGATTCAAGAAAATCTGAAAGGCATAACCTTTAGGAGAATAAAAAGGAGGACTATATAGAGTTCCATTTGGGCTGCCAATGAACTGTGTGAAATTCCTTATATGCCAGATTTGATGAGGGCACCGAGTTTCTGAAAGATTGATGTCATCAATTGATAGGCCACCCGATGAGGCATCAGCACCTTTGACCCCTTCAAACACCACTCTGAATTTGTTGGTTACTTTCAGTGTTACGTAGTAAAGTTCCCAGCTCCCAATGGGTATATCTGCAAAACAAACATTATTATTTCACAGAAGACAACGGACAATGCTTCATATGCAAATCAACATTAGAGTTCTAACCTTCTTGGACAAATGTTTATCCCAGAGCTACTGATTCCTACAGGTCTGAGTTATGGCTTTCTCACTTCTCCAGCCCAGCTCCATTTACTTTAAGATATTTCAGTGGGGTCACACTCCTCTGTGAAATATTTGGATGTTTACCTAGCTGTTTCTCAGACAGGCCATCCTTTCCCAGAGATAGATGAGCCAACAACAGCATCTAACTCATGAGTACCCCATACCCTACTTAGGGGACACCTGTCATTCCATTTTAGTTCTGTGTTAATTAAATGGTCAAGCAAGCCCAATATACTACATCTGTACCCATGATTCCTGTGATACTCAACCAAAGACTCCTTTAATATATTTATATTCTGATCGGAACACTTCCTTCACATGCCAAATTTTCAACCAACTTTTTGGCAGTATTAAACAGGAATCCACCAAACCCTAGAAAGCCTACATCCTACAATTTACTCCTTAAGTCATTCCCAGTTGACTCAACATCATAAATATTTATCTAATATTTAGTACCACCTCCCTTCTCCCCAGGCTGCGTTTCCCTCTCCACTATTTCCCCCACCTCTAGTTAGCAGCATAGCTATTCCATCCTATCTTATTTTCCTGTATCATACACCCACATAAGAAATAGTACATTTGCCCTGGCTGGTGTAGCTTTGTAGATTGAGTGTGGGCCTGCAAATCAAATGAGTGCGGTTCAATTCCCAGTCAGGGCACATGCCTGAGTTGCTGGCCAGTTCCCAGCAGGGGATGCATGAGAGGCCACCATACGCTGATATTTCTCTCCTTCCCTTCCCCTCTAAAGATAAATAAATAAAAATATTTTTAAATTTTTTTAAAGAAATAGTACATTTAATTTTTTTCAGAAGCCCTGGAGAGAGAACAGCTCAATTTATGTGCAACTCATAATTAAAACAATAACTTAAAATTTAAATATCTTGGCACTTAATGTAAAACACAACTGCCTGAAAATAACTTAGAAATATCCAAATTACAGAAAATGCCCTTGCCCATGGATGGATCCCAGATTGAACGGGAACCTTCCCTGAGAGCTCCCACTGTAGTATTATCAGTACTGTCAGTTTAAATTCTAGACTCCTGAACAAGCTCCTTAAGTACCTTCTGCACTATTGTCTATCAGTGATATGCCAACTATGATGAGGGCACTGCATTATTGTACTATTATTACTATAGATGGTAACACCAAAGATTACCAATAGAAAAGAATATCTATATGAAATATATCATATATAGTATATTGTATCATATATGGTATAATTACGTATAAGGTATACATGTATAGTACATGGTATGTGTGTATATTTATGTATGTGTACATATAAAATGAGATTTTAAAAGCCCACTGTTGGTATTCACAAGGGAAAATACTGTTTTCAGAGTGTTTCTCATGGTTAAATGGTGGTGGGGGAGGGAAATGGCATGACAAACAGCATACTGTGGTTAGGTCCTATAGTAGGTTTTACTCAATTAATTCAAACCAAGAGGTCAATACATGGAGCAGACAGTAATACAGTTGCCAGCCCACAGTACCTCCTCCTCAGAAAACCTTAACCATCCACTTTAATAGGTGATGGATAGGACCCTCCTCTCTGACCATGACTGCCATCGGGGTGGGCGCCCAGTCGTGTTCCTCTCTCTCCCCTCAGGAATTGCTCCAGAAGTTCCTTTTAACTTGAGTCATAAAAATCAGAACCCTTCACCAGGACTTATCTTTAAGCTGAACTTAGAAGGAAAGTTCCCTTTCCAGTCTCATGGCACATTTGTGAAGATGTGGTGGCCAATCTAAGCTGGGAAGTAAAACAGCTAAAGCCCATCTGAGATAGCAGGAGAGGTCCCCATTCCCGTTAGGGGACAGATCCAGTCCTTCCTGGGCTCTTCTCCACAATTTCATTACATGGATCCCAAGAACTTGCCAAGAACTGACCTCCTCCGTGTCAGAGACTGATTACAGTTTCTTAGGGAAGCGCCTCATCTTAGGGCAGCGATTTTCAACCTTTTTCATCTCATAGCACACGTAAAATAATTACTAAAATTCTGAGGCACACCAGTTGAAAATCCCTGTATTAGTGCACACAGAGGACGCTCATTATGGCTCCTTCCCACAGCATAAAACAAGGAGGATTAAGTTCTACGTTGAAAAGTAATGAGTCCACAGCCCCCACTCTATTGTAAGTAGTTGCGGCACATAGAGTTAAGATTGCCTCACTCCGAACCCAAGCAATAAGGATGTCGATACTGTACCTTTTATTTCTTCCACCAGGGTTAGAGTACCATTCTCATCGCCTGCAGAATACTCCCTGATGTGAATGTTCAGTTGGTCGTTTTCACTTCCACTGTTATATACATAAAATTGCAAGCACTGAAATCCTCTTTTAGGATACAGCTTTCTACTTTCCAGCACTGCTGTGGCCCCCACATTTATGGAGCTGCTGTTGAAATGCATGAAGAAACCAGAACCTGTTACCAGGATAAAAGCAGAATTGAGAGAAAACAGATACTGGATATAGGAATGCATGTCTTGTGGGCACCATAGTTCCACTGTTGTCCACGGTATGCAGGGCACCGTGCGGGACATTTAAAATATAGCTCTGGGAGCAGACAGTTATGGAAGAGACAACACCAAACCCCACCTTTTCCTTACTGCAGTCATTCACTTTCAAAAACGGAAAAAAATGTCACCTACTGGATCTAGTGCCTGCCTCTCTCTCTCCCTCTCCCCTCCCTCCCTTTCTTCCCCACTGCTCTGGTCTATGTAAGACCACCATCCAAATCTGCATTTAAAAAGAAAAAATATTTTTATTAAAATATATTTGACATCTACCATTATGTAAATTTGAAGTGTACCGCATGTTAATTTGATACAATATATAAAATACTGTAATACGATTGCCATTGTCGTGATAACCAGCACCTCTTCCACGTTACATAAAATTTATTTCTTTTTACTGGTTGGAATAAGTAAGTTCTAGTCTTTCATAAGCAAATTTGATTACTATAATACAATATTGTTACTCGTATTTACTATGCTGTTTGTTAGATCTCTAGGGCTTATTTAATACTCATGGCAAGTTTGTACCCTTAGGAAACATCGGCCTGCCCCCCACCGACGGTCACACCAGATATGATGAGGAAAACACGTTATAAAACATGTCTACACCCCCCGCCCACCTGCCCTAAAAAGGAAAAGCACCTCTTCGCTCTCAGGGGCCCCGTGCCCTGCCTAGACCATCCGAGCCGTCAAGCAATGGCTCTGGGTTCTGAAGTCTAGTTTTACATATTTGCCCTCAGAAATGAGCAACAAAATGAAAATTTGGTGCTTGTAGCCAAAAAATGCATATATAATTTAAAATAAAATTACAATGAAAAAAGTACTTATCTGAATAAAATTAAATTATACTTTCTACCTTCATTTTAAGTATTTTTGTAGTAGGAGCAGGTACTCCCAACCAGCTGAAATTCTGAAGCTGACTAATCCACAGCCTAGTGCTGTTCCCTAGAAAGTCTCTCATATTCTGCAAGCTTCCAGAAAACAACCCCACTGCCCTGGAAATGAGAGTCTCTCAGGAGAAACAGTTTCCTCCTGCTGTGGGTGCATGAGTGATGAGGTAGGGCTTCACAGAGTCCATCTCTGACTGAGAAAGAAAAGCTCAGAGAATAAAAGCAAAGAAATTAACCATGTCCTTACAGGCACAGAACCCATTCCTTGGTAGCAACCTACTGGGTTATCGTGAATAATTCTGATAGCAGTTAGAGATAAAATGCCAGTCTTTCTTAGCAAAGAAAAAAGCTGGAACCCCACCACATGTACGTAAAATCGAGAAGCATCTCTCTCCGGTTACCTGTGCACTGGCCCAAGTTGGAGTGATCGTTGTCTGGCCCCCCGGGAACCTGTGAGACCCGCTGCCAGTCAGCATCATCGCCTGAGCTTTGAATCATACCACACACATTTTCCAGTTCAAAATCGCATGAGTCCATGAAGCTCAAGGAAGAGGCTGCAAAAGCAAAACACAATTATTGACGCTCTTGCGACATGATAATGTACGTACTAAAAGTTGAGTTTATGACAGAAACACTGGGAATGCCAAGATGGCGTGAAAGAGTGACATCTCAAGGATTCTGGGTGGTGCGAGCTTAAAGACCTCTTGGTATCTGCAGAACCAAGACACAGATCAACTCTGCAGATCTGAATAAATTGCCTGCCTCACATCTTTTTATTAAATCGTCTAATTATAGAAACCTGAGTCTACACTCCTCTAGGTTTTCAGATTATTAAAACAACACCCAGATTACTTAATCCCATTTGTATTATGACTGGCCACCTCATTTGGGCTGAAAAGAGTTTTGAATATCGAGCTGATCCATATTTGAATTAGTGACAGTTTCAAAAACCAGCCTGTGGCATGTTCCTTCAAGACCCAACTTATTTTTACATCTGACTATGTGAGAAGAAAAATGCTGCTTCCAAATTGTAGATTTGGATTTGGGTGCTATTTTTTTTAATCTAGCTTTTATTATTTCAGAAAACTCAGCAATGATCAGAAAAATGGTGCAGAGCATCATTTTTTCCCTACATAGTGGAGAGAAACAGAAGGCATTTGGAAGAACCCATCACATACAGCAGTTATACAAGCGATTCAGCTTTAAGAGATCATAGTCGCTGAAATCCATTCGTTGGCCAATCACATCCATGAAGTCTGAGATTCTTGTTACAATGGTGGGTTCTGTTCCATTTCTGAATGCATTTTTACTGTAGTGCATGACCGAAGTGTAATCATAGGGAACGTTCAGCGTGTCTGAGACTTGATCATCGTAGGTGTTGAAATTGTGCTCTCTGCCTACATAATAAAGTACGAAAAACTTAATTACTTGATGTTCAAAAAATCCAACTTATTTTACTTAGAATGCTATTAACTTAGACGTGGAGACTAATAAACATATTGCAACCCTTGCTACAACTGACCTACCGTATTTCCAGTGTGTTCCATACATTCCTGCCTTAGAATATAATATTCAAGCTTAGAATTGTGATATTAATGATCGTGCTGAACATATCTAAATTTTAATTACAGCCCAGAGTTAGACATTACCATTGGGCCCAAGGTTCTAAAAACTGCATATGGAAAGGAGGATTCTAAAAGGTGTTATTGAGACAGGGTCTATAGATGATATATCACAGAATCATACACCTGAAGCCTATATAATTTTATTAGCCAATGTCACCCCAATAAATACAATTTAAAAGGAAAATAAATAAGAATTAAAATAAAGAAATGGTCAGGGTCAGTGGCAGGCGATGATGGGAGGGTGTGGGCATCCACAGCAGATGGGGGTGAAGGGAAGAGGACTTTGGGAGGGTGGAGCGATGAGACCTGGGGATTAGAATGTCTTGTCATGAGAAAGGATTGACATAGTCAGGGGTTTGGTGCTTACTGGAATATACGTAGTTGTATTTTAAATGAATATATTTGGGGAAGATGCCAGGCTGCTGAACACCATACCAACGGGCAATGGATTGCAGCTTGAAATCAAATGATTTTGTGGACACAGTGAGGTAGACCTGATTTCCAACGCACACAAATGTGTTGTCAAGTCTAGGCAGAAGTTTCCACCAAAAATAACACTTTGGGAATCCTAAAGAATTAGCTATGGAGGAAAGCTAAACATTTCTCCTGCTCCAGAAATTGTTTAGCCTGCTGCCATGCCTTACCCCAGCTGACAGCAATACACTATGGGAAGGCGGGACTACAGGGCCAGAGCCGCTATGTTAAGGTTACAAGGTCAGGGGCCTCCGCACAGAGCAGTCCTCACGGTGCCCACGTGATAGCAGTGCAGCTCCCTCCACCGAACCTTACGGAGGCAGTGCAGATGGAGAACTAACGGTTACTGTGGCAAACATGAGCTCTGGTCGGACCTTTCTCTGTTGGAACGCAAAGTCACTAAAAGTTGAGGCTGTCCAATGACTGCAGTGTTTCCCAATAGGGATGCCACAGAAATATATCCAAATGCTCCACCAAATGAAAACATGGGGAGACCATAATTAGGACACTTTGGGAAATGCTCCTCTCTTAGAGATTTACGACTCATGTTAATCTAAGAGACTCTCAAGTGCACAGAGGTGTTAGTTTAATTTCTTTTAACCTGGTATTTCACAAACTAATGTGACCACAGATTCCTTTTGACAAAACATCCATGAGCGTATTGAGGGACAGCGCTCCATAAAACGTGCTTTAGGGAACGCTGGTTTGTAAGATCACAGTCAGCTCAAACGTACTAGGGTTCTGGGATCTTGTCCTCCACCAACCTTCACCTGCTTCAACCCATACTGAGTTAGAGCTACATGATGTAAAACATCAAAACATCAAAAACAGAGTTTTCCTATTGTTAACAGTTGGTACAGATGGCAGGAGAGGGCACCATGCTTAGACATTTGGTCTTTGGCTAACTGAAAATGTAAGAAAACAAGAGGAATATACCTGACTGAATTCTGTCCCACATTATGGTGACATAGTCGTCCCTGTCGGAACGAGACTGCTCATGCCAGAACCCCAGTGCATGGAGGAACTCGTGCTGAACTGTGGCTATTCTGTCACAGTTTTCCCCGATGGACAGCTGTTGTCTTCCAACACGCGTATTTCCTACTGAAGACCAGCAGCTTATGGGAGAAAGGGGAGAGGATGTTACAATGATGCAGGTTGGGGTCTCAGGGCAAGTTCCCCAATGCCTGCCTAACTCACTTGGTTACCCACCTGGATCCTTCACACAACACAGTTCATTTCTCTCATAACCCTGAGGAGGTATGAGAAATCTCCCAGACCAGATGACCTTGGGAGAACTTCCCCTGACACCAAATATAATATAAAAGCAAGTCACACCAGAGTCTGCCTCATCCTGATTTTTCCTGGAAATTTCTAAGTCTTTCAGAAAGTTCTTGCCATACTGATGACCATTTGTAAGTGTTTTGTAGGCATAGCAACCAACAGTTATTGCTAAGCTCCAAGCAAATAACACTCATCTTCCTAACTCAAGTAGTAAGAGTCATTAGGTTAAAATAAATTTAAACACACTCATGCACACACACTTGTATTTTACTTGAAGGGTGACATAAGGTGTATCTGAAGTCTACAAAGCTGTAGATTGGATGGCAGGGAGTCCCACCCTCCCTATCTTAAAAAATGTGTCGTCTACTTGCATGTATGAAAATAGTATTCTATGTCTAGAGAAAGTAGATCCAGCTGTCTTTTACTCTCCAACAAACAGGGAAGGAAGCCTCCACTCTCTCTCAAGGTCAGGGCCTAGGGAAATTTCCATGAGATAATGCCCTGGCCACAACAGCTCACCTTAGCACCCTTAGAAGACAAACTTTTCAACTTACCCACTGCCCTTGAACACTGATATATAGTTAGTTTCTCCGGCCCAGGGCTTGAAGTCAATGCATGTCTTTAGGCGATAGCGTTCAAACGCATTGAGGATAACTCCCTTGGCATTAATTTCTAAAGGAAGAACACAAACAAAAATATTTATCTCATCAACAATGTAATGAAACAATGTTGAATGAAACTATATGTAATTCGAGGATTATATGTTATCATATGCAAATATTTTATTATTCTCCAAATCCCTTTCACCCATATTTCTATCTCTGGAGCCATTAGAAATGCATTATCCCAAAGAAGCATATACATTAGATCACAAGCAACTATACGAACAATCACTGACATCTGCTTTATCTGAGAAGCTGCAACGTGTGTTTAAAGTCTCACAGTAAAGATTTTAACGTGAGGATCTTGAGATGGGAGGGTCCATGAATATGTTGAAATAGTATGGAAAGTATATCTCTACATATCTACATCTATAAAGTGCATTTTGGAGGGAGAGTGTTCATAAGATTCACAAGTGAGGTTAGGGCCCCAAACAGAATTAAGAACCATAGCTTTGGAGTTGAGAATTATGCTAAGAGGTTGGATTGACCTGGAACTCGAAGAAGGCAGAGGTATGAAAGCAACAAAGATGGGCAGGAAAAGCAGCTCAGAGGGAAGAGGCTGTATTAGATGCAGGTGGAGAGATGGGGACAGAGGGAATGGGGTCAGGGACTGCCGAAGTGGCGGGTGGCAGTGCAGGGCGTGGGAGGCAGCCTTACAGAGTAGAAGGTGCTTGGGCTTTGGAGCCGGACACATGAAAGTTATCCACGTTTTCCTCATTACTTATGTTTTATGTGTAACCCTTGCCAATTTAATTTGCCTTTGGCGCTGTGATGCTATCATTACCTAAGTGGGGAATTAAAATCAGTTTGCACGGACATTGTGGAGATAAGAATAGAAAGTAGAAATGAAGTTCCAAGCATGCGATAGAATGAACCTGTATCAAATATTCATTTTTGTTCTTCCCTTTACGTAACTTTATTTTTTAAGATTTTATTTATTCATTTTTAGAAAGAGGGGAAAAGAGGGAGAAAGAGGAGAGAAACATCAAACATCAACATCAGAGAGAAATATCAGTCGGTTGCCTGCCATTTGCACCCTGATAAAGGACCAAACTTGCAACCCAAGCATGTGCCCCGATGGGGAATTGAACCAGAGAACTTCCACTTTCCTGGATAACACCCAACCAACTGAGCCACACCGCTCAGGGCCCCTTTACATACCTTAACACAGACATTTAAAAATGATTACAGTAATGCACTCCACAACAACATTTTGGTCAATGACAGACCACACACAGGATAGTGGCACCGTAAGATTGGAATGGAGCTGAAACATGGCTGTCACTCAGAGCCATCCCACCCTGACGTCACGGCCCGACACACTGCTCATGTGTTTGTTGTGATGCTGGTGCAAACCTACTGCAACACCAGTCATGTAAAAGTACAGCACAAACAAGCGTGCACAGTCTACAATACTTGATAGTGATGATAATCGACTGTTACTGGCTTATGTATTTACTATACAATGCTTTCTATTGTTACTGTAGAGTGAGTAGTTTCTACTTACAAAAAAAACTGTGTGCCATGTTACACAAGCAGCAGCCTCACATACCTCATGTTTGCATTATCTCTTGTGCTTGGTATAATCTCGTTGTTTCCTACAGTAACACGCCATACAGGGGTGCAGCCTCGGAGCACTAGACTATACCCTATACCTTGGGTATACTATCTGGCTCTGTGTAAGTGCACTTTATGGTGTTTGCGCAACCAGTAAATTGCCTAATAGTGCATTTCTCAGAGTATATCTCTGTGGTTAGGTAACTCATGATTGTACTCAGAACACCTCACCCCAGTGAAGGTCAGCACAGGCCTTACTCAGATAAGGCCCTAAAATTCATGAATCCACCAGAGGCACTCAGAATTCAACCTTTTACACTACCACACAAATAATAGAAGTTTATTATAAACTAGTTTATAAACCAAAAAAAGTAAACTGAAGTCTTATCACCCAGAAACAAGCAATCACCCTCATCATGCTGTTCGCTTATGAATACATACCTATACAACACACATATATTTTTATTAAAAATAAAGTCACAGTCTACGTAATATTTTATAAACTATTTTTCACTAAATAAATCATTAAAATCATCATTATTACTTTTACCATTTTAATGACTACATTATATGGCTTTAACATAGGTAAATAACTTCCTATTGTCAAATAGTTAAATTGTTTCCAAATTTTCTGTACCATAAATATCACATTTGGATTACTATCTCAAACCAAACATTTCCTTAATATAAGGGGTGATGATACTGACGACCACATGACTATTTTAGAACAAAATGGAAAGGAGCACGCTGATCTAGGCCTCTTATCAAAGCTTAATGAGGACATCTTCTACGCTGCATTGAATTGTTTGAGAATCAAGGAAACAGATATGAAAGTGTTACGGAAGGTAGAGCACTGTGCCCTGGCTGCTGTGGCTCAGTGGACTGAGCGCAAAACTGCAAACCAAAGGGTCACTGGTTGGATTCCCAGTCAGGGCACATTCCTGGGTTGTGGGCCAGGTCCCCAGTAGGGGGTGTGGGAGAGGCAACAACACATCGATGCTTCTCTCCCTCTCTTTCTTTCTCCCTTCCCCTCTCTAAAAAGAAATTAATTAAATTAAAAATTTTTTAAAGGTATAGCTCTCAGCCATAATAAAGTCTTTATTCACCATGTGCCTTTATTTACAAATGACCTTAATTCACCGTGTGTCACAGATGCAGAAAAGCTCCACCTGGGATCGTGTTATCTAATGTCCAGGCTGGAAAGGATACGGCAGGTCCCAGGCAAGTCCTGGACAAGTCCCGGAGTTAAGCAATTAGCTGTTCCAGATTATTTTCCCCTAGTCAGCCCCTTTAGGTTACTAGCACTTTGACATTTTATTTCCATCCCTAACTCTTTACCTTCATCCTCTATTTCCTATTTCCCCTCACCTACTACCTCAGATCTGACACTTGAGCAAGGAATTAAATTTTTCACTGGGAGCTATAAATGACTGCTTTCCTTTCAGGGAAGCTGCACCTACCAGCCAAATAATACCTAAAGTTTAAGCTAAAAGACCAATGTCCTGCTGGCAGAACTTAGTACACTGGCCCACCAGAATCTGAGTAATAGTGATTTCCGGCCTTCCAAAATCACCTACCGAAAACCCTTCAAAAGTAACTACTTTTGCTACGCACATAAGAGTGGCCTTGCTTAGTGATTTTCCTAGTTGGAGTCATTTGAAGATGGTATAAATTTCATGTTATAGAAATGTGCAATCACTATGTTGTACACTTGAAACTAATATATTGTGTCAACTGTAACTGAAAAAAATTTAAATAAAAATAAAATAGAACTTTAAATTGTAATCAGAAAAACTTCTGAAATGTGAGAAAATACTCTTCGCACTTTAAACAAAGAATTATTTCTGTTACACTATTAAATATAGATTAGTATTTTCTAAATAAAAAAAAACCAAATCACTGAACTGATGAAATGGCGTATAAAAATTTAAGTTTAATTATATTATTAAAAATTATATAACATTAACCAGTGCAATAATATTACTTGAAAAAATAACAAAAATTTTAAAAACATAGTTATAACTATTCAAAAATGTGCACCTTTGGGTGGTAGGATCTGAGCTGAATTTTTGTTTTTTACCTAATATATTTCTTTCATATATACTTATCAATTTATTTTTTTAAAGATTCTATTTTTAGAAAGAGGTGAGGGGAAGGAGGAAGAGAGAGAGAAACACTGTTGTGACAGAGAAACATCAATCAGCTTCCTTGCCTATGTGCCCTGACTGGGGACCAAACCAGTGACTCTTCACTTTGCGGGATGACCTGAGCCCACACTTTGTGGGCCCACCAGTTGAGCCACACCAGTCAGGGCTACCAGTTTATTTTTTTAATATTTTTATGTGCCTACAATACACCTAAGCCTCAGATTTGCAAGGTGACAAATACCTCCTGTCCTCAAAGCATACACAGTTTTTTATAATGCTGTTAGAAAACAGGTACATAGAACTCATAAGATTATGATAATTTTGGTAAAAATACACGGCAAAAGTAGCCTAAGAGACACAGTCATGTTAAGGCTCGCTGACCTTTCATGGAATTCCCCTAGGAGAATAAATGTATTACAATTATACACACATATGTATGTGTGTAAAATTTATATATATACTATGTATTTATGTGTACATGTGTATACATATACACGTGTGTGTATATAGTATATATATTCAGAGAGAATTATGCATCACTAATGATGGAGTTACATCCTAAGAAATGTGTCATTAGGTGCTTTTTGGCATGTGAACATCACAGAGTGCACTTGCACAAACCCAGATGGCAGAACCTACTACACACCTAGGCTACATGGTACAGTATATTGCTCATAGGTTACAAGCCTGCACAGCAAGCCACTGTTCCAGAAAACACAAGATTAAATTGAGCACAAAAAATATATAATCAAGAGACATGGTAGACATGGGCTGGATGAGGCTGCCGCCGGAGTAACATGCAAACTGCTTTGCAGCAAAATTGTTTACAAGTAGAAAGAATACACTCTAAAATAATGATTAGAAGTATAATAAACAGATAAGCCAGTGATATCATCACTTATTATCACTATCAAGTACTAAGTTCTGTACATACTGTATGTGCTGTACTTTTGTGCCTGGCAGTGCAGTAGGTTCGTTTACATGAGTATAATCCCAAACACGTGGGTAATGCACTGTGCTGGGATTAGACAGTGACAATGTCAGTAGGTGATGGGAATTTATTAGTTCCGTTATACTTTTACAGGATCATCATTATATATCTTCATTTGTCTTTAACTGACTCATCAATATGCAGTTCATGATAATGTATATATATTTTTTAATACACAAAAGTATTTTTATGTTTGTAATCAAAATATTTAAACCAGAAAAAATACTTCAAATCTTTCTGATTCCCCCTTAATTCCAAAAGTCAATACACATCTTTCTCTCCTCATATTGCATGAGCTTTGTAAACCTCTAACCCTGTTCGTTACTTTTGCCTTGGTTTTTTACTGCCTTATGCTTGCTTTTTTAATTTATGTTTCTGGCTGACCCTCCCTTTTCAACAACTTCTATCAGATCCCTTGTCTATGCCAAGTCCAAAGAGTTGCTCTCCCAGGCCGAGTCTCATCCTTGGCCATCTCACTCAGCAGTCTTCTTGGGGTGTTTGGTCAGATCCATTATCTGTGGAGTACCGGTCACATGCAAGGCACTGTGAAAGATTCTCACTCAACCCACGGCTTCAGCCTTTTCCTATATCCTAGTAACTGCAAATATTTCTCTATCTTGAATGACCAGGCTATCCATCAACACTTTATATGATATCTCTACCACAGTGTACCTGACGCATTTCACATTCTGCATTCCAGAGAGTAATTTCCACCACACTTCTTTATCCCACTCACTTTAAGACATATTCTTTATTTTTGTTCATAGCACTATCATATATCAAGTTGTGTAAATCCTGAACATCTGGCATCCGTTTACCTGGAATTACATTCTTGACCTCTTGTCGTCAATCACCAAATATAACAATTTCCTCCTAAATCCCTCTTAGATTTATCCATTGTTAGCTGTTTGTACTAAGAGAGTCTTGGTTCAGAAACCCTTTGGTGCTTCCCTAAATGTTTTCAATAGTCTCCTAGCTGATCTCCCTACTTTCTTATTGCCCAATTAATAATACACCTGCTATACTGCAACCAAAGTAATAAGGATCTTCCACACTGAAACTTTTGGTAATTCCACATTACCATCAGTATAAACACCAAATTGTTAATATGAGAAAGACTTTCCCAAACTGGATCCTACCTACCTGTTCAACCTCATTATCTCTCTACTTCCCATCTGAGTTCCAGTTAAGGGTTTTTTCCCTTCCCCATGCCTTTGCACATCTGCCCAGGAAACATTTCCCTGGCTGTCAGAAGCCACGTGAAAACAGGTGGTACCTTTCCGCACATTAGAAAGAGGCACCTCATCTGGGAAAACGCTGTAAGCACTTTCTTGGTGGATGAAGAGCACTTTGTGCAAACAAATGAATGTCTCTTGATGAGCAGAATGCAAACTCAATTTCAGCCCCACTCGTGCCCCCTCCATAGCACTTCTGCGTGGTGTCCAACTTGCACGACCTGCGTGCAGCCCTGCTGCATAGTGCCACCTGTTGCCTAACAACTTTGCCTCTGTACCTAGGTTACTCCCACCACTCTCTGAACTCATGATCAATCATTATGTTCATTCCATTCTATTATAATTAGCTTTTTGTTTATCTGAATTTCCACTGAAGTGTATGATCTTTAAGGAAAACTTTCCCAAACACCAGTTCCTAAACTGATGTTAGTCAAAGATACCATTTTCACTAGTTGATAAATAAAATGAGAATTAGGTTTGGAGTTGCCCATTACAATAAATTTTTTTCTTAGTTTTGGATTAGATTCTTCTGACTTTTTGCTATTAAAACACTATTTTATGCAAAGAGGATGATAAAAGATACTGGGTTCTTGTTGGTTAAGCTCCTGACTTGGCAAAATAAAATGTTGGTAAAGCAACACCAGTTCCTAGAGTTTTATTTGTTTGATTGTTGGGTTTTTTTTTTACTCAAACTTGAACATATGAGAAACCACGGCTTTAAAATAAAGATTAGCACTCTAATATTTCTGTCCTTAAAATGAAATAATCCAGCACAGAGTAGGTGCTTCATAAATGTTGATTGAATTAATTCCTTTATTGGTCAAAGCTCAGCGAATATTTCAGACAGAATCACTTAGGTTCTTCATTGTTTGCTTTGCTTATTTTTTAAGTAACTATACATAGCTACATAAAACAACAAACAAAAACCCTTAAAGGCCATAATTTTCTACCCTTGGAAATACTGTAATCATATTCTTTCTGCAGTGTACATTAGTTATGGATATTCCAAGGGGTATACTAACCTAAGCTATCTTCTAGAACATATGGAATGGTGTGAGGCCATCTATAGTTTTCTCCAATGATGGAATTTCTTTCTACCTGTCAAAAATAAATGTGAAAGGGGTAATTAAATGAATCCAGCACAAACTTATGAAACAGTGAATAGTTAATCTAGAAATAAGTGAAGTTCTAAGCTCTCCCCCCAGTCAGCTAAACAAATGCCCATGCGTGTGCACACATGTGTATGCGTGTGTGCCTCTACTGTTACCACATTAGAACAAAGTTCTTAGGAGGAAATTTCTATCATTTATTTTGTTGATAGAATTGGAAAAGAAGTCATGTAAAACTATCTAAAGAGTGATTGTTATAAAACTGAGCTGTACATAGTGATAGAATTATAGACAAGTTTTCTATACAAGAGAGTAAAAATATACCGGGAAGAAGTGATAGCAAAACCTCAGTAATCTTGACCTGACAGAGTCAGAAAAAGTCATATGAGCTAGGCCAGAGTTTTTAAAAATTTTTTCATTTTTTCAAAATTTTAAAAACCATTTGAAGTTTTTATAGTGAAAGAACTAATTGAGTCAACAAAATGAACACTGTTCTAGAGAATAAGGATCTGCTTAAAACAAAACTACCAAGGTCTTTACCTAATGGAAGTAATACCTAGTGAAAGAGATATGTAGTATATAGATAAGAGTAAAGGAACGAGGTAGTACATTAGATAAAGTGGCCAGGACAGGACCCTTTTAAAAATGGCATTTAAAGTGAAATAGGAAAAATAAGAAAGAGCCAGAACTGGCAGTGACCTTGGAGAGATTATTTCAAGCAGAGGAAACAGTAGTTGCTCTGGTTCTGACATGGGAATATGCTCGGTATGTTTTGAGATGATTTCAGTCCAGTAGCCTAATGAGCTGAGAGAAGACAGCTCATTCTGTCTGAGAAAGGAGGGGTAAGGAGAGAAGAGGAGGGGAGGGGATGGGGAGAGGAGAAGAGAAGAAATGGAAGGAGAAATAGGCAGGAGTTAAATTATGCACGGTCTCGAAGCCTATGAGTAAATCTGGATAACATTCTAAGTGCAATAGGAAGCTATTGAAGACTTTCAAGACAAGAAGTGAAATCATGTCATTGTCTATTTAAAGATTATTTTGTTGTTAACAGGGACAAGGTTTTTCCCTTACAAAAGGGCAGTATTTGAAGTAAAAAGATAAATTAGGAGAAAAGTAGATTTTTTGAGGCATGCATTGGAGACAGAAGTGACAGGACTTGCTGATGGACTGTATGGAGGGGTGAGAGAAAGGGAAGAAACAAAGGTGATACCTGGGTTTTTTACTTATTCAGTGACATGAGATGATGACTTCACCAAGGGGGAAGACTGTATGAAAGGTATAGGAGGACCTGTACTTGGCAACACTATTTTAGCTTTCAGGGTAGAAGTCACAAAATTTATCTCAGGGTAAAGAGCTTGATTTATGGAAGATGTCTATCAATTCAGTTTAAATTTGCTTCAACTAGATTGAATCAGTGAGGCTCTATTTTAAAATGAAAACATCTTATCATTCACTAATGAAAATCAGAAAGATCAAAAAGACTAAGGCATCCATGGTGAGTGATTGTGGCTTTAACCACACAGAAATCTGAGCAATAGATCAAGAAGACAGTTATATGAGTCCCTTACAGCACAATATACTCATTGAATGAATGTGTCGCCATGATTTTGTGTACTTAGAGACTGTTGGGCTTAAGTCCATGCTATCCAATTGTTCTCAAATACTCTGTATTTTAGCTCTTGGTGATTAATAGAAGATTATTCCTTGCATTGGTTCAACTCACCCCACTGAGTTGGATGTCTCCCTCAAAAAGATCCAGCCTTAAATCTAAGAGAAAGATAAAAATTCATGTTAGCAAATTTGTTTAAACTTCCCACTTAATAAAGGCTATCAAGGTCTTCTGGTCAAGATGGAGGCATAGGTAAACAAGCTTCATCTCCTCAAACAACTGCAGGAAAAAATTACAACCATACTACAAAACAAATATCACCCAGAGCATTCTGAAAATTGAGCTATAAGAAAATCCCAAAACCAAGGATTTAAAAAAGCCACATTTATCCAGATGGGCAGGAGGGGCAGAGACGTGGAGAGGCACAGAGAGGTGCAGAGCTGTGGGAGTGATACAGAGAGGTGGCAGAATATGTGGTCCCACATTCACATGTGGCCGATAAAAATCAGAAGGGATACATCAGGAGCAAGGGATCTCAGCTCCAAACCAGACTACCTAGCAGTCCAGGGTTCTAGTGCCAGTAATAGATATCCCCATTACTTCTGGCTGTAAAAACCTGTGGGGGTTGGGACAATGGAAGAAATTGCCAGATTATCAGAAGACACCTATTAAAGGGCCTGCTGAGACTTAGGACAGATGCAGACCCACTCCCCCTCTGGGATTCAGCACCAGGGCAACATCTGGAAAGGCAAAAGTGCCATATGGGGAGAAAGTGAAGTGACTGGAAACAGGGCAAGTGCTGAGAGACAGCCTCCTGGGCAAACCTCCAGAAGCCAGGCAAAAGCATTGTACCCTCTCCAAGCCCTCCCACACACACAGCCACAAATCGGTGAAGCAGGTTGCACCACCCTGGTGATCACCTAAACCCCACCCCACAGGTTTGCTCTTCTATAATAGACCACACTACTAAGACAGGGAGTCAAAGCAGCTCTACCTAATACACAGAAACAAACACAGGGTGAGGGAGGGCTGCCAAACTGAGGAGACAAAGAAATATAGCCCAATTGAAAGAATGGAACAGAACTCCAGAAAAGAATTAAACAAAACAGAGATAACAAACCTATAAGATGCAGAGTTCAAGATACTAATTATCAGAAGGCTCAAAGAACTCATAGAGTATGGCAACAGCATTAAAAAGACCCAGGCAGAAATGAAGGTTACATTAAATGAAATTTTTAAAAATCTATAGGGAACCAACAGTGGAAGGAATGAAACTGAGAATCAAGTCAACAATTTGGAACATAAGGAAGAAAAAGCATTCAACAAGAACAGCAAGAAGAAAAGAGAATTCAGAAAATGAGGATAGAATAAGAAGCTGCTTGGACATCTCCAAAAGTACCAACATCTAAATCATAGGAATGCTAGAGGAGAGGAAGAAGAGCAAGAAATTAAAAACTTATTTGAACAAATAATGAAAGAAAACTTTCTTAACTTGGTGAAGGAAAGAGGCATAGAAGTCCAGGAAGCACAGACAGTCCCAAACAAGTTGGACCCAAAGAGTACCACACCAAGACACATAATTAAAATGCCAAAGGTCAAAGATAAAGAGAGAATCTTAAAAGAAGCAATAGAAAAGCAGAGAGTTACATACAAAAGAGTTCCCATAAGACTATCTGCTGATTTCTCAAAAGAAACTTTGCAGGCTAGAAGGGACTGGCAAGAAGTATTCAAAGTGATGAAAAGCGAGGACCTATAACAAAGAGTACTCTATCCAGCAAAGCTATTATTTAAAGTGAAAGGGTAGATGAAGTACTTCCTAGACAAGGTAAAGCTAAAGGAGTTCATCATCAGCAAGTCATTATTACATGAAATGTTAAATGGACTTACTTAAGAAAAAGAATAAGAGCAAAACCATGAATATTAAAAGGGCAACAAATTCACAACTATCAACAACTGAATCTAAAAAAACAAACCAAGCAAACAACCAGAAGAGGAATAGAATCATATGTATGGATATCACTTGGAGCATTATCAGCTGGTCAGGGAAAAGGGGAGAATGGGGGAAAAGGTGCAGGAATTAAAAAGTATAATTTTGTAGGTACAAAATAGAGAAGGTGATGTTAAGAACAGTGTAGGAAATGTGAAGCCAAAGAACCTATATGCATGACCCATAAATATGAACCAAGGGACAGGGGATGCTGGTAGGAGGGGGTGTGCCAGGTGGAGAAGAGCAAAGGTAGAAAATTGGGCTAACTGTAATAGCATAATCAATAAAATATATTTTTAAAAAGTAAAGGATGTAAAAAAATCACAAACCTTCATTGATGTCAAATATATCCTGGTCAATTCCACCATCTACATCTTTAAAATAACAAAGAAAAAACACATTGAACATTATGTTTAGAAAGAAGAAAATCTTTATCAATTATCAAATTAGAAGTGAGCAAGGTTCTTTTGCCTCAGATAAGTAACTACCACATTCCAAATTAATACATACACATTGTTTGTTTGATTAATTGATTGATTGATTGATTAGGAACCTCTTATGGCCCATGCTTAAGGCTATGGGGCTTTTGCTCCTGTCCTATTCATGTCCTTTGAATTCCAAATAACTTCAGGAATAAGAAATTGGTTACTCTATATAACATTAAGCTTAATTCGGAAGACTAAGTTAGACAACTAGATTAAATAAAAAGCAAATGTTTACATTTTGTCACACCAGTCCAGTCTACCTATAAATGTATATCCTTTGCAATAGCATACCTTGGAACTCTCATGCACAATTCCTAAGTTAAACTTAAATTTCTCTTTTAAATTGCAATGAGGTCAATAATGTGGCCAAATCTCTCAGTGTGCAACTGAATGATGTTCATCTGATTTGACAGAAAGTAGCAAAAATAATAATAGCAAGCATTTATGGATGTCTGTGTGTCAGTCACTGTGTTTGGCCTCTCCTATACCATCATCTGTTTTTCTGTGGGCATGTGGAACCCTGGTACAGCAACAATAAAACAGTCCTCAGTAAATCAAGAGAAGCCAGCATTTGATCAAAGTTCAATGCAATTATGGATGTGCTCAGCATTAAATCTGTCCTAACTTCTTCTGTTCTGTTGTTCTGTTATATACATAACTTTCTTTTAATACAACTTAAAGCAAATCTCAAAATACACTCACCAAAATTTTCTGGAGTTGGCTGGAAAGCAAACACATGAAAGAAGACATTATTATTTTGCCCAAGATATAAATGGTCTTTTTTATTTTGATTTATATCTAGTCATTTGTGAGGACTTTTTCTATCATTACTATAAATTACTTTCCAACATGTATCTAAGACAGCTGAATTAGAGTCAAAAGGTCTTCCCATGTCACATTTTAAAAATCCTGCTATGTGAATTTGAAAGTGAAATAAACAAGAAACCAACTTCATAGACAAAAGAAAAGGCAGAACATAGGACTCCAGCCCTGAAATGTGTTGACTTTTATCATGATTTTCTAAAGGATTCATGGAGCAATATTTGAATAGCCTGAAAATTTATTACAACATTGAAATATTATCATTTATAACAATCTTTTAAAAAGAAATTTTATCGAATGCTTCATCAATCATGGTTTACTTTCATATTTCACTTAAGACAGCCTTCAAAGACAATACCAAAGAAAAATATCAGTGGGTATAGATAGTATTGTGATTTTAAAAAAGAAAAAATCTTCTGAGGATAGAAGTAACCAAATGAAACCCAGACTATATCAATGGAAAAATTAAGAGAACCTGAGAAGTTTCTTAATGTAATCTAATAAAAAAAAGTTCACGGGACTGCCCTGGCTGGTGTGGCTCAGTTGGTTGCAGAGTCAATCTGTAACTGAAAGGTTGCAGGTTCAATCCCCAGTCCAGACACTGGCACATGCAACACCCCCTCCCTTCCACCCCTCCCCTCAACTGTCAGGATGCATGAGATCCTGGGCCAGGCACCAGTCCCCTGTCTGTTGCATATGACAGTCAACCAGTTGATGCTTCTCTTTCCCATCAATGTTTCTCTCTATCCCTTCCTCCCTCTCTAAAAGCAATGGAAAAAATGTCCTCGAGTGACTATTAAAAAAGAAAGCTCACTGGACTTTCTGTATTGTTGTATTGTACAAAGCTAAATATATGGTATATCTGGGTTATATTCCTAATTCCACCAATTAACAAGTCATTTCACCTTCCTGATACTCAAACTATCAATAAAATATGGCCAACACCTGCTTTGTGTTGGTATTGTGAGCATTATATGATGTAATGTGAAAGCACCTTTTTAAAGAATTTTATTGATTATGGTGTTACAGTTGTATCATTTTTTTCTCTTCTTTATTGCCCTCTGCCCTACATGCCCCTCACCAGCATTCCCCACCCTCTTAGTTATGGGTCATACATATAAGTTCTTTGGCCTCTCCATTTCCTATACTATTCTTAACCTCCTTTTGTCCATTTTGTACCTGCCATTTATACTCCTTATTTCCTGTACACTTCCCCATTCTCCCCCTCCCCCTCCCCACTAATAACCCTCCCTGGGATCTCTATTTCTGTGATTCTGTTCCTGTTCCAGTTGTTTGCTTACTTTGTTTTTGTTTTTGTTGTAAGGTTCAATTGTTAATAGTTGTGAGTTTGTTGTCATTTTACTATTCATATTTTTGATCATCTTCTTTTTCTTAGATAAGCCCCTTTAACATTTTGTATAATAGTGGTCTGGTGATAATGAACTCCTTTAACTTGACCTTTTCTGGGAAGCACTTTATTTGCCCTTCCATTCTAAATAAGAGCTTTGCTGGAGAGAGTATTCTTGGATGTCTATCCTTGCCTTTCATGACTTCAAATACTTCTTTCCAGCCCCTTCTTGCTTGTAAGGTTTCTTTTGAGAAATCAGCAGATAGTCTTATGGGAACTCTTATGTAGGTAACTGTCTCCATTTCTCTTGCTGCTTTTAAGATTCTCTCCTTATCTTTAATGTTTGGCAATGTAATTATGATGTGCCTTGGTGTGTTCCTCCTTGGGTCCAATTTCTTTGGGACTCTCTGAGCTTCCTGGACTTCCTAGAAGTCTATTTCCTTTGCCAGATTGGGGAAGTTCTTCTTCATTATGTTTTCAAATAAGTTTTCAATTTTCTGCTCTTCCTATTCTCCTCTGGCACCCCTATGATTTGGTTGTTAGAACATTTAAAGTCATCCAGGAGGTTCCTAAGCCTCTCCTCATTTTCTTGAATTCTTGTTTCTTCATTCTGTTCCAATTGAATGTCTCTTTCTTGCTTCTGCTCCAAATCATTGATTTCAGTCCTGGTCTCCTTCCCTTCATTGTTTGTTCTCTGTATATTTTCCTTTATTTCACTTTTCACAGGCTTCACTTTTTCCTTTATTTTGCGACCATACTCAACCATTTCTATGAGCATCCTGATTACCAGTGTTTTGAATTCTGCATCTGATAGATTGGCTATCTACTCATCACTTAGTTTTTTTCCTGGAATTATAATCCATTCTTTCATTTGGGCAATATTTTTTGTCTCGGCATACCTGTGACATGTAAGGGGCAGAGCCTTAGTTACTGACCAGGGCAGGGCAACCCACTTCTCTGCACTGTGGCGCTGTATGTGGGGGAGGGGTCCAAGAGGGAACAATGCTGCTTGCTCGGCTCTTTCCAGCTTTTAGTCACTTCTCCCACTACCCACAAGCAAATTGGACCCTTCTGGTGCTGATTTCCAGGCAGGTGAGTTTGTGTATGTTCTAGGACCTTATAGGTCTCTCTAACAAACTCTCCTGTGAGACCGGGAGATTCTACCACTGCTGCAACCCCCACAGGTTTTTACAACCAAAGGTTTTGAGGCTTTATTTCCCTGCACTGGAACCATGAGTTGTGGGGTATATCTCATTCCCCAGTTGTTCCTCCCAGTTTATCTGCACACAAATGTGGGATAGGCCGGCCACCACCTTGCCGCCCCAGTCTGCCAGCTGCCAGTGCCACGCAACTCCTCCACCCCAGCTGCCCATCTCCGCCCCTCCTACCAGTCTGAATGAACGTTTCTTCTTTAACTCCTTGGTTGTCTGATTTCCATACCATTCCATTTTCTGGCAGTTCTGAATATTTTTTGTTTTTAAATTTGTTGTTGTCTTTCTTTAGGTTGTATGAGGAGGCAAAGTGTATCTACCTACACCTTCATCTTGGCCAGATGTGTGAAAGCACTTTTTAAACTATAAGAAAATGTCACACAAATGTAAGGTACCATTTTATGTAAATACAGCTCACATATCTAAAATCTAGGATCATTTGGAACATTTGTCAAGCAGTGAGTATGAGCTAGTTAGATGATTCCCATCCTCTTCGATAGTAACAAGTGCTACTTGCAGGAATTCTAAAGCATTCCTCCTAAAACAAGTTATCAAGTATTTTTTTTATAATTACAGTTTTAATGTTATCAAATGGTTTCTCTTGTACTCAATGCTATCATTGCTTTTCACAAAATATCAGCATAATACAAGAAGTGTTATTTTTAAATCACAACCAAAGTTTTCCCACTAAGCATTTGGAACTTCATTTAGAACCCTGGGTCGGTTTGTGGTACAAACTGCCTGTCGCTGAGCAAGACTGGCCTCAATTCAGGAGGAAGCAGGAGAGAAGCCCCAAGCTGCCAAACACTGTAAGTGTTTACTGAGCCTGGGACAATAGCATTCCCTCCATTCCTGTCTCACGTTACTGTAACTGCAGTGTGATGTCATACAGCAATAAAAATGGAATGATTTTCAATTTTCACATTTTCTATCAAAGAAGGCGAGTCATGCAATAACAAAACACAAAGAGGAACAGGACCCCACAGCGGCGTGTCTGACTCAGCAGGTCTGCTCACCCCTGTGCCCTGCTCGCCCCTGCTCCCCCAAAACAAACGCTCCTTGCGTTTCTACCTAACACTTCAAAATTCAGAAAAAACAAAAGGTGAACAATTCTTTTCTTAACAACGGATATCAAATGCCCCAATTTTTTCTAATTGTTTTCTTACCAAGCCAGAAACCAGGAGGAAGGAGGCCGAGAACAGAACCCAAGACAAAATCCATGAATCCATGCTGCCACTTCAACTGTCGGTTGAAAGTTGCAAACTATGTACTTCAGAATAGCATTTACTTTCTAAAAGGCAAACATCATAACTTATAGCCTTTGACCACACTGATCCATCTTCCAGGCCAGCTGGTAATACCTCTAATCAAGGAGTTAAAGTCCAATATCCTTAACACAGCTCTGCAGAGTTGCTGATTGTTTGATTGGTTGGCTGGCTGGTTGGTTTTATATTGTGTCAACATTCAATAGCCAAAGGCCCGGGTGAGAGCTGTTAATGAAGTAAGTTCTCTAATGTATACATGCTACTCCCCAAGACTACATGCCTCCTGAAGAAAACAAAATGATAAAATAATCTTTCAGTCATCTGTCAAACAGTAAACATTTGTGAAACTCCTCCTGCTCATCTAGCCCTATGCTGCTTTAATATATCCAGTTCTATCCACAGCTTTTGTCATTCATCCATTTAATAAAAGTGTATTGAAGTACAATATCCATTAATGTGCTAGAAATCCAGCTTATTGCTATCCAGATACACAGCAGCAAAATAGCAACATATTTCACTCCTGAAAATTACCGTGAAAGCAAATCCAGGTGGAACTCAGGCTAAAAGAGCTAGTGGTGATCACTGGTTTTCAACTAAACTAATGTTCCCAATCCATCTCTCAATTCTATCTCACATATTTCTTCATTTCTTGGTATAACTTCCCGTTAAGGACAACAAACTCTCTAACTCAGTTCTCACAGCTTCACTCTCAACTTATGAGGAAGGTTATTTTTTGAAAATACTACTTCTTCCCCACAGTATTTCCTTTCCTACTCAGGACTGGTCTTTGTCCCATTCTCTGCTAATAGAAAGGACATAAAAAAATATGTAGTACAGATAGAAGACAGGTAAGGATGCTTTGTAAATACAAACGAGACATTCCCACCCTCTCAGAGTTAAAAGGAAGCTTTAAAAGCAATGTGTGGCTCTGGCCGGGTGGCTCAGTTGGTTGGAGTGTTGACCATACACCAGAAGGACTGAAGGTTTGATTCCCAGTCAGGGCATGTAGCTAGGCTGTGGCTTCGATCCCTGGTCAGGGAGCATAGAAGAGACAACTGATCAGTGATTCTTTCTTTCTCTCTCTCCCTTCCTCTCTTCCTCCATTCCTCTCTCTAAAATCAATAAACACGTCCTTGAGTGAGAATTAAAAAATAATAATAATAATTAATAAAAGCAATAAATGAGGATGAATTCCTCACTTGCTCCCTGGAATCCCCAAAACAGTTTATGGGACCCCAAACCCAATAGTCCTATTTCTTGGCTAGAGATCCAAGCAAAGAACAATACAGAAGAAAGCAGGTCTTGGGAGCAGGACAGTAACTCCTGGGAGGACAAGAGTGGAACAGAAGTTATCAGAAAAAGCCACCACCTGAACAGCCCCGTGGTGAGGAATAAGAACACCTCCATAGCAGGCTGCCCAGGATGACCACCAAGGACGACCGGACAGGGACACCAAACTTTCAGGGGATCCTCTTGAGCACAGGTGATACAGAAATCAGATGAGGCCCTCCCAGTGCCATGGCTGTTAAGCTGAGGCAGAAGCCTAAGATTAGAAGATGAGAATCCTGACTTGGCTGCAGATAAAGATATTATCATGCACATCTGTTTTAGTGAGCTGAGATATGTAACAGAGACACCTGGCTACATTCTACGACTTGGGACAGGCAGCTCACATTCAGTTAGGAAACTGGAGGCGACGGTTCCTAGGACTGCTGGAATCTGTTCTCACCCCCGGTTACAGCCTGTGCACCAGACCTCACCAGGAATCTCACCAGCAGTCAGTCACTGAGGCATGGCTGAAATCCAACTCCAAAACTGTTCTGACTACCGTTAGCGGATACCGTTTACATTTCCTTCTTTTCGGGGTTGGCAGTGAAGCTCCTTAAGGAAGAAGTTGCACTTGGCTGGTCTAACACAGCCGCACCTCCCCTCACTGGCGTTCTGCCCCCAGGAAACCTTTCCAGGCCTCATCAGGACACGTGGGGTCTGATCCCAGGAAACCGTGTCTGCCTTTAGTTGCTGGTCCTCCTCTGGTCTTCATTTCTCCCAGGTAGTATCAGGAACGGGAAACCTGTGCTTGAGATTCTAGAACTTGTGGATTCCTCTGAAAGGCCCTGAAACCATTGGGAAAGCATATTTCTTTTGGTTCTCAAAATCCCCATGGGACATGAGTACATTCTAGACCTGAGGGTGGCAGATCCTAAGTGTGAAATGCTTTCTAATGGTAAATAGTACAGAGATTGCAACAAAAGTTCCAAAAAAACCCTTCATCTGATTCTCCCCCAAACCACCCCCTGCAAAAAGTCTTAGTTAGTTCATGAGTTTCCCAATAGTAGCTTTTTAGGAAATTTTTCAAACACTCATATTGGGGAGGCACATATATTTGAATTTAAATTAAATTAAATGGCTGTAGAAAAAAGGGGGGAAATGGAGTGTGGGGACTAAAGAAATCCCCAGGTAGCTATAGGAACACAAAGCCAATAGGGGCACAGACAATTAAACAAAGAAGATTATAAGGCATCTGTATCCCCTTGGATTAAGCAGATTAAATCACATTCTTCACAGATTTTCTAAGCCCTCCCTGGAATTACCATCTCTTACCCCATTTTTAAAAATTTTGGTGTCTAACTTTGTTAGTCGGTATTCTCCAGAAAAGCAGAACCCATAAGATGTGTATGCACATAGATGAATTTATTTTTAAGAATTGGCATATGCAATTGTGGAAGCTGGCAAGTCTAATATCTGCAGGGTGGGTGGGCAGGCTGAAGACCCAGAGAAAGGCTGAAGTTGCAGCTTGAGTCCCAAGGTGGTCCCCTTCTAGGGATCTCTGTCTTTTGTCTCATAAGTCCTTCAACTGATTAGATGAGGCCCACCCACATTCCGGAGGATAATCTGCTTTACTCAAAATCTATTGACTTAAATATTAATATCATCTAAAAAGAAGCCTTTCTGGTGAAATGTAGACTTCTGTCTAACCAAATATCTGAATGCCATAGCCTAATGAACTTGGCACATAAAATGATCCATCACAGTTACCTTTTTGCTTCTTTTTTTTTTAGACTCTTGAAGTTCATCAATTTATGGGATAGCTACTGGCCACACTGGAGGTGACTATTGTTGTCACTTAATTCAATTAGCTTCACTGTCAGCCACCCTGGCTGAAGGCAAAGATGCTGTATTTTATATAGTTCGTGATGAGCATGAATGACAACACAGTCATATCTTTCATACTAGAAAAATACAAAGGGGTTAAGAGTAACCTTCAGATTTCAGGAAGCTAGTTGGCTGAAGCAATGAGTAATTCTATTCTTCTGTAGGATAATCCTACTCCAAATTCCTGGACTGATTTTACACAAGGAGTTGTTCTTCTGAGAGCCAGCCCACAAAGGAACAGGGGGAAATTTTGCTGCAGCGTGATGAGGCAAAGCGCTTCCTTCCACCACCACAGAAAGACCACCGGGTGGCTTGATTGGCACCCCTCATCTAGCTCGGCTGGCTTGGTACCATCAAAATTCACTCCAGGCCAGAACAGGTCTAGAGCTGACAGACATTGACTCTGAGGTGGAAATAGTTGTTGTTGTTGCTCTGCCATGGTTTTAGGAATTGTATCTCTACCCCTTGTGGCTAAGGGCGAGAGATGACCTCTGGAGTGCCAGCCGGAGGAGACAAAACTTGTCTCTCATAGCAAACGCTGCCTCAGTTCCTCTCCCTGCCCCCAAATCTTGGTTGGAAGTCAATGACGGGTAAGACCCCTCACAGCGGGGGGCAACCTAAGCCAGACTCGATCACTTGGGAGACTTTCATGGAAGGACTGGCGGGGGGGCTGCAACAAAGAGCAATGGACTCTCACGCCCATGCCCCACCCCCGCTTTGTCAAAGCGCTACTCCCCACGACCTCTGGGAGAAGCGCTTCCTGGCTCTAATCCCCTTAAGCCTGAATACCTGATGGGGAGAGGTGCAGCTCCTTGCCTTGCTAGATCTGTGTCCTGGGGAAAAATCTGGCATCACAAAGACTTCCTGATAAACCTGTGAAATCTGCTCTGCTAGGAGTGCTTTCATTCATATGATAAGGGTCCAAAAGCAAATGAATATGTCTCCCAAAGTTTCTGCAACTCTCTTCCTGATACTGACTCAGACTCTGGAGCCCTCAGATAACCTTGAAATGTTATCTACTGTTTGATCCTTGCTGCCCTGTATTCCTGTGCATTACAACCCAATAAAAGGCTATGGAAGAGGGTGCTTGAGGCCTTTTGCTGCTCGGAGAAACTGGCTGCTGCTGGCCTTTTTCTCCCCTGAGAAACTGGCTACAGCCCACTTCTCCTCCCCAAACAGATCACAGCATGTCTCAGCCATATTCACTTTCATCCGTGGCACCCGGGGGGACTTACAGAAGTCGCCCCCAAAAATAGTGACATCTGAGGTTACTCTTAAATCGACACCTACATGTTTACTTCATGGAATTGTTCAAGAGTTTTAACTCCCTCAAAGTCAAGTCCAATTTACTGCCCCCGTAGCTCGGGCCTGCAAACGCCTGGAAGAACGGATTATCAGGCCTCCTGTGCTTCGGTTGCACTCATGCACACCTCCCGTTACCTGGGATTATAGTTACCAGCACACCTGGGAGAGACCACAGGTTTGGTTGCAGACCACCACAGCAAAGCAAGTTGTTATCCTTTGGCTGGCGGAGGGTCTTTCCTTACATTTGTAGAAATACACAACATCTGTGAAACACTCTATGGTGAAGCACAACAAAATGAGGTATGTCTGCATTTTCTAAATCTGCCGCTCCCAGTAACTAACTAGAAACCAGTCTCTGAAACATGTAACTCTAGTATACGTTTCAGGCACTTACTAGGTATTTGGTAAACATTTGTTGAAAGAAATGAGGATGAACTAATCATTGTCTACTTATGAATTGCTTTCATAGCATATTTCACCTCTGCTAGGCACACAAAAATTTTTTATTGGCATAGAAGCCAATGAAATCACGTTTTTGTCCTAGATTTGTTTGGAGAATACACATTTATTTTTCATTTTACTTTTCAAATACGGTTTACATCAAATACTATTTTGTGTTAGTTTCTGTTGTACAGCATGGTGGTTAAACAATTGCATCTTTTACAAAGCTAGCACTCCAATATTTCAAGTATCCGCTGACTACCATACATAGTTCCTTCAATATTATGGACTGTGTTCCTGTCCAACATAGTTGTTTTCTGCAAGGACTAATCCTTCCCACTGGGAAGTCATATAAGGCTTTGTTGTGATACATTAGTATGCATGCATCACTGCTTCATGATTGGTTGGACAAATCAGACTTATATGCAAAATACTTCTGGGGTGTGGGCTTATATACACCCAGCACGAACGTGGTTTGAAAGCCTTCATCAATATAAATGGATTCAGTGTAGTCTTGCACCATTCATTTTCAAGAAAATTTCTGCCAAATACCTAATAACCATGGTTTGTCTGTCAGTTATTCTTTAAATAGATATGGTATTCCACGGGAAAAAACCCCACCACACACAGTTAGTTCAGCTGGCATCTTAAGCCATCCAAAAGTGCTTTTCCCAGTATCAGTGGACATTTGAGTCCGCTGAGGTGACGCCCCTTGTACAGCAGTTCCCGCTTACTCACTACAAGGTTTCAGTTATTTGCAGTCAACCATAGCCAAAAAATGTGAAATGGAAAATTTCAGAAATGAACAATTCATACCTTTCAAGTTGTGTGCCACTCTAGAGACGCAATGAGACCTCACAGCTTCCCACTCCGTCCCATGCAGACGGAATCATGCCTTTGTTCTGTACACCCACTGAGTAAACTGCCTCCCTGTTGGTCACGTGGTAGCCGTGGTGGGACCAGCTGTAGAGGTATCGCAGTGCTTGTTTTCAAGTAAGTCTTAGTTTACTCAGTAATGGCCCCCAAGTTCAAGAGTAGTCATGTTGGTAATTCAGATATGCCAAAGAGAAGGGGTTTAAGCGCTCCCTTTCCTATATGTATGTATAGGAAAAAAACACAGAATACATTGGGTTTGGTACTATCCACAAGTTCCAGCATCCACTATGAGTCTTGGAACATATCTCTCGTGGATAAGAGGGGGCAAGGGAGAGATCACCGAAGCTAGTTAATCTGGTTTAACAACTAGCAAGCAGTACCTTCTAAGTGCCCAATACTATGTGGCATCTAGCTTATTTTCCATTGCAGTGGCTTTTTGCTTTCTGTTTTTTACAATGTGGCTTCTGAGGAAAGTCACCCAAACGTGCGCTAAAATGACAGATACTTTCCAAAGAATATGTAAGTGACACTACCTGCAGCGCAACGGCAGCAGGAGAGTAGACGGAAAAGAGGGTCGCGCACGCAGCACAAGACCGGGCTGGTGCCCTCCGGGTGAACTCAGCTCTGTTGCACTGTGTTTCTAAAGTGCGTGAAGGTCAATGGCGCTATCTGAGCGTTCGCTGTGTGTAGCAGGAGAAATTTTGGTAGACAGCAGCAAAGGGAATTTGAGAGAAAGAGAGCCTCCTTCCTTCCTTCTGTTTTCTGGGCTCCAGCTTTTAATTCACAATAACATTCAGCCTGGGTCACTTTAACCACACAAATTGTTGAGGAAGAGAAGATAGACGATATGACTCAGTTCACTGTCCTCTGCTGCAGACTGAAAAATCTCCTGCCGGACAAGTTCGGCTGCCACTCCTTCCCGCCACATGCGGATGTCTCCACAGCAGCCCCAAATATTTTTGTCTTGAGACCGTTTCATTCTGAAAAATGATTGAAGATGCCTGAGAAATTTTATTATTTATCAATGTGCACCTGACTAGAAATTGGAACTGAGAAAAAATTTTATTTATTAACTCATTACAAAATACCATTTTGAGCCCTGGTCAGTGACCCAGCTGGTTGGAGCACCATCCTGTACTCCAGAAAGGTTGTGAGGCTGTGGGTTCGGTTCCCAGTCAGGACACATACCTAGGTTGCAGATTCAATCCCTGGCCAGCATACCTACAGAAGGCAACCGATGGAGGCTTTTCTCTCCCTCTCCTGCTCTCTCTCCTTCCCTCCCTCTCTAAAAATCAATAAATATATCCCCAAGTAAGGATTTTTTAAATACCAATTTGAAACCAATGATACATTAACATAAATAATATATTAATAAAAATAAGTATGTATTCAAAAACAAATATAGTGAGAAGAGTGGCATCGTTTTACACCTTGGAAAATCTCTGGATGTCTGGTTTTAACAGAAGAGAGCTGGGCTCTCAGGTCTGCTTCTGCATCCAACCCAGTGCAGTATGCTGTCACAACTGGCATAAATGAAGCCTCAAACAAAAATGCCATTGAAAGAGAAATGAGGATTTAACAGCCGTTTTAGGTCATTGTAGCTGTTCTTCTTAAACACTGGCTCCTAACTCAAGCTGTAGTTTCTTCAACCACATCAATGAACTTGTCTTATCTGTTACATTAAAATCTATTGGTCGGTCTTGCATTTTCAATGCATCCTTTAGCTATGCATGATTTTAACATCATTCGCTTGCATTTTAGAAATTTTAGATGCTCTAATATAGCTTCTTAGAGAAGTCCCTTTGTCAGTATCATCAACAATCATATGAGAAAAGTTTACAAGTATTTGGGAAACTGGTAAATTCACTATGACAGACCCAAGTTTTCCAAAATTCTAACGTTCTCTTGAAAGCTCAATTTTTATCATTGGCAATAAATACTGTCAGTTGGTTTTGGCTTTTTGTTTGTTTGTTTGTTTGTTTTACACTTTAGGCTCACTCCATTAATTTTCAAGAAGATTTCTGCCAAATACTGAAATACCCAGTTTGTTCTTTAACTGTGGTTCTTTCCGATTAGGGGGGGGGATCCCCGACATCCCTCTTTTTTTTGAGCTGCTCTCCCCCCGGTTTGTTTCTCCACTTTAAATGAAAAGAGACTCAAAAAAGGAAATTTATTTGTTAAAAAAAGTGTGTATCTAGAGCGCAGGCCTGTGAACCGAGGATCACGGTTCAATTCCCAGTCAGGGCACATGCCTGGGTTGCAAGCTGGTTCCCTGCAAGGCCAGTTCCCAGCAGGGGACACACTAGAGACAACCATACATTGATGTTTCTCTCCCGCTCTCCTGCTCCTCAACAGATAGATAGATAGATAGATAGATAGATAGATAGATAGATAGATAGATAAATAAATAAATTTAAAAAAATAATTAAAAAATAAAAAAGTGTGTATCTATTCTTATATGTTTAATCTTTACTCACCTTCAAAGTACTCTCCATCTGTTGCAATACACTTTTTGAGATTTTTTTCCACTGCTCAGAACAGTTTTTGAACCTGTCAATTTTGATGCCTTTTATTGCTTCTGCCAGTTTTTTTTTGTTTAATCTCTTCGACATTGGAAATATTTCCCTTTGAGAACTTTTTTCATCCAGAAAAACAAAAAAGAAGTTGCCTGGGGCGAGATTGTGTGAATAGGAAGGGTGGGGCACAGGAGTCACGCCTTTTTTGTTCCAAAGCTGCTGACCGCTCAGCAGCTTTTGAACGAAAGCACAGTGGGCAGGTGTGCTTGTAAATCACCCATCAAGAAATGGGTAAACACATGCCCAAGGTCTTCAAAAAAATTTTATTGAAGCCGAACACAGCCTCTCACAACAATGTCAGCCAGGACACTAATACAGATGGGTTTTTAGAACACGTACCTAGTGGGGGGAAGCCTGTACTATGAGGAGCCCACCCTCCAGAAGATAATTCTGGGTTTTGGAGGGGGCCTCCCCCCGCATAGTCTTCCATAGGAAAAGGAGCTCACACCTCCAACTATCACACAAGTGCTTTCCTCCAGATGAGGTTATTTGGCACGCAGCAGAAGTGCTTGCTGCGTACTTCCCATTTTATCACGCAGAATGTTAAAATGATGGGCACTCAAGGGTCCGAAGTTAGTAAAATTGACCTTTATGGCTTCATCAAACATTTAAAGTGAGACTGTCATGTTATTGTTTTTTGCAAGTTCATGGTGATGAAGTGCAATGACTGGGGTGGCCACTGCTTTTGCATCAAGGTGCATTGTCAACACAATTTTGTACAAAGCCAAAATGTCAGTATTATTATGAAAATAGTTTTGATCTGTGGACCTCGAAAGGGTCTCCAAGACACTCAGGGACCTGCGGCTCACACTTTGGGAACTGCCGCCTTACAGTGAGGGGAAAGATGGAGGTAGCCTCAAAAACACTGGGGTTTGAACTCTTAGCTAAGAAGTTTAGCCATTTATTAGCTACCTGGGCAAGGGAAAGTTAAACAATCTGAGCCTCAACTTTCTTACATATAAAAGAAATAAATTAAATGGACAGGATTAGCATATTAAAAATTATATATACTTGTATATGTACTTAGTGCCTGTAATACAGACCCAGCTAGAGCATGGATCAGAGACACATATACATAAGGAGTTCATGAACAAAAAAAGTAATGAAGAGAGCTGGAATATTCTTTAATTAATATATGTATGCATTTATTCCAAAATATTTATAGGGAGCCATGGCCATAATGGAGATACAGAAATAAATTGCATGATCTCTGCCTTTAAGTAGCTTACAGGGGCATTTAAATCAATTATAAGAGCTCAGTCTGATCAGCGTTATAAAATATAGGGTACATGCCAAGTGCCAACATCAAGCAGTGATATACCTGTTTATAGTCTGTATCTGCAATTAGGAAGCCAATTAAAAAGGGAAGATGAACTCTTGGGCCAGCCCAAGGAGACAAGACTACAGAGAGCCTGGTTTTGACAAGATTCCGTGGTCACCGAAGGGCCTGAGGGGCTAGGAGGGGAGGAGTGAGCCCTGCCCTTCTGAACCGCAGCCTATGCCCTTGGATGAGGAAGACAGTCACGGCGAGAGCGTCACGTGCATTGGATTTTCAGGGCCCCACTGTGGCCTAGAAGAAGCAGCAAGTGATTCCTCACACATACATACGGTGTGGGAACCCCTGGACTTCTGCTTTGACAGGTGCTGCTGTGAGTTCCGGGCCCTCCAGGTACTGACTTTGCCCTGTGTGGCCAGAAGAGCAAGGAGTACGTGCAGTAGGTGTGATGGGATTCATTGCAGGTTGGGGATGAAATAAAAGGCAATTATTGCTCCAAATGGCATAATTTGAGTGTCATCTAAGAGAGGAGAATGGAAAAAAGAGATAATGACCAAACATGGAGTCAAGTGTCATCTGGCATGTGCACTGGGAAGTTGGAGTCCTGAGCATTAGACATCTCAGCTCTGGGACCAGGAGCCAAGAATAACCTGCCTATTTCACAAACCAGCCCTCAAGTCAGTCCTGCATAGTGAAACGACATGATTTGCTTTAATTATTCTAGGAACTTCTGAGGATAGCTCTATCATATGATCCTTTGTGCTAATATCGATATTTTCCAGTATGAGGTTATGAACAAGGGAGATAAGTTACACATTGATACCTTTACAGCATAGTATTATTATGAAATGTGTGGTTAAGTGTTTGGGTGGATGCATGGACAGACGCGCAGACAGATGGATGAATGGGTAAGAAGGTGAGTTATGGTGGTTTGATGTGAAATATGAACTGTATGACTAGAGATAAAATAAATTTCAGGAAAAAAATTAAAAGCTTTTAAGGCAGGGTACTTTAAGAGACCTATCTGGGGGTCATTTGTCCTGAGAATGGAGAGTTCAGTTTAAAGTTGTAGCTCTGGCATTGAACTAGAGATTAGGAGCATCTCCAATACTCAGGGGCACTTACTTTCTAACGGACACTACATCGGGAGAGGAGGGGGCAGTGGTCTGAGGCTCAGAGACCCAGAGACTCAGCCTCAGAATCTCTCGGGCTGAGCATCATTCGGTGCCTGTAACCCTCCCACATAATTCATGATGGTAAGGCACCTTTGCCTTCCATTGACCTTAACCTGGGGCCTACAGGCGTGGGTAGAATTCAGGGGAACTGTGAACTCAATGGCAAAAATAACCACATCTTAATTTCATTAACCTATAATTAAAATGTGGCATTTCTCTCCATTGCAAAAATAGTCAACAAACCGTAATAGGAGTATCAGTACCTGTGACTGTCACCGATAGAAATAACAAACACTTTCATATCAGCCCTGGCTGGCGTGGCTCAGTGGATTGAGTGCTGGCCTGTGAACCTAAGGGTCGCCAGTTTGACTCCCAGTCAGGGCACATGCCTGGGTTGCCGGCCAGGTCCCCAGTAGGGGGCACGTGAGAGGCAACCACACACTGACGTTTCTCTCCCTCTCTTTCTCTCTCCCTTCCCCTCTCTCTAAAAATAAATAAATAAAATCTTACAAAAAAAACTTTCATATCAGATCGCAGTAAGTGTTGATCTCTCAAAATAATGTTTATACTCACTGCTGCTTTGAGTTATGGTAGTTATTTGACTGGCAGCTAGATCTTGTCATTTAATGCATTAATAAACATGTATTACTATTCACAAATTTATTCATTTTGCTAACTGTATTTCCACATAATTGGCTTCCTTTGTAAACCTGCGGGTTATTTTTTGTGCTTTTAAAACTTCAGTCTGAGAAGGGATCCATGAGCTTCACCGGACTACGAAGGGGCCCATGGCCCCAAAATAATAGGGGTGAGAGCTGCCTCTCCCCATTGTACCTCGTCTCCCCTGGATGGACCTCCCACTGAATTCTGAAGGAATAGGCAGGTTTCTTATGACAGTTCCAGGAAGCAACTCAAACCTTCAGAGCAGAGGACTGTGAGCTGTTTTACCCATTAGACACCATAGGAACAGGGCCTAGGGCCAGCGAGCTGGAACGATGCTGTCTGCACAAATGCTGGAGACAGACCTGGCAGCAGGAAAGAGCGGGGAGTGGGGCTCTAACCTAAAAATAAAGCTACAGATGGACAAGTAATAAACGTCTAATTAAATCTCGTACCAAATCATACATGTCAAATTCATCTATCATTACATCGAATATTCATCAATATATTTGCACCTGAAAAATATTTACAGATCAGGACCTGGCTGGTGTGGCTCAGTGGACTGAGTGCCAGCCTGCAAACCAAATGGTGGACAGTTTGGTTCCCAGGCAGGGCACATGCCTGGATTGCAGGCTGGGTCCCCAGTGAGGGCCATGCGAGAGACAACCACACATTGATGCTTCTCTCCTTCTCCTTCTCCCTCCCTTCCCCTCTTTCTAAAAAGAAATAAATACAAATTAAAAAAATATTCGCAGATCAGATTTTCTCACTTTGGAAGAAATCTCAAGTAAACATGATTATGAAGAATGGCAATAAAAAATTAGAAGTTACAGTGAAGTATTTTCAAAAGCATAATTGTAGAACTACATCGAATATTTGGAGTGTTTGAAAAGATGTGGGGCTGGGGTTGCAAATGAGAAGGTGAACCTAGACCTTCGAAAGTCTCAAAACCATGCTGGCCCGAAGTTATAGTTTGTCCTCTCGGCTCCCACAAAGAACACAGCTCCAGAGTTAGTTCCCGAGATTTCCCAGTGGCATCTCTTCCCTCCACAGCCACGAGCTTCTCCGTCCTCCTTCCAGCCTCCTTCAGCCCGTACTCCACACAGTGGAGTTATACCACCACAGACAACTCTCTGGGACATGAGCTAGAAGGCAAAATGGGGTCAAGAGAGTTTTGGTTTGGACTGAGTTGGAACTGGGAAAGAAGATCGGACCGGCGGCTAATGAGAACAATCCAGTAGAGAGGGAAATTTTTGTGATGGACAGAGAAAGGGCTGAAACAATGGCCTTTAGTAAGTGTTTGAGGCTGCGATCTAGTGCGCAGGTGGTGAGATTGCACTTCCAAAAAACTGCAATGTGCATTCGCTGTAGACCAAGCACAAGAGACAGGTAGGAAGATGGAGTTTAGGAGATTGTGGAATTTCTCTTATTTCTAATCTGTCATTTCTATACAAAGGGGTTAATAAATCTATTAACTGAGTAGATTCTGGGGGAGGATTACCTAAGTTAATACACATAAACACGAAGGAGGTATGTAATAAAAGTTAACAACTACTGAATATTATTATATGATATGTTATTATATTGTGTCTAATCTCTTCTCATGGTTTCAATGACATCCTACCCTTAACCTTCAGACTCAAAATTCAACTCCTGCCGAACACCTCTCAAAATCAGTGGATTTTTTCCTCTTAGAAACTAGGCAGCTTCAATATCCTGCAAGCTTATCACAATTAGCGGCTTCTCCTTCTACTTGGGCCTAAAACCAGAATACCAGTTTTCTTCATCTCCTCAACTTCCTCATAGTCACATTTGAGCCATATCAAATTTGGCTCACCCTTCCTCCTCAAAATTTTGGGAGCCCCTTTTCTCCTCCTGACCCATGATCCTACCACTTTCAGCTTTCAGAGTCTCAAGCAGCTCCTTCTCTTGGACTTTGGTCTACTAATGGGCACCTTCTGTCCACATGGTCCCTTTGAATTTCTCTTCCCCCTGTACAGAGAGATATGTCCAGAACACAAGTAGGGTGTCACTTTCTTGGTAAATCACTCAGTGCTACCCTAGCAGCTACAGCATAAAGTCCATTCTGTGCAGTGTGCTACTCGAGGCCTTCTGTGGTATGTTCACATTTTTAGCTGGATCTCTTACTCCTCCCCAGTCTGGTACTTTTTATACCAGTTATACCATATGATGGCTTCCCTGCACAAGCTTCTTTCAAACTGTCATTTGCACTGTTGAATACCTAATGCTAATACCTGGTTACCATTCAATTTGACTCAAGCCCCTTCTCCTCCAGGGAACTCCTTCTAATCCAGCTTGAGCCGAGTGCCCTTCTTTGGGGCTCGGACATCATATCCAAATACCAAGCATGTGACAGGTGTCCAACAATTCACTGACATTATATTAGATGAACCACATCAAATTGACTAAATGACATTAGATAACATCTTGAAGTCCTTTCCAGTACTATGCCATTGCAGCATGTATTTTTCTTTTGGTAATAGTTTTATTGAAACTACTCAATATGAAATTGTATAATTCCATATTGAATTGTATAAGTATAATACACATATAATATGTGTGTTATATGGAATTCACATACAATATAATGCACCCTTTTGAAGTGTGGAACTCAGTGACTGTCAGCACATTCAGAGCTGTGTGACCACACCACAATCAACTTCAGAACACTTTATACTCCCCCAAACCCTGTGCCTTTTAGTTGTCACTCTCCATCTCCTCACGATGCCCCCTAACCCTCGGCAACCTTATTTTCCTTCTGTCTCTAAGTATTTGCCTGGTCTGGACTTTTCGTATAAACGGCATCATATAATATGTGATCTTTTGCATCGGGCTTCTTTCAATTACCACAACATTTTCAAGGTCTACCCATTTTGTAGCATGTATCGGGACTTCATTTCTTTTTGTTGGCAAATAATATTTTATTATATGAATGTGCCACATTTTATTTATGCACACTTATCAGTTCATAGACATGTGGTCAATCTATTGGCTATAACATGTTTGAACATTTATATATGTCTCATAGCTACAGACTGTATTTTATGATTTTTTTTGTTTAAAAACAAAACACCATCTAATTCTCTCATCATACCCAAGTCAATGCACACTTTGACATATTGAAAGTATATATCGTGAAAGTGTATAATCTTTCAAAAGTTCAAACTTCACCAGGCCACTACCCTCTTCGATGATCTTCAGTGAATCTGAGGGAAAGAATGGACCTTGAACTTAGCTCCCTGGAGTCCTCAGGCTCTGCTACCTCTGAGTGTCAGTCACGTGTCCTGCCACACCCTCCTCAAAGGTCTGTTGTGTCCACACTGCTCCCCCACGCTCCCCTGCGTCGGTGTCCTGGCCCTCGCCTCCAAGAATGCTTCCTCTCCTGTAGTTATCTGGGGATGACTCACCTTCCAAAGTTCAAGTCAAGGCTGTCTTCTCTGCGGAAGTCTCCTCGAAGCCACCGGTGGCCTCTCCTTCCTCTGAGGTTCTACGGAGTCCGTGTTTGCGACACATTGTTGAATATGTCTTTATGGACATGCGATGTTTTTTCCCCGCTCAGTTTCAGACCCTTGAAGGCAGGGTGACACTCTGCCTGTTGCTCTACACCCAGAGCTTTTCTCAGCTTCGTGTGGCTCTGAGGAAAGGTGATTTTGCGAAAATGTCATTTTGATTTGCTGCATACTTGACAAAAGCTCTGTTTTCTGTAGTACGTAACTGGTTTACCATAAATACCATTGCCTTTTAATTACTTGGGTAATTCCCCACGTTCACATGGCTTTGTGATTACCTTTTGGACTTCCTTTTTGGCAGGCTGGGTTTGTAACCAGTCCGTACACAGAGCGCCTGCTCCGTACGTGGTGCTAGAACCGAGAGAGCTCTACCTGCGTGTTTGTCCTCAGTTCAGTTGCCTTCTAATAGCAGTCACCTTCATGATGCCCTTATTTCTCCGATGTTTCACCGCCGTGAGTGAAGACCTGGAGAGGGTCATGTGGAGGGGGTGACAGTTTGGGTCGTAACTGGAGAGGGGAGGGACCCTGAGCCTCTCAGACCTCTGGACACAGCAGTTTTGCTCTGAGAAGAGGAAGAGAAGTGGGCATTCTCTCTCTCCGTTGTTGCATTTTGCTCCCTACGCTTTGGTGAGTAGCGTATGACCCTCCACACTGTGCTGAATTTCTGTTCTGCCGCTAAGTCTGTCCCTTCCTTTCCTTTATCTGTTTCCAAACATACGAGGAGCACCCACTACATTCGAGGCGTGATGGAAAGCACTGGTTCCCTGACTTATCAGTCTGTGTTACATGGCTTTATATATGTTATAAATAACATATATAAATTTATATAAGTTATAAATATGTTATAAATATTTATATAAATAACATATATAAATTTATATATTGTACTTTTATGAGCAGAGTCGAGTCACATTTATCAATACTTAAGAGGGTTATGTTCAAAAGTAAATATATCAAGTGAAAACCAAATACAAGTGAAATTACCTTCAGGAAGTGCTTAAATAGTCTCTGAAGTCATACTGTGAGAGCTGCAAAGGGAATGAGGCCCACCTGAGGTACCTGCCAACTCATGCTTGAAACATCTCATTCTCACCTTGGGGCTCCCTGAGAGAGACACGAGTTAAGCGTGCATTTCTTGAAGCTTTGCTTGTATGAGTGTGTGTGCATGTGTCTGCCCTTTTTCCTATGGGGAACAAAATTATAAAGATGTGGGCAGCAGGCACTACAAACCACTGCCTTTCTCCCTTCCCTGTTGGAATTGCCACTGTCTTACCCGTTCTCCACTCTGGCCAAGCAGTTTGGTATTGGATGGTGTTCTAGCCCTAATGTCATAGTTCTACACTGCCACCTTGTGGTTGTTATGTGTATGTGGTTTAAGTTGGCCTTTTTTTCTTGTTTTTTTGTTGTTCAATTACAGTTGTCCACATTTTCCCCCCATTACTCTTCCCTGCTCTACCCACCTCCCACCTCCCATGTTCATTCCTCCCCCTCCATTGTCCTTGTCCATGGGTCCTTTATACATGTTCCTTGACTTGACCCTTCCCCTTCTTTCCCCCCTTATCCCTCTCCCCCTCCTCTCTGGTTACTGTCAGTTTATTCTTTATTTCAATGTCTCTGGTTCTATTTTGCTTGCTCATTTGTTTTGTTCATTGGGTTCCACTTATAGGTGAGATAATATGGTGTTTTTCTTTCACTGCCTGGCTTATTTCACTTAGCATAATGCTCTCCAGTTCCATCCATGCCGTCACAAAGGACAGGAATTCCTTCTTCCTGCTGTGTAGTATTCCATTGTGTAAATATACTAGTTTTTGACCCACTCACTTATTTATGAGCACTTAGGCTGTTTCCATCTCTTGTAACCAGCCTTTTTAATGTGTTGCCTGCCTAGCTACATTCGTAGTTTGATGCCATTCCTCATCCCTTCTACGTTTTCATCAGTACCACTAAACTCATCCTGGCATTTAGGAATAATGTGTTACTTATGTGGCTTATAAAGAATAGAAGTATATGCTTTCTTTCCCCACAGCTGTCAGTTTTCCTGTCATAGACTCATGAAAATGAACTACAATACAAGTGTCTCCCTCCAGAGCTAAAAACTGTGGCAGAGCTGACATAGATAGTTTCCTCCCCAAACTGCTGAGTAATTTTTATTTTAAAACCTCAGTGTTTCATGGGCAATAACATATTCCTTTGACAGCATTTACTGAGCACCTGTTAGCCACTGCTTTGCGAGGTGACACGTGGGACCACAGGAGGACTGCTGCAAGGCAATCTTCTTACATTGGGGATCTTTCTACTACCCTGGGGGACTGGGAAGGAGCACTCCAGTCTCTCCGAAGGGGTCGGTGATATCTTCACAGAAGAGTCTAGGCAGATGTTCAAGCCAAACGATCAAGGCGCTGAGGCTGGGAGGAGACAGCCCGGGAACAGGAAGACCCGCACCGTTTCGTGGGGAAGCACACGCTCCACTCGTCTGGGACTTTACTTCCCAGAGGATCTTGCTTTTAACAGACTTACTTAAACTTTCTTATCAGAACCCCCTATTTTTCCCAAACAAAGTCTTACACTGAACCATAGGGTATCCCTGAGATATAGTTTGACCAACCACTGCATTGGCCGATGTTTCTTCTCTCTTCCCTTAATATAATTTTCCAGTTCAAGATTACTTACTCTGAAGCAACACTACATCTTTTCACAGCCCATCCATCCCTTCAAATTGGACTGGAAACTGGCTGAGAGTGATCTCTCCAAGAAATCGCTGAAGAAATACACTGTTGGTACCCAGTAGGGGAGAGAAAAAGGGAGGACAGGGAAAGTCCTGCTTTCTCTTCTCCCAACAGCAGACAGCCACAAATGAACTCAGAGCTGACACCAAACCCTAAAGAGGCTGAGAGAGTATAAGGAGTTGTCTGAGTCATCAATAAACAATATCCTGTGAAAATAAGATATATGGTTCAATTGTATACAATTGTCAAGCGAATAGTAAATTATAAATACATTTAGAGTGGTTAATGAATTAATAGCACTGTATATTTTCTCAGTGGTAAAAACCAGTGACTCTGCCTGCGGGGAGGTCTGAGAAACTTTCTGAACTTCAGAGGAGTTTGCAGTGCTGGGAAAGACTGGGAGAACGGGTTCACTGCATTCCCCCGTTTTTGTCTGGTTAATGCCTGCTCCTCCTTCGGATCAGGTTTCAGCTGGGATCTCTCTGTGGCCTGGCTGACATAATCAAACCCTGCTGTTTCCTGCTCTCATAGCGTCATGTTCCTCTCCTCTGTACAACTGATCACAGTTGCAATTTTAGATTTGTATGTGCATGCATGCACGTCCCTGCAGGTATCAATATTTAATGTTTCTCTATAGCCTACAACTGTCAAACAGTACATGGGCAGGAACAGTGTCTTTCTGCTCAATAATGCCTGTCCTGAGTGCAGTACAGTTCCTGGAATCACTAACCACTCACTAAATATAAATCATTCATGAAGTAAGTTTAATAAGCTAAATTCTCTGAGTCTCAGTCCTGGGAGATAAACACAGGGAGGACATGTCAAAGGCACCATCTAGGGCCTTGCTGGCTAATAGATAAGTCCACAGACCAGGATCGAGAAGGAGACCCAGACCCACAGAAAAGGGGATTGCGGAGTTCACGTATGTCTCTGCCTCACAGCCAAACTCATGGGCAATTTTACCTTTTAGGGACAGCCTGTGTGTTGGAAAGGGTATCGGATTAAGAATTAGGGACTAAGGAAAACTTCAGCCAAGATGGAGGCATAGGTGGAAGCACTGCCCCTTTTTGCACAACTAAGTTTAAAAATAATAAAGTTTTAGCAACGAAAACGCAGCCAAACCACAGAAAATTGAACTACATGGAACTCTGACAACAACAAAACCTTCAGCCAAACTGGTAAGAGGGGCAGAGCCATCAGCAGAGCGGGATCGGACAGGAAACATCCACTGGACCAACCTGGGTGCGAGACCCAGGTGCGCCAGCAGCCTTGGGCGGATCTCAGGTGTGGAGAAGTGGGCAGACCCACTGAGGGCTGACCAGGTCACACATTCGCATGCAGATAAACCAGTGAAGGAGCTAGCCGTGAGAAGGACTGCAGACCCCAGCGGCAGGAAGTGGCAGAAAGAACCGCCATTGTCCCTCTCTGACCCCGCCCCCACATACAGCATCACAAACCAGCAACCTGGGTGGCCCCGCCCTTGTGAACAACTAAGGTGCCTCTCCTCATATGTAACAGGCACAAACAGATCAAAACATGGCTCAAGAACAACTCAGAGCCCCAGAACCCATAAATCTAAGCAATGAAGAAATAGCCAAACTTTCAGATGCACAGTTCAAAACACTGGTGATCAGGATGCTCACAGAACTGGTTGATTTTAGTCACAAATTAGAGGAACATATGAAGGCTAAACTAATTGAAATGAAGGGAAATGCACAGGAAACCAATAGTAATGGAAAGGAAATTGGGACTCAAATCAAAGGAGTGGACCAGAAGGAAGAAAAAAATGACCAAACAGAAAAGGATGAAGAAACAAGAATTCAAAAAAAATGAGGAGAGGCTTAGGAACCTCCAGGACATCTTTAAACGTTCCAACATCCGAATTATAGGAGTACCAGAAGGGGAAGAGGAATAGCCATGAGTGGAAAATTTATTTGAACAAATAATAAAGGAGAACTTCCCCAATCTGGCAAAGGAAATAGACTTCCAGGAAATCCAGGAAGCTCAGAGAGTCCCAAAGAAGTTGGACCCAAGGAGGAACACACCAAGGCACATCATCATTACATTAGCCAAGATTAAAATGAAGGAGAGAATCGTAGAAGCAGCAAGACATAAGGGGACAGTCACCTACAAAGGAGTTTCCATCAGACTGTCAGCGGATTTCTCAAAAGAGACCTTACAGGCAAGAAGGGGCTGGAAAGAAGTATTCCAAGTCATGAAATCCAAAGACCTACATCCAAGATTGCTCTATCCAGCAAAACTTTCATTTAGAATGGAAGAACAGATAAAGTGCTTCTCAGATAAGATCAAATTCAAGGAGTTCATCATCACCAAGCCCTTAGTATATGAAATGTTCAAGGGACTTACCTAAGAAAAAGAAGATAAAAAAGATGAACAATGAAAGGACAGCAAACTCACAGCTATTAACAACCACACCTAAAACAAAAGCAAACTAAGAGGACAGCTAGATCAGGAGCAGAACCATAGAAATGAAGATCACATGGAGGGTTAGCAACAGGGGAGTGGGAGGAGAAGGGGGGAGAAGGTACAGAAAATAAGTAGCACAGACAGTAGGTAGAAAATAGATAGGGGGGAGGGCAAGAATAGTAGGGGAAATATAGAGTCTAAAGAACTTGAGACACGTGGTCATAAACTAAAGGGGGGAATGGTGGGGGAGGGGGTGTGCAGGGTGTAGGGGAATGAAGGGGGGAAATAGATCAACTGTAATGGCATAATTAATAAAATATATTTTTAAAAAAAGAATTAGGGACTAAGTTCCAATCCTGGTTCTAGCTACTGTTGAGCCAGTCTATAACCTTGGACCAGTCACCAAATCTTATTTATCTCGACTCAGACTCCTCACCTGTAAAATGGGAATGATATTTGTCCTTTCTACATCATCATTGTGAGAACTGATCAAAACGATGAGCCAAAAGTACGTTAAAATTATAAAGTATTTAATAAACATAAGGGTGGTCTTTTTTAACTATTCCTGAAAAGATGCTCACTGTCACTAATCATCAGAGATATGCTAATTAAAACCACAATGAGATATCACCTCACACCCATCAGAATGACTATCATCAATAAATCTACAAATGACAAATGTTGGCAAGGTTATGGAGAAAAGGGAACCTTCATGCACGTTGGTGGGAATGCAGACTGGTGCAGCCACAATGGAAAATAGTATGCAATGTCCTCAAAAAGTAAAATTGGAACTGCCTTATGGCCTAGCAATTTCACTTCTGGGAATATATCTGAAGAAACTCAAAATACTAATTCAAAAGAATATGTGCACCCCTATGTTCATTGCAACATCATTTACAGTAGCCAAGATGTGGAAGCAACACAAATGCTCATTGATAGATAAATGGATAAAAAAACTATAGTATATTTATATAATGGAATATTACTTGGGCATGAAAAAATAAAATCTTACCATTTATGACAAAATGGATGAACCTAGAGGGTATTATGCCTAGTGAAATAAGTCAGTCAGAGAATGACAAATACCATGTGCTTAAATGTGGAATCTGAAAAAAACAAAATAAATTAACAAACAAAATTAAAACAGACTTATAAACATAGTGAGTGAACTGGTGGTTGCCAGAGGAGAGGGATTGAGGGGACTAGGAAAAAGAGGTGAAGTGATTAAGAAGCACAAATTGGTAGTTACAAAATAGTCACAGGCATATAAAGTACAGCACTGGGAATATAATCAATAATACTATAATAACTATGTTTGGTGCCAGTTGGGGTACTAGAAATATTGAGGGGAGCACTATGTAAACTATATGATTGTCTAACCACTAAAGTGAAACCAATACAAAATCAAATTCAAAGAAAAAGAAACAAAAACCTAGCTTGTAGATTGTAGGATGAAAACTAATGGAAAAACTGCATCGATTTCCATTCTAAAGGATTTGGTTGCTAGTGTGCAGAAATTGGTAATTATAAAAGAACAATACATTATACAATTTGCGGTTTTCAAAAACAGCATTCAAGTTCTAAGGTTATCAAATATTTCTCTTTATAGATCTGCATTCCTGCAAACAAGAGGACTATCTGCCTCCAGTTCCATGGTGGAAGAAAGCTGATGATGCTGGTCTTTGGGTCAAAACTCCACCAACAGTTTGGCCAAAGATATTCAACTGGCCAGAGCCTGGCTTTCGTTACAGCAGCACAAGATACAGAGACTCCATTAAAGGTTCAATATTGGAAGGTGGTGATAATATATAACACTGTTGGGAATAAGTATCTCCTGAAATAAAGCAGATTATCAAATTATTAAGGTACAACTGACAATAATTGTGAATTGACAGTCTTAACAGTTTAGAAAAATTCTTTATAAAAAAGTTTCTCTTTGGAGAAAGCCTCATGAATTAATTAGTGGAGGGAAAGCACATTTCAACAAGTTCAGATGTGTCTCTGGGTCAGAGACTTTTAAAAAATCTTACTAGAAAGGATATTCTAACAATGTTATCATAAACTAATTCCAGTGAAAAAAGAAAGGGGGAAATGTTTAATTAAATCAAAGTAACTGCATGTTCAAATGATATCGTATTTTTAAAAATGGGATTGATTGCTCTTGTATATGGGCCATATACACGCACAAGGATAAACAGCAGTGATGGCGTAAAACTCTAAAGAATCCTTTCAAGAAATGTAGTGCCCAAAATATATAAGATTCTTGAATAATTCTAAAGATTTTATTTTTTTAACTTTTTATTTTTTAATTTTTTATTAATTTATTTTTAGAGAGAAGGGAAGGGAGAGAGAAAAAGAAGGAGAGAAACATCAGTGCGTGGTTGCCTCTCACACACCCCCACCAGGGACCTGGCCCACAACCCAGGCATGTGCCCTGACTGAGAATGGAACTGGTGACCCTTTGGTTCACAAGCCAGCACTCAATCCACTGAGCAACAGCAGTCAGGGATATATTTTTTATATTTTTTTAATTCTTAGAGATGTATTTGAACAAGAGGAAAAAGACAGAGATAGGCTTTCCATTTGGGAAGAAGTGATGACTTACTCCAGTGGTTCTCAAACTTTGGGATACGCAAGGATGAGTCCGAGGCCTTGTTAAAACATTGATTGCTGATACCACCCCCATGGGTTTCTATATCAGAGGTCTGGAGCAGGGCTTCAGAATTTGCTTTTCTTTTTTTAATTTTTTTTAATTTTTTTGTTTTTTTAAAATATACTTTATTGATTATGCCATTACAGTTGTTCTATTCCCCCCTTCATTCCCCTACACCCTGCACATCCCCTCCCCCACCATTCCCCCCTTTAGTAAAGAACCAAGTTCTTTGGTTCTTTATTTCCCATACTATTCTTGCCCTCCCCCCTATTTTCTACCTACCATCTATGCTACTTATTTTCTGTACCTTCTCCCCCCCTTCTCCTTCTCCCACTCCCCTGTCGCTAACCCTCCATGTGATCTTCATTTCTATGGTTCTGCTCCTGAACTAGCTGTCCTCTTAGTTTGCTTTTGTTTTAGGTATGGTTCTTAATAACTGTGAGTTTGCTGTCCTTTCACTGTTCATCTTTTTTATCTTCTTTTTCTTAGGTAAGTCCCTTGAACATTTCATATACTAAGGGCTTGGTGATGATGAACTCCTTGAATTTGATCTTATCTGAGAAGCACTTTATCTGCCCTTCCATTCTAAATGAAAGCTTTGCTGGATAGATCAATCTTGGATGTAGGTCTTTGGATTTCATGACTTGGAATACTTCTTTCCAGCCCCTTCTTGCCTGTAAGGTCTCTTTTGAGAAATCCGCTGACAGTCTGATGGAAACTCCTTTGTAGGTGACTGTCCCCTTAGCTCTTGCTGCTTCTAGGATTCTCTCCTTCATTTTAATCTTGGCTAATGTAATGATGATGTGCCTTGGTGTGTTCCCCCTTGGGTCCAACTTCTTTGGGACTCTCTGAGCTTCCTGGATTTCCTGGAAGTCTATTTCCTTTGCCAGATTGGGGAAGTTCTCCTTTATTATTTGTTGAAATAAGTTTTCCACTCATGGCTATTCCTCTTCCCCTTCTGGTACCCCTATAATTCGGATGCTGGAACACTTAAAGATGTCCTGGAAGTTCCTAAGCCTCTCCTCATTTTTTTTTGAATTCTTGTTTCTTTATCCTTTTCTGTTTGGTCATTTTTTTCTTCCTTCTGGTCCACTCCTTTGATTTGAGTCCCAATTTCCTTTCCATTACTATTGGTTTCTTGTGCATTTCCCTTCATTTCAATTAGTTTAACCTTCATATGTTCCTCTAATTTGTGACTAAAATCAACCAGTTCTGTGAGCATTCTGATCACCAGTGTTTTGAACTGTGCATCTGAAAGTTTGGTTATTACTTCATTGCTTAGATTTATGGGTTCTGGGGCTCTGAGTTGTTCTTGAGCCATGTTTTGATCTGTTTGTGCCTGTTACATATGAGGAGAGGCACCTTAGTTGTTCACAAGGGCGGGGCCACCCAGGTTGCTGGTTTGTGATGCTGTATGTGGGGGCGGGGTCAGAGAGGGGCAATGGCGGTTCTTTCTGCCACTTCCTGCTGCTGGGGCCTACAGTCCTTCTCACGGCTAGCTCCTTCACCGGTTTATCTGCATGCGAATGTGTGACGTGGTCAGCCCTCAGTGGGTCCACCGCCTTGCACCCTCAGTGGGTCCGCCCGCTTCTCCACACCTGGGATCCGCCGTGGCTGCCAGCGCGCCCAGGTCAGTTAAGTAGATGTTTCCTGCCCGATCCTGCTCTGCTGCTGGCTCTGCCCCTCTTACCGGTTTGGCTGAAGGGTTCGTTGTTGTCGGACTTCCGTGTAGTTCAATTTTCTGTGGTTTGGCTGCATTTTTGTTACTAAAACTTTGTTGTTTTTAAATTTGGTTGTGCGAGAAGGCAGAGCGTTTCCACCTACGCCTCCATCTTGGCAGAGAATTTGCTTTTCAAACAGATTTCCAAGTAATGCTGATTTTGCGAGTCCAAGCACCACATTCTAACACCCACTCTGAGATTCGCTGTATGTCTTGGTTTGGGTTCTGCAGGAAGGAGAGTCTGAGATAAGGATTCAAGTGTAGATAGTTTTTACAGGAGGCATAGAAAACACCTGCAGGGGAGGCAGGCCTGGGTGCTCTGGGAGCACACGGCAAGACCCCGGCAGTAAAAGGTCAGCAGGGCGGCCTTGAGCACACCAGATGAGAAGTGAGCTTTCAGGTGAGTAGATCATACATAGCAAGACGGGGAAGAGCATGCGAGTGGGGGTATCCTGTGCTGACGATGCAGCACATTTGATAAAACTCTCTGGCGGGAATGCATGGCAGTTTTGAAAAAGTGCAATCTATGGCTATAATGCCCCGTATATAGTAAAGACAGTGATGATAGATGAGGCTGGGAAGGTTAAGCAAGAAGCAAACCATGTAGGTTTATAGGCCAACTTAAGACCTTTTGTTTCTTTTTCCTCCTGGGAACAAAAACAGTGATTGAATGATTTTAATCAGAAAATGATGAGAAATTTGAAGATACCTACTAAGGGGAGCAAAAGCAGGTTCAGGAAGACTAGGAACAGTCCACAAGCAGGGATGGTATCTTTAGGTAGTAGAATGAGTGAATAGGAACAAAAACAAAAGATTTAAGAGGGACTTAAGAGATAAAATAAACAGGATTTGATAATGAATTGCATATGTGGAGTAAGGAAAAGAGAGATACCAAGGGTGACTCCTAAGGCTTTTTGGCTTAAGCAAGTGCTCAAAGGTACTATGATTCGGAGTTTTGGAACATGGAAAACTACGTGTGACAATAAGATAAATTTGGTCTAAACTCTGGTGAGTCTGAGATGCCAGCAAGACAATAAGACACTGAGCAAATGTTTGGATATACAGGTGTAGTGCTCAGAGGAGAGGTGCAGATGAAAATTTGAGAATGGTTAACATAATGATGGTATGAAACCTGAATGAATGTAATCACTGATGTACAATGAAGGATGAGAATGCTTGATGGGGATAAAGTTGCCGTGAGCAAAGAGGAGGGGTAGGACTGAGCCCTGAAGAATGCTGGTATTTGAATGCCTGTTTGAAGTGAACTAGCAAAAAAAGAGCAGAAAAGGAATCTAAAGAGAACCAGAAAAATGGAGTACCAGATGTGCCAAAAGAAAACGGTATTTCAGCACAATAAAATAAAACAAGTACTAAATACCTACGGGACCTCCATCTAGGAAATAAGGAACTTTTCAGCATCAAGGTTCTCGGGGTACCAACTCTAACTTCCATTTTTTGCTACTCAGAAAAATATTTCACTAGAAGGAGTGGCATAAACATAGTTAATATAGAACTGAAGCTTGAGATACAGGAATAAAAGTAAATAAGTGCTTCTGATGAATTCGTATCTCTAGGTTCAGATAAGAATGAGTGACAACGCCATGATAATGATGACAATGGCAACTGTTTGCCGAGAGCCTCCGACATTCAAGCTTCACATTCAATCTGCAGGCAGCCTGGAAAGAATGAAAGGGAGGGGTTCCGAGAATCTACTGCTGCTAAGTTTTGCCTGAACCCGCCCATGCCGCAGCACACTCTCTTCCTGCACCCTGTCTGCTTGTGTCCTCCAGTATCTCCATCCCCCACCAGTTCACTGCAGTTGACGTCCACCCTCAGGTCTCAGAGCTTTTGAACTAGTCACGCATTAACTGACCTCTGGCTTCTTAGAGTTAAAAACTTCAGCTCTGTGAAAAACCCTAAGAAGGAAAAAAAAGCTACAGACTGGGAAAAATTATCTTCAAATTGTATCTTTGAAAGAGATTTGGATCCAGACAAGGAATTCTCTAAACTCAACAGTAGAGGAAGAAGAATTCAGTTAGAAAATTGTCAAAATATGTGAGGAGATATTTCACTAAAGAGACCATAAAGATGGCAAATAAACACATTAAAAAAGAAGAAAAATAAAATACATAAATAAAAATTAAAAGATATTCAACAACATTAGCCATTAGGGAAATAAGAATTAAAACCACAATGAGATATCATTAGATACCTATCTGAATGGCTAAAATAAATATATTCAAAATTCCAAATGCTGTTAAGGAGAGAAACTGGATTCCGTATACATTGTTGTTGGTAAAGTGGCATAAATAGTTTGGCAGCTTCTTATAAAATTATACATATATACCCATGATACAACTACCAAATAGAGAAAATTTTACAATCCTATAGTAATACTATTATCTAATATACAGGCAGCTTTCAAATTTCACCAGTTGTCCCAATTAGTGTCCGTTACAATGTAATTCTCCCCACTGTGGTTCCACATGGTCTTAACCACTTAGGAACAAGTGTTTTTCATCAGTACTCAAGGTACATTTTAAGCTGTGTTTGGTTTTATTTTTAGATACATTTATAGCAATAACACAAAAATAAATAATAGGTAAGGTATTTACAAAAGCTGAGAATAATGAGGCTAGATTTTTTCCCCAGGGGAAAAAAGTAAAAGATTTTTAAAATGGCTGAAATATAGTGCTACTTATCAGGTATTGTCTTAATCTTTGTAATGATTCTATGAGGTAGGGCATTGCTACCTTCACATATAGATAAGGAAACAGATTATATTATGCAGATTAAATGATCTACCCAAGTTGACATTTAATAAATGATTGGACCTGGTGTCAAGACCAAGGTTGAATGACTTAGAGCTTAAGATCCATACTCTGCCATTCAAAAATTCCATGAGCTTAAATTTATACTACTTTTGGAGAAGTCCACATCCCTTCAATCAGAGCTTACTTATTATTTACACAATTCTAGCAAGTTTGGTTGTTTCTTTTCCAGATTGGTTTTCAGGTAGAAAAGGGGAAGATTAAATATAATATCAACACAGACATATGAAGGCCTGTCCAGAAAAAGTCCACCCATTGTTAATATAACAAGAACGGTTTATACAACACCAATGTAACCTGACAGCCAGGGAGAGTGGACTGGAAGATGCTTGTGTGAACAACCACAACTTCACTGTGTTAGTCAGTGGGGTGGGTAAGATGCTGTTGAGTGAGCATGTGCACTATGTAGCCATCCCATTTAAAATGACTGAGTGAGTAGAGCAATGAATCTGTGTCAGATTTTGTGTTAAGATTGAACATTCCTCCAAGGAAACTATTCGGATGATTCAGAAGGCTTTCAGAGAGGATGCAATGATTGCAGCACAAATAAAAGTGCGGCACAAACACTTTAAAAATGGTCGAGGATCTGTTGTATGATCCACATTCTGGAAGGCCTGAAACAAGCAGAACACCTGAGAACGTTGAACGTGTACAGGCTGCAATAAACTAAGACCAGCAACTGACCAGCAAATGTAAGCTGATCTGGGGATTCCAAAAACTACTGTGTCTGAGATTCTGATGCAGGATCTTGGTATGAAATGTGTTTTGGCAATATTTATTCCAGTGGCTTCTGTTACCAAAGCAGAAGGAACATCGTGCTTGCAGTCGCTACCAAATTGATTCAAACCACTACCAATGAACCAGATTTCCTCAAGAAGGTCATCGTTTTAAAGGGGGCTGGGGCATCATTATCCTATGTACAATGTTTCTTCAATCTTGTGTCTTATTTAATAAATGTCTCTATTTCTCATAGTACAGGGCTGGATACTTTCTGGACAGGAAATATAAGAACACTGAATGTGCAAAATTGGAGGCTAACTGTACATCCTTACATTAGAATGCATAAAACTATTAAAAATATATCATCTTTGACACTGAAAGATGTCTGAAAATTAAACAGAAACTCAAGCTATAAGATATACCCATCTCGATAAAAATTACGTCAGGTTTTATATATATAAAGCATTCTGTCATACACCAAAATTTTAGCAGTAATTACATTAGGTGTCTGGGTTGCAGATGCATTCCATTTTAGATGCTTTTCATTGTTTTTCTGGTTTCTCCAATGGGCAGTTATAACTTCTATATCTGAGAACACCTCCCTCTTCTTTTTAAACTTCATAAAAACAATGTTATGAATACCAGTGTTCTATGTATGCCTGGAATTTTGTATAGCTCAAATTCAGACAGCACATGAAGAGGCAATTAGCAAAAGAATATAAAGAATTAGTAGATTTTGAAAGGAAATTCATAGTTCTACAATTGAACAAGATAGAATTGTCGTAGGATCAGGAGTGAATTACTGTGTTCACTTTCTGTTCCTACTACTCACTGGCTACTATGACCAAGAGCAAGTCATCCAAATTCTGTTTGAGCCTCTCTTTAACAAGAAAATAGAAAAGCCTATGAACCTAGGTGCCCATCTGTAAATGAATGGATCAAAAAACTACGGTACATTTACACAATGGAATTCTATGCAGCAAAAAGAAAGAAGCACCTCCTACCCTTTGTGACACCATGGATGGAACTGGAAAGCATTATGCTAAGCAAAATAAGCCAGGCAGTGAAAGACAAATACCATATGATCTCACCTTTAATAGGAACCCAATCAACAAAACAAACAAACAAGCAAAATACAGCCAAAGACACTGAAATAGAGAACAGGCTGACAGTGACCAGAGGGGAGGGAATTTCAGGAGAAAAGGGGAAGAGTTTGCAGGAACAAGTATAAAGGACACATGGACAATAACAAGGGGGGGGGGACGGAAACAGGAGGGACGTGGGGAAGGCTAGGGAAGTGGGCTGGGAGGAGAGTAAAAGGCAGAAAACTGTACTTGAACAACAATTAAATTTTTTTTAAATTTTAAAGCCTATGAATTACAGTGGTCAATGACTATTACACCACCTTTAAATGTCTTCTCAATTTAACAAAATTCTTTTCTGGGCACACAGGTGCTCTCAAGGGGATATTAGAAATATATAATTAAATCTTTATCAAAAGAGTTTAGCCTTCTGGGTCATTTCATTCACTATTGGGCTAGCTTTCCCCAGGTGAAAGCACTAAAGGGATTATGAGAAAGATTTTCTAAAGTACACTTCATGTTCTAAAGCTAAATCCTTTACAGAAAAAATGGTAGATCCCTGTGGAGTTCATTGAGTTATAAGCCAAGGCAAGGTCATTCACTGAAGAGGAGACAAAACTAGAAGAGATAAAATAAGTTGATCTTAAGTTTTCCTTTAGACTAAGTTATTAATTTTTTTTTAATATTTGGAAAGAGTGAGAGATGAATATCTTGTCCTTTGGAGGGAATACTAAAAAAGTTAAATGAATGAGTAAATAATTAGCCTAAAGTTGATCTAAATGGAGTGTAGATCTATAAGATACATGTGTCCTTTAAAAATAAGTACAAATGAATCAATTATAGGAAATAAGAAAAAATGAAAATAGAAATTGATGCTAATATTAAAAATAAAATTTATAAATACATAATGAAAATAAAATTTAAAAAAATGAAGAATGAGGTAAGAAAACAGAATTGATTAAAAGTGTAATATTTGAAACTTTAATGGTATATATCATACCACAAGATTGGGGGGGGTATGTTTATTAAGATGCCATTGTAAACAAGTGAATACCTTCATTCAAACAGTAAAATCTGTTTTAAAATTTAACCTTTAAGCACAAGTCTTTTTAATACCCTATGTAATGAAATAGGAAATATACACAAAGGACTTTCTTGCACTGATTGTCTCAAAGAAATATACTTGTGCAGGTATTTGGAGTTTGGAGCTTTTCATGGCACCACCATTCTTGCTGGAAAGAACAGCTGATAAACATGTTTATTCAGACTTGGATATTTGTAGGAAATGGGCCTATCACTTCAAGGAAACAAACCACTTGTTGCAATGATACATTTTAAGGTCTTAAGCAAAAGTTAGATTTTTTTATGTTTTCTAAAACATTTTATTGATTTTTTTACTTTTTAATATATTTTATTGATTATGCTATTACAGTTGACCCATTTTTTTCCTCCCCTTTATTCCCCTCTGCCCTGTACTCCACCTCCCTCCAGCATTCCCCCACCTTAGTTCATGCCAGTGGGTCATACATATAAGTTATTTGGCTTTCCCATTTCCCATACTATCCTTAACTTCCTGCAGTCTATTTTGTACCTACCAATTATGCTTCTTATTCCCTGTACCTTTTCCCCACTCTCCCTGCTCCCCAACCCCACTGATAACCCTCCATGTGATCTCCATTTCTGTGATTTTGTTCCTGTTCTGGTTCTTTGCTTAGTTTCTCTTTTTTAGATTCAATTATTGATAGTTGTGAGTTCATTATCATTTTACTGTTCATAGTTTTGATCATCGTCTTTTTCTTAGGTAAGTCCCTTTAACATTTCATATAATAAGGACCTGGTGATGATGAACTCCTTTAACTTGACCTTATACTGGAAGCACTTTATCTGCCCTTTCCATTCTAAATGAAAGCTTTGATAGATAAAGTAATCTCGGATGTAGGTCCTTGCCTTTCGTGACTTCAAATACTTCTTCCCAGCCTTTTCTTGCCTATAAGGTTTCTTTTGAGAAATCAGCAGAGTCTTATGGGAACTCCTTTGTAGGCAACTGTCTCCTTTTCTCTTGATGCTTCTAAAATTCTCTCTTATCTTTAATCTTTGGTAATGTAATTATGATGTGCCTCAGCATGTTCCTCCTTGGGTCCAACTTCTTTGGGACTCCCTGAGTTTCCTGGACTTCCTGGAAGACTATTTCCTTTGCCAGATTGGGGAAGTTCTCCTTCATTATATTTTCAAATAAGTTTTCAGTTTCTTGCTCTTCCTCTTCTCCTTCTGGCACACCTATTATTTAGATGTTGGAATGTTTAAAGTTGTCCCAGAGGATCCTAAGCCTCTCCTCATTTTTTTGAATTCTTGTTTCTTCATTCTGTTCTGGTTGAAAGGTTTCTTCATCCTTCTCCAAATTATTAATTTGAGTCCCAGTTTCTTTCCTGTCACTGTTTGTTCTCTGTATATTTTCCTTTATTTCATTTTTCAGTGTTCACTTTTTCCTCTATTTTGCTACCATACTCAACCATTTCTGTGAACATCATGATTACCAGTGTTTTGAACTCTGCATATGAAGGTTGGCTATTTCCTCATTGCTCAGCTCTTTTTCTGGAGTTTTGATCTGTAATTTCATTTGGGCCATATTTCTTTGTCTTGGCATACCTGTTACGTAGCGAGGGGCAGAGGCAATCCAGGTCACTGCGATGTGATGCTGTATGTGGGGAGGGGTCAGAGAAGGAACAATGGCACTTGCTCCACTCTCTGCCAGCTTTCAGCCACTTCTCCCACTACCCACAATCAAATCTGGCCCTTCTGGTGCCAATGCCCAGGTGGGTGGGTTTGTGTACATTCTAGGACCCTGTGGGTCTCTCCAATGAACTTTCCTGTGAGGCTGGAATATTCTCTACTAACGCAACCCCCACAAGTTTTCTCAGTCACACGTTTTGAGACTTTATTTCCCCATGCTGGAACCCTGGGTTGTGCAGTCTATCTTGCTCCTAGTTGTTCCTCCTGGTTTACCTGCACGCAAGTGAGGGAACCTCGGTCCACCAGCTGCCACTCTACCTTGCATTCTCTCCACCCCGGCTGCCCATCTCCACCCCTCCTACCAGTCTGTATCAATGTTTCTCCTTTAACTCCTTGGTTGTCAGCCTTCCATACTATTTGACTTTATGGCAGTTCTGGTTTTTAATTTGTCGTTGTCCTTCTTTTGGTTGTGGGAGGAGACAAAGTACATCTACCCACACCTCCATCATGACCATAAATCCACTTTTTATTGATTTTAGATTGATCAAGGGGAATGGAGGGGAGAGATAGAGACAGACACAATTTTGTTGTTCCACTCATGTGTGCATTCATTGGTTGCTTCTTGTATGTGCTCTGACTGCAGATGTAACCCTCAACTTTGGTGTGTCGGGACAATGCTCTAACCAACTGAGCTACCCAGCCAGGGCTAAAAATTAGAATTTTGATAAAGCTGTGATCTTCTCACCTTCCTATTTTTTAAACGGTGGTGATATTAACAAACATGATTTGATGCAAATATTTTTAAATGTCAGCAATGGAATATCTACATATCTCATACTACCATCTTTCAATTGACAATTATGAAATATTAAAAAATCATGCATGGTTACAAGATCCAGTGAAAGTGGGAAACAGGCTGTTGGATTTTACTATTACCAGTGTACAAAGTTTGCCATGGTTTCAGATAGCAACTAACTTTTAAAAAATTACCATTTCCTGAGTTTTGGCATTGTACCAAAGAACACCCGCAGTTATCTAAAAAGAAAGGTTATTAAAACATTCATTTTTCCAACTACATTATCTGTGTGAGACTAGACCACCTTCCTATCTTTCAACCAGAGCCTACACAATAGACTCATGAAGATGTAGACATAAGAATCCAGCTGTCTTCCATTAAGCCAGTTATTAGAGATGTATAAAAATGCCAAACAATGCCACTATTCTCCCTACATTTTGTATTTAAAATATTGTTAATGAGTTTACTCTATTTAGAAATAGAAAAATAAAATTTGTGTAAAGTAATATACTCAACACCCATGAACTTTTCAAAATGGTCAGAACTATTTTAACTCTAAAAGTTCTTAATGACCGAATAATCTAGATAATCATATATAAGCTACTCAGATCATGTTAATATTGCAAATATGGCAAGCTTTCTTTTAAACAGTATTTTCATGTTACTTCTTAGCTAAAAAACAAGCATTTAAAAATAAAAGTGGGTCATAATGTACATGTTGACTATCACGCTGCCATATGGTATGTTTCAAAGTCATTAAGAGAGTAGATCTTAACAGTTCTCATCAAAGGGAAAGTTTTTCCTTTGTTTGTTTGGTTTTTTTTGGTATCAGTATGAGATGATGGATGGTAACTAAACTTACTGTGGCAATCATCTCACAATCTATGTAAGTCAAATCATTTGCTATGCACTTTTAACCATCTAGTGCTATGTCCATTATATCTCAATAAAACTAAATATAAAAGTGAATGTTAACTTCTCATTATAAATCCTGCCATACATTTAACTAAAAAAAAAAAAGTATGATCACCAGCTGATTGTACTTTATAAGAATTTTTCTAAAAGATGTATTTTTTATTTAGAATTTCTCATTGTCTGGAGCATTCATTTCTCTTGGAGAAAAAGACAATGTCTCATCCAAAAAATCCAGAAGGATGGAAAACTCCCAAATTCTTTTTATGAAGCCAGCATCATCCTAATTCCAAAACCAGATAGAGACACAACAAAGAAAGAGAACTTCAGGCCAATATCACTGATGAATATAGATGCTAAAATTCTCAACAAAATATTGGCAAATCGCATCCAACAATACATTAAAAAGATCATACACCATGACCAAGTGGGATTCATCCCAGGGATGCAAGGATGGTTCAACATTCGCAAATCAGTAAATGTAATACATCACATTAACAAAAGCAAAGACAAAAACCACATGATCATATCAATAGACTCAGAAAACACTTTTGATAAGGTACAACACCCATTTATGATAAAAACACTCAGCAAAGTGGGAATAGAGGGAGCATTCCTCAATATAATAGAGGCCATATATGAGAGACCTACAGCCAATATCATACTCAATGGGCAAAAATTAAAAGCTTTTCCACTAAGATCAGGAACAAGACAAGGATGTACACTTTCACCACTTCTATTCAATATAGTTTTGGCCACAGCAATCAGGCAAGAAAAGGAAATAAAAGGCATCCAAATAGGAAAGGAGAAAACAAAACCGTCACTGTTGGCAGATGACATGATAGTGTACATGGAAAATCCTATAGACTCTACCAAAAAACTGCTCGAACTAATTAATGAATTTGGCAAAACAGCAGGATACAAAGTCAATATCCAGAAATCAAAGGCATTTTTGTATACTAACAATGAATCAGCAGAAGCAGAAATCAAGGAAAAAATCCCATTCGATATAGCAAAAAGAAAAATAAAATATCTGGGAATAAACCTAACCAAGGAGGTAAAAGACCTGTGTGCAGAAAACTACACAGCACTGAAGAAGGAAATCAGGGAAGACACAAACAAATGGAAACATATACCTTGTTCATGGATTGGAAGAATTAACATCATCAAAATGTCCATACTACCCAAAGCAATATACAGATTCAATGCAATACCTATTAAAGTACCAATGGCATATTTCACAGACATAGAACAAACACTTCAAAAATTTATGTGGAACCATAAACAACCCCGAATAGCAGCTGCACTTTTCAGAAAGAACAAAGGAGGGATCACAATACCTGATATCAAACTGTATTACAAGGCCACTGTAATCAAAACAGCCTGGTACTGGCATAAAAACAGGCACATAGACCAATGGAACAGAACAGAGAGCCCAGAAATCAACCCAACCTTCTACAGTCAATTAATATTCGACAAAGGAGGCAGTAACATAAAATGGAGTAAAGATAGCCTCTTCAACAAATGGTGTTGGGAGAACTGGACAGTTGTGTGCAAAAAAATGAAACTTGAGCACAGACTTACACCATACACCAAAATAAATTCAAGGTGGATAAAAGACTTAAATATAAGCCGTGACACCATTAAATTCCTAGAGGAGAACATCGGCAAGAAAATCTCAGATATTTCACGCAGCAACATATTTACTGATATGTCCCCTAGAGCAAGGAATATAAAGGAAAGAATTAACAAATGGAGCTCATCAAAATAAAAAGCTTCTGCATGGCTAAAGAAAACAGTATTAAATTAAAAAGACAACCAACTGTATGGGAAAACATATTTGCCAATGATACCTCAGACAAAGGTTTAATCTCCAAAATATACAAAGAACTTACATGACTCCACTCTAAGAAGACATCTAACCCAATTTAAAAATGGGGAAAGGACTTGAACAGACACTTCTCCAAGGAGTACAGAATATCCAAAGACACATGAAGAGATGCTCAATATCGTCAGCTATCAGAGAGATGCAAATTAAAACAATGAGATACCACTTTACACCAGTCAGGATGGCTATCATAAACAAAGCAACAAACAACAAATGTTGGAGAGTTTGTGGGGAAAAGGGGATGTTAGTTCACTGTTGGTGGGATTGCAGAATGGTACAACCATTATGGAAAACAGTATGGAATTTTCTCAGAAAAATAAAAATCAACCTGCCTTTTGACCCAGCAATTCCACTGCTAGGATTATAGCCCAAGAATCCTAAAACATCAATTTCAAAGAACCTATGCACCACAATGTTCATAGCAGCACAATTTACAATAGCCAAGAGTTGGAAGCAACCTAGGTGCCTGTCAGTAAATGAATGCATCAAAAAATTGTGGTACATATACACAATGGAATTCTATGCAGCAGAGAGAAAGGAGCTACTACCCTTTGAACCAACATGGATGGAACTGGAAAGCATTATGCTGAGTGAAATAGGACAGGTGTTGAAAGACAAATACCATATGATCTCACCTTTAACAGGAAGCTAAACAACAAAACAAACAAGCAAGCAGAAAACAAAGACACTGAAATAGAGAACAAGGGGACAGTGACCAGAGGGGAGAGAGAAGGGAATTTAAGGGGAAAAAAGGGGAGGGATTTGGAGGAACAAATATGAAGGACACAGGGATGAGAACCAAGGGGGGGTAGAAATGGGAGAAATAGACAAAAAACTGTACTTGAAAAATAACTAAAATTTTTTTAAAAAGACAGTGTCTCAGATCTTCCTACAAAAGTTGAGGCTAGCAAAGACTAATGATCCTTTAGGTTCTATATTCCAAAAGGGAAAAAGATCTAAATTATTTCAGAACTCCTGAGAGGATTTATGAAGAGACTGGAGATCTACCAGATATAAACATAACTGGTAGATTTGTGCTATATACACAGTCATGGTAAAGATAACAAGCATTTCCTGTATTAATTCATTCAATCCTCATAATCCATAGATGAGAAGCTACATAATTTGTCTATAACTCAGTATCGATCTACAGAATCATCATTAACAGGTCATTTGGTCAATTAGGCTTAGTTGTTTCGAATGCTTTCTGTATCTCGGCAAAGACCTATTTACCCTAGTCTTATCTACTGCAGCCAGCCCTTTTGTTTCTACCAGTAGCATCAGACTCTATTCCCAGAAAATATAGTTCTTAAATATTTATTAAAATCCTGTGCCTACAAAATGCCCCCAGAAGAGGAGCTTATGAGTTCAGGTGAGAGCAGTGGAAGGCCATTAAGAGTACAATCTTCACCTGTCTTCTTAGTTGTTATGAGCAGAATGCCAGCTAATTTTCAATTTTTACTCAGATCTGGCATCCACAGCCCCCCCAGGGGCCAACACACACAAAAGAACCACCTGAAATACATCCAACATAACTTCCAAAAATATTAAAAAGTAGCTTTAGAGGCTACCTTCTAGCTTTTCTGTTCTGGACAAGTTTCTCTGGGTAAACTGTTGACTAAATTAAAAACTGACAAAAACTTCAAAACAACATTGAGCAAAAGTAGCCAGATGTAACTTTTATTGGGTGTTCTCATTTGTATAAAGTATAAAAGCAGGCAAACAATCTGTGGTATCAGAGGTTAGTAATGGTGGTTACGACTGGAAATAGGAACAGGGGGTTCAAGGGATTCTAGTAATGGATTTCCCTGATCTCAACTCAGAGTAAAAAGCTATTACTATTGTTCACTTGGTGCACTTTCAGTATCATGTACCATTATTTTGTCCATCCAAATGTGAAATCTCCTCCCTCACATCTTGAGTATTTTCTTCTTCATAACCTCCACAGAATGGTTCTAATTCTGATTCGTCTTCTGGAGAAATCTGCTCCCCTCCCCTGCTCATCTTGGATTCTGCAACAGTATCTTTCACCATTATATGCTCCTAAAAATTCCTATTATTATACATACAAAATTGCATGGTATAGTTTAATCCAAGTTTTTCAATCAAGTACACAATGGAATACACATTAATCTTCCTCATTCAGGAAAGGAGTGCAGGAACTGTCATCTTTCTTGGCCCCAGGATTGGACAGTTGCTTTTCGGGGTAGGGAGGTTTCATGCTGTAACATCCATTTTCTTGAGGTTCCTGTACTCTTTTAACATTTTAATGACATTCATTCCCATTCCTCATCTTTTTTCAAATTGTATTGCACAATAAGAAAATTACATTGCACTCTAAATTGTATCACGGAATGAGCATTTCACACTTTTGAGTTTTATACTACACGTATTTACATGTTTTCTGGGTCACAACTGCTCTACAAAGGCTAAAATGTCACCACCTCCACAAAGAGTATTTCCTTTGAGTACCAGCCCTAAAGGGTTTCTATAAAAGTGATGATTCACCAAGATCATACCTATCGAGTAGCCCAACAGGTATATGACACTGTATTTGGCAATATATTCCTACAGTCCTGATAGCTTACTTACGGGTAAATTCTCCATAAAAAGTATTTATTAACCAGTTAACTTATCTTTCTGCCTGGTTTGATAACAAGGCTTAAAAATCTTGCTGCATGAATACTTGATAAAACAACTTTGTAAGTTGATTAACATTTTAAATAAACATAAAATGTTTATAAAGTTAAATCCAACATATAACATCAGCATGTGGTTGCTTTCTTCTGTGCAAAATAACATGTAGTCCAGAGTTATGAAAATTAAATGTTATCATGTTTGCCTATAAGCAAAATTTTAGACACACAAGTAGAGAAAACCACTTTTAACTGAAAAATAAAACATCTCAAATAAGACTGTTTAATAACATAAACTGTAATCTGCTGAGGAAAATCATTTTTCCTAAGTGGTATTGTGAAATTTAAGTACAAGAGTATCAATAGTTTCCCTCTTATCCTGACTCAGCTGTAAGAATTTTTTCATGAATTTAAACTATAAACTTGTAAATCCCTATTCCTAACCCACTGGCCAAGAGGAGGGAAGACTTTAAACAAACATTTCTCTACTGGGGAGCTCCCAGATAACAGCAAATAAAAGTCAGCATCTTCTTTATGAAAAAGTTTATATGAAAGACATGTGACTATTAATGATATAGAACTAATCCACAAAATTTCAAAACACAATTTCATCAAGATGATTTCTACTACAATTTTCCTTCGAAGTTCTCACATTTCAAAATGGTTTAACTCGACATACTGGAAAGTATTAAACTTTGAAAGAAAGTACTAAAGTTATTGCTTTAAACTGGAAAAACCTATGGTCAAAGTCTCTTTTTAAAAAGTTAAACAGCTATTCTTACAATTACACTCATGTAACTGCAGAGGAAATGTTCAAGCACATAGTAAACATCACTCTTTCGAATGACAGAACAAAGGCATTAGTTCATTAAGATGTATGGCTTTTTGGTGACTGTTATTTCTACCCATAAAGTCATTACTGTTTGACTGAAAAAGGTTTTTACAAAACTCCACTTGCAAAATTAACATTTTTATTAAACCAAGTTAAAAAAAGGTTCACTGTAGAAAAGTCAACAGGGTTTTAACAAAACCAAAATATACCTTTTTATACAATATATGTATATATTAGCAGCAAACTACTTCTGAGATTTTATGTTCTTTTAGTTAATTTAAAGAAAGCATAAACAACTTATATTAGTATGGAATGTGCACTAGTCCACTCTTCATGTTTTATTCTGTGATTTGGACCTTCTATTACAAATTATGATTCTCATTAAGGAATACTAAGAACAAACCCAGTCTGACTAAGAAGCAGTGAAACAATGTGGCTGGTAAAATGTGTGTCACTACTTCATAGTCATGCATTATCTTTTGAGAACAAATGAGCACCATAAAAACAGGTAATTGAGTGTGTGTGTGTATGTGTGTGTAAACTCAATTTCAAGGTATGGTAGCAGCCAACTAAACTATTTATCTTTTGACTGTTACTTTTAAAAATTTGGTGATATACAAAATGTTAATCAAATCAGATGAACACTTCAATCCCATATTGCTATTTTTTAAATCTTAATAAATTCTGTATATGACCTGATAAACTGCATGCATACGTGTATCTATTATACATACATATCTTTAGGTTTGCTTGAATTTCTCAAATTAGATGAAGCCAAACTTTTCACTTAAATATATATGTAGAACATACAACTGAATCACCAACTCAAAGTTTCCAATTAAAGTTTCAGCTTAGCTCATCAGAAATACTAGCTACTGAAATTCTGAAGCCAAAAAGGTTTAATTCAATTAATATACTATAGGCTTATAAATTAGTCAGCCAAACAAACAAGATTTGAAATTACTAATTGCTTGCCAAGGAAATTTTCTCTTCATATTTCCTTCTAACAGCAACAAAAATGAAATATCTTTACAATGAGCTTCACTTTTTGAACAGTTAAAATTATTAAAGAAATCTCACTAGTCTTCAAAAATACTACATGTTATATAAATACCACGTTCTTATAGTTGAATTCTTCAGCTAGAATCTGTATTAAAAATTTTTTTCCTTTGGATTGTTTAACTTAGCACTTCAAGTCTCCATTCTGCACTCAGATTAACTGGCTCAGATTTGTTAGGTTCACATCAATCACATCTTTCAGCATTTGCTACTGCGTTTTACCTGTGTACAGTAACATCAATGGGAGAAACTGCACCGAATTTCAAAAGCCACATAAGGAAAAATTCAAGAATATGTAATATAAAGAAGATAAAGTACAACAAAGATTCCCTTTTCACCATTACATGAAAGAAATACAATCATTTTAATGCTTTTAAAGATGATGTCCTAATGTTCATTTTTTAACTTATCAAAAGAATGAACTTTTTAGATGGCCCATGTTTATTTTTCAATTAAAAAACTAAAACAATAGACTGAATTACTTTTATTAATATACACATCAAGTTATTGAAATGGTGACTTCATGTAGCTTTCTCCTTAAAGACGGCACTTGCAGGTACAAAGATGCACAGATGTCTACAGCTTTCAGATGTTTACTTGAAAAGATTCTTCAACAGCAGTTTGATACTGGGTTTCCTCATCTAGCTGAAGATTCTACAAATGATAATATTAATATGTCAATAGGAAAAACATAATACACTATTCACTACTTTGTCCTATATATTACACATCTTGACATATACACTACACACTTGAAACAGTTTATGTTACAACATGTATCCTTTAGTTATTTGTTTTTTAGCCTTACCCAAGGACCTTTTATCACTGCTTTTTAGACAGCCAGAGAGAGAAATATTGATTGGTTGCTTCCTCATATGCATCCCAAGAGGGGATCAAACTGGCAACCTGGGCATGTGCCCAGGGAATCAAACTCAATAGGACAAAGCTCCAACCAACTGAGCTACACCACCCAAGGCCAACATATATCCTTTAAAATATAGGAATTATATATAAAAACTTTAATAAAAAACTAAATTTAATTGTAATAATTTAGGAATAATTGATAAACAACAGAAAGGTGCAGCAGAGAATGAAAATTGAAAGTAAAAATGTCTTATGGTAAGTCATTAATTCAAAGTATGGTTGAAGGTAACCCACAATTATAAATTTTGTGATTGCTAAAAAAGAATGACAATGTCTAAAGGTAAATTCATTTAAAAAAAAATAAATTTTTGTTGAATAATAGGTTCTTAACCATGAAGCTAAAAACTATAGCTCACTGATTCTGAGTTATACTACTACTCCTAAATTTAAAAATTCTATTTGCTATCAAGTATGTCCTATGGGTTTGCTTTAGAATAGGCTTCCACTTGACAATCTTGAATAATTAAAATTACATATTTTTCTGAGGCAAGGTAAAACAATCTGCCAAATATACCAAAAGGGGCTCACCAAATATGTTTTTGCTTTTCCAAATACACAGTCCTCCAGACATAGTAACTTTCTTGCTTACAATGAGAATTTTAAAATAATCTATAATTACTTCATTAAAATGCATTGTAAGAGTACACCTGAATTTTACATATATTTGAATTGTTATTTTTAAATAGTATGTTTAGCCTTGGCTGGTATGGTTCAGTGGATTGAATGCCAAGTCTGCAAACCAAAGGATCACCCATTCAGTTTCCCAGTCAGGGCACATGCCTGGGTTTCAGGCCGGGTCCTCAGTGGGGAAGCCCATGAGAGGCAACCACACACTGATGTTTCTCGAGTCCCTCTTCTTATCCCTCCCTTCCCCTCTAAAAATAAATAAATAAAATCTAAGAAAAAAAAAAAAGAAAGAAATAGTATGATTAAAAATGCCAATTCCACAAAATATTTATCAAGAATGATGTAATTTCAACACTGAAAGGTAGAGAAAAATGTAAATTTTATCCATGCCATTGTCAGAGTTGCACATGCCTGTACTTACTACCTAAACTTGAAAACAAGTATCAACTATTCTTTGTCAAAATTAATTTTAAATTAGGTAAAGTTGAAATTCACTAAAGCGAATAAAATGAAATTTCACAGTAAGTAAAACAAAAGCCACATGTAATTTTTTTAAATTATCATGACACATTTGGAAGGCAGAAACTGACCGCATATTTTGTTTGGGGATCCACTTTTTGCATTATGTAACTTTCCTCACTCACCTTGTTAAAGCAGTCAACTAAGGCCAAAATCTACCATTCAACCTGGCTTTACTTGATGATTAAGCTAACTCATTTTAAAAAATATGTCTCACATGCTACATATAAGTATTATAATGGATTTAGAAAGCAACTTACATGAAAAATACATCCTCCTCAACCTGTTGCACCAATTTTACTTCTCTAGCAGTTAGGTTTCCGTTATAGAGTTTTCATATAAATCATTTTGTTAATCTGAGGGTTTGTTCTTCATCTTATTATTTATCTCTCTTGTACAGGAGGTAGACATTATATTGAACTTTTAACCACTTTTACAAACCAAAATTCATCTATATTATTATAGAAACGGGGGTGGGCTTGGAAGGGAGTAAAAGACAGAAAACTGTACTTGAACAATAATTTTAAAAAAGGTCAAAAAAAGAAAAGAAACAAGAGAATTTGCTCTGTAACCATCCAACATGATACAACAGCTTGCCTCAAAACTCATGTCTAGATTGAAAAAGTTAATTTAACTTGATACTTAAACAGTATTTTCTTAATCTTGAAGAATTCACTTACCACAAATTCTCCATAATCAAACTGATGTCTTTGATTTAGATGACTAACGAAATTTCTAGTAATCTGGCTAGGATCTCCCCAAGGAAGAGACACACAAATAGGACACGTCTATGAGAAACAATGTTTTAAATTAAAAAAAAAAAGAAAACATTATGATTATTGAAAGTATTAAACACAGACTTATAAAACTGAAAACACCTACATGAAAAGCATTCTACAACCAAATTCCACGACTATATCATTTGTCAACCAAATTACCTTAGGTAAATTATGCCATTCTAATACAGCACAATAAAAAGGAAATCTTATACATTCTATTACTTAAATCTCCAACTACACAACAGTTTCAACAGAAACACCACATCCAGCCTTTAACAATACTATTTGTAATGGTAGTTATCATTAACCAGTATGTAATCTCATTTGAGCCACATAATAACTGTGATATAATTATTATAAGCTTTATTTCATTTATAAGTAAAATGAAAGTGTAGTAGTCAACTTTAAATTGTACCCTTAAGGTTTTAAATGAAGTACATCTTTAAAAATGAATAAATGACATTCTGAAATGAAAAAAGAACTTTAGTTACTGGACTCTAGCCAAAAGTCTATGCTATATTGAATAAAACATAAAAACAAAAATTTGCTAAAAATGCAATATAAAACAAATAAAATCTCTTAAATGTGTTTTTTTTTTCCTAGAGACATCTCAGGACTATATTTGTTTATTTAACAGTAACTAACTCTTTCTTTCCTAATGCACAAATTCGGTGGTATGTCTCCCTTAAGTGCTAGGAGACAAGTTTAAGGGCATCCTCAATAATTACTGAGGCATATTCTTTCAGAATTTTTTCTAGTACATCCACTAAAACTGCTTAGAAATAGCTACAATCCTTATTTTTATTTGTAATATTTCCTTCTATCCTTATTTCTGAAGAAAATGTTTATATATCAAAATGTACAGCTGAAAGGGCAGTATCTCTCCTAGCTCAGTATGTCCTGTTTCACCCACAATTGAAATCACTTACCTGTGAAACTTAGGTTCCAAATGAGGAGTTGTAGGATCATTAACACAATGTTGGAATCCTGCACTCTGCACTATCTCCTTCATTCATCAAAAAGGTCTCACCACTTTCTTACACACTCTCAAAATGGTATCAAAAAGATATATATGCATCAAAAAGTAAGTATGATTTCTTTCCTTCCTTGCTGTATGAATTCATATACTAGATTCTGCAAGGATACAAATTAAAAATACCTAGTGACTTTATTTTACTTATAGTTTTCACCTACAACAGATCCACCTGACCAGATAAAGCTGACTACATCCTATAGACCAAGTAACTGAGCAATGCTAGGGCTAGGTAATGAATTCCCAGTTCACCTTTCAATATGTCACTCTTCTCTAGATATTCTACATTACCTTCATAATAAGTATCTCCCTTTCATAAGTCAATTACTAAAATCTTATTATACTTCAAATCTTTCATCTTTTGCTGACAAAAATCTTTTGTTGACAAAGGGGCATTATTGATAATGCCCCTTCCTAATTTAAATCAACCACCTTCCCTGTTATATGCATGATGTGAAATGAATGGAACAGCATACTAAGCTGAAGACTATTAGAAACATATGCACTTACCACAGGAACTATCTGAAAGAGGTGATTACTGTTACAGTGATCCAGTAAACGCTGTCTAGTAAAATTTGATTCTTGACACAAGGGACACTTAAACGTGGGATGCCCAGAAGAACTATAAAACAATTTAAAATGAAGTATACTTAATTTGAAATTACAAATCACAACATAGAAGTAATGTTCTCCTGTTTTTTTAACGAGTTACTACAAGGTTCTTTTTTTAAGTTATAATTATTAGACTGCTGAAAGATTCTCTAATTTTTAAGGGAAAAAAACTATGTTTTCAATAAATAATTTACAACCAATGCTTCTAATCTCATTTTAATGTCTCAGTAAACTTTTTCATGGTGCCTCTAGACCAAAACCAAACCAAACCTTACTGTTCCATGTATTAAGTAGTTAGATCCAAACAACTTAATTTGGTCATTCGTCTGAGGACAACAGATGTCACTGCATGCACCTTGAAAATTTTAAATATCCTGTGATGTCCCAGTTTAGAAACCCTCTATCCCCCTATCTAGGAACTTAATTTTGAAAAGACTCCCAATATCTTTCATCTATCCCAGTCTCTGGAACTCTAATATATAAAATTCCTAGGAAAAAGTAAAAACAAAAAAGCACTGAGAATCAAATTGATTGGTATTTCAAAACATCTTGCGGATCATGCATCACTGGGTTTTAATACTTCTGAATTTCAGCAAGGGACAGTTCGATACTGACAACTCTACCTAAATTACACATGAAGGAAACCTAACCACAGTGAAAGAGGATAGCTAAAAACTCTTCTAATTTAACATGATCCATAGGAGTAGCAACTGCATCATTTATTTATAAACTACTAAGTTCTAGCATTGTGTCTGGCGATATAACTGAATAAAGTTTTTAACTAAAAAATCTATTATTATAAAGTAATAAATAGATATTATTTACTAAAGTAGCAGGATTTTCAAAAGCTTACCTTGTATTCTCTTGATAAGTTTCTATGTTATCAGATGTGGATGTTTCACTCCTATTACTTAAGAAGCATAGGGGGATAAAGTTAATACCTCAAGTAATAAAGCACATTACAGATTCATCAACTTGAACTGCTAATGAAGACTAGTCCCAATTTGTTTTAAAAGCCTGAACTTCAAATTGTTCTGAACAACAAAACACATGGCATTAGTTATTTTTCAAATAAATCTTAATTAAGACTGTTTATTAAAATAATTAAGACTGTTTATTCAAAATTAAAATATGCAGTTACAAAAGTGTAAGAATATAGAATTTTGCAGAATTACCTTAAATCTACAGCATGATAACATTTCCCCAGGTCCTTTAGACTATAAAATTAATAATACCTCTACCTCTATCCAAGCTAGTATGTATATGAATGCTGGGGTAGGCTCAAGAATTCATGAACTTTTTGGTTTGTAAATAGGATATGGATTAAGGTTGTGGTCTTCAAAGTAGAATAGGTTTAAGAAAATATTTGAACATTCATTTGCCAAAAAGAAACTAGGCTCTCCAACACTTAATATATAGAAAAACTTGACATCCTCAGTCAGACCCCATGCCAGAATCATGAGTCATATGCATTATTAGAGGAATCCTGAGGGAAGAGTGAGTATTCCATACAGGGACATTACAGAATTTCATCAATGTGGTCAATTATATAAAAACAACTTTCAATAGCAGAAATGTTAAAGGAGAAATGAGACAGCTAGTGAATAAAAGATATACAAGGTATATATACCACATAGGTTTAAAAGAGTTGTTAAACTCAAAAACTGGTTATTCATTTTTCTTTTACAAAAAGACAAGCAACATAGCTGGTATTCTACATCCAAGAATTTTGCATCTGTAGATTCAACCAACCATGGACTGAAAATACACAGGAAAAAAAATATCAGGAAGTTCCAAAAAGCAAAACTTGAATTTGCCATACACTAAGCACTATGCTAAATCCATGTGAATGACATGATGCATAGGTAAAGTCTCCTGTAACCTATTTGAAAATATTGGTTATGGGCAAACACTATGCTTTTTTATATAAGGGATCTGAGCATCCTCAGATTGTGGTATCCAAGGAGGGTCCTAGAACTAATCTCCCTATCAGATGTTCTTTCCTTTTTTAATTTTCTTTTTTCAGTTTATTTTTTCATAATAAGCTACATACAACAAGGTGTATTTAGTGCAAAGACATGCTCCAATAACAGTTCCCTTCTGTGAAGGTAACAATGTGATCTCTCCACACATATTCTATGCTAGGCAAAGAAGCAAAGTCCCATTTAATACTCAAATAAGAGACTATTAAACCACAATTTTGCACCTTTCTGGCAGATTAATGTGTGCTAGGTATAGGTAAAGATGGCATTTTAATAATATGGTGACTAACAACTGCTTTTTAAAACAAACTCAAACTATTAAAAAGATGTCATAATTTTGTTACCCAAAACAGTATGTCATCTATTTCTTAAAGTCTCACATCTCTATACTCCAACTTGGTAACAGATTTTTCTACTGTTTTTAAATTATCCATATGAATATAATCACTGAGTTTTAACATGTCCTTTAAAAATATAACTTCTGATTGGTTTGTAGAAACACCTGTACCATTATCAGGAAAGATGAGATTAAAAATCTTAGTAATCTCAACCTATGGCATAATTCTTCCTTTGGATCAACATTTTACTGTGTGGTAGATGTCTTTTTTCCAGCCATGACAGTCATCAAAACCAGTATCAAAGTAAAGTGAACTTAGATCCAAATCTTCAGTTACTATATCACAGTGTTACACTAAGATTTTTAAAAATTTAAGAAAGCATAGTCAACAACATTATTTTAGTAAAGTATTAACGAACTTTCAATGTTAAAAAAATTATGCCATTAAATAAAGCAAAATTTATTCTTAAAATAACTTTTTCATCTTTCAATTTTATATTTTATAATGTACCTAAAATATCAGTACCATAAAATACATGCATAGTTTTTTTTTTAATCTTTAGAGGGGAGGGGAAGGAGAGAGGGAGAGAAACATCAATGTATGGTTGCCTCTCATGAGGCAGTTCCTAGCAGTTCCACTGCTAGGAACTGGCCTGCAGGGAACTGGTCTGCAACCAAGGCATGTGCCCTGACTGGGAATCGAACCTCGATTGTCTGGTTCGCAGGCCTGTGCTCAATCCACTGAGCTACACCAGCCAGGGCCTCATGCATAGTTTTTATATAAACACATATTCTAGGCATACTTACTCATATTTTTCATTGATGAGGTATACAATCACAAAATTTTGATTTAAAGAATTTTAATATCAAAATTAATGTCCTTTTTAAATACTTTCATCCATCTCCTACTATAAAATTCCCTATTTTTCATTATTACTATCATTATATCAACCTAGTCTTCCCTAATCATCCTATATCATGCCTTGGCTACTACTGGTAGCCTACTCATTTATTTTAGAAACACATGAATGGGTTCAACAACAACAAAAAAATCTATTACTTGACACCATATTCTCAACTAAAAATAGATGTGTGAGACTGCCTCAAACTAAAAAGCTACTACACATCAAAGAAAGTAATTTAAAAAATGGCAAAAATACGGAATAGGAGAAACTTTGCAAACCATGTATCTAATGCGAGGTTAATTACAAAATACATAAAGAACTCCTACAACTCAAGAGCAAAAATACTAATTACAAAAAGTGCTAAAAACTTGAACAGACATTTCTCCAAAAATGAAATACAAATAGCCAGCAGGTATATGAAAAGATTCTCAATGTTACTAATCATCAGAGGAATGTAAATCAAAACCACAATAAAGTAATATCTCACATCTATTATGACAGCTATTTTTAAAAGATAAGTGTTTGTGAAGATGTTAAAAAATTGGCACCCCTGTATACTGTTGGTAGGAATGCAAAATTAGTGCAGCTGCCATAGAAAATAGAACTACCATATGATCTAGCGATCCCCCTTCTGAGTATTCATCTAAAAGGACTGAAATCAAGACTGAAGAATTGTAGATCCATTCAGAATAACCAAGACTTGGAAAGAACTTTATGAAGAGATAAAGAAAATGTGGTATATAAATACAATGAAATGTTATTCATCCTTAAAAAAAAAAAAAAGGAAACCCTGCAGTGTGACAGCATGAATGAACCTTGGGGACATTACACTAAGTTAAAGCCAGTCACAAGGCAAATACTGCAATGATTCTACTTATGTGAGGTATCTAAAATAGTCAAACTCTTAGAAACAATAGAATGATGGCTGCCAAGGGCTAGGGGAAGAAGGAAGAGGAAATGAGTTGGTAATCAACACATACAAAATTTTCAGTTATACAAAATAGGGTCCAGAGAGCTGCTGTACAACATGGTGTCTATAGATAATATTGTACACTTAAAAATGTTAAATTTTTAAAAATCAGTTAAAAGGATAGATATCTCATGTTAACTATTCTTACTACAATAAAAAATAAAACTAAGTATGACTATGTCACTTTATGCTAAATTAAATTGTGATATTGCCTACCAGTTCCCAGGAGGGGACTCAAGAGAGGCAACCATACATTGATATTTCTCTCCCTCTCTCCTTCCCTTCCCCTCTAAAGATAAATAAATGAAATCTTTAAAATAAAAAAACCAAACTTTTCCTTTCTTCACCAATTTCCTTACAAAAATTGAAATACAAACTCAATTTTTCTATTGCAATTAGAATTTTGCATAGAATATAAATATGAATAACCACATTCTGGATAAAAAGATACATATAACATGTAAAATAAGTTCAAGTATAAATAAATACGAAGTATTAGATGGTCCAGTTCTAAGTCTTCAAAGAAAAGAAAAAGTCTACCAGCTGGCAAAGTGTGGGTTGAGGTGGTGAGGAAAGGGAGCTCTTCTGGTAAAAGTATGGAGGTAAGAGAGAGATTACAATGATAATGACGATGATTAAAAACGAACATTACCAACTTCCGCCAAGATGGAGGCATAGGTGGAAGCAATGCAGCTTCTCACACAACCAAGTTTAAAAACAACAAAGTTTTAGCAACAAAAACGCAGCCAAACCAAAGAAAATTGAACTACACGGAAGTCTGGGCAGAGCCAGCAGCAGAGTGGGGTTGGGCAGGAAAGATCCACCGGACCAACCCGGGCACACAACCCAGGTGCACCAGCAGCCGTGGGCAGATCCCAGGTGTGGAGAAGCGGAAGGACCCACCAAGGGCTGATAGTGGTTACACATTAGCACGCAGAAAAACTGATGAAGGAGCTAGCAGTGAGATGGACCATGTAAGCCCCAGTGGCAGGAAGCGGCAAAGGGAACTGCCATTGTCCCTCTCTGACCCCACCCCCACATACAGCATCACAAACCAGTGACCTAGGTGGCCCCACCCTGGTGAACATCTAAGGCTCCACTCCTCATACGTAACAGGCACAAACAGATCAAAACATGGCTCAAGAACAACTCAGAGTCCCAGAGCCAATACATCTAAGCAATGAAGAAATAGCCAAACTTTCAGATGAACAGTTCAAAACACTGGAAATCAGGACACTCACAGAACTGGTTGATTTTAGTCACAAATTAGAGGAACATATGAAGGCTAAACTAATTGAAATGAATGGAAATGCACAGGAAACCAATAGTAATGGAAAGGAAACTGGGACTCAAATCAAAGGAGTGGACCAGAAAGAGGAAAAAACTGACCAAACAGAAAAGGATGAAGAAACAAGAATTCAAAAAAATGAGGAGAGGCTTAGGAACCTCCAGGACATCTTTAAGCGTTCCAACATCCGAATTATAGGGGTACCAGAAGGGGAAGAGGAACAGCCATGAGTGGAAAACTTATTTCAACACATAATAAAGGAGAATTTCCCCAATCTGGCAAAGGAAATAGACTTCCAGGAAATCCAGGAAGCTCAGAGAGCCCCAAAGAAGGTGGACCCAAGGAAGAACACACCAAGGCACATCATCATTACATTAGCCAAGATTAAAATGAAGGAGAGAATTCTAGAAGCAGCAAGAGATAAGGGGACAGTCATCTACAAAGGAGTTTCCATCAGACATTCAGCTGATTTCTCAAAAGAGACCTTACAGGCAAGAAGGGGCTGGAAAGAAGTATTCCAAGTCATGAAACCCAAAGACCTACATCCAAGATTGATCTATTTAGTGAAGCTTTCATTTAGAATGGAAGGGCAGATAAAGTGCTTCTCAGATAAGATCAAATTCAAGGAGTTCATCATCACCAAGCCCTTAGTATATGAAATGTTCAAGGGACTTACCTAAGAAAAAGAAGATAAAAAAGATGAACAGTGAAAAGACAGCAAACTCACAGTTATTAACAACCACACCTAAAACAAAAGCAAACTAAGAGGACAGCTAGATCAGGAGTGAACCATAGAAATGAAGATCACATGGAGGGTTAGCAACAGGGAAGTGGGAGAAGGAGAAGGGGGGAGAAGGTGCAGAAAATAAGTAGCATAGATGGTAGGTAGAAAATAGATAGGGGGAGGGCAAGAATAGTATGGGAAATATAGAATCTAAAGAACTTGAGACGCGTGGTCATAAACTAATGGGGGAGAATGGTGGGGGAGGGGGGTGTGTAGGGTGGAGGGGAATGAAGGGGGGAAGAGAACAACTGTAATGGCATAATAAAATATATTTAAAAATTTAAAAAAGAGATATGCAAAAAAAAAACCCACTAACATTACCTAAGAAAGTACTGTTCAGTATGCTTGACCTGTATTAATCTATTTATTGACTCCTAACCCAATGAGGTGCTCATAAGTATCTTCACCACCATCCACTTTTTTAAACAGATGAGAAAACTGAGGTACAATTTCTTACCAAAATTATACAATTAGAAGTCACAGAGCCTGGGACCTAGGCAGTCTGGTTTCAAGCCTTCATTTTTAACCTCTAAGTTATATTGCTTCTCAAGGATGACAAGGGTACAACACAAATAATTCAACATAACTAAAGCATATGATACAATGTTGGGAAGTCAAGAAAGATAAAGGTTAAAAAGAAAGGCAAGTGCCAGATCAAAAGGCTTTAGAGTAAGAAATTTTGTCTTGTAAGCCATTTGTTGGATTTTACACCAAGAAACCCCTTAAGAATCTTGACCTCACCTGAAAAAAAAGTACATAAACAAAAATTTAACAGTTTATGTGGTTTAGAGCCCTTACTGACCCATGGAACCTTGGATGAGAAACACTGTTATAGGGCTATGAAACGTCATTAACAAGGTATAGAGGGAAAGGTACAAGGACAGGGAGAAAGAGATCAGAACTGCACTTCTGAAATATCACTTTAGCTAGAGTATATAAGACAGATTAAAGGAAAACCACTACCTAAAGTCCCATTGCAATAAACAGTTCAGGTGAGAGATGATGAGGGCTTAAGCTAAGACAGTGACAACAGAGATAGAAAAGAAGAGCACAAATGAGGGATACTACTATTAGAAATCAAGACTAAAAAAAACATCAGCAAACTGAAAAGGGAACCACTGTATGGGAAAATATATTTGCCAACGATACCTTGGACAAAGATCTGAGCTCCAAAATATATAAAGAACTCACATGACTGCATTCCAAGAAGACAAACAACCCAATTAAAACATGAGCAAAGGCCCCTGGCTTACATGGCTCAGTCAATTGAGTGCCAGACTGCAAACCAAAGGGTTACCAGTTCAATTCCCAGTCAGGGTTCATGCCTAGGTTGTGGGCCAAGTCCTCAGTGGGGGGTGCACGAGAGACAACCACACATTAATATTTCTCTCCATCTCCTTCTCCCCCTTCCCTTCTCACTAAAAATTAAATACATACATACATACATACATAAGTATTTTTTTAAAGGGGGCAAAGGACCTGAACAGACACTTCTCCAAGGAGCATATTCAGAGGGCCCAAAGTCATTAAAGGATGCTCAGCATCACTAGCCATCAGACAGATGCAAATTAAAACCACAATGAGATACCACTTCACACCAGTCAGAATGGCCATCATAAATAAATCAACAAACAACAAGTGCTGACAAGGTTGTAGAGACAAGGGAACCCTAGCACACTATTGGTAGGATGCAGACTGGTGCAGCCACTGTAGAAAACAGAACAGAATTTCCTCAGAAAACTAAAAATGGAACTGCCTTTGGATCCGGGACTATGCCCTAAGAATCTTGAAACACCAATTCAAAAGAACCTTTGCACTCCAATGTTCATAGCAGCACAACTTACTATACCCAAGGGCTGGAAGCAACTCGAGTGGCTATCAGTAAATGAATGGATCAAAATGGGATACTACACTGCAGGAAGAAAGAAGGAACTGCTACCTTCTTTCTTCCTGGAACTGGAAAGCATGAATGCTAACTGAAATAAGCCAGGCAGTCAAAGACAAATACCATATGATCTCACCTGTAAGTGGAACCTAATCAACAAAACAAATAAGCAAACAAAATATAACCAGAGACACTGAAATAAAGAACAAACCAACAGTGACTAGGGGGGAAGGGGATTAAGGGGGAAAATAGGGGAAGGGTCATCAAGGAACATGTATAAAGGACCCATGGACAAAGCCAATGTGAGGTAGCATTGAGTGTGGGAGGTGGGGGTGGGAGGAGTAGTGGAGGGTGGTGGGGGAAACTGGGGGCAACTGTAGCTGAACAACAATAAAAATAGATAAAAATTTAAAAAATAAAAAAGAAATCAATAGTATCTATGACCAACTAGATCTAAGGAGTAAGAAGGAAGAAGGCACATCTCCTAAGAAGAAAACTTGGTTATTTCACACTCAGTGATTGCACAAATCATAAGTATTAGGAACTTTGCTAAGAGCTGGAGATACAATGTTCAACAAGACAAATACCATCCCTGCCCCTAAAAATAATCTATTGAATTATTAACAAATTGTTGAGTTATTTCAATAAAGAAGTACAATAATAAAAACAGATGAAGGAACCAAAAGGAATTTTTAAAAATTGTCATCCAATGACATTAAGTAAAATGAGAACATGAAAGCATTCTGCAGAATAGACAATCAGAAAAATTACTAAAGACAGGAAAGTTTTAACTGAGAAGTACGTAAAAAGCCTAAGTATGAGTGATTACATTACCAAAAATTAGCAACATGTGACGTGAATTGCTACCAAAATAAAATCACAAGAGTCTCTGCTTAACATACTGTCTCAGGGGCCTTTCTATAATACTGCCAATATTGGTTGTTGTTTTTTTTACACAATTGTGTGTGTGTGCTTGTTATTCTAACACTTCACTATTAGAATACATGCTATAGTGGTAATACTATAAAAAAAAGGGAATTGCCCAAAAAAGAGGATAGTGGTTACTTCTGGGCATATGGAGTTCAGATGATCATGGGCTCAGCTCAAAAGGAGCCCAGGTCCTAATAAGTGTTCTATTTCTTGACCTGAGTTAGTGGATAATTAGGTATTTATCACTATTTTTAAAGCCACATATGTATTTTGACCTCTCTTCTATATGAAATACATTTCATAAAATGTCTAATATACAGAAATCTAAGACATTAAGACATAAATTAAGCTAAAATCTAGTTTTAAAAAAAAAATGAGACTAACCTAGAACTAAGAATTTAACAGTACCAGGTGTCTTTTAAATGACATCTTATTATCAGAGTAAAAATCTCAAATAACTCTATTTCTTAGGTAGTAAAAAGATTTCAGTTTATAAATACATTACTAAAAGGGATTTTTTCTAGTTTTTAAATAATCTCACTTGCAAAAGAAAACAGCCAATTCTCAAGTCTATTTTTTATTCAAAAAAGTATAGATTTCCCTAAAATGATTTTATTTTAAAGATTTTATTTATTTTGAGAGAGGAAGGGAGGGAGAAAGGGAGAGAAACGCTGATGTGCAACAAAGTTCATCTATCAGTTGCTTCTTGCGCAGCCCCAACTGGGGACCTGGCTCACAACCCAGGCATGTGCCCTGACTGGGAATTAAAATGGCGACCTTTTGGTTCACAGGCTGGCACTCAATCTGCTGAGCCACACCAGCCAGTGTTCCTAAAATGATTTTTAAATAACATAAGCTTAAAGATAATCTCCCACATGTAATCTTACAGGTGTCAAACTTCTGAATACACAAATGATATAGTTCTCATGTTACTTTAAAAACATATACACATAAAACATACCTTATCATATAATTCCCCAAACAATTTCCATTTTAACTATAAAAATTCTCTTTTTAAGAATAAATATTGCTTACCTGCTCCCTACTGAATCTTGAGAGATCTGAAAGTTTGGAATGATAGCAGAAACACCATATTCATCTTGATACTTCTTACAAGACTTGTAATGATGTCTCATGCGATAGAATTTAATCTGTAAATTATTGATTAAAATGTAACATGGCTTTTTTCAAAAAAATTTTATTTATATAGCTACAGGTATAAAAAAGGCACAGAGAAAACACTGGATGGTGCTGTTTTAAATCAGAATTTTAGGCACAGAAAGATCTATCCACACCTTCTGAGGTGAGGTGCTGAAAAGGTCAGCCCCCCAGTAGCCAGAAACACACACAGTAAATAAAGAAGGCACTGAACAGTCCAATTGCTGACAGTGACAACAGTACCAGGTGTTAGGCCAATGCAGTCAGACCAGACCTTTATTCAGCAACCTCAGTATTTGAATTCCGGCTAAGAAAGAATTCAGAGTCAAGACTCAAACTATAGAAGGAAGTTTATTTAGAAAGTCACAGAGGTAGAATAAGTGAACTGTAGAAGAAATGGACTTAGGGAACACGTTACAAAGGCAAAAGAGGGCTCTTGGAGCTTAGGAGAATGAGGCAAGGAAAATGTGGCTAAGAGGAACATGGTTGGGGGAAAGGAGCAGGTGTGCGCCCTACAGACAGCCACTGTAATGTGGCTTTTATTTTTATATAAAATTCACAAGATTTGACATACTGTCAAAAGGGGGAGAAAAGATAAAAATTGATAGCTGAATATTCCACTGAAACAAGAGATTTTTTTAAATAAGTGATTTAATTCTTAATATGTTTCTGTCCATTAGATGAACTGACAATGGAGAAGAGTCCATCTGCCTGTAAACTCACTGCAAAAAAAATTAACAAATAATTTTACACTTGAAACAATACTAATAATATACAAAAAATGAAAGTACTATAAAGATGCCTCATGGTATTGGGTATTTCTTTATTCTTTCACTAGTGCAACTTGGCAGAATTAGAAAGCACTTTAAAAAACTACATTCCTTGGTTAACACTTGGAACATTTTTCAGTTTCTCACTGACTAGAGCCCAAAATCTCTCAAGTGTAGTTTCTAGCTTCACTTGTCAGTTAAGACCTCCCTCAAAGAGATGGAAACACAGATCTGACTTGTGTGAATGCATGAAATAGCAACTGGGTTTACTCACTGACTGTATTAGCTTTTTGAAAAAGTAGCTGCAATAAATCCACAAACACATGGATATACTCAAGGCCTAACCACACTTCACCATTGCACTCCTTCTCCAAATGAGAGTACAATAAAATCCAGATTGGAGAATTAATGCCAGTTACTTGTCAATAGCTAATTTTCCCACTTGCTCCTTAAAATTTAAGCAAAGTCTTCTGCTGATATTTTGTAATTTCTTAGATGAAACACATAAATAAACAAGTGGGCAGCTAACAATTCCTTGACAACAAAAATCCATTTGGTTATTTCTACACGCAGAATTGCAATGATGATACTATCATCAGAAAAACTATTTAATGGTTGAATTTGTATCAGAGTGGGGTTTAAATGAGTAGAATACTAGTTTGCTCATTTTCATTTAGTTCAAATCATCTATGTTTAGTAGATAATAAATGAGTAATTACTTTGAGAATAAAAAGAATATGGTAACAATTATGGTAAATTCAGAGATTGTGCCTTTCAGTTTCTGTTTTCAGTAAAATTTATAATCTATACCCATAGCTTTTTTTTTCTTTTGGCATTTTCAGCCCAACTATTAATCTAAGTAACTTCTTTCTCTTCAAAAGGGCACCCACGAAGAATATTCAGACAGGAATTTCAGAGTAAAACTTGACTTTCAAGAGCTATGTCACATTTACTGTACCTGTTTTGCACAGCATCTGCAGCTACCAGACAACTTCCTCATGACATTTTCAAGGTCTAAAGCTCGTTCAGGACATGCTCTTTCTCTTCTAGTCACAGTTCCACGACAGAGGGGACAATGTATTCCACTTTCTCTCATCGCAGTCAGGAAACATTTTCTACAGAAACTAAACCAAACATGTATGACATGTTAACTACAGAAAAAAGTAGTCATTTAATTGCTATCATTAAAAACAAATAAGCACTTATGAATATATACTCATGCTAAAAATAAGTTAGGCTATTCACATGTACATAAAGCCTGAAAGAGGCGGGATACACTTCTTGGAGAAGGGAATGACAGGAGTTTCTGGAGTGTTGAATAGACAGGTATGCTTGGTTTGGGAAAAACTCACTAAGCTGGACATGTATGATGGGGCACTTTTCTATTATGTATATTATACATAAATGAAAAAAAAGGAGTAAAAAAGAAGGGTAATTATGTTAAAATTGTTATAAATAATAGTTACACTAAGATTATCCTATAACTAATGTAAGATAATATTGAATATAAACTGTAATTGAAAATAAAATTTTTAAAAGATTATCATCTAATCAGGCTTAAAATAAAATTAAAAAATTTCTAGAATCAATCCTGCGCTCAATCCACTGAGCTACACCAGCCAGGGAAAAATACAATTTTATAGTACTAGTGGTATTTTGGAGGTTAGCCCAATTTTGTGGAAAGCAACATGACATTTATAAAAAAGAGCAGTCAACCATTTACTGAGTACTTAATATGTGCTAGACAATGTTTCAGAAAACTTATATTCATTCATTACCTTGAGTTCTTAAAAATAAGTATTTTAAAAGACACTGAGTTTCCTCATCTGTAGAAAACTAAGGCTTTCAAAATAGCTTTTTTAAAATTAAAAGGCTATGAGCACGGACCTGTGAACCAAACAACTGTGGTTCGATCCTCAGTCAGGGCACATGCCTGGGTTGCAGGCCAGTTCCCAGCGGGGGATGCACGAGAGACAACCATACACTGTTATTTCTCTCCCTCTCTCCTTCCTTTCCCCTCTAAAGATATATAAATAAAATCTTTAAAAAAAAAAAAAGAATGCGCTCTCCTGACATAAAATAAAATAAAAGAGGCTAAAAGCTAAAAGATGTTCCTTCACTAAAATACAAGGCCCTGAATGTTCCCTCTACCTTGGAGTCTTTGCCCAGAATGTTCCCTCTACCCCAGAATGTTCTGTACACAAACACAGCCCTCTAAGCCCTAGCCAGGTATCTCAGTTGGTTAGACCATCATCCCAATACGCCAAGGTTGCAGGTTCAATCATCCACTAGGGTACATACAAGAATCAATCAATGAAGGCATAAATGGGTAGAGCAAAATTATCGATGTTTCTCTCTCCCCCCATTTCCTTTCTATAAAAAATTGATAAAGTAAATTCTTTAAAAAAATCAACCACAGCCTATTATAAATGAATACATATATACCACTTAAATCTCAGCAACAGTATCTCCTCCTCAAGAAACAGTCTTTGACTACCTACCCATCCACCCCCAACCCATCCGAGATCTGATCCCCTTCTTATACGTTCTCAGAACCTAAGTTTGCAACTACACATTTATCTGAGTATTTATGTGAATGAAAATACGTCTCAGCCTTGGCTGGTATGGCTCAGTGGATTAAGTGCCAGCCTGCAAAACCAAAGGTCATTGGTTTGATTCCCATCAGGACACATGCCTGGGTTGCAGGCCAGATCTCTAACAAGGGGCTCATGAAAGGTAACCACACATTAATGTTTCTCTCCCTCTCTCTCTCCCTTCCCCTCTCTAAAATAAATAAACAAAATCTTTAAAAATAAAAAAATTAAAAAGAAAATACATCTCAATAACACAAGCTCTGAGAGAGAAGGGATCATCGTATCTAACTCTTTAACACTGTATGCCCAGCACAGAGCTAGGCAACTAATAGGCATTCATTAAATCTGTCAAAACAATGAATGCTAAATTAATTTAATCCAATCCAAAAACTATTAAATCTCTTAATCCAAGATATAATCCATAGTCCTCAAATCAAAACCACGAGCCTTTCCCACATACAAAACACTTTGCTAAAGCTGTAATCATCCCTGTATGTATGATATAGTTGACAAATCCCCCTGTATTTTACCCATTCACCCAGCATTTCAACTTGTGAAAATTTATCTTACAGGGAAAACTCTTACATGTGAAACAGTATTTATATAAGTTTAATCATTGAGGTATATTCATAACAAATAATTAGGAGCAACCTAAATGCTCATCACTACTGGGAATGGATAAATAATAATTTATCCCATTGTGGATATATATGGAATAATAATTCCATCAAACAATGGAATACTAGTAGAATACTAAATTATATTCTATGAGGTCAGGGATTTTTATCTACATTAGTATTAGTATATAATGATTAGTGGATATTTGGTCCTAAAACATCCACTGAGACATTTAGTTCACACCAAAAGATCCTTGAAATATAGTACTGTCAAAAATGTCCATGAGCCCTGGCTGGTGTAGCTCAGTGGATTGAGTGTAGGCCTGCAAACCAAAGGATCGTGGCTCGATTCCCAGTCAGGGCTCATGCCAGGGTTACAGGCCAATTCCCAGCAAGGGATGCACAAGAGGCAACCATACATTAATATTTCTCTCCCTCTCTCCTTCTGTTCCCCTCTAAAGATAAATACATAAAATCTTAAAAAAAAAAAAAAAAAAGTCCATGAGCACATTAGGCCCATGCCAAATGGTCCTTGGTATTTGGTGCTGCCAAAAAAGTCCATGGGTTCAAACAGCCCATGTTTACTTTTACTTCTGATGTACAAGACTAATATATTAAAATACTATCATGCTTTCTTGGTCAAATAATTGTGTTGTGTCTGTATTGCCAACAATAACCCTGCATACATCTACAGCCTAGTAGGTAGTGGCACATGGGGTTAGGTAGATGGGCTGGCATGGACATCTCCATGGATGCTTTGGACAGGACCAAATGTCCTACAAGGTACATAATGCATAGGCAATGTTGGTTGAATGAATGAAAAGTTAACAACCAAAAAAGAAAGGTCCTCTATGTGCTAACACAGAATGATCACTGAGATAGTTACATGAAAATAACAAGGTACAAAGGAATGTATACTGTATACCGTTCTTTATGTGAAAAACAAGAAAATAATATTTGTAACCTTGTTTATAAACATATCACTGGAAAAATATATAACAGTGATTGTAGGATACAGTCATATTATTCCCTTTATGTCTTTAATTATGAATTACAATATTCTCCATTCACCACATATCCTTTGGTATTAACTACCTGAACCAAAAGAACTTGAGGTAGATGCCTTTCTATTTACAGTAATAATCCAGCCTTTTGTGTATATGCTCCTTACCTATTAATCACTTAGTAACCATCTTAGTAACATCTTAGTCAGCTGTACCAGTATAGCAGTGGTTGTGTTCAAGTGGCCCCTATTTTACGTACTAATGGCCCCAAAGTCGTTCCCATACTTTTATTACAGTATATTAATTATTGTTGTTAATCTCTTACAGTGCCTAATTTAGAAATTAAACTTTATCAAAGATATGTATGAGAAAAAACACTGTATGTATAGGGTTCCGATATTAACTACAATCATAAGAACCCACTGGGAGTCTTGGAATTTATCCCCCACTGATAAAGGGAGACAACTATACTGAAACTGCCAGACACCACAGAACATTTACGGAGGTATAAACTAGGAAAAGGTTGTGTGAAGTCACTTTGTGTGCTAATTTGAATTTTGTTCAGCAAGGACACACTCCCCACCCCTCCCATCATAAGAGCAACTAACATACTTCCCCTTACCATTGCTGTTGGGCATGGACACATGACTTGTCTCAATCAATGAATATGAGCAGAGGCTAGAAATAAGCCTGCCCACCTAGTCTTGCTTCTTGCACTTCTGACTCCAAAAGAATTACAGACATGTGGAACAGGCCTGAAAGCCAGTAGCCTGGGACCAAGCCCCGATGAGCCAGCCTACATCAGTCAAATCACAGCTGATCTGTAGACTTATGAGCAATAAACAAATGTCGATGTTGTATGTCAATTTTTTTTAATTTACCTTTTTGTGTTAAGTGCTGTAGTTATTAAACTAATGACATAATTTTATATTATGTATTTTGAAAACTTTTAGACATATATATATTATGCACAAACATTACCTAACTTATTCCTTGCAACAACCCTGTGAAATAGGTAACACATTTTTATCCATTTTATGGACAAAACAGGGTAAAAGGAATTGAATGACTTAATAAAGTGATACAGCTATAACGTGTGCTCTCCCAACACAAACCCACTCATTCCTTCATTCAATATTGAATGCATACCCATTCAGATAAGTGAAAGTAGACGTGGGATACTGCCTTTATAGAGGTTATAGTCTCACGGGTAAGAATGACAGTAGTCAAATCATGATTCCAAAAATGTTGATTATAAGCTGTGACAAGAGGTACAAAGGAAAGTTATTCAGGTCTTCTATCTCCAACTGGACTTGTTCCTTCTTCTATATAACCAAACATGAGTTTATAAAATGGCTTATTCTTCATCTCCCTTTGGCTGCTGCTAAACAGAGCTTATTTGAAAACAAAGTATAGAATGAGGAGAAAAAAGGCACAAATCAAGATTACTAAAACACTTTTTTCACATATCAAAAGATCCTGTGTCTTTAGCATAGTACATTACTCTGAAACAACTTAAAAATGTTATCTTTTAGTTTCTTTCAACTTTAAACTAGGAGATGCTACATGAATTTGTCCTTATACATCCTCCTCTCCTAATAAAAGGCTGATCAACAGACAATGAAAGAGTAAAACAACTTTCCCAACCATCATGCTCCTGATTTTAGTAAAATCTGTCACCTTTTATCCTCCTAGTCTCTTTTTTAAAAAGATTTTATTTATTTATTTTTAGAGAGAGGGGAAGGGAGGGAAAATGAGAGGGAGAGAAACATCAATGTGTGGTTGTCTCTCGTGCATCTACTACTGGGGCCCGGGCCCACAACCCAAGCATGTGCCCTAGACTGGGAATTGAACCAGCACTCAATCCACTGAGTCACACCAGCAAGAGTTATCCTCCTAGTCTTATAATCAAAATCATTTCCCAAAATAACTTAAAAAAAAAAGTTAGACTTTTTAAGTTGGTCTTTAAGACTGAGAAGTCAATTTTCTGCTACATAATTAAATAGCATAGCTTTTAAAAATTATGTCATAGTCTTAAAAACCTTAAGGAAAAAGATGGTCTAGAGCAGCCATTTATTAAACTGGCAGGAACATATATAATAAGCCTGGCTTTCAGAATTATAACAAATCTGTAGAAAGAAGAATTTTTTAAATTATATATGCTCAAATAACAAGATACCAATAAAGTTATCAAAACTACAAGAACTATAAACTGAAAATTCAGGGACTAGATAATCCAAGGCAAGTTATTAGAGAATCATATAAATCTGTGTTTAATGGGAAGTGGAAGCTGATTTACATTAGCTTACTTTAAGATTTTACATATTTATTTTTAGAGAAGGGAAGGGAGAGAGAAAGGGAGGGGGAGAAACATCAATGTGTGGTTTCCTCTTGCACGCCCCCAACTGGGGATCTGGCCTGAAACCCAGGCATGTGCCCTGACTGGGAATCAAACCAGCAATCCCTTGGTTCACAAGCCAGCACTCAATCCACTGAGCCACACCAGAGAGGGTTACATTAGCTTATTTTGAAAGGTGCTTCCTTACAAAGATGCCTAAAAGAAAACAGATTAGATTTCCATATTTAAGAATCTGGCAAGGCATCACTTTGTTATTTGTGATTTTCATTGTAATGGAACTTACTTCTAACAATGCACAAGAGTTATTTATTTCCTTGACCATTCACAAAAGGAAAGTAAGATTACAAAGGACAACACTGAAGGAGATAAGGAGATAAATACATTACTACTATGCCAGTCTATACCTTCTTCTGATCAACTTTAATATTCTTAATTCGACTTTACATGCTTTTTCAAAATAGTACATCTGATATTGCTGATGATTGGTTTCCTTACAATTTTTCTGTTTCCACTGTCACATTCCACCCTGGGTTTCCTTCCTATCCTGCCCATTCCTTCTCAGGCTGCACTTTTCTTCACTCCAATTTAAAAAGTATTCACCAGCACTTTGTTCTGTCTAGGCTCTCTGCTACCTTTCAATCTATACACCTCTTTATATGTCTATGTTCATACTCAGTTTTAAATCCATGTATTCCAGACTTACATACACAAATCTAACCAATGAGCATATCAAACCTCACACGATATCCTTAAAATGTCAAAAATCTCTTCTCTCCAGTTCCAGTATTATTTCCTTGCTTCAGGTTCTAATCATTTCTCTCTCTGACACAGAAATGGATGACCTCTTCACTAGCCTTACCACTAACAAGCTGGACCCTACTACTAAAGTGAAGTTTCTAAAACTGAAGTGTGACCACACTACTCCTCTGCCAAAAACTGAATTAGTATCTATGGCTTTCGGGAAAAAGTTTTGGTTTACACAGTAAATTCCTGCCAGTATCTCTAAGCTCTATCTCCGCTACACTCATCCTTTGGTTTCAGCCAAACCTCGTAGACCAGATAGGATACAGTCATTCACTGTAATCCCTGCTTGCCTCTGCATATGCTATGAACCTAATCCAACAAACTCTGAATTCCAATCCTGACCTAAACTATTACTTCATCAAGGAAATCTCACCTATAGTCAAAGGCTGATTTAGATACCTACTCTCAATGCTCACATAAAATTTTATATCTAAATCTCTTTCATATTAACCACATTCATATATAGGTCTTCTCCATTAGACTATTAACAGTCTCTAGTGATAAAGCACTTTGTTATTCCATGTAGCTGACATACAGAAAATATTCAACAATTGCAGTTTGAAGGAATGAATGGGGATTAAATGAGAATTTATATGTTGGTGGAGTTATTCTAACAAAAATGAACTTGGCTCCTTTGACTACAATAGTAGTGGGCAAATGCTTTGCTGTCATTAAAATGGTAATGAAAACTTTATTTTTCTGCTGATTGGTGTGGTTCAGTGGTTTGGGAGTCTGCCTACAAACCAAAGGGTTGTCAGTCTGATTGCGGGTCAGGGTATGTGAGGCAACCAATCGATATTTCTCTCACACATGGATATTTCTCTCGCTCTTTCTTTCTCCTTTACCTCAGTCTAAAAATAAATAAAATCTTTTTTTAAAAAAGCAACTTTATTTTCTAACAGACCCATTGTGCCAGTGACCCAAAGCATTATCACCTCATCTCTCACTACCCATCAATCAAAAACTGACTTTGTAGCCAAATATAAATTTGTTCAAAGGCACAGGTTTGTCCTTTGTGACAAGAGCAAATGACATTGTAAACTTAGATTACTTAAAACAGAATTCTATTCCCCCCCCACACACTCTTCCAGTCAATGAGGCCCTGTTCCACTATTTCTATCCCTTCCAAATAAAACTTCATCCTCCCCCTGCTTTCTTTAATTCCTGGTTCAGCCAGAACCCACAGCAACTGTGTGTGTTGGAGGTTTGAGGGAGGGGGCAAAAGACAGGAGATGGAGGAGGGTGTTAGAGAAGTGTTCGTTCCTCTTAACAAAATCTGCTTTGTATTTCATTTCATTTCATTATCTAGTCTTATCAAACCAAGCCCAATGAGTTGATCTGAGAAAGGGCCTCAAAAATCATCTCCACTCTCTTTTCCATAATCTTAAAGTCAAGACAAATTAATCTGATTTTAAATGATCCATGAGGGAAACAGACTTGAGCAAAATGCTTGGAATTTTGAGGGGAACTAGAGATTACAATGAGTTCTATAGGGTCAATGACCCAGAGGGTAACTGCAATGATTCTGTCCAGAAAAATTTACTTCCCCTCACTTGGCCCTTCATTCATTCCTTCCTTCCACCCACTACTAGCACAAGCACAGGAGAGGCATCAATTTATGACCATGAATACTGACAGATTAAATGCTAAAAAACACACATTGTACCCTAGACATTTCAAAATATTTTTCTAACAATCAGCATTTGTTGCTCCAAATAATAAAGTAATTTCACACTGTCACTTATCTCCCTTAAGCAACAAAAACAAAGGCATAACTTCTATCATGAAACGCCACATACTCTTGGCTCACATCACCACAGAATAGAAGTAAGGTAGGCAGTAGAGTTAAGATTGAAGATCACAGTGAGAACAGTGGGTATCAAGAAACAATAGAAATAAAATTTCTGATTAACCCAAAATTCAACCCATTCTTTACAAAACTACAGAACCCCTGCTTCAAAAAAATAAGGGAGGGAAAAAAATAAGGGGGGGATGTATTTAAAAACTTGTTTGATTCTTCTTAGCTACTTTCAAGCACACAGAACTTTTAAGCTTGAGTGTATTCTTCTAAAATAAAGATTTCCAGACCTAACCTGCCAGAAATTATTTTGTAAGTATGGAATGAAGCCTGGGAACTGATATGTTTACTTAAAAAGTTGCCCAGAGGCTCTGATCAGCAGCCAGGGTTGTCAGAAGTGCCTTTTCAAGAAGGGCTCCTTCCAACCCTTACTGACATTCCAGCAGTCTATGAAATTATCGAAGCTCTCCCTATAAAAAATATGCCAAATCAAACACCATGACGCCTCACCTAATTAACCCCTGTGTTCTCCCTCACCCGCGGGGTTACTGCCTTATTTTCAGTTCATTCCCTCTAACAGCAGTCTTCCTTTCTTATCTCCACCCTTGTAATAACCAAGAAATAAGCAAAAGGGTAAAACAAAGGGAAACTATCACGTCAATACCCGGAAATCCCGTCACTTCCAACATATGAGAGAAAACCCCCTCTAGATCAATCTAACATGTACTAAATTTAAACGAAACAAAACACTTTCAAAGGAGGTCTGGGGAGCAGGGTTGGAAGGCAAGTAAGCGCTCTTAGATTTGGAAAGGATGGACGAAGACACTAAGGGAGGAGAAGGTACAACTTTAACGCCGGGCAGCTCGGAGCAGGGCGAGCGGCCCGCGCCGGCACCTCCCCGAAGGGCTTTGACACTCGACACCCAGCCTTCACTCGGGTTGCTAGGAAACAAAAAGGCTCCACGTTCCCTGCCATTCCTCCCCGCCCGGGAGGAGAGGCGACGGGCCTCGGGGCCTGAAGGCGCCACGGAGAAGGGGCTGGGCAATGCCCGGGGGGCGCAAAAACCAGGTAGAGCCGGATACCTGGAGCTCGGGCTGGGGGGCCGGGCGCCTGGAGAGGGCCCGGAGCTCCGAGGGAGGGCGAACCGGCCTCTCACGTTTCGGAATTGGGCCCTCCGCGCGGAGCGGCGCTCGGGTAGGCCACGGCGAGCTCCGCTGCTGTCAGGACGCCGCCGAGGGGCAGGGGCCGGGGCCGGGGCCGGATGCTGGGCCTAAAAGACTACCGGGCACCGCACAGAAGAGGGGGCGTCTACTCACACGTGCTGACAGGCAGCGGTCCGCACCGGCGTTTTGAGCACCTCCTGACAAACGGGGCAGTAGAAATCATCTTCGGTGTAGGAAGTGGCCGCGGAGAGGTCCTCGGCCATGGCGAGGGTGGTGAATCAAGGCGTCAGTAGCGGCCGAGGTGACAGAGGCGGCCCGGCCCGACTCCTTGCGTGAACCCTGAGGAGGGGACGTGTGAAGAGGTGGCTCGCGCCAGGAAGGGGGCGGGGAGGGGCGGGGCGAGGGCGGGGCGGGGCCTGCCGCTGAGATACTACTGCCGCGAGCGAGCTCCAGGCCTCTGCTCCCGCCCCGGCGGGACCCGGAAGCGGTGCCTGGCGGGAGGCTGTGATGGAAAAACAGCCATTGGTTTCTCTTTCACTTCTACCCTGAGCTGAAGGAACAAGAAGCCGCACCCCTCTTTTGGGAGGGGCGTCCGCGGCCAGTCCGGTACTGGTACTCTGGCACTCGGCCTCGGCTCCACCCCTAGCCTCTACTTCGCTGCCGGCCTCCTTTCCCCGCGCTTTGAGGCTCCTTTTCCTCGCCCCCAGTCTCTATCCCGCAGGGCGGGTCTCCCCGCTGTAACCCACCTTTTCCCCGCTGCTCCGCGCCCCGCCCCTCCTCTCTCGTAGACACTCACCTGGAAGCTCCGCAGTGGCGTGGCTGCTGGAGTTCTCTCCCCACACGTGTGAAAGATGTGGCCCTGCGCCGGCCCTGCGCCGGCTTCCTTGCCGAGGCCGGGAGGGGAGTGGCGGGCAATACGCGCCGTGCTCATCGACCCCAAACGGGGCCGGGCCCGATGTTCAGGGTGCACCGGAATCCCACCGCCCCCTCCAGCAGCTCTCCGATGGCATCGCGCTGCCCGTAGACTGCCGGGCAGGTCACCGAACCCGAGGGGACGATGAGTGCTGGAGGAGGAATGGGAAGAGGGCAAGCTCCATAGCAACAGCGCGCGGCGCCTTCAGCAGGTTGTGACGTAAACAGCTGGGTGCCCACCTGTATCGCCCCCACCCCACCTCCATACAGCAGGAACCTCATTTCTCTCACAACTATCGATTATATTGGGTTTCTCAGGAATTTTTAATCAGAAAATGCCACCCCTAATGTTAAAGATTTGAGAGATTTGGCCCTTACTACTTGTCTTTGTCATAATGTTCTGATGCAATGTTGATATTATGAAGCAATAATATCAACTGGGGGGTCTTAATCCCGGGCAGGGGTGGAGGGGCGGCGGGCGGAAATCTCCCTTGAGGTTTCCTTTTTGCTTTTAATGTGACTGATCACAGTTGCAGATGCAGTTTTACACCCATACCTTTGTTTTGTTTCGGATTTTGAATGCTTTGAAGAAAAAAGTAGAAGCATGGATCAAGACATTTCACCAACGTTATTCACTGAATATTATTTTTCATTTTTGATTTTAGAAAGAGTAAAGGAGGAAGGAAGAGAGAGAGAAATGTAGATGTGAGAGAGAATGATTGGTTGCCTTCCCCCACCGTGAATCGGACCTGTGCCCTGTACCAGAATCAAATTGGCCGAGAGGACGCACAACCGAGCCACAGCAGCCAAGGCTGTTTTTATTTTTTAATGAGACCTTAATTTGTTCATATATCCCCATAATTGATAAATCTCTAAAATGGAATCACAATCACAACCATGAAAAGAGTAAGGAGAATCTGGAACATCATAAAGCATCTTCAGTTAACTTTGAGAGGTGGGGTAAAGAGAGATTTCATTAACATGCTGTGTTAACACTCTCCACCATGGTCTAATTAAATCATGAATAGAAGCCATTGAAGGGAGCAGTTAATTCAATTCTGTTATTTATTGTCTAACATTGTCCTTGACACTATGGTAGATGCTTTGCAGATCTTAGGAACTTTGCTCCAAGCTAGTTTACACTCTTGAATGTCTATGAAAATAAAAGGTCAAAAATATAGTATTTGCAAAAGCATTAAATTTTTCATTAACAGTTCTGTACTGAGGGTAGGAAGCACAATGATTGGATTTGTGTGGCTTAGAGAAAACTTAGTGGAGATGGGTCTTAATATGCATCTTAAAATTCCTGTAATAATACTGAATTCCCTCTAACAAACTACATATTGTATTTTTGTTCTTCCTCCTCCCTAACAAAAAGAGTGGAATTGAAGAAGGATAGTTAATTTTAGCTTCAGATTTCCTGGGAGGAGGAAAATAACCAGATAGGAGGGACAGCTAATAGCAGTAGTCCAGGTGCTTCTCAAATTCACGTATAGAATGATTCTTGGAGTTCCAATTTCACTGTATTGATAATATACTTCCAATCATTTCACTCATTTAGGAAGTACAGTTTCTACCTGATAAGAGTGTTTCCCTTTACTCCTGGGGAATCCTTAGCCAGAATATTCCTTTTGTAGCTTTATTTGCTTTATTCCTTTAGTGTAATGGCAACCTTACTAATGCCCTAATTGAAACATGTTTGTGTTGCTTTCTCATATATTCTAAGAAGTCATTTGGCATACATGTAAGCATAACCATCAAAAATGTGGATATCAGGAAAATTTGGTTACCTTCTAAGAATTAAGCTTAGAAAAATAAACTGTAATTGCCAGACAACACAATCTTCTGTCTTGGCAGCAATTCATATGAAAAACTACTTGACATTTTTATGGCAGTATGACAGAAGTACTCAAAATACATTCGGCCATGTAAGTAAAATGTCCTCAGCCTCTGGATAGCAGGAGAAAACCCCTAAGGTTAGACCAATATGATCAACTTAGTTGCAACAATTTACATAGTTCCTTTAAGTTTAGGTTAAACACTGAATCACTTAATAATCCATCTCTCTCAGTCTGCTTCCATCCAAATGACATTCTGGGGGATAGGAGGGAAGACTAGAAGTAGCTAACATAAACTTGAGACACTACTGGAGAATCTGGGTCCTGAGACCTCCAGGGTCTCCTTTGAATTCTTGATAGACTTTTCTGTAGTGGGGCTAATTTTGGTTGTGACCTGAGGTACAATGAAACTTGGCTATCCTACAGGTATCTACTAATGAAGATGGCTCTGGTCCATCTCAGCTGACAAGGCTTTATGGTGTCCCTGGTTGATTTAGCCTCACCAACACTAGAACCCTCTGAATGTTGATGGCAATCCTCTAGCTCCTTGACCCTTAACATGGCAAGTGCCTTAGTAGGGCCTTATACTCTCAACACAGCACTGTCCATGGCATCCTTTCCAGTCCTTCTGCCACTCTGGGAGAGAAATTTATTCTCCCAAACATCCTATGTCCCTAGATTTCCTTGAATTATTGACCCTTATGTTGGTTCTGAACAGCCTGTAAGGCCACATGCTTCCAGCTCCCTATCCCTCAGTACTGCCCTCAACCTAACTAACAGAATTTCCTGCCACTCTGTCTCTTTTTCAACCACATTCCCACATTCGTTCCAAATGGAAAGAATGGACTACTGATAGGTCCCACCTACACTATCTAATCAAATCCACTAGGCCAGGTAGTTAGCATTCTAAAGGGATAAGTGACTGAATTTAGAAAGTTAGTTTCTTCTTTGACAAAGCCTGGCTTTGTCTCACTATAGAGCATGCAAAGCCTGTTTTTCTGGTAAAAGTGGTTGCCTTGAAGAAGTGAACTGGGGAGCTGAGGAATGGAACAGGATGGAGACTCATGTTTCACTGGTTACCAGTTACCATTTGGTATCTCTTCAAACTGGTACCATGTGCAGTGTCAACATTCAGCTGGTTTGCACAAGTATGGCGCTGCTAGCCTTGTCTTTTCTGATTTGATTGGCCAGTAGTCTGTCCTGAATGGCCAGTTATTAATTTGATTCCAGTTGTTAAATATTTTAAACATTATGACCACGTACATAAACCTATGCACTGAAGGCCAGTCATTTAATTATTCAAGCATGTGTTAGAAATGTTCTTTAAAAAAAAAAAAAAGAGCAACATTCTTTTCATTTCTGTTGAATCAATCCTAATTTCTTTTCCCCCACCCAACACAAAACAGAGGGATGCCTCAGGCCAAGTAGTAAGGAAGTCAAGGGAATAAGAATGTAAAAGGGAAACTCTAACAGGTACCATGTTCCTATGAACAAGCATTCATAAACCCCTCTTCCATCCCCCACTCTAACAAATGATCATTGTTCAGGTATCTTCTCTCTTTCTCTCAGCTATGTGCCTTAGGAGGCTACATTCATTCCCAGCCCAAGGGGTGAAACCATAATTGAATTGGGCCAATCTGGATGGGCCATTTCCATTTCTTGCCAGTGATTTAGGCATGGCCATGTATTAACTCAGTTATGACTAAGGAGTTTGTGAGGGGAATTCTTCTCAGGGGCTTCAGCAAGTACTTCGCTGAAGGCCAAACCAGGCAAATAGGAATAAACAATTCCATGCTATGTCCGGATGTTTTCCTATCTGTGCTGCCTGAAACTGCAACCATCATGAAACCATGCACACAGTGTGTCAATGTACTGAAGATGGCAGAGCTGAAAGATGGAAAGAATGTCCGTTCTTGATGTAGTTGAGCCCTTCTAGTTTAAGCAATTCTCAGTTGGCTCTTCTGTCATTTGTACCTCAAAGGGTCTAAGCTGGACGGTTGCTTCTTGACTCTCAGATTCATTTCCCCAATAGTCGCCTGTTCTACTGTATTGCTGGAGCTCACCCTTACAAACTGTTTCTCATTTTTCCTTGCTAACTGACTTTTTGCTATATTCAGTGAATGGGAGGCACTGATGAGAGAGACTGGAAGGAAGAAATCAAGGTATTTCTCCCTTTGATATTGTGATTTATAATAAGAAATATATATTGAGCCTTTGTCCTCATTTCTGGCACAGAGCTCCTAAAACCTTTGGAATTTCCTAAGTGCGGAAAGTGGTAAGGGTGCCTTTTGTTATGTTAATGAGGTGAATTTTGGAAAGCCCCTAGGTGGCTGGAGGCTGCGCACTGATCACCAGAAGAAACAACCACCTGATTAAAGGGTTGGAATTTTAAGTCCCACACTCAGACCTTCAGAGAAGAGAGGAGCTGGAGATTAAGTTCAATTAAAATGACCAGTGCTGTAACCCATGATGCCTTTGTAATGAAGCCTCCACAAAAACTTAAAAGCACAGGCATCTTAGAGCTTCCAGGTTGGAGATGGAAGAGATACTAGACTAGTCAGAGCAAGGAAGCTCTGCACCCTTGTCCCCATACATTGCCCTGCTCATCTGTTTATCTTGCTATTCCTGAGTAATATCCTTTTGTAGTAAACTGGTAATCTACTGGTAATTTTCTACTGGAAACCAGTGAGTAAACTGGTTTCCTGAGTTTTTTTGTAAGCCACCCTAGCAAACAAATCAAACCTAAGGAGGGCGTAGTGGGAACTTATGATCCATAGCCAATCAGTCAGAAGCTCAGGTGACAACCTGAACTCCCAATTAGCATCTGTAGGGAGTGGGGGGCAGTTTTGCAGGGCTGTCCCCTAAATCTGTGGGATCTGACACTATCTTGGAATTGAGTTGAATTATAGGATACTTAGCTGGTATTGGAGAATTGCTTGGTATGTGGGATGCACCTCTCCACCCACACGATGGAATTGAGTGACAGAATTTTACCTTCTCTGTGCTTCTGTCAGTGGCTTCATTTCTTTCATGGTTTCAGCTTCTGGGAGTCTGCCCTTTCCTCTATGATCCCAGGTCCTCTGGGTGGTCCCTGTCTTCTCAGTTGCTTCTGTGTTTGCCCTTGGTCTTTGGTCTTTCAGCAATTGTAATTAGCTTTTTATATTAAATGTCCTCTTTTTTTTTTTAAAGGTTTTATTTATTTATCTTTAGAGGGGAAGGGAAGGAGAGAGGGAGAGAAATATCAATGTACGGTTGCCTCTCGTGCATCCCCTGCTGGGAACTGGCCTGCAGGGGACCGGCCTGCAACACAGGCATGTGCCCTGACTGGAAATCGATCCGCGATTGTCTGGTTCGCAGGCCTGTGCTCAATCCACTGAGCTACACCAGCCAGGGCTTAAATGTCCTCTTTTGAATTACCTACTGTGAGTTCTACTTTTCTGATTGGAGCCTGACCCATTTTCCTAACTGAGTCAACACGTTAGGAGAGGGGAAGGCAATGGAGAAACACTTCGAAAGTATTTCTTTTTCCAAAAGAGAAAGAACTGAGTTACTTTCCATTACAGGTTTAAATTTCCTCTTCACAACTCAGCAAATTAGCACAAATGGAAACCTAAAAGTGAAATTAAGTATAGAAAGTAAAGGAATTTATCCTTTTTTAGTGTACCTCAGTTTGGGACAGTTAAAATTCAACTTTATGAATATATATTTTATGCCATTGACATTTAATTTCATGTCAACTGTATTTTTATGTACTATTATAGAGCTGTCATTTTAAATAATATTCCTGTTAGTGACCTAGTGGCCCTGTGCAATCTAGTGTCTATGTTACAATTGATTAGAATAGAAATGTATATAGTACAAATTTATCCCAGTCACAGTCTCCCAAGAATATAGAATTCAGATCCCTACTTTCTTGTCAATCTCCATTATATGCCTCAGCTTGGAAGTTGTGTTAACACAGGCCGTGGGGCAGCTGTTTTCTCCCATGGCCAAGCAGAGACAGTCAATCAGTAGAGAGAGAATAAGCTAACCATGAAACAGACATTGTGACTGCAGCTAAAGTTGTTTCACTGAATAAGGTATGCAGCTGCCGGGGCAGGCAGAGCCACAGACTGACCAGAAATGGCAACAAATTTCAGCAAATCAGCTTATGATCCAACTTTTCTTTGATTTTTTTTATTAATCTTTAAGAGAAAGAAATTTGAAAATAAAATATCCCTTGCCTCTACCCTCACCCCTCTTTTTCTCTCCATGTTTCTCCCTCTTTCCTCGTTAGTTTTTTCTTTTTTCCTTTACATATTTATCGATATCTTCTGGTCATTGTTCTATCCTGGGCTCATAGCCAGGATAAAGGCAACTATAACAAGATTAGTCTAGTGTAAGAATGGAGGCAAAAGCCTAACACCCATCTTAAAAAGCAAACAAAGCTTAATTTTTAGGAAAATAGAACCTTCCAGCACGTATACAGCCCTCTTTTTATACATAAAGTTCAGTTATTACAGCCATTCCCCCTTCCATATATACACATTAACTACTTCCTCAAAAGGAGACAATCCAGTTCCCTACCAGCTATGCTTCCAGAAGCAATGTCATGAGGCCACTATTTTTCCAATCCAATGTCTCTTACTTTTTCTATTAATTCTATTGAGTCTTAATCTGGTCCAATTTTAACATTTCATGATCCTGCAGCCTAGACCTATCAACAACCACCTCTATGTACCACAATGCAGAGCAAATTACAACTACAATGAAAACTTCCATAGAACATGGAGAAAGGAGAAGAAACCGTAGGATATGTATCATCTGTTGCTGGACAGAGTTAATGAAGTAAAGCAGAGAATCACTGAGTCTCATGGGCATCATCTATTTGACCTGGTAGTGATGAGAATTCTATTGTCAACCAATGGGGCTCTCTGATATTGCTGGGATCATTTCCATTGCCAGGGAAACACCTAAAAGGACATTAGAGTATCTGACTCTGTTTCAGAGAGAGAGAAGTGGTATATCTCACTTGAAACTCACTTTTTGTTGAAGGTACTGTGGTACATAAATGGCCTGAAGCTTTCTAAGGAATTAAGACATTTTGACCCATAGATTTTAATAAATTATAAACTTGTTATACCGGGTTTTTACTGGGCCTACAAGTCTAATAAATTCTGATAGTCGCCTTGATGTGGGAAGCTTTGGAAAACCTTTGCTCACCCAAAACCCCAGGTGCCCTGGGAGAGTGATAAGGCAGTCTGGGAAAAGCAAACAGCAGGACAGTCACAAGGACTGGGACTAGCACCCCCGCTGATAGAACTAATTTTCACATTTAGCCTTTGTACTCTACTTCTGCCCCTTAGATAGAACTAATTACCGCATTCCACTTCTGTATCTCGCTTTGCTATGTAGACAGGAAGACCCCGTAGACTATATAAACCCCAAGAATCCTTTGTTTGGGGCTCAGAATTTGGAGATTGACTTCTCTGGGCCCATGCACGTTAATAAACCTCATACTCCAGAATCCCTCAGTGTCTGGTTGCTTCGTTTTCCTATAACATTTGGTTCCCTGACCGGGAAACGACCTTACACAAATTCGGGGTGACTTACCCCCAACTGGATAAGTGGGGAGGCAGCCGGAGGTCCAACTGGGGAAGCGGGGGTGCACGTGCCCTGAGATTTCTCAGGCCCCAACCGGTTGGGGCCACGGCCGCTGGCCCGCACTCCAAGTGGGAAGCGAGGGTTTCGGACTACAATCTGACCTGAGACCAGAGGCGCCAAATCGGTAAGAGCCCCAAGGACTTGACCCGAGACTGGAGGGAGGCTGATCACCTCAAATCAGAAATTTGGGTCAGATTCATGCTGAGTCCGACCGCTTGACCCTCACCCGGGGAGGGATTGTTTAAACTCAGAGTGCTTAAGAGTGAAAGTGTGAGTGACTGTGTTTGTGGCTCCATGGGCTGGTCCTACGGAGCAAGAGTGGGCCCCAACGTGCAGTTCCTCTGTCAGGTCATACGGCATAACGGTTGGCAGCTAAACCCCAAATTCTGCTGGGGCAACCTTAGCCAAGATCGACTTCATCCAGAGAGGGAGCAGGCCAGGTGGGTGAAATGAAACCACCTTCCCTTTGTTTGTCTGTGTCGTTCTGGGAGGATCACCATGGGTGGGGGATCTTCCATTGTGTTAGATTGCATGCTGCAAAACTCTGACTGATTCCGGGGCCAGGAACCGAGCATAGAGCCGGTCAGTTAGAGATCTTTTGCACCTGTGAGTAGCCAACATTTGGAGTAGGCTGGCCCCCTGAAGGAACACTAAACTTAGGTACAATTAGGACAGTCCACCTCATAGTAACAGGCAAGGCAGGACACCCCAATCAGTATGTTTATATAGACAGCTGGCAGGAATTAGTGCAGGACATGCTGTCAGGGTGCAGGTCAGAAGCCTAAGACAATGGGAAAGGCTGGTGGTAGGCGAAAAGTGGTGCAATCCAGTGTTTTAGTCGCTCCGTCAAGAGGAACATGCTGCCCCTCCCATTTTCAAAGAAGAGCCAGAGGAAGAGCCGCCTATCAGTCTGCATCCCCTATATGCTCTGGAAACTCTCGGCCAGACCCGGGGAAGCAAAGACCCTCATCTGCAACCAAGATTCCAGCTCCTGCTGGTCTCTGGCGGCAGAGTAGAGACCCTGCTCAAAGGGGTCGACCTCTCTAAAATGTGCTCCAGTATAACAAAGCAGTGAGGCAGCAGGCAGTGACCCCCCCTCCGCTGGAGGGACAAGAGGTGGCTGAGGCCCACAATGGCCCCCTGCACCTGGTCCTGCTAAAGGGGTTGCCAGGGAGACAAGCAGGGCTGCCCCAGCCAAGCCCCGTGACTGAGCCAGGAGGGAGCTGTGAAGACCTCTTGGGCCTGTGCTGGCGGCCCTAGCAGTGGGTCATTTAGGAAACCAGATACCTCCCGGGAGCAGGGAGCCACCAGATTGCCTAAGACAGAAATAGACCAGCACACTGGAGCACGGAACGAGACCAGTGCGCCTACTGCAAAGAGAAGGGGTACTAGAAAAGAGAATGGCCCAAAAAGGAAAGAAGAAAAGCCCACTGGCAGGCGACAAAGACCAGGGTTACAGGCGCCTACAGTCCTCTGGTTAGCTGGCTTGGACCCAGACCAAACTGCCACAGGGCTTCAGAAACTCTCCCACTCCCCTAGGAGAGGTCCTGGCCAGAGATCTAAAATCATTTACCAAGAAGGAGACTGACCCAGTGTTATCGGTGCATAGATAACCTCCTTTCAGCTGCACCAACCCGAAACCGGTGCTGGGAAGGACCTTGCCAGCTGTTTGAACTGCTAATGAAGACAGGGTGCCGGGTGTCCAAGAAGAAGGAGCACAGGTCGGGGCAGGATGGGTACACTGCATGCTGACCCCAGAGCTCGGGAAGGGTGGAGCGCATGGACTGGACTCTAGGGGGGAAGCTCTGGCTGGGTTCCACCGGGAGGCTGGACTGATTTGCTGCCGCTGGTGCTGCTTAGGGTTGGGAGTGCCCCTAGCCCTTTGGGCTGTGCCCCGTGTGTATTAGTCTTTGGGAAACCTCCTCCCATTCTCAGAATAGACAATGGGGGACCCCAGACAGCAGGAACTCCGGGTGGTGACGCTGCTTTCTGGGGAGGTGAGGCCCACTATGGCTTCTCCCACCCTGCAAGTGGGAGAAGTCCCACCACGGATTCGGATTCACAGCCTCTGCAAGTGGGCTCTGCTTACCCACCGCAGCAGGGGTTGCCAGGAGCTGCTTTGGCTCCCGAAAATGGAGCTACAGAGCCCTGACCTTCACAGGTGGGCGGAGCCTGCTCTCCACTTGCATTGGTGACTGCAGCCTCAGTGCACCACCCCCAGTGGGTGGAGGGCAGTTCTGTGGTGCCCCCAGGCCTGCGGGTGGAAAGGGCCTTGGGGGCTTCCTGGGCTCCTGAAACCGGAGTCCTGAGACCTTCCCAGGTGAGTGGAACCAGAGTCAGGGATACTGCCATTGTAGGTAAAATAGATGAGCCACATGAGTGTCCCACCTGGAGGACAGAGCATGCACGGGGGTTGCCATCTTGGACCTGGATAAGGCTTCTCTTTAGATTATAGGCTGCATGCTACTGCTGTGTGGTCACTGCAGCAGTCAGGTTCTCTGTGTAACTGGTTCTAATGGTAATGGCTCTGGTTTTGAAAGTCATGAACCGAGGTCCAAGAGTGACCACCTAATTTATAGGGTATTTACGATTTCTAAGCTTCAGAAAGGTACGAAATGTCCCTGCGAATCTAGGGACTTTTAGTAGAAGATATCTATAGTGCTAGGGACTTTTAGCTGCCACATACTGAGTTTAAGTATAGTCTTTCCCAGTGTGGGAAAGGAACCAAGATTAAAAGAGAATGATGATTAAATCTAGATGAGTAGAAATATGTATAAAGGATATGAAAGTTTTAAACCTAGAGTAAAGTCAACTACTTGTTTTCTGGTTTTGTGGGAAAAGAGCGAATTTCTCTGCCACTGGTTGTTTCTGATCAGAAACCCTGTGTACCTGAAGACCTAGAAAAGGTCACTGTAGCCGGTTGGAGAGGATGCCTTTGCCACCCAGGATCCAGGAAGGGTCATTAGGGGCTGATAAATGTTTCAGCCTGAGGCAAAGCAGCATGTCTCTGCCATGAGACAGGGCCTGAAGGAGCATGTCTCTGCAAGGCACCAGTGGACGCATTGGTGCAAGAGAATGCCTCTACCTGTGTATTGTTTCAGAACTCTGTGTTTCAGGTTTTGCTCTGTATCCACTCTGAGAAAGGAAATTGAGGATTCCAGAAAAAATTGAAACTTCATACTCTGTAAGAAAATGAACAATAGAAAGTATAAGATTTATAAATAAAAAAGTATATGAAAAGATGTAAAAGTTTTTTAGATGTTGCTGTGGAAAGCTATGCAGATAGAAAAGGGTATGTAAAAGGTTGTAGAAGTTTGCAAAACTTTTGGAAAGAAATTATGTAGAGTTAGTGATGGAAGGTATAAGGCATGTAGATGCAATCTTAGTAGGTATCAGAAGGAAAAGGATTTTCCATCACGCTTTGTATTTTTCTTTCTACCTGATCCCTCCAGAATTTGGCACTCTGAAGTAATGAATGATGACATAAGGTTTCTTTGCATAAAACCAAATAAGACCAGTTATTAATAGTAGTTTTGTTAACCAGGACTTTGACTGGAATGTGGTGCCTGAAGGAAGCATATATGTTCTGGTCGTTACCAGAAAGCTCAGAGGAACTGGGATTGACCTGTGAAGCTAGTGAAAGCCCACGAGAAAAGCCTGGTACTTTGGTTGGTTGTGCGGTTCATGCCAGTCTTTCCAGGAAAGGAATAAAGGTTGCTTTCCTGAAAGATGGCTACAAAGGAACCTGTAGGCACAATAGAGGCTCAAGGATTTGAGTGAAACAACTGGTACAGGCAAAGCCAGATGGCAGATGTGTGGCTCTGCTTCTGTGCCCTGAGGGGCGGACTGAGAAGTCAGTCTAAGAGTTCCCTGTGTGAGTTCCAGCAAAGCAGACTTAAGGATCAAAAGTGATCCAGGCTGCTCTTGGTCTGTTTATGCAAACGAACAGCCAAAATCAAAAGCGGGACCCAAAGTAGTCCCTGTAATAACAGTGATGGTGATCTTAAGGAGAAAAATTGTAGTTCAAAGAAAATCACAATGCTCAGTATTGGACATCAGAATAGTGCAGCTAACTGTCTTGAAAGTTTCTTTTCATTAAAGAGTTGAAACCAGGTTTGTGATATCACTAAAGATGTACAATTTACAGGTGCAGAGGACCTTGCAATGGAATGTCTTCCCAAAAGACAGTCTCACAGGCGCAGAGACTGGTTTGGAGATTGTTGTGTTAATTAACCTGTATGTTCTTCTGTTTTCATAGGGCGTATGCCTATGACTTGCCTATGCCTATGAGTAATTAATAGCAATATAAGCCTCACTTAAAGAGCCCATCTTTGTCATCGCCCTCCTGAGAATCAACGGTTTGGTTGAACTAAGTAGTTAAGTTAATAAAAGGTTGGGGCAGTCTGTGGGCTTCACTTTAGAACTGATTTTCCCTTTTCTGTCTTCATAGCTTGGACAGAAAGGGCTCAGAAATCTGAAAGGAGAGAAATCTTAATGTATTCCCCTCAGCCCAAGTGAAGTACAGGCCACAAGAGTCTTAGATAGGTATAGCATGCCTTGTGCACCTTCCACTAGATAAGCCATTCTTTACTGAAGTCACTACCTTTGTCAATTAATAGTTATAATTTAATTGTACTTCCAATTTCTTGCTTAATCTGTCACCTCCAGAATATAACTTGACCAGTATGCCAACAGTCCAGTAATGCCAGCCTTTGGACACCAAGCCTGCGATGTCCGGGTGACAGCCAACTGATCAGGACCCTGTAAGGTCCTTCCCCTTGCAGGAAGGACTCCCTCCATGCTGCCACCCCCCCCCCTTTCAGGGTACCTCTGACCCAAGGGTAGGTAGGACAGCGTCCATTTCCAGCCGGAAGAAGTTACAAGAAGATGAGACCTTCGTCCATTGTCCTGTATATAATTCCAGAAGGGAAAGAAACCTCATTAATACTCTAAATCCAGGAAAAGGGGGGACTTATTTATTCCTACAAGAAGAATATTGTTATGCTAAAACAAGCACTAGTGTTGTTTAGCATAAAAGGGGGGAATGATGTGGGAAGCTTTGAAAAACCTTTGCTCACCCAAAACCCCAGGCACCCTGGGAGAGCAATAAGGCCGTCTGGGAGAAGCAAACAGCAGGATAGTCACAAGGACTGGGGCTAGTACCCCCACTGATAGAACTAATTTTCACATTTAGCCTTTGTACTCTGCTTCTGCCCCTTAGATAGAACTAATTACCGCATTCCACTTCTGTATCTCGCTTTGCTATGTAGACAGGAAGACCCCGTAGACTATATAAACCCCAAGAATCCTTTGTTTGGGGCTCAGAATTTGGAGATTGACTCCTCTGGGCCCATGCACGTTGATAAACCTCGTACTCCAGAATCCCTCGGTGTCTGGTTGCTTCATTTTTCTATAACAACCTGTCTATCAGTTTCATTGTAGGAGAACTTCAGAAAAGTAAATACTAAAAGCTTTGTTAAATTGAAAATCCAAAACAGGGCTACACTTAATAGATTTTCTGTTTGTCAGCGGAAACTCTGGGGGCAACACATACCCAGTTTACTCTATTTGACAAACTTTGTCTCAGGACAAGATGGAAGAAAGTTGGCTGGGCTGGCAGAGAGCTCTTCTCTGTCTTCTAAAATATCACTGACCCCCAAACTGAATTCCAGTTCAGTGTGTATTTCAATGGCAGTGCCATTCTGTTTCTCAGGAAGGCAGCCAGCAACACTCCAATAACCACACAGTGTTGTGGTTCAGGGAGTCAGGGTACTGCAAATCCTCTATTAATTCACATTTTGAATTAATCCTCCAGGATCTCACATTTTCTGTCAGCATTTCCATTTTATATACAGAAGGGGAGGTGAATCAGAGAAGGAGACTTCTGCCCCTCAGGCCAGCCAATGATTACTTACTTGATTTGGACCCCAACATTCTCAATTCCCAAGTCTTCTTTTTCTCTACCCACACCCAGGAAGATCTTGATGGGAGTATGCACATTTTTTTGTTGGCACTCAGGAAAATTCAACATTTGACTTACAAGTCTGGGTCAAATCAGGAAAGAGGAATTTGAACATACACAGTAATTTGAACTGAGAAAAGTTCATATAAATAATGTTAACTAATACACTGGTATAAGAAATAGAGAACTCTAAAGAATAGAGGGATGAGCACTCCCTTTCTATACTAAAACTGGAATATTGTATAGAATATCAGTATGGCTCCTACGGAAGGATGACATGCAAATTCATGAAGTGTCCCCCCTTTTTTAGGAATACAGGGTTGAAATAAAGTATCCAAAGAAGGGCTCTACCACTACCACCACCACTTAGGGCTAAGATCCTGACCTTGCTGGAGAGGTCCTAGCTGTGGCTCACTGGATGGCAGAGAAGTCCCTGTGGTGCCATGCTGTCAGAACTGGCTGGAAAACTATTTGTTCACAAAGCAGTATCTCATGGAAGGTATTCTGCTACAGTACCACCCAGAGAAATGTTGGAGGAAGCCTCTGTATGCAGGGGGCTGCTGGCCACGGGGCACTGAAGAAGCTGGGGCTGGCCCAGTGAGCTACAGGAAACAAATCCTTTTCCTCCCGAAATTTCTCTCTAGTGCCCTCTATTGGCAAATCTTACTATTGTGCCACCTGGCAAAAGAAAAATATTTAAAGGACCCATTTCATTTTCACAAAGCAGGCAAAAAGGAATAAGTTCAGATTTGAGAATGAATAGATGAAAACTGACATACTGATACTGACCCATTGTTGCATTGTGCTCCTAAGTCCTCTAAAGCTTCTATGACCATATGCCTTGAGCCTTACGTCTACACACAAAATCTTGAGTTCTTACCCCACACACAATGCAGGAATCTTCACTTTCATGCACCCCCAACCCAGCCACAGCTCAGCTACTTCACAATTTTGTCTTATGATCTAAAGTAATGATCCCATTTCTGGTATTGATTTTTATATCACTTAAGACTTAGGTATAAACTACAGAGCCAAACTTGAACTAGATAAGGAGGTAAATAAATTTTAAGAATTCAGAGATACAGCATGGAACCCACATTAGTTAAATTTGGGGGGGGACTGCAAGTGATAGAAATAAATAGGTTTCTCTAGCTCACCCTATTCCAGCGGTAAAGCTGAGAAAATGCATGTTTGAAACCAGGGGCTCAAAATATATCAGGATTTAGTTTCTCACCTTCTCTTGGCTCTGTTTTGCTTAGGTTGACATTAGTCTCAGGCAAACTCTTCTCCCCTGGTGGTCCCCAAATGCTAAATTATTTGAGATCAAGATATTCAGTGTGAAAAACAACAGCGCCAACAGTAAGCACTGCCTTCTCTTCCTAGGAGTTTCTTCAAAACCCCTTTAATTAAGTGATACCAGCTAAGATTGGTGACTGAAGTAATTATAAGAATGTACAACCACTGCATCTGGGGGAAAAAAGCAGCAAACATCGCTGTGTGCCTTAAACTTCAACAGAAGTCTTGAGACCAGAGGGCAGAAAAAATAGCAACAAGGAGGAGAGTTGTTCAGTCTCTATATTTAAATAATTTATTTTTGAAACCCTACTGGTTTGCCAGTGAGATAATACTTCTTTCCTAAATTTCACCAACAATTGTAAGTTTTCAAACTAAGTGGCATAAGAATATATACACACCATGGTATTTGGTTTATGCATATACCAGTTTTGTTTGTTTGTTTGTTTGTTGTGATAAAAATATATATAACATAAAAGTTACCATTTTAACTGTTTCTAAGGGTACCACAGTTGTGTTAACTATGATCCTTGTTATGCAACGTATCTCTAGAACTCTGTCATTTTGCAGAACTGAAACTCTGTATCTATGGAAAAACTAACTCTCCTTTTTCCCCTCCCACTGGCCCCTGGCAACCACTGTTCTATTTTCTGTTTCTAAGAGTTTGACTACTTTATTTTTTTTAGATATAAAATTATTGTTTTTCTTTTTAAGGTAATTTTAAAATCAGAATGCCTCAAGGGTGAAACTTCTATACAACACACCCTTGAAATACTGGCAAAAGACAGTATGGTTTTGCATATGACTTGACCTTCTTGCAGACATTATTATGAATATGTCAAAAGGACAAAGTGATATACACTTAGAGGGTATCCAATAGAATGAAAATAAAAACTAAATATTTTCTTCATTTTATCTGTTTACTGGGGTTAAACAAGTTTATTTGGCTACCTAGGTTAACTATGTAGCAAATTACTACAATGTATAATCTAGAACAAATTAAACTCAGCAACTATTATATATAGAAAATGCAGTTGTGCTTCAGAATTAGCACCATACTTCTAATATTATTGAATGAAGGCAATTTTTAATATATTTTATTGATTATGCCATTACAGTTGTTCTATTCCCCCCCTTCATTCCCCTCCACCCTGCACACCTGCTCCCCCACCATTCCCCCTTTAGTTTATGACCAGGTGTCTCAAGTTCTTTAGATTCTATGTCTCCCCTACTATTCTTGCCCTCCCCCTATCTATTTTCTACCTACCATCTATGCTACTTATTTTCTGTACCTTCTCCCCCCTGAATGAAGACAAATTAATGCTGCTTTTCCTTTAAGGGTTATACCACTGGAACAAATCTTTGCTTTAGAACTCTAAGGAAAGAAGTTGTTTGGTAATTTGGTTCACTTGGCAGGTATATCTCTAAAGAGAAAAGATGCATCTCTGGCGTGAAGACCTTATGCATTAAGAACATCTTGTCAGTGCTTCTCAGACTACAATTTATTCACTAATTTATTCATCAGGTATATATTGAGTGCCTATAGGTGCATAGCACTGCATGCTAAGTTCTGGAGAAACAATAATGAGCAAATTCAGACATAGTGCTGCTCTCTTTAATTTTGTTCCCCATATAGTCTTTGCTAGGGAGAAAAGAATATGCAGACGATCTAACATGAGTAGTCTGATCCATTTGTCAGCCATTCATTTTTCTATTCAACTAACATGTTATTCTGGAGTGAATGTTTCTGTCCCTCCAAAGTTCCTATGTTGAAACCCTAATCCCCAGTAGGAGGGTATCTGGAGATAGGCCTGTGTTACCTGTGTAACCAACCACTTCTCCAGCCTGTTATGATGAGAAGCACATGGTGACATATAAATGCCATGGGATCAAAGTAATCTGTAATTCTGAGGTTAGACAACAGCTGCCTGGAGAATACCCAGGATCCACAGTATACCTTAGTCGAGTGCTGGGATGCGAGGTTTTGATGGCCACACATGACCTGGTCTCTCTTGACCAGTTGCTCCTTGGATTCACCTTCACTGAGTCTCTTATATGGTTGCTTTGTGGGCCATGATTAGCCTTAATCAAGAACCACATGTGGCTTTTTCTGAAATTTGCAGGATCAAAGTACCAGATTATTTTCTAGTAATAAGGTAAAAATAGGCATTTCTTAGCCTGAAGGATCTCAGATATAGGTGGCCCTCTGAATGTCTTGTTTACTTCAATAAAGGTAGTCTAGATAACAAAAGTAATCCTTCCCAACTCATCCTGGTTCCCTTTCTCAGGATGTCACTCATCATAGGTCATGTCAATAATACTTATGTTTTGGTCTGTATCTCTTGTGAAAAATCTAAAAAGCTTTCATATGTTTGAGTATATTCTGAATTGTGGTACAAATGACAGTTACAGCCACCGAAAAGTTAGTGTGTATCAATATTTAGCAGAGAGTAAGAGTTCATCTATATTTTACCTAAATTTCAATGAAGCCCCTTGGGATTTCATTGAAACCCCAAGGTTCCCAGGGATTTCCTTGGAAGCAGAACCAGTAACTCCATGGTGATCAGTATTACTTTGGCCTAAATCAGGGTTACTAAACTTCAACACTGTTGACATTTGGGCCATGGCAATTCTCTGTTGTGAGGGGGCTGTCCTGTACATCATAGAATGTTTAGCATCATCCTTGACATCTACCCACATCCCTAGCCAACAGCAATCCCAGTTATGACTACAAAAAACATCTCTAGACACTGCCAAATGTTCTCTGAGAGGCCTACATGAAGGTGTATTTTTGTGATAAATATTGTTGAATGATGACAATTTTAAAAGCTTATTTGGTTTGTATAAAAAATTATCAAGATGAATATTTAAGAATAGACACAATAGATATTTTAATGAAATTAATGGTCCCGCCATTCTTTATTTCTCACAATACATATTTACAGAAGAAAAAAGAACTGTACATTTTAAATTCTGATCTTTATACAGATTTCTTTTTGCAGTTGCATAAGAATTGATCTCAATGACTTTAAAAGAACTTCAATGCTTAAAGATACAAATTATATAATAAACATTCAATAACTGGAGTAAGCTCACCTCAAAATGAAAGATACTTAGCACCCAGTAAAAGTAACGAAGCAACATTGTTGGAGCCACAGTATGTTAGGAGATCTGACCTAGAGCTATCTTTACCATAGATTCAGATTCACAATCCAGCTTTCAACCTGCATTATAAAAACTTGGATGAAAGAATATATGAAAGGAAAATCTCCATAAGTTTTTGTAGGGTTAGAAGAATTTAGCTTTTGAAGAATAACGAGTGAATCAGATTTCCTTTCTAAGGCCTTGAAGAAGTTGCATCTTGAGGCACTATTAACAAAGTGAAATTTTTCATTGTCAATAGCTTCATATATTGGTTTTCATATTTTGAACAATGAATTTTAAGTTCCTTTTTATCAGAAGTTAAAGGCACAGTAAAACAAGCAATATTTGCACTTGACCATTTTGGAACTCAAAATAATTCGAAAAGCAAAATAATCCAGGTGTCCAGCACCTAATTTTTCCTGTAGGTGGCAAAATTATCAAGTGAGGAATCCAGGCAGGATGCAGAATTGCTGCACTGAGGTCAACGGTGGTAGGTGACTTAAAGCTTTATTTAAAATACGGTATTTAAAGTTTTAAAGTTTTTTTCAAGTTTCACAGATTTAAAGTGGACTCTCGTATTGCTCTAAATTAACAAAGATTTATTTTCTGGATAGTTAGTACTAATGCTCAGAAGTATATTTCTTTTACTTTTCAGGGACTAGATTTTCAGTCTGATGATTACTTCTGAAAAGTTCCTCTCCTTTTGCCCTTGTCCAACAGGTTTGGCTTTATTGGATAATCTCTCCAAATTGGAGGAAGATTGTGAAACTAAAAATCTGTTGTTACTTGTTCACAGATGTGAAGTCAGTATCTAACTAGGAGGAAATAGAGCCCTCTAAACTTCATCAGCTTTATGTTTTTCTAATTACCCTGTAGTAGAAGACCAAATCGTAAGTTAAGACTTTTAAGAAGTAATGGATAGTTTATTAGAGATATTTTGGGTACCATGACTGCGTGTAAAAAACAAAAAAAGTTTATAAATAATTATAATTTAAAAGCTAACTGCAGCCAAATAACATTTTAATTAATTTAATGGCTTGATTTCCAGATGGAAACATTATTCTTTTTTCTGGATTCATCATTATAGAGTCAGGTATGAAAAACAGAGCTATCAAATAAGGACTGGTAGCAAGCACTGAACATAGTTACTTGAAAAACTAAGACTAAATGGGGGATAGAGAGAGTATAGTATGTTATACCATACCAATATGTTCTGAAAATATTGATATAGTACAACTTAAAAAAATAGAGAATGGGGAGAACAAATTAAAAAGTGTTTGTTTTAATTAAATATTGGCGGTGGTTGTATTAGTGCTGTTATTCTGAGACAGTTGTGTGTGTAAGGTAGATAAAGAAACGAGTATCTGTAGGATATTCTAATTCTGTTGTGGCCTGTGTCTTGAAAACCAGGATTCTCAGTACAGAAAAATGAAGACAGTTGAAATAGAAAGGATAGGTAAAAACCCTGTAGTTCTCAGTTTGATTTGGAAGTATCAAAATAAACTCATGAAGCAATTTTTCTTTAAAAGACAAAGATATTCCTAGCTTTTTCCCAGAAACAATGGCAAACCTAGTTGCAATAAGCATAACAGCCCCAATTATAGTTTTCAAATACCACTTCTCATTGAAAATGTCCAGACTTCTTTGTGAAATGGCCAATTCCAGGTCTGGGGGAAGAAACATACAATTTGAGCCTGAAATATTCTGTCATATGAGACAGCAAGGAAGCTATTAAAGATTGCTAGTGTCAAAAGGACTCAGAGACAACTTGATGAGGCACCCAATGGACAAAGATGTGACAATTTGAGCTTTAATAAGGTAATATTTTGAATGAATTAAACTCTATAAAATGTTTTAACCTATGAATTAGTTCACAATACTTTAAAAAAAGTGATCACTAGAAGATGATAGGAAGCAATTTTATTATCTTGAAAATTGGTAAATAAAGGGAAAAATTCAAATATTTGTTTTCCCTTTTCTATATGAATATTGCCATCGAATAACCAAATCATAAATGTGGGGAAACATCTCTTTACAAAAATGTTCCAAGTAATAAACAAAAGAAATGACAGAATATTCTCCAGCCCACAATAAATCAATGGATCAAAGTAAGCAGTATCAGTTTTTGCTGATGTCACAAAAAGAGAGAAGCAGACATTTACATGCCCTCTGATGAAAGGACACATCATGACCTATAGTCTTGCCAAAGTCTTTTCAAACCTCTCGATCCCTGTGTCAATATGCAGAGGACAAAGAAACATGCTAGGTTGTGCCATGAGTCTGCTCTCAGTAATACTAATAGAGACTGTGGGAAACTCTGGAAGTCATAAAACCAGGTTCTTCAACAGGCAAATTTTAAGAAAAAGAAAGAAGGAGGAACATGTAAATTAAAAAGGAATGTTATTATTATCTGTTGGCAATTTTAAGAGGATAAGATCAAAAATTAGTGTGTAGAGATACACACTCGGGTAGCGGAATACTAAAGAAATGCAAAGAAGTGATTAACTGTTGAAATCGATGTAGTGGTTTCTTTCATGGGGCTGGTGAAGAGGGTTGTGACTGTCACAGGAGGACATCCAGGGTGGCTGGCAGAGAACTATCACTATCTGTGAGAGTTCCCTATCACTATGTAATGATCTATACATTTCCTGTTTGGTTGTCAGTATTTATCTTTTATTTTATAATTTTTCTAAAGGGTAAAAGAAAAATAATATCAAAGCCCTTTGGGTTTTCCACTAAAAATTATGGAAGTGAATATTTCTACTGTAAATATGCGCTGATGATTCTTAAGAAATTGCCTACATTATAGAAATATTTCTAAATAATAAGCTACAAATATTTGAAAAATATAATATTAACTTCTTAATGTGTGCAGTTATAAAAAGTAAAAGAACTAAGCATACATTCCTAACACAAAATTAATTTTGTTACATTATGTTATACAATTGGGTTAAATGGACTTCATTGATGTCCAAAATTTTCCTTTCCTACCATACAAGGTTATTCATGTTATTCTATTAGTGATTAGAACATGAATATTGAAACAGATTTCATATTTCCTTGGATGTCCATAATTTGTTTCACTTCCATCTTTTTACATAGAACAAAGATTAGTTACCTTGCCCAACCATGGTGGCATTTATTAATACACAGCATTATTATACACAGTGTTATCCAATGGGTCCATAAAGATCCTTCACCCATAAATCCCAGCCTTATGTTCTTTTATATATTAATGGCTGATGGAGACTATTTTTTGTGGTTAAGTATCTAAGAAACTCAGGAATGTGAAACAGACTTAAACCATCAAAATGAAAGCAGTTTTAAAATGCAAATAACAACATGGGCAAACATAACTGTTGTACATTTTTTCCCATCAAACATTGACAATTTCCCTCCAACTGTTCAAGCAGCATCTTAACAAGTGGTGCGGTTGTATGATTTGCTCCCTTTTCCTTTCAATAACATTATGTGGTGTTCGAGTGATTCACATATTCCAGAAGTGACCGGTCTAATACCCTTCGAATAAGCGCTTCCTCAATTATATTAAAGTCCTATAAGTAAGAAAAATAATTAGAAACATACAATCAGAAACAGTTTTTACAAACTGAAAGAGGATGGTTGTTGTAATTCCTCATTTTGCAGGAAACTAAAGCCCTTAGTTTAGTGACCTGTCTGAACTTCCACAAAAAAAAAGTCAAAGAACCTAGGACTTTTGCTTTGGGGCCAGCGCATTTTCTACTTCGTTTTACTGCCTACAAATTAGCCAGTTATTGTCCTAGTAAAATAGTCTTGGTTTGGAATTTAAAGCTTTTTAAGTCTGATCTAATGAGTAGTTTTTGGTCAACATTACAAATACTGGTCAGAGTGCTAGGTTCCACATAAACATGTAATGTGGAATGCAATTAAGACATTTCCACATGATTCACCAGTGGTACTACTCTCTTTCCTTTGCCTTCCTATGGTCAAAATGGCATTCAAAACTTTGTCAGCATGTTCTGTAAACAAAACAAAAAATACTAACGGTCCTATCCTTTGCAACCCATCTCCTCTTCCTCAAAAAAACTAAAAGCTAGAAGAAAGGGAGGGAGGAAAAAGAAAAAGACAAGTAAAAATCTCTATTTGAAGTCCATTCTGAAATATAACACCATAAAGACAGATAAAATTAAAAGGATAGCCACAAAGAATGGAAGAGCATAAGATCTGGGGCTTGATACACTGGTTGTTTCTTAGGCAATTTATTAACATTTGAATTTCAGATATTTCATACCTGAGTGAGGTATAATAACACAGTACTCCCTTGATGGAAGTTGTTGCAAGGAATAAAATGAGATAATACACATAAAGTGCCTAGCATAGTACTTGATAGCTAAGGAAACAACAACAAAAAATCCAAACAAAAAACACTGTTTTATCCTCACTTCCATATCAAGAATATAGTTTTGAGTGGGTGGAAAGTATTTTCATCAAAGTGGCTTCATCCTAACTAGCCCTGAATTTGTACTTGGAAACATGTTATGAATGGACTGAATGTGCATCGCCAGAATAGGTAATGGAATCAAGCTGGCTTTTATATTTTTAATCATTTTTTACTGTTATTCTATTATAGTTGTTCCAGTTTTTCCCCTTTTGCCCTTTCCTGCCCATCCCACACCTCCCCACCTTCCAAGTCAATTCCCAAACTGTTGTCCATGTCTGTGGGTCATTCATACATGTTCTTTGACTAGTCCCTTCCTCTTCCTTCCACCATTATCCCCTTCAGCCTGGCTTTCAGAATATCTTATAGAGCTAAAAGAAGAGAAAGTCCCACGCCCTGTGAAAAATGAGGACACGTGGATCAGAACCAGGCTCTGTCATTGAGGCCTTGTGTACTTTAGGGAGCAGATGACATCATTTGAGAGATGGAGCAGAAGCTACTATACAGCCTTGTGGTGTAGCTTGTTCAATTCTTCAAGTATTCCTTCTTCTAATTTGTTCTGTCCACATTGCAAATTTGCCTAACATTCATGACCACCCTGAGTATATCACTTTATATGCATTATCTCATTGAACCTCAAAAGCTTTGGGATACCTTCTAAAGGTTCAATTTAATTTCCTGCAGCTGTGGTAATGCTGATATTAAATAAACCAGAGAAGATATCTTTAAGCAACAAAATAGGCAGTGTACTTTGAGCTTTCTTGTATTTTGTTTAATAAATATATTATAGATCTAAAAAAAAAGGCTTTGGGGAGTAGGTGTTTTTACTCCCTTCACTTAACAAATCAACAAAGAGAGGCTCATAGGTTAAAGGGTCTGCTCAAGGTCACACAGTTGTGACAGAGCTGTGACTTAAGTCCAGGTCAGAGCCTACAATGTTTCTTGTATTGAATCTGGATAATTATAGCATGCAGATCAGAAAGCAAGGAGAAAATTTTCAAATGACAGTCTTTAACAATTATTAAATTTTATCTTGATATAGCGTTAAAAAGGTCAGGAGAAATTATATGCAAATTAGAATTAGCTGTTACCACTTCATGTATTTGCATAGAAGTTAACAATAAGATATTCTATTTCAGAACATCGCTTTGGTGATTTCCCCCCATAATAAGGCTCACAGGGACTCAGAGGACAATGCATTACCTTCACATGGCAACAATGGACCAAAGTACAACAAAGCTATGTTAACTTTTTGCTTATTATTCTCATTTCTGATCATGGGAAATATCTGTAAGTATTAGGGCTGTTCCTACAATACCTAACATTTCCTGCCTTTTATAAAAAATCTTAATATAACAAGACTGGCCGTACTTGTTGGTTACTGATGGGTAGATGATGGGTATATGGGGGTTTATTATACTATTCTTTCTGTCTACTTTTGTATAAGTTTAATATTTTTCACAAACTTTTTAGGTTTAAAAAGTTCAATAAGTGAGTTTTGTGTTTTATAAAATTTAAATTAGGAATAATGTCTGAATGTTCTACACTGATAATGTCATATCTGTTAACAGCCATTCAATGTACTATAAAAGCAACTGGAAGCAGAGCAAATTCTCTGAGTCATTTCATTATTGATGTGATTTCATCTCAGCTATATAAGTTTTCAAGTTCATAAAAATTATAACTACACATGGAGTAGAGTAGAAACAAATAATCTGAAGGCGAATCTGCTGTTTATACAATGGATAATTATATAGATCACAAAGAAAATAATTTTGTCTAAGGCAGATAACTACTTTAATATTAATACCCAAATTTATAAAACACTGTATTTTTATGGTTTCTTACTTAATGCTAATACTTCACGCTTTGGCTATATACACATCTCTTCCTAATTTTGTCCACTAAGGTTACAAAGGTAAGCTTAACACAGACAGCATAAAGACAATGTAAAAGGAAAAATATATACTTACTATGAAATCATCATAAAACAGAGTGTGACTGACTTGCAAATGTCTTATTAAACTGCCATTGATGCTGTTTGAATTCTCATTAGGCATTAAACGGCAAAGTGGGCAGAACTGAAAACATACAAGAGCAAGAGTTCAAGAAAGGATTTCAAACAATCATTAATGTCAATTAAATACTGCCATTTATGACAACATAGATGAGCCCTGAGAATATCTGAAACAAAGTAAGTCAACAAAAGGTAAGAACCATATGATTTCACTCATATGTGAAACAAAAACCTGAAACTCATAGACACAGAAAACAGTGTGGTGGTTACCAGATGGAAGGGGGGAGGGAAGTAGTGAATAAAGGGGGCCAAATACACTGTGACAGAAGATGATTTGACACAGAATACGATAGATCACGTATCATAGAAATCTATACTCGAAACCTATATGATATTATTAACCAATGTCACTTCAATAAATTTAATGAAAAAATTAACCATTCTATAAAATGAATTTTAACTTGATGAACCTATTGGCCATACCTCACTATTATGTTTTAAAATTGTATAAACATTAAAGCAACATTGAACAAATAAAACTGCATTTACTCTTATATGCATTTCTTGCATATAATTTTGTATAGCTTATTTTCATATTTATCAACTGATTAAACAATATTACAGTAGATACATTGTAATGTACTCATTACATTAATACTTATTACATTAGTCACCTCTTAAAATAAGTTTTTTGTACATGGATATTTTATTATTACAAATGACATTATCTATAGTGTTTATCTCAGGGGGAATTAACTTCTTAGGAAAAATGACCAGATATGGAGACTTGTAATCAAAGATTATGAACACTTATGGTTCATAATATCTATTGCTTTAACGTTTTAATTGCCACTGGCAATATACGTAACACACTAGCATCAGTTACTAGTATTTATATGTATTTTCCCAATTTAATAGCCATTAATAACTCAACAAAACCTTTCATTTTGAAATATTTATAAACTCCCCCAAAATTGTCAGTTTTTCCAAATGGTAACATCTTACATAACTGTAGTACCTCATCAAAATTGGTAAATTGACAATTAACTAGACTACAGACATTCCAGAGGCTTCACCAGTTTTTGCATGAATTCATTTTGGCATGTGTGTGTGTGTACTTCTATGAAATTTTATCACACAGATTCATATAACCATTCACACAATCAGGATGCAGAAGTGTGCTGTCACTACAAAGGAACTCCCTAATGCTACCCCTTGACCTCTTCTCTCCATACCCTGATGTCCACTGATGTTTTCTGCCTCTTAATTTCATCATTTTAGAATGTTATATAAATCAAATTATACAGTATTAATCTTGTGAGATTGGCTTTTTTTCACTGAGCATAACGACCTTCAGATTCATTCGAGTTGCTGTGTATATCAACAGTTCCTTACTTTTTCGTTGTTAGTGGTAAATAGTCCATGGTTTGGATGTACCTTTGTTTACTTTCTGAAGGACATTTATTCTTTGCATTTTGGGGCTGTTACAAATAAAGCTGCAATGAGTATTTGAATACAGACATTTGCATAAACATACCTTTATTTCTCTAGGATAAATTTCCAGAAGTCTGTTGGTCACATGGCAGTGTTATAGTTAACTTGGTAAAAAAAAATCTGCCAAACTTATTTTCCAGAGTAGCTATACCATTTTCCATTCTACCTGCAATGTGTGAATTATCCAGTTTTTCCTCATTTTTGCCAGCATTTGGTACTGTCAATATTTTTTTATTTTAGTCATTTTGATAGATGTGTAGTGGTATTTCATCATGGTTTTAATTTGCATTTCCCCAATGGCTACTATAAATGACTCTTTTAACATATGCTTCTTTATTATATTTTAACCTAGGCTTGTGTTTTTTTAAATTCCATTTCTCTATATTTTCACTTTTTAAAATGTGAAATGCAGAATCATTACTGACTGCCAAGTATGTGTTAGCATTAAATTAGGTGCTAGTCACAATCGATCCTCACAACAATCATTAATTATTATCCTTATTTTGTTGAGGAACCCAATTTCAGGGAAAAAAAAAAACAGTTTAAATTTGTACCACTGTAAGTATCAGAAGTGAACACTGGGCCTCCAAAAGACAATCCAATGTTCTTTTCATATTATAACAATGTCTACGTTATCAATTTAGATAATGTCTTTCTTTAAATTTAAATGGGGTCCTCATGTAATTCTTTTCTTTTTTAACATTTATCAGATTTAGTGGGGGGGGGAGAGAGAGAGACTGATTTGTTGTTCCACTTATTTATACATTCACTGGCTGATTCCTTTAACGTGCCCTGACTGGGAATCAAACCTGCAACCCTGGTATATTGGGCTAATGCTCTAACCAACTGAGCTACACAACCAGGGTTCTTTTCTTTCTTACTGTTTATGGGGCAGGGCAGGGCAGGCAGGGGGAGTGTGTGTGTCCTAGTTTTAATATGCTCAATTTCTTTTTTAAAAAATATTTTATTTTTAGAGAGAGGGGAAGGAAAGGAGAAAGAGTGGGAGAGAAACATCAATGTGTGGTTGCCTCTTATGTGTCCCCCACTGGGAACCCAGCCTGCAACCCAGGCATGTGCCCTGACTGGGAATTGAAACAGCGATCTTTTGCTTCACAGGCCTGCGCTCAATCCACTGAGCTACACCAGCCAGGGCCTCAATTTCTTTAAATAAAGTCCATTCCTGAATTTTGCTCTACTCCATTAATCCTTAAATCTTAATTTTAATAAAATTACAACATTCAGATTACTATTGCTTTATAATCATTTATGATTTTCTAATGCACTCGCTCTTTGGTTAAATGGCGATACTGGCTATCCGAGACAGCACTTAATCTACCCTGGGACCCTGTGTAGTAATGTGAAAAGGGCTGAGAACAAGAAATATTTCAATAGGAAAGTTAGCAAATGTTTGTGGTGTAGAAACACTCACTAATTATAGAAATGTATTCATTCAACACTTAAAAAAAATATTTTATTTGTTTTTTTTTAGAGAGAGGGGAAGGGAAGGAGAAAGTGGGAGAGAAACATCAATGTGTGGTTGCCTCTCATGTGTCCCCTGCTGGGGGACCTGGCCCGCAACCCAGGCATGTGCCCCGACTGGGAATCGAACCAGCAACCCTTTGCTTCACAGGCCCATGCTCAGTCCTCTGAGCTATACCAGCCAGGGCATTTCAACACTTGTATTGTGCCTCTACTATGTGCTAGGCACATGGAATATGAAATCCAGTAAGATAGGGTTGTTTTGAATAGGCTTTGAAGTCAAAGAGCCTAGAGTTCAAAGCCTAACACCAGCTGTCTGACCTTCAGCACTCAAGTTCCCTCTTCTGTGCAATGGAGATACCACCATCTACCTGGTAGAGTAGATGTTGAGAGATACTATCCTAACTGGGATGGGTACATTATTAGTATTTAATAAATGCCATATAGTTACGACCATTTGGTCCCTGTCTTTAAATGGCTAGAGTTCCCCGAGGGAAGGAACTACATGTGTCCCCTTCATTCCTGTAGTCTCAGTACCTGGAAAATAGTTTCCAATATCATTCCAGCCTCTCATTGACTTAACCATGACAAGTCATTCATCTTAACCTATAAAAACAAGAATTATCTCTGTTTTTGCAGGGTTCTTGGTAGATTTAAAGTAGTACATTATGTAACATTATGAAGCTCAGTAATTATATTAGCTCATTCTGTGGCACAAACAAGCAATGGTTACTATTATTCTTATTTATGCAGATACTTTCAATACAGCACAGCAAGGGCTAAATTCAAGATACGAACTGTTCAAGACCTGAAAAGGGAATCATTCATTTGCCTAGGAAGTCAGGAAATGGTTCAGCTGAGAGTCTTGAGGAATGAGTCAGTCATGCTACAGGAGGATAATTACAGGCAGAGGAATCTGTGAGGAAAGCAAGGAAACCCTAAAAGGAAAGAAAAAGCCTTCTCCTTCACACCTGTTCCTGTAACAGAGTAACCGGGCCAGTTAAGGATGGGGGAAGAAGAGGTCATGCGAAGGTGATACACAGAGTCAGACGAGAGTCCTTTTTCAGCTATATGCCTCTGCTCCCGTTCAATTCTGATACAATCACCTTCTCTCCCCAGGGGATTTCTTGGCCTCCCTCAGGAATCCCTGTTACCAAATTTAGTATGATTTAGTCCAGCATCATATCCTTTAGATGTGGAGGGACAAAGAAAAGGTTGAGAACTGCCAATGTAAGGGCTTCTCAGAATCCATAAAATGTACAAAAATCTGATAGGAACGTATGGCCTTGGATTATCAGTGTACCAGATGTTAGCATCTGATGTGGGTACAGCAGGACACATTTCCCAAGACCCCTCACACCAAATACCAAAGACACGGAATGGATCCCATGCCGCTCCATGGATACACGGAGCCAAGCCATCCAGTCCCAGGCCCTCTGAACTGGTCCTAATCAGGTTTCTCAAAATGACACCCCTCCCCGACCCCCTTAAGGATAAGGGTAGTAACACAGGGAACACAACTGATGGGGACAGTCAACCTTCCAGTTCATCAAACTTTGCTTTTCCCCTATTTTTGTACTGTTACAGGGGATCCCATAAAGAATATCTTTCTCAATAGGGGCCCTTGAATCCCTCCATTGTGATTGAGGTATATTTTATATTGTAAAAGTTGAAATCTCTTTCTAAAGTGTGTACATGACTGATTTGATAAAGAACAGAAAAATTGGATGGGAGAATTCTTTTTTTTTCTGGTACGCTCTTTCTTCTCAGGTTCTAAAAGCACAGATGTCATGCAACATCATATTTTACTGTTGAGGGATTTTGGTTGCCAAGTACTGTCCACATATGGATGGCATCTAATAGCAATGACCCTTCATGAGTTGCATATTCTGTCAAGACCTGAGATCTGAGGATGAATTCTCAGAGTGCAAGGATAGCAGTGCGTCATGATACAAACATCTCAAGATGCAAAGGATCCAATCCCTTGGCATATCTACGAAAAGGACACTCAGCTCTGTCTGTGGTTTAGAGTAACTTCCACAGCAACTCAGCCAATTATAGAACACTTTCCCTATGATGGCAAATGCCATCTGGGGAAGGAAATTAAAGACGACTGAATCCAACAACAAAAGAAAAGAGATATGCACCGAAAATAATCACAGGTAAATACATAACCAGAATCAAGGTAGGAGCTTAAAAGCAAATCTAATGAAAAACTTTCTCACTTGCAAAACATGTCTGCACATACACCCTCTCTGCCCAGTTAAGTCACAGATACTACTCATAGAAACAAACTGCTGTAGAGATGAGTTGTTCAGGTGCCTGGCCAGGTAGCTCAGTTGGTTAGTGTGTTATCCTGATACGCCAAGGTTGTGGGGTCAATCCCATCAGGGCACGTACAAGAACCAACCAAAGAATGCATAAATAAGTCAAACAACAAATGGATGTTTCTCTCATGTTCTTTCTCTCTCTCTCTCCCTAAAACCAATACATAAAAAATTGTTTTAATTAACACAGTTATTAAAACAAACAAACAAAAAAAAGATGGGCATAAGATTTAAGCTGAGTTCTAAAAGATAAGAGCCAAGCAGTGACAGGAAGAGCACTCTTGCAGAGAGAACAGTCAGAAAGAATGGTTCTTGCTAAATTATCTTCTCTTTGCCAGATAAAATACCGAATTCCTCTCAAGTGGTCTCACAATTCAATCTGAAGCATGCTGTTTGTGTCATGTGCCTCCTTTGAGTCTAAATTCCACTGCTATCCCTGGCTGGTGTGGCTCAGTGGATTGAGTGCCAGGTCTGCAAAGCAAAGGGTCACGGGTTCAATTCCCAGTCAAGGCACAAGCCTGGGTTGCAGGCCAGGTCCCGAGTAAGGGGCGTGCAAGAGGCAGCCACACACTAGTGTGTTTCTCTCTCTCTTCTCTCTCCCTTCCCCTCTGTCTAAAAATAAATAAAATGTTAAAATAAATAAATACATAAATTCTACCAATGTAATTTTTCAAAAAATTAAACATAGCAGAATATATTTACTAAATGACAAGAGCTGTTGGCTTTTATGGCTACATATGAGAAAAGTCAAAGTTCCCCAATGTTCCTAACCTACCACTCCAGTTTTAAGCAACTCAGAAAGAGATTAGTTCCTTATGGTTTGATCTCTGAATTATCTGATTATTTCTGGAAGGCAGAATCACTTGTCCAAGTTTCTAACTGCTGTGAAACTTCTCCATTCAGGTAAGTCAATGATGTCACTGATTTTATCTGCAGCCAAAACCAGTGATCCAGTCATTCAAAGCAGTAATTCCTTGCTAACTTCCATACCGACCCAGAATGAGCTCCAGACTCAGCCCTCCTCGCCCAGCACCACTTCTACAAGTGTGTTTCAGCCACATGTCCCCACTGGAAATCCCTAACCACAGGAACTTCAGCCAAGCTACAGAATCCACCTCAAGCCTTTCACAACCCCAGCATACATCTTACTCCTACTGGCTCTAGATCCTTTAGATTGACATGAGTCTCAAGCTTTTACTCAAGAGCAAAACACTAACATAGGAACCGTAAAGGTCTTCTGTTCCAGGAACCATCTCTAGATGGCCCCAGTGTATTACAGAACCCCAAATATGAATAACCTGCTCCTGCCTCAAGGCCATAATAACACCCAGATCTTGTAAAATTTTACCACCTGACCTCCTCAGCTCCTCCTGGCTTGGGTTCACCAACTATGAGAATACAAGGATTCCTCTAAGAAATCTCCTCTATGTATTTTATACATAGATACAAAGATGGCAGTAACTCACCATTATCCCCTCCACTCTCTTTTATTGATGGGATAAACACCATGTAACAAATTAGGGCCTAGTTTATATGCCTGACTCCTTTATTACTACCCTGTGAAAAAGCCATCATTACATTATCATCACCATTTTGCAAATGATGAAACAGAGACAGAGAGATTAATGGGATTTGCTGGAATCTGCACCAAAGCTTTTCTCCAAAGCCTAGGTTCTTATCTACTAAATTCCCTGGGTGATCTGATCCCATCATTCCTGCTTTACTTCTGTCCCTAGGTTAGCTCTCTTCAACGATCTAATCATGGAAGACCTAGCTTCCATGGACCTCCTTCAGTGGCCAAATTTAGGAGCATGTGGACTGGATTTCTGCAGGAGCTGGTACGTAGTACACATGGACGTACCAGGATGTGGCCTGCCACAGACTGCTGCTATGATGAAGTCCACGGTCCAGCACGCCTGGTGTTCCTCCAGCCAGAGCAGCACCCTGGACCCTATACTAGTCGGGGCTCAGGCTATGTCAAGAATGCCTTTTTTTAAAATCCTCACCTGAGGACATGTTTTTTCATTGCTTTTAGAAAGAAAGGACGGGAGAAAGAGAAACATCGGATGTGAGGGGATAGTCCGTGCCACCTGACCTAATGTTTTTTTCTAACTTCCGCCAGCTCCCCAGGGACCTATTATAAAATTCTATCTAGCCCAGCTCCTCCCACAGAGCAACCTGAACAGGAAAAGCCCATTGTAATCTCCCCTGCTCCCCCTACACGCATCAAGCTCCTAGTAAGCCATTTTAAGAACTAAATGCCCTGGCCATTAGGATTAATAATAAATACCTTTGACTGTGTTGTGTGGCTTTCTCTTGAACTTGCTAGTAGAGTACAGGGGTTTACCATGTAGATAGACCCTGGAGCCAGACGGTGTTTAAATTGTGGCTCTCCTACTTACCATCTTTTATAAGACTTAACCTCTCTGAGCCTTAGGTTATCATTTGTAAGATGGGGATAATAATCACGCGTACCTCATAGGACTGCTGTGATGACTATCTGTATCTATCTATCTAATATACTTATGTTTCAATCTCATCCACTTCCCAGAACGATTTAATGGGGGGAAAAACACCTAAAACCCAAATTAAAAAAACTCATATATACATATATAAATGACACACATATTTATGTGTGTATATATATGTATATATTTTTATGTACATATATGCACATATGCATATAAACATACACATGAAATATAAACAACTAAAATTAAAAATAATCTTCAAGATATAATTTTGTATCTGTTAAGTGTGGGTAATTTTAAATGTATAAAATTTTGGACAGGTTAAGGAAAAATTAATTTACTTATAAACTGCTGATGTAAATATAAACTAACTCAGACCTTTTGGAATGTACTTTATATTTCAAGTTATTAAAAAGTTTGCACTCTTGGCCCTGGCTGGTGTGGCTCAGTGGATTGAGTGCCAGCCTGTGAACCAAAGGATCTCTGGTGGATTCTGAGTCAGGGCCCATGCCTGGGTTTTGGGCCAGGTTCCCAGTAGGTGGCGCTTGAGAGACAACTACACACTGCTGTTTCTTTCCCTCTCTCCTCCCTCTCTAAAAATAAATAAATAAAATCTTAAAAAAAATTTTTTTTGCATTCTTGGTCCCAGAAATATCAATCTAAGAAATTTCCTTCTTGGAAAAACATCTAATAAGAGGAGAACTTTAAATGTATAAAATATTAATTAAAATCCTAAAAATTGGTAATAATTCAGGTGTTCAAAAATAGTAAAATGGCTAAAGAAATGATGATGTATCATTATCACCCCGCTTCATTGCACAACTATATAGAAATAAAAATTACAGAAGCTACACTGTGAAGTAGAACTAAAATGCCCAGCTGAAAAGGAAAAGGCAGCATTCACTATGAATCCAGAAGATGAAGAGCAACATGTATATTTTGTGTAAGATTATGAAATAAAATAATAAATTGATTAATGAAGATGAATGACTTTCTACTTTTCATTTCTAGTGTATTTTCATGACAACTCTATTTGCATTATTAAAAAATGTTCTTAACCTGAGACTTGATCATGGTTAATATACTAAAGTTAGATCTTAACTGTGCACTTTAGATCTTCTTAGTTGATCATATCCATGATTATCTGTAAGACATAATTTTGTCTAATTTCATAAATGAATGAGTGATTGCACATTACTGATTATCAGTTTCAATTCAATGCTTTCACATATAGTTAATATCACAGAATTACCATAACCTTGACATAAATTAGCCTTTATATCTATAAATAGAGGCCTGTCAAATGAATTTTCTAATGTGTATTGAGTTTTTTATATTTTTAATGTAATATTTTTTCTATTTATTTAATTTTTGTTCAAGTGCAGTTTTCTGTCTTTTACTCCCATCCCAGCCCAACCCCCCAGTGCTCCCCACCTCCCTCCCGTTCCCACCCCTGTTAGTTTTTGCCCATGTGTCCTTTCTAGTGTATTGAGTTTAGACATTGCAGAAATATGTAAAATCCTTACCACTGGTCTCCTTTCTGATCTGTGATGAGCAATACAGTGATCCAGCAAGCTGTGTTCATCCAATTCCTTCTGACAAAATGGGCATACACACCTGGAAATTGTACAGAATACAAATATTACTAAAATTGTTGGCAATTAGATAGTCAGTCAACTAGAGGTAAAAAGTAGAATGTAGGCAGGTCTAGTTTCCAGTCCCCATTCTTTCTGATGTGATATTTTTTCCTATCTTGATAATGGTTTTGGTGCCTAAATTTTTCTCATGAGAGATGTAAATGTGTCTCTCAACTGGGACAAGCTAGAGAAATGGTTATAGTACAGTGGAAGCAGCCATTCACTGAGCAACTGAGTATCAGTCCACCTACCTGTCCCTGGGTTGCTTTTTCTGTCACTTTTACATCCTCCTTTTCCTAATTTTGATTTGGGTGTTGTTTGTCCTCCAACTCTGCTAGTATGTACAAGGTGGGGCAAAAGCAAGTTTATGCTTATTTGGAAGGAAAATAATACAATAATTAATGCATAATAATACAAGAAAAAATTCTGTGCTTCACATACTCACATCTGTAAACCTAACCTGTATAACAAGTGTCAACTCACATAATTAGTATGCAGGGAAGGATGAAAAATGACCTGCTACTACTCTGTTAAGTCCTTACACCTAGCAGTATCTGTCCTTTATACCTGTGCTGTCCAATATGGTAGCCATTAGCCATATGCGTCTATTGGGCACTTAAAATACAGCTAGTCCAAATTGAGATATGCTGAAGCATATAATACACACTGAATTTCAAAGGCTTAATATTGAAAAATGTAAAATACCTCAATTTTTATATTGATCACATGTTGAAATGATAATATTCTGGCTCTATTTGGGTTAAATAAAATGTACCAAAAATTGATTTTATTTGTTGCTTTTTACTCTGTTGGCTTGGCCAGTACATGGAAACTTAGAATTTCTTGCTCACTTTCCATTATAGAAATAACTTCCTACACCCCAAGAGTTGTACTCTAGACAAGCTCCCAGCATAAAATTTTTTTAAATTTGAGTCACGTAGTAACTTCCATAAAGCAAAGATTTCTATCTTAAATGCAAACAGTAATCTATCTTATAAGATTGATTAATCACCAATGCTTCTCATTTTCTGTTATTTTAATTCTTTATTATTTCTAACTAAAAGAAGAAATTGGGTTTTAAATTAGCTTTCATATATTTTTAATTTTAAATTTTATTTATTTAATAAATAAAAATAAAATAAATGTTTTTTGGGTTTTTTTAAAAGATTTATTTATTTATTTATTTATCTTTAGAGGGGAAGGGAAGGAGAGAGAGAGAGAAACATCAATGTATGGTTGCCTTTCATGCATCCCCTGCTGGGAACTGGCCTGCAGGGAACTGGCCTGCAACCCCAGTATGTGCCCTGACGGGGAATGGAACCGCGATTGTCTGGTTCACAGGCCCGCATTCAATCCACTGAGCTACACCAGCCAGGGCTAAAATAAATGTTTTATTTTTATTTTTATTGTTGTTCAAGTACAATTTTCTGACTTTTACTCCCATCCTAGCCCACCCCCCCAGGCCTCCCCACCTCCATCCCATTTCTGCCCTCCCCTAGTTTTTGTCCACGTGTCCTTTATACTTGTTCCTTATGTTTATTTTTTTATAAAGCCTCTCAACCTTGCAATCAAATATACATACTTTCTCAACCCATTTGTTACCCTTCATTCTTGTTGTTCCTTGTGGCCAATCTAACAGAACCCATACTCCTTAGAGCTAAAATACTCATTTAAAATTTGTAATGTCAGTGTATAGAACTAATCCTATAAAACAGGTATATCTGCAAAGCAATCTCTAGTAAAGCAAAAGAAATGGAGCAATGATTTAGACTTTCAGGTTAAAAAGTATAAGCTCTATTCTGAGTGAATTTTTTTTTAATATTTATTTATTTATTAGAGGGGAAGGAGAGAGGGAGAGAAACATCAATGTATGGTTGCTTCTTGTGCATCCCCTGCTGGGAACTGGCCTGCAGGAAACTGGCTTGCAACCCAGGCATGTGCCCTGACTGGGAATTGAACCTCGATCCTCTGGTTCGGAGGCCTGTGCTTAATCCACTGAGCTACACCAGCTAGGGCTCTGAGTGAATTTTTTAAAGATTTTATTTATCTTTCAGAGAGGGGAAGGGAGGGAGACAGAGGGGGAGAGAGAAACATCAGTGTGTGGTTGCCTCTCACTCACCCACTATGGGGACCTGACCTGCAACCCATGCATGTGCCCTAGACTGGGAATTGAACCAGCAACCCTTTGGTTCACAGACCAGCACTCAATCCACTGAGCCACACAAGCCAGGGTTGGGTATATTTTCTTAAAATAAGCAGAAGTAACTTTTTCCTTCAGGAATGAGAAAGAAATTACAGTCCTACTGAATACCACTATTGGATAACTGAGTCCATAAGCAGATTTGGTTTCAAAGCCATGAGCCTATGTGCGAGAACGTATTTCTTTAAATCATTTTCTTTAGTAGAGAGGAATTCCAAACCTTGTAATTATTCTGGCTATCAGGAAAATAATGACCCTGATTTCTTTTCTTTTTTAAAGGAAAAAAAGTTAGTGATTGATATCCTCCATTATACCTGCTAGCCACCTCCAGCCCTCTTCTGGCCCCCAAAACTACAGAATTCAGGATGCCCACTTGAGGTCTATACTTCCTAGTTAGAATATATACAGAGATGTCACTTCCTACTTTCTAAGAAGAAACTAGCAAAATGACAGGGAATCAGCTGGGGAACTGAGCAGCAGTAATGGAAAACTAAAGACAAAAAACCTCTTAATCATGATCTACTTCAGGAGCCTATTAGGGAAAAAAGCCTAACAGAAATGAACAATTATGCATTCTGTTTTTGAGTCTTCCTTCATACAAACTTCACTAAGGAAGTTCCCCTAATTTCTCCAGTGTTTGGTTGGCTCCTCCATGCAAACTTTTTAAACTAGAGAGGGCAGAATTCTTTCATAAGTATTGCTACTAACAGATGATTACCAATAACAGATAGTGTGGTGAAGAGCTTACACATAAGTATATGCATATTTTCACAATAAAATCGTTAAATTTTCCAGCCCATTAAATTATCTTTTTTTTTTGCTTTTCAGTAACATAACATTTTAAAGGTTTTTTTCAATTACAGTTTACCTTCAATATTATTTTGTATTAGTTTCAGCATTAAATTCTTTATAGACATATCAAATTGAGCATTCAACTGTACTCTATTGAAACAAACCTTGCTGCTGTCTCCCCAAGTTCTTGTAGTGGTCCGTATTTATCTATGTACTTCTGACAAGTTCTTATGTGTGCCCGCATTTCGCTGAGGCAAACCTATGTAAAAGCAAATCGAAAATAAACTCATTGTTGAAAGGGGATCAATGAAGCCTTCTGTGACTCAGCTTTATTACTTTCATTATTTTCAAAAAGGTCATAGTGTGGATCAGCTGATTTTAAAAGGATGCATTCATGACAACAGTACAATGAAGCTAAGGCATTATGGAGAATAACACTAGTTTTAATTTTCTCTAATACTTTAAAGCCTGAAATGTTGAGTTATTAAAATTTGGTTCTTCTAGAAAGCGTATGTTCTTTAAAGGGGAAAGGCGTAGATTAACTCAAATTTACATTTTTTTGCAATGACATTGCCTAAAATGATGATGGAAAAAAGGAAGTGGGAAAAGAAAAAGGGGAGAGAAAAAAGAGAAAAAGAGGGAGGAAAGGGGGGAAAGAGAGAGAAAAGAAAACAAAGAGAGATAAAAAGAATAAATGGATGGATTTTAGAAATGTCCATAGTAAGTAAAAAGACACTCTGTGCCCTGGGGAAAGATATAAATACCATGGTTTTATAATGTATCTAGTAGCTTCACATGAATTCACAATACACAGTATACTTAATGGCCCCATTAAGAACACACATGAAAGACAGCTCTTGCAGTCCATTTTTACCAAGGGCAAATAAAGAGCCCTTGTTCCTCCAGATATACATTCAGAGACCCCTAACCATGAGGGATCTGTTGCTAAATAACACATATTCTACTCAATGTTTCATTAGAAACTCTGATAAGATCTTGTGCTAAAGGAAGCTTTGACAGCTGTGGTAAGGTGGCCAACGCACACTGCTTCATTCTACCCAAGCTACGGAAGTTAAACCTCAAACTTGAAATCTACCACGTCAAGGAAACAGTTATAATTGCTTAACAGAACACCAAAAATAAAAAGCAAACCCTTGCCTTTACAAATATCCATCTAAAAGCTGTAAAAACTAGGACTTATCTAGGTAACCGTCTTGAAACAGAATGTTATACAATCTTTAACACCCAACTCGGCCCATTAATACTCTCATCTCTTCACTAACTACTTGTGTTAAGTTTCTTTCTTCCTCTTTGTATTCCTTCATCAACAAAGCAAAGCATTCCTTACATAAATTAGCAATTTGGGGACTATATACTGACAAATAAACTGATAAATTCATACACTGGCTACTCTAGAGATAAAAATACCTAAGACACTGTAAGAGAGGACAGAAGAAACATAGACAGCCGCTGTGTTTGCTGTAAAGGTGCTTCTGGAACCAAGTGAAGAGGAAGCTGTTCGGTCCTGGAGAGTGGAATACGAAAGCCTCATGGAATGGTGCTCTGGCCTGGGTTCTCCAGAGTAAAACAGAGTCTAAAATGGCTCTAGAAGGAACAGCAGTATTCTTGGCAAGACAAATACCATAAAGCAGAAGAAATGGATACAAGAACTACCTCCAAGGAAAATGCAAAAACACTTGGGAAGAATCAGAAATGATGGGGTGGGGGTTGAAAAAAGAAGGGGGTTTCCACCCAGGATAACTGAGAGCTCAGTCTTGTTTGTGACAGACACCAAAGGCGGGATGAAGAAACAGATGATGAAACAATACCTCAAGTTTGATTTGTGTATGTTAAATTTTATATGATGACCAAAATATCAAGTAAAAATAAGCAACAGTCCATTACAATAGACATAAAAAGCCATTGATTTTGAGCATTTCCTATTTCAAACCATGTTAAAAGCCATAAGTTTTATCATTTACCTTTAAAGCCATCCTGTGACACAAATACTACCCTTTTCCTTATTTTCCATAAGTAAACAAAAACTTAGATCAATAATTTGCCGAAAATCACAAAGAATAGGTGAGAGGATTGGAGTTTGGTCCCAGGATGTCTGACCCCAAAGACCATGCATGAATTGTGTCTGTAGTCAGGAAGCCATGAATAGGTCACTAAGTCTCACATAAATATACAGAAAAAAGCAAAAATGCAGTAAGCACTTACTCTATGCCAGTCACTTTTCAAAGTGCTGAGTATGCAGCTGCTAATAAAACAGGCACAGTCCTTACCTCCATGGTACTTAAACCTGGTGGGGGTAACTGGCACAAATTAAAGGACCGTGAAAGCATAATTACAAGCGGTGGTCAGTGCTACAAAGGGAATACAGAATGCTAAGACAAATTATAACAGGCTATAATTCAAGTTAACAATCAAGAACCATTCTCTAAAGAAATTTAGATCTTCAGTACATAATCTTTCTTTAGAAGATATCTAAATATCCTCTACTTAGCAGTTCAAATTTTAACATATCTAAAATTTAAGTCTGTGGCTGCTTATCTGAACCTGATCCCCATTTCAGAGTCTTCACCTACTCGGAAACCCCGCATTTTTGGCACTTCACGCTCACTCACCCCCACATGCAGCCAATTACCAATTTCCTTTGATTCTCTCTCCTAAATACACCTTGAAAAAACCAAACCTCTGTACTTCATACCTAACACTATCACTCTAATCCAGCTTCCTTCCCTGATCCATCCCGATAGCCACCTAGTCGTCTTCACCAAACCTGCTTTGCCCCCCTCAAACCACTGTCCACGCACATGCTAGAGCAACATCCTAAAAATATAAACCCCATCAAAAGCTTACGCTTTTTCTATGACTCACTACTGCATTTGAGATAAAATCTAGACAGAACCTTTTGTGTGGCCTCTAAGACCTCACGTGATCTAACCATGTATTGAAGGATTAAAACTGCAACAAGGAAGAAGTGATCAAGAGAGATAAATACTGCAAAACCCAGAAGACATTGGTGCAATTATGGCACTGGATTTGATAATAAAGTTATTCATTGATGGGCTGCAACAGAGTAGCAGGAATGGAGGCCCCATAATAGGGGGTCATAAAAATCATGGGAAGAGAGAAAATGGAAGTGGCCAGTGAAAGCATCTGTTTGAAAAATTAGGTGATGGTAGAAGTCAGGTGACCATTTTCCTGCAGTGTACATGTATGAAATTGGAGAGAGGCTGAGGCAATAAACTTTAGGAAGTTGGGGCAGGATGAGGTCAAAGACATAGGTGAAATGATTAGCTGCATAACAGTTTTCTCAGTGGTCTAAGCTGGTAACCAGGAGTACGGGCAGGGTCCCTTACCAGGGTGTCACACTCGGTGCAGTTCTGGTACTCTGACTTCATTCTTTTGGCCACATCCGTGGCTGGAACTCCTTCTGAAGGAAGGTATGCCCGGCAGTAGGGACAGGTCCACTTGTTGTTCTTCAGACTGGTAGCAATGCAGGAACGGCAGAATCTGCCCAGCACAAAACACAAATACACTTCCTCATCACAAAGCCACCACTGCGTGTTCATTTGTGTAAACTGTATTGTAATAACACCTTGTACACTATGAGCTGTACTACCATTTGCACCCTGCACTGGTCAGAGTCTCTTACCTCCCCCCAGTAAGACTTCTCTGGGATCACATGTTCTCACCACTTGCACTGCACACATTTAAACAAAACAACATGGACCCAGTAGTGAAATAGTATTCCTGTACTTGGAGTTAAAATGATAACCCAAGGGATATCCACTGTATTATTTCTTTACTTAAATCCTACTTTACCTAAAATTTGGGGGGAAGATAAATTCTCTGGTTTACTTAAAAATGGTCATAACAAACTTCTAACAGAATCAACAGAATTCACAGAATATCTGGCCCATTTATGGGAGCCGTTGAAGGCTAAGCGCACACGGAAGGCAAAATGAGCATTTAGGTGGGTGATACACATCAGCATGGTCTAATGGCTCTTAAAGCACTCAGCACATAACAGCTCTGTGGGAGTACTAACACACGGGAAAAGTTATCAAGCTTTTAAAAATTTAAGTATACGATACATGCTGAAAGGTTCTTGTATAGTAAGTACACAGTTCAACAAAATTTCACAAGCTGAATGCTTAATTATACCAGCCATTACTGATTCTTAAAAGTATTCTTTTCTGCATTTGTCATTTAAAAAAAAATCTCATTAGCACACAAAGGATGCTGACGTTTGCACAGTGCTTGAGGCATTTGCTCCATGTTTGTGCCTGCCCACGTCCATTTCCCCTTTTTCTTGAAATAGCATCCTTATTTTGTTCTGCAGGAGCTATACCTCTGACATACAATCTGGTAGGAGCTCAATCAAGGTGCCCACCATCCCTGGCCACATAGCTCAGTTGGTTAGAGGACTGTCCCCATGGGCTAAGGTTGCAGGTTCACTCCCTGGTCAGAGCACATACAGGAATCAACCAATGAATGCATAAACAAATAGAACAACAAATCCATGTTTCTCTCTCTCTCTTAAATCGGTAAATAAAAATTTCTTAAAACAGGTGCCCACCACCCTCCGTTGAAGGCAAGAACACCTGAAGTAGGCCAGACTAAGTGAACTTTCTAGGAGATGAGTAGTAAACACAGTGACATAAAGACTGATTCAGGAACAACTCAGTGGGACTGTCCTCCTCTTTACTTAGAACCCCAGATCGGCCTAGGTTTCTACCCTTTTCTTCCTAGGTGTTTTTGTTATGATTACTGTTTGGTAACTCTTTTGATATAATTTCAAACTCCAAACACTGTTTTTTAATAAAAAAAATTTAAAACACTTTAAAAAATGCCTTAATTCAAGGGCTCTTTCCCTCTCAGGAATATGCCCACACCTTTCCCTTCTCTCCCTCCTCCCCCCCCAGGGGAGTTACCTTTGCCTTTCTCTCTCCTAAATTCCAAGGGCCCTTCTTTTGCTTCTGTAACTGGTTTCTTGAGCCCAAACAGCCCAGCTGGCTTACTTCTACTACCTCTAACTTAGAAACTCTCACGTATACTTTGAAACAAACAAACAAACAAACAAAACTAAGATAAAATAAAATACCTTAATTCATTTAACCTTAACAAATGCCTAAGAAAGATGATTATTTATAGATGAGGAAAGTGAGGTACATAGAGATTAAGGTACAAAAGTCTGCACGACCACATCTATAGGAAATTTAAGCTGGGGTTTTCTGACCCAAAATTCAGTAACTTTTCTTTCGGCCACCACAGCTGGCCCAGTTAGAAAGAGCAGTACCTTTGTTAGAGTCAGGACGCCCAAGTCCTCTGCTCTATTGCATTTTTCTCTGCCTCATGATTAAAGTTCTAAAGCACAACCTACCCTTGCAGTTCTTTAAGTCCTTCAGAATTCATCCTCAAAATGTAGGCTTTGAAGAGTATTTATTACAAATGGTCCAAATGCTCAACTATAATGAACATTTCTAATACGACACCTGTGGTCCTAACATGAATTATTTGTTTACATAATTTAGGAACAAGCAGATAACCCTTTGTTTTGTTTTGAGCTAAAAGTCTTCCCCCCTTTCTCACAATGTATTTGAGTGTTATGCCAATACAAGGAGCAAACTAACACTGGTGCCAAGCCTGTGGTGGGCACTGACACACACTCCCTCGTTTAGTCCTCATCGTAACCCTAAAATGTTGCTCTGCATTCTCTTCTCTTGCCTGATGGCAAACTGAGGTTCAGAGAGGTGTAGCAACTTGCTGAGGTCACACAGCCAGAAGACAGTTGTGCTTTTCTCCTAAGTTCCAGGAGAAGCTTAAAGTTTGTAGTCTGTTTAAAGGCACTTTAATTCCTCCCAGTAATAAGCAGAAATGGCACAATTATATTACTGATGTACCTGCATAAACCAGTGGGCTTTACCTATGGCACATTTCTGCTGTCATTTTGTAAATGTTTTGCACAAGTTTGTGTAACCACAACAATGGAAATGCCTGGTAGATGATTGTGAAAAGCAGCACACTTGAACCATTATTTAATCAAGTCGCCTCACTATAAGCCCCCTACATCTCTCTGTACAGTACTTAGTTACATGGGATATGAAACTCTCCGATGAACATTATATAGATGTTACTACTGCATTACAGAGGATACTAGTTGCAAATCTGGTATATTAGTCAATTAGCAGTTCTCATGTTAATGGAAATGGTTATTAAATGGAGAAAACACAAGACCAAGGTGTTTTGGAACAGACTGAGTTTACAGATTATGAAGGCGTAAAAACCACAACTTTTGAGTGTTACTTTGGAAAGGAATTGGATGCTACTGCAGCTCAAGTCTTACTTTCTAGGGTGCAGAAACAAGATTGCAGACCTGCTAAATTCAAAAAACCTGAAGTTGCATGGGGCGGGGTGGGCTGGGATGGGAGAAATAGACAGAAAACTGTACTTGAAAAATAACTAAATTAAAAAAAAACCCTGAAGTTAAAATTTTCTTATTAAAGGTATAGCTATTAAATTCAAGTAATGAGAGCTGGAGAAGTTAACATCCCTGCCTTAATACATTAGCATAAAAAGCATACAAATGATCAAACATTTCATGAATTGTCTAAGTAGAATCCACGCAGGGCTATCCAAGTTTGGGTGATATGTATTATAAAACAAGACCCATAAATAAGATGACTCAAAACAAAAATCTCTTAGAAGGCAAAGTATAGAGGTGTATACAGAGCTACTTTTAGGTTTGCAGATGTGTGAAAACATCTAGGATAAAGAAAATAAACTTTATCCACCTGTTGGAGAAGTGGGAAACTGGAAAGAAGGGGTATGAAATAGAAAGAGGGCATTTTCATCGCCGAATTTTAAGTTAGGACCATATCACCACATTACCTGTGCAATGAACAATTCTTAAAAAAACCATACAGGCGCCCCTTGGCCTTGCAATACTAAGCCCATGTATTTACCCAAAAGAAATAACAACTATGTTCGGTTGTACAAGAATATTCATAAGGAATGTTTTCATAATAGCCCCAAATGAGAAATACCCAGGTATGCATCTACAAGAAAATGGATAAACAAAACACAGCATATTCCCACAATGGAATATTATACAGCAATAAAAAGAACAAATTACTGATACAAGCAACAACATAGTTGAATCTCAAAGACATATTGAATAAAATAAGCCAAACATAGCAAAATGCATCCTGTAAAATTCTATTTATACAAGGCATTTGAATAGGTAAAACTGGTCTAGGCAGAAAAAAATTACAACGGTAGTTACTGTTGGACAGGGGTCCTTGGACAGGGATTGACTGGGAAGGGGCATGAGGACACCGTCTCCTGAAAATACTGTAGCCCTTGGTAAGGATTTAGATTCAATATTTGTCAAAATTCAGCAAATGTTATATCTAGGATGTATGCATTTCACTCATGTACAATTTACCGTAAAAACATAAACAAATACTGACTTCTGCTTAATATTATGCATACTAATATGAGAAAGAATCAGAGCATGCTAATATTTATAACCTACCCTGAAATGCATAAAAAATAAGATGGTTTAATGGATGGATAGAGTGAGAGAGAAAAGCAAATGTAGCAAAATTAATAATTATAGAACCTAGGTAGTGAATGTATGTGTGCAATTATATCCACTTAACTGTACATTTGAAAAATTTTACAATAAAATGCTAGGGGGATGAACCACCTTACTATGACTTAAATTTTCTTTACTCCTGAGAAAAATTTAGTTTGGATATTAGAAAGGGCAATGTTTGAAGGATGAGAGACTTGAAATTTACAATAGAATGTGATTCGAAGACAAAGACATTTTTAAAAATATTTTTTAAGGGCATCCATATCCAGTGTGAGGAAAAGGTTACACTGCATTTATGATTAAATAAAAGTGCACTGAACAGCCCTGGCTGCTGTGGCTCAGAGGGCTGAGCGCTGAACTGTGAACTGAAAAGTATCCAGTTCGTTTTCGGTGAGGGCACGTGCCTGGGTTGCAGGCCAGGTCATCAGCTGTAGGCACATGAGAGGCAACCTATTGATGTATCTCTCACACACTGGTTTTTCCCTCCCTCTCTCCCTCCCTTTCCCTCTCTCGGAAGAGACAGTAAATAAATAAAATCTTTTTTAAGAAGTGCACTGAACAATTTGAAATCTAATAAAAGACTGAAGAGACAAAACACCAAACTTTTAAAATATGAACTTGTGTAGCTTTTAGTAAGAACAATTATCCCAGGGTTATAATGAAGACTTTATGAGAGAAGGCATAAATCCATACAAATCTCCTAATACCCAACCGTGTAAGCATGCATTCACTGGCAAAGTTTTACTGTCGCCAGGCCGTGATTGACAGACCAGAGATGAAACCGGCGCAGTGCATCAGGTTCCTGTTCTCAGGGTTCCAGAACGGGGAGAGGAAGTAGGCAGGCAAAAGACAAATGCTTTGAGAAGAATAAAACGGTTGACAATAAAAATGGAGTGGGTGGGGCAGAGGGAGCAGTTAGATGATATTTGAAGACATCAATCTTGGGAAGAGCTGGGAATGGTTTTCCAAGCTGCAAACAAAACGTACCGGCTATAAGATAGGGACCGGCTTACCGAAGTACTGAAAACCAAGTAATCAGAGATTACTGTGAGAGAGTAAGCAGGTAGGAGACAAACCATAAAGCCATAGCTAAGAGTGACAGGGAGGCACTGGAGGGTTTGCAGCAGGGGAGTGACATGGCTTGATTTACATTATGTAGATCACCGGCTCCTGTGTCAAGAATGGATTGCAGAGGTACAAGTGCCACAGTGAGGGGCCCAGGTTTAAGTCAGTCGTAATAGTTTAAGATAGGATGGTTGCTTAGACCAGCAATGTAACATTAGACAGTGCAAGGGGGACACACAGATTTAGAATTTTTTTTGGAAGAGGAAAAAGGACTTGCAACATACCAAATGATAACAAATACACGCCCCCATTATGCTAAGTGAAAGAACCTGAACACAAAAGACTACTTACAGTGTGATTCTAAAACTTAGTAACAGAAAGCAGATGAGGTTGCCTGGGACCAAGGGTCTGGGAAGGGGATTGACTGCAAAGATTCTGAGGGAACGTTTTAGGGAAATGAAACTGTTGGTTCTTGTGTGTGAGGACGGTTACAGGATTTGCATACAATTGCCAAGATACATCAACCTGTACCTTTTGTGTGAATTGTACTGTATCACTTCAATAAAGCTAAAGAACAACAGACAGAACAAAAATGCCCCAGACAAAGGGTCAGTGACAAGAGCACTGCATGGAGAAGATCCTAGAAATGCATACAGCACAGAGCCATTCCAAATCTGGCAGGCCTCCCTCCTACTCAGCTCCAGGCACACAGTGGCCACTCAGTAAACTGAAATCACTAAATTAGTGACGAGGAATTTCCCCAGGGGAACCTTCTGGGCAGAGCCCAATGTTCCCATGAATAAATAAGAGTCCCCTGTCCTTCTGGAAGTACCCAAGGGACAGAGATGGACACAGACCTAAGGAAGTAAGGGATTCCTGTTTGTCTAACCTCTCTCCCACTGCATAATGTAGTTCAGAATGATGAATTATAAAAGGCATGATCAGAATGAGGAGTAGTTTTCAATGAAAGGCAGAAGCTGAGGATGAAAGTCAATTGCATGTTTTTTTTAAGTTGTATCTTTTATTTATTTATTTTAAATATTTTATTTATTATTTATTTTTTAAAGAGGGGAAGGGAGACAGAATGAGAGGGAGAGAAACATCAGCGTGTGGTTGCTTCTCACATGGCCTCCACTGGGGACCTGGCCCACAACCCAGGCATGTGCCCTAGACCAGGTGTCAAACCAGTGATCCTTTGATTTGCAAGCCAGTGCTCAATCCACTGAACCACACCAGCCAGAGCAATTTATTTTTAGTTATTGAATTTATTGGAGTGACACTAGTTAATAAAATTATATAGGTTTCAGATGTACAATCCTATAACACATCATCTGTATATTGTATTCTGTGTTCACCACCCTGAGTCAAGTCTCCTTCCATTTAAATGCATGTTTTTTAAGACCAGTTCAATGTTTTCAAAAATTCTGAATGAGGCGCCATCACTTTAAAATCAGATTCCACACACAAAGACAAATTTCTGGCTTCTCTTGAAAAGCTAATCAACCTCTTGCAACCCCGGACTCAAGTTCCAAATGGCCATCTGGGTTGGTGGCCCCTCCTGTGGCGTAGTCACCCTCCACAATCATTGGTACCACTTGCAACTCAGCTCTGTTGAGTTTACTGGTCCTAAAGAAATCAATTAAGAACTAGATAATGACTCCAAGACCTCTGCAACCGGCTAGAAACCTAACTACCCCACTCCCATTGGTCATCTTATGAACTCCTTTCTGTTCCCCTGAATTAAGGGACTGGTGAAGAGATCGGCAACATATAGGAGGGAAACAGGAAGAGTTGTTGAGGACACTGGGTAAAATTATGCACCCAGTCTGAAGAGATAAAACAAACCCTAAGTATAGCAGATTTAAAGAGGAAAGAGATGCATTAAAGACATTATGAGGCCTGGGCTAGACAGCAAAATGACTTCCCAGAGGTGGTCCCCAAATGTGGTTCTAGAAGAAGCCACTGGTAACACAGGGCCAGTCTAAACACTTGATTTTTGTTCTCAACACCAGGCTGCCTCGACTGTGGGTTTACCAAAATGGAACAGATGAAAGTCCCAAGCTGGCTTGGTGAGCTTGAAAATATGAATAGAGTAAAGGGATATGCTATCATTATTCGAAGTGACCATAAAAAGTCTCAGGCTAAAATATTCCAATGTAGGGCAATAAAGACACAGTCACACACATCACTCCCTCTTCACCGATGATGGATCAGTCTGGCCAGGTCCAAGTGCAGCTATTAAAGCACAGGCTCCTCCAGCCAGGAACTGCCCCGCAAGAATTCCTTTGATATGCTTGTTATTCATTTAGGTCACACTCCAAGTCCATCCTGGGAATCATTCAGAAAGTGACTGTATATATCTCTACACTCCACTACGTGTTAGTTTTAAATTTAACCCGAAGGCACATTTTATTTCCTTTTACTTGACACTTAGAGGGGTGCCTCTCCACATCCCTCAGACACTGTCCTCAACTTACTGTATCTTACTGTCATTTAAAAAGGGTTACCTAAGGTTGTGCTTCTCAAACTTTAAAGTGGATACAAATCACCAGGGCATCTTGTTAAAATGCAGATTCGGATTCATTAAATCTGAGGTGGAGCCGGAGGTATTGCAATACTGCTGGTGCAAGGATGAAGCTTCTAACGAGAATCTGGGCATAAAACTCAATCTGCTACAGTGTTTAGGTGCTGTTTGTTAGAGAATACATAATTTAATAAATCCCCAATGCTTAATTTGCCTATGACAACACTAATGTTGCTAAGTAAACACTAAGCAGTCCAACCACCAGATGAGGCAAATTTCAGGCCAGCTTAATCACATCTTTCTGCAATTCTCAATAATACAAGCACAGAAGGGTAACCCTATAAAAGGAATAGAGTTCAAAAACTATCATGGGATTCCTGTCTATTACTCAAACTGCATACCATCAGCTGGCTGGCACTATGGAGTGGTTGTGCCCACTTGAGGGACATTCACCAAAGTATCCAAACTGCATTTTGTTTTAGAGTTGTTCATTAATTCAACAAATATCCAACACCTATTAAGTGCCAGACCTTAAAGGAATGGCAATGTGGAAATTAGCACTCTTTTATCAGAGCAATGGTTCTCAAGAGTTTTTGAACCGTGATGATACAAAAACTCCACTCATCCCATTTTAACTGACACTTACCCCAGTACCTTGGGAGAAGGAGGCAACCTACATACATTTGTTTTTAGCATCAGGAGGCTGGATGGTTCATATTTAAACTGTAAAGTTTCATCTAAAGTCAAATAAATAACAGGCCAAATGTTACATCTATGATAATTTGTAATCACAGGGGAACTTCCACCCACTCCCACTACCTCAATTCAACTACCTGCATCTATGAATGAAAGCACTGATGTGTATTTCCAGGTCAATTTAGAACTCATCAGTTGATTTTTGGACTCTATGTAGAGAATCACTAATTTGATGTAGGCTGTATTGCTTATACTTGACCACAAATGGAACGTTTCAATCCATTTACTTCAGAGCATTTCAGAATTATCTTGAACCACTGCATGAAAAAAAATGGACAAATTGTGAAACATAGAGCAATTTAGATAATCCAATCAGTTCAATAGAGATGTGGCTCTTTGTATTCTCCAGTTAATCCTTAGCTCTGTTGGTCAGTTTTCAACTTCTTAGCCCCTTTGAGATAACTCCCTTACCTCCAGTTCTGATCTCTTTCCCCAAACCCAGTGTCCTAATGCCTCTGGGGTATGTCTTCTTGTATATCACCTATGGGACTACAGTACTGTCAACCAGCCCAATCTCAAGTTCATCAAGTTCCTCCTGAGCTAAACTCTGCCCCCTTTATCTCTGTCACTTGTTTGGGAGTTGTCTTGGACTTCTTCTTTCCCTGTATCAACCATACCCAATTGGATAACAAATGTCTTTGAATATTCCTGAATACTTCTTTTAAATGTGTATCAGATTCCCTTTAAGTTTCATTTACACAGTTTTACTTATTTCCTCTTTCCCCATCGCAAAAACAGAAGATAAGGCAAAGATAAAGAAGCCTCCCACTTTCAAGTATTATTTTTATAACTGATACAGTGATATAAATAAAAGTCATATTGAGATGCTGAAACTTTAAAATGGAACTTCTTAAAGTCCACCTTTTCTGGACCAGTTTATTCCAAAAGAAATATAGAGATAAGAAAGAACAACCTGCCCTGGCTGGTGTGGCTCAGTGGATTGAGTGCCAGCCTTCGAACCAAAGGGTTTGCCAGTTCAATTTCTGGTCGGGGCACATGCCCGGGCTGTGGGCCAGGTCGGGCCCCTGGTGGGGAGCACATGAGGGGCAACTGCACTGATGTTTCTTTCCCCCTCTTTCTCCTTCTCTCTAAAAATAAATAAAATTAAAAAAGAAAGAACAACCCTTCATGGGTTTTAATTTGTGAAATGACTTTGAAGGAAATACAAACTATGTTTTGAGCCTATATAATAAATAGGGGCTACTTGTACATTTTAAATACTCATAAAATTCCATTACTTGCCTGACTGGTGTAGCTCAGTGGACTGAGCGTGGGCTGCAAACCAAAGGATGGTTGGTTTGATTCCCAGTCAGGGCACATGCCTGGGTTGCAGGCCAGGTCCCTAGTGGGGGATGTGTGAGAGGCAACCGCACAATGATGTTTCTCTCCCTCTATTTCTCGTTCCCTTCTCCTCTCTCTAAAAAAAATAAATAAAATCTTTTAAAAATTCCATTACTCATCCTACTTTACAAATGAAACAGATTCAAAGGGCTCACATAGCTGATTAGTAGCAGAGATAAATTTCAAATCCTGCTTGTCTATCAAGCCCTCTGTTTTCACTGTATCAACATACAACTTATAAATTGCTATATACATATTCACTCAAGATAATATTGTTGCCACCATTGTACTTGCTCGGCTTGAAAAGGTTTATAAATATAAATTAGTATAAATGACCTATTTCAACAAGTTTGAAAATTGGCTTCAATATAGGATAATATTGAGAGGTTTCATTTGCATTTCTTCATGTGCCAGTTTAAGTTCAATGGAAGAGAGTAATTGATTTAGGAAGTACAAATGGTATTAACAGTACTCACCATCTCCAGTGCAGAAGGAACTCTAATTAACATTTACAAAGTGGAAGGGGCCCAAGTAAATTTGCCAAAAAGAGGAATATGGAAATTCTGCCCACAGCCAGAACAATGGACATAGATTTGTCAAAACAAAGAACAGTGAAGTGAGGGAAGGCCATTCATCCAGCCCTTGTTATACTTCATGACTACTTTTCCGGTTGCTGGTTTTCTATTCACTCTAACAAGGAAAAAGATTATACAAGACTTAACATTTTGCAAATGTATATTATCCTTCAGCTGAAGCAAAAACACTGAATACAGTAAGTTATAGCATTCAAAATCCAAAGCAGGGAAAACAATCTCCAATCAGATAACAATCTCCAGTATCCAACAGCAAAGCTGCTCATTTCAGGTCTACAAAAGAAATCTTCAAGACTTGATAACCACCGTACATCTTTGGTGCAACTATAAAGTCTTAATGCTAAATTTAAACGAAGCCGTTACTACCCTGAACAAATCAATGTGTTTTATGCTGTTATGCAACATCATCTTGGTTTCCATATTGGCCTGAGGATAGTAAATCAATGACCTACATCTGGACAGCTGGGAAACATCAGTTATCAGACAGGAGGTGAATCCGTCTAGAGTTTAAAGTACAAAGCTGAAACAACAGGCCCTGAATACAGCCACAGAATATTATGCTCAAGACACTCATTTCAACATTTTGTAAGCTAAAGATTTTCATGGCTCACTGCTGGGCTTTTCAGTGGTGAAAACCACTTCTCACGTACTAGGCTACAGGTGTCCAGGACCATGTAAGCCCTTTAGAAAATATTTTAGGCACTTAGAATTTGGTGCTCCTTTTTTACGTGGAAGCCAAAAGCACTTACCAGTCTCTGCAGTTATTGCTCGGGAGCTTCTTCTAACTATAGTTTGTGGGCGGTCCCCAAACCATGTTAAGTGGGTTTCTGCTCTTGCTCTATGCAATCCCTGCTCCCACACACAGTCACCTACCTCTGCACCCCTGAAAATAAAGCTTCTAAGTAAACAAACACAAATTCACAGGCGAAACTCCCACTACTAGTTAATTAAGCACATATTTAAGAACGTGACAATTTTATATATTTTGTTTTTATTTAAACTCTTCTTAGAAACTACCACAGCTGACCGCCAACACCCAGTTTTAGTTATACAGCACATGATTTTTTAAGATAGTTATTTTTACCCACACCGTCTACCGATGTGCGGAAGCGGTACGTACTGCAGGTAGTCACAATCTCCTGGGTTTTACATGGCTACACCCACCGACCGGCTTTGGGCTAATGTTCAAGCCCCAGATCCTACCCGGACAGGTTGTTAAACTCTTAAGACTACAGTTAACCACTCGGACGTTCCAGTTTTACTAGTCGGAAGGGTATAGATGTCACTATTGGGAAAGGAACGTGGGGGTTGGAGTGCAAGGACAATTTGCACAGGTCCTTGTTTGCTCAAGAGAGTCAAGCCTCAACGGCGTTCTGGAACTCGTGAACACAGCCAGAAAAACAACACCGACAGGGGTGGGGGAGGGTAGGGGGCACCACCGGATTAACGGAGTTCAGCGGGATAACTGTGCTCCTCAGGAGCTTACTGCCTTGTGTCAAGGCGGGTGCTGGTTCTCCTGCCAAGATCATCCTCCCCAGCCAGCTGGCGAATCCTGGCTCTTGGCGGTCCCGCGCCGCCCGGGATTCCCATCCTTGGGACTCCGCACCTGGGCTTCGGGAGGAAGCAGTTCTAGGAAGCCTGCAAGGGCCCGCTTTTTTTGCTGTTTTTGCCTACTGAAATCCTGTGTCACCTTCCGACTGGGCATTTTTTCCCTGTGGCCCGCACTCGACAGGTCCAGGTTTCTTCCTGCAATCTTCTTAATATCCCTTCCCCATACTCTGGGCTCCCTCAATATCGTCCGCCCCACGGGGGTGGGCGAGCAAAGCGTGCTCCCCTGGCACTTACACGTGGCCACAGCGGGTCCGGACCGGCTGGTGCAACACCTCGAGGCACACGGAGCAGTCGAAGGACGTGACGGGCAGCTCTGGGGCTCCTCTGCGCTCCACGGCCCGCGGGGTGGCCGAGGCAGGCGGGGATTTGCCGCTGTCGCTGCTCAGCACGGAGCCCATCGCTGCGCGTCTCACCCAGACAGCTGCCAAGAGCTCAGTGCCTGCTGCCGGGTTGTTTTGTTGTCCTGTGGTGGAGGAAGGAAGTCCCGGCCCAGCTGCGATCGCCGCCTCCCAGCGCGTCCAGCAAATGCAGCCCACAAGCAGTCTCAATCGCAGCGCCCAACCTCGGTCTAGGGCAGTCGAAGTGCGCGGCTGGAGTCTGACATTGCCTTTGAGAGCCGCCCTGCTTGGTTGAGGCGCGGGGGGCGGAGGCGGCAACCGAGCCGTGCAAGCTGCAACTTCTCGTGGTCCTGCGAGGATTGAAACCTGAAACCGCGACTGCAGAGCAGAGGACCTGGTTCAGCAGTGAACCTTCCAAGCGGTTGTGCACATCCACCTTCCCCAGGCTCGCAAGTTAAGGAAAAAGCAGTCTGGTCACGCTTTATGGGAATCAGAGAACATCCACTTGCAAGGTGGTGGTCCCATTAATCCTGCACTGTTGTTATCAAAATAGACTACAAAGATGATCGATGACTGAACATCTCCTAAGACAGGACTAATCACTAGCTCAGTCATCTAATCAATACTCCATTAATAGAGCGGTAGCATGGAGTAGTGGAGCGGGTTCTGAAGACCCAGTTTGAATGTCAACACATCAAATGCCAACGCAAAACAGGAATTCTCATGCTAAATTCTTCGATCCCCCTTTCTTCAGCTCAGGATCTATTACTATTGTTTGTATTCTCTGTCCCGTCCTCTTTTTAACACAACCAAATATGTCATTTATTAATTCATGCATTTAATAAGACTTATTTAGTGCCCACTGCATACCATACTCCACTCTGGTAATGGGACCCACTTTCCAACAAGCAAAATGCAGCTCTCCACAGAACTGGAAAAAAACAAAACAACAAAAAAAACCCTCCAAAACTCCAGCTCTGGTGGGGATACTCCGTTGGAACTTCCAGTTCTCCAAGGATGCGATTAGATGCCTAGTGAGGGCACATGAAGGAATCAACTCATGAATGCATAAATGGAAGGAGCAACAAATCGATGTTTCTCTCTCTCAAAAAAAAATCAATACAGATAAAAAAATTATTTAGACATAGAGTTTCATGTGCTTACTAAGAAATAATACAATACTACATAATATAATAATACATATAATACATAATAATCCCATAAACTTAACCCAGTTTCCCTAGACTTGAATTTTAATGAAAAGATATAAGTAATCAACAAATAAGTAAGTGAACAAAATCATTTCGGATAATAAGAGCCATGAAGAAGATAAAACATAGAGGGGGGTTGGATAAGGAGGTCAGAGAAGACTTTTTGAATGAGGTGACATTTGAGCAGAGTCATGAATAATAAAAAGGAGTCAGCCATTCAAAGATTTAGGAAAAGAAGCTTGCTAAGCATTGGGCACAGTGAGTGAGGCGAGAACAATAACAACAACAAAACAGAAAAAAGCAGTGTGGAGCTGGAACATATAGGACCAGGGATGTAGATGGGATGAGACAGGCCTGCTCATATCCAATTTTACAGGCCTGGACCAAGAGTTTGGATTTTATTCCGAGTGCCATGATTTGATTTAGTCTGACTGCTGAATGGTTTCAAAAAGACAGGAACAAAATACAAAAGCCGAGAAGCCAGTTAAGAGGCCAGTGAATTAGTCCAAGTGAGAATGATAAAGGCCTGCACCAGCAAGTTAACTGGGTAAAAGGTGAGAAATGCACAGGTCTGAGATATATTTAGGGAAAAGACCTAAGGTGCTTGCTCGTGAATTGGATATCTTTAAAATAAAACCTGTTTCTTGATGCCACATGTCCCTCTGCTCCCACCCTACGTCCTCTTTAAGGCCAAATTTGTTGACCTGATTCTCCACCTTTTATGTCTTCATTTCTTAATTATCTCTTCTTTATCCAGTCCAACCTGGGTTCCAAACCAACTGCTCTGCTTCCATCTATCTAAAAACTACTTAATCACCAAGGTCATTGGTAGGTGGCCTGGATGTGGCTAAATCCAATAGACCCCTTTTAGTCCTTTTCCTGCTTGACCTGTCAATTATATTTATCAGTGTTGACCACTCCCTCCTTGTAGAAACACTGTACGGCCATTTTTTTTTCCAGGCAGTTGTTTCTCAGTCTCCTTCCTTCACAGGCCTTTCTTCATGGAAAAGCTAAGTGATGGAGATCTGGAGACTCTGTCTTAGGATCTTTTCCCTTCTCATTCCTTCCCTAAGAATCTCAAAAACCACATAGATTTTGTTAACCATCTATATTCCAAAGACCTTCTCTAGGCCACCCAAATGCCCATCTGCTTACTTGACATAACCGCCTAGTTGCTTTAGGCACCTTCAGCTCAACATGTCTAATGATGAACTTATTACAGTAACCTCCCACCTCCAGTTATTTATCTTAGTAAATGGCACTACAATCTATCTGGTAGCTCAGCCCAGATACCTAGAAGCCCTCCTTCATTTCTTCCTCTTTCTCATTCACATAGAATCAGCCACAGTCACAGTCAGAATTCTGCCTCCAATATGTATCTCCGTAGTTCTTGAATTGTTTCATTTTTCTCTATCCCCATGGCCAACTGGCACTTACTTTAAATCACTGCATTCTTGTGTGACCTGTTGCAATAGTTCTTATTCATTCTACCCGTATCCACTGTTGCCACTGTCCAAGCTATTATCCACATTGCAACTAAAGTGACCTTTTGAAAAGCAAATATCTTATGTCACCCCATGCTCAAAACCAGTTAATGGTTCTCCATAACCCTTAGGATTAAATCCCAAATCCTTAACATGATTTACAAAGCCCTGCAGATTTTACTCTTTAATAACTTTAATCAGTTAGGACACTTTTGACAGCAGGGAATAAAAATTCAGCTGAAAGTGCCTGCGTCGATAAGGATGTTTATTATTAAATATAGTAAATTAGTCTGGAGGTAAGCGGTTCCAGAGGTAGCCCAGCAGCTCATGATGTCCTCCAGGCTCCAGCCTCTGGCCAGCCCCAGTGTGCCTCCCGCAGTAATGTCTTCCTCGAGGCAGAAAGATGGCAGGAACTACTGCAATAATCACATTTCCACACAAAAATATCCAAAAACAATTAGGAAAGATAAGGTTTCCTCTCCCTACCTCTCTCTCCTTTTAAGTAAAGTGAATATGTTTCCTAGAGGCCTTCTTCTGCCAACCTTCCCTCACATCTCGTTAGTCGAAATTGGGCTCCGTGACCATTCTTAAACAGTCATTAGCAAAAGACAGGGAGGGTGCTCCAATTGGCTTAAACTCATAATTTATCCCACAGGTCTTGGCCCTTTGGTTATCTGAACAATATAATTTGGGGTTCTTTTACCAAGAAAGAAGAGGATAAGGCAATTTCATAGGTGAGCAGTAGGGTCTCCAAAAATAACATTTTGGGCTCCATGGGCTATCACTCTCGCCCTTACCCTGCATGGTTCCGAATTCTCTACTACTTTCAGTTCTTTGAGTGTACAAAGTTCTTGCTATTTTCAGGGCCTTTATAGTTATTTTGTTTTGTTTTGTTTTGTTTTGTTTTGTTTTGTTTTGTTTTGCTTTGCTTTGTTTCGCTTTGCCTGAATACTTCTATAAACATCCACCACTCTCAACTTCCTTCAGATCTTAGTTGGTGACATTTATCTCATACTATCTTCTTGATTCTTTTCAGAGTCTGCTCTTTCAGAGTTTGCCTTCCAATTAATCCTGCTTGTGGCTACTCCAAAAGTTAGAGATAATGCAAGTAAAGTACCTGGCAGGTAGGAGGTGATATATATATGTATGTATGTATATGTATATATATATACTCAATACTAATCTCATAAGGTAGATATTGTTCCCATTTTATAGTCTCAGTAAATTTGACTTAGGAAAAGGTCACATAACCAATAAATGGCAAAATCATGTTTTAATTCTAAATCTTTTATTTTGAAATCCATGTGCTTTTTCACAAAGACGCTTGTAAAGAGCTGAGAAGTACTAAGAATCTTAGAAAAAATAAGACAAAATTAAATAAAATAGTGCAGGAAAATGGGACTTTGGGGGAGTAGATAAAAATTAAGCATCTGATATTATTTACAGGGTTCTTCATAAACTTATAAAGGTAGCAATGATGAAGAAAATGATGATTGTGGTGTCAGCTGGAGAATAAATTTACAATTCAGACTGTAGGCCCTGAAGGGCATCAGAAATAGAGATTAACCCTGACCAGCAAGGCTCAGTGGGTTGGGCATCATCCCGCAAAGAGAAAGGTCACTGGTTCAATTCCTGGTCAGGGCACATGTCTGGGTTGCATCAGAATGGCCTAATTTCAAGAATTATGTGAGCCAGGAGTGAGCTATGGAAGCTGAATTTTTCACAGTCCCCTAGCATGATCTGATGCAGGAGTCAATGGACAATTCTTTGAGAAATACGATTCCACACGGTAGGCCAACAGCAGATCCTCCAGGTTCCTTCGACAACAGCAGAGACGTCAGGTGTCAGGAGAGTTACTTACATTCATTCCTAAGGTAACTGTCCTCAACTTTGACCAAGCTTTCTCTTTTAAAAAAATATTTGTGTTTACTTATTTTTAGAGAGGGGGGAAGGAGGACAGAAAGAGAGGGGAGTGAAACATCAATGTAAGAGAAAAACATGGATCAGTTGCCTCTCATGCATGTTCCGACCAGGACTGAACCTGCAACCCATGCGTGTGACCTGACCAGGAATTGAACCAGCAACCTTTCACCTTGTGGGACAACACCAAACAATTGAGCCACACTGGTCAGGGCCATGCCTTCTCACACCGCGTGACACTACACTGGTGAATGCCCTAGTGCCAAAACAGAAATATTTCTGAATTTACAAGGACAATTTAAAAAATGCCCATCTATGAACCTCTTGAGAGTAATATTTACAATATTCTACAGAAACACGAACCTCCATGGTGTGATCTTGAATAGTCTTTAGCACACCTCCACAATCTCAACTGTTATTTGATGAAAAAATGAGGCCCTATTCCACCATCACAAATGAAGGACTTCATCACTGTTCTGCTGAAAACAAAACTTAGGAGTGAGTTCATCTGGGGCAGACAGTCAACGACCTGGATCTTCGGCCCTGGTTTCAGCATAACTGTGTTTTCAGACTTGAGTAGTGTCCTCAGTGTTCCTGCTAGCCAGTCGCATTGCTGTTGCTAGGTTCCCAGATAGCATGTCGGGGCAGCTACCCCCACGCCGTTGCGATCATTGAAGTTTACTGCACCCGTGGACAGTTGCATGGTAGCATGTCCTCCAAGCATGCTGTCTCGCTCCAGGATAGCTCAGTGGGCAGCACAACTAGGTAATGTTTGAACAAAATCCACCTTTGAGATGTTCTCTTTCAATTAACATGAGACCATGGCATGCCTAGAATGGGAAAGGATCATAGAGGCATCTGACCCAGTTCTCTCATTTCGCAGACAAATAAATGGCTTCCCAATGAGTTGAGAGCATTTATACTACCTCCCTCAAAATTTCAAATGGACACAGTTGAAAGAAAAATTAAGTCATTTAGTACTTGGAAAGCACTGGCCTATTTACAAGAGATATCTATTTGGGGAGGTAAGATCATAAATGATGAAAAGGTAAGTAACCATAAATGATTTATATGGTAGTTTAAAACAAAATTAGAGCAATATAACAAAGTAACCCAAGAGTAATAGCATACAGATATAAGATCTTTTCGTGATTTTGCACAATTATATAGTTTGCCATTGGACATTATTTTATGACTGACACAACTGAATTTTTTTATTACAGAAGAATGTTAGTGCTTTAGGCTTTAATTTTAAAAACGTAGTTGTTTTCTGTGCTACTTTATAAGGAAATAATATAGATAATATTATAAATAATAAGATATCCTTGGACTAAAGCAGATGTAAACTTCATTATTTTCATCTTACAAATGGAAAACTCAAGCATATAAATAGGCCTCACACACTATTAATTTCTAGCCTATGCCCTCACAGTTTGAAATGTAGGTCAGTTGAAAAATAGACACAAAGAAATTATGGTAGAGGTTAAATTTCAATGATCTGGAGTGCCAACAACTAGTATATGGATTTATGCATAAATTTCTGGGAAGATTAGTGCTAAGAGTTATTCTTTTGTGCCTCAAACTAAGAGAGCAATTTCTCCTCCTAAAAAATAGCATAGCAGTAAGAGTTGCGGGTGTCATTTTTGAAAGCATTTAAAAATCCATACCAGTTGAACCAGGCCAAAGAGCTGCGGTGATTTCAGATGTTGAAATCAGCAATTGTCTTTAAGAAAGTGCTAGCGAACAAAACATTTTTTGTGCTGTTTTTGTTCCTCTTCCTTGCCCCCACTCTCCTCCCCATTTATATTTGCTCTTTGATCCTTTGTATAAACAAGCAAGAAAAGTGGGACAGGCCCAGAGTCATGGTTTACGTAGGAATTAGGAGCCACCGACAGAAGAAGGTGCACACCCCTGGGCCAGAAGGGATGATGCTATGCTATGTGGCGGCTCAGCAAATGCCGTGCTAGGTGTACAAAGCCCTCTCACAACTGATGCTACTCCAGGTTAGGTGGTGTGATGGCTGGATGGGGTCACTCTCTGATCCTTTGCAATTGGCAACAGATGTTAAAGGGAGAGATGTTATGGATCAATGGACACTGGAATTAAGTTTATTAATTTTAAGACTTCAACTGGGATTATTAAAAGTATAGCATTTCTCCAACTTCAATGTAGTATACCAAAACAATATGTCATCCCTGGCGATAAAAATTTATTAAAAGCACACTATTCGACATATATAAAAGTCATAAGAAGAGAATTAATTTAAATCCACAAATCCTTCTTCAAGGTTCTGGGCAATTGTCTCTAGCCGGTTAAGAACATGTCACAATGTGTAGGGGGGGGATTGTCCTATAAGATTTTATGTATTTATTTTTAGAGACAAGGGAAGGGAGGGAGAAAGAGAAATATCTGAGAGAATCATTGAATGAGACTGGAGGACTGAACCCAGGCATGTACCCTGTCTGGGAATCGAACTGGAGGCCTTTTGCTTTGTGGAACAACAGCCAACCAACAGAGCCACACACTGGTCAGGGCACCACAGTTGTTTTTTAGTGTATGTATATAGCACCAATAACTTGTACTGGCCTATTTCCTTTTCCTTTTGATCCCAATATAAAACTAACTTCTCTTCCAATATATTAAACTGGTTCAGTTAAAATGGCAAATGCGGGTGAGGTAAACAACTTCATGATCGGATGCACATAAATACTGTTTGTCAAATTTGAAGGTATTAATTTTTTTAAACATATGAGCCTCAACAAAGATGTTTGCACTCGAAAACTAAGCAACTCTAAATTTGCTTAGATTTAACCATTGTTTATATTTATAATTGCTATTTTTATTTCCTTATAGTTGTAATTAAATATTGAATAATATTAATACTTATAAATATTCTTTATATTTATACTACTACTATTTATTTATATTTGTAATTGCTAGGCATAATATATAAACTAACAAACTCAAAAGATTTAATGACAACACTATTTTATTAAACTTGTTTCGGAGAATTGCCAAGTGAGAATGAATAGTCAAAAGACTAGTCAAAAAAGGAAATTAGTAATAGTGATTTGTAGATAGCAGTAACACAAAAGACAAGTAGACTTTAAATTAAACAATTTTTATGTTAGAGTAAAATGAAATTAACATTAGCTGTGGGTTAACTCCACTCCGAAGATAAAACTTACAGGAATAAAAACTGAGCAAAAAATTTAAACCAACTCACAGTGCCCCAGGCACGTACAAGGTCTACCATAGAAATGATGACTTTTCTATGGCATAGAGGTGCCCTCTTTCTAGCTTTTCTCTGTGTTCAAGTGAATATAGAAAAATCAGGTGACTCTAAGTCAGCAGTTGCAAAGGTAAAGAGAAGAATTGTTTCTTTCACTTTCAGGCTCCTGAGAGTTCTCCTTCAGGAAACAGTGGAAAAATCAATGCCAGATGGCTCTCAAAGAGATGTTGCTAATGGTTCTGCTATTGTCAAATCCCCTGTAGAAAAAAATTTCTTCACAGTTAATCAATACAGCGATGCAAGGGCTGTAGCCTTTATATCTCATGAACCATTGACCTCCACGGTTGGAGGAAGCCGCCTGGCTCAGTCTCACCCACAGGCCCAGGAACGAGCATTTCTCACGGTACCAATGATTTATGACTTGATTTAGACAAAGCAGTGGATGTTTTCCATCCTTTTCCACTTGTTATTTGTGTTGAAATGGTATTTTTGCCAGTTAAAGAAAATTCATAAATAACATTAGCTTCTACTGACAAAGGCACTTACTAGGTACCAATCAAGTGTGAAGTGGATCACGTATGTCAACTCATATTCATCCTAAACTCTGCGACTGGCATTATCATCCCCCTTTGAAGGTAAACAATTGGCACTAGGTCGTGCAGCATCTAAGTGGTGGAGCTGAATGACACCAGTTTCCATTTCTATCGGCTGCACCCTGCATTCTGTTCTAAAATTACAAAATTGAAAAGAAAAACTTTACGAATAACCCCCTAACCCTGGTGAAACTGCTTTCATTTTTGTGTATTCCCCTTCATTGTTGTTCATAGCAAGATTGCTGGAAAGTTCTTTTCTGTTTATTGTTCTCCCCACCCACTCTGTCTTTTCAGTTCAGCAAGAGTAACCTCTCTCTCCTGGCAGTGACTGCACCCAGTACACCTCCCCCAGCTGCCAGCCACTGTTTATTTGCTCAGGGGTGGCTACCTGACCCACGCTGGGCTGAGAAGTCTGTTTCTAGGAATTTCGAAATCCAGACAGATTTCAAAAGATAGAGGAGAGAAAGGGAGGGAGGGAGGAAGAAAAAAATGAATCAGTTTCTCTCGACATCAGCTGTAGCATGCAAAATTCAGAACCTATTTGTAGTCGTGTTCTTTATAGTACACTGCTGAATTGAGACAGCCTTTTGGCAGCGAGAAAAAGGAAGAAGCTCCAGAGTAATGTGGAGCACGAGGGCCCTTGGATTCTCTACAGTGTTTCAGCCTTTGGCTTATCCCTGAGCCCTAGCTGGGACTTTGTCCTTAGATTCTGTGAAAAGCCCCAATTTTCTAAAGAGTTTTCGCTTTTGCTTAACATAGCTAAAGTTGGCTCTTACCACTTGTAACGAGAAGAATCTGAACTAATAATTTATTAAAAATTTATAAATGCTCTAAGCATTTTTTCAATTGTCTCACAAGAACATTGACAAGTCTAGAGGGGAGGTGGAGTGACTCAAGTCTGGAGACACCCCTGCCATCAGCTGCTCCCAGACAATCGCATTGTTTAACCTGTCAGGAGACTCACTGGCTCACGCACGAGACTCACTGGCTCACGCACGCAGCTACCACCCCAGAGGAAATGCGAGCTTCTGGGCTAACTTCATCCAGGGGTGCCAGCACCATTTCCCACTATCTTGCTCTCTCCATGGCCGCCTCCTTCTTAGGGAAGAGGTAAGATAACTGCCACCTATGAGTTCAAGGTAACTTTCCTAGTATCCCCAAAGCATTTTTCATAGTCCTTAATTCTTGCAACAATTGGCAAGGGCCATGTCAGGTATTGAGGTGAGACCTGAGTTCTTGAACTAATATCTGGAAATCAGGATGGAGATTCATCAGGGTCACTTTCCTGGAGAACACGACTGCTTACTAAGGGTGGGGGTGGGACAGCTGCTGGAGTCTGCTCTTGTCCTTTGGGCTTGCTAGCATCTTTACACATGCCCCCCACCCCCACCCCCGCTGAGAAGCAGTGGGTACAGGATGAACAGCGCTGCTGTGGAGCCAGACTGCCTGAGATTTTTCAGATTCTTGGTTTTCCTTTGAGTCTTCCTGTCCTCAACAGCAGCTACCCCTGTCACATGCTTTGCTTAAAGAAGGCACTGGAGTCTTTGTCTGCACCTCGATACTGATAACTGCCCCTTCTGAGACAGCCAGGAAGGCCAGGAATAAGCCACGGAGTTCTTGCAGTAGGTGATCCTCTTAGCCATTGGCAAGCTGAGCCAAATTTTATCTGGGATGCATCTGCTGCTGTAGCAACTTGACATTTTTCTTGGCCTTTTATTTCTCAGCAGTGGTACTGAATTTGAAGATGGTTGGCACATAGTAAGTACTATGCACATGGCTGAGAGGCAGCACAGTTAAGGACACAGAACTCTCAAAACAGAATGCCTAGGCTCAGATCCCGGCTTTGGCACTCACCAGCTGTGTGAACTTGCATAGCTTACCTCACCTCTCTGTGCTTCATTTGCTTCTTCTGTAAAACAGAGTGGTAATGGCATCTACTGCATAGTCTTGTGGGAATTAAATGAGTTAATGTGTGTGAAACACTTTGGAGAGTGGCTAGGACATAATAAGCCCTCTCTAAGTATTTCCTGACATTTTTATTATTATCATTTATTATCATAGGTTGAATTCCTAGGAAATAGACTCTGAAATAGGAATATATGTACAGGAAAGTTATTAGGTAAAACTTCACATCCCTGCCTTCCTGTAATTTTGGATGCAGGCTTTTCCTGAAGACAAGCGTAATCCAGAGGTAGGACAATTGCCGGTGCCCATGAGCCACTAGCAAACATCACTCCTGGCAGGTGGCAGGAGTGAGTGCCTTGGCCGTGGAGCTTAGAGCTACATGGTGCACTGCAGCTTCCACTACATATATCTTCATGCATGACCCCTCTAGTATGAAATGCATTCACCTAGGTCAACCCAAAGATGTCCAACTGTGGTACCGGTGCTAGGTTCAGCAATCTGTGCATTATATTATCTCTATTAATTCTAGCTGTAGTTCTTCAGGAGACCTATGTCTGAATGATAAAGTACTCCCAACACCCCGATGTGCAAAGAACTGATTAAAATGTTGGGCAATGGGAGGTAGAGCAACAGTATACAGTCCAAAACACATCATATCCTATTGGACAAGAACAGCAAGAGCTCTCTGCCATGCAGAGAGATTTGGTTAATTAATCTGGGGCTATACCCCTGACAGGAGTGCTTTTTTCATTGCCCTAATTGAGCCCTAGTGCTACCCTCTGGGATGACCTATCTCTTGTGTCCAAAGTCCTCTTCGGTCATATCGGGGGTGAGCATCAGTCCAAAATCCTCTGCTAAGGGCTCCGTCTATCCAGCAACCTATTTCTTGATGGTAGACTTCCCAGATCATGGGATTACTTGGGGATTGAATGGTTGCAAGATGTTGAAAGTGAGGACACTGCCAAAAATCCTCAACAAACTTCCCTTATTTGCCTGAGGTAAGTCATATCCATCTTCAAAACAAGAATGGTCTAAATCATTTAGGCTTGGGATCCTGAAGTAATAATTGGGGCAGGGGGTGGGTTTGTCGGGTTGGGGTGTACCCCTACAGCTGTCATCAGTTTCTTAACTGTCCGGTTGCTCTACAACGAGGAAGCAAGTAATTGATGTTGGGCAGTGATCCGAACACTGCCCCTTTAGTAATTCAACTGGAGGAACTGGTTGAATGAGCAAGATAAATAAAGCAGTAGTGAATTTTGAAAATTTTGCAAGCTGATTTTTTTCCCCCAATCACACTCAAGAATCCCAAATTGTACTTTCAGTCCTAAGAGTTGCTTAAAGAGAATGATCTGTTTTAGAAAATAGTTGAGGTAAAGGCTTAACAGGGGATTATGTCTATGGCAGAGGACAATGAGCAAATTAATTTATTTGCTCTTACTTGGCTTATGGTTCATTTTAAGTTAGATGTTCTGGTTTTAGAATTATTAATGTCAAGTGTTAACTAAAAATACAGTAATTGATGGTCCAGTCTGTCTCCCCAGTTCGGGCCCTGGTCTCATTCAACCTGATGGATGTGACATCTGGCATATGGTCTTAAACATGGTAGGAACATGATGAGAGTTTATTGAATGGCAAGTGGAAGTTCCTTGTAACTAGCCACTCAAAGTTACTTCACATTACCTCATAATTTTAAAATGAGCTCTGCTTGGAAAGAAACTTTTCCTTCTCTCATCTATCTACATAACTAACATAAAATGAGGAAATATAGAGGGTTCTCAGGAAATTAAATTATTAGCAATGCCAACATAATTTTACAAGCAAACAAAATCTAAATGATTTGAAAGTAGTTAAAAACTATTTGCTTAAGATGTATAAATATGCCATCTTTATTATATTGTGATAATACTGTTTATGGGAAATGTAAAAATGAACCTGTTTTCCAAGGTTTTATCTGTTTATGGAAGACATAGAAACCTATTAACAATCACCATTTAAATTTCATGGACCGTCAACCCCGCAGTCACTGACTCAGGGCTTCCTCTACCCTCTTCCAGTTTGACCATAGGTGTTTCTGGGGGCTATCAGAGGTAACCTGCATACGCTTACAAAAGAGGCTGCTCCCGCCGGGCACTATCACTGACTCACAGTAACTCCTTTGCCAGGTGCCATCACACTTCACTGGAGGCTGCTGTACACTCCAGCAGTGCTGCTCCGATATTGCGCCTAACATATGGCTGCTTTGCCTAGTACGTCTACAGGGTCAATAGGCACCACTGTCTCTATTGGTTGTTTCCACTGATAGGAGTATCTTTCCATATTAACAAATACAATTATATAAAATAATTTTCTTGGTTCATATTGTTATTTGTACATATCACTACATATTTATATGATTTTATTATATATTTTAATGGCATTATATGTATAGTACATAGTTGATTCAACCAATTTTCTATTATTGAACATTTGGTTATTTTAATTTTTTGCTACAATAGATAATACTGCAGTGAACATCCTTGCAGTTGAACATTGAGCATTTCTTAATTTTTGCTGTAGAATCATAAGAGTTAATGTAGTGGCTTACATGTTTTTTAAAAACAAGGAAGTGATTTTACAAGTAGTTCAAGGACTGAATAGTTTTTTAGAATGTAGAAGACCAACTGATAAAAATAGAAAACACTAACAATCATACCATGTATACCAGCTTAATTACCAGCTACAACAATTCAAGGAAGAGCTGTTCAGTGGCCTAGAGAGACTATCTTCCTGACTATGTTGGTTTTGTTTAGAAACTGCTTACTATCAAGTAAACAATGTCGTTTTGGAATAATTTTCAGATGTTTTATTGCTTTGCTGTAAGTATGTAATTCATTCATTTGAATCTGAAGAAAAGTACAACTAAAGAAAAACTAGAGGAGCTTTCTTTAATTGTGCCATTTTTTAACTGTTAAGTTGTATAAACATTTAAACAGGAGAAGTAGAGTTTATATAAAAGCACATTCCAGAGACCTAATAAATGAGAGCTCTAATAAGAGCAAAGAAAAGACAAGGAAGTTTCTAGAGCAGAGCTGGCTGTTTGACTTGCTAGGACCATAGGAAAATTATCAGCTAAAAAATGAAAGTTAGGAAGGAGGCTTGCAGTTCTCAACATTTGTGTCAGTTCTGCTTTATTTCTTCTGCTGGTTTCTTCTCTGTCAACCATAACTGCCATAACTAAACCTGGTTTGCTAGGGGCAAATCTCAGGTCAATTCTCTACGTGGTTTATTCCAGTTTCATTGTTTTTCTTTTTTTTTAGTTATCAGTTTTGGAGAGAGGGAGGAAGGGGGGAGAGAGAGAGAGAGAGATCAATTTGTTGTTCCACTTATTTATGCATTCATTGGTTGATTCTTGCATGTGTCCTGATCAGGGATTGACCCTGAAACCTTGGTCTATAGGGTTGATGCTCTAACCACCTGAACTACCCATTCAGGCCCCTTCATTTTTTTTCAGAGACGAGTTCTGCTCACCATAACCTTTACTCACTGATAGGAAATTTCTCTAAATCCAGATAGATCTCTCTATTGTGACCACTAAATTGGGTAACATACAAATTAGCTTCCTGCCTAAAATAATAATATTATAGTTATCATTGGTATATACCATGCACTGGAGTAAGGCCCTTACTTTCATTATTTGATTTACTTTCATTATCCTCACAATGGCCCTAGGTTGCTGTAATCTGCAAGTAACAGAAACCTGACTCAAACCTGTTTTTATAATAAGAAATTGTATTGACTCATATAGCAGGAAGTTCAAAAGGAGTATTGGCTTCAGGCATAATTTGATCAGGATTCTGGCTCCATTTCCCTGCAATGCTGTTCAGTTCTGTCAGCTGTGTTCTAAAGCTGATTTCCCTGGTGGTGTGGAATGGGTGCGGGAGGCAGTCGGGGCTACTTATGTGCTTTTTGACATGTGGAATAAGAAAGAAACTTACTGTGGTTTGTCTAGCAGAGCATGGAAAACATTTTCCAAAAGCCTTCGTTAAATTCTTTGTATCATTTAGCTGGGGCTGCTATAACTAAATACCACAGTCTAGGTGGTTTAAACAAAAGAAATTTATTTTCTCACAGTTTAGAGGATGGAAGTCCAAGATCAGAAGCCAGCATGGTGTAGTTCTGGTGAATACTCTCTTCCTGGCTTGGAGCTGGCTAACTTCTCTTTGTTTCCTCACATTAGAGAGAGAGGTGGAGTGGGGGAGAGAATTTACAAGCTCTCTGTGTTTCTTCTGGAAAGAACCCTGATTCCACCATGAGGGTCCCACCCCTCATGACCTCATATAACCCTAATTACCTTCTGAAGGCCCCCTCTGAAAATACAAATACCATAACATTCGGGGTTAGTGCTTCAATATATGAATTTTCTGGAGACACAAGTTAGTCCATAGCATCCTTCTTCATATCTTCTCAGTCATCCTTAGGCCAATGATTTGTGAGGAGAATTTGATTCTGGTGATTGGCTCAGATGGATCAGCTGAGGTGAAAAGAATTTGAGGGAATTAACCCCAAAGACTACAGTAAAATAGGTACATTTTTGAAAATGAGGAAACAATCTGCAATGTGTCAAGTAACCAGCCAAGTTCATAATTATAATGAGTGGGAAAGCCAAAATGTAAACACGGCTGATTTTTCTTAACGTTTTATTTATTCATTTTTAGAGAGAGGAGAAGGGAGAGAGAAAAGGAGGGAGGGAAATATCACTCCATTGCTTATTGCATACCCCCAACTGGGGACCTGGCCCACAACCCAGGCATGTGCCCTGACTGGGAATTGAACCAGTGGCCTTTTGGTTCATGGGCTGGTGCTCAATCCACTGAGCCACACTAGCCAGGGCTCAACTAATTCTAAAGCCCTTGTTCTTTGAGCTACCTGACAGTAATGTCTCTTATATGCTTTTTTACTTTGATGTTTATCTATCCATTCCAGTTTAGGCTAGTTTCTCTTGTGATAACAAGAGATACACTGTCTCTTAGAGATAACAAGAGATCTTGTGATACACTGCCCTGGCCCTTGCATCCTGAGTGGACAACCCAGGATCCTGAGCTTCATGCCCCATCTTGGTCTTCAGGCATGGAAGGCCAGGCCTACACATAAATAGTTCCCCACTGCTCTTTGGATGGCTATTTAAGGCTGTTTGAAACAAAGTTCTTACTTTTTAAAGGTGCTTTAAGTTCTTCTCACTTAGCTTCATTGGTGGAACATCACCCTTCCCCTTTCCTGAAATCTCCTCTCGTGTCAAATCCAGCTGCTGGCAGAACTCCAAAACATTCCTTCATTAGATCTCCCTGCACTGATTTACACTGTTCAACCTTACTGGAGATCTCTGACTGGATTTTGTGACCCTCCTAGTGGAAAAAAATTAGAAAACTAAATAAGAGGCTATTATACTGTGATTTATTATAAGAAATATATATTTGGGTTTTATCCCTGTTTCTCTTTCGCAGAACCCCTAAAACTCTTGGAATTTCTTAAGTGATAAGAGCACTGGGAACATCTTTTGTTTTTCTATCCTGGGTTCCTGAAATAGCTCCAGAGCCATGAAAGTGAAAGGAATGTCTTATTATTCATAATGAGCCTTTTTAAACCACACGTGAGTTGACGTTACTGAGGTGACTTTTGGAAAGCTTCTAAAGAATGAGGATTGGCCAGGTGTTGAAAGACAAATACCATATGATCTCACCTTTAATAGGAAGCTAAACAACAAAACAAACAAGCAAGCAGAATAAAAACCAAGATACTGAAATAGAGAACAGGGGGGCAGTGACCAGAGGGGAGAGGGAAGGAAATTTAAGGGGGAAAAAGGGGAGGGATTTGGAGGAACAAGTATGAAGGACACAGGGATGAGGACTGGGGGGAGGAAATGGGAGGGAGGTGGGGAGCACGGGGCAGGGGGGGCTGGGATGGGAGAAATAGACAAAAAACTGTACTTGAAAAATAACTAAATAAAAAAAAAAGAATGAGGATTGGTTGCCAGGGCAACCAACCGTGATTAGAAGGATGGAACCTTTAAGATCCTCTATCTTAAACTTCTAGGAAGGAGAGAGGGGCTAATGGTTGAATCAATTACCAATGGCTAATGATTTAACTAATCTTGCCAATGTAAGTAAGTCTCCATAAAACCCTAAAAGGGAGTTTGGGGAGCTTCTGGCTTGGTCATCACGCGGAAGTGCTGGGAGAGGGGCGTGCCCAGAGAGAGCATGGAAGCTTGGAGGCCCTTCCAACATACCTTGTTCTATCAATCTCTTTCATTCGACTCTTCCTGAGTTATATCCACTTATAATAAACCAGTAATCTAGCCAGGACTCTTTTCCTGAGTTTTGTGAGCTGCTCCAGTAAATTAATCAAACCTGAGGAGGTGGTCACGAGAACCTCCAATTTATAGCTGGTCAGTCAGGAGCACAGGTGACGACCTGGACTTGTGATTGGCATATGAAGTGTGTGTGTGAGAGAGAGGGGAAAGTCTTGTGAGACTCAGTACTATTGAAATAAATATCTAGGCCCAAGATGGAGCGACTCCTGCCTGGGTGTCACACCAGCAAAATAAAAACTTAACACTTTCAAGTCCCTGTAAATGCTGCACTTGACCAGAAACACAGTATATCCAGCCAGGCAATCTCCATCCGCCAAGACTCTGTAATGATTTTCTTGATCTAAATGAGGTTAGATAGGCAACCTCGGCCAATCAGCTTAAGTCATATATTTTTTTCCTTACTTCCAGATTGACCTGCTAGCCTCGCATAAGGAAAGCTCAACCTCCAAGCCAGTCATGCCTGGTTTCCATGTTGCCTGTTCTAACATTCTACAAAAGTCATCTATTGCCCAAATATCCCTTGGGAAGAGTGCTTCACTGTTTGTGAGGCTCCGCACTTTCCCGTACACAGGTTATTGTCCATCAAACTGGTTACCAAGTTGTTTTGTTTTTGTTATTTGACAGCCCTTAGCCTGTGGGATCTGATGCTATCTCCAGGTAGATGGGTCAGAATTGAGTTAAACTGTAGGACACCCAGCGGGTGTCCCAGAAGTGCTAGTATGTGGAAATCTGGTATCAGAGGTGAGGCAGTAGTCTCAAGGAGTATTGAGAAGTAGGAGAGACACACAGGAGTATGGCTTTTTTCCTTCACAAAAAGGGGTTTAAGTCCTTTCTGCTCTTTCCTGGATGAGTGACTTAGGACAAGTTGCTTAAACCCTCTGAACATCAGTGTCCTCCTTTGTAGACTGTGGATACTAATACCTATTTCATGGGGTTATTCTGAGAAATCAGAATCCACATGTGACAATGCCTGACAAGTAATAAGTACTTAATAAGTGGGAAGTCCTTCAAGTTCCACTTCCTTCATAAGTTTTCTTTTATCTTCCTAAAGTTGTTATTCTTTCTCTGAACTGTCATTAAAATCACAGCTAACAGAATTAGTTTGATTATTAGCCAAGTACTATGTTGAGATAACTCTTCTGTTGTGATAACTCTTCTGTTAATGGCTATTTAAAACACTTAAATATTTAACTTTTCAATTAGGTTATAAGCAACTTGCAGTCTGCATTATGTAGCTATGTTTTGCCCATGTATTTAAAAAGAATACCCAGTGCAGAACTTTCTCTTCTTTAGGGATAGTTAACCCTACTTTAATATGCTAAGTAAATAGCAGCCATTCTCAACTACAAGGCTCACAATAGAGAAACACATTGGAAAACTGTCTACCCCGGCATCCTGAAGGATTGTAGGGGGTATTGTGCATAAGGACACAAATCCTTAATGCTGTTCTGACATGGATGTGGCTAGTACTGACTCTGAGATTCCCAGTGAATACAAAAGCATCCTGCTTAGCACTCACTCCTCAGGTGGTCCTGGACCACTGTTCCCATTTTAAGGTCCTTTTACCCCAGTTTATAAAGGTGACTTTTGTTTTTGTTCCTGTTGCAAAAGTTGTTTTCCTGGTATTCTAGGGTTTCCTGGTATCCCAAGCATTTCACATGAAGAATGGCATAATTTATCATTCTGATCAGGAACCTGTTAAGCATGAAAGAGGATGCTATTTATGCTTGTATCAAGACCACAAGGACCACACAGTACTGTTCCAGGCTACCTATCAATACCTTTCCTGGTACTGGAGCTTTGTCTTGATTAGTCTGTGTTCTCATGCAGGACCAAGGGCCGGTGAAACCCAGTTGTTGGTAAGTGGAGGTTGCCAACAAACACCAGATCTCCCAGACACTGATCGCTTTACCTAAGGGCACTTGTACTGTGCCTTCCCGGCTGGACTTGTCTGTTGAGCCAGACTCCCACCCCTTCCCAGAGGAGTGAGTTTGGCCAAGTCCCAAAATTAGTGCCTATTTTACTCTAAGAAAACAGCCCTGCTTCCTGCCACAGGGCAAATGCTGCTGTTAATCCAATTATCTGGTTAAAGTACGAGCAGTCCTCAAATGAGGGAACATAAATACAGGGTTCTTTGCACTCACAGGCCTTTGCCAACTTCACTTGTGTTGTAATCTGCAGCACTCCCAGCCCAGCACAAAATGGGTCATTGGGTCAGAATGCTCCTCTGAGTTCCAGCAACCACATTGTTGCCTTGGCTGTGACTCCCGAGCAGCTTTTCTCCCTCCCCAGCTTATCCCCTGGGGGGGTCTCTCTCAATCTCTCTGCCAAATCATTGACTTTGGTTTCTCCAATTCCTAGTCTGAGGCACCATTTGGCACCAAAATATGTCCCGAGACATTTCTGTCAATTGTTATAATTTATCCTGTAGTTCAAAGCACTTTCCATGGGATGCCATGTTAAAAATGCATGTTCACTTGAAGGGAAAGAATGCCAATTATGACACATAGAACATATTATGTTTGGGTCATCACAATACTGATACTTCAAAGTCCAACACGTTTAAAGTGGGGGGTCACTAGACACCATTTGCCAAAGGGCTATCAGTGTAATTTCATCTCTGCGAGGGTCATTTTTAGTAAGTAGGAGGACAAGATTAGAAGAATCCAGTTTTTAAAAAATCTTCCTTGAAGTTAATTCAGTTCCCTTTTCCTGGTCTGTAGCTCTCTCCACTTCTGCACATTCAGGTAAGTTCAATTCGACAAGCATTTATTGAGGCCAACTTTGTGCATGTGCTATACTAGGCACCGGCGATACCAAGAAGAATAAGAGATAATCCTGGATTTGGTGGGTTACTCAAGAAAGAATTATGTATTCCACAGAACTTGTTATCTGACCCCACTCAGTCAAAATTTCAGCCTCCACAAGTTGTTTTTATTTCACTTAAAAATCACACACACACAAAAATAGAAAAACAAAAGAATCATGCTAAAAATGATCTACTACCCCAGTATACATACTGAAAAAGAATAAATTATACATGTCTCTTTCAAGGAACATTTCTCAGTAGATTGCAAGTGCATTCTAATTCTCTATGTCTTCTAGAGACTTTTTGAGGTTGAGTCTCTGTATAAAGTAACTTAAGTACGACTAGATTCACATTTTAGTAAATCCCATGGTGTAATGCCCTCCTACCTCTTTCAGAAGCCAGAGAAAAGACAAAGATAGTAGTATAGAGTATCACAGCTATCTTCAGAAAGCTGAAAAGCTGCCCACTGCATGAAAGACGCACTCACTCTGCTTTTCTCCAAAGGGCACATGGGTCTGGGCAAGCACCCATGGGCACATTTAGAAGGAACATAAGCAAGAGACTCCTAATTACTAAGTTTCCTACGAACAGAATGGGCTGCCTTGACAGGTAGTGAATTCTTCTTACCAGCTTTAAACAAGCCTGAAGATAGCCAACCTCTTGAAAGTGGTGCTATAAAGATGAGAACACCTGGCCAAGATGGAGGCATAGGTGGAGACGCCATGCTTTCTCACACAACCAAGTTTAGAGACAAGGAAATATTAGCAACAGAAAACACAACCAGAACACAGAACTTTTCGGAAGTCTGATAACAATGAATGCTTCAGCCTGACTGGTAAGAGGGGCGAAGCCAGCAACTGGTGGAGCAGGGTTGCACAGGAAAACTCGGTCAGACAGACTCAGGGACGCAGATCCCAGGAGTGGGGTTGCAAAGGGCAGACCCAGTGAGTGACCCGCGGATCTGGCCAGGGCGCAGGGCAGCGCGTTGACTGTGGTGGCTCATTCCTGAGCAGATAGACCAGTGAGGGTGTGGGGAGTGAGACGGGGCCCCAGCGGGCCCCAGAGGCAGGAGGCAGCAGAGAGGGCCACCGTTTCCCCACTCTGACCCCGCCCCCACATACAGTGTCACAACCCAGCGACCTCGCCCTGGTGGCCCCGCCCCACTCCTAAGGCTCCTCTCCTCATACTGAACAGGTGCAAACAAACCAAAAATGGCTCAAGAAGATCTCAAAGCCCCAGAGCCCATAACTCTAAGAGACAAAAATAGCAAAACTTTCAGATGCACAGTTCAAAACACTGGTGATCAGGATGCTCACAGAACTGGTTGATTTTAGTCACAAATTAGAGGAACATATGAAGGCTAAACTAATTGAAATGAAGGGAATTGCACAGGAAACCAATAGTGATGAAAAGGAAACTGGGTCTCAAATCAATGGAGTGGACCAGAAAGAAGGAAAAAATGACCAAACAGGAAAATATGAAGAAACAAGAATTCAAAAAAAGGAGGAGAGTCTTAGGAACCTCCAGGACATCTTTAAACGCTCCAACATCCGAATTATAGGGGTACCAGAAGGGGGAAAGGAACAGCCATGAGTGCAAAACTTATTTTAACAAATAATAAAGGAGAATTTCCCCAATCTGGCAAAGGAAATAGACTTCCAGGAAATCCAGGAAGCTCAGAGAGTCCCAAAGAAGTTGGACCCAAGAAGAAACACACCAAGGCACATCATCATTACATTAGCCAAGATTAAAATGAAGGAGAGAATCCTAGAAGCAGCAAGAGCTAAGGGGACAGTCACCTACAAAGGAGTTTCCATCAGACTGTCAGCGGATTTCTCAAAAGAGACCTTACAGGCAAGAAGGGGCTGGAAAGAAGTATTCCAAGTCATGAAATCCAAAGACCTACAACCAAGATTGCTCTATCCAGCAAAACTTTCATTTAGAATGGAAGGGCAGATAAAGTGCTTCTCAGATAAGATCAAATTCAAGGAGTTCATCATCACCAAGCCCTTATTATATGAAATGCTAAAGGGACTTATCTAAGAAAAAAGAAGATAAAAAATATGAACAGTGAGAGAATAGCAAACTCACAGTTATTAACAACCACATCTAAAACAAAAGCAAACTAAAAGGACAGCTAGATCAGGAGCAGAACCACAGAAATGAAGATCTAATGGAGGGTTAGCAACAGGGGAGTGGGAGAAGGGGAAGGGGGGAGAAGGTACAGAAAATAAGTAGCATAGATGGTAGCTAGAAAGTAGATAGGGGGAGGGCAAGAATAGTAGGGGAAATATAGAATCTAAAGAACAAGAGACACGTGGTCATCAACTAAAGGGGGGAATGGTGGGGGAGGGGGTGTGCAGGGTGGAGGGGAATGAAGGGGGGGAAATAGAACAACTGTAATGGCATAATCAATAAAATAAAAATTTAAAAAATTAAAAAAAAAGATGAGAACACCTATATATTTCTTACAAGGCATTTATGCCTATACTCCAGGAAGGAAGATGCTGGGCTAGTTTGAACCCAACTGAATCCTTTGAAGACCTCCTTTTTTTTGCTGTCTTCTAAAATACCAAGTATGAAAAAATAAAGTAAACTTCCTAGTATGAAATATTCATTGAATGAACCTCTTTCCCTTGGGACTGGAAGGAACTTGATAAAACACGACATTTTGCATGTGATTAGCCAGATTTGCAAACTCTCAAGGAGGTGTTAACACTAGGATTGTGGATTGGGTCCCCAGACTTTGCCAACTTGGAAAACTCACATCTTTTTGTAGAGTGATTCATTTTAGGCTGCAACACTGTTGCTTTAAAAAAGAAAAACTGGGACATTATTCAAGCATTTAGAACAAAGTTTAAACCCAAACTGGGATCAGTGCCTGGGTATTCATCAACTTTGCAAAGGAAAACAAAATAAAACTGAAAACACTCTGTTGAGATAAAGTAAGGAAAGAGTCATAGATACATTTACACGCTAGTGAAGATGTACTTTAATATTGTTGTCACTTGTAATGTGCCATTGTTGACAATTTATATATAAGTTTGAAACCAACTACACTTTTTCTTCACAAGTGTTAGAACAGGACTGTGTCATTAATTTCAAACATTGTTTGGATACAGTACAGCCTCTCAAGCGTTTACTTGGCTCATTGTCTGGAAAACTAGCATTATCAGACCCAGAACCCTAACTTATAAAGAAATATTTCTCCTAACACGAGTTGCCACAGCCCATCCCTGTCTCATTTATAGAGTTGGTTCATCTATATAACAACTTTTCTTTGATGTAGCCTTTAGCAATCATGAAAATAGTTTGCATTTACTCAGCCTATATTCTGTGCAGGCACTGTTCCTCATGAGTTAACTTACTTAAGAAAATCTGCTTACAGGTGAAAAATTTAAGGAAAGAACAGACCTTTTCCTCATGCAAGCAGTCCTTGTGTCATTGATATGTATAGCTGGAACAGTCTCTGATTTTTTTTCTAACTTTTGTCTTTGTGTGCCTGTGTGTTTCTCAAGGGGTGGGTCACATTTCATTTTATTTTAGTCTAATCCCAAAAGCTGCAGAAAAGAGAATTTAACTGACTCCTCAGATCCACCATATCAGAATCTGGGTCAGGGCTCAGGAGATTAAATTTTTAACAAGTATCCCTGGTCATTCTTATCAACATTAAAATTTGAAAACCATTGCAAATCCCTGGTAATTCTTATCAATATGAAACTTTGAGAAACCAATGCTGTGATCTCTCCTGAACTGCCCCAAGTACTGGTAGCCCTCCTTTCACTTTCTCCTTTCAGAGCCTTGCCCCTCTCAGGGCGTTGCTCCTGTTTTTCCTCCTTCCCCTGTGCCACTGGCATTTCCACTGCTGCAGGTAAAAAGGAAAACCTGAGTCTTCACCCTGAGAAAACCTATTTGGAGCCTTTTTTCTGTATATATTTTTTTAAAAGCTGTATTTTGTGGAAGAGATAGAAAGCACAACCTAGGCATAGATGCTTTTTGTTAATAAGGTCAAGAGTCCAATGAAAGAAACAGAATATCTAACAATCACTACAGCACATACATATGTGTTTAAGATTCGAACCTAGATAATTTTGTTTCATGCAGATATCATCACTAGCAGTGACTTACAAAACCAAACACTGGAAGTCTCTTGTTTTTTTCATGTTTTTCCACCTCTCATAAAATATGCTTTTTTATCCATCTAGTAGTATATTATTATTTTGGAAGAAGTAATATATGTTAATGGTGAAGAATTAAAATAGTATAAAAAGATGAAAAGTGAAAAATAAAGCTCCTCTCATAGTAGCTCCAACCAATGACACATGACTGCGGCCAATTTATACTCCAGACACATCCTGTGCACACCTAGCACAGATGATAACCCCCCTTTTGTATACAAATGGGAGCACACTGTACACATCATTGTACATCTTGCTTCATTACTTAAACAATAGACCTTACAAACTGCTGAAAATTAGTGCCTCATTCTCCTTAATAGCATATCCATTACATTAGACTGTAATGTAGTTCTGATTTCCCCTTCTCCACTCCATGGGTCAAAAGGTATCTTGCAAAGACACTGAGACCTCCTTGATTACTGCAACCCCCGATCCAGGCTTTCTCAACTACACGTCCTTCAAGGTGTGCTCCAGCATAGCTGCAATAAAAGAGCTGAGGGTTGTTTAACCCCACTCTATCATTTGAATTCATCCAAGGTAGATGTTAGGTTCAATCAATATGGCATAGCTCACAGGTAAAAGAAAGGGTAAAGGGATAATATTTGCTAAGCAGTGTGTTTTAACTGCAGGTTGTGACCCATAGGTAGATTGGGAAATCAGTTTAGTGGATTTAAAATCCAGTGAATTAGGCAAAAAGTAGAATAGAAAATATATGTAGCACATATAGAAAAGGAAGTATTGTTTTATGAAACATTTGTTTCAGTTTTACAAGTATGTGTATACTGGTTTCTAATATGAAGTCACAGCAAAAACATATTTGAAAACATTGCAGCACAAACATTGTCTGCAAGTGTACTCCTTGGAAAGTAATGCCTTTAAATCTTTAAAAATGGCCCTGGATGGTATAGCTCAGTGAATTGAATGCAGGCCTGTGAACCAAAGGATTGCTGGTTTGATTCCCAGTCAGGGCACATGTGTGGGTTGTGGGCCAGGTCCCCAGTAGGGGGCATGGGAGAAGCAACCATACATTGATTGATGTTGCTCTCCCTCTCTTTCTCCTTCCCTACCCCTCTCTCTCTAAAAATAAATAAATAAAATCTTTTTTAAAATTTAAAAAAATGTAGGAAGTTTATGGTGTTAAAAGACAATCGGGACACACTGAAAATTTGAAGAGTGTATTTAAGCAAAAACCAGTTGGAAGAGGGCCACATCAGAAGTGATTAGGAGTGTTCATTGGACAGGAGCCAGGGGAAACACTTCTGTAGAGACAACGAGGAAGCAAAGAAAGGAAACTGATTGGCTTCAGCTTAGAGACTTAGACTCTAGACTTGGCTACTCTAGAGTCTTAGAGGCTGTTGGTAGTTGGTTGTCCTTAGATCTCAATTTTTAAATTTTGAGGCATTTACAAACTGGGATTTGATCTGCTTAGTAGGCCTACAAGGATTAGAGTCACTAGTCTAACAGCATCCTTGTTTAATTGATTTAGAGATTTTATTTATTTACTTTTAGAGAGAGGGGAATGGAGGGAGAAAGAGAGGGAGAGAAACATTGATGTGCCAGAGGGTACATCAATCAGTTGCCTCTCACATGGACCCTACTGGGTACCTGGCTTGCAACCCAGGCATATATCCTGACTGGGAATCCAACTGGTGACCTTTGGTTCACAGGCCATCACTCAATTGACTGAACCATACTAATGGGCTAATTAATTTAACAATGGTCAGTTGCTTTGGGCAGAGCCTGAGAACCAATTTGCCTTTTGGAGGTTCAAAACTCACATTAGTAGTCTTGGCTGGTGTAGCTCAGTGGATTGAGCTCGGGCTGAAAACCAAAAGGTCACCAGGTCCCAGTCAGGGTATGTGCCTGGGTGTGGGCCAGGTCCCCAGTGGGGGTCACATGAGAGGCAACCACCACACATTGGTATTTCTCTCCCTCCTTTCCCCTCTCTTTCTAAAAACAAACAAACAAAACAAGATAAAAAGAACCTAACATTAGCATTTTAAAACCCTGTAAATTCTTTGTAGTGAAAAAAAAACAGTTAAAGTAAACATTCCAAAGATGGGGTACAGAACTTTTTTTCGGTATTCCAGAGACAACTATTAACATCCTGTTAACTATTAACAGCACTGGTGTTGGGAGACGTGCATTATCTGTACTTCATGGCCTCTGATTTCTACTGGTAAATTGTCATCTCTGGGAGTGCTAACTCCTGTCCCCAAGTTTGAGCTACTTCAGTGTAACCGAGATTGTTACAAAGAAAGGACTGTGGCTGTGTACGTGGAGAGAAGTATAGACCACTTGACAGTAGGAAATAGAGCACATGTCAGTTGTTCATTCTCAGGATCACATCACTCCATATGCCTTGCTTGTGATCACTTGTTTAAAACCCAGGGTTTCTTCCGGAAGGTCTGTGGCTAAGACCTCTTTTCAAGTTCCCTCCAATCCAGGCACACTATGATAATGAACCTGGGGCCAGAGTGTGAGACCCCAGGGCCTTCCCTTGATAATTTCTTCTGCAGCTCCAAGTGTTATGTAAGGAGCTCAAAATTAAGAGTCTTAACATCTAGGAATGACTCGGTAACTAACTAGACTGAGATATTGTAATGCTGGACAAGTTACTTAACTCTTCTGTGACTTCAGTTAAAATAAGGAGGATGGACACTGATTTTGGAGATCCCATACTGTATCAATATTTGGGCCTTTAATCTGGTGTTCTTGATTTTGAAGTAATCCTGAACATTTTTCTCTGTAGCTTTTTCTCCCTTGCTCCTTTCTTAACTTACTTTCCAAGTTTTTTTGAGGGTCTGCTCTTTGCCAAGCATCATATTAACTGCTGGTGAAAAAAGAAATGATGGCGAACAAAAAATAATTTTTACATCTTGTCCCCAGCAATCACCTGCTTGGACAAAATGGTGATTCCAAACTCTGTCTGAACTCGGCCCCAGAGCATTTTGATAAGGACAGCTTTTGACCTGATCATTATCATTACTACAGAAAACATTTCATTTTATTCATTATGCTATTACGTTTCACCCCCAACTTGCTCAGGCAAGTTGTTCATGTTTATGGGTCATGCATATAAGTTCTTTGGCTACTCCATTTTCTATGCTATACTTTATATCCCCATGGCTATTCTGTAACTACCTATTTGTACTTCTTAATCCCCTCATCTCTTCACCCATTCTTCCCCTACACTCCTAGCAACCTTCTGGTAACTAACTTCTTTTCCTTTGCTTTTAAGAGTCTCTATCTTTAACCTTAGGCCTTTTAATATTGGTGTGTCCTGGAGTGGGCATCTTTGGATCCATCATAATTGGGACTCTGTGCTTCCTGGACTTGTATGTCTATTACCTTCACAAAATTAGGGAAGTTTTCCTTAAACATTTTTTCTGATAGATTTCCAATTTCTTGCTCTTTCTCTTTTCCTTCTGGCTCCCCTATAAGGCAAATGTTGAAACTCTTAAAGTGGTCCCAGAGGCTGTTTATACTATCTTCATTTTTGGGGATTCTTTCTTTCTTCTTGTTTTTCTGCATGGTTGTTTTTTTGCTTCCTTATGTTACAAATCATTGATTTGATTCTGAGCTTCATTCATTCTATTGTTGTTTCCCTGTAAATTGTTCTTTATTCACTTAGTGTATACTTTGTTTCTGACTAGGTCTTTTTATGCTAAGTTCCTTGAGTATCCTTATAAACAGTGTTTTGAACTCTGCAACTGATAGATTGTTTACCTCCCTTTTGTTTAGTTCTTTTTCTGGAGTTTTGATCTGTTCTTTCATTTGAGCCATGTTTCTTTGTCTCCCTGTTTTGGCAGCCTCCTTGTATTTGTTCCTGTGTATTAGGTAGAGCTGCTTTGACTCTGTGTCTTGGTAATGTGGTCTAATGTCCTGTTGGGTCCAATGGCACGGCCTCCCCTATCACCCAAGCTGGGTACTTGAGGGATGCATTTTGTGTAGGCTGAGTACACCCTCCACTTGTAGTTGAGTCTTGGTTGCTATTGGCAGATCAATAGGAGGGATTTACCCAGGCCAGTCAGCGGCAAGGTCTGGCTGTGACCACTGACCACCAACTTTCACCCTCCACGGAGGATCAGCTGTGCAGGGGCAGGGCGGTGGCGCTCTGACGTGGTCTGTAGCTGTCCATTGGGTTTGTTGGCTCTGGGGTGTCCCAGGTTGTGCAGACCAAGGCCACCTGTGTTTTGCCTGGGGTACCCAGCCTGAGCCGTACAGCAATCTGAGATGGCTGCTACTTGTACTAGGCTTGGAGATTCCCAGGTGAAGCCAACTGTGACTCTAATCTGACTGCCGCCAGGGCTCACTGAAGCCAGCTGTTGCTTGTTTGATAGGATTTAGGAGCCAAGACCAGCCATTCTTATGGAAAAGCAGTTTGGGTGGGCTCATAAATTGGGTGGGACAGAGCCTCTGGGGATCTCGAAGGTGGATCAAACAGTGTTACCCAGGATGATGGAGTCTCTGATATGGCACCAGACTACCAGCTCTGTGGAGGGAGGGCTCAGCAAAAGGACAATGGTCTCTGCTAGCCCCGATGCCAGGCGCTTCAGCCTCTCCCTGTGTACCACTGGTGCCCTTCAAGCTGCCACCCCAGTGCTGGAGCTCAGAGGGAGCTATGCTGAATAGGTGAGTCTGTGTGTAGGTTCCCCAAGAGAAACTGTTTAGGGCTCTAGCAGCCTCCTCCATTGACTCAACCCCCACTGGGTTTCACAGCCAGAAGTTTTGGGGACTTATCTTCCTGGCACTGGAATTCTGGGCTGGGGAATCTGGTGTGAGTCCAGGGCTCCTTGCTCTCAAGATATCCCTCTGGAACTTTTATCCACGTGGGTGTGGGGCTAGCCCATGCCGTGTCCACACCTCTTCTACCATTCTGGGTGGATATGGTTTCTTCAATTCCGTAGTTGTCAGACTTCCATTCAACTCAATTTCTGGCATTCTTGCATGATGGTGTACTATATTTTACTTGTAATTTTGATGTAGTTGTACAAAGCAGTGAGCCTACATCTCCATCTTGACTGGAAGCTCCAGAAAACATTTATTCATTTCACAGAAACATCTACTCCACTCAGAAAAGAAATATGAAATTCATATTTACATCAGAAAATAGATAATGCCAGTTTTCTGCTCGGGACTTCCACAGATTAATACTCTGCTCTGTTTCCTTGGGGGGAGAACCATGATATCAGTAAGTGCTGCCCACACAACAATAGTTGGCCAAGGTCCGCAATATATTCATGCTCTGAATAAGTCCTTTCTGGTGGAATTTTCTGTTCAGGCAAGAATCACTCCTGAAACCTAAATAACAAATAAGCAAGCAAAATATAACCAAAGACACTGAAATAGAGAACAGGCTGACAGGAACCAGAGGGGAGAGAGGAGGGAATTTCAGGGGAAAAGGGAAAGGTTTACAGGAACAAGTATAAAGGACACATGGTAGAAAACTAAGGGGGGTGGAAATGGGAGGGAGGTGGGGAGCACTGCGGGGGTGGACTGGGATGGGAGTAAAAGACAGAAAACTGTACTCGAACAACAATTAAAATAAATAAATAAATAAAAGAATCATTCCTGAGCAGTTGCTAGACTACTTTAAAATTGAGTTAAATGAAAGTAGCTACTGATACTAATACAATTATTCCTTTAAAAGGGTGGAATATCCACGTGAAACCTAAATATCCAATATACGGAGAAGATGGATACAAAATTAAATGTCCCATAAACCTTTCACCATATATCCTGTTAAAAACGCACACGCAAACAAAGAAAACAAAACAACAGCAAGCAAAATGTGCTGAGTTTTAATTCAACAACAACATTGTTGGAGCATTTGGTACATACATGGCAGTGACTGTCAAACTTGTGTTTTGTTTTTAAATTTCTATTTAAGTGACCTTGAAAAAGTATACTCTCCAGATGATGGAAGATAATAGTTGTGTTGTACTTTGTACTGGTCAAATCACATCTAGAACACAGTGTTCAATTCTAAGCACTGTGTTTTTAGAGGAACACAGACAAATTAAAGTATTCTCAGAGAGTGAGAGAAAAATGGAAAGGGAATTTAAAACCATACAAAAACAGAACTGCTAAAGAAGGTATGTATTTTTAGACCAGAAGAGAGCAGATTATAAGGGCACACAATAGATAGGTATCTCTCTTCAAATATGTAAAAGTAGGTAATATTCTTATTACATATGTTACTCTGGAAAGCAAAGTGCAGACAAAAGGTTGAAGTCATGTGGAGGCGTTATTCGGCTCAACCCAAGGCGTAGGTTCAATCTTTGCTTTGATCACCGGAGGTAAGCAAGCAGAGGCTGGGCTACCACTTGGCTTGAATACCGTAGCTTTTTCTTCTATTTTGAATATTCCCTCCTTTCCCTTTGGTCAATGTGGAACCCAGAATTTGATGAAAAATTAGGCCACATTGTAGAATTTTACAGTCCATTTGAAAACTTTAGCTGGTACAGTATGATACAGAACAAAGGTCTTTGGAACCATGTTCCTCTCAGCCCTAACCCAACTGCCAAGTTGTGTCTGATGTCAATCATATTTCTGATGTATATTTCAAGCACAAGTAGTATTAAAATAGCTCATATTATGACCTCAAGGACATAGTTTAAAGACATGCATAAGTGGCAGGGCCAGAAATATAACATTTCAACTTTTAAAAAACCACAATTTCAAGAGTATTTTCTTAGAATAGGGTGAGCTTAACTTGCCCTGCAATTTTCTGGATGAAAACCTGTTATCAATTGTCAGAGAATCATCCCAGGAAGTGCTCTCTGACGTTCAGAAGTAGGATGAAAATCACATCTCATTCGTGTCACATCCTGTGTGTGGGTAGGGTGCCTTTCTTTGTAAAGTATCACTCATAGATGCATTACTCGGAGTGAGAGATGGGTGCGTGGGTGACAGGACAGAGCCACTAAATGCGTGTAGGGGGAGGAGGGGAGGAGGGGAGGAGGGAAATACGTGACACAGGCGGAGCTCCACCAAGGGGAGGAGGGACTGACGGTGTCACTACCAGCAGTGGTTACAGCATGCAGCAGAGCACTTAAGAATATGCACATATGCATGCAAGGAGACTATGGAAAAAAAAACCTCCTTTCCTTTCCAGAGGGCACTTAGATGGATGACAGGAGAATTGCATACTCTCAGATTCCAATCGATTGGTGTTGGAGAACAGAGAAGCCTGCAGATTCTGCGGATGGTAAAAGTCACTACTTTATATTTAATACTATCTTATATTTTTCAAAGTTTGTTCACATGTTATGGGACCAAATATAATATTGTAAAAACTTCAAAATACTCTTGAAATGTCTGGAGTCCCAAACCTGCCTAACAACCACCATATTCAGGGTATCAAATGTTTTTGTAAGGCTAGTGAATTTAGCGGGCATCAGTGATGATCTCTGCATTTTATTTTTGCAGAGATCTAATGCAAAGATCGCTTCCTGTATTTCACATTTTGGTTGAGTATGTAATTTGGAAAGGTAGAGTTAGTTTTGTGATGCATAATATTGTCCAGAGGAAAATTTGACCAGGTAATTGATGCAATTGCTCAAAAGCACAAGCAGCAGGTCCAAGATGCATTTTATAACTTTATTCTGGTTTATTCTAGTAAATGTTATCGTTTTGGGGCCTTTGCCAGTGAATCCTCAAACTAAAGCAGAAATGTTAAGTACTATTTTTCTTTTTTGTTTTTAAAGAAACTACACTTTCTTTTTTATTTATGGGGGAGAGAGAAAGGGAAGCATTAATTTGTGGTTCTACCTCTTTATGCATTCATTGCTTGATTCTTGTATGTGCCTTGACCAGGCATTGAAACCACAATATCTGGAGGATGTGCTAATACGCTGAGCTACCTGGCCAGGGCCAAGTACTATTTTTCAAATTAATATTCTTTATACTTGTGGTATTTCTCAGAAAACATGAATTCTATTATTTCTCAAATGCAATATTAAGAATTTGATTCAGATCCACTTAGGAAGTATATATCACAGAGAAAGTAAAAATACAAGTTATGATACTATGAAGAGTCAACAGAAAGGACATAACATATAATAGATGAGACTGCAGGGTCAGAGACATACTGCCAGAGTTGAAATTCTAACTCTACCGCTTACTACAGTGGATGCTGTAGATGAGTTCATTGCCCTGTGCTTCAGTTTTCTTAGTTGTGAAGGGGAGATAATAACAGAACCCACTTCTGAGCATTGTTGTGCATTTTCAATGAATTAATACATGTAGAACAATTTGAACAATGTCTAACCTTTGGTAAATGCTCTGCAAGTGCCAGCTATCATTATTCAAGGATTTCTACTTGGTGCTCTAAGAATTAAGCTAACATTTCCTTAAACTTACCATATATTTTGAAGTGTCGGAAAGAATTTCAGAACTTAAACCGTTTTAGAAATTGTACTTTCACTCTTGGAATTTCAAATCAATGGACAAATGTGTACATAATAATGTTTGTATATTTAAAATGAAAAAATTTTATTTTTTTTAAAAAGAGAATTTAGTTATATGTAGATTAAGAGACTTGCTGGATATGGAAAGAGGAAGACTATATTAAGGATTTTGTTTTCTGGTCATCTCTAAAGCATTGCCTAAACATGTAAACCACAATCTGCAAACAAAAATAAATAAACCCAGAAGCCAGCCTTGGATCACAGATACTATTACCACTTTCGTACCATTTGGTGTTTTTATAAACACAGCTTTAGAGGTAAGGTCAAAGTCCAGGGTGAGTTTGCATGAGTGAGTTGAGTCATCTTATCTTCTGGAAAACGTACTCATTTGCTTTTCTATGCCCGCAACATTAAAACAGTATTTATACATAGGCAAGGTAGAATGATTAACAGGGGAAAGCAAAGCATACAGTTCAAACCGAAAGACTGCTTTTGGTCTGAACTATCCAAATAATTATGATTGAGGTGGTGGTTCTTTGTTTTATTTTGTTTGCTTCCTTTTGGAAACTGTGGGATCAGTAGGAAAAGTAGATGAAGAAAGAAACAAGTTATCCAAACAGTTGTCTCAATTTTCTACCCAGTGACAGTCAGTGTAGACCCTTAAAATACATCATGTGAAGTGCTGTGTGTTTTGCCCAAAACCAAGAACCATAGTTCCTGTCATTTCCCTGTTTTAGCATTGGGTCTATTTAAATTTTGTTTTCAAAATATTGACACTGTTCAGATGTTTACTTTAAGCTAGTTCACCAAAACCTGTAATTGCAATGTCACTGCTGCCCATCAGCAAAAAGCAGAGCCAGCAAATTGATTTCTAAACGCTCGTCTGGGAGGAGAAAAAGGGCTCCAATAAGAAACGTGAGAGAGGACCATTAGTCTTTTTTTCCCTTTTAGTTAATGATACTTTTAAAATTGATTGATTGATTGAAATTTTATTTATTTATTTTTAATCTAAATCATTTCTTATTTTTCTATTACAGTGGACATACAATATTACATTAGTTTCAGGTATAGTATTTCATTTTAACACTGATTAGACATTATGTAACTTACTAAGTGATCATCCCGATAAATCTAGTACCCATCTGACACCATACACAGTTAGTAGAATATTATTGATTATATTCCCTATCCTGTACTTTACATCCCCATGATTATTCTGTAACAACCACTGTGCACTTCTTAATCCCTTCACTTTTTTCACCCATCCCCCTAAAACTTCTCCCACCTGGCAACCATCAAGACACTCTCTGTGTCTGTGAATCAGTTTCTGTTCTGCTTCTTTGTTTAGTTTGTTTTTTTTAGATTTATTTGTTGATAGATATGTATTTATTTGCCACTTATTTATTTATACATATGTATTTATTGCCATTTTATTTTTCATATTTTTTTATAAATTTTATTTAGTTATTTTTCAAGTACATTTTTTTTATCTATTTCTCCCATCCCACCCCCCCTGCTCCGTCTTATTTTTCATATTTTTAGTCTTTATTCTTCTTAAGAAGGCCATTTAAAATATTTAATGTAATACTAGTTTGATAGTGATGAACTCCTTTAGCTTTTTTTTTTTATCTGGGAAGGTCTTTTTATGTCCTTCAATTCTAAATGATAGCTTTGCTGGGTAATCTTGGTTGTGGTCCTGGCTTTTCCTCACTTTGAATATTTCTTACCAATCCCTTCTAGCCTGCAAAACTTCTGCTGAGAAATCAGCTGACAGTCTTATGGAGTTTCCTTATAGATAACTAATTGCTCTTCTCTTCATGCTTTTAAGATACTTTCTTTGTATTTAACCTCTTGCATTTTAATTATGGTGTGTCTTGGTGTGGGCCTTTTTGGGTTTATCTTGTTTGAAGGTCTCTGTGCTTCCTGGACTCGTATGTCTATTTCTTTCACCAAGTTAGGGAAGTTTTCTGCCATTATTTTTTCAAATAGGTTTTCAGTTTCTTGCTGCCTCTCTTTTCCTTCTAGCATCCCCATCATGCAAATGTTGGTACACTTGAAGTTGTCCAGGAGGCTTCTTATACTATCTTCATTTTTTAAAAATTCTTTTTCTTTTTGCTGTTCTGATTGGCTATTTTTTCCTTCCTTATATTCCAAATCACTAGTTTGATTCTCAGCTTCATCTACTCTACTGTTTATTCCCTGTAAATTATTCTTTTAGTTAGTGTATCCTTCATTTCTGACTGGTTGGTTTTGTGTGTGTGTGTGTGTGTGTGTGTGTGTGTGTGTGTGTGATGTCCATGTCCTTTTTTTAGTGCTACCGAAGTTTTCTGTAAGTTCAACAGCTCTTCCCCTAGGTTCATTGAGCATCCTTATAACCAGTGTTTTGAACTCTGTATCTAGTAAATTGCTTGTCTCTGTTTTGCTGAGTTCTTTTTCTAGAGTTTTATTCTTTCTTTCATCTGAAATGTGCTTCTTTGTCTCATTTTGATAGCCTCCCTGTATTTGTTTCTATGTAATAGGTAGATGTGATATCTTCTGGACTTGGTAGAGTAGCCTAATATAGTAGGAGTACTACAGGATCTAGTGACACACCCTCCCCAATCATTCCAGTTGTGTCTCCCCTCATGTAGCTGTGTACTCCATCCTGTTGTAGTTGAGTTTTGATTGCTGTTGGCATGTAAATGGGAAGGCTATACCCCCAAGCTGATCTGCTGTAACAACTGGCCAAAACTACCACCATGCTGGAGGATCAGCTTGTGCAGGGGTTGTCCCACAGAGCAGGACTTACTTCAGTGGGACCCCAGTGCTCGTTGAGTCCCCTCCTTGAATGTCTCACATGTGGAGTTGGCTGGGAGTGTTTCAATATGGCCTGAAGCTGTCCACTGGACGCGCTGGCTCTGGGACCTCCTGGGAGATGCAGAACAAGGTTGGCCACCACCTGTATTCTGCCAAGGCCACCCAGCTTGAGTTGTAAAGTGATCTTCAGCTGCCTGCTATTTGTGCTGGGCTTGGAGGTGCCCAGGAGAGGCCAAGCTGCTAACCATGGCCGACTGGTGCTATTGCCTGGCTTGGGGCCACTTAGAAGTGTGAGGCAGGCTGAGGCCAGATGCTCCTTGAGAGGTTTTAGGAAGGTAAGAATCATGAGCCAAGACAGGCCATTTATATGGAAAAGGCACTGGAAACAGCTTGGGTAGGCCCACAAGTGTTGGGGGAAAAAGTCCATATTATAATGCGCATGACTTGGAATCAGTATAAAATGTAAACCACCAATTAATATGAAACCAATTAAGTGAATTCTTATGTATAGAAATTAAGTAGCTGGAACAAAATTAAATACTAGTTTTCACTTCCTAAAAATATAGAAACGTCTTGAATGTATTTGTCACCATATTTGATGTGAACAAAACTATCCACTACCATATCTGATATTGACAAAACACTACACCTAACAACTTCAGAGTTGTTCTCTTCAATTGCACCATTCAAATTTTCCAGTTCCTTTTCAAATTTATGTTGACTTGTGAATGTTGGAAGATGTTGACTCTCATTAAAAAATATCTAATGAAAATAATCATACTCATGTTATCTGACTACAAAAGCATTAAAACAGAAATCACAAGCAAGATATCTTGGTGTGTTAGTCTGCTCAGGCTGCTGCAACAAAATACCACAGAAATTTATTTTCTCCCAGCTCTGGAGGCTGTAATTTTAAAATCAAGTTGCCAGCAATTTCGGTGTCTGGTGAGTATGTTCTTCTTGGTTTGTAGATCGCCACCTTTCTGTTATGTCCTCCTATGGTCTTTCCTTACTGGATGCATGAGAGGAGTGAATAAGAGATAAAGAGAGAGAGCTCTCCAGTGTCTTTTCTTATAAGGGCACTAATTCTCTTAGATGAAGGCCTCACCCTTAGGACCCTATTTAACCTTAAATCTTTCTTTAGAGCCCTCATCTTCAAATACAGTTATACTGGGGATTGAGACTTCAACATATGAATTTGGGGGGGACATAAACAGTAGGTCCGTAATACTTGGAAAACCTCAAATATTTAGCAGTTAGACAACAAACTTTTAAGTAATCCATGGGTTACAGGAGAAATTGGAAAATATTCTAATTGAGTGATAATGAAAATACAAGATGTTCATTGGGTGAAGGAAAGGAAATGCAACTAAGGCAGGGCTCAGAGGATAATTTACAGCTTTAAATTCTTACGTAAAATAGAAGAAACTCTAAGATCAATTACCTAAGATTTGGGCTTCCAGCCAAGATGGAGGTGTAGGTAGACACATTGTGCCTCCTCGCACAACCAAAATTAAAGACAACAAAAATTTAGAAACAACAACGAAAAGAATAACCAGAACTGACAGAATATTGAACTGTACGGGAGTCCAACAACCATTCATCTAGATCGGTAAGAGGGGCGGAGTTGACAGCCAGAGGAGAGGGGTTACGGCAGGAAAAAGCAGTGGCTGCCAGACCCAGGAGCACAGGCTGTGGTTGGCAGATCCCAGGTGTGCAGGCAGCGGCCAGCAGACCTCGGGCATGGGGTGGCAACAAGAAAACCCATTGTGGCATGCAAGGCAGCTGGCTGACTGCGATCCCACATTCATGTGCAGATAAACCAGACAAAAATGGGCAGTGAGACAGACCACGCAACCCAGGGCCCCAGTGCCAGGAAATAAAGCCTAAAAGCACCCATTAAAAACACTTGTTGGGGTTGAGGTGCTGGGAGAGACTCCCAACCTCACAGGAGAGTTTGTTGGAGAGACCCGCAAGGTCCTAGAATGCACACAAGCCCACCCACCTTGGAGCCAGTGCCAGAAGGGCCCAATTTGCTTGTGGGAAATAGCAGAAGGGACTGAAATCCAAGAGAGAGCAGAGCAAGTTCCATTGTTCCCTCTCTGACCCTACCCCCCCCATACAGCATCACAACCCAGTGATGGGGGGTTGCCCCACCCTGGTGAACACCTAAGGCTCTACCCCTCACTATATAACAGGTGTGACCATGCCAAAAAGAAAAATGGCTCGGATGTGAGAACAGATCAAAGCCCCAGAGCCAATACATCTAAGTGACCAAGAGATAGCCAACCTATCACATGCATAGTTCAAAGCACTGGTGATCAGGATGCTCACAAAATTGGTTGATTTTAGTCTCAAATTAGATGAAAAAATGAAGGGTACACTAAGTGAAATGAAGGAAAATGCACAGGGAACCAATAGCGATGGGAAGAAAGCTGGGACTCAAATCAATGGAGTGGACCAGAAGGAAGAAAGTAACATTCAACCAGAATGAATGAAGAAACAAAAATTTTTTAAAATGAGGAGAAGCTTAGGAACCTCCAGGACATCTTTAAACATTTCAACATCTGAATTATAGGGGTACCAGAAGGGGAAGGGGAAGAGGAAGAGCAAGTGGAAAACTTATTTGAACAAATAATAAAGGAGAATTTCCCAAATCTGGCAAAGGAAATAGACTTCCAGGAAGTTCAGGAAGCTCAGAGAGTCCCAAAGAAGGTGGACCCAAGGAAGAACAGACCAAGGCACATCATAATTACATTAGCCAAGATTAAAATGAAGGAGAGAATTCTAGAAGCAGCAAGAGATAAGGGGACAGTCACCTACAAAGGAATTCCCATCAGACTGTCAGCAGATTTCTCAAAAGAGACCTTACAGGCATGAAGGGGCTGGAAAGCAATATTCCAAGTCATGAAAGGCAAGGACCTACATCCAAGATTGCTCTATCCAACAAAGCTTTCATTTAGAATGAAAGAGCAGATAAAGTTCTTCCCAGATAAGGTCAAATTCAAAGAGTTCATCATCACCAAGCCCTTATTACATGAAATGGTAAAGGGATTTATCTGAGGAAAAGAAGATAAAAAGATGAACAGAAACTCACAGTTATTAACAACCACACCTAAAACAAAAGCAAACTAAGCAAAGAACTAGAACAGGAACAGAACCACAGAAATGGAGATCTCATGGAGGGTTAGCAACAGGGGAGTGGGAGGAGGAGTGGGGGGAGAAGGTACAGAGAATAAGTAGCATAGATGGTAGGTAGAAAATAGACAGAGGGAGGGTAAAAATAGTATGGGAAGTGTAGAAGCTAAAGAACTTATGACACATGGACATGAACTAAACAGGGGAATGTGGGTGGGAGGGAGCGTGCAGAGTGGAGGGGAATGAAGGGGGGGGAAATGGGACAACTGTAGTAGCATGAACAATAAAATATATTTTAAAAAATTACCTGAGATTTTATCTTAATAAGCTTAAAAAATAGCAAAGTAAACCCTGAAATTTAGAAGGCAGGCAGGAAATTGAGTTAAGAGCAGAAATCAATATAATAGGAAATACCAAATAACAGGAAAAATGAATACATGTAAAACCTGATTTTAAATTATTCAACAATTATGCTAAAAAGGCTAATATAATTGGTCAAACTTTAGAAAACTAATCAAGGAAGAAAAAAATAACAGGAATGATACAAAGTTACCACCATAGACCCAACAGAAATTAAAATAATAAGATAATATTAATGCATTCACCAATAAATTTGAAAAATTAGATGAAATTTTAAAATTTCTAGAAAAATATAATTTACTAAAATTGGTAAAGATTAAACAGTATTTGAATAGCCTGTATAATAAATAAATTGATTTTTAAATCAAAAACTTTTTCATGAGAAAACTCCAGTTTCAATGATAATCTTCAAATATTCAAAGAAGAAATAACCAATCTTACGGAACTTTTTTCAGAATTAAAGAAGGAAAAAACAATTAACAATTTGTTTTACATGGCCAACATTGTTTTACCTTTATAATATAACAACTATATTATATTATAAAATTATATATAACAAATATAAAAATAAAATTATGTACTGATATTCCTCATGACATATACAAAAATTCTTAATAAAGTATTAGTAAATCAAATCCAACAATATATAGAAAGGATAATACATCATGATCAAGTATGGTTTTACTCTGGAATGCAAACTGATGTAATGTTTGAAAAATCCATCAGTATAATTCATCACAGTAACTGAATAAAGAATAAAAGTAATGTCATTTCAATAAATGACTAGAAGTCAGACAAATTTCAATACCCATTCATCATTTAGTTAACAGCTGAATCATAATCAGTGGTGAAATATTGAATGTTTTCCCAAAGTTCATCAGAAGAATCTCTGGTGTAGTAGTATCTCTGGTGATGGAGTAGTATCCTGTGAGATTACATTTATTCACTCATGTAATGAAGGTGTTAGTCATTGCAACAAAGAAAGAAAATTAAAGCATAAAAATCAGAAAGAAGTAATGCTAGTTCTGTTTGCAGACGATGTCATTATTTACTTATAAAATGCTAGAAGACAATGGCTAGAAATAATGAATAAACTTAGCAAGATTGTAAGGTACAGACATGTCAATACACAAAAGTCAATTACATTTTTATATGCTACTAGCAAAACAATTGGATATCAGAAAAAAAGATCCAAGTTACAACATTGCTACAAAACATTAAATACCTAGGAATAAGTTTAACAAAATATGTGTAGTACCTCTTTACTGAAAAGTATAGAACATTGCTAAGAAAAATTAAAGACATAAATAAACGGTGAAATTCACTATGTTCATGGATTAAACACTCAATATTGTTAAGATCTCAATTCTAGACTGATCTATAGGTACAACACAATACCGATTATCTTTCTAATGGAGTTATTCTTTTTGTAGAAATTGATGGGCTTAATCTAAATATTACTTTAAAAGTTGCCTAGAATAAACAAAGTAATTTTTATTATTGTTAATTCATGAAGTATTCATTGATATGTGCTATGGGACAAAGAAATATTAAAACAAAAAAGGACAAAGTTAGAGGACTTAGATGATCTGATTTCAAGATTTACTATGAAGCTGTGGTAATCCAGTGGTACAGTACTGGCATAAAGATAGACATGAAACAAAGGAACACAATAAAGAATCTAGAAATAGACCCTTACATATATGGTAAATTGATTTTCTACAAAGGTGCTAAATATTCAAATGTAAATGAGCTACTGACATAAAGTAGTTCATTTTTTTATTACCCTTTTAATGTCTCCAGCATCTTTTTGTCTTCTTTTATATGTCAGTATTTGCACTTACCACTTTTGTTATTAAATCCTGCAAAGGGTTCATTGTATTAAAAATTTCAAAGAAAAAACACTTTGCTTGTTGTTATCTCTATTCATTGTACATTTGTTTTTCTTTTTTTGATTTCCACCTTTTTCTGTATTTTTCTTTCCATTTTCCTTAAAAATTTATCATTTTTATATTTTTAATCTTCACCTGAGGACATTTTCTGTTACTTTTTTAGAGAGAGAGGAAGAGAGGCTTTAGAGAAAGGGGAAGGGAGGGAAAAGGAGGGAGAGAAACATTGATGTGAGAGGGAAACATCAACTGGGTGCCTTTTCGTAGGTGTCTAAGCATGCCTCGACTGGGGGAGCAAACCCACAACTCAGGCATGTGCCCTGACTGGGAATCAAACTGGAGAGCTTTCAGTTTGTGGGATGACACCCAACCAACTAAGCCACACTGGCCAGGGCTCATTCCTATTTTCTTTATATTTAATTTGTTAATTTTCTTTTAATTTGTTTATTTTTTTAAATTAATTAATTTATTTATCTTTAGAAGGGAAGGGAAGGAGAAAGGGAGAGAAATATCAATGTATGGTTGCTTCTCATGCATCCCGTGCTGGGAACTGGCCCCTGCTGGGAACTGGCCTGCAACCCAGGCATGCGCCCTGACTGGGAATCGAACTGCAATCTTTTGGTTTGCAGGCCCATGCTCAATCCACTGAGCTACACCAGCCAGGGTTCTTTTAATTTCTTTAGATGGGTGCATAAATAATTGAATTTTGGCAATTCTTTTTATTCCTTTTTAAAAAAATTTATTGATTTTAGAGAGGAAGGGAGGGAGGGGTAGACAGATAAAGATATTAATTTGTTGTTCCACTTATTCAGGCATTCATTGGTTCATTGGTTGATTCTTGTATGTTCCATGACTGGGGATTGAAACTGAAAACTTGGTATATTGAAATAATGCTCTAACCAACTGAACTACCTAGCCAGGGCTCTTTTTATTCTTAAATATTAATATAAGCCCCTTTAAGCACTACTTAGTTCAGTCCCATAACTTTGAAACATATATTTTCATTAGCATCCAGTTCAGAATTTTTCTAATTATATTTTGACTTCTTATTTGGCCAAGAGTTATTTAGAAGTATGAAAATTCACAAGTGCTGAATTTTCATGCACTTGCAAATTTTCTGGTGACTTTTCTGTTATTTATTTCTGGCTCAATTTCTTTGTAGTCAGAGAATATAGTCTCTATATTCACAATCTTTGACATTTGGTTATTCTTGATGTGTGATCTAACATGTGGCTAATTTGATTAACTGTTCCACATGCATTTGAAAATAATATGTATTCTGCAGTTGTTAGTTGTATTATATTTTATATAACAATTAGGTCAGTTTTATCCAAATGGTAAATACCATTATGACTATCTTTTTTTCTGCTTGTTTTATCAAGTATTAAAAAGATTTGTCCATTTAAAAAATTCTCCTAGTTTTAGCTTTCTATATTATTAGGCAAACAACTTTATTATTATTTTATTTTATTTCTGAGTGTTGGTACAATGTTGTACAACAGCCTTCTAGAGCTGAGCCCTCTTGCTTGACTGGAACTTTATGCCAATCAGTTAGCAACTCTCCATTTCTTCCTCCTCTCTGCCCCTGGCAACTGCCATTCCACTCTTTGATTCTGTAATTGGGTGGCTTTAGATACATCATGTAACTGGAATCATGTGGTATTTATCTTTTTGTGATTGATTTATTTCACTTAACAATGTCCTCAAGATTTTTTCATGTTGTTGTATATTGCATAATTTTTTTCTCCTCCCCCAGCCCCCACAAATACCGCTTATTTTATTAAAACCTGGAGAAAAGGCAAGGGTATGCCTAGGAGATGAAGCCTACAAGTGCATATTGACATTGGTGACATACCAGGCCAGGGTGCTGAAGGTCAGTAGCCTGGTCACCACTGCTTGGGCCAGAAGTGCTGTCCAACTGCCCAGGGTTCAAAGGTGAATGAAGGCCTACATGATAGAGGCCTTGTAGAAAATGAGAAACATCAGCCAGCAAGGAGGATGGTGGGCCAGGAGGTGTGGTAAAGGTCATAGTGTGTTGTCGTCTACACCTGGATGGATGGGACCATGTAATGGACCAATGAAGTCATAGATACTGCCTTCTCGGGTGAGAAAGAAAGTGGCCAGGAATAGCAACTTGCACAGCTACACAAAGAAGAAGGTGACCTCGGCCGGGACACACTTCCAGAATGCATTGTACTTGGACAGGCCACTGCACTCGTAGGCAATAAAGTAGGGAAAGTGGGTCAGGGTGAAACAGGTTTCCCAAGTAAAACAAAGTCAGGGCACTGGCCTCTGGTGTGGCTGAGCACAGGGCTCTACCTTGTTGGCCTGGTGGCCCTGCCCCCTGGTGGGGCCATAATTTCCTTCATTTTAAAGCTGAATCACATTCCATTGTATGTGTACACCACATTTTCTTTATCCATTTCTCTGCTGATCAACATTTAGGTAGTTTCCACATCTTGTCTATTGTTAGTAGTGCTGTAATGAGCTTGAAGTGCTAACATTTCTTTAAGATGATGATTTGAATTCTTTTGAATAAAGTCCCTAAAGTAGGCTTATTGAATTATATAGCAATTCTACTTGTAAATTTTTTGAAGAATTTCCATACTGTTTTATATAGTAGTTGTACCATTTTGCAACCCCCTCAACTATGTAAAAGTGTTCCATTTTCTCCACATCATTCCCAACATTCGTCTTGTATTTTTCTGATAATAGCCATCCTGACAGGTGTGAAGTGTTACCTCATTGTGATTTTCATTTTAATTTTCCTGATGTTTAGCATTTTTTCATATGCCATTTGATCGTTTGTATGTTGGGTGTTTTTTTTTTAGAAATGCCCTTAGCCTATTGTTTCTTTGCTATTGAGTTGTAGGAGTTCTGTATATATTTCAGAAGTTAATCTTTTATCAGATATAGAGTTTGAAAATATTTTCTTTCATCCCATATGTTGCCTTTTTACTTTATTGATTTTTTTTTTTTTACTGTGGAACTTTGCAACTGAAACTATTGGAAAACAATCTCAAAAAATTATCATTTTTCTGCCTGAATCTCTCAGTGGCTATGCCTTTGCAATGATTTCTTTTCCTCTGTATTCCACATTTTCTCTTAATACTCTCTCTTTCCTACTCTGCTTCACAATCCTGGGGAAAGATACCCAGGAGATATTAGTGAAGTAGACCTGTGTCTTTATGGATATTAAGTATGGTTCAGAACCATGGAGAGCAGTCCACATGGTTCAAACCTCTAACAGTCATGATCTGATATTGGCAGGTCTTTGATGGCCCTGTTCTAAACCCTAGAATTTATTTTATTTATTTATTTATTTTTAGAGAGAGGGGAAAGGAAAGGGAAAGAGAGAGAGAGAGAAAAACATCAATGTGTAGTTGCCTCTTGTGCACCCCCAACTGGGGACCTGGCCTGCAACACAGGCAAGTGCCCTGACTGGGAATCGAACTTATGACCCTTTGGTTCTCAGGCCAGCACTCAATCTGCTGAGCTACACCAGCCAGGGCTAAACCCTAGAGTTTAGAGCAATGCCTAACATATAAAAAGTAGTCAATAAGTATTTCTTGAATGAAATGAAATGACGTAAATTCTCCATAGTGAAATCAATTTGTGCCAGACTATGAATATTTTTGTAGCTCTTGATACATGCCACCAAATTGCCTTTCAAAAGAGGGACATTAGCTCTGGCTGGTGTGGCTCAGTGGATTGAGTGCCTGTCTGCAAACCAAAGGGTTGCTTCTCTGATTCCAGGACACATGCCTGGGTTGTGTCCTGGGTCCCCAGATTGGGGCGTGTGAGAGGCAACCACACACTGATGTTTCACTCCTTCTTTTTCTACCTTCCTTCTCCTCTAAAAATAAATAAATAAACAAATACATTTATTTTTAAAAAGCAGGATATTAATTTACACAGCCACCAAGTAAAACTTATTAGATTTTCTCTTTATATCCGTCACTCATTTATCTTTTTATTAAAGCATATTTGACATGCAATATTATATTAGTTTCAGGTATACAACATAGTAACTTGACACTTATATTCTCTATGATGTGATCACCACAGTAATTCTAGTAACCATCTGTCACCATATAGAATTATTATGATGATATTGACTACTTTTCCAATGCTGTACATTACATCTATGTGACTTATTATTTTTTTATAACTGGTGGTTTGTACCTCTTATTTTCCTTTACCTCCTTTACCCATTCCCCAACATCCCTTCCCTCTGGCAATGATCAATTTTTTCTCTGTGTCTATGAATCTGTTTCTGTTTTATTTTTTTTAATTACACATTTAAGTGAAATCATACAGCATTTGTCTTTTTATGTCTGATTTATTATAATACCCTGTAGGTCCACCCATATTGTCAGAAATGGCAAGAGTTCATTCTTTCTTATGGCTGGTTAATATCCCATTTATATCTATACCACCTCTTCATTATCCATTCATCTGTCAATACACAACTAGGTTGCTTCCATATCTTAGCTATTGTAAATAATGCTGAAATAAACATGGGATGCCTATATCTTTTCAAGTTAATGTTTTTGTTTTCTTTGAATAAATACCAAGAAGTAGAATCATTGGGTCATATGGTAGTTATATTTTTAATTTTTTGAAGTATCTGCTACTTAGCATTTATCCTCAATAGATGATAAAATGAGTACCTACCTGCTCTTAAAAAAACTTAAAATTTAGCTGAGGAACAGATGAGAAAACAGTTACATTACAATGAGATAAATTCTATATTAAGGTATGAGATAAGACATGTAGAGGAACATCTTACCACTAAACTTGAAGATCAGTGAACTCTATGTTATGAAAAGGTCATTTCTGAGCTGAACGTTGAAAGAATAAGAAGTAATCAGGTGAAAAGAGGATAATAAAGAAGTGGTGGGATTAAAGGAAAATTTTATATAGGCTGTGTAGCCTGAGTGCCCTAATACTTTCTATAGTATTTGATTGTTTCTCACTGACAATTGAAGCAAGGATGAACACTTAAAAGTCACTAATCCTTTTATCCATCTTAATAAATTGAACCAGGAAAAGAGAGGAAATTGTTTATTATATCTTGTAGAGCTGAGGTTTGGACAATCATTTTAAGTATGCTGCAAAACAAGTAAAGGGAGGTGTGTGTAAGAAAGAGAAGAAAAAAAAGAAGAGAGAGGGGGGCTTAAAAAAAAAAGCCCAAACTCCATAACAATAGAGGCTGAGATGAAAAGAATAGTGAGAACCCTGACTGAGGAAGGAGTTTGGCACTAGCATTTCTTGTTTGTATGAATCCCAGTTGCATTTCAGTTTATGCACTAAAAATTTATGAAAAGTTTATGTTGTGAAAATTTCCCCTGCATTATACTTGGGTTATTTTGAGTGGGTCTCAATTTTTCTGAAACTAAAGCCTTAAGGAAAATGTGTTCTAATTAAAAGGAATTGACAGAGAGATTTAAGAAAATTCAAGTGTTTCAAGTACAGTTTTCATGTAATTGGAATCAATATGTGTTGCTTTGAGACAGGCTTCTTTTATTTAGCATTTTTCAAGGTTCATCCATATTGTAGCATGTATCAGTACTTCATATGTTGTTACTGACAGATACTATTCAATTGCATGGCTATATCACATTTTATTCATTCATCAGCTGATAAACATTTGGGTTGTTTCCACTTTTTTGCTACTATAAATAATGCTGTTATGAACGTTTATGTACAACTTTTGTGTGGATATATGTTTTCATCCTCTTAGGAAAAAAATTGGTGTATCATATGGTAACTTCTTTTTTATAACAATTTAGAACATCTTTTCCCCAAACCAGCTGTCTATGAAAGTTCACATTTCTTCATTCCTTGTCACACTTGCTATTTTTTTTGTCTTTTTGATTATAGTCATCCTAGTGAGTATGAAGTGGTATTTTATTATGATTTTCACTTCCCTGATAGTTAATGATTTTGTACATCTTTTTCATCTTATTATTGCCTATTTGGAGAACAATTTGTTCATATCATTTGCCCATTTTTTAAAACTTTCAGAATATTTAAATATTTATTGGCTATTCAAAATTTTTCTCTTTTGTGAAATAACTTTTTGTTGCTTGCCTATTCTTCACGTATTTCATTTGCCTGTTATAGTTTGTTTTTTGAATCTTGTTTAAGAAATTCCTACTTTCTTTGTGAAAGGGAGGCAATATAGTGTTTTAAAAAAGGGATTAGAGGCAGATCACCTGAGTTCAAATCACAATGGCTCTGTGGCCTGGGGCAATTTAATTAACCTCTTTTCCCCAGGTTCCTCATCTATAAAATGGAAATGATATTAGTATTAACTACTTTACAGGGTTGTTATAAGACATAAAAGAGTTTGCATATGTAAAATGTTTAAAATAGTACCAAGCTCACAATAAGCGTGAAGTGTTTGCTATCATTATTTGCCTCTTTATTTTACCTGACCTGATTCCTTGCATGTTGTGAAATAGAAAACTAATTGGATTTTTGTTCCATACAGATAACTAACTATTAAAGCACAATTTATTGAATAATCTGACCTTTCTATAGTACTTTGTTTATGTTTGAAGTTGGTCCACCCCACAGCCCTCTCTTCTATTGCGTTAGCCCATTTCGTACACCTTGTTTTTTAATAACTATTACAATTTTTAATATATCTTGTTGCTAGTAAGCTAAATCCCCCTCCTTTTTAAATCATCTTCAAAATTACCTAACTATTCTTAAAAGTGTGCTCTTTAAAAAAAAAAACTCTTTATTTATGTTTGGAGGGGAAGGGAAGGAGAGTGGGAGAGAAATATCAATGTATGGTTGCCTCTTGTGATCTGCAACCCAGGAATGTGCCCTGACTGGGAACTGAACCACGATCCTTTGGTTTACAGGTCCGCACTTAATCCACTGAGCTACACCAGCCAGGATTTAAAAGTGTGCTCTTAACTATGGGTTTTAGAGTTAGTTTGTCAAATTCTATAACATCTCTATATCTTGATTGGAATTGCACTGAATCTCTAATTTTGGTGGAATTGCCATCTTTTTAATGGTGTTGTTGCCGCTCTCAGTTAAGATTCTTCTGTGTGTATGTCTAGTTTTCAAAAATCCCAGTCAAATAATGATGTCTGAGTTATAAGAGAAATTGAAAATTTTGAGTTCTGCTTTCTATTTTGGGGGAGGGCAATTCATGTAGATGGACAGCCGCATAAATGTGATGAAGGCACATTATATATTAAACCCATTGTATCATTTCTAAATAAGCTTACAGTAGTGCCTTCTTATCTGTGGTTTCACTTTCCATTGTTTCAGTTACGCACAGTCAGCTGCAGTCCAAAAACATGACATGTAAAATTTCAAAAATAAACAATTCATAAGTTTTAAATTGTGCCCGTTATGAGTAGTGTGTTAAAATCTCTCTCCATCCCACTCCATCCTTTCTGGGTGGGATGTGGATCATTCCTTTGTTCAGCATTAGTCGTTTAGTAGCTCTCTGTTATTGGTTCAACTGTCCCAATATTGCAGTGCTTGTGTTCAAGTAATCCTTGGAGTGACCTAAAAAGTCTGTCACTATGCTTATGTCATTTGCCTTATTTCATGTCCTCACATAGGCACTGTGGCAATCTCACATTGTCACAAGACAGAGGTAGATATAGTACAATAAGATATTTTGAGAGAGAGAGACCACAGCTCCAACTCTTATTAGAATATTGTTTAAATTGTTCTATTTTGTCGCTTGCTATTGTTAATCTTTTACTGTACCTAGTTTATAAATTACACTTTACCATAGGTATGTATGTATAGGGAAAAAATATATATATATAGGACAGTACTATCTGTGATTTCAGGCATCCACTGGGGTTCTTGGAACATATCTTTTGCTGAGAAGGGAGGACCAGTGCAGTTTTGTTTCTTCATTTCTAAATCCTACAAATTTTGTTTCTTTTTCTTCTCTGGCTGCTTTTAGATGAAGCTAGAAAAGTATTAAACAGAAACCATGATAATGGACATCCTTGTCTGATTCTGATTTTAAAGGGAATGATTCTTACATTTTACCATTAGGTATAATATTATGGATTTTGCTACATAATCTTTATCTGGTTAAGAGTTTCCTTTTGTTTCTGATTATTTTTTTCTTGAGGTATAATTCGTATCTTTTTCAAGTGTATAAATGATTCAATATTTGTCTATATGTTAAAGTGATCACCACAATAAATCTAGTTAATATTTGAAAGTTGGCTAAGAAAATAGCTCTTAAAATTCTGATCACAAGAAAAAAATATAGCTATGTACAATAATGCATGTTAACTGAAGTTTCCCATGTTTAAGTGGATTATTTGTCCTTTTTTATCATTGAGCTGTAAAAGTTTTTCACTTATACTAGTTTTCCCCCTTGTATATCTACATTTTTGATATCCAAGTCCAGCTTTTTGGCAGTATTTACATATATCAGATTTTTATAAAATTATAAGAATATATGATTTGCAAATATTTTCTTCAATTCTGTGGGTTGTGTTTGCAGTTTCTTAATGGTACTCTTTGAAGTACAGTCTTTAAGATTTGATTATGTCCAGTTTATCTTTTTATTATTGTTGCTTGTTCCAGGTCATGAAGATTTACACCTATGTTTTATTCGAAGAGTTTTATATTTTTAGCTCTTACATTCAGGTGTTGGACTAATTTTGAATTAATTTTTTGCATATTGTGTGGGATAAGAGCCTAACTCTATTCTTCTAATGTAGATATCCAGTTGACACAGCACCATTTGTTGAAGAGACTATTTTTTCCTCCTCTAACTGTCTTGCTACCGTTTCAAAAACCAATTACCCTTAAATGTGAGGGTGTATTTTTGGACTTCCAATTCTGTTCCATTGGTCTTTGTGTCTATCTTGACAGCAGACAATAACCACATTGTATTGGTTATTGTAGTTTTGAAGTAAGTTTGTAATTAGTGTGAATCCTCCAACTTTGTTCTTTTTAAAGATTGTTTTGGTTATTCTAAGTTCCTTGAATTTTGATGTAGATTTTAGAACCAACTTGTCAATTTCTACAAAGAAGCCAGCTGGGATTTTAATATGAATCTGTAGGTGAATTTGGAGAGTATTGCCATCTTAATGATGTTAAGAGTTCTGATCCATGAACACGTGATATCATTGCATGTGTTTAGGTTTTTAAAAATTTTTTAAAAATTGAATATATATAACTTGCATAGCTAATAAGCCAAAAGAAAAACTACATACCTTTTGTACTTTTTGTACTGAACTGCGTAGCAACTAGGATTATTCCTTTTATTTTTATGTGGATATAATCAATACCTGTTGCCCTGGCTGGTGTGGCTCAGTCGACTGGAGTATCATCTTGTAACCAAAAGGTTGTGGGTTTAATTCCTGGTCAGGGCATATACCTAGGTTGCAGGTTCAATGTCAGTCTGGACCTGTAAGATCTGCAGTCTGGGCATGTATGGGAGGCAACCAATCCATGCTTATCCCTCACATGGATGTTTCTCTTTCTCCCTTTTCCTTTCCCATGCTCTCTCTCTAAAAGCAATGAAAACAAAAATGTCCTAAGGAGAGGATTAAAAAAACACCTGTTACCCCTAAGTAATTTCTGAAATCAGAAGAGACAAATCAGTAAAAACAAATTTTAGTTAATATATAAACTGTTGAAGTACACTGACAAATGCTTGAGATTGGAAGTCAGGAACCTGGGAAGCTTTACAAGGTTTGTGCCTCATCTGTAAGCATATAACCTCTGGAAAATTATTTTACCCCTTAGAATTGTTTTCTCATGTATAAAATGACGTTGTAATTTTTTCTAAGTAGGAAATCATTGGTCTAAGCTACCACTTTGCAATATGGCATGTAACTGTATTTACTTTTAGACTAAATTTTGAGGAATAAAACATTTATAAATTTGTTTGGAGTTAAAATGTTCAGCATTTCCATGCCACCTCCCCCACTGGAGAAGCATAAAGAAAAAAATATTTACATAAGATTTTTACTTGCTACAGATTAAATTAGAGAAAGATGTATATGGAGCTTAAATACCTTTAACAAGTATAAAATAGAATTATGAGCTTTAGAATGCAAAATTATGGTTCTGACTTTACCTTAATATCATTGAAAAATGGATGCCATCTGTTGTAGTCAGAATGTTCATGTTAAAAGTTGTCTTAAAGCTTTCAGTATGGTAAATAAAATTAAAAGGATGGGCCCATATGCAGATTATATATTTAAACCTTTCCTTTTTTTAGTGTTTTCAAGTAGCATAACATAAACACTTTCAGCTTAAGAATCTTTGAATGTACTAATTTTCCGGGCATCCCTTGTTCTCCAATGCTCTGATGTACAGTCAGGTATCTCCTTTGTGAGGACTACTGTATTTAGTCATTAGAATTGCTTTTATTGGGTTTTAAAGCCAGTACTCAATAGCACCATCTACCAGTAACATAGTGAAATTTAATAATAGTGGAAGAATGTTAGACTCAGATCTTCACACTGAAATGAATACAAGAAACATTCTAGTCCTAACTTTCTAAGCTTATCGGTAAAGAATGCAAGGTTTAGAAAAGATAAGTAACTTGCCAAAGGTCACAGATTTCTTGCTAAGATGATATAAACTATTGCAGACTAAAATTTTCGTAGGTAGTTTCAAAGCAAGGAAACATATGGAAAAGCAATTTATCCTAGTGATCAAATCTCTAGAGTGAAAACTGAGCTGGCTCTGTTTAAGGCTCCAATGCTGATTATCTTTGGGCAAGTTAATTAGCTGCTCTGCTGTGCTTCCATTTCTACATCTGAAAGTTGGTGACACGTAGTTTTCAGGGTTTGTGTGAGAAACAGAAGTAATAGACAATGTATGTAAAGCACCATGCTTGATATATGGTGATCACTAATGTTGACATTATTTTTACTCACAAGTGATGGACCCACTTTAGAATCCAGTTATTTCTGATTTCAATGTCTGTGTTCTTTAAACTCGACTGCACCAAGCACCAGAAAAGACTGGCCATGTTATACACACAAAATAAAACAATTCATGACCATTTGATAACACAGTATATCAAATGCAAGCCCATTGGCATAGCAAAGTTCTATGGAATTCTTCAATTTGGGGGAAAGAAAGAAGTTGAGTCTCATCTTTGGTACTTGGAAAACAGGTCCTTAATTTCTTGTCATATTATTAATTTGTCCAGCAAACTTCTTTTGACAATAGACTCTATCCTCTTAGTCTTGAGGGTATACGCGTGGCCTAGGGGCCAAGGCCTGGCCATTCATAGTACCGCATTTTTTTCTGAGCACAGTGAATGGTTCGGAGGACGTGTGATGCAAAAAAAAGCCAGTGTCTGGAGATGTCAGAGAAACGAGAGAAGTGTGATATCTTTCATCCTATATAATACCTTCTGCAGAGTACCTTATTTTTAATAAAGTCTGTTGGAGTTCCTTCACTGTTATTCCATATTCATTTTTCTCCTCTTCATTAGCAACAGAAACCACATACCTATGTTTTCCATTCTCCTTTGGAGATAGGTGTGACCAATAGATTCACCGAGGACAGTGGGATGTGAGTGACATTGTGAGTGAATGCCATTTCTACAATTCAATCTTAAACTAGTAGTTACATGCTTCTGCATTATCTTTTCTGTGTCTCTGGAAAGCAAATGTGTCAGTGACTCAGCTTTAATCTTTAGATGAGAACAACACCTTAGAAAATGAACATCTCAGATAAACTAGGAAAAAAATGGATTTTTACAGTGAAGTCTCTCACTGGAAACAGTGTGGGTGTGGTTGGTGTTAAATTATAAAGTCAATGCAGAAGACAAATCCATTGAAGCTCAGCCATAAGAAGAAATGATTTCCTGACTGATTCATGTTACAACACAGATGTACCTTGAACACATTATGCTAAGTAAAAGAGATCACACACAAAGTCACGTATTGTATGATACTAAATGCCCAGAATAGGTCAATCTATAGACAGTAAATTAGTGCTTGCCAGGGATGGAAGTGGTGTGGGGTGGAGAGTGACTGGTCATGGGTACCAGGCTTTCCTGGTGTTGATGAAAATGTTGTAGAATTAGACAGTAGTAATGGTTGTATGACTTTCTGAATACACTAAAAATCACTGAATTGTACACTTTAAAAGGGTGAATTTTATGGTATGTGAATGATATCTCACAAAATCCACTTAAGCTAAATTGCCTATGAAAGTCTTTCTTAAAGACTCTAATGCAGCTAGTTTTACCCTTAGTGTAAAAAATAAATTGCCTTTTTAACTTTTAGTTGAGTACTAAAGTATTATGCGTGCATTTAGGAACTCTAGTAACTAAAAATATATCTTATAACTCAAGTCATACTTAGTTGTATGAGATTCTTACATTATAAAATGCAAGGGATTGACATCAGACGTATTCAAAATGGAATATATGTACCCTTGGGAATACAAGGAAACTTTCTAAGATGTGCTCAGGTACAGCTAATTTTAAGAAAGTCAATTTCCAATCTTCAACTTGCAGGTATTATCTTTTCTAAACTCATCAATGGCTAAAGCTGCCATGTTATTATGTCCTATAGTCCTTTCCTACTTTTCATTTCTCAAAAGTCACACCTCTTACCTGCCATAAATTCTTAACATGGCAAAAACCTCAGGGGTGCCCAGCAATCTGACAATTTGAGTTACTGATGTTGGGGAAGTCTCCTTGACATCAAGGAGTGTTACATTTTTCCTTGCATTATACTTTTGACATATAATTCAGAAGGAATTCAAACAGTTCAGTGACACTACAGTAAGATTCATTTCCTTCACTTCCAGGAATGGAAGCCAGTTCAGGACTCTAGGTATGTAATTACTGGCTTCCTCTACCTCCATCATTATGAAGTGCTCCAATGCAGTGGGTAAAAAGTATGCGGTTGCAGACAGACGACTCAGATGTTTGCAGGCACACCCTTTCCTTGCGACCAAGGAAAATGCAGTAGGGTAGGCGTTTCTCTAACACTAGCGTTAATTGCAGGACACACAAGAGCGCACACTTCTGTTATCTGGTTGAGTCCACATTCATGGCAGTCTGTTTCTAAAAGGCAGTCTGTGTTCAAACGATACATGGCCTGTTCAAGGAGCCCCCAAGCACCAGGGCGGTGAGTGAGTGCATGCGTGTGTGAAGGGAGGGGCAACACACTCCCTCCAGTGAGCAATGCTCCTTGACACTCTACCCACTCTACCGCGAGCAAAGAAAGGACTGGGAGAGGAGAGAAGGTAGGAAGCAGCGCGAACAGCCACGTCGTTTGCCCACTGTTTCCCAGATAGTCTTTGGCATTCCGAAGAGGCCAGGTCAGCGTGGTAGGAGAACAAGCGCCTTTTCTACCAGGACGGGATTCACCTTGAGCGTGAGCCTGACCAGTGGCCCTAGCGCCTCCCAAAGCTTTGCCAAGCAGCTGCCTGAAAACTAAGCGTAGCAGAGCGTTTCTCCCTCGCCTGTCCCCGCCCACCACACTGGCTGCCTCGCTCCAGTCCCGCCCACTGGGAGGGGCCGCCCTGTGGGAGGGACTACCGTCGCACCACTTCCGGCGCATGCCTCTCTACCAGCCTCTGCTGCTCTTCACTTCCCTCTCCATCGCTCTCGGTCACTGCCCCTATCGCCTTCCTTAGCACCGTCACGTGAGGGGCAAGCGCTGGGGCTGCCGGGACCAGTGCAGCCGGTGGGTCAGGGTTCGGCCTCAATATGGCGGTTCCGGTAGGGCAGTGACCAAGGTTTTGATTTCGGAAGGATTAAGTGGAGATTGTCAGCTTCTCCACCTGATGGGTGGAATGTGAGGACACCGCGGCAAGCGCCGAGGAGCGGTGGTGACGAGGAGGGGTCGGTGCTGCGTATCCCGGGAGCCGAGGCGACGGAATCTGCCCCTTATATTGGTCCCAAGGCTTCATTGCGGCGCCCCGCCCGGCCGGGGTAGGCCGGCGGGCGGAGGCAGTAGCTTCTGCAGCCGCAGGATCCAGCTCTGAGACTGGGCCGGAGGGCTGGCGCCTCCGCTGCTTCTGCCTTGGCAATGGCCCAGTGTGTACAATCGGTGCAAGAACTAATCCCGGACTCCTTCGTCCCCTGTGTCGCCGCGCTGTGCAGCGATGAAGCCGAGCGGCTCACTCGTCTCAATCATCTTAGCTTCGCGGAGTTGCTTAAGCCCTTCTCTCGCCTCACTTCCGAGGGTATGTGGTCTTCTCCCTTTTCACCGAGCGTTGGCAAATCGGGGCTGGGAGAATAAGTGGGGGTGGGCAGGGACGAAGAGGGCGATGTTTACAAAACGGAGCGGATGGAGTGTAGTTTTGGGGCCAGGGGGGCCTCGCGTGTCTCCGGTGGCTGCAGGTGGAGGGGCCATAAGTAAGGTTGTGAAGACAGTGCGGTCGAAATCTCCAGTGTCTGTTGGTACTGCTATTCTCGAACAAGTCCGATTCTTAGGTAATTACTATAAAAAACGTGAGCCCCAGAGAAGGGCGAAGAGACTGTCCTCAATGGCCAAAGGGAAAGGAAGAAGTAGGAAGTTGTAAGGGTAGGCAGATGCTGCCTCTTAATTAGAACGATGAGGACTTGGCAAAGAAGACGAATCATTATCCCCTGCATGTTAAACTGGACTTGTGGAGTTGTGTTGAACATTACATTCTTACAGCAGTGAGGCTCATTTCTAAGTTTCTGTTTATTTCGCTTAAAATTTTTTGAACATTTTCAGAGGTATATGATATTTTACTTAACCTCTTAAGAAAATAAAGTATTAAAGAAATAATAAAACCTGAAACAGCCTCTGGCTAATGGACAAAGCAGTAAAACAAGTTACAGGGTTACCTAGATTTATAGGGAAGAAAGTGTCCTAAAATTTGGTTTTTCAGATTAAAATTAACAGTAGGAACAAGTCTTTTAATGAGGAGCTACCTGTTTCAGGTGAACAACTATGATATTTGGTTATGATGACTTCTGCACAAAAACGGTGCTGTGCTGTAAATGCATGTATTTACATGCCATTGGTGTGTATTCCACGGAAACATAGTTCTATGTATAAGTTCACTTACATGTTTAAAGGGGAGAGGAAGCTGCCGAACAAACACAGTTTCGAGAACTCTTGGATTTTCTTCAGCCTATACCATAGCCAGGTCCTCCAGTGTTGTACTAAGTCAACAAGACAGCTAAGTGCTCTACATTCTTAAATTCTTTGAAAGGTGTGAGTGCTCTTTATTGCTTCGTTAGTAAATAATAATGCTAATACCTGATACCTGTGTTCTGTAGCTTCTCTCTTTTAGTCATTTTTTAATTTTATGAAGTAGATACTGTATTATCATTTTACATTTGAGGACGTTGAGGCAAAGATGTTAACTTGTCCACAATCTTACATGTAGGAAAGATTTTAAAACAGGCCATGTGACTTAAGTCATCTTAAGTCACTATTAATGTCATTATTAGACAGCAGTGTTGTCCAATAGAAATAAAATGTGAGTCACATAAAATTTTATTTGGTAGTCACAGGAATAAGAAGTGCAAAGAAACAGAAGAAATTAATTTTAATGATTGATTTATTTTACCCAGTATTTCTAGAATGTTATTGCAATATGTAGTTAATATGAAAACTTTTAATTAGGTATTTTACTTTTTTTTTTTTTTGCTAAGTCTTTGAAGTTTGGTGTGCTTTTTTTGCACTTATATTACATTTCATTTTGGGCTAGACATTTCAGGTGCTTGGTAGCCACATGTGGCTGGAGCCTCCTGTATTGGACAGCTCAGTGAATAGAGACTCAGTTATGATTTCCTTCTGTAGACTGAAAGACTTAGGAAAGGAGTGTAATGAGTTGGAATTTTCTGCCTAGGTAGAGAGTTGGTAGAAAAATAGCCAGCACTCCCTGTTGAGGATGGGGATGAGGTTAGAATTGTATGGGCAAACGGTGTAAATTAAGAATTATGAGTAGTCGGGAAACAGTGAGGTAACTGTCCTTATCGGAGTACAGAAGAGTAAGGGAAAATGCCTTACTCTTGATCTTGAATTCTAGGGAATGGATTTTTGGTTTTCATGTCAAATGGTAAATGTGTGGCGGTCTTAGATTCTTGAGCAAGGGTATGACATTTTGGGAGATGTAAGAGTTGATATAAATTTTAAAGTTTAAGATGATTAGGACATGGACCATGGTGGTGGCATTGGAAATTTGGCATTTAGATATTTATAAGATTGAGGAGAATTTCATTTAACCACTTACTTTTGAAAAGTACATTTTAAAATTTATTGTGAAATACTTTTAAGGGATTAAAAAGATAGGACTAGAATGCAGTTTTTATGTAAATCTTGAATATTTTCTGAGTGAGCTATCAAAAGTGGTAAATTAGACTAGGAGATGGCCTTTAAAGAATACTTAATGTCTCTACTTTTAAGTGTCTTTTAAAAAGTTAGAAATATTTCATTAATCTTGCCCACCATGTTGGTTTAACTAGGTAATTAACCTCCAAGTTTTTCAGGCACCAAACTTTTAATAAAATTTGTCAGCTTTACAAAATTTAGATATATATGTTGTTTGTGTTGTTTTTGTACAAGTTTGATTTTTTTCAGCAGTCGAGGTTTTATTTATAAAGTTTTTGTGCTGGATAAAAACATGAAAGATATTATTTCATTTTTCAAAATGTGTTTCTTTGAACACCAGATGTGTTATATACGTTCTCTAAAAATGAATTTTGTCATCAAATAAGTTTGCTTAATATAGCATCTATTTGGTAGAATCACAGTGCATTTAGCATATGAAAGCTCTGGGAAGATCCGCTATAAAGAGGCTACTTAAAAACTTAATCCATTATTTCCCAAATTTATTTGAAGATAGAATCAGTTTTTCAGAAACAACTCTTAACTTTCTTGAGGAAACAGTATTTCATGGAGCAGCACATACTGGGAAATATTACTTCATAATACAGTATGCAAGATACTGTATGCTAACTTGCAAAAGTAAGATAATGGTAGATTTGAATTTCATTTTGAAATTGAGATGTTCTTTGATCTTTAATCACCTTTTGTGCCATTTAGTTCTGAAGATTTTGAATTTTATGCGTGTGATTTAAGAGCATTTCTCTTAATGATCCTCCAATGTATTACTTATTCTATTATTGTATACCAACTGACCCCAAAACTTGGCACCTTAAAAGCATTTATTATCTCTAAGTTTCCCAGGAATCTGGGAGTGACTTAGCTGGATGCTTCTGGCTCAGGGTCTATGTTGAGGTTGCAGTGGAGCTGTCAGCAAGAGCTACAGTCATCTGGGGCTTGAGGATCCTCTTCCAAGCTCACTCTTATGGCAAGTCTCACTTCCTCGCTGGATGTTGGCCTGAGACCTCAGTTCTGTGCTGTGTGGGCCTGTCCATAGGCTTCCTTGGTATTCCGATGACGTGGCAGTTAGCTTCTTCTGCAGGGAGTGATCAGAGAGAGAACCCAGGATGAAAGCTGTACTCTTATAATCTTATCTCAGAATTGGCATGCCATTGCTTTAGCCGTGTTCTCTTGGTCACAGCCCTGGGTTGTGGGAGGAGGCCGCACCAGAGTGTGTATAACAGGAAATGGTGAGATCTCTGGGGGGCTGTTTCCGAGGCTGGCCGCCACACTTAGTAACTCATTTCTGGATTTATTAGTAGGATTACCCAACTGATAAGCCCACTCCGAGTATAGGGGAAAACTAGAATATCCTTTTTTATGATGACACTTAGGGATACTAAAAGATAAGTGGCCAATTGAAAATTTTGTGAGAGGTTTAATACATACATGGCTACTTATGCCATTCAATAATTAAGGACCAACTGTATGGAAAATGCTTGTTTCTAAACATATCAGAAATGCACCATAGTGTATTTATGTTTTTTAGTTTCTCAGTTTCAGTTAGACAAGGTGGGAAGTTTAATTAGGGAAAGAGTCCTGTCTGTTTATTTAAATTAGAAAAAAGAAACAATTACAGAAGAATGCAGATAATACATAAAACATCCAGCTCCCCACTACCCAGAACCAACAAATATTAACCTTGTTGTAATTTGTTTTATGTCTTTTTTTTCCTTTAACAAGAAATCAAACATTATAGATACGGTTGACACCACCTTTCTACCATTCCTTACGCCCATTTCCTCCTTTCATAGGCAACCCGTATAGTGGAATTTGCATGTAAATTGTATCTGTATTTCTGTACATGTACTTGTAATACAAGTGAACATTTATTCCATATATAATTTTTTTAAACTATTTTTTGTGTATGATTTATGATTTTAAATTAAAAAGTTAGAAATCAACAGACAACACACTGGAGATTTAGGAAGACAGTTTTTACAGATGTAACTTTTTAAAATGGAGGCAGGCCTGACCTTAAAAGTTTGGTTTAAAGCATTTTCCTTTCGGAAGGAAAGGGTCATTTTTTTTATGGGTAGGTACCCAGAGCCAGTTTTTCAGAGTTGCCTCGTATTCATAGATGATGATACATGATGTCCTTGAAATAGTATGTGTTAATACTGGCTGCCTCCATCATCTCTGGAGCACTTTAACTGTATAGTTATGTAAGTATCAGTCATGGTGCTCAGTGCTTTACACTTCCTTAGATAGCAATATCTCACTTAAATGTTTAAAATAACCTATGAAATAAGTATTAATCACATGTTATAGGTGAGGAAATTGAGGAAGGAAAAAGTTAAAAAGTTATTTAGGATAACCCAGTTATTAAGGGATTTCAAATAAAGTCTGACTCCAAAATTGGGTCCTGAATATAATGGGCTGCTCTAATACTACTGTGGAAATTGCCTGATTGTATTAATATGAAAAACTATGCTCACATTTCCCACTGTGCACTGTGGATTCTGTTTTGTTATAATTTCCTAAGAAAGTCTATCTTGTCCTGGCTCTATCTTGTTCAGGCTCTGAACCACTGGTTATAAATCCTATAGCCCTGAGGCAAGGCCTGTAACAGGGTAGATGCCAGAGATACTGGGATGAGAAAAGGGATTTGGGTGTTGATTTTTTTTAACAGTCTTTATTTTTTTAGGACACTTTCAGGTTCACAGCAAAATTGAGCAGAAAGTATGGAGAGTTCCCTCATACCTTTGGTTCCAGTACTTCCCCACTGTCAACATCCCATATCAGAGTGAGCTTTGATTTTTAGGATAGAGGAATAGTAGTGGCCGAGAATGCAGGCAGCACGTTAGGGGAAGTAGAGGAATCCTCAGTTTAGCATTTAATTCCCTTTCTTTGAAGCCCTTTACTATTTTCAGTGTTGATACTACAGACTTCACCCTGCCCTGGATCATCAGCCTTAGGGTGAGGTGAGAATTAGAGACGTGGTATGGATGGTGGTGGTTGGTGCCTGGCACCTCCAAACAGGAGGATGGAAAACACATACTATAGGGACATGAATAGTAGCATTGCGTGAGAAGTTCAGACTGTCTGGCTAGCCCTTTTGGTTAAAAGGGAATGTAAGTTATTTGTGTTTATGGAAGACTGTTCCACGTAGAATTTCTGGTTTCTAACTTGGTCATCATCTTTGTTTGTAAACCAGTAACCCAGTTTTTTACTATTGTTGTTATGGTTGGGTTATCATGAATTGTGTAGAATTAATTTCAAGGTTTTTTCTCTTTTTTTTTTACAGTTCATATGAGAGATCCTAATAATCAGCTTCACATAATTAAAAATTTGAAGATAGCAGTAAGCAACATTGTCACCCAACCGCCTCATCCTGGAGCCATTCGGAAGCTTTTGAGTGATGTTGTTTCTTGCAGCCAGCCTGCGGAAGGATTAGTAGCTAATGTGATTACAGCAGGAGATTATGACCTCAACATCAGTGGTATGTATTAAGGTTTACTATTACTTTTTAAAGAAATTTCTCTTTTTTAGGAAAAGTAATTCTGTGACTTGGAAATCATATAACACTTAAGTGCTTACTGAATGATAGATTGGGAACACATGTTGAAAAAAAGTTACTGCTTTTAAGGAGGTTATAATCAAGTAAGAATTCAGAGTATGAATTAGATTTCATTTTATTTTCCCATAATAAAATTGTTTTTATAGGTCTACTGTAAAGCAAATAGATGCTCCATGAGGGCAAGAACTTTGGCTCTTTATGTTATTTCTTTTTTTTTTCCCCAGCTTATTTATTTAATATATTTTATTGATTACGGCATTACAGTTGTTCTATTCCCCCCTTCATTCCCCTCTACCCTGCACACCCCCCTCCCCCACCATTCTCCCCCTTTAGTTTATGACCACGTGTCTCAAGTTCTTTAGATTCTATATTTCCTATACTAATCTTGCCCTCCCCCCTATCTATTTTCTAGCTACCATCTATGCTACTTATTTTCTGTACCTTCTCCCCCCTTCTCCTTCTCACACTCCCATGTCGCTAACCCTCCATGTGATCTTCATTTCTATGGTTCTGCTCCTGATCTAGCTGTCCTCTTAGTTTTTGTTTTAGGTATGGTTCTTAATAACTGTCAGCTTGCTGTCCTTTCACTGTTCATCTTTTTTATCTTCTTTTTCTTAGGTAAGTCCCTTTAACATTTCATATAATAAGGGCTTGGTGATGATGGACTCCTTGAATTTGATCTTATCTGAGAAGCACTTTATCTGTCCTTCCATTCTAAATGAAAACTTTGTTGGATAGAGTAATCTTGGTTGTAGGTCTTTGGTATTCATGACTTGGAATACCTTTTTCCAGCCCCTTCTTGCCTGTAAGGTCTCTTTTGAGAAATCCGCTGACAGTCTGATGGGAACTCCTTTGTAGGTGACTGTCCCCTTATCTCTGGCTACTTCTAGGATTGTCTCCTTAATTTTAATCTTGGCTAATGTAATGATGATGTGCCTTGGTGTGTTCCTTCTTGGGTCCAACTTCTTTGGGACTCTCTGAGCTTCTTGGATTTCCTGGAAGTCTATTTCCTTTGCCAGATTGGGGAAGTTCTCCTTTATTATTTGTTCAATAAGGTTTTCACTTGTGACTGTTCCTCTTCCCCTTCTGGTACCCCTATAATTCGGATGTTGGAACACTTAAAGATGTCCTGGAGGTTCCTAAGCCTCTCCTCATTTTTTTGAATTCTTGTTTCTTCATCCTTTTCTGTTTGGTCATTTTTTTCCTCTTTCTGGTCTACTCCTTTGATTTGAGTTCCAGTTTCCTTTCCATTACTATTGGTTTCCTGTGCATTTCCCTTCATTTCAATTACTTTAGCCTTCATATATTCCTCTAATTTGTGGCTAAAATCAACCATTTCTGTGAGCATCCTGATCACCAGTGTTTCGAACTGTGCATCTGAAAGTTTGGCTATTTCTTCATGGCTTAGATTTATCGACTCAGGGGCTCTGAGTTGTTCTTGAGCCATGTTTTGATCTGTTTGTGCCTGTTACGTATGAGGAGCGGAGCCTTAGGTGTTCACCAGGGTGGGGGCCACCCAGGTCACTGGTTTGTGATGCTGTATGTGGGGGCGGGGTCAGAGAGGGACAATGGTTGTCCCATCTGCCGCTTACCACCACTGGGGCATGCACGGTCTGTTTCATTGCTCGCTCCTTCACCGGTTTATCTGCGTGCGAACCTGTGACCGTGGTCAGCCCTCAGTGAGTCCACCCGCTTCTCCACACCTGGGATCCGCCTAAGGCTGCCTGCGTGCCTGGGTTGTGCGCCTGGGTCGGTCTGGTGGATTTTTTCTGCCCGACCCCGCTCTGCTGCTGGCTCTGCCCCTCTTACCGGTTTGGCTGACGGGTTTGTTGTTATCAGACTTCCGTATAGTTCAGTTTTCTGTGGTTTGGCTGCATTTTTGTTGCTAAAACTTTGTTGTTTTTAAACTTGGTTGTGTGAGGAGGCACAGTGCTTCCACCTACGCCTCCATCTTGGCGGAAGTTCTCTTTATGTTATTTCTAGTACCTAAGGCAATGCCTAGAATATGTATACAATAAATATTTCTTGAATGAAATAACAGTAGATTAAAAAAACAACATTCTTTTGTGACGTAAGTACACTATAGTTAAATTTGTATTTTTTTATCTTAGTGTTAAGTGGAGGGAATGAGTATACTATATGAGTAAATATTTTCTGAGTGCTTCTTAATCTATTTTGAATAATATTTTCATGATCAGATTGGTAGGTCAAATAATAATATATATAGTGACCAGTATTTGGTGTGGTATGAAAAAGACTTAATAGAGAAAGACATGGGATAGATTTTTTATAGGGAAAAGGTTAAAAGTGCATCATCAATCAGGATATTTCAGCAGCCTAATGAAATAGTCTTTTTAGTCATTATAATTTATAATATATTTTAACATATTTAAAATATTTAAATTGCATATTTAAGGATTTTCTTAAATATACTGAGAAAACTTAACTGGTGTGTTTTAAGTCACGAAGTTTGTTGGTTGTACTTGTATAGTTAGAAATATTTGTAGAATTATTGTTTTAAATGTTCATAATTTTTCTTCTTTTTATGTTACTAATTTTAATTCCAGCAAGATAAGTTAACCTGGTAATTTTAAGTTTAGAGTATTGTGGTTGTCTTTTCACATCAAAAGAATGTGAATTTCAAGGTACATATTTTGAATAGTTTTTGGCATAACATGCTTTCAAAGTTTTGGATTTTCTGGGAGAATGTGATGGAATTTGAACTATTTTCTTGTTACCAATAGGAAATTAATGTTGAAGTGTGAACAGCAGTGAACAAATACCAGAGTATCCCAAGTTTTTATATTACCATAGCCATTAGTTAATTGGATAACTTGAGTAAGTCACTTATTCATTCTTGGTTTCATTCTTTGGAAACCAGAGAATTTGGCTCCATTGTTTCTCAGAGGTGTCTCTGAGACCTGAAATCCTGTGATTCTGTTTTACAGATAGGTCTTTAACATTTTTGTTACTCATGTAACAAATATTTATGATTCCTACTACATTCTTTGAATTGAGATATAAAGATGAATAAGACCTGTCGTATGAGTCTGTAATCTGGTGGGGGAGACAAACATGTAAATCAACAGTCATAGTACGTTCTTATCTACAATACCTTTTAATCACAATACATTGTAATAGGGATACGGCATATCCAATATGCCAAAGTGCTGAGGGGATAAAGAGAGGGATTAACTATCATATTTTAAAAATAAATTAAAAAGTTTATGCTGCAGATATCTTTCTAACTTCCAAAGCTCATAATACCTTTTATTTTTAAAACATTTAATTTATTGAAATGATACATGCACATAGACATAATGCTAAAAAGACTCTAAAGAGAAAACAGCAATGATCTGTGCCCTGTGCCCCTGCCCCACCAATTCTTTTAGTGATTTCCTGATACTTATTTTATGCTTCTAAGTAATATTTTTGTATGGATATCTATGGCTTGATCAGTTTTAAATTTATTCTTTTCTTTTTTTAATTGATGAAGATTTAGCTTAATTATTCCTTTTCCTCCTTTCCCCATCTCTAATGTAGTTTTCATAATTTTTGGTTACTAGTCACTATTTTCAATATTATGATTAAATATTACTCACCTTTTATCACTGAGCCATGTATTGGGCTTTCAGTCCATTCTTACACAGCACTTGATTGATTGATTGATTCGTTGATTGATTGAGAAATAGGAAGGGAGAGAGAAAAAGAGGGAGATAAAGTGTGCTAGAGATATATCCACTGGTTGCCTCCCAAATGCCCCTAACTGGCTGGAGGCCCAGGGGAAATTTTAAGATTTTATTTATTTATTGTTAGAGGAGAAGGAGGGAGGAAGAGAGGGAGAGAAACATCAGTGTGGTTGTCTCTCGCATGCCCCTGACTGGGGACCCAGCCTGCAACCCAGGCATGTGCCCTGACTAGGAATTGAAACAGCAGTTCTTTGGTTTGCAGGTTGGCCTTCAGTCCACTGAGCCACACCAGCCAGGGCAATTTTCTGACCCCTCTATCAAAATCTTAATATTCACTGTCATTTGTTTTCAACTTCCCTTGCTCTCTTGATTTTTCTTTTTTTAGCATTATAGTTTTTGTTTCTTGTTGTGATATCTTAACTCTGAGGATATGAATAAATTGTTGTTTTTAAGTTTTTTATTTTGTGATTATTCTCTCATTAGTATTATTTTTCATCTTGTTTTACTCTCTTTTTTTATATTTGAAACTTACCTCAAATGCCTGATGAGCCCTTGCCGTTATTTTCTATTTCTAACTGAGGCACTAAAACCCTGCCTGTGCATAACAAAACTTGTCAGCTAGTGGTCTTCTGTATTGGGTAGTGAGACTGTGATATACAGTAGGCTTGAAGTTTGCCCAGTTTTTATAACTTACAGTTCTTTTACATGGGATCATTTTGTTTCTCCAGAGTAACTTTTTCAAATCTGCTGTCTGGCTGTCTGTGTACTAGAGGTGGACTTATTTTTTTTAAGCAGTGTATTAAAGTGGTTCGGCAGATAGTTTGTAGGAACAATGTGGTCATGATTTCTCACAACAATGTGAGAAATTATTTTATCCAGGTGTATTATATTTTCAGGCCTCTGCAACACCTCTACATGAGGAAGGAGTGAGTGCTATTTGTCTTTAAATGCAGGTGGAGGAACTACTACTATATTAGCTGAATCATTGTGGCAGATTTTAAAAGGATCCCATGTGGTTTGGGTAAACTACATACCAGAAGAAAACAGTTTCTTCAGCTTCTTTCCCTGCTAATTTAAGACATGTCTCTTCAGCTTTGTTGTTATGTTGGTCTTGAAGACTAGCAGTGTGATGTGCTGAAGCACTGAATTCATTTTAATAAAATTCCATTAGAACGATAATACTATTTGGAGATTTATGAGTGATTTTATTCATTTTAAGTAAGATAGTCTTTATATGTCTAGAAATACACTTCTAATTTTTGCCATAAATGTGAATCATTGTAATTTTTACCCAGTCTGTTTAAGAAATACATGTTAGGTGTTTACCTCATGAGACTAGTTTATCAGAGCCATGCTTCTTTCATCAGATCGGTCAGTTAAAGCTAGTGTTCCTTGGTGCAGTAATTGGAAAGATGCAGTGATGGAATTGCCGGAATCCTCGTTATGTATAGGCATTTTCTATGGTAGTCTCAGTTCGCCAGATTGTTCTCACTCTGCTCCTTCCCTGTTATCCTTTTTCTACTCAGCTACTACTTTTTTTGTATTCGTCCCAACTAACATGTCTCAATTTTCTAAAATAGGCAAACTGGCTTGTTCAATTTATGTTATCTGTCTTGTCATCTATTGTTTATTGTCTTTACTCTTGATTTACATTTTCTACTAAATCCAGGCGTTGTTTTTTAATATAATTTGGATTGCACTTTTAATAAGGAAGAAAGTTATTTATCCCCCTTTAAGTGTGTAGTATACTCTTTCTGATTGCTTTTATATTAATTGCTATTACTCTGTAAAATACCATGATATTTTGGAGCATAGTCATGTGTAACAGTATTTTAGAGGATTGTTTAAATATTCTTAAATATTTTTTTCTAAATTTTCATGTAAATAAAAAAGCATAAAGCACTCCTTAAAAAGCAACAGTTATTTAAAATGTGGTTAGTGCAATATAGGAACTTAGCATTTTTATTTTTCCAGTATCTTGAAGTATTTTGCCATTTTTTACCATCCTATGAATTATTTATTATCAGTTACTCTGAAGAAAGTGGAAGAAATGATGAAAATGCCTAGAAGGTAGGAGGATGATACAGTAGTGAAATAAGTCATCACTTTTGTATCATCCTTCAATTTCAAATTTGTGTTGTCCAAAGTTTATTGTGTTGTCTTTTTTTTCACACCAAAATTGAGGATTTTACTGATGACTTCTTAAGATTTTTATCCAAGAATAGTCTCTTTCTTCTAGTGCCTTTTTTTTGTTTTGATCTCTGTTCCTTCATACTAGTTGCTCTTCTAAAATTTTTGCTAATTCGTGGTTTTCTGCTTACAGGTTAAAATGGGGCAGAAAAAAAGAAGCATCTTGGAAGCATATTGAAAGTTTGGGCTTGTGTAGGTGATATTTTTCAACAGTGGTCTCCGAGCATTTAAGAAGTTAGTTATAAGACCGGAGATATCATATTTGTAGCCATTATCTTTATTTTCATTTTTTTCTTGAACACAGTTGAGAGTAGAGAACTTTTTAATTTTAGTCCCTGTTGGCAAAGAAAAGAAATCTGACAGTGGAAGATACAATTTGATGATTATTAGACAAATAAGATGAATGTAGTGAAACAATAGTATTCTAACCTAGCACTGTCCATTTGAAATATGTGAGCCGCTTATATAGTTTTTTTAAAAAGGTTTTGTTTATTTATTTTTTTAGAGAGTAGGGGAGGAAGCAAGAGAGGGAGAGAAATATCAGAGAGTGTGGTTGCCTCTCGTGCACCCGCTACTGGGGACCTATCCGGCAACCCAGGCATGTGCCCTGACTGGGAATTGAACCAGCGACCCTTTGGTTCTCATCCTGCGCTCAATCCACTGAGCTATACCAGCCAGGGCACTTATGTAGTTTTTAATATTCTCTAGTTACAATAAAAATACAAAGAAAGAGGTGAGATTAATATTAATACTATGTTTTATTCAACCCAGACTATACAAAATATCATTTCAACATGTAATCAATAGAAAATTACAGATTTTTTGTACTGTGTTTGAAATCTCCTGTGTATTTTACACCTAGATCACATCTCTATTCAGATAAGCCACATTTCAGGTGCCTGCTAGTGGCTACCTACCTATTCTATTGGACAGCCTAGCTCTAGTGATGAAATTGATCATGTACAGAGATTTTACCTTATGAGTCTTCAGATGACAATATCTAATCCAGATTTCCCAAACTCAAAAATTAATAACTGAGCAATGTATTTCTAAGGACAAAAAATAAACAGTATTTTCATCTAGCTAGTCAGTAATTTAACAGGAGGGATTTCACATAATATTATAAGAGTAGAACCTAGACCACTTGATTTTGTTAAATGACATGTAACAGTATTCTTTCATCTTTTATGGTGATTTTTTAACAAAATTTGCTTGATACAGTTTGTGAGTGACAAATGCTGAAGGCAGGCATGTGTATGAAAATGATTGGAAAGAATAAAATGATGTAGAAATAAAAAAATTCATTGGATTCAATATACTATTTGCTATTAAGTTTAAAAATATGAAAATGTTTTTTAGTGTTGGAGCAAATAAGATGGCATTTTTTTCTTCAGCAAAATTATAAGCCATCAAATTTTCCAAAATGATGTACCTTGACTATGCAAGTACAAGAAGAACCAGAAGTAATGATAAGCTAGAATTTATTAGCTTATCAAATGTATTCAAATATGGAATCAGTAGTCACACAGTGGATGTGTTCCAGGTCCGTTCATGACAGTTGGACTTGCATCAGTGGTCAGTTAGTTGCATTCAAAGAATGTTGCCAAATTAAGTCATATACCTTTAAAACCAAGAAAATATGGAATACAATTGGAGTTGGCTATGTTTAAATTCTTACTAAATTTTTTTAAAGTTTTTTTTACCGTTCCTTTATTATTATATCTTTAGGTAATTGTAAATTGAAATAAAAATAAAATATCAAGGGCCAGTTAGATTCAGATGGTTAAATGACAATGACTAATTTTTCCCCCTGATATGTTGTGGGTTCAAAGGCATATAGTTTGAGAAGAGGACAGTTTATTTTTTAAAATTTTCCACCTGTGGTGTCTGAGAAATCTAAAAATTGGGCATATGTAATCATGACTGTCTTTGGAATACTTTGATTTTTGCTGATTCTTCTGAAAACACTTGATTAGAAGTAGTCCCCTTAAAAACAGTCACTATGGGTGTTGTTAAAATTTGTTAGTATTTCTTACTTCTTCCTATTATCTAAGATCTTTTATGACTTGCAAACTGTTAAATTTTATGAATTTTGATTTTAGTTTGTTGTGGCTCTTGTTTTCTAAGATTCTCTGTATTAAACCATATTTTCTGATAATCCCAGAATTTAGTCTCAGATATTTTTTAGTTTGAGTCTGTACATTTATCTAAGTAATATATGTTTACTTATTTAATTCCTTTCCTTTACTTGGATGTTTTAATACAGGGTGAGGCAAATGTAGGTTTTCAGTTGTTCATATGGAAAAAAATAAAATAATAATATAAGCATACATTTTTGCATACTCACAACTGTAAACCTACTTTTGCCCCACTCTATTAGTTTTGGTATATCTACTATTTATCTAAAGTTGCATTGTAATAAGTACCAACATTATTTGTAATATGTTGATTTTTTTAGTCTGTGATTTTCTGGCACTTTGAGCTTTTGTGAATGATTAGGAAGGGAAAATATGATTTACAGGTGATGTTTAGAGTATTCGGTCTCTTTCACCTGAAGATTTGGGGTTACTAAGTATTTTAGCTTCAGTAGGATGAGGACCAGAGTTGGTCTAGATTTAGCACACTGCTGTTACCCTTGTTAGATATTTATTGGGAACATTAATAAGTTGTGTACCAAATTACTGGCACTAAGAAGGGAAGAAAAAAGGGGGGTTGCAGGATAGAGCTTTATTGTGGGGGAGTTTTGTCCAGCAGAGTCCCCTGGCCATTGTGGATGAAAATAAGTCTAGCAAGACACGATCTGCTTGGGGAGGAAAGGTGGCTGATCTCTCGAAGAAGGGCCAGGAGCCTGTTCCTCAGTGGGCTTTTACTGGATTCAGTTTGCTCAGGAATACAGGTAAAGTTCAATCTTTGTCAGGTAGTAAGGATCAAACAGTAGATAACATTCAGAGAACTATGAGGGTTTATTCTGAGTCAGGGTCAGATAGCTAAAGGGCTATAAAACTTTGGGAGGCAAACTCCTTTCATGCCTGGACCCTTATCAGACAACTGAGGACATTCTTAGCAAAGCAGGTTTCACAGGATTTTATGTATTCTTTCTTAGGCCCGATGGCTCAAGGAACTGCCTGTTCCTGCCCAGGGCCACACCCACCTCCAGCATTGTTTCAGGCTTAATTCAGGCAGGGGAAGTAAGGCAGCCAAGAAATTAGGAGACTTCTTGCAGACAGAATGAGGACTCAGGCTATTTTAAAGCAGAGGAGTGAGCATCCATCACCTCCTTTTTCTATAACACCCCCCCCTCCAAGTCCTTCCCTGAGGGCCCCTTTGAAGGGGCTTTGAAGACAGACCATGTCTGTCTTCAATCATCCCTCCCTTGAGGAATCTTTCCTGTCATTGGCTAACCAGTCATCCTCCTGGGGTCAGGCAGAGTGAAGAAAGAGTGGTCAGAGGCAGTGCCCCTGCCAGGGAGATAAGCTTTGTCTCCCTAGGGGCTTATGGTTCCAAGGTCCTTTACTCAGCCTTAGCCATGGGGGTGGGGGTTTCAGCTTCTGAAACCAGGCAGGGTGGTTCCCCACACGTTTTTTGGCCATTAGCTGCCTTCCTTACCCTTCTTTACCAAGACAGCATACAAGACATTCTGTGTAGTGACTGGTAGGACACGCGGTTGCTGTTTCAATCCCAAAGAAAGAAGGTATAGAAATGGAAAGGGATATGGGCGAAATACTGATTTCATCCCAGAAGTACAAGAGATTCCTAAAGGGAGAGAATTGTCACTAAGTGTTGAAACCTTTTGTTAATATAAAACATTTAAAGACTACTATTTTTCCACTTTCTGTAAGAGTGTCATTTGAAAAAAAAATGGAAGGATGCTCTTGATTTATTGGCTTGTAAAATAAGTGAAGAAGGACTTTCTTTTTTCAGTTGTTGTTCAAGTACGTTTGTCTCCATTTCCCCCTCAGCAGTTCCCCCCCTTCCCACCCTTGATCCTACTCCCTTTTGGCTTTGTCCATGTGTCCTTCATACGTATTCTCCTTGACAACCTTCCTTCTCTTTCTTTTCACCCTCTTCCCTTCCCTCTGGTTACTGTCAATTTGTTCTTTATTTCAATATCTCTGGTTATATTTTGCTTGCTTGTTTGATTTGTTGATTAAGTTCCATTTATAGGTTAGATTGTGGTATTTGTTTTTCACTTCCTGGCTTATTTCACTTAGCATAAGGCTCTTCAGATCTATCCATACTGTCACGAAGGGTAGGAGTTCATTCTGTTGTGTAGTATTTTATTGTGTAAATGTACCACAGTTTTTTGATCTCCTTGTTTACCGATGAGCAATTAGGCTGCTTCCAACACCTGCCTATTGTAAATTGTGCTGCTATGAACGTTGAGGTGCATAGGTTCTTTTGGATTGGTGTTTCAGGATTCTTAGGGTATAATCCCAGCAGTGGAATTACCAGGTCAAAATGCAGTTCCATTTTTAGTTTTCTGAGGAAATTTTATACTATTTTCTTAATTAGCCCCTTAAGAAAATAAGAGGCTAAAGGAAAAAGTTACCATGCTAACCTTAATGTGACCAGCCCGAAAGATAAAACCCACTTCTGCCATATATATTTTGAAATTTTTTCTTTGTTCCTCATGTTCTTGAGTATCCAATTAAGAATATGGTACAGTGTCTTGTACCAGTATTTAGAAATTATTTCAAATTATGAACACATACATGGGTGTATACCTGCCTGTTCTTTTTTATTTAATCTTTAATTATGTGGACATTTTTATAGTTCCAAAGTCAAAACTGTAAAACAAATTACATTCAGTGAGGTACAGCTTCTATCAATGCCCCTCACCCCCTTTCTCCTCTCTAATTAGATTTGTCCTTCTATTACTTTCATGACAATGTAATCAAATATTACCTGTGTGGTTCTTTTCTTCCCTTTCTTACACAAAAATGCATACTTTTCTGTCGTGTCTTTTTTTTTTTTTCCCTTAACAGTATATTTCAGATAGCTCTTTGTTGTAGTATCTAGAGATTTTTCTCCTTTCTCTTACAATTGTATAGTACATCCACTTAATGAATGTCCTCTCTTGGTGGACATAATGGTTTTCTAGTCTTTTATTTCAGATAGTTTTGCAGCAAATAGCTATTTTGGAAGATCTAATTTGTTTATTCAGAACTCTCCAGCATACCATGAAACAAATCCCTATCCTTTCTTTTCTTGTCATTGGTACTAAATGAAAATATACATTAATTTTTTAGGTTAATTTTCACAGATTGGGGGGAATATGTATTTGTTGATTGGTAAGAAAATTGATTTTTGCATGGTAGGTAACAGATGATTGGTAAGAAAATTGATTTTTGCATGGTAGGTAACAGACTAGTCTGTGTCATTTATTCTTAAATTTTTGCCACTTTTCATATAGATTGTAATATTTCTGGATATGTTTTTCTTCTATAGGAATAAACATGAAATTGTTATACTCATAGCCCTTCTAAACAATATATGGGTTATTCTTGTAAGGCATTTGTTGTAAAATTTTGTGTGTATATGGTGCCAGGTTAAATATGCTATTTGGTCAAACTGAATACCTTTCTTTTCTATAACCTTCCCAGTCATTTAATGTAATATTATAATATAAACAGAAAATCTATTTGCCATGTTTAGTGATTAATATGAAAACAGAAAATACAGTAAGACTTGGTAATCAGCATAAGTAGCTAGGAATGGAATGTCCTTTTATAGTAAAACTGTGATTTAGATAATATGCTTAAACCTAGTGAAATGACTAAGTTTAAGTTCAAATTTAAAATGTTAGAATGATTGTAATGTAAAAATCATTAGTATGATTTTACATATTATGGAGGGAGAGATTTAAAGAAATGTGTAATATACACATGTATAGAAAGTGAAAACACACATCTTTACATTTTGATTATAAGTTAAGCATGCTTTGAAATTCCATTTAAAGAGGTTTTGTTACTATCATACTCAAATCAAATTGTAGAGTAGTGTTTGTCAGCCTTGCCACTATTGACATTGAGCCAAATAATTCTTTTGGGGGGGGGGGGGGGGCGTCTTGTTCTGTTTACTGAAGGACGTTTTGTATCATTCCTAACCTCTTTGCCTCGGTGCCAGTAGCACACACTCTCCCCTACTTGTGACAACCCACAGTATCTCCAGACACTGCCGAGTGTTTCCTGGGGGTAAAAATCGCTGTCATGGGAGAACCAGTGAACTGAAATAATATCATTTATGGAAAGGAGCTACTTGCGTCAACATGACTGGTGGCAGGGACACAAAACTTAAGTTTGAAAATCTTTTTACTCATGTAGGTAGTATTTAAAGCATTAATAGGTAAGTTGTGGGATTATTGTGTAGGTTTGGGAATAAATCAGTTTTATTTTGCAAATGTAGGTACTCATGTGTGAATATATTTGTGTATATGGCTTTATATACATAACACATCATAATATGTGTATATTAAAGCACAGGTGAAAATACTTCTTTATATCTTTAAGAACAAGTTAAAAATGCTTATTTATTGCTAGAAATTACTATCTTATGTCTTTAAGAATTATGGACTTGAAATTTTGTCTGTTGTGAACTGAGTCTATTGAGAAATTTGAACTGTTTTATATATGGTTGATTTTAGCTACTACTCCGTGGTTTGAGTCTTACAGAGAGACCTTCCTCCAGTCAATGCCAGCATCAGATCATGAATTTCTGAACCACTATTTAGCATGTATCCTTTGATGTTTGCGTTCTCTTAAAATCAAATGTTTGGGAAGTTACTAATTTTAGAAATAGTTATACGAAGGCAAAACTGTTGAAAGGATATAAAGAAGGGAGAAAATTTTTTAAGTTGATGATTCTTCAGGTTTTCATTATTGTTTTTTGTCAAGTGGCATCTGAGATACAGTATTTTTTATTATAAAATAAGAATATTGAGGGCTTGCTTATTTATTTTTTTAATCCTCCAACTCAAGTAGTTTATACTTAGTAAGTTTTTAGCCATTTTAGAAAGAGAAAATAAAGACTGCCGGTGTTAACTCCTTATGATGATTGCCTCAAAATTAATTGCTGTTGTAAAAGCTCATATTTAAAAACAGTTTTCTAGTGTTTCAGTAACCTGTTTTATAGCTGTTAACCTCTTTTGATGGTTAATTTATAAACACAGGAGAAGGAAAGGAGAAAGAGAAGGAGAGACAGACATGTGCCCTGACTGGGATTCGAACCAGCGACCTTCTGGTTCACAGGCCCATGCTCAACCAACTGAGCTACACTAGCCTGGGGCAGTTAATGGGTTTTTTTAAATGAGGTTACAAAGAAAAGAGGTAGGATAGGGTATGAAATTACAGGGAAATGGAATGGAGGGGAGCAAAAATTAGCAGAATTATTCAGTATGTTGATAGCTGTACAATTTTGGTGTTGTCCATTTTTATTTCCTCGGACTTCCATATTGATATGTAAATAACCTAAGAACTCAACAAAAAATCTGAACAAGTTTTAGAACCTTGAATTACTTAGAAGTGCTGGAGAAATTATCTTGTGCTTGCTGTGAAAACCTGTGAAATCAGAAAATTTTTTTTTAATTTATTTATCTTTAGAGGGGAAGAGAAGGAGAAAGGGAGAGAAACATCAATGTATGGTTGCCCTTTGCGCATCCCCTGCTGGGAACTGGCCTGCAGGGAACTGGCCTGCAACCCAGGCATGTGCCCTGACTGGGAATCAAACCTCGATTGTCTGGTTCACAGGCCCGAGCTCAATCCACTGAGCTATACCAGCCAGGGCTGAAATCAGAAATTTTTTAGCTCAGAAAATGTCTTCCTAAGTTTATTTTAACAGGATAATTTTATCATCGAGTGATAAGTGGTTATTACCTTAATAATACGGTTTACAAGGTATGTTGGTAGCATCGTCTGGTGAAGCTGATCCCGTGGAACAGTTTTCAAAGTTGTCACAAGAGCAGCATCGAATTCAGCACAATAGTGACTATACCTACCCCAAGTGGTTTATACCAAATACACTTAAATATTACGTACTTTTACATGATGTAAGCACAGGAGATGAACAGAGGTAAGCTTTCCATTTTCATTAAGAACATTTTTTAATGAAGTGATTTAACTTTAATTTGGGCATGTAAATTTTAGATACACTTTTCATCTAAGAAAGTAAAATTTTATTTAAGTATTTTATTTTTTTATTTTTAGAGATTGTAGAAGGTAGGGAGGGAGAGAGGGAAACACTGAATGCTTGCCTTTCACACGCCCCCAACTGGGGACCCCAGCCCAGGCATGTGCCCTGACTGGTAACTGAACAAGCGAACTTTTGGCTCTCAGGCCAGCACTCAGGCCGCTGAGCCACACCAGCCAGAGCAGAAAGTAAAAACTTGCTAATGAAATATTTAACTGTATCTTTTATTTCAGAGTTATATTCAGCAGCTGAGTCATTTCATTAGAAATGCTACATTAGATTTCAAATACTTACCCAAACTTTTCTTTCACTATAAATCTCTTTTAGTACAATCTTTGTACAAAGGTGCTTGCCATTGTACACCTATAGGTCTAAGGTGTTATTTCTTGCTTTATATACGATTATTTCTTAGTTTTTCACTTTTCCCAGTTTTCCTCCTAACTTTTCACTTCCTAGCTGTTGCTTAAAGCCTTAAAGGCACTTTGGTTTTCACTCTTCCCTCTTTTGTCACTTTATATTTTAGCCTTGATGTTTTCTACAGCCTCAAAAACATGCAAACATTTATGTTCTCTTTAATATTCTTCATTAATAATTTGTTGTAGTTCTTTTTGGGTATGTGAATAACTTACTTAAAAAGTAAGTTCTTGTAAAACAAGGCAGTATTAAAGCAATTTTACTCCAAAATGCTTTAGAGTTTACTTTGACTTTTGGGTCAAGATGTGTATCAAATTAATCTTCTGTTTTACAGTTTTCTGATGTCTCAGTGACATAATATTTAGTTAAATAACTCTTGCCCTTGTTTTGAGCACAAACCATCTTTTTAATAAAATTTCCTCTGTGAAGCCAAAGGATTATTTTGAGGATTACTAATCTTTAGTAATCTTTGCAATCATAAACAGTCTGTAGCCTGTAGAATAACAAATAAAAATAATTTGAACTAGCTATTAAGATTAGTTTAATCAGTTTGAATATGTTATGTATCTTCTAAGATAGTTAATTAGTAATTCAAGTATTAGGTCAGTGATTCATATGTTTAGCAGTATCATTGGTAAATAAGAAGTTTAGCTTATTGTACTTGAGTATATATATATATATATATATGCATATATACTCATCTGTGTTTATACAAATAGGTAACTGTTTTACTTATTGAGCCTTCATTTTATAGCATGTAATATGATTTAATTGTGTGTAAGGCTTGTTATTTGTAGTATTAGCAATCTGAATATAAGATTTTACAGGTTTTTCTTTTTGTACTAGATTGCTGATTGATTTAAAAAGTACCTATTTAAACTAGATTAGCCCTGAGTACCAAAATTGCATTTTCTATTACAATGTACTGTTTGCTTCTTAGGCTGTTTTGAATCTGATAAATTGGAATTATGTTACTTCCCACCAACTAGAAACTTCAGTTAACTTAAAGAACAGAAATTAAAATGCTTTTAGTTACCCATATAACTCATGGGTATTAACTGTTACAGATTTTGCAAGAAAAATGGATGGATTTTGTGTAATAAATACTGTGGCTGTTCTTCTTGAGTTTTCTCTTTTCTTCCATACTGTGTTTCTATAGAGGAAGCTAAATGAAGGGTAAAATGGCAGCGAAAAATGTTTTCTAAGTTTTGGGGTGCTACACTTTTTTATTTGAGTGCTTATGTTTTTTGAAAAATGTCTCTTCTTGAAGACAGAATTTCCCAGTCATATTTCCTGAAATCCTCACAGTTCAAAGAGTTACTGATTTATGTTTGCAGCTACTCTTTGAAAATTTGTAGTTCACAGTAGCACAGGGAAGACTCAGCGATGGTTTGCTGCAAAGAAACTGAGTTTCTTTACTGTGTATTCCCCATACTAGTGTGACCACCAGAACTCTTTGAATAACATAGGAATAGCTTGCAAAATTTTATTCCATGAAACACACTTTGGAAACTCTGCTTTATCCAAGCTAGCTAAATTTCAGTTAAGATCATAATCTTTGTTTTCATTTTAAAGTTATTCTAATTTTCTGTTCTGTCTTTTGGGGGATAATTTTTGCATTATTTTTATATTGGTATCTTTTATTGCCTAAGGTCTGCCCCCTATTTACTGCACACTTTTTTTTTTTTATTTTTAAATTTAGAGCTGAATCCATTTATGAAGAAATGAAACAGAAATATGGAACTCAGGGTTGCTATTTACTTAAAATTAATTCTCGAACGTCGAATCGAGCATCAGATGAACAGATACCAGATCCTTGGAGTCAGTATCTTCAGAAAAATAGTATTCAAAACCAGGTATATGTAAAAAACAACAATGAAGCAAACCACAAAAGCTGTATGACATAATGTTATCACTGTAGAATTGTTTATGTCTTGTTTTAACTAGTAGAATCAATAATATTTTGGAATTTGGCTGGTTTTCATACATTACCATGTGCGCTCTTAAATCAGTGGTTCAAAAGCTGTTTTTAACTAATGATCCTTATAGGTACTCCTTTTAGCTATATAATATCAGTGTTAATGGATCTTTTTTCTTAAAAGATGAAAAGTGAATTAATTACACTTAGGATTGAATTCAATTGGCTAGACATATAGAGGATAGTATTTTTGACTTGTACATTTCATTCATTATGAAAGCTTGCGGTCAATTCTTTGTTATTCACATGCTCTGGGGTTGTCTTCTTTCTTTTTCAACATGCTGTTCTTATGGCTACGTTTTAGAGCTCTCATACCTTGTTAGGTAGGTAGGCTTTTTTCCGGAACTGTGGGGGAGCTCCATCTACATAGCCCCATCTACATAGCCCCCCACCCCATCCACCATGGGTGAGAGAGAGTAAGTCTATGAAGACATGATCTGCTTGGGGAGGAAAGGTGGCTGATCTCTCAAAGAAGGGCCAGGAGCCTGTTCCTCAGTGGGCTTTTACTGGATTCAGTTTGCTCAGGAATACAGGTAAAGTTCAATCTTTGTCAGGTAGTAAGGATCAAACAGTAGATAACATTCAGAGAACTATGAGGGTTTATTCTGAGTCAGGGTCAGATAGCTAAAGGGCTATAAAACTTTGGGAGACAAATTCCTTTCATGCCTGGACCCTTATCAGACAACTGAGGACATTCTTAGCAAAGCAGGTTTCACAGGATTTTATGTATTCTTTCTTAGGCCCGAACTGCCTGTTCCTGCCCAGGGCCACACCCACCTCCAGCATTGTTTCAGGCTTAATTCAGGCAGGGAAAGTAAGGCAGCCAAGAAATTAGACTTCTTGCAGACAGAATGAGGACTCAGGCTATTTTAAAGCAGAGGAGTGAGCATCCATCACCTCCTTTTTCTATAACCCCCCCCAAGTCCTTCCCTGAGGGCCCCTTTGAAGGGGCTTTGAAGGCAGACCATGCCTGTCTTCAATCATCCCTCCCTTGAGGAATCTTTCCTGTCATTGGCTAACCAGTCATCCTCCTGGGGTCAGGCAGAGTGAAGAAAGAGTGGTCAGAGGCGGTGCCCCTGCCAGGGAGATAAGCTTTGTCTCCCTAGGGGCTTATGGTTCCAAGGTCCTTTACTCAGCCTTAGCCATGGGGGTTTCAGCTTCTGAAACCAGGGAGGGTGGTTCCTAACGCCTAACTTTCCTCTGATTTCTTTTCCTTCTGGATTTTCAGGAAGTTTTATGTCTTCCTAATTTATTTTCTTAATCTAGAGTTCTAGACTAATGTTAACTATTGTCCGTTGACTGAAATGGGTTGGTGTATGGTTTCATACTGTTAAACTTTTAAGATAGCATTGTGTGCTACCTACTAGTAGTCAAATGACAAGTTCCTATGATTAGTTCAGATAATCAAGAGTCGATTTTTCTTTTTAGAGGTAGCATTTCTTAAGTAATTGGAAAATAATATTTATTTTTGATACATTTAAACCATATTATGTATCTTTATGTGATATTTTAAAATATATCAATTATAATGTAGTTTATGTCACTTTTGATGTTCTGTAAATATTTAGTAGTCTCTTTGCCTTATTTTTCTATTTTATGTATCAGCAGAGCATATATAGTGTTCTACCACCATTTTAATATTGAGATGATTGCTGACCTTTAAGGTAATGCAAGGGGAAAATGAGGAAAAAAGCAGCAGTTTGTGAAGGGGCTCTGTTTTTAAAATGGTCCTTCAGGACCACGCTCAGCATAGGAATAGTATTGAAATGCTCAGTTCAGAGCCCCACTATCTTAAGGTTGGGAAGGGCAGTGTCAGTCAGATTGTTCAGTTCCAGAACATTGAACAGAAGACCGGAGATATCAGCAATTCTATAGCTTATAACCCAAAAGCCCAACATTGGAGGCTACTTGAAAGGTTATCAAATCCAACTGCTATTTTAAAATGGTTTAATTTCCTTTGAACCTATGAATGACCTCATCTAGTGACAGTACATACTACCTTCTCAGGTGACACTTCCCATGTTTGAACAGCTTCGAGGATCAACTAAAAATTTTCTCCCTTAGTTTGTACTCATTAGTCCTGTGAGGACTGTATCAATTTTCTGTTAAGACAACTTTTAAAATATAGGAGGATAGTACTCATGTCTCCTTTTATTTTTTTCCAGGCTAAAGATACTCAATTTTTTCAAAAAAATTTTAAATGATGGCTTCAGACCATTTCTTGTCATGATCACTTCCCTGTTATTAAGTTCTAGTTTATATATTTCCCTTAAGGTATGCCACTTGGAATAATACCTCATACTTACAGTCTCATGGACAACTCTGGGTATTTTTACTTTTCTTTGTTGACTGAGAAATCAATGCTTTTGTACAAATAAACATTGCATTGGATATTTTTCCAAAACATTTTGATATATTCAGTATGCACTCTAGCATATTAACACTGGCTGCATGACCAGGAGATTCCATACCATCTTTCTTTTTTTACCCCTGGGTTGACTCTAGTAGTCCATCTCTCTTGCTGTTATTCCTTACTTGGACACGTGTACAAATATTCATAATTGGCATGTATCTGTGACATGTGAACAGATTTAACTGAGCTAGAGATAATTTGAATTCAGAAGAATTAGAGTAGGTTCAGCGTGAAAGGGAATTTAAGATTACAGTAGGTATGGACTAGAGTGCTAGTAAAAGATAGATGGCAAATGTTAAGAAATGGGAGATCGGAAGAAAAGAGACTTGTTGAAGCAAATAAATGAGATGGACAGTTAGCAGAGCAACCATACTTGTTGATGGATTTAGTGTTATCTTAAACATGATTGAATATAAGTGCTTAATGCCTTTTATTTTGTTTTGATAGGAATCATATGAAGATGGCCCTTGTACTGTAACTTCAAATAAGAATTCCGATAGTAACTTGCTTTCATTGGATGGATTAGATAATGAAGTCAAAGGTCTTGATATATTTTCTTTATATTTCGCTTTTGATTGAAAATATGCACTGTTGTGAAAGCATGCTAAACTTTATAGAATAAAGATGGGAGAAATTTTCATAATAAAAAGATAATGAAGTTAGCTTTATTTGACACTTAAAATTTGTTTTGTATGAGTAATACACTTACAAATTCTTTTGTACTAATCAGGGGAAGATAGGATGTGCAGCATGATTATTTCCAAAATTCACATGATTTTATTTTTGTATTTTAAATTATGGTTTCAGTAGTCGGGGTAGCTTTAAAATTTTTTATTTTAATTTTTCCGATTGCTTATTTGTGCTATTTGCAAGTAATTCTTTATATTTAAAATTGTTTTTGATTTGTGTACATGAATTTTAAAATTTGTTATGTATAACAAGTATTAACCCAAGGTCTATAGTTTTTTTTTAAAGATTTTTAGTTTTTAGACAAAGGGGAAGGGCGGGAGAAAGGGAGGGGGAGAAGCCTTACTGTGTGGTTGCTCTCACTCTCCCCTTACTGGGGACTTGGCTGGCAACCCAGGCATGTGCCCTGTTTGGGAGTGGAACCTGTGACCCTTTTGTTTGCAGACTGGTGCTCAGTCTACTGAGTCACACCAGCCAGTGCCCAAGACCTGTAATTTTAAAGGGGAAAAGATTAATGTTATTGTATCATAGACATCTGTGATACAGATATACAGAAAAATACAGGATTCCAACATTCTTTTTTCCTTTAGTAGTAATACTGTCGCATTCTGAGAATGAAAGAAAGATCTGTTTTTCAGTAGATGGCTTACCAAATAACTTTAGAGCTCACCCACTTCAGTTGGACCCATCCGGTGACCCTTCGAACACCATCGATGGCTCGGATCGTGTAAAGGCTGCTTCTTCATTACATGACACAAAGAAACCTAATACTGGAATAATTCATGGTGCATGTTTAACCCTCACTGATCATGATAGAATTCGGCAGTTTATACAAGAATTCACATTTCGGGGCCTTTTGCCACATATAGAGAAAACAATTCGGCAATTAAATGATCAGGTAAGATTTAATTTTTTAGATTAGTATTTTAAAAATTTCAGTGAGTAGTAAACTTGAGAATATAGTAGTGTAAGTTATTTCAAGTGTTTTAAAAAGATTAGACCAGTGTTAGAAATGACTAACATTACTATATCGAATGAAATTCTATTAAATCTTAAATAAGGCTTATTCATTTTCACTGGGAATTTTGCCAACACATTGGAAAGTTTTTGTAAAAAAAAATGTTGGTAAAATGAGCATTTGCTCACTATTAAAGCCTTTCACTTAGAACTTTTTTATGTAAAAGAAAAATATTAAATTCTCACATTTTTCAACATCTCATTTTTTAGCTAATATCAAGAAAAGGTTTGAGTCGCTCTCTATTTTCTGCAACTAAAAAGTGGTTTAGTGGCAGTAAAGTTCCAGAGAAGAGCATTAATGAGCTGAAAAATACATCTGGATTGCTGTGAGTGAAATATCCTTTCTTTTTACTGTGCTTAACTCTGACTAGTGTTTGACTCTTTGACATCCTGTAAAAAATGACTATTCACTTTCTTACTTTCATATTGGTCACAACTCAGGCAGATAAGAACAGTGACTATAGGTCAATTATGTTAATTAAAATAATTTTTTAGATTAATTTGCTGTTCAAAAAAAAACCCCAGAAAAGTCACTTTACTTAGTTCTGTTCCCTTATTTGTAAAGAGATGAAGGTAGATTAGGTATTCATTAATGACTCTTCTATTATAAATTTGTGGTTTTGTGATTTTAAGATAGCCTATATTTAGAAAATTTTCTTTAATATAAAATCTTCATTTAAGGAAAAGTAAAAGTTACTCATTTTGTTTTTCTTCGTTATGTATAAAACTGGAATTAACCATTTACTTCATAATTTGACCATAGAGAAAATGCTTGCCTGTTGTTGAGAAGTTCTCAGTATAGGTATATAAATTATATAAATAAAGATATAACTGTATTTTTCCAGATATCTTTTGAGACAGCTCCTTGGAGGTAGAATTTTTGTAAAACAGGACAGTTTTCCTCATGTTCTGGGCAGTTAAGCAGCTGTTGAACATTTTATAATGTGTAATGGTGTAGGGCTTATAAATGACAAATTCCTTTCTTAACTTATGCTGTGTTTATAGGTATCCACCGGAAGCACCGGAGCTTCAGATCAGGAAAATGGCTGACTTATGTTTCTTGGTGCAGCATTATGATCTGGCTTACAGTTGTTATCATACTGCAAAGAAGGATTTTCTTAATGATCAAGCAATGCTTTATGCAGCTGGTGCCTTGGTCGGTATTCTATATATTATAATTTATTTCTGCTACTATAACATGATGTAGAAATTTCTCTTTATGAACTGTACTCAGCAAGCACACAATGCTTTATAGGTTTTGAATTAGGTTAGCTGAATTGATAGATTTTCCTCACACTAGTGCATTTAAGCATGGTAATGTATGAGGGTTGATTTCTTAGTTTTGGTTAGTACCTTCTAATTTTTGTGTTTTCAAAATTTAATTTGAATTTCAGTTACTATATTAAAAATGTAAAGTTTTTTTTAGAAGATGCTTTTAGACTTCTTGAAAAGTCTTGGTTATATTTTTCAATCCGATCATTTATTTTACATTTTTATTTATTTATTTATTTTTAGAGAGAGGGTAAGGAAAGGAGAAAGAGAGAGAAACATCAGTGTGCCAGAGAAACCATTGGTTGCCTCTCACATGTCCCCAGCTGGGGACTTGGACTGCAACCTTGGCATGTTTCCCACCCAGAATTGAACTGGTGACCTTTTAGTTCACGGGCCAGTGCTCAGTCCAGTGAGCCACACCAGCCAGGCTTGAAGTTTTTTAAACTTGTTTGAAATATTTTGTTTTTTCCTGATGTAAGACTATGTATTGGTTAAGAAAATGTACTATGGTGTAAGACAGACTGTTCTCTTATGCAGGTTACTTAATATTTCTGAGTTTCAGTTTTCTAGTCTGTTAAATGTGAATCCTAATGGCATAGGATTAGAGAAGATATAAAGCATGTAAGGTGCTTGGCTAACCATCTTGTAAATAATAAACTATCGGTAAGAGTTGGCTGTGTTAGTTTTTGTAATTGATGTGTAAACAGAATTCTCTCAGCTTCTTGATAATCTTTTAGTACTTTGAAAAGTTGTAAATATATGTATAATCTGCTTTCTGTGCTTAGAAAAAGTAAAACTAGCACTGTAATGTTTTACTTAGTCTTCATTAAAACATGTAAACTTATAAACAGAAGTATGAAGGACAAAATGTGAGAACTCCAAATACTCCATTGAATGGTTGTATAGGTATTTGCTTGATTGCTCTGTTTGCATTTTTTAATACTGTGTGTATATATACAACTAAAATGGGTAACTTAAAAACATGAAGCTAAAATAGCAAAATTATATGACTTTTATTTCTATATTTTCAATGAAAAAGTCAACTAACTTAAAAAATGTTTTTAAACTTTTTCTCTTATTGTTGAAATATGGTTGTGAACTAACTGTTTAACTGTCTTGTTCAGGAATGGAAAATATACTGTGTTCAAGTGTTTGAAAAATTATATGAACTATCCTTGTTTTTTAGACATTGGTCTTTTACTATAGTTATCAAATATAAGATAATATGAAGTCACACATACATATTTATTTCATTAATACCTTATAACATAAGTGTACCTCTACAATTATTAAATTTTATACAATGCACCTGCAAATGGAATGTTTGTATATAGATCAAATCTTCTAAAAGTATAGCAAAAAAGTTTCTGTGATTTTATAGCACTTAGGCTTTTTCATTTTTATCTACAATATGATAAATGCTGCATTTAAGTCATTTAGATGAAGATATTAGTAGCAGCTCTATGAGAGAGAATAGTTTAGCACCGGAAAATAAGGACGTATCTGTTATAATATGCACATGAGAAAATCCTTTTAGTCTGTAATGGCTGCCCTAAAATAGTAGGCCTTGGGGGAAAAATAACATCTCTGTCTTTATAACCAGAATACAAACAAAAACATAAATAGTAAATATGTATTTTTTGTGCAGTATAGGGCAGGGCAAAAGTAGGTTTACAGTTGTGAGTACATAAAACACAATTTATTCTTTTATTATTCATTAATTATTGTATTTGTTCCACACAAACAACTCTAAACACACTTTTGCCTCACCCTGTGTAGTATACTATATAATCAATATATCTGATATTTTTATGCAATATAGAACCATATGTAAATTTATTATGTATTTTAAAATATGAACTAGTTAAGAAAGTGTTTCAGCTGTAGAATATTTTGTTACAAGTACCACACAAATTTCATTAGGTTCAATAAATTTTGGAGCGCACACTGCAGGGTGCTGAGGACACAGAGGTACTTGGAAACTCAGGGTTCAGGTTAACGGCTTTAAAGAGATCCCAATTTTTAGATAATTAAAGTATTTTTGTATTTTTTTGCATGTGTGTTTTAAAAAATTTTGCAGAGAAATACATTTATTCATCCTAAGAGTAGATTGTCATTCAGTTTTTTTCTCTTTATGAAGATTTCATTTAGTTGTAGTCAAATTTTCATTAAAACTTGGTTTGTATGAGAGTGCAAGTATGGACATAGGATATTTTACTAAGAAAACCAAATCTGTATTTTAATCTTCTTTTCTAAGTCTTTTATCTTTTAGTACCATTGCAAATTCTTTGAATATTTAACTAAAGTTACAGACTTTGGCAAGAAAATGGGTTTTGAAGACGAAATAAAAAGACCTAGAAAATTGACAGTAATATAAGTCTAAGAAATGGTTTTTGTGTCTTTTGCTATAGTACAGGGTATAAACTAGAGTGTGAAAATAATTGAAAATGTATATAGTGCAAGCTGTTGTGAACTTTGTTTTCATATTTTGATATCGACAACTGGAAAGAGATGCATTTCAGTTTGTCTGTGTGCTGCTATCATTGGTCTGTTCTCTACTCACTGAGGAATGGGAAATAATAGGGAGGAGGTGGTAGCAGAAATCTCAAGCCAGACTCACTTGGTAGCTGTATGTGCCCTAACGCCACGTGTTCACTAGGTGGTCTTGAAAATCTCATTTACATCCTGAATGACAGACTTTGGAGTTTGACTAGAGCATTTACAAATTAAAAGAATATTAATGTATTTTAAGTCTGTACGTAGTATACATGTACATCTATAAAAAAAAATCCCATCAGATTTCATTGCATTTTTTAGGTTTTGTGAATGGAAAGCCACAAGAATATTTCTCTCTTTTTGAAGTGGTATAAGTAATATGTTTTCCTTTAGGAAATGGCAGCGGTGTCAGCATTTCTTCAGCCCGGCGCGCCTAGGCCCTACCCCGCACATTACATGGATACAGCGATCCAGACGTACAGGGATATCTGCAAGTAGGTGACTAGAAAATTTATGTTCTTTCCACTCAGAAGTAAATTTGGCATTTATATTGTTACTGGATATAAATGGTTCTTTGTTTTCTTACAAGCTCCCAAATCAAGTTAATATAGTCAGAGACAAAATGAGGTAATTTTTTAAAACTAGTGTTTCACTACATTCTCCTTTCCTACTTTGTTTGGATATGTGGTTAGGAATTTCTTATATTAATGTTGAGACTCCATGTTATATTGAAGGTGATTTGTAGTGTGGGAACATCTAACCTTAACACTGTTAAGCCAGGAGTTAGTCATTTTGAACTGTCATTTCTAAATAGACAAAATACAAACAGTTAAATAATAGTCCAGACGAGAAAATGAGAAGTGTTTTGTACATATAGTGAGTTCTGTTAGAACCCATTACCTATAATGGGACTATGAACTGGTCCAGAAGTCAGGAAGTTTCACGGGATGTTTGGAGAGTAGACCTTGAAAGAGAGATGGTTGGGATTTTATAGGCATAAGGCCATTCAGAACCTGTGATTGGAAAGGATAATAATGGTTGGATGCAGCCTTACTAGAGAAAGAGAATAGAGGCTAGGTTGGGGGTTTGAGAATATGAAAAGTGTTGAGTGGTAAATTTGGAACGATGGTTTGAAAGAAATCACTGTGGGGAGCATTAACACTCTTATTATTTTTAAAAGCTGTACTTAAGAGTTATAGTAGTAAATGGAGAGTGACTGAATATTAAATACAGTACAGTCTCTTTTTTTAAGATTTCATTTATTTATTTTTAGAGAGAGGGGAAGGGAGGGAGAGAAAGATAGAGACATCAGTGTGTGTTTGCCTCTCATGTGGCCCCCCCACTGGGGACCTGGCCCGCAACCCAGGCATGTGCCTTGAATGGGAATCGAACTGGCAACCCTTTGATTTGCAGCCAGTGCTCAATCCACTGAGCTACACCAGTCAGGGCTACAGTACAGTCTGGACATAATAAAAGTTGCTTTTCAGGAAGATTAATCTGACTTTTCTATGTAGCATGCATGGGTTGGAAGATGAGTTGCAATTTTGTCCTTTATAATGTCCAAATGTAAGTAGTATTAGTCATGATGTTATGTTTACGGCACAACACTAATAACAATAATTAACATTTATTGAGTGTTCAGTGTTTGCCACTATGCCAAAGTAATTTACATGCTCATTTAATTTTAAGCCTACAAAATGGTGCGTACTACTATTTTTTTTTTTTTTAGATTTTATTTATTTTTTTAGGGAAGACAAGGGAGGGAGAAAGAGAAGGAGAGAAACATCAGTGTGTGGTTGCCTCTCATGTGCCCCGTACGGGGAGCCTGGCCTGCAATCCAGGCATGTGCCCTGACTGGGAATACACAGAGCATTTGGAGAGAGGCACATGGAATGATGCAAGAGAAAAAGGATAATACCTTATGACCCAGACAGCCCAAACAGCCTGGGCAATCCAGTCTAGGCCTCTTGTCCGCAACAGACCATATTTATGTCAAATATACACTTACTGTTATGCATTTACCTAATAATCTTCATTTTAAGTTACCATAATTGGTAGGATGTACCATGAATTTAATAGATATTTTGAAATAACTAGAAACACTACCTTAATTATATATGTCACTTTTAAGAAGCTCTCTGTTTGAGAAATATTAAGATGTAAATAAATTTTCTTAAAATACAGGATTATAATATTACTTTTGTAACGCCCTCTTATTCAGATGCCAGGTTCCACTTTTTAACTGATAGAGGTCCTATTTATTCTGTGCTTTTAGATAGGGGTTATGTCATAGACACTCTGGAATCCTCAGCATTTCCACTGTCACGCAAATGATTTTTTAAAATGTCACATGAATTAACAAATTATTGAAGTCCTGGACTTGGTAGCCTTGTGACTTAATAACTGACCACATGGGGAAATGGGTGCAGAATCAAACATAAATACCATATTTTGCTGTGTATAATGTGTAGTTTTTTTCCCCAAATCTTTGAGGGAAAAATAAGGGTGCACATTATACATGGGCAATACCTGAAATACTTTGTTCTTGTGTTTGTAATTATTTGTTACATAAAATTTCTTGTACCCTAATATGTTAAAAATAAATGCTAAAATTCATTTATAATACAAAAACACATATCTAAAAATAAATAAATAAATTAATTAATTAATTTAAAAATTAAAACAAAAGTTTTTTTTCTGAAAGTTTGGGCCAAAAACATGAGTGCACATCAATACACAGCAAAATACAGTAAGTGGAATGATAATGTTAAGATGTACAACTGAGGCATATTTGAGCATATTATATGTGAGTAGGAGTTAGTCTTTTGTGTTCGTTAATACATTCTTAGTTAATTCATAAATAATAACTAAGAAAAACTGTTTTGTGGAAAATTTATGGCAGGATCTACAGTAATTTTTATAATTTTTGAAATTAGTAAATTCTGTTTTAAAAATATTACTCTTCAGAATGACCTTCAAGTTAGTAATTTTTGCTTGTAATTTTAAGAGCAAGGGGTGTTTTTATGTAAGGATTAGAAAGTAAAAAGAAAAACTTTGCTGCTATTTCACAAAAAAAGGGTTCCATCTTTAATTTCACAGTAAGATTATTTTCATTTATATTTATTCTTTTCAAGAATGAATAATCCAGCTGTAGATTATTGATGGTAGTAGTCCACTGAGAAAAATCAAGATTGTGTTTTCACAAAGATTTTGCTCAGGAATCAATCAGGTGATACTGGCCCCATGCTATCTATAATTGAAACTCTCGGTGGTAACTACCGGAGGAAAAAAAGTCTTTCTACAAAAGAAAAAAATATTTTCACAAACTAGCCAGTAAAATGAAACACACATAACCAAGAGTTCTCTTATTCTTTTTTTTATTGTCGTTCAAGTACAGTTTTCTGCCTTCGTCCCCCACCCCTTCTCACCATCCCAGCCCTCCCCGTCTCCCTCCCCCGCTTCCATCCCCCTTTGTTATTGTCCATATGTCCTTTATAATCAGTCCTGTAAACCCTTTATAACCAAGAGTTTTCAGTAAGGAAGGAGAAGAAATATGAGTGAAATGTTTCTATTTCTGTTCAAAGCAAGTTTTATTTGGTAAATAGCTGCTGGTTTAGACATACTAGTTAAGTTTTAGCTTTTTGCATATAGGAAATGTGACTTTGCATTGTATTCTTACCACAGAATTACATGATAAAATGTTCTGATGAGTTACGACAGTTCTTAGGAGTTCTTTTTTCTTTTTTTGAACCTTTTTGGTAAATGGAAAACAAGAACATGGATTTCTTTTTCCTTGAAAGTTAGAATTGAAAACTTCTGTTGAACAAATGGTACTATGATATATTGAGATAATATTGTAATGCTAATTATTTTTTCTTGTTTTATTTTATTTTTTTAGGAATATGGTATTGGCTGAAAGATGTGTATTGCTTAGTGCTGAAATCTTAAAAAGCCAAAGCAAATATTCAGAGGCTGCAGCTCTTCTGATACGGCTGACCAGTGAGGTACTGAAACTGTGTAGTATTTGTTTTAATTAGTGTTACTTCATAATTTTTAGAAAGTGTTTCCTTTTTTTTGAGAGGGTTCACAGAACAAAATTAGAGGAGAATCTTGGAATTTATAAAATGGCTACTTTAGTTATTTGTTGAAATTAATTTTAAATCTAATATTTTATAAAATGATTGTATTCTATTTATAGATTTGTCTATATTATTATTAACCACAAACACATGTTGTACATCTTCCAAGAATTAGGTTCTGACCTATACATAACAATATTTAAAGTAATAAGGATGTGTATCATTCCTAATATAAAATTGATACTTAAAGAGAGTAATCACTCAGGAATTTTTTTTCTTATTTCACTAGTATGAACTTTAAAAAAATCACCTAAGCATTTAAAAAAATCTATATTCTGAATATTTTAAAATGGAGAAAGGTGTATAACACATTATTAAGTTGCATTGCCTATACAAGCTTGTAAAGAATGGTTCTAGTTGCTTTAAAGTACATACAGTTAAAGACATATTTTTAGATGAACACTTAAGGACAAAAGAACGAAATCAAACCCCTCCTCTCTTTGCCCCTTAAATATTAATGTGGTGTACACTATGGTTTCAGTCCTTGGATCACTCTGCTTTTCACTCTATACATTTTTTGCGGGGGGTGATTTGTTCACACTCATGATTTTCAGATCTGTCTACAGCCCTGACTTCTCCTCAAGTTTTATATTCGCATGGCTGACCGCCTTTTAGACTTACCTGCCTGGGTGTTTCCACTGTACCGTAAGGTTGACATATCAATTACTAACTTCATCAGCTTTTTTACCTTACAGATTGTGATGTTAAATTGTTGTAAACCACCTAGCTCCTCATTTGCTCAGGGCACAAACTAGTGGAGATGCTCCCATATTCTCTTAGTTGTCAGTAACACAATTAGAAGGTGCTGGTGAACTTTTAAAATACGTATTCTTTTTATATCTCCAACTATTATACTTCTCTCTTTTTTTAAAAAAATACCCTTCCTGCTACTGTCCTGGTTCATGTGCTTTATGTCCTTCTCCTGGCCCTTTTCCTCTTTCTTCACCTAATTTGCTAGTCCTGATACCAGTTATGTCCTTCATATAGTCATCCGCAGTACACCAGGTTGTCCGGAATGTCTCTGTCATGCCCTGTTGTATAATGCTGTAAGACTTGACTTGTCATATTAGATTGGAAATTACATTTAAGCGGTTGGCTTTCGAGAGTAGGGGACTGTGTTGCCTTCTATACTTTTATCCCTAAAGCTTAACACTGGGCTTGTCACGTGGTATATGATTTACAAATGTTTTTTTAACTGAACCATTAATTACTCTAAAAAGGTTTCTGTAAGATATAACTAATTAGGTTAGTAGGTGCTAGTACAATGTTTAATAATTGATGTTGCATGAACACTGACCTATACGAACAGTTGCCAAACAAACTGTTTGATAGAGCTGAATGTAGTAGGCTCTTGGGTGTGTTGGTGGTTGTATTATAATAAGTAATCTTAACTTGGGTCTGAATATGTTGCTGTGTTTCTCATCCTAGGGATTATCAGTGAATGTAAAGGAATTTATGGTTTAAGAGCTTGAATAAAAGAATTTCTTAAGAGGAAATTTTTCTGTCTGCATTATAACCTTGTTATTTTCTGTCATTGTTCTCTTTTCCTTTTCAGCTCTTTGTTTTCACCTTTCTTTTTCAAACCTGTGATTTATTTTGTCATGAAATTCTAGCAAACTTATCATTCTTATTTACTGCTTTGCGGCTATATGTGGAGCCTATTTTCCTGGAAATAGGGATTCTTAGTGGCCTTTTCTGCTGTACCTTTCAGATACATCTTTGCAGTAACTTGAAAGTGAAGAGTTCTAGGCATAATGTATATAAAATTAGGTGAAATTTTGCCTTGGCTTGTGTAGCTCAGGGGATTGAGCACAGGCCTGTGAAGCAAAGGGTTGCCGACTTGATTCCCAGTCAGAGCACATGCCTGGGTTGCAGGCCAGGTCCCCAGTGAGGGACATATGAGAGGCAACCACATATTGATGTTTCTCTCCCACTCTTTCTCCTTCCCTTCCCCTCTCTCTAAAAATAAACAAATAAAATATTTTTTAAAATTAAATAAAATTGTGTTAAATTTTAATTAATAGTTTGTATTATATGAATATTGTTAACTGGAAAGGCTATATAATATCATGGAAAGTTCACCTCGTTTTGTGAACAGGGTACTGAGTTACATATTTTTGACATGAAGGTCAAAAATATGTTTGATATGAATTGTGTTTCCTAGATTTTTGCTAATACCAGTATAGCAAAAGACAGCTCTGAGGCCTGGGTGAAAAGACTTGTATTTTGGACGGCAAGTTTATGGGCAAGTGGATCTTACGTTATGCCCCGGGATTCCCAGCACGACAGAGCAGTCCCACCTCAATGACAGAGCAGGCCACACTCACCGCCCATGTGGGACAGTGTGTCTGAATTTGGTGTTTAAGACATGATACTTTTCCTCTACTTGTGTCTGTTTCTGTGTTGAACATTTATTCTTGCCCTTTTTGTTTGTTACTGCATTTAAATAAGTTAAGTCAGTTTCTCAGGTATAGTAATAGCAGCCATTTTAATAAATTTCTCCAGCTTGGGGGAAACTATTCTCGTCTTAAATTGATCACCTGATAACACCATTCCTGTTTATCTCACAATTGTGCAAAGAAAAAAATCTTACAGCCACCCTTGAGATTTTATTTACTTAAGTTCGTACAACTGGTGCCTTTTTCAGCTGTGTTTTTATGGACATGTTTATTGAAGCCTCTAGCTTAGATGATTTCCCCCTATATTTGTCCTCGTGATTTAAGCTAATGTTTGTCTTTTCAGCTTTTGTTAAAATTATCTCTTGGTTGTGGGCAAAGTTCTTAGACCAGAGTTCCTGTTAAAGTAGTATCACATGTTTTTTCTTAGTTCTTTATAGAGTATATATAATAGACTTGTCATACTATAGATATAAACTACCAGAAAATAAAATTTTATAGCCTCTGCTTTCATGATAAAACTATCACTGTGAAATTCTTTTATTATTCTTTCATCAACACTAATGGCAGTTGTCATTCTTTTCAGGGCCTTTTTTTCTTTTTCCATGACATTAGGTTCCTCTTTGTGGTATTTTTTCTATTTTTTAAAATTATACTTTATTGATTATGATATTACAGTTGTCCCAATTTTTCCCCCTTTGCTGTTCTTCCATCTAGTACTACTAGATTCCCTTAGGCAATACCCACACCTTTGTTCATGTCCATGGGTCATGTGTATAAGTTCTTTGGCGACTCCATTTCCTATACGGTACTTTATATCCACATGGCTCTTCTGTAACTACCTATTTGTACTTCTTAATTCCCTCACCTCCTCAACTACCTTCCCCTTCAACAACCTCTTCCCTATCCTCCACATCCTCCTTCCATCTAGCAACCATCAAAATGCTCTCTGTATCCATGATTTAGTGTCTGTTCTTCTCATTTGCTTGGTTTGTTATTTAGATTCAGTTGTCAATAGATATGTATTTATTGCTATTTTATTTTCCAGAGTTTTGATCTTCTTAAGTCCCTTTAACATTTCATGTAGTAATGGCTTGGACTGATGAAGTGATGGCTTGAAGTGATGATGAACTCCTTTAGTTTTTTCTTGTCTGGGAAGCTCTTTATCTACCCTTTGATCTAAATGATAGCTTTGCTGGATAGAGCAGTCTTGGATATAAGTCCCTGCTTTTCATGACTTTGAATATTTCTTGCCAGTTCCTTCTATCCTGCAAAGTTCCTTCTATTCTTTTGAGAAATCATCTGACAGTCTCATGGGAATTCCTTTATAGGTAACTGACTGCTTTTCTCTTGCTGCTTTTAAGCTTCTCTCTTTATCTTTAACCTTTGGCATTTTGGAGTGGATATCTTTGCATCTATCTTATCTGGGACTCTGTGCTTCCTGGACTTACATGTCTGTTTGCTTCACCAAATTAGGGAGGTTTTCTTTCATTATTTTTTCAAAGATTTTTCAGTTTCTTGCTCTTTCTCTTCTCCTTCTGGCACTGCTGTGATGTGAATGTTGGAATCTTTGAAATTGTCCCAGAGGCTGCATATCCTCATTTTGTTGTATTCTGTTTTCTTATTGTTCTGCATGGTTGTTTTTTGGTTCCTTATGTTCCAGATCATTGCTTTGATTGTCAGATTCATCAACCCTACTGTTGTTTCCCTGTAAATTGTTCTTTATTTTAATTAGTGTATCCTTCGTTTCTGACTGGATCCTTTTTACTCTGTTGAGGTTCTCCCTAAGTTCCTTGAGCATCCTCATAACCAGGGTTTTGAACTCTGTATCTGATAGATCGCTTATCTCCATTTGGTTTAGTTCTTTTTCTGGAATTTTGATCTGTTCTTTCATTTGGGCCATGTTTCTTTGTCTCCTCATTTTGGCAGCCTCCCTGTCTTGGTAGCATGACCTAATGAGGTAGCTGTTCTTTAGGGTCCAGTGGCACAGCCTTCCCTGTCATCCAAGCTGAGTACTCGAGGTGCACCATCCATGTGGGCTGAGCACACCCTCCTCTTGTAGTTCACCCCTGATTGCTGTTGGCAGGTCAGTGGGAGAGCTCTAACCAGGCCAGTCAGCTTCAAGGACTGGCTGTGACCATTGACCACCAACTTCTGCCCTCTGTGTAGGATCAGCTGTGCAGAGGCACAGTGGTGGTGCTCTGACATTGTAGCTCTCCACTGGGTGCACAGGCTCTGGGGTTTCCTGGGTGGTACAGGCCAAAGTTAACTCTCGCCTGTGTTCTGACGCGGGCCACCCCGCATGAGCTGCAAAGCCATCTGCAGATGTCTGCTGCTTGTGCTGGGTTTGGAGGTTCCCAGGCAAAGCCAACCTGTGAACATAGGCTAGCTACTGCTGGTGTCCGTCCTGGGGCCCTGTATAGGGGTTGGGGGCTCAAGGGGGGATGAGGCCAGCTCTTGCTCGTTTGAGAGGATTTAGGAAGTTGTGAGGCCTGAGCCAACACCAGCCATTCATATGAAAACCCGCTCTTAACAGCTTGAGTGGGTGTCAGTTGGGTGGGGCAGAGCCTCTGGAGATCTCCAGAGGGGTGTCAGACAATGGTACCTGTCTGCAGGCTCCATGACCCTGTGAGGGGGAGGTGAAGCAAAGGAACAGTGGCCTCTGCCTGCCTTTCTGACTGGGGAAAGCTGTCCCCCAGCTCTCTCCTTGATGCCAGACACTTCAGTTCCTGACTCTGGTCCCTTTCAGTATGGGCTTCTGTATGCCTCTGGTCCCTTTCAAGCTGCTACCCCAGTGCTGGAGCTCAGAGGGAGTGAGTCTGAGTAAGTCTGTGTGTAGGTTCTTGAAGAGGTGCTGGGGAGTCCAGCCGTCTCTTCCACCCAACTCAGTCTCCACTGGTTTTTGCAGCCAAAAGTTATGGGAACTTATCTTCCTGGCACTGGGACCCTGGGCTGGGGGATCTGGTGTGGGGCCGGGACTCCTTGCTCTTGACATACCCCTTCTGAATTTTTATACAAAACGCATGGATGTGGGACCAGCCAGTTCAGCTTCTCCATGTCTCCGCCCCTCCTACCACTCTGGATGGATTCAGTTTCTTTAATCCCCTAGTAGTCCAACTTCATTCAACTCAATTTCTGACATTTCTGAGTGATGGTTACTCTGTAGTTTAGTTGTAATTTTGATGTGGTTGTATGAGGAGGCAAGCCATGTTTACCTGTGCCTCTATCTCGACCTGAAGTCCCAGGGCTTTTTTTGTTTGTTGTTTCAAAGCAATGTTTTTTCTCCTTTAGGTGTCACTGTAAGAGACAGGGACTAAGAAAGAACTAAGCTGTGATGAGATATGAATATGGGGTATTCAGATCTGCAAATTGATTCTTTCTTAGACAGCACTTTACTGAGTGCAGAGTCAGATTGTGCTTTAGCTAAATTAATATGTGCCATGGACTTCCAGGTCTCTCCTGAATTGGTCAGTCCTTCGGCGTTAAGTTTGAGAATGCCGAGGGTTTACTGTGCTGGTCCTTAAACTGGATTGTACACACCATCAAAGATATCTATAGCATATTCCTTGTATTATATATTAATTGGAATGTCCAGGATTGCTACCCATCTGAGTTCTGCAATTTAATGAAGCTTCATTGGCCATTGAAAAAAATATATATATATATGTATATATTTATGCTGTGTGTATGTTTGTGTGTTATGTGTGCATGCATGCTAGGAATAAACCTAAGAAATTTATAGAACTAAAAAAAATTGTGAAACTTCATTGAGAAGTCTAAATAAAATTCCAAAATGAAGTAATTAGGAGGATGTACTTGTTCTATGTGTTAGGATATATTCCAAGGCTCTAGAAATTAAAACTGTTTACACTGATAAGAACAGGCAGAGTAAAGTAATAGAATGAAAATTTAAATACTACATGTGATTAGGTGTCATGTAATTTAGTGAGATGTGTTAGGTAATGCACTGAATGCTACTGTGACATCTAATTAATTGTTTGGGGTTGGATTCCTGTCTTATTCTTTACCTGATAATATATTGAATTGGCCAAAAGGTTTGCTTAGTATTTTTTCGTAATATAAAAGACACATTTTATTTTTGTTTATTTGTTTATTTTAGAGAGGGGAAAGGAGGGAGAAAAAGAGGGAGAGAAACATTGATGTGCGAGACATAGATTGATTGTTGCCTCTCACATGCCCCTGACTGGGCACCTGGCCTGCAACCTAGGCTTCTGCCCCGACTGGAAGTCTGACCAGTGACCTTTTAGTTTGTGGGCCAGCACTCAATCCACTGATCCACACTGGCCAGAGTAAAAGACATGTTGTTTGTTTTCACAGTAACTTGACTGATTTGGGTATTTGAGCATGTTGGCTGTCTCCTGCATAGTATAATGTTCATTGTTCTCAATTAATGACTTGATTGCTATGAGCTTCAACCCCTCTACCTGACTGTGAAGCATCGTCCAGTGAGAAATCTGCAGCACAAAACTTCTCAACCCGCTTTAGAAATGTTTGAGTCACAGCACCTTCACCATACACTACACAAATCTTTTTGTGCGTTTCAGCTGCGTTTTTACCTGTTTGAAATAATAAAGCATAATATGCCAAAAATGTTGCTTATTGTCTATATTTAGTATTAAAATGTCTATACAAAAATTCACCAATATTTTTTAAATGCACGCTGATGTGACACAATACAATCTAACAAAACTGTTTCAAATGAAGTTAAAGAAAACTAAGTACTACTAGAGCCATCTTATAGAAAAAAACCAAACAAATATTTTGGCCAACACAATAATTATAGCTGGATTAATTATAATGTGAAAAGTAAAATCTGGGGAAAAAAAGCTTAGAAGAAAATATAGGGGAGCATTTTTTAAAAATCTAGTAATAGTAGCATCCTTTCCTAGTTTGACGCAGTATCCTAAAGTCATAAAAGCAAAGACAGTATGCTTGGCTACTAAAGAATAAACTCTTTCATGTCAAAACTGGGAAATACTATTTGCAAATGTATGACAAAGTCCTCATACCAATTAAGTGTACAAAGGGTTCTTATACAATATATAGTCACAAAAACCCATTCACAAAAGGGTATCAACAGGCAATTCACAAAAAAGTACAAAGACTTTTAAACATAATAAAAGATGAACAGGCTTACTATTAAAGACATTATGTTGAAAAACAAAGTCATTTTTTTCTTTTAATAAAGAAGTAAAGATTTTATGGTTCGATTCCCAGTCAGGGCACATGCCTGGGTTGCAGACCAGTTCCCTGCAGGCCAGTTCCCAGCAGGGGATGCGTGAAAGGCAACCATACATTGATGTTTCTCTCCCTCTCTGCTTCCCTTCCCCTCTAAAGATAAATAAATAAAATATAAAAAAAAAGAAGTAAAGAGTTAAAAAATCTTGGTTTGAGTAGAGTAGAAAAAATGTATATCACATTCTCTGTTGATGACAATATTTATTGGTAGTATTTTTCTGTAGCAGTTTGGCTGTATTGATTAGAATTTGAAGCATGTGTATAGCTTTTATTAACTGAGCAGTTCTACTTCCAGAAATTCATCTAATAAAATATTTTTATAATTACCCAAATGCGTTTAGAAGAATGTTTATTGAAGCATTTTTTTTTGTAGTTACAAAGCTTGAAGCAGTATTAATTGGAGACTATAAAAATTATGGTACATTTTATAATGGAATACATGTAGTAGCTTTAAAAGAAATGAGAGATGTAGAGGTCTTGGAAAGATGTCCATGATCCTAAGTTTAAAAAGCAAAATAAAGACTACTTTGTATGATACCATTTATGCATTAAAAAGTATATGTATTTTTAAAAAACTATTAAGCACTCATGGTAATACATGCATATAATACATACATATGTATGTATATATATATATGTAATGTATACTAAGCTGGCAAATCAGATGAAGCATGGAATGGGAAAGAAAGATGTTCACTTTTTTCCTCTTCAAACATGTAGTCTTTAAGGGAAAAAGTGTCTTTATTAACTTTTTAAAAAGAAAATATTTTTCAAAAATAATAAAGATATTGCCCTGACTGGTGTGGTTCATTGGGTTGGGCATCATCCTGTAAATTGAAAGGTTGTTGGTTTGATTCCCGGTCAGGGCACATTGCTGGGTTGCAGGCCAGGTCCTTTGTTGAAGGGCACGTGAGAGGCAACCAACTGATGTTTCTCTTATGCGTTATTGTTTCTCCCCCTCTTTTCTTCTATCCCTTCCCCTCTCTCTAAAAATAAGTAAAGAAAATCTTTATAAAAACACTTCTTTAAAAAATTAAAAACATAATGTAAGCTCCTTAGCTCCCCCAAGGAAATCTGATGAATTGTTATAGAATTGCTTGTTAATTGTATAGTCTTGATGATTCCTACTTACTAGCTTTTGGATCTTAGTTACCAAGAAATTATCCGATTATTACTTTCTGTTATGAGGGAGTTGAAATAGATAATATCTACCATTTATACTGAGTGCTTTCTAGATTGTTTCCTTAGATCTGTTCCGGCTCTAATATTTTTTGATTGCTACAGAGATAGTTATAATAATGATCTATAACACGTTTTGATGTAACTATAATATGTTGAAATTATTTCATTTAAAGTCAATGTTTTCTGTTTCCAACTTTCCCTGGGGAAAATAATGGCAGCAGAACACATGGAAGGGCATGGTAAGTTCAGTTTGAGAATAGCCGAAAAACCTAGAGAGGGTTTTGGTGAAAATGTCGATACTTGATCAGCAACCTTAATTACTTTCTCAGTTATTTTTAAAATAATGATGGCTCTTTCAGTTGAAAGGTTGTCTTTGTGGGTGAGGATATAAATGCAGGATGTGTTTTTTGTAGACATCGTTGTCAGAATCAGTTGAGGTAGAAATAATTTGAGTTGTACCGTTTACTAATATACTATAATAACAGGTGATAATCTTTGGAGGGGAAGCCTTCTGGACTTTTTAATGAAATAGCTATTTGGCTGACTTGAATTAAAGCAAAAAATTGAGAATGCCTTTCAAATACAGTGCAACTTTATGTAGAATAAAATAATAGATTAAATTAGTTTATAATTTACACACATTCTGTTTTATCTTTCCTTTTTTTCTTGGATGGATGTTAATATGCTGTTGGGTGTCACAGATCAGTTTCCAGAAGAAATTAGATTGGCGTGAATCTATTTTCTTTTTGGGCTCTGTTTTCTGGTTTATGTTTAACCAGTATACCTGTATTAAATTCTCTGTGTATATACTTTTTTTGTTACTTGAAAAGGGATTGCATTTCTTCAGAGAATTTTTTACATGGCGTATATCATAACCCGACATTTGGCTTTATGAAAAGTAAAATATACATGTATATATTTCATGGTAGAGAGTTTTTTGAAGGAGTTTTTTTAAAGCGTGCTTATTGGAAGAAAGAATAATTAAGATTGGATTACCTCTTGATCGCTGCCCTCAGATACTCTAAATTAAACATTGAATATGTTATATATTTTAAGAAAGTAAATGTTTTCCACCAGTTACATTTTTACTTTTAATTTTGTGAAACTAACCTTTTTTTTTTAAAACATTCAATAGGATTCTGATCTTCGAAGTGCACTTCTTTTGGAACAGGCAGCACATTGCTTTATAAACATGAAGAGTCCCATGGTTAGAAAATACGCATTTCATATGATATTGGCAGGCCATCGGTTTAGTAAGGCAGGGCAGGTGAGTGCATTTTTTTTTTAAAGAAAATAATTTGTTTTAATTTTTATTTGTTATAATTTGTCATTTATTTTATAAATGCATGTCATTTGTTAATTTTTTATGACTTAATCCTAAAAACTGTTACAAATTTTGTTTCATGGTGATGTGTTATATTTTATGTGGGTAAAGGCATGAGATTTGGATTTAGAGAAATCTGGATTTAAAGCTTAATTATGCTTATACCTTGATTTTGGTCAAGTTACTTGTCTGAGCTTCCATTTATAGTTTTTAATTTTGTAATTTATACAATTCAGAATTTTGCCCCAGTTTTTGTAAGGTTAAACCAAATCATATATGTGAAGGTCCTAGTATAATGAATGCATTCAGGCAGTTTGAACTATGCAGTAGAGGTTGCACTCTCCCTACTTCAGCCTCGGTCTTTCGTTGTTTCTCGGAGTGCTTTATGATGGCATTTCCTAAATGTTAAATGAGTAGACATCTTCTGTCCTTGTCTGGAAGCATTTGAGTTGGAGAGACCTTTATTAGTTTAGAGAGCTTTCTTGGAGCTTCGCTAGAGGTAGAGAGTGGTAGCAGCAGTGAGGTGGTGGTTTACTGTAAATACAGAGAGACGTGTGGATTCAGTAATCATTTCTATCTCTCAGGGACTGGGCTAGGAGCTGAGCACACCCCCATAAAACCAGCAAGGGCTTCTCTATAAGGGAGCTTTTTAACTGGTAGGGGAGTATGAGTATTTTTTTTTAATGTAGTTAATAGGAGTTTTTAGGGCATACACTTTTCAAAGCTTGTGCTAACCAAAACATGCTAGTGTTTTTATGTATTAAAGATACAAAGAACTAAAGGTGTTCAAAAATTACTTGAAAGTTTGTATAAAAATGCTGTATTTTTTAAAAAAAAACAACATTTTAAGGTTTAGTTTCACCCTCTATTTTCGGAAACTGCTGTGTTAGAAAATATGTGAACTTGCTATATATTAAATACAAACTGTAAAAATATTTATAAAATTAAATGTATTTTTATAATAATTGATGTACTCCCTGAGTTAGAATTTCTGAAGTTCTGAAGTGGAAAAAAATTACAAGCTGTCATCCAGAGTAAGTGCAGATGCATCTGAAACATGTTATCCCATTGTTTGTCTTGCATACAGTATTCTGTTCCAAAATTTACAAGATGTGTTAAACAGATGGTTTCCTGTGCTTAAACGGAAAATTATATATCCCATTAGGAGGGATCTTTTGTGTCTTATTTTTAAAAAGTCATCCTTTTCTCACATCTTTTGTGAATGGTTTCATTTGTGAGAATGATTTGTCATTAGAACTGAAAATGGCTGTTTTTACATTTTCCTTTTGAAATGATAGTGCATGTAGCAAATACATAACAAATTTAAAATCCTACACTTGTGGTAGGCTGAGATAGATTTGCTATCAGGCCTAATAATCAGCTCTAATTGTAGTCGTCTCAAAGAGTTAAATGATTTTAAGGTAGCTGGTTTTGCTGTTTTGTGACCACTGTTCATAAACTTCAATCCCAGAAGTCTCCTCAAACAGTATGTAGAAACTTACAATTATGACTAGAAATGCAGATTTGTAGGAAGAGCAAATACATGTGTTACTGAAGTTGGTCAAGAACAGTATCTTCTCTGGGCACATAAAGCACACACAATTCTTAGGTGGTTGTTTCTGAGAAGTACCAGCGTTTCGTGACAGTGCTGTTAAAAACAGATGTGTGTGTTCACCGTGATGAGTGAGGATGGCAGAGAAGATTCAATAGTAATGCCATTTCTCTTGGTCTTTTCTGATTGAGAGTTCATGCTGAGTTGTTTTTCTTGTCCCCAGAAGTTTTTTTATAGTTCTTTTTTTTTTATTAAGAATATGAACAAAGGCATTTAAAAATAGAACCAACATTGTGTAAAATATTAAAATCAGTAAAAAAAAATACTAGGAAAGTGCTGGGGAGAGTGATTGTGTTTGTGTTCAGCAGACTTTAGATCTTTGTTACCTTTCAAATCTCTTCAGATGATTTTCCACGAAATCCTCAAAAGTGTGCTTGAACTTGACATACACACTCGATTATTTCTCTGTCAGTTTTTAAGATTCAGTATTTGTTCTTTCACTAAATGCGAACTGGAGATTAGGTTTCTTTTTCCCCCTAAGAAATGTCACTTAAAAATTTTTTTGAAACAGGTTCAAATTTCAGGAATAGTTCCAATTATAAACACTTTTGTTTACCTAAGCCATTCGAGAGTTGTCTACCTAGTGCCCCTTACACTAGGGCATATTTCCTATCTCCTAGAAACAAGAACTTTTCTTCTGCATAACCATAATACAAAAAACCCAAGAACTTAGTCCTCAGACATTTCTACTGTCAGACATTATTCAGGTTTTGACAGTGGTCCATAAATATTCTTTGTATTATAGAAGAAGGATCCTTTGACTTTTATGACCTTGACACTTTTGAAGATTACAAGCCAATTATTGTGCAGAGTGTCCTTTAATTTAGGTTTTTCTGATGTTTCCTCGTGATAAGATTCAAATTGGGTATCTGTGTAGGAATATCACAAAAAGAAACTATATTCCTATTGCATGCTGTCAAGTGGTAGATGATTTTTATTTGCTTTCATTCTTTCTTTATCAAGAAAACATTTCTTAAAAAAGACCAAACAGTTCTGGCTATACCTGGTACAAAGTTTGTAGTCTTCCCCAGGACAGGGGAGATTACTCTTCTACAGTGGGTAGAAGAGTATACTGTGAAGCAAAAGGTTTAGTGGAGGGAGGCCTCTTCCTTCCTCTGTACCAAATTCCATTTTTAGGACAGAAGTTGTCTGAGCTCAGCAGGGGGAAATGATATATGATTAATGCCAAATATCTGCTTGTGGATGTAGCAGGGTGGAGCCAGCAGTGGGCAAAAGAAAAGAATACCAAATAAAACAGTAGTTTTAAAATGTGTGTATGTGTATGTGTTTACTTACGTGTGCAGTTTTAGAGCACAAGGAGTATTTCCATTCGGCCCAGTGCAGTGGTATAGAGAGAGATAACTGTAACAAAATTGAGACTTTGTAAGATAGTTCTCATTTGCAAGCTAACAAGCCTCCAACCAAACCATGTGCCACTGCTTTGGGAACCCAGGTGATTTTTCATGAAGTCATTACTATTCCTGACTTTTAGACTTCTTGCCCTTGGACAAAGCAGCTGCTTGCTCTAGGACCTCTTGGTTTTTAGTAATTATTGTTAAGAGGTTTTCCAAAATGTTAGTTTCATTTTCCTTATTATTCTAGTCTTGGAAGAACCAGTTACTAGTTACTTGATTTTGTGTGTGTGTGTGTGTGTGTGTGTGTGTGTGTTTATCTTTTTCAGTCCAAGGGAAATAGATTATAATACTTTGTTTTGTTTATTTTCTTACAGAAAAAGCATGCTTTACGCTGCTATTGTCAAGCCATGCAAGTTTACAAAGGAAAAGGCTGGTCTCTTGCAGAAGATCACATTAACTTCACCATTGGGCGCCAGTCCTATACTCTTAGACAACTGGACAATGCTGTGTCTGCTTTTAGGCATATTTTAATTAATGAAAGTAAACAATCTGCAGCTCAACAAGGGGCCTTCCTCAGAGAATATCTTTATGTTTACAAGGTGAACACATAGTTTCAGGATTAGATAATAAAATTACATTTGAGTCATTATTTTCAGCAAGAACCAAAAAAGCTTATTTAGTACTGTCTGGCAGGAGTCTAATAAAATGCTTTTTTTGGTTGTATATAATTATGTGTCATAATAAAATGTAAGAAGGCTTGGATTGTTAGTTATAGATTTGAGCTGCATTGCCCTTCCACAGTTATTTAAAAGAGAATTTTAATATTCCAGTAAATACTTGATTTGTGGCTATTCTTAAAATCTTAAAGAAATTAGATGCTTTCTGGACTGTTTCATTATTATGTTTTTGAGATTTTTTTAAATCCTATTTGATCTTTAATCCTATTTCATCTATTGGGTCCTCTTACCATCCTTTGGAAAGCTCATTCCTCTTTTTTCTCTATGGAAGATGAGGTATGGATCTGTGGGAAATAGGCAAATTATTATGATGTAACCCAGAAAAATTAAAGTAAGGAAAAACATTTCTGAGAAAGGATAGGAAATGTAAAGCATTGTTTTATGGGAAGAAGCAGAAGGTGTCATTTTTCTGTGAAGTCGTATGAACAGTGAAGATGGGGTGGGAAAAGTAAGTAGGTTTATAGTTGTGATATGTGAAACAGTTAATTCTTACATTACTATTTCTTACTGCATTATATATATTTCCATATGAACAACTGTAAGCCTACTTTTGCCCACTCCTGTATTGTATTTCTTTCCTGTAGAAAGTAATTGCCCATATGCTTTATTAATTCGAAATCATGTGGATTAGAATTTTGGCAGATAGAGTGGTATAATGAGTTACAGGAAGTAAAATGCATACTGAAAGAATGTTTAGAAGTTTAATATCCAAAGAGCTAGTTGGCTGAATACCCTTAGGAAGACTTCTTGGACCAGAATAAACAATCTCTAAAGTTTTTCTCAGCTATAAAGTTTTATGACTGATGTAGTAGTAAAACTGGTAACTTTTTCTTAACATATTTTTAATACCTGTCTATTAAAAAATGAGAAAGCAAATATAAATAAAGTGGAGTTTTCTCATAAAAATTTTTTTCTTCTGTATGTCTCCTAGAACGTAAGTCAGCTATCACCAGATGGTCCCTTGCCGCAGCTTCCTTTACCATACATTAATAGTTCAGCAACACGGGTTTTCTTTGGCCACGACAGACGACCAGCAGATGGTTAGTAAAGGTTTTTTTGGTCTTGTTACCTAGTGACTATTTATATTAAAGGTTTTTTTCTCCATTTAAAAAATGTGTAGTTGTTAAAAAATATTTGAAAAATAAATACTTTTATACCATGTCACCTGTCTTCCTGCCGCCTAAAGACAACCACTATTGTATTGTTTTCCTTGTCCTTAAAACTAAAAACTAACAATGAAACAACTATAGCAGAGTGGCTTTCCTCATGTAATAGAAAAAATGCTCTCATATATATGCATAACCCATAGACACAGACAACCTTGTGGTGATGGCCAGAGAGAAGGTGTTGAGGGTTGGGTGAACATGGGCAAAGGGGGTAGAGATGCAGACATCTATAACAATGTCAGCAATAAAAATTTTAAAAAAACAAGTCATTAAGCCCTGCCCAGTGTGGCTCAGCGGGTTGGACGTCATCCTGCAAAGCAAAACCAAGTCATTAGAATAAATTGAATTTTAATTTTCTTAAAGGAAAATGCTCATGTTATTGTATAATCTAGATAAACATTTTTTATCCTCACCTGAGGATATATTTATTTTTAGAGAGGTAGTGAGAGAGAGAAACATTGATCAGTTGCCTCTTGTATATGTGCCAACTGGGAATTGAACCCGCAACCTTTTGGTGTACATGATGATGCTCCAGCCAACTGAGCCACCTGGCCAGGGCTTGATAAGCATTTTTTGTAAGATTTTATTTACTTATTTTTAGACAGAGGGGAATGGAGAGAGAAAGAAAGAGAGGGAGAGAAACATCAGTGTGTGGTTGCCTCTCATGCACCCATTGTTGGGGTCCTGGCCTGCAACCCAGGCACGTGTCCTGACTGGGGATCAAATTGGTGACCCTTTGGTTTGTAGGCCCACACTCATTCCACTGAGCTACAATATCCAGGGCTTGATGAGCATTTTTAATGGCTGTAAAATAGAACATTCAGTGCATACAAAGTACTATATTTTCACATTTGCGTGTTACATAGTTGGACTGTTTCTATCCTGTATGTACATAAAAGCACATGTGCACACACATATATAAAATCCTGTTGCAGGAGAAATCTTTGTGTGTAAAACTTGCTTTCTTAATTTTTTTATTATGGAAGTTTTTGAATGTACTTAGAAGTAGAGAAGAGTTGCCAATAATCTGTTATTCTTGTTGTAAGACTTTAAAATTCAAGTTTTTTCCTTAGGATTGAGCCTTAGAATGACAGTACTAGGTTAAAAATAAAAACATATTTAAGACTGTTGATGCATGTTAAAGTAACTCTAAACAGTCTTATATTTGAGCTTAATATGTTTCTTGACTAATTTAATATTTATTTAAAAAGTATCAGGATGTGTATAGCAGCATTGTTTTTTATAGCAAAAAAATGAGATAGCATATGAGTTGACAAATTTTGGTGTGTTCATATAATAGATTCGTGCTGTAGGACAGGAGTGAATGAATTCTCCAAATTTCAACATGGATAATACAACATAATATTGAGCGATAAAAGTTGAAGAATGATAGATCAAATGTAACTTCATTTATATACTTCAAACATACAAACTAGTTCTATGCACTGTTTATGTATATACTCATGTGTGGTAAAGTTAAGAAAGAAGTGGATGAGAATGCTGTGCTTCAGCTTCGTAGTAGTTCGGAAAGAAGCAGAGGAGTAGAGATGGAGGTGCTGGTGGTGCCCGTGGAGATGGAGGCTGGGAGGACTCCACAGTGAGCACGTCAGCTCTTTAACATTTATCTGATAAAAAAGTATTTGGGATTATATGATAGGAGGTGACTGTTGTTAAATTTTGATATGCAATTATTTTTTTATATTATTCTCCATGCTTTTTTTATGTTTGAAATGCTGTATATAAAATTACTTGTGGAAGACTAGAGAAAATACATTCTTTCAGAGTTGGAAGGAAAAGAGCATCAGTATTATAAGCAGAATTCCAGTGAGGCTGAAGTTAATAAAAGCATATTTTTCTCTCTTATCAGTGGAAATAGGCAAGAGTGAGTGTATACATGTATTTCTTTGGGTAACTTAGAGGTTTATTTAAAATGTTTTATTTGAGGGCAGGTATTAATAAATGCATATTTAATTTTGACACATTTTTTTAGGTGAAAAGCAAGCAGCTACTCATGTCAGTCTTGATCAAGAATATGACTATGAATCCTCCCAGCAGTGGCGAGAACTTGAGGAACAAGTAGTGGCCTTGGTTAACAAAGGAGTAATTCCATCCAATTTCCACCCTACGCAGTACTGTTTGAACAGTTATTCAGATAACTCAAGATTTCCACTTGCAATTGTAGAAGGTGATATACTTGAATTTTTACACATGGATTTTTGTTTATTTCATTTACCATAGATTCAAGATAATCTTCTGTATTGCCTCAAATCATTGGGAGCTGGGGATGCAGAAATAAACTAGGAATTCAAACTTTAGTGAGCTGCATTTATAAAACAAAGCAGTGGGGGTTCTAATACAGGTAGATGCACAGTGCTGTTGGAATACGAGAGAGGGAATGCCATTCTTTAGTACAGAGAAGTTGGGGGGATTTTTTTGAGGAGGTAGTTTTATTTATTTATTTATTTATTTATTTATTTAATTTTATTTCTTTATCTTTAGAAGGGAAGGGAAGGAGAGAGGGAGAGAAATATCAATGTGTGGTTGCTTCTGGCGCACCCCTTGCTGGGAACTGGCCCCTGCTGGGAACTGGCCTGCAACCCATGAATGTGCCCTGAATGGGAATAGAACCGCGATAGTCTGGTTCGCAGGCCCACGCTCAATCCACTGAGCTACACCAGCCAGGGCTCGGAGGTAGTTTTAAAACAATCCTGAATAAATAGACATCTGCAATTGGTAAAGGGTAGTTTGGGCAGAAATTCAGAGCTATGAAAGCAAGGTATGTTGAGAGAATTCAAGTGTAAGATGAAGTGTGGAGTTTTTGAATGTACTTAGAAGTAGAGAAGAGTTATTTATTTAGTTATTAATTTAGGCATTTCTTTTATAGAACCAATAACAGTAGAAGTGGCTTTTAGAAACCCTTTGAAGGTTCCACTTTTGTTGACTGATTTGTCATTGCTCTGGAAGTTTCACCCTAAAGATTTCATTGGAAAGAATAATGAAGAAGTTAAAGAACTAGTAAGTTTTTAAAAGGTATTTGTAAATAAGCCTGTTTCAGTGGTAGCCTAACAGATGCTGTAGTAACATTTCAACTTCTCTGTTTAGTGAGCTATACTCATTCTTTTTTATGCTGTTTTCCTGGTTATAAAAAGTATGTTGTATGCTTATTGTTTAAAATTGAAAATATAAGAGCATAAGGAGTAGAAAAACAGCTGTCTTTTTAGTATTTAGAAATAATCATTTTAACACTTTGCTGTATATCCAGTCGTTTCCATTTGTATTTTTCCCTCATGTATGGGATTTTCTCATGTTGTGTTTATTGTTTTTAATTCTCTGTTGATTTATGTGCGTATTCGATTTTAAAATGTCTTAATATTTCATTTTTGCATAATATTCCATCATATGGATGATCTGTAAGCTAGTCTCTCTGTGTTGGTAGTTATGTTGGAAGTTTCCTCTCATAATCATAGTTGTTTACTCTCATAATCATTCAGTGGTGAAAATTTGGGTGCAGAGTTTTTTATTGTGATTATTTCTGTAGGAAAGATTCCTAGGCGTGAAGTTAGAACATTTTAGGGAATACACACTTTAATATTCTATTGGCTTCTCAAATTATACTAACGAGCTTCTCATAATCAAAATATCGGGTTGGATATCTCATCTTTGAAACGTTGTGTTCTTATATTAAAAATTTCTTTGATAGTTTAAAAAATACCATCTATTTTATTTTTCATTGTATTGATTTCTAGTGAAGTTCTTGTATGTGTATATCTTTTTTATTGTGAATTAGCTGTTTATACCCTTCATATATATTTATTTGTTTCTTACTCAGGTTTGGGATAAATTCTTTATATATTTAAGGTGTTATTTTTGCAGCAGGAATGACTTGAACAAAGAATTATTGTTACCCAGCTGAGTATATCAGAAAAACATTTTTTACCTAGTTATTAGTTTATTCACTGATATCTATTGTATAAATTTTACTTCTCTATACGACATTGCTCTGGGCTTTAATAACATGGTAAAAGTGATTTTGGGACTGGGAAAGATCCCAACATTTTTGTGCTTATTTATGAAGGGAGAACTTGAAGGATATCTGTTGTACTGACTTTAAACTATTTGAACTTTTCTTTTGAAGTATTTCAATTTTTTAAAGATTGCCTTACTTAAAGTTTTGCTGTTTAACTGAAGATATTTTGTGATTATTCATACCAATTGTGAATAGTTTGAAATACTGAGATTTACCAGGCTCTATTTTGACTTGAATCTTAGCAACCTCAGTCACTTTTCTAATGTTTTGTGGATACCTGGAATAAAAATCAGAATACTGTGAATACTTTACTCTTAGAAAAGTTTCGTTAAAAAAATCTATTAGTTTTTTAAGTACATTAGTCTTTTTAATAATTCGATTTTATAGGATGTTTATGAAAGTGAAGTGAACATTTTTCTTGTGTATATTGAACTTACACTTTTTCCTGTAAATGTAAAGCTCTGGATTTCTTCATTAATTTCTTCTAGTTATGGACTAAGATGCTGAACTGGAATTTAGGGAAATGTGATCTTTATTTCTTTTATCAAGTAACTCATCTCATGGTAAAAGTCAAACGGTGGTCATGAGGATCAGGTTTACTTTGAGCCAGTTGATTCTGCTTTGGTGCATGAGCAGACTACAGTATCTCATAGCTGTCATTGATTTGGAGTAGATTGGCCTTTTTTGCTCTACCTGTAGCCCTTAGTGTCCACTAATCTTTTTTTTTTAATCCTCACCCAAGGACATTTTTTCATTGCTTTTTTAGAGGGGAAGAGAGAAAAACATCCACCAGCTCCCTTCTCCTATGCACACCCATCGGGGTACAAGCTCCCATGGGGTGGGACCTGCAACCTGGGCATGTACTTGACTGGAAATCAAACCCAAAACCCTTAGGTCTATGGCATGACGCTCCGACCAACTGAGACACACTGGCCAGGGCCGCCAGTCTTCTTTGTATCCTGTTTAGGCTGCAGTGCTCTTCCTATGTGTAGTTAACCGATTTGGAAAAAGAGGCTGGTTGAAATAATAGATGGAGAAATTTGCTCTTGTTGCAAGATGAAATTAAATGCACATTTTGGCCACTGTTACATGGACATTTTTGCTACTACTACATTGTTTTACTGCAGTTGTAAAAATAAACTGCATTTTGCTTAGTACATACTAAGAGCCTAGTAGATGCTAACTGTAATTACTGTTACTGTTTTTAAGTATTGATATATAGAAATGTTATAATGTGATACTTTATACTTTAGAATGTATATTTTACAAAATAATTTATTTTTTAGGTAACAAGTGAACCCGAAATGATTGGAACGGAAGTTATTTCAGAATTCTTAATTAATAGTGAAGAATCTAAAGTGGTAATTGTTTGATTTTTTTTTCTGTCTTAAGCCTTTCTAAAAGTAAGATGAAAACATTTTTAAAAACCAGTTTGTTCAGTTTGTTTTATATCTTAGTTTACTTAAAAACTAAAATTTGGAAGATTAGGATACCGGAATTACACAGGAGGAAATTGGTGGGAAAAGCAGATTTGTGGTGGTCTTTGGTTTCTTAATTTCCTGAGGAGCCTGGTGAAGAGTTCTGCTTTTCTCTTGGAGTCAGTATGATATTTGGTTGACCAGAATACTTTGATTTTTATTAAAAGTATTAATGAAATCCAGGCCTCTGTTGAACTTAGAGATTTTCTTTTGCAGAAAATGCTTTCCACTAGAGGTATTAATTGTTGATTTAAAAGTTTTAAGTCGTGAGTTTATATTTCCATAACATTACAGAATTTAGGTATTACACTATTTCAGATATTATGAAAACAGATAATAAGAGTGACTTAAATATCTCCACAGGCAAGACTAAAGCTCTTTCCCCATCACATAGGGGAGCTGCATGTTCTGGGAGTTGTTTATAACCTTGGCACTGTTCAGGGCTCCATGACAGTAGATGGCATCGGTGCTCTTCCTGGATGTCACACAGGTAAAGCTGTAACATTGCTGAACAATTAGAAAACTAATACTTATTTCAGTCTCCATAGAATAAAATGAATGAAAATGAGGTATTTTTTAAAATAGGTTTAATGTACCTGGAACAATGAATAATTTGGGTTAATTTAAACTTTGCTGTTGCTTTAAAAATAAACAACTTTATTCCCTTCTAATGTATTTTTTAAATAATTCTTAGTTTGTACCCTATGTATATTTCTTTTCTGTTACTGATCCAATTTTAGTAAAGTCTAATCAAATATATTCTAACGATTGAGATTTCTGCAGCCAATATAAAACCATCTTACAATATTCTGTTTTTGAATACTGTCTTTTTTATAAAACTAGAGCAAATGACACTGGATATTAAACACCTTAAATTCTGCAGTCTACCCTGTGAAGAGAGTGGGATTTTAGTGTCAAGATGATATTTTTAGTGCCTCAATGATATGTTTTGCAATTTTTATAAGAGTAAAACTACAAGATACATATTTAACATAGTTTACTTTTTTTCCCTTTAAATTCTGGGAACCCTTCTAGATCTGGTACTATGTAATCATTTATATTAGTTATCTGAGTTTTAGGTGACAAGATGCCAGGCAATTTACCATGAAATCCCTTACTTCCAGCTCTTTGTTTTAGTAGCTTTTTAAATTTATTTTTTTAACAAATTTATAGTCTTGAGAGACTTGAATTTAGCATTTATAAAAGTTGATTATTACTTTTGGGAACTCTTGGAAAGTTTATTGGTCCTTTTAATCTTTGGTTTAGTATTTCTGTTTGCATATCAAGGATGAGTCAGTACAAAATTTATTTTCAAAGCAAATAAGTAGAATGACTCCATAAGATTTCAAAAATTAAAAACAAAAAGTTTACACTGAAGTTGAGTATGGTATTCTGCATTTTAGTTCTGTATTTGTAAGTCTTAGTTGATAAGCAACAGACAAGTAACACTTATAATCTTGCTAGTTTATTACATATTTTGAGTAAGTTGACTGGGTGTTAAGTGCTTTTTGAAGATCCTTTCCTTTCCCACTTGTATATACCTAGGATCTTAACCTAATACCATAGTTATGGTTGTCAATGAACTATATAGATCATTATTTTATTTAAGGTACTGAATGTATTTATTAGTATAAAAATTTGTTATTTTAGGTTGTTAGTGGGAGCAAACCCTGAATTAACTATTAAAATAAGTTGCATTCCATAAACAGAATTTTTGTGACTTAGTGTAGTTCATTATTTTGTAAAATGCTAATAGGGATCTGGATCGAACAAAGTACAGGAAACGCCATCTTACAAGGCTGGTCTGGGAATATCGCAGTGACCATCTGAACATTGAAGGCTCTGAGTAGTCAGTCCTGCAGGAAAAATAGCTGTATACCCTCGATTTCTTTTTCACACCCACACACACCGGAAGCTTTTGAAGGAAGTCTCACATTAATATTAAATGACTTTAATTTTCTTTGTGTAATTTATTGAGAACATGTAGTTACCCAGAAATATTAGTATATATTTACTTTTAGTATATATTTTTTATTAATGCATATATTTGAATATGACTAAAAGCAAGAAGCTGTTATCCCAAAATATCAGTGTGTATTATTACTATCAACCTAATATTAGAATGTTATATTTGAATATGAGTACAAGTGAACTGTTGATCTGTTTAATATTTTGGATTTTTTTTTCTTTGAAAATAGATCTTTTTTCATAGCCTGTGTTGTTGGTCCCAACACAGCTGTTCTCTCAGATAGATCTTTTTGGTTAATAGCCATTATGGCTAAGTATAGGTTTCAAAAAAACTTATGAAACCTAAAATTGGTATATTTTATACAGTAGTAGTCTTTATGCAAAGTAAGTAAATCCTAATGAAATGAGAAGTTAAGCAGCATAAAATATGAGTGTTTAAACATGAAAGGAAAATATGCATAATTCTCTGATTAATGATGCTAATCAGTACTAGTCTAGAATTTTCCTAGAAATAATCTGAAACTTTAAGTATTCATATGTCAGGCTAAATTGATATCAATTAGCATACCAGGTTCTGTTAGGGCATTGATTGTTTTTTATTTCAGGAAAACATTCCCTGAGTATGTCAGTCCGAGGGAGACAAGATTTAGAAATTCAAGGTCCTCGACTTAACAACACAAAGGAAGAGAAAACATCTATTAAATATGGTCCCGATCGAAGATTAGATCCCATTATCACTGAGGAAATGCCACTGTTGGAGGTATTTTGCTTTTTAAATTTTTATGGGTTAAATAATTTATTTATAAGTTTATATGATACCTAAATTAATTTTAGATTTTGAGGTTATTGACATTACATTGTACTGTACTTTAAATTATTATTAAGCTAGTGTTAACTCTTAATTCACAAAGCTAAGGTAATTGTGCAACTTGGCATTAAGTCATAGCCTGCTTATAAAACACGACCCTTGAAATATAAATGGAAATTAGGAAAACACTTCTTAAAGAACAATTTTGTTACTAAAATCAGTGGCTTTTTTTTATTTTGGTCAAGTATAAAAATGATGTGGGAATTAGAATTAGTGCTGTGAAAATTTAAGCAATATAGATAAATACATCAACAAAAAGCAGTCTTTCCTTCACCCTCTTTGTGTCCCACCCCTTTCCTACTTTCATGCAATGCGAATTCAAGGTCTTTTAGTTGCAGAAGACAAGCTGATGGCTAGTTTGCGGAAGCCAAAAAAGAGAAATAAATTACTTAGTTGAAGGATATTGGGGTATCTCATGGCAACTAAAATATTATAAAATAATAAGTCTCAAAGAAAAATGAGGACTCAGCAGCTCCAGGGAATGTAGCATAAATGTTTGTAAGCTTTTAAAGGTAATTGCTTTTGATATGACCTTAGTCTTAACAACTTCTAGTTTTTGTGCCACTTTAAGACAAATTTCAAGTTTCTGGGAGAAAATTCTGGCTTACTTTGGATCAGGGGTCTACCCAAAAGGCAGCCCAAATGCAGGGTTATGAAGTACAAGCATGGGCACTGGAGGGCAGTCCTTCCTTCTGCATCCTCAAGTCTTCCCAGCAAGGGGAGTTAAAAGCTTAGCCATTTACCTTCAGAAAGTGCACGTGATACTAAATTATTGTTTCTCTTTTCAGACTTTTCATTGTTTACATACATGCAGTTTTAGTAATTATAAATAGAACCATACTGCACATTTTATCCTGTGACTTGGTTTTTGTTTTTCACAACATAATTTGTTCCCATTTAGTGGAAACCCTTTTTTATAGCTAGATACGATACTCATTATTTACACCGTAATATATTTGAACCACTTATCTATTGATAGGTGCGGTTCTGGTTTTCATCATGACTGACAATTTTTCAGTAATCATCATTATATATATGTTTTATTCATGTTCTAGTTTGGATAAAACTTTAGGGATTGAATTGCTGAGTCATAGAGTATATAATTTTAAAATTTTGTAGTATACTACAAAATTACCTTCCTCAAGGCTATAGTAATTTGTACTTCTCTTCAGATGGAATACTGGGTATTTTCAGGGTTTTTTTGTTTTGTTTTTTAACTTTGTAAATTATATTGGTGAAAAATGACTGCCTTTATTTTCATTTCTGTGATAATTGACAAGGTTGATCAGTTTTCATTCATGATTTTTTTTCTTCCATTTGTCCATATAATTGCCTGTTGATAGCTTTTTAGTTGGCTGTTATTTCCCTTTTCACATTGGATGGTTTTTCTTGGTACTAATTCTATACCAGTTGTGGTACCATACTCATGAAAATGCTAATGTGTGCGTACTGAGGCTAGGATATTGCTGAGCTGTATATATTCTTCCCAGGGTTTACACTTGCTGAATTACGCTGCATTTAAAGTTGTGTAGAACAAATAAAAGACTTACAGACTGGCTTCAGTGCTAGTTTTTATTGATTTCTGTTTTGCAAATATTTTAACTTTAATTTGGTGTCTTTTACTATGGTAAGGTTTTTAACACATAAAAAGTCATATCTGAGAGTCTTTTACTTTGTTGCTTCTAAGTTTTATAATTACTTACATAGACTTACCAAGTCAAAATTTACAAAGCTTTATTTTCTAATTTTTTTAAATTTATTCAAGGGAATGTAATCTGAATGTCAAGGGATAGGGATCACAGTTTGTTTCTAGTCTCAGTTACCAGTAATTGAATATATTATACCTTCTTTCTAATATACTAATATTCAGAAAGTACCCATACCCTGTTTAGTTTAGTTTTTGTTTTGAGTGATACCTATTCTGCTTAGCGCTATTCTCTCGTCCCTTTCTGTGTCAGTACCATACTCTTACTTTATCATCTTTTTTTTTTTAATTCAGCAAGTTCAGTCCTTCTCAGAATTTTTTCTTTGTCTTATACTTGTGCCATTATTGTCCAGGCTTGTCAAAGTCCCACAGTAATGTATTGAATTTTTAGTAGGATTGCATTACTATGGGTAGGAGTTCTAAGACTGAAAATGGATTGAAATGAATTGGGATCCAAATATTACTTTAGGGCTATTCACCCTTTCTAGTTTAGAAGTCACTAATAAAACATTTTGCTTGGAATTATACACATAAGACTTTTCTAGAGCTTACTTTCAAAGGGGAAGATTCTATCCTCTGGTTAAAGTTGAGATCAGTCAGTAGAGCATAGCAAAATACTCAGTGTTTATTGATTCTGGTAGGTTATAACTGTCATCATATTGTATGAATTAAATGTTCTCCAGTTATGATTCTTGGATTTACAGATGGTTTTTAAATGCAGTACTTCTCAGATAATCTGTTGTTACGGATAGAGTTTTACTTTTAAGCCTCTGCCTAAGTCCCATCTCTAATAAACTGACCTTAGAAATTTTCTTCATTTATAAAATGAGGAAGGTTGAATTAGGATGTTTCAATTTAAATTCTGTTTAACTCAACAGTCTTTAAATTTACATTGATCTTGGTTTTGATACTGGTAGTCCTGTACTTTTTTTCTTGTGTACCATAGTGGTTTTTTAAAAATTAATTGGTATAGATGCAGTTTTCCTTGAAGAGGGTATTTTAGCAGAGGACATCTTACGCTACATAATAACAACTGGTATTTGGTTGGTTTAAAAAAACCACAATAGATCCATTTCCTAAATATTTTACCATAATTGAAATCATACAAATACACATTTATTCACTATTTTGAGGGGAGTAGATTTAGGTCAGAGAGTGTTGCTATGGATTCTTTGCGTTGGTGTAGGTTTTCTAATGAGTTTCATTTTGTTTTTCATTTATTCAGCTACATTCATAAGTTGTCATTTTTAATTTCCAGTTTTGGTTGCTTCAGAGTGGGAATCTAAAGATAATTGTCAAATAGTCTTCAGTACAGTATATCTCTAGATTTTTATCTACAGAGAAAAATGATACTTTCAGGTATAGATGGAAGCAGTTTACATAATACTGGTTTTGTTTAGTAGGCTTGGGAACAAATAGAGACCTGAAAAGGAGTGGAAAGCAAACATAGAAAGCTTCAAGCCTGTGAACTAACGTTCAGTTCTGTAAACATCGTCACTCACTGTTTTCAAACATGTTATGGTGCTTAGTTAAGAGACCTTTCATTATGTTTAAATAAATAGCGATAGACATTAATATTGATTTTTTTTTAAAAAGAATATTTCTATTCCTGATATCTTATGTAATTTGAAGAGTTTAAGGGAGTGGTGAAAGAATTCACCCATCTACAGTGTCTAGTGAAATAATCTCTTCATTATGTATTTATCAAAACAAACTCAACAGAGTTATATAACACTGTAGGCATAAATATGAATATACACACACAATTTCTAACAAGACAAAAGGTGACTTCCAAAACACATCTAGCCTCAGAATTTCAGATAAGGAATTGCGGACCTATACTAAAGAGGCAGAAACATGAGCTAACAAAATCACCCGGTAAGTTATTTGCATTTAAAGGATCCTTAAGTATAAATGTCAGAAGTACACTGACGACATCTAAAAATGGAGAGAGATACAAAGATAAACAGTATAAGGAAAAATGTTCTAATGAAGTTATGGCTGGCAATCCCAGAGGAACTGTGAACCATATGAATCTCACACTAGATGGGAAAGGCTATAAGAAGTCCTCATTAATTGAGTCAGCTTTTGTTTCCATATGAGTTACTGAAAGCTTAAGGTTCTTCGGAGCTTTTGGGGTTTTCAGATTTTGGATATGAAATGATGGGTGCAGGTTCTTCCCTTTAAGACCTATAGTGTATTTTTTTTTTCATTTTAATGGTGTATAAGTAAATAGTTGAGCTACTTTTCAAGTTGACATTGATAAGGACTTTTGACTGATGATTATTCATATAACCATGTTGAGTTGTGACTTCTCTTGTCCATAATCCATACAGTTATGAAAGTTTTGCCAGTAACCCTCTTGTTATCGACATTTTACCTTTAGTTCATAACTCTGAAATCTGTGATAGGTTTCTGTTTCATCCTCTTTTCTTAAATGGAGTTGTAAATTACCACATATTTATGGAAATATCAAAGAGAATTAATAAATATTTGCAAACCTTTTATAAAGAATACAGCATCTTAAAGTGTCATTCATTGGGGGTTGGAATTTTTAACAGACAATATAATAATATTTTTTCCCTCCAATGCAGGTGTTCTTTATACATTTTCCTACAGGGCTTCTCTGTGGAGAAATCCGAAAAGCATATGTAGAATTTGTCAATGTCAGCAAATGTCCTCTTACTGGATTGAAGGTTGTTTGTAAACATCCAGAGTTCTTTACTTTTGGTGGTAACACGGCTATTCTAACACCACTAAGTCCCTCAGCTTCTGAGAACTGTAGTGCTTACAAGACTGTTGTGACAGATTCTACCTCTGTGTGTACAGCACTCACATCATCAGCTTCTTCTACAGACTTTGGCATTGGCACAGGAAGTCACCCAGAGGTGATTCCTGTTCCCCTTCCTGACACTGTTCTTCTGCCTGGAGCTTCAGTTCAGCTACCAATGTGGTTACGTGGGCCTGATGAAGAAGGTGTCCATGAAATTAACTTTCTCTTTTACTATGAAGGTGTTAAAGAGCAGCCTAAAATACGGTGAGTATTGTAAAACTTTTTTAAAAATGTAACCTCTACGTTTAATATATATGTACAAATTCAAATAAATGTCGATATTTGTTAACATGTCATTCATTGTTCATTAAGAAATTGCTTCAGTTTTGTATGGCATTTATATTTGAGGTTGTTCCTAATATAGCTAGCTCTAAGTTCTAAGAGGCTAGAAGTGAAAAAAAGCTACAATAATCTTTTTTAGTGGCTTCTCTATCTATAAACTTCATGATTCTTTCATACAACTAGCTATTCTGGACAGTTACCACAAGATAATGAAATTCACCTTGTATGTAAAGACAAGCTGTCTACAGTCATCCTGTTTTAAGAAAATTATTTTACCTTTCTTTCTTTACTGATGCCCTTGCTCCTGCCCCTCCCCTGCCCCATGAGAATGTATGAAAAAATGTGCATGTATTTGCTGAACAGATGAGTAGAGGGTGCTGTAATGGGGCGTCACTGAAGAAGTCAAACCTGACTGGCTCGCACAAGGACTGTAGGCTATTATATTACGTAGCAGAATATTTTAGTTAAGTGATAATGCTCTTGTCATTTTTACAAAATTAACTGAAGTAATTGTACTATGTTTTTAGAGAAATGATATAGTATTTGTAAGCATATAAGTACATTTTACATACTCAGTTAAGTACTAATTTTCCTCAAGATGATAGAGAGTGCTGTGGCCAAGGCAATTAGGAAAGACTGCATAGAATGTAGTAGAAGTGAAATGAGCTTCCAAGGAAAGGAAAGACTGCAGAATATGCATATCAAGGGGAATAGGCAAGAGAATAGTTGGTCTTCATGAAGCTGTATATATGAATGAAGATGTATAAGATTTTTAACCCGATTGAGCTAGTTTGGCCACAGTGTAAAACGTACATAAAGGAAGTAAAGGGGAATGAACCTTGAAATGTAAATTTGAATGCCAGGTGAAAGTTTGGAGTTTACTTAGTAGACATTCAGTTACTTTGAAACCACTGTCAGAGAAGTGGCATAATCAGGACATTACTACATGAAGATTATTTTCATGTGCTATACAGTTGAGTTTGATGAGCACAGAAAGTGCCTAGAGTCAGAGAGATTACTGGTATCTTTCCAAATTGAGAAGAAGAAATTGAACTTAAGCGAACTAGATAATTTTACTCTATTGTGCTCTTTTTGTTTGTTTGTTTGTTCCTGACAGTGATGAGGTTTTAAAAGCTTTATTTGGAATTAAAGAATCATAACACAGGGAGAGGTTTTTAGATTAAATTTGCAATTCTTTATTTCTTCAGTCACAGAATATTAAGACACACAGCAGTTATTTGTACCAGCCGATCTTTGAGTGTACGAGCCACTGTCTGCAGAAGTAATTCTCTTGAGGATGAGGAGGGCAGAGGAGGCAATATGCTAGTCTTTGTGGATGTAGAAAATATCAACACTGTAAGTTGGTTTAAAACTCAGTTTTGTTTTGAATTCTGTTTGAAGTATTTCTTTTGTTTTAGTCATGGATTTTTTTTCTTTGTTTACAATACAGTGTAAGCTAGGAATTTATTAATGTTTTATAGAATAGAGTGTGAAATCATCTTAATTTTGTATTAGCTTTGTAATTTTAAGTATCTCTTTAAGTAAAAGGACCTGGTGGCATAAATGGGGCACATACTCATACAGTACATAGCACCACATGCCAGTAATTCAACCTAAAAGAGACCCCATAAAGTATTTTCTAGTCTCACCATTGAGAATCTCTTGCTGTAATTAAATTTATGAAGTTCTCTGAGGATTTCACATTCAGTGTTAATTTGATAACCCTTCAGATACATTTCTGACACTACCATATTCTTTATATAAAGCATTTCAGCCCTGGCTGGTGTGGGTCAGTGGACTGAGTGCTGTTCGATTCCCAGTCAGGACACATGCCTGAGTTGTGGGCCAGGTCCCCAGTAGGCGGTATATAAGAAGCAACCACACATTGATGTTTCTCTCCCTCTCTTTCATATTCCTTTCCCTCTTTCTAAAAATAAAATAAATAAAATCTTGAGGAAAAAAAAGTATTTCAAGCATTTTACCATTTCTGTTTATGTATTTGAAATTAAAAAAATTTTTGAAGAAGGGAATGTTATCTTATAATTAAAATAGAATCTTAGCTTCAGATTGATTCAGATCAGGTACTTATTTGAAATGTTAATTCTTTAATAACATTATGTACTTTGTTTTTAGCTTCATAGATATGTAAGATTCCTTCTTTTTAAGATAATTTAGGATTAATGCATTAATGCTTTGATGATCTTTCCCCCCAAAATCATTATTTGTAAGAGTAAGGAAATTTTAATTTCAAATTTTCTCTTATACAGGAGAGTAAAAAATTATATGCAGTTTAAATAACCTTATTCTATGTATATTGGCTGTGTATTGGGATTCTGTATTTTGAGGGTTTTTGGTTTTTGGTTTTTTTTGCCTTAATGGGAGTGGGATAGCTCAGAAAGATCAGAAGAAATAAAAAGAAAATGATAATGTTTTGATTAAAAATTGACAGCAAATAATTTTTGATCTGTTAAACACTACCAGTAACTCATTATGATAGTTCTAATAACTGAATATTTCTAGTGTTTATGTTTATGTTTATAATATGCAAAATTTTGTGTTTATAATATGCATTATAAACATATTCCTTACTGAATTTTTTAATCCTTGCCTGAGGATATTTTTTCATTGCTTTTAGAGAGAGAGAAAGGGAGACAGAGAGAAAAACATCCATGTGGGAGAGAGAAACATCGAATGATTGCCCTCTTGCATGTGCTTTGACAGGGGATCGAACCTGTGATCTTTTGGTCTATGGTTGATGCTTTAACCAACTGAGCCACGCCGGCCAGGGCCAAACTTATTTCTTAGATGAAATGTTGGCGTCTCTAAGAATATTAAAAAGGGGATTTAGGTAACTTAAACTTCATGAAATGTATATTGTTAATTTATTTTAAAATGAAATTTTCATCTTATGTTAAAATACTGAGTTTGGTACCATTGTGAATATTGTTTTTATTGGAATACTCTGTTAATACTCTTAAATCCTCAATGATTGTTTCATTTATTTTCATAGAGTGAAGCAGGTGTTAAGGAATTCCATATAGTACAAGTATCAAGTAGTAGCAAACACTGGAGGTTACAGAAATCTGTCAATCTCTCTGAAAACAAAGGTTTGTGTCTTTTTCTCTTTATAGTAAATTCTGACATACCTTCATTGCTTGATTTTTTTTCAGAGTAGTATCATAATCTAAGATTGTGGGTGCTTTCCTTATAATTAACATTATTAAGTGTTAAATTGTGCCTTCATTAATTAGTTGATGTAACTTTAAATCAAATTACTTATTTTAATTGATTATTTTTCATTTTTTGTTCCCTTCCACACCTTCCTATTTGCATTTTTTCTGTTTTCATTCATTTGTAAAATTGGTGCCTGAATACATGATCCCTTTCAAAATTTCAGATAGTGCAGGAACATATAGACTAAAAAGGAAGTTTTTCTTTGTTTCCTTTGCCATTGGAAAGCTGGGTTTTTTTGTGAATAACCATATCTGTGTACTGACGGGTTCTTCTGTGTATTTCCATACTTATATAACATTTAAAAAAAAGAATATGCATAGTTGTGATATATATTGACAAATTATTTTCCAGAATATTTCTATCCGTTTATTATCTTGCCAGTAATGAGATTATCTAGTAATGTAGAGTGAAGCTAGGAAAATGATATTTGCTTTTTCTGGAAAAGTATTATATGATACATATTCAAAAGATACAAAGTAGTTTAAACCCTCAGCCTCATGATTATTCTTAGTTTTGTAATTTATCCAAAGGAATTAACTTACAATATGGGAAAAATCCATGTAGTCAAAGCAGTTTATTGCAAGATTGTGCTTACTAGGACAAAATTCAGTGTGGCTTTAATATAAATTTAGCTGCAATTAAGAGTATTTTGTGGTCATTAAAATATATTAGCATTTTAGAGGTGTTTACAGCGGTGGAAAGATACATCATAGCAAAGTGTATGCATAGAATAGTACTGGTATAAATCATGCGTATATGAAGAAATACTGAGCAGAAATGAAGAAATGGTAGAGTGGTGGGACTGTGCCTCCAAGTTCTTACATTTCACACTTCCTGTTTATCTGTACCGTCAGATCGGTAGGCACACGCACACAGACACATGAACATGTGTTTCAAGAACATTTAATTTTATCCTTTTTAAGAGCAGAGTTAGATTTACTTCATTGAGATGAAAGCAGAGATTTTTTATTAAACATTATTTATAATTATGCATTATTTTCCAGTTTGAGGAATTCTGAATAATGAGTTAGTTCCTTTTACCATGTTATAAGCTAAGAAAGGTCTTTGAAATTTTCTCTTTTCTTTCTAGATGCCAAACTTGGCAGTAGGGAAAAGGGAAAGTTTTGCTTCAAGGCAATACGATGTAAGGAAAAAGAAGGTAAGTTTATTTTATTTTAACGTTTCTGAATCGTCATTTTATATTTCATGCCAATGATATAATTAGTTTATTTCCTCCCCTTGTTTTTTTTTTTAGTTGCCACACAGTCCTCAGAAAAATACACCTTTGCAGATATCATCTTTGGAAATGAACAGGTATGCAAATATGCACAGTAGCATTTGATTATAAAAGTCGGAGTTCTGGAATATCTGCCTATTTTGGCAAAACTGTTGCTTTAGTAATCCCCAGGTTATTTGGTGGATGAACTTTGTTGGGTTTTAACACCTGACTTCATGCCCGAAAACAGACCAAAAATGCTATATAGATTTATACCATTTTGCCTTGGCTGGTGTGGCTCAGTGGCTTGAGTGCTGGCCTGCAAACCAAAGGGTCACTGATTCGATTCCCAGTCAGGACACAGGCCTGGGTTGAGGGCCAGGTTCCCTGTAGGGGTTGAACAGGAAGAAACCACGTATCGATGTTTCTCTCCCTCTCTTTCTCCCTTCCTTCCCCTCTCTTGAAAAATAAGTAAAATGTTTTTTAAAAATAGATGTATACCATTTTAATTAATTAGTTAAAAGTACCTTTTGATCACATGAAATAAGTATAATCTTTAGGATTAGAAAAACATTATTATATGAAGTAAACTGTCAGAGAAAGTTGTCACAGTGGAATGTATAGATGATAATCCTTTGAATTTTGGTATATTATATGGTTTTGAGACCCAAATAATAAGCTGTTTTGTGATATTAAATGTATTATTGTCTAGAGCAGTGATACTCTCAACTCCATTATTTATAAGAATCCCCTGGAGCAGTAGTTTTCAAACTTTCAAAAATGTGCAGAACCTCTGATTCATTACATCTTGAGTGGAGTACGGGGATTTGCATTTTCTACGAGCCCTACAGATAATCTGAAGAGGCGATCTGCTGAGGAAAAAACTGGACGAAGGGTGTCAAATTCCATGTAGTTATGCACTACCATTGTTATTATTTCTTCCTTTTGTTCTTTTTCTTGATAATTTCAAACATCCTTACACTTTCATATTCCTGATTATCATTTGCCTTCATCTACTTATTCTTTGTGACTGTCTTTTGATATTTGGGAGAAGCAGCTATTGACAAATAGCTCAGAGGACCAAAAGTCCAATAATTCCAAAACAAGTATGACTTTTGTAGATACTGTTTTTCCTGAACGTTTGAATTCAGCTTTCAGGATTTCATTTGTTTGTTTTGTTAATTTCATTTCTAAATTTGACATTCCTAGAAACATCATCAGGACCCTTAAATTATTCAGGTTGTAATTTTTATTCTATTTGTTGCTAAATACTTTTGTATAGGGGAATTGAAGACAAAAACAAGGGCATTTTTCCTTTTTGATGAATCTGCTTGAGTAAATAAAACTTACCAAGCAATACAGATAAATGAGAAAATTGGAGGGAAAAAAATTACTCCTAATGGGGAAAATGTCTATGTTTATTAATAATTAAAGCATAACATCTACATAATGTAGCATATAATTCAGGAAATCATTGTAAGAGATTTTACAATGAAATGCAATATTCCCTTAATTAAGTGAAATCTCATAGTTCTGAGCCCATTTAAAATTCTTTTCTCATATTCTCTTCAAGTATAAAAACCAAATTAATACCCATGAATCTATATGCATTCTGCTTGATTGGATATTGCCCTAGCGTTCTAAGTATTTGAATGAGAAATACTTCTGTTATTTTAATAATAAAAATTACGTTTCTACAATTTATTTTTTTATTCATTTTCTTAGACCTACCCATTCATCCTCCGTGGATGCTTGAAAAGTCAGACCTGATGTCACAGCACTGTAGATTATTTTGAATTAACACCTTTAATGTTCAGGGTAATTCGTATGAGATATTTTAGGCATTCAAATCTAAATGTGGCCCCCCTGTATTCAACAAATTGACAAGAAATTATTGAGTAAACCTTTGTGTAAGTTACAGAAATATAAATTTGGCAGGATGTATTTAATGGAAAACAATTATGTAGACAAGTGATTTTCTCTTCACAGATAATAAGTTCAGCAAGTCCATGTGCAGATTTCTTTTATCGAAGTTTATCCTTTGAACTAAGGAAATCGCAAGCCCAGCCGTCAGTGCATACAGAAAAACAGTCAGTAGAAGATGCAGTGAGATTAATTCAGAAGTGCAGTGAGGTGGATTTGAATGTGGTCGTATTATGGAAGGTATGTGTTATTACAGTATTTCAGCAAACTTTGCTTATAGATACTTGATTCTTAAGCTGAAGAACAAAGTAACCTGCCCTTTATGTTTTCCTCTTTAAATGTTCCATTTCAATATTAAAGTTGTTCTATGGTTTAATATTTCTGTAATGACTTTTTTGCATAAAGGAAGAATTTATTCAAATTAGATCACCTCTGTCTCTGTTATTATTAGTTTGAAATGGTGCTGAGAATACTGTAGACATGATAAGCTTCATGAAAGCCAGTATTATTATTAAACTCTTTATTATGGGCATTTTTAAATACTGAGAAAAGGAAAAGTAGCACCATAATAAACCTCTTGATACCCATTACTCATTTGTTGCTACTCATTTTTTATCTTCCCTTTTTCTCTCTCCTTTGTTTTATTTTTACCTTCCTTTATTTTATGCTGTAGCATATTTTTAAAATGATATGATATTTTATCTGTAAATGCTTCTGTATGTACTTGTAGCACATAAAGGCTTTCTTGTTTAATTCAACCCCACAGTACTATTATCTCAGCCAAATTAACAATAATTCCTAATAATTATCTAACTGTTGGTCTGTATTAAGGTTTTCCAGATTATTTGAAAATAATTTATTTTTCTTTTGAAAATTGTATCCAAATAAAACTCATACATGGCAGATCAGAATAAAATTGTTTAGGCATTAGTCTTTCCTAAAGTTAACCTGAACTATAAATACAGAGCAGGCTTGCTTTTCACAGCATAACCTTTTGTATCTTAGTCATATATATATATGCCTAGATATATATTGTATGTGTGTTTTATTTTTATTGAATTTATTGAGATGATATTGGTTAATAAAATTATATAGGTTTCAGGTGTACAGTTCTATAATACATCATCTCTGTGTTTTGTGTTCACCACCCAAAATCAAACCTCCTTCTGCCACCATTTATCCCCTCCTTTTTCCCTCTTTACCTCCACCCACCCCATTTTCCTTTTTATTCAGCCCCCAAGTCCCCCTCCCCTCTAACAGTCTGTCAGTCTGTTTTCTGTATCTATAAGCCTGTTCCTGTTTTCTTTGTTTATTAGATTGCACATGTAAGTGAAACTATATGCTATTTGTGTTTTTCTGAATGTCTTATTTCACTTAGTATAATACTCTCCAGGTACATCCACAGTGTTGTAAAAGGTAAGATTTCCTTCTTTTTTACAGCCTAGTCATATTTCATTGTGTAAATGTACCACAGCTTTTTTTCCACTCTTCTGTGAATGGGGACTTGAACTACTTCCAAATCTTGCCTATTGCAAATAATGCTACAGTGAACATAGGGGTACATATATTCTTTTAAATCAGTGGTTGGGGCTTCTTCAGATACATTGCCAGAAGTGGAATCGCTGGGTCATAAGGCAGTTCCATTTTTAATTTTTGGGGGGTAACTCCATACTGTTTTACACAGTGGCTGCACCAGTCTGCATTCCCTATGATGGTGTATTAGGGTTCCCTTTTCTCTGCATCCTTGCCAGCACTTGTTGTTTGTTGGTTTACTGATGATAAATAAATGATGACAGGTGTGAGGTGATAGCTCATGGGGATTTTAGTTTGAATTTCTCTGATTATAGTAATGTTAAGCATCTTTTCAAAAGTCTTTTAGCCATCTGTGTCCTCTTTGGAGAAGTGCCTGTTCAGGTCCTTTGCCCATTTTTTGAGTTGAATTGTTTAGGGGTTTTTTTTTGTTTTGCTTTTTTTTGGTGTTATAAGTTCTTTATAAGTTTTGGACATTAAAAGCCCCTTATCAGATGTATCATTGGTGAATATGTTCTTCCATTCGTTGGGTTGTTTTTTCCATTTGGTCGATGGTTTCTTTAGCTTTGCAAAAACTCTTTAGTTTGGTGTAGTCCCATTTGTTTATTTTTTCTTTTCTTTCCTTTGCCTGAGAAAACATACCAGAACAGTATTGCTACAAGAAATGTCCAAGAGTTCACTGCCAATGCTTTCTTCTGGAATTTTTATGGTTTTGAGTCTTACATTTAAGTCTTAAATCCATTTTGAATTTATTCTTGTATATGGTGTAAGAAGGTAGTCTGGTTTATTACTTATTTGCATGCATCTATCCAATTTTCCAAACACCATTTTTTGAATAGACTGTCTTTATCCCATTGTATTTTATTGCCTCCTTTGTCAGTAAAGGTGTGGGCTTATTTTTGGGTTCTCTGTCCTGTTCTATTGATCTGTATGTTTGTTTTTATGCCAGTACCATGCTGTTTGAATTACTATGGCCTTGTGGTATAGTTTGGGACTCTGCCGTTCCTAAGCTTTTGTGACTTTTTGTTTCACTGGGTTAGGGAAATTTTCCATCATTATTTTTTCAAATAGTTTCTTGATCCCTTGCTTTCTCTCTCCTTCTGATACCCCTATGGTGCAGATGTTGCTGTGCTTCATTGTTGTCCTAAAGGTTCCTTATACTATCCTCATTTTTTTTAGCTTTTTAAAAAAATATTTTATTTATTTATTTTTAGAGAGAGGGGAAGGGAAGGAGAAAGAGTGGGAGAGAAACATCAGTGTGTGATTGCCTCCCATGTGTCCCCCATTGGGGACCTGGCCTGCAACCCAGGCATGTGCCCTGACTGGGAATCAAACAAGTAACCTTTTGCTTCACAGGCCTGTGCTCAATCCACTGAGCTACACCTGCCAGGGCTAGCTTTTTTTTTTTTTTTTTGAGTGGCGGGTACGTTCTCTGTGTATTTTTGGCTGTCTTGTCTTCTAAAGTGCTGGTGGATTCTATGCTTCATCCAGCCTACTGTTTATTCATTCTAATATATTTATTTCAAATACAGTCATACGTTAGTACTCGTTGGCTTCAGAACTCATCAAACCCTGTACTCATCACATTTTGATGATTCAAAAATGTTTCAGCGCTCGGTGCTTGCTTGGGATTCGTCATACTTGCTAGAACTTGTATGAGTCACGACACTCCCTGCAAGGGAAAATGCTTCATCACTCATTGCATTCGGTACTCGTTGGTTTCAACACTCGTCTCGAGTTCTAGAATGAATTAACAATGAGTACCGAAGTACCACTGTATTGTATTCTTTATTTCTGACTGGTCCTTTTTTATGGTTTCTATGTCCTTCTTATGCTAGCTATCTCTTTGTCAAAGTTCTAAGTTCCTTGAGCATCTTAATAACCATTGATTTGATATCTGTATTGGGTAAGTTGCTTGCCTCCATTTCATTTCGTTCTTTTTCTGGAAGTTTCTCCTGTTCTTTCATTTGGGGCTTTTTTCTATTTTAAAAAAGGTTTTTTTTTAAGATTTAAAAAATTTATTTATCTTTAGAGGGGAAGGGAAGGAGAGTGGGAGAGAAATATCACTGTTTGGTTGCCTCTTATGTGTCCCCTGCTGGGGGATTACAGGGAATTGAACATGGTTGTTTGGTTTGCAGGCCCTCACTCAATCCACTGAACTATACCATCCAGGGCTCATTTGGGGCATTTTTCTTTGTCTCCCCATTTTGCCTGCCCCTTTGTGTTTGTTTCTATGTATTAAGTCAGTCTGTTGTGACTGCCAGTTTTGGAAGCGTGGCCTTATGTAATAGGTACCCTGTAGAACCCAGTGGTACTGTCCACTTGATCTGAGGATTCCTGGAATGGACCTTGGGTCCCTGTCCTAGAGCCACACAACCCGGTCTGCTTAAGATTCTATCAGGAGACAAATCTCAGCAGGACGGTGCCACTGCAAGTTGTGGGGTGGCACTTGTTGATTTCCCAGTAGGGGGAAGTGCCAGTCAGGCTTCGGGGAAGGTGGGAGGAGTTGCCCCCACCCCAGAACCATACACCTCAGTCTGTCTCAGATTCTGCCCTGTCCTTGGCAGGATGGGGCCACCAGCAGAGAGGGTTGGGCCACCTGGAGCCTTAGAGGAAGGGTTAGCAGATCTTTGTTAAGGGGACATGCACCCCAAAGCCACCTTTGTCAGTTGCTGACATCCCCTGAGTGTGCCCAGAACTGTATATCCCAACACAGGCAGCTGAATCCTCAGCAGGGTATGAACCCTGCAGGGTGTGACAAGTCCAAAGGGTGGGAGCTGTTGTGTCCCCCAGGGTGATGCTGTAAGGATGGGAGTGCGTCACCTATGGAAGACGGCCTCTGTGGTGCATCTCAGCACACAGGTCCTGGTGGCTGTCCCATCAGCCCTCTCCCTAGATCCACAAACCCCAGCCTTTCCTCACACAACTTCATTCCCCTTCACCTTTCCTCCCCCAGAACCCAGATGTGTGGCTGCAGATGAGATTTTGTGTATGGGCCCTGTAGGAGGGCACTTGGGTTGCTAGCAAAGTCCTGTCTCCCTGGCAGACAGAATCCTCACTGACTTTCATCCAGATGTTACGTGGGCGCTTCTTCCCAACTCTGTTTCTCTGGGCTGGGTAACCCGGCACAGGGTCTTGACCCCAGCACCTCTGGGGGAACCTTTGCAGCTGAGATACCCCTCTGGGATTCCTACCGCAGCACATGGGAGCGGGGCCTGCATCTCCACCTGTCAGGTCTCCTTCCTGTCAGTCTTGATGTAGCTTCTATAAATCTTTGACTGTAAGACTTCTGTTCAACTAGTCTTCAGTTGGTTATTCAGGTTGATTGTTCTGTATTTTAGTTGTAACTCCAGTTTAGTTTTGGGAGGAGGTGAGTATAATATCCACCTAATCCACTGCCTTTTTGGATCACAATTTGTCATATGTATGTATATGTAATGGTTCTACAATGAAATGAAGGATCCTGAACAGTGAGTGAGTGGTATTCACCTGAACCGTGTGAGGTTTGATTCTGTGTTGTTTGATAAAAGGGCTCACATAAAGGTCTGACCATAGTAGATGATCATTACATGTATTTTAAATGGATTTAGATGTCTAGGTGTTCTTTTTACTAAATCACATGTTTAGTAAACATTTGTGAAATTAAGCAGCCATGAGTGTTCCTTTTCATGTTTCAATTTGTTTTTAAGTAAATTGATGCTTTTGGTGATTATAGAAGGTATTAATATTAACAGTATTAGGTACACATTATTAGCTTGAAATCAAATGTTCTCAAAGTTTAGAATCAAAAGAATCCTGTTTTCAGTCTCAGCAGTATTACCCCTAATATAAACAAACTACCCATCATTAAATGAACATATAATACATATTATATGTTCATATTTGTTGGCATTTGTGGCTGTCATTCCACAGATTTCTGCCATGTAAGTGTTGGTAATATTTCTGAGACAGCATTTTGAGTAATGTATGCTTTGTACTCTGTAGTCATTGTTAAGCCCATATAGTAACCTTGGTTGGGGAGAAAAGTGTTAATGTTTTTAAAAAATGGCCCTGAATAAAAGCTCACTACTAGTATTGCCGATCACATGAAGAAGAAACATATCGAAGATTGTGGTGCTCCTTGGCTATAGAAAATGGAAGTTTAAATTGATTAAAGAATGGGATTTGAAGTTTGATAGTGGCTGGTACCTGATAACGTTTATTACTTACTCATTGGAAAAAGTGGTAGGTTTTATTTAACAAGGGCACTGGATTATGCAGAAATGGCTATTGAATTAAAAAAACCTTGAAGATTCATGTACGTTGTGGAATGGCATACACAGGAAGCATAGGACTCTTTGAATAAAATGTGTTCAGGAGAATACTTCAGAGTTTGAGCAACTTTTTGTGGAAAATTGGGTATATTACAACTCCTAACCAATCTTAACTAAAAATAAAGGTTTGTTTTACAAAGTTAATCCTTTGTGCAGGGAGGAGAATACATTTTAGAATTAGGCCATGTCTGTGGGTCATTTTTACTCAGTCCCATTAGACTGTCGGAAAAGAAGTGTGACATGTCTGAAGACCTCGTCTTGACTTGATTAGAGGTCACCCCATCAGGTGATTAACGCCTTCTGCATTTCTGGGTTGTGCGTGGAAAGATTCTGAGCAGATCCTGGGATGTCCTGTGCTTTCGTGCAGCACTGCTCCAAGTACAGAACTTGAAAGTAAACACTTAGAAATTTTTAGAGCATTTTGGTGGCATTGGCATTACTATATAACATGTAGTAATTTTTCCGTTGAGTCTAATAGTAAAAAGGTGCATTTGTCAAAAAAAGTTAAGCCTTTGTGTTTGCATAATGTGATAATAACAATATATTAGCCATTTACAGATTATATTTTGGGGGGACAGAAACAATTCAAGTGGGAGAAGAGTTATATGCTGGAACAAGTATTTTGATACAGATGAAATCAGTTTGCTACATAGAAATAAAAGCCTCTTTTAAAAGCATATGTACTTACACTTAAGATTTCTAAGGGTGTGACATTTCCATTTATATATTTATGCTTGTACTCACTGATTTTACTCTACTATGTGATTAAACCCTGGGGTGTTTCAAAAGCAAGAATATATGACGCCTTCTGCCTTCATGTTGGCATTCCAGTAAAGAAAAAAGCTTGTTGCTATGACATTTTTTTTGACCAGTTTCATAAGAGCTCTAGAGAAAATTGGAAAAGAACTGAAGATGTATCTCTGAAATACCCAAACCAGCACTTACATTGATGCAAAAGAGATTTTGACATATACTTTATAGATTGAGTGAATAAGTAAAAGTGGTAATGCTGACACAACCATGAGTGTAGGTAATTGATGGATATTAGCCATAATATTTCTACCTTCCATCAAATACTACACTGGTTACTTTTCTTTCTTTTAGAAACAGAAGCCGAGTTTATTTGTTCATTTCTTGCATTTGAAGTACTCCTTGATGACATCCTTGGCTTGAGACTCTGCCGCAGTCCTTAACCACCACACAGCTGCAACCAGCCACATCATGGGGCTTTGCCTTTCTGTCAGTTTTACACTGGGCAATCCATTCTCCTAGTGTCTCGTTGTCATCGTCTGTAATTGTATTGGTTTGGTGTTCAGTATAAAGGGCTTCTGCCAACATGACATATACAGCTCATCACAGTCGGATGCAAGCACACAGAGATGGGCTTGCCACTTGCCCATGGCTCTGGCAGTTTTCACGAATTCGCATGCTGAGTCACCGTGGGTGAGGGTGGTCTTTAGCACCTCTTATAAAGCAGTATTGATGTCCATTACACCTCCAGCAGCAGTGCCTCCTTGGTCATAGCGGTGGGTTATTGGTGGGACCAATGTTGAATGCACCCAACCTTCGGCCTCTGCCTTCATGGAACTTCACAGTGGCTGGGAAGGAGCTTGTTGGTTGCTTTTGAGGTTACTGCTAAGCAGGGTAACATTTTTTGTGCTTTGTATCTTAGGCTTACGTAGTGGAAGACAGTAAGCAGCTTATTTTGGAAGGTCAGCATCATGTTATTCTTCACACTGTAGGAAAAGAAGCCTTTTCATATCCTCAGAAACAGGTAATAACAGTTTGCTTTGGGGCTTTCCTATAAACTCATGGAGGGTTTTGTTTGGCTGGTTTTGTATTTTTGATGAGTACTGGTTTGCACAAGCTTTTATATTGGGATTTAAGTTGGGGTTGGCGACATAAGACATTAAAATAAGAAATGAACATAGATTGCTTTTTAAATTGTTAGCGCTTATTAAGAGTATTAAGATGCAATTATGATCTTGAGTTTTCCTGATATACTCTTATTGAATCTAGAATTCATATTTTGTAAAGAATTGATTTGTTTGGGAGGACAGTGCTCTCGGTACTTTCCCATTTGTTGTAGCAGGCCCAGACCACTGCAGAATTCCAGGGCGCATACCATGCAATGCAAGGGGTGGCCTCTGGAGTCGTGCCGCAGCTGGGGATGGCGTCTAACGTGTTTTCTTTTTTTTTCCGGAAATACTATTTACTCTTTCCCAAAAGTTCTCACAGTACTGTGAACAATATTTAAGCACAGTTAGTCCAGTAATTCAAATAGTGACCTTATGTTGTATTTATAAATAGTAGATATTTATTTTCAAGCTTTTCTCTCCTTTATTTTTGACTACTTTTATTTTGAAATAATACAGAAAAACTTCAAGAATAGTAGAAAGGACTCTATACCTTTTACTCAGGTTCTCAAGTAGCATTTTCTCTTATTTGCTTTATCATTCTTTATATACATACAAATTATTTTTTTTCTTGATCATGTTCAAGTAATTACTTTCAAGTAAAACGCAGACATCCTATCCCTCTAGTATTTCTAAGACCAAAGATAATCTCACACATAAGCACTAAGACCATGATTGAAACCAGGAAGTTTAACATTGATGCATTATTCTTCATATACAGTCCATATTCAAATGTCACCAAAGTTCTCAATAATATTTTTATAGCTGTTTGTTTTTTTCTGTCCAGCATCCAGTTCAGGATCACACATCGTATTTAGTTGTCATATCTCTTCCGTCTCCTTTAATCTGGAATAATTTCTTGTGTCTTTGACAGTTATGACTTTAACATTTTTTAAGACTGTGGGCCAGTTATTTTAATGTATAATAATACCTCTGGATTTTTCTTGTGCTTCATCATGATTAGCTTAAGGTTACGGATTTTTATGGCAGAAATACTGCATAAGTGATGTTATCACCTCATCAGTGTATTACATCACAAGCACATGATATTAATTTATCCCATTAGCAGTGATGGATCAGTTGATTAAAATCGTGGTTGCCATGTCTCTCCACAGTAAAGTTACTGTTTTTCCTTTTGTAAGAAAGAATTTGTGGAGAGATAACCTAAGACTATATAAATACCTGATTTGTCATCAAGCTTACTTAGATCCACTAGTGTTAGCTTCCACTGGTGACTCTATAATTTGAATGTTTTTATTTTGATAGTTACTAATGGTAATTTTCCATTAGGCTTAATGAATATATCAAATTTAGCCCCATATCTATTTCTCATTTAAAAAAATATTTTTCTTCCTTTGATTAATACAGAACTCCTGAGTTTTAGTTGTAAATGCCATAAACTTTTTATAATTTGGAACATCTCAGACAGTGGCAAGATCAGCACTTAGAAAATGAAACAAAGTGATTGCTATAAAATTTAACCTTGTTATGTTCCCATTTTATATGCTATGTATGTAACTTTTTTTATTTCTTTGTATTTTACCTTTGAAGTGTTTGATAGTCTCTATATAACTGAGCTTGGACGACATGGTGGTTTTATGCTGTGAATAATAGATGCGAAGTCTAAAGACTTTCAGATTGATGACCTCATGCAAATTGCTTGCATAACTTGATGAACTTTAGCTTTACCTATTCACTTATAAAACAAAGATAATGGTGCTTTACAGCTTCCCTTGTGGCCAAACTGTCATAAAGTAAAATCAAATCCTTATGAAACTACTGGTACAAATTCTTTAGCATGGATTGTGAATATACTTCTTGCTACTCTTAAGCTGCCTCAGCTGGGAGAGAGATAAACTGAGACTGTCCTGTCAGTTTTTAGTCTCCTTTTGTAGCCATTGTTTACATATTTTTCTCCTGATAGGTGTTATAATTTGGAACATCTCAAACAGTGGCAAGATCGGCACTTAGAAAATGAAACAAAGTGATTGCTATAAAATTTAACGAGGTTAAATTTTATATGGGAATTTATTCACTATAATTTTTAAAGTCTCAAACAATGGATTATTTTTGATGATTATAATACATTAAACAATAAACAATACTATATGTTTTGATGAAGTACAACATAAATAGACAGTAGTGAATAGCTCATTGAATTTTACAAATTGAAGAGCACTCTAATATATTAGGACTCAGTTTAAGAAATAAAGTAAAACCAGCTCCCCAGAAGTATACTCCTCTCTTCCAATCATAGACCTCTAGTCACATTTTTTCTGACTTATATGGGAAAAGCAAATTTAGTTCTTGATTTTGCAACTGTACAGATTAGGGATCAGCAGGCTGTTTCTGGGGGTGGGGAAGAAGCCAGATAATAAAGGTTTTTATCATAATTACTCATCTGTGTTGTTGGGGCCAAAAGCAGCAAAAGCAAACAGATAGGCTGTTGCTATGTTTCAACCAGAAGTTCTTTACAAAAACAAGAGGCAAGCTGGATTTGACTAATGTGTAGTTTGCCAATCCCCAATATGGATCAGAATCCAAATTGACTAGCAGGAAATTAAAAATCAAAATTTTCCTGGAAGGTGAATGAAAATGGAGAAAAAGTAGCCAAAGGGGAAAAGTAGTAGAAATGGAATGTTATTCTGTATTTTCATTCAGATGATATGATATTTATTGAAATGTTTACAGTGTACTTGACACCATCAGTGTTGATACTTTTATATGTATATTAACCCTTTAGTTAATAGTTGAAGCACTATAACATATAAAACACAGCAGTATATTTTCAAAATAAAGGGTTTTTTTTTTAAGATTTTTATTTATCTTTAGAGGGGAAGGAAAGGAGAGAGGAGGAGAAACATCAATGTATGGTTGCCTCTAGTGCTTCCCCTGCTGGGAACTGGCCTGCAACCCAGGCATGTGCCCTGACTGGGAATCGAATCAAAATAAAGTTTTAAGGCAGTTATATTTCAATGATTTTTTAAAATTAATTAATTAATTAATTAATTTTTATAGAGAGGGGAAGAAAAGGAAAAAGAGGGACAGAAACATCAATGTGTAGTTGCCCCTTGTATGTTCCCTAATGGGAGCCTGGCCCACAACCCAGGCATGTGCCCTGACTGGGAACTGAACCGGGAACCCTTAGGTTCACAGGCTGGCTCTCAAACTGCTTAGCCACACCAGCCAGGGCTATTTCAAGTATTAAAACAGATGCAATACAATGGAATAACTGTAGACTGAGTACTAAGCAGTTTTACCTTATGAGAACCACAACTTTTAAAATTATTAAGAACTCCTTTTTACATATGAGGAAATTATCTTAATGTATTAAATAACATATAAGATTGTAGAGCTAATGTGTGAACTTGCTGGAATTCTTGTCTAACTCTAGCACATGATATATAGGGAATGAATGAATGATTTCAGATCATAGTTTCTGTTTATTTATTTTAATCCTTACCCAACCATACATGTTAATTGATTTTAGAGGGAGAGAGACAGAGGGAAACATCGGTGTGAGAGAGAAACACTGATTGGTTGCCTCCTGTATGCGCCCTGACTGGGGGTTAAACCTGAAACCTAGATATGTGTGCCCCGACCAGGAATTGAACCTGCAACCATTTTGGTGCAGGGGATAATGCTCCAAAGAACTGAGCCACCCGGCCAGGGCCAGATCTTAGTTTCTTTGTCCTAGATTATATTGCAAATGCTTCTAACTGTTTCAATAACAGCAAAAATAGTATTTTTCATGCTGTACTTTATTGATTTTTAACTTTTTTGTTTGTGTACATTATTCTTTATTATAACAAGGTAGTGTTTTTAATTGTCATATGTTTTTTTTTCTATTCTTTTCTCAGGAGCCACCAGAAATGGAACTGTTGAAATTTTTCAGGCCAGAAAACACTACAGTCTCTTCAAGACCATCAGTAGAGCAACTTTCTAATATCATTAAAACAAGTCTTCACTATCCAGAATCATTTAATCATCCATTTCATCAAAAAAGGTTTGAGGGTTTTTTTGTTAAAAATTGTTACACAACACACACACTTACTTATTTTGACAGTGGCATTAACACAAATATTGAAGAAAAATTTAGAATAATATCAAGTGTATAACACTGATCTTAAGTAATTTACCCTTTACCACAATTACTGTATGTGGCTGCTGTGATGAAGGATGGATAGGGCCTCAGCCAGCTCAGTTGCCAAATGCTTCCTTTTGTTGAGCAGGTTTATCTTTAAGTGAAAAACAAGGAAAAAGTATTCTATCATTTTGTTTGTTTTAGACCCCCAAATTAAACCTAAGACATTACTATAAGACACATCAAACAGTTTATATTTTGACAGTATCATTTACCTAAGATTTATTAAGTGGTACACTTCCTGAAGAATGATGTATTTATAATTTTGGTAAATAGCTTAATTACATAAACTTAAGATTCTAAAAATAAAAATAAATCAGATGACACTTGAGAAAGTTGCTGGTTTGCAAGTGTAGGAAAATTTGGAGAGAAGTCTGTCAGTCTAAGTGATCATTGAAGGTATGAGTTCTGGAGAAGTCATCTGGGCAAGCCTGTGGTTGGGGTGGGATAGAACAAAAGAGAATGGTGACCTGCAGAATGGCATCTGAAAGAGGAGCTAAGGAAAAAGAAAGGGGTCAGCGAAGAAGACTGGTCGAGAAGTAGCAGTCAAATAATTAGGGAAAAGAAAAAAAAAGAAGACCAGTGAGGGAGGAAGTGGTATCTCGAAGGTTGAGTGAGAGCAGTTCAAGGAGAGAGAACGTGGTTAGCGATTTATGATGCTGCAGAAATGTCCAATAGTAAAAAGGACTGAAAGGTTGTTCGTTGGATCCTACAATAAAGAGGTCACTGATGATTTTTTAGAAGAATGTTACTATATAGTGGGGGTGGCAGCATGGCAGAGTAGGTTGAGGAGAGAATGGGAGGTAAGTAAGTAAAGAAACTTGGTGTAGACACCCTGCCAAGAAACTGGTCTGTGAATGGTGATCAGGACATATCCATTCAACATTATTATTTTCTTACTAGTTAATATATGGTCATGTGTATGATCTTGAAGAAATGATGGGATACAAGAAGAGCAACAGAATCTTTAGTAGGTGGAAAGGTACACACACCAGAGAATGACAAAAGAGTGCTGGACCGATTAAAACCTTGACAGAGACCAGACTTCAGAAATATTTAAAAAGTAACCTGATTGTGCTAAACATTTTTAAACATTTTCATTGTAAAAAAAAAAATGCTCAAAAACAGACATGTATAGCTGCCATGATTCCCCCCCCACAAAGCTAACAGCCATGTAATCATCTCTGTTGAAGAAATTGAATATTTCTAGCACCTCAGAATTCCCCTCTTAGTCCACCCCCAAATTGGTAGTCATGTCTTTGCTTCCCCTTACAATTTTTACAACTAAGCTTACATCTAGACACTTAGATTTGTGTGAGTTTTGTGAGAAGCTGGGAGGAAACCCAGCTTCTTTCATGTAATCTTATGTTAGTACTTACCAGTCATTGCATGAAGCTGCAGAGTTAATTCTCATTGCCATATGAATATGTTTGAACACACCAGAATTAGTTTATCTACTGTACTGCCTCTGGGCTTTTTATTTTCATGTTTGAACTATTTTTAATTCTGCTGCGAACATTATTGTGTATATCTCCTGGTACATGTGTGCTTATTTATTTAGGCATTTTCCCAAAGTAGTTTTACCTATTTGTATAGCCCATTAATAGTATATGGGAATTCCATTTGCTCTATTATCTTCATCAACACTTACATTGTTGGATTTTTGGAAATTTTAGCCATTTGTTTTAAAAGTACTTGTGGTCTTAAATTTTTCTCTTGATCTTAATGCTGCCCAGTACTCATTCTCTGCTCCTTCGACTGATCGATGCACACCGTGATCACCGGGAAACTCTGCCGTGGTCCTCTTCCCAGAGGTTCCGATTTGTCTGGCCCAGGGCGCAGGCTGGACATCCAGAGTTCCTAAGGTTCTCCAGGTGATTCTAGTGCGCAGCCAGAGTTGAGGGGAGGGGGATTATGTTTTACCCCTGTTGAACCTGTCTTGACCTCACATACTGCATGAGTTTTGACTCCATGCTTCATTTTACCCCACTGTTTACTTTGTTCTTGTTTATCAAACCTGCTTCACTTACTTACTGAATATCTTAGATTCCATGGTGCTTCTTTTTAACTTTAGTGGTTAAGTGCTTGGCTGTACCTTAGAGGCTAGAGTATTTAAGTGTTCCTCCATGTGATTCTGTTGGTGTTTAAAAGCATGATAGATTCTAGGCAGTGCAGGAAGTATGTGAAGCAGGACAGATTTGATCAAACTGAAGTAGAGTAGTGGGTTAAAATCAAACATCAAAGAATCAAAACTACATGAAGTATGTGGAAACAAGATGGGCTCAGTAAGGTTAAAATGTGGCAGGTTCCCACCCCCAACATTGGCTGCAGGTTAGAATTATCTGGATAATTCTTGAAAATCCTGATGCTCAGGTCAGTTGAATCAGTCTCTAGGAGTAGGATCCAGGTGTGTATATATTTAAAAATGCCCTCAGATGATACCAGAATGCATCTGTATCATCCATTCATTTATTGATGCTACAGTACCGCTTCCTAACAAACCACTCCAAAATTCAGTAGCCTGCAGGGCATCTGTTCCCACACTCATGGGGCTGTAGGACTGCAGTTTGGCTGAAGCTGTGCTAGGGCTGTGGGTGGATTGGGTAATTCAGCGAGAGGGCTGGAGAGGTGAGAGGTAGTGGTCGGAGGGTAAGTGACTATTATTTCAGAGGAAGCTCTTTCAGGTGACAAAAGGTACGACGTAGCATGGCCATGGCAGTTAAATGGCCGAATTTGGAATACTCCCTATGGTGATGGAGACAGATCAGGGGTTTAAGGAGGAGTTGAACAAGCCATCTGCCTAGACAAACGAAGTTGTACAAAAGGACGATGACATTTGGGATTGCAAGGAAGAAAGCAGACTCATGCGGAAACTTTAAGTAAATGAAGCCAATGTTTTATGTGGAAGAGACGCCTGCGGTGATGTTTGTCCTCTGGGTGGTGAGCCTGTGCTTGCAGACATGAGATGAATGTTTCCCTCGTCTTTACCGCAGGTACTTCAGATATCTTCCCCTCCCCTCAAAGGATCCCTGCCTGGACAGAGTGACTGTCACTGGCTTTAGTTTGTCAGTACAGTACTAAAAAAAAAAAAAAGAAAAAAGAAAACCTTGGAGTACTGCTTCTGACAAAAATGGAGGTGTTTTTATGGAAGAGATAGGAAGAAGAAATCAAGAAGTGGCATTGAGAACCACATGAGTGATACAGTCTGACCTGAGATATAAAAGATAGAAGAAAAACAGCATTTATTATTGAGAGGGCTATTGCGGAAGCTGTGTGCTCCACCAAGATTCAGTTAAAGGTGTAGAAACATAAAAAGAAGAGATTGAGGATCTGGAGAAGTACTCTTGTAGATCCTCTTAATGTAATGTGGAGATGTGCGGGGTGGAACGGGACAGTAGGAGGGTTCTTCATGGTGGTGGAACACACCACCAGGTCCCACCACCATGAGGAAAACAGTGGAGCATGAGAATATGAGAAAGAAGAGGTGTCTGGAGATAACAGAGATATGAGTCATACTGAGTTTTGCTGTCATAGACTTTGAGAATAAAGTCAGGCAAGCTTTATGGAGGTTTGGAAGGTGCTAAGCATTATTCTCAGCACTTAACATATTTGATCTTAGCTAATCACCACAACCTAAGAGGTGGGTACAGCTATTATTTCCAGTTTACAGTTGAGAAAACTGAGGTACCGAGCAGACCTGATATTTGACCATTAGCAGCCTAACTCTAGACCACGTGCTTTTAATAGTGCCAGATTTTAGTGCTGGGGGAATGGTCGTCAGCAGTTCAATCCCTAGGCACTGTTGGTGGCTCATCGGGTCTTAGAAAGACTGTTGGATACAGCAGTGGTTTTCCAAATACGGTTCCAGCCCAACATCATCTTTACCATATGGGGACTTGGTAGAAATGCAGATCTTGGGCCACAGACCCACTGAGTCAGAAACTGGGAGTGGAAACTGGGAGTGGGGCCCAGCAGTGTGTTTTAACAAGCCCTCCAGCTGATTCTGGTACATGCCCAAGTGTGAGAAACACCAGTCGGGTGTGAGAACTACCCGGCGCAAAGAATGAATAGTGTCGGGGGGCTGATTCAGTCTGTCACAGTAAACCAAGAGACACGATGACTTGTATTTGTGAGGAAAATGAAGGTGGAGTGAAGTGACCAGGTTGTGGAGATACGTGGGAGAAAACATGGACAGGAACTGATGAAGAATAATAGAAAGTAAGGAATGGGGACAGGGGCCAGCGAGGCAGTAGCCCCCATTCCCACTGCAAAAGCACCTGAGGCTTGCTGGGGTGGGTGGGGGTGCTCTTCACTGACACTGAATGGAGGAAGTGGAGGGATGAAGATGATGAGTATGGTTTGGAGCTAGGGAACATCCAGAGGTTCACATTTCTTCTTTTACTAGAAGCATTTGGGTAAGACATGGAGAATTTGATACTTAAGGACCAAATGGGAATAAAAGAGCAAAAGTCCCTGAGGTTTTGCTTTGGGTTCCAAATAATAAAATTTTTTAATGAGGTGCTTTCAGACTGGAAAGGTACTCAGCAGTCTTGCTGCCCTCTTCTCCTTGTGAGGAGTTCCTGGGGGAGGTAAGAGCATAGCGCCAGAGCAACCTAAGGATGTGTTTGTTTAGGGAAAGTTGTTACTTAATTTTTGAAAGCATAAAACATCGGAGCAGAATTTGAGTTATTTTTGTGAGTGCTTATAAGGTTACTATTTTTTTTTGCTTTTTCTTTGTTCTTTGTATTTATAGGGTAAACTGTAAATAACAGTATATAACTTAGCTTCATTTATTCACAGGTTATGTTTGTTTGTTATGTTCTTGATTCAAAATCCACACCAGTTTGTTCGTGTAGCCTCTTCTGTCACTGCCTGTCCTTTCTCCTGTGCTTTGGTAGTTTATTAACTGTGAAGTGATACCAGAAACTGCATTACCTCTGCAGATGCGTCTACTTGAAAGGGCTCTTCGTATAACAACCTACACAGAAGTAATTCTCATATTCTCCAAAACGTGATGGCTTTTATGCAAATTTGATAGAAAAGCAAATGTCACTCTGGGCCAAGTTCTCAAAGTAATTTTGATAAAACATGAGAGAAGAGGGTTAGCTATTGGCATTTTTGTGATTTTTTTTCCTCCGTTGATCTTTTGTAGTCGAGATTATTTACTTCTGTTTTTCTTTTTGAGAAATAACCACCAAGAAATATCTTAGGTTTTTAAGATTAGCTATAATAAATTGAAATAAAATGGTTTTGTGGATGTATGTTTTCTGATATTTATTCAACATTGTATTAATATGCTTTACTTCTTATTTATACAATTTGTTCTAAGTGATTTTGGAACTCAGTTTTTTTTTCCTTTTTTGAATTTGTTTCAAGGGGCTTTGTGCTCTGTTAGGTGCTCTGAAGTGTTATTTTCTTGAAAGTTGCTCTTTGGGGGTTTTTAGAAAAACAACTAATTTGTTTGTTTGTTTTTCTTCCATAGCCTTTGTTTAGTACCAGTCACCCTTTTACTTTCCAATTGTTCTAAGGCTGATGTTGATGTCATAGTTGATCTTCGGCACAAAACCACAAGGTAAAGATTAGTTAGTGCAAGATTATTTGTAGTCTCAGATTGATTTGAGAACAATTTAATATTTTGAAATTATGCAAATTTCCCTTGATTTGTTCTCTGGCATTACAGATGTGTGGGAGGAGAGTCGTGGAGTGGCGTTACAGTGAGGACAAAGTGGAAAGCATTTCCCAAAGCAGCAAATTAGTGTGGCCAGAGCTTCATGTTTTTGTAAAAGTTTGTTTGTGAGAAAGAACTCTAAGACTGAAAACCAGCAAGTTTGTGAGAGAAGGCTTATTATTTTGGGGGTTATAAATAACCCAAAATTTTTCCTGAATTTAAATAATATTTAACTTTTAAAAATGCAGGCCCATACTTCTATATCCAATAATCCAAGAGCTAGCTGGTTTTTGGAATTGAGAAATTTTTGGATATTTAGAAAAATAATGTGAGATGTATACTGATTTTATGTAACATCCCAAACAGGTTCTGAAGCAGCTCTGTGAAATCCAGACACAGAATGAGTATGATTATGTGTATTATAAATTAAGTCACTATTGCCTTCTTGTAGATACTGGGTTGCTTTCCATTTTTCAATAAACAGCTGTAGTATTACAAGCATTCTTGTATATACATTTACTTTTATGTGTGGATAACCAAGTGGTAGTTAAAAGCTCAGGTTTGAAATCAGGTTCCATCATTTACTAACCGCTATTTTGAGTGTTAAATAAGATAATTTACTCTTAGTCTCATATGTACAACATAGTAATTGTTAATAAATGTTAGCTATTATAGCAATAGTAATAACAACATTGCCATTATTGTTATTATTAATAAGCCGTTGGCTTCATAAAGTGCATTCTAAAAATAAAATTGCTAGATGAAAGGGATATGTTATTGGGACTTTGGGAAAAAAATTATAAAGAAAAAGCCCCTCCAACTTACCCTTTTCCTTCTTTCTTAGTCCAGAATCATTGGAAATCCACGGATCATTTACATGGCTTGGACAAACACAATATAAACTGCAGCTTAAAGGCGAGGAGATTCACAGTTTGCAGCTGAAAGCATGCTTTGTCCATACAGGTGTTTATAACCTTGGAACTTTTAGGGTATTTGCCAAGCTATCGGACCAAGTTACAGTGTTTGAAACAAGTCAGCAGAACTCCATGCCTGCCCTGATCATCATTAATAATGTGTGACAACTTTACAAGTTGTACTGAAAGCCACAGGAATTAGTTTTATTTTACCGACTGGATTTTACAGTGGTATTTGAAATACCTGACTTGTTCTGGAGGTTGGTATCAGATCACTGCAAAATACTGGACAGTTTGTTGATGATGCAAAGTTTGTTGGACTGAAAATACTGATGCCCTTTTTTTGTATTTCTTTAAACCTGGTAATAATTTACATGCTCATAATACAGAATTTCAACTATCCACGCACCTTATTAAGCCCCGTCTTAAAAACCAGCGTCTGAGTCTGCTGTTACAAACTATCAGTGGTGTATGAATACTACGAGGTGAGTTTGCAGAAGGAAAAGGCTTGTTGGGAAAACTCTGGTTAAGCCATTAGTCAAGTTCCAGCTTTACTGTGAAGTTTAATAGAGTATTAAATACAAATTTTCCTATCTTGCTTCACACAGTTCTCTAAAATCAGTTTCGAACTTTGGTTATAGAATCATCATACGTCAGTATCTGGTGGTTCTTACGGCTTATACATGACTTTGTAAAAAGAAAAATTTTTCTGATGCTTTGAATATAGTTTTGAAAGAAGTTTGACTTTTTCTTCACTTCAGCATAGTGTGCACTATTCACAATATGAGATTTTTGTCATTTAAATTATCATATTCTTTATTATGTAACTTTAACAATTGAGTTGATCTGTTTAAAATATAAATTTCAAGTTAATTAAAAATAAGCTTTTCAAAAGTGTATTATATTTATAACAAATGTACTGTAAATAGAATAAAGACATGCTATTCACTGTATAGAATTATTACATGCTCTTTTTTTTCATTCTGATGACCTGATATATTTTTTATTTAAAATGAATGGCAATCATATTTCTATGGCGGGCACCTAATTTCCTAAGAAAGCGTTATCATTTTTGGCTCAAAAAGTGAAGTAATTGTTCCTACAATCCTTGTGGTCACTGATACATAAGCAAATTAATACTATCTTTAAATGTGTTATGTCTGGTGTCCAGTTACGAGTTTGGATATCCTTATATCCTGGGAGAAAGGAAGATCAGTGCTTATTATACCTGTTAAAAATTACTACATCTAAGACTCAGGGGCTGGTTATGGAACTGGTAATTTAGCATTCCTGCTGAAGAAAAGTAAAAAATTTGAACAAAATAGAAGAAAAAATCTTACCCAAAACAAAGTATTACCAATATAGTCAGTTATTACAAGACTGAAATCCAGAGGAAAGTTGAGAGAGATGAGACCATCATTTGGGACTACTTTGCCTTTGGAGTGTTTGACCACTTCAGCAGCATCTGAGAGGCAGAGCCTTGTATTTGACATACTTTGAAGCAGTAAGTATAGGTCAGGAGAAATAATCTAATCTGAGGCAAGGAGTGGGAAAGGATGGGAAGGAGGTGAAAAAAAAGGTCAGAGACCTACGGGATTCGGTGAGAAAGTCTTAACCTGTTTGTTTGGAGCCCTTGAAAGAGGAGAGATAATAGGGCAAAAGCAGTATTTGAAGAGAGTCAGAATTTTCCAAGATGGATATCAAGTTAGAGATTCAAATAGTTCAGTAAATTCCAAACAACATAAAAAGAAACCTATGTATCTATATGCATCATAGTGTTATTGCTGGAAATTAAAGACATGAGAAAATAGTCTTGCCCTGGCTGGTGTGGCTCAGTGGATTGAGCACCAGCTTGAGAACCAAAGGGGTTGGTCACTGGTTCAATTCCCAGTCAGGGCACATGCCTGGGTTGCAGACCAGGTCCCCAGCAGGGGGTGTGTAAGAAGCAACCACACATTGATGTTTCTCTCTTTCTCCTTCCCTTCTCCTCTCTAAAAGTAAATAATATATTTTTTTTAAAGAAAAAGAAAACAGTCTTGAATACAGAAGACAAAACTTACTTTACCAAAATATTGGAAGCCAGAAGATAGTGGGGAGGCTTCAGAGGGTTGAAAGAAACTTAACTGCTAAGCCAGAATTCCAAACTCAGCAATAAAACCTTTCAAGAATGGAAGTGAAACTCTGACATCGTCAGACAAAACCTGGGAGTTTACTACTGTCAGGTTGCCTTAAGACAGTGGTGTCTGTGTAAATGGGAATTTTTCCATTCATTCCCCAAATAACTATGCAAATCAATAAATAAGAGTCAGTGAAACCCCACCTAACTCATGCTTTTAGCATAACTAGATGAGATGACTACTAACCTCAAATTATCTGTAAGTGAAAAATTCAGCACTGAATTCTGTCTCAAGCCTCTGTGTCTTTGCGGTGAGTGGAAGGGAGGAACACAGGAATCCAGAAAGGCGTGGATTCAAGATAGAGGGCTTACGGGTGAGTTGAAATCACTGTAAACAGACGAAATGGACCCTAACTGTGAAAGTGTTCCACAAGGAAGCTGGCAGAACAGCTCTGATAATGGGCATGACATTGGAGGCTTTTTGGTAGGGCCTTGCAGGAGCAGCCAGGAATAGGGACCATTCAGCACAAAGCTAAGGAAATGCTTTCTCACAGAAATTACCTTTATAAACCAGCTGCTTAGAAGACTTGAGTATATTGAGGCTTGTGCAGCCCACATAACTTTCAACTGAAACTTTCATTAGAGAATCAGCCTGAGGTCTGGTTCCAGGAGATTCCAGGAAACTGCAAACGCATGTAGGTACCCTAATGGCATACCCAAAACTACATTATCTTTAAAATGTAAGGCTTACCAGGCAGCTTGTAAGGGCAAGACTTAAATGGCATGGGACACAGGAACAGGGCCTCCAAGGCGGGTGAGGACTAGCAGGATGGGGGGGTGCTGTACAGCTCTAGAGCAGAGCTTCAGGAAGCCTCGCCACAAGGTGGGGCCAAGCGGTCTGTGGGCCGAGGAGTAAGCCCCAAAGTACACCTGGTACCTTAGAAGTTTCAGCTGGGACGCATAGTCCAATGAGGAACAGTTTTGCGTCAAATGATAGGAATGTATAGAAAAGCTAAGGTTGGGTTTCTGTGGCCCTTGGTGTCAGGAAGTTTTAATTAAGGTCTGGAAACAAATTACTTCAAAACCGAGATGATTCTTATCGGTGTAGAGAGAACAGGCACTGGTGTCTATCATGATTGCTCTTTGGAGTTGAAACTGAAATGTTTTTAAAGTACATTCAATATAATATTTGGTCACAACGTAAGTAGGTGAAGACAGAAGATTGATTAGCACATAAGAAGACGTACGTCTTTAAACACAATATTATAAAACAGTATTTCCCAGTATGTGTTCCACTGAATAGGATGTTAAAGGTGTTAGTAAAAAATGAATTCCCTGACTAAACTAATTAAGGAGCGATGAAATTAAAGAGGTTTCATGGGCATTCATGGAGTTTCCCAAGCATATTTGATAGAATGCTGGCCTTCTTAGCCAAAGTGTTTCCAGAAATGATGTGATGCTCATAGACTAGAGCATGGCAAACTTTTGCAAAATGGCAGATAATATATTCGTCTCTGTTGCAGCTACTTGGCTCTTCCATTATAGCACAAAAGCCAACAAACAATATGTAAGTAAATGGGTGTGGCTGTTTTGTAAATAAGCACTTGTTCCTGTAAATAAAGTTTTATTCGCTTTAACACTGAGTGACATTGTCATCATATCTCTGAAACTGGACAAGACCAGAGAGTAAAGGAGGAGAAATTGGAGGGGACAGAGTATAGGGCGAAGCATGCCTCATTCCTTCCTAAGGCAGGTTTCAATAAAAACTTACAAGTGATCCTTGAAGCCAACTACATCCACTAGAGGGCGTCAGGCTTACAATGTTGCATCCATGCTGTCTTTACAATTTGCCTATAGAATGTTGAAATTAGCATTTTAACATGAGGTATCAGTGGAGTTCGACTTAGCATTAAACTCTTTTTTTTTCTTTTAGCTAAGGAGAATTAGAATCAGGCAAATTAATGATAATAATTTACCAGCCTAAGGTACTAAAAGGTGTTAATTCAGGAAACATAGTTAAAACAGTTGCTGATTCTTTAGTCTTTACCTCATCCAGAGAATCAAGATGGATGGGTTTTTTTGAAATTTTTAATAATTTAGGACAAATTTTTATTGATTAGAAAGACCTTTAGTTTTTCACAATGCGTTTTAAAATGGAGGCTAAAATAGAAAACTTAGTAAAACCTCTGATAAAACGTGGGTAAGGTTTCCTATGTCTCCGCTTGTCGGTCATGGACAAATCTTCATAACGGGGTTCTTTTATGGTATTTAATTGAGATAATGGGCTTTAAAGTGCTTGGAATGTGGCGTTTAATACGTGGTTAATCGTGGCTAAATGATGAGTTGGTGAGCTGCGTGTTTCAAAGTGTCTGGAGAGCTCTTGCTAGTGGTGGATGCTGACTGAGCAAAACGGCGGAAAGCGGAAGGACCCCAGGCCTCCGTGGAGAACAGGAAAGCTCACCAGCTGGATTCAGTCACTGGGGCCGCTTTTGGAAGTATCTCACAGTTCCCGAAAGGGAAAATCGGGTACTGTTTAGAAGTTTGGCATAAGTAATCTTTCAGATTTTCAAACAAAAGTTACAATTTTAAACTAAAACATTGATTTCAAAATCAACACCAGGATTGAAAAATCAAGTGTAATGCTTAAATACTTCGGTTGTGAGATTTTCTTAGTAATAAGGTAAGGGCGTATGATTTGGAGTTGAGTTCACGAGTGGATAATAGACTGGAATCTGCACGCAGGACTGTGTCAGCAGATCTAGTATAAATGGCTCCTGCCGAGGTCTGAAACCACAGCTTTACTCCTTAGCAAATACAGACCTTGGGGAAGTAAGAATAACCGCCCACTTTGGTTTTCTCATCTGTCTGGTGTGGCTACAGCAGTTCCCCTCTCACTGGGACATTGTGAAGAGCAAACAATGCCATTAATTCACTGAATTCCTTAGTTCAGTGACTGATAGGTGGCTAATACTCAGGAAAGCTATTATGTTTAAGTTTGGTTCATTTGAATACCATTCGAGGATGCTCTTCGTAAGCCCCTCTGTTGGATGCAATTCAAGTGGCTGTGCCAACTGTAAACCTGTAACCAAATCTGTCCAAGGCAACTATTGTGCTATTTTTAGTTTCCAACTTTGTTAAAGATTATAGGCTTTATTTTCATTACACGCGTGGGCCACAGATTCATCGACCATGAGAGTTTTGCTTCCTTTGAGTCATCTCTTAATACTGAAAGTAGTGTAGGACGCACTAGAAACTTGTTGAGTTGGATAGGACTAGACTGATCAGATCACGTTTTGTGAATTAAAAGCTGAGTGAGTTTTGTGATTAACACAGTAGCTCTTCAAAGACTTGCATGCTTTATAAATGCTCTCTAAATGACAAATATACATAATCCTGATATTTGATATAATAAAAATGAACTTTTGAGACTGAATTCACACACTTGCACGCATAGGAACTTGTAAGTTACGCTGAACATTTTTGTTAATGTTGTGGGGGATACACACTGTACTTGCGCTGTGTAAACCAGTCATCTCTTGGTATTTGAAGGCTCTCTTTATATGCTTTTTGCTTAGAAGGAAAATCATTTTGTTTTTATTAGAGACTTAAGCCTTTTAATGTATTAAGGAGCATATGAGGTAACTTTCTCATCATGCCTTTATTAACACTCAGTTTGATGCTGCTTTCTTACTTCTTAGTATCTTGCATTGAAATAGTGTTTTATCTTAAAACAACCCCAAAAACCTTATTCTGTCCCAAAAACATGGTTCCTCAAAGCCTTGCAAATGTCACTAGCAATAGAAAATTAGGTTATAATATGTCCTCTAAAATTTGAATCGATTATACTCTCCCAGCAAGCATGAGCTGATGCCACTATTTAACCACATATTTTGAAAGCTGTGTGCTTATTAGACCATATTTCTGGAAGGTTCCATGAGAACCTGATAATGGTGATTATTGCTGGTCTGCAACGTTGGTTATGGGATAGGAGTGGGAGGGAGCTTCGTTTTTACTCTACATTCTTTGCCATCACTTACATTTTGAACTATGCAAATACCTTTATTTTTAAAGTTAAAATAATTAAAAACAAAAGTTCATTTCCAACGCTTATTTTAATTAAGCAGATCTGGATAGGGAATTCTTAATTTATGTAACAATAAAAATGCTCACGTTTTAGGTTTCCTCAGTAATTTGGCATCTTTATGAACATAATGCATTAGTGTCCATATTTGCCAGTTGTTGGTGATAATTATTGTAGTTTTCACATTAGCTTGAGTAACAATTTAGTTTTTTGCCTTTAAGTGACATTTTTGGATCAATTCCCTTTGATAACAAGGAACTGGCATATTCTTTTTTTTTCTTCTGAAACTTATTTTTTTCCCCACTACTATTTATCCCCCCTTATACCCACCGTCCTGCAATCACCACTGTTGTCCATGTCCACAAGTCCTTTTTCCTTTTGGCTCAGTTCCTTTGTCCCCTAACCTCCCCACCCCTTAGCTGTCATCCTTCTCTCCATCTATGAGTCTGTTTCTATTTTGCTTGTAAGGAACTGGTGTATTCTCACAGAGTTTCCCAGGAATTATTTTACATCACTCATAAAAGTCATGGATAAAATAGGTCCCATTTCGTCATACAATGCCTAACTGTTTTACTCTGAAGTACCAAGGACCCAAACTCCATGTGTAACAGATGTGCGAAGATTTGAAGGCGAGGAGCACAGCCCAACAGCAACTAAAGACAATACCATACGTTCACCTAAAAGTCCTTTGGCGGCCCTATCCCTGGGCATCACTTCCCACTGCCCTGTGGTACCAGTTTTCCTCTCGTCTGGTGCCAACCTCTCTCTCTCCCTCCCTCCCTTTTGGATTGTGTCCTGAAGTGCAATATTTGCAGCTCATGTAGCTATTGCTTGAGAAGAGCAGGACTGTTAGGATGTGGCGGAAAGCAAGTCTTACCTCCATCCTTCCCAATGCACACATGCAAACCCACCAGCCCCGCGGAGGGCAAGGCCGGGTGCCACGACTTCCGGTCGGTGTCCTCCAGTCACTGTCAACCTCAGCAACCTCAATTTCAGTAAGTGAAAATGCCAAGCATTTTAACAACCACAATTATGAATTTTATAAAGCTTCTCTCCTGGGAATCCGTAAATTGAGGAGAAGGGTGGCCAACTTCTCGCTTTTATATTGTGGGCTTCTCCTCTTCCATCTCAGCCCACACGGCTGCCTCCAAATCTCCCAGAATGTGCTAAGAAGATCAAGAAGGAAAAGTGAGGGTTAAGAAAGCTCTTTCACCTCCCTGGCGCTGTGGTAATCTGGCCTTGGTGTTCTCCAGGCACTCTGGTTTTGTAGTTCTTTAAAGCGACTATCAGGGAATGTTTTGTGGGTTCTTGGGAGACCTTCCAACCCTCCTCATCTAAAGTTTCTCCTGTGTGGGCAATACCTCCTTGGGTGCCATTTATGGCTCGCTTTCTCTCTTTCTCTCTCTAAATCGGGCTCCCAGTGCCCCCTCGGTGAACCTCTTTTAAATCCAGCTGCAGGATGGCTTTCTCTTGTTGATGGTCCGACAAACTGAGTGCAGATTATCCCCGATGCAGCTACTCTGCCTTCCTCTTCTATCAGAGGAACTAGCCAAACACAGTTTATCGCCCATGGGCTTTCCAGCCCTGGGCCTGGGGCTCATTCCTCTCTTCCTCACAGTCTCCCGGAGATGCAGGTCAAACTGTTGAAAAGCTCCTCTGAAGTCCTCTCTAAGCCTCTAGACCTAATCGTCTTTGTACCCTTGAGTCACCTGGCTGCTGAGTCACCTGGAAGCGGACTGGTCCTTTGTGGCTCCTGCAAAGGCCCATCAGTGCCTCACTTTGGAATATGGGGGTGCTCTGCACCTTTTCTTTCACCCTTGGAGTTTGGGAGCATCACTGAAGTTGAAAACACAGAGAATTCCATTCTAACAACTCATTTTATGTATTTCACAGAACAATTGGGTTTCTTTGTGTCACTAGCAAAAAGTAATACAACCAAACTGACCTATTGAAGTTTTGGTGGTGGTTCTTTCTTGAGGAATTTTATTCTTCTCTATTTTCTCTAGTCTATATATTTTCCCTCTAATACCCATTTCCCTTTTTACTTTTCTCTATTTTCTCAGTCCTGGTCTCAGTATTTCTGCATTTTTAGCAGTGTCTCTTGTTCATGCTGCTTCCAATACAGATTTCATTTGTACCCTGGTTATAGTTTTTATTGGCCACTTTTTTCAAGTCATTCTCATCACCGTGTCCTTGTGATGCGATCTCTCCACCCTGTGCTCTCGTCACACAGAGAGGACGGGTTCATTCAGTGTTTGTTTTTTAATGGGATGGGTGTATCTTTGGCTGGGTATTCTGTCTGCTTTAAGATTTAAAATTACAAGATAATTTTTCTTGTAGTATTTTTGTATATATTCTGGTCTGGTTTATAAACTCATCTTTTAACATAATGAGTTCCGCGGAGGACTTTTTGCAAGAGGTTCATGGTAACGGGGGTTGTGCATGTTCGATAATGCTGCGCTCCAGCAATTTTCCTTATGATTGATGGGTCTGTCTATTGAGTAATTTTAGCCTTTGCTCGTTTTTAGCCAACCAAGATTAATAGCTGTAGAAGTTGCTGCTGACTGTTTCTCCTCCACTTTGCTTCATTGTGAGATTTTTTTCTTACAAAATAGCTTGTCAGTATAATTTCTTGTTCAGCCCTGCCTTCTCTGTCTTTCTTCAGATTCAAACTCAAACAAGAGAGATTCTAATCTTGACCTTCAGGACAGAACAGCCTTCTGGTTTTTCTCCAACACTTCTGATGCGCCTCTGAGTCTCCTTTTTAAGCTCATTTTTCTTTATCCCGCCACCAGCAGTGAGGCCGAATTGTTTGTTGAAGGGTGGGCTGGTTTTGGCACAGCGGGAGGTTTCCTTTAGGAGGAGAGAACTTGGTTCTATTCTTATTTCTTCTTCCCATGCTTCCACGGAATCCTGGGCTAACAATCACTGAAAACCATAGGGAAAGTGCCCTTTTTCCTGAGTTTTTTAGGGTACATACTTAAGCATGTAAAAATTAACTGTGTTCAAGGACTAGAAGAATTAACAAAGAAGACAATAAAGAAATAACTACAACAGAAAAAATATTCCATAGTAAGATCAAATAAATTTTTGAAATATTCTTATGTAATAAATGAAAGCTAGGCTTAATGCTATTGTTTAGAAAGCTGTTCTTCTGTTATGAAAAAGAGAATTGTACACTCAGGAAAGTTAATTAAAATCTAGGAAATGCCTGTTTGTCTAAAATGGATTGTAGTTTGGGGAGATCGAACACTCCATATTAACTTTAATATTTTAAAAATTGGGACTATCTGCTTGGCAGTTAAAGTTTCATGCTGCATATTTACATTAATGTATTACATCAATCAGAAAATGAATAGCAACTCAGGTACAATTTGTATGAAAATTATTATTGCTACAGTAACAATATAACGTTACAATAATTCCTATATTCTTGTATATAGGAACTTGGAAGTTGTTACTTTATACAAACACTCATGTGCCTATTATAACTATTTTAAAACATAAATTTAGGTTTCCCAGATAGGAACTTGGAATTGGATGCTTCTCACCAACACTCATTTGTCAGTTATAATTATTTTTAACTGTAAGCTTAGATCCACTATCTTCCAACCAAAATTTCTCTCTGAGCTTTAACCCCAATATCATCACTTAGATGTCCCACAGACACTTGAACTCAGCGTGTCCTTAGCTACCCCACCCTCCCCAACCTGACCCTCCCACCAGCCTCCTTGCCTTGCACTACTTACTGTTCAGCTGCAAGTCAAAGCCAGGACACAGAGACTTGTCTCCAACTTCTTCCCGAGTCTCGTCCTCTGCATGCAATGAACTTCCATATCCTGTTTGTATACGATCTCCTGTCCCATGAATTTGTCTGTTTTTCTCCTTTTCCATCACTCCTCTGAGACTCCCACCTTCTGTGATGGACAAACAATACTACCAAAGTCACCTAATGGGCCTAACCCTCAGGCTTACCCCCTCTCCAATCCAGTTTCCAAATGATAGCTGAAGTAGCCTTCTAAAGTAAAAATCTGCCCTGGCTGGTGTAGCTCAGTGGATTGAGCACAGGCCTGTGAACCAAAGAATCACAGTTCATTTCCCAGTCAGGGCACATGCCTGGGTTGCAGGCCAGTTCCCAGCAGGGGACGCACGAGAGGCAACCATACATTGATGTTTCTCTCCCTCTTTCCTTCCCTTCCCTCTAAAGATAAATAAAATCTTAAAAATAAAATAAAATAAAGTACAAATCTGATTGTCATTTCCTTGTTTGATGCTTCTTTTCCTTAATAGAAAATCTAAACTCCCAGTGGGCTCTCTGTCCAGAGACTCATTTTAGACTCATCTTTCCCATTGCTTTACCTTGTACCCTAGGCTGTGTTTCAAAACAGCTCTGGGTGCCTTCAAGGCATCCCACTTTCTCTCACTTCTGGGTCTTTGTAGAAACTCCTCCCTCTACCCGGAATGTACTCTCCCACACCCGCCCGAGGGCCCTCCTAGCTGGCCTTCAGGATTCCAGTTGGATACCTTCCCTGGAGCCTCAGTGCCACAGCTCCCAATGCTTGCCTACCGTATCACGTCATACATGCCACGGTGGGGATTGCTGGTCACCCCACAATATCTGTCCCCCCCTTCTTTCACGCAGCAGAACCCCATATATTAGCTAGCACATGCCTCGTCAGAATAAGGAACTCTAGTGAGTAGAGGTGGCCACATGTCTAAATTCTAGCCCATGGCATGTAACTGAATTGTCATGTGTGACTTCTGGGAAGTGTCCGTAAAGGGCAGGGGTAGGCCTCCCTTCTTTCCCTTTATCGTTTCTGAAGCCCAGAATGAAGAGAAGCGGGTGGCTGGAACCGGAGCGGCCACCTTTGGCCACAAAGTGGAAGCCATGTATTGGTAATGGAGCAACAAGTTAGTAGAAGCCCTTGGTCCTAACAATTGTGCGGTTCTGTTTGTCTGCACTTTTTGAGAAAAACAAAACAAAACACTTCAATCTCATTTAAGCCATTAGTATTTTTACTGAACACGACCCTAAGCAGTAAAACCACAGTCATTGCCAGGGAGGTGTGTTGTTTCCAAAGGTTAAGATTCTTGAGGGCGGGTGTCTCGTTCACCATTTTACCTGTAGATCTTAGCACGGTGCTGGCTACATATTACAGGCCAAGACTATTTCCTCCAAAATATTTGCTCAGTGAGTGGGTCAACCTAATGTGGAGGCAGGCTGGTTTGGTGTGTCATAGTTGATTATTTAAAGCTAATTTTGAATGCAGCAGTTAATGGAGTTTAGCATTGCTTGTATTGATCGATTTCCCCCCAAAGTCTCCATCTCCCATCTTTTTAAAGTCTGGTCTTTAAAAAGATTCCCCTTTCCCAGGTTCCCCTCGTTATCCCCAAGGATGCTTACCTACCGTAAGTCCATCCTGGCCGTGCTTGTCTGGAGAGCTGCTGCTCTGGCTTCTGGGGCGGCCTCTGGCCACTGGGTGTGTAACAGCTACAGCTCCTCCCATTGCTGCTTGGCTCCATGTGTGGCCCCGAAAGGTCCTTCCTTAACACCCCAAAGCATAGCTGGTACTAAGCCGTGTCACTGAAACAAGAATTAACCGGAGGCTTGCTGTGAAGGACACAGCAAGCGTCTGTTCTTGATACAGAGTCAAATTTCCTAATTTAAACAAAAGTCTGAAGTCCAGGCTCCATCAATTGGTTGCGAGAGCAACACAAACTGCTGTTCATCGAATATCTGTGAGATGTATTTTATAATGGGAGGTAAGCAAACCTGCCGTTCCCAACATACACACCCTGGAAAATGCAGTCTGAAACCAAAGCCCACTTCATGCGCAGGCTCACAGGCCCTGCCGAAGTGCGAGGGGAGCTGCGGAGCCCGTCTCCCAACAGGAGGCGGCTGTGCTGCCCCTGAGGGTACCTTCGAACACTGAAGATGCTTTCGTGAACAATGTTAGGAGTAGCGAAACACTTGGAATGCACTCCACCTGGAACGAGGTCTTTATCTTGTTGTAGTCTTAAAGAAAAAGGGAAGTGTTATACCAAGAAGTTGTTAGGATCGACAGCCAAGAACCAAGGACTTCGGCGAGCCTCAGAAACCGTATTTATACCCTCTAGAGTGAATCAGAAAGTCTGCGCTGGACATTTATTTCTTTGTATTACGCCTTGATTATCTGATGATATTTGGAAATTCTTTGCAGGTAAAGACAATGGTTATGCAGTCTCTTTGTCCTCAAATGACTGCCAACACGATTCCAGGGTTCCCGATATTCACACAAACGTTTCTATTTGGGGAGGCGGGCACCTGGTTCACAGCTTGTTATTTCCTCCTTCTTAGTCACCATTTGGCTTTGCATGCTCTCAGATGTTCTATATTTAGTGCAACGCTCCCCCCATGTGAGATGCTATTCCAGAGGGTTTTTAACTCTTGCCAGGTAACGTAGCTTTACCTTCAGTGCCTTATTTATGACAGAAATATCAGAACTCTCATATTTTGTAGTATTTTATACTCTTTAATTTTTTATGGAATATTTTTAAATCTTGTTTTTTATGTAATAACATAATATGAGAAGAATGATAAGCTTTTAAATTAAAAGAAAGAGACAAGATGACCCTAATTTAACAAATTAAACCCTGAATCTTATGCTAACTTTTAACTATGGCTCTGGGAATTAAAATTCTATGTCTCCCCCCCCACATTTGTGAGTTAGAAAAAGTCATGTGTGTGTTTCTAGTTTGTAACATTAAGACACATGTATGTGTATATCTATTTCGTGATTCATAAAAATAGCTACTTTGAAAATTAGAATTACTTGCGATGATCAAAACCATGTACCTATTTGGTTGGAACTGATGATGTGGTTTTATAAAAAGAAGCTCTCTAATTTGTAGATTTAAATTAAGTTCAAATTTTCACCTATCAATTGTTCTTTTTTTTAAAAAAGTTGTTTTAAATTGATTTTAGAGAGGGGGGAGAGCAAGAAACACGGATTTGTTGGTCCACTTCTTCATGCATTCATTGGTTGATTCGTGTACGTGCCCTGACTGGGGATCAAACCCACAGCCTCCGTGTATCGGGACCATGTTTTAGACGACTGCGCTATGTGGCCAGGGCCCATACCTGTTCATTTTTCTTAAAGCCCATCGTATAGCACTGTCATTCAGAACGGTAACGCTAAGCCCAGGAGTTGCGGGAAGGTGTCTGTTGCCCAGCGAGACCGGCTGCCACACCATGGACCTCCCCAGGTGACACTGGTTTCAGTTCGCTGCCTTCAAGGCACTGTCCCCAAGCCTTGACTTCTCAGAAATTAGCCTCTGACAGAAACCCAGGAAGAGATTCCTTACACGTATAGACAGGGGAGGTGGGGTGGGGGTGGGGTCCAGATAAGCCAGGGGTTAAAATACACTTTTAGACTCTCATTCTGAATTTTGATTCCATATACTTTAAAAAATCGCAAATCGAGTAGATTTCACAGTGAAAAGACATATTCCTCATTGTAAATGTTGAAATTGGCTCTCTGTATCAAATTAGTCCTATTTGAAGCCTCAGTGTTTTATTGTATTTTGATCCAACCACGTTGTGACCCACTAGAGTTGTGACTCAGTTTTCCACGGGCCTAGTGACCCCAGAATGAACAGAACATGGAGATTCCAGAACTGCCAAGTGGAAGTTCAGAGTCTATAGTATTTCTGAGTAATTCTGAGATCTTTACCAACCTTCTATTTCCACACAATTTCAAGATCTAAAAACACTTTGGAAACAAAATTTTTTAATGGTCATGAGTCATATAATGTGATTTGGTGCTGTGGGTTCATCTTGCTTTATATGATAAAGGTTTCCATTTAAACGAGATAGTATTTGTTGAGTTGTTATAAAAAATTTCAAAGATGATTAGTTTTATTTTTGATTGGTCTGTAATTGTCAGCCTCCTACATTTCTCCACATCAGTAGGTATCAGGCAGAGATTTATAAATCCATATAGAAACAACTTAAATTAAAGGACTTTTAATAATTAAACCAAACTATAAATTTAATATACAGACCCAATTTCAATTTACTTTCAATGAGAGTAATATAGTAATTAGAGTTCTAATTTACTTTCAGTGAGATTACTAATTTATTTCCAATGAAAGTAATATAGTAATTAGAGTTCTAATTTATTTTCAATGATTCTATTATTTTCAATTTTTTTTAGTGTTGACAATATTCAAGACTACTATGCAATAACAAATTATCCCAAGTTTTGTGGCTAAAACAATAATCGGATATTGCCCACAGTTTCTGGACTTTAGCTAATACTGAGGGGATGGCTCATCTCTGCTTCATGATGTCTGGAATGTCATCTGGAAGATTAAGAGCTGGGAGCTAGACTCGCTGAAGGATCATTCTCTCACATGTCCAGTAATTCACCCTGGGTTTGGTCTGAGACCTTGCTGAGCTGTTGGCTGGAACACCTATATGTGAACTCTGTGTGTGACTTGAGCTTCCTCCTAACATGGTGGTGAAAGAATTTTATAACCACTACACTGGGTATCTGAATTATTAATCACAAGGATTCAGATCTACTGATTCTAATCCTTGTGATGTCAATCTTAACCAAATGACTTTCTGTTGATTTCTGGGTCAAGCCCCAGCTCCACCTAATCGGAAAAGATGCCAGTCACAGAATATGAGCACCAACCCAGCCTCGGGGCCTGAGGGTCCCTCGCATACTCTACTACAGGACAGAGCAAATCTACATGTGGAAAAGACCACAGTCAGTTCAGAGTTTGAGTTTAATTACTTGTATTTGTCAGGATCCTTTTTCCCAGCAGTCTAGGACAGTCATCAGAGTTACCTGGAGGAGTTGGGGAACCATCTGGCATGTAGAATCTTCTGGCACCCAGAATCTTAGATTCTACTGAAAGGAAGATACCTCTAGCATGAGCAGAAACAAAGCTTTGTCCAGAGCTCCCCCCAGACATGTGCAGAGGGCACAGACACCAGGAATTTTTTTTTTTTATCAGTGTGTATCCCTTCTGGGTTATTACCTTCTTTACCTTATATGTCGCCAGGCAAATCACATGATAATTTGGATGTTTCATACAATCCCATGTATCCAAATTTTATATAAGTGATGTGGATTTGGCTGGGATTGAGGATTTTGCTTCTATTAGAATGTGGTAACACCCAACAGATGTAGCAGAATTATTCTAAAGCAATTAGCTGGGACGGTGAAGGCTGCAAAAGGATAGTCATTATGCAAATACAGGGCCACTAAATGCCAGCCTGCTGAGCAGAATGTCAGAACCTGGTTTAGACCCAAAGGAAAGGAGAATAGATGCACATTTTATTTCAGCAAAATTCTCCCCATTCTGACTGAGCCGTCCCCATTGAACCAGCCCAACAGGCTTTGCCTAACTGCACAGACCAGCAGATGATTTCTGATGTAAGTGATGCTCACCCCCCATACTCGTTTGCTTTCCTGTTATTATCTCCCTTCTCAACCTTGGAGGTTTGTCCTAAGTTTTCAGCATCAACAAGACTCAAGGAAATAAGCAAGGGAAACAATCTTTTAAAAGGGTGATCCATTTCCCACCCATTTTACATCTTGTGAGCTGTCATGGGTGTGCAGGGACACGGTGTATCTGTTTGGCTTCACCATCTAAAAACACAAATTGTGGTAAATCGCTGTTATTCCTCTTCCCCTCACAGTCTTCTCTTCCCGGGACTGGTTTAGGTTAGTGTTAACTTGCCTGAGGACTCCTTGCTAGAAGAGGAAAGACAATTACTATGATTCTGTAGTTCAGTTTTAATTTAATGAAAAATCCAAAGACAAATAAAGAGCACTTGCGTCACAAAGGGCAGAGGGAGAGGACAAGGCTGTGACGTCTCTGTGTGATCCCCATAAGAACCCAGGCACAGCACCGTGAAAATGCGTCTAACTGGCAGGGCTGCACAGGGAAGGATTGAGCAGCAAGCAGGAAAGAGAAATGATAAGGTGAGACTTGGCAAGAAAGGGCAGATCTGGAGCGACAAGCATTGTTTTGGGACCAGAGTCCCCTCTTGTTTGTTCCCTTTCGGAGTGATAGTGTGAGAACAGATAAACACTGGTTGGGGGTGGGCGGGGAGGAAGTGGCGGGTGCCTTGAAATTGCATTTCAGAACATTGCACTGCAGAACAATGTTCTGTTGCGTTTTTTAAACAACAGTCACTGACTGTGACACAGTGAGAGTGAGATTCCTAGAAAGGTACTGAGGAGAAGTTACATGAAGTGTCCCCCAAATCTAATGGCTCATGTTTTGAACTACCCGAGAGTTTTTCTGGTTAGAGACCACCATGAGGTCGTTTCTATGAGAGGCACAAGTAGCATTGGAATAGCTCCCAGGCACCTACCTCTGAATGTGGGATAAAAACGATAGACAGTTTCTCTTAAAAGTCAGCTGCCACGAAGCTCTCCATGAATGATGGGTTCATAATCCTCATCTGTGTTTTTATTATTTTAACTATTTTAAACATTAAAGAACAAAATTAACAAAATCCTGAATATAAATGCCATGTATAACTTTTGGTTTTATTTTTATTATTTCTCTGACTTATAAATGCAATCTGAGTTTTGACAATCAGTTGTTTTTAATTACAGATTTTAAATCAATGTAAGTTAAACTACTTATTTATAAACAAATAATATAATGATAAATGAAATACATAGGGGAACAATCATATTAAAACTGTTATCTAGTATTTACACTCACACTGTTAAATAATAACTTTCTTAAAATTAAATTTCTTTGTAAGTCGAAGTTCTGCCAGCTTTGCTATTCAGTTCCTATTTCCAGTGCCTCTTCCCAAGGTGAGCCCTTAAGAGACTTGGAAATAAAGAACAAACTGACCGTGACCAGAGGGGAGGAGAGAGGGGGCTAACGGGGGGAAGAAGGGGAAGGAGCAAGAAAAGGGACACAAATAGAGGGCTCATGGGCATGGACAATGGGAGGGTTGACTGTTGGGGGGACAGGGCAGGGGTGAGCAGTGGGGGAAAAGTGGAGCAACTGTAACAAAACAGCAATTTTTTTTAAAAAAAGAAACTTCTAACAGGAACCAGAGGATCAGCTATTGCTGATGGACATTCTTTCTCTTATAACTTAGCTGAGGAGTTATTAATCTCTGTAAGACAAAATACAGGATGGGGCAAAAATAGGTTTGCCACTTTGAGTTGGCGAAACAGAGTTTATTCTTGTGCTATTGTTTATTAATTACTGCATTATTTTCTATATGAATAACTGTAAATCCACAAGGAATTTATGCTGTATATGCCAAATTGAACTGTGGTGTGAAATGCTCTGTCATATGTGTTAACTATAGCAGAACGGAGTGTTTGCTGTCCTCAGTCACATCCCGACAGAATTTGTGTTGTATCAGCAAATGTGATGTGAGATTCTGCGACGTGAGGTGTGAGGCTGATAAAACGTGCTTCAATCATACAGTCCGAATCAGCAGAAGAGACTACGAGATACCACCTACTTTATTCCCAACAGGTGGCCCTGCCCAGAGGAAGTGGAGCCGTGAAGGAACCTGGTGGACGTGCAGATCAGAAAAGCAACAGTGTGGGACGTGCAGGGGAAGCTCTGGAGAGGGAAACAAGGGATATTGGTGCAGGAGCGGGAAGAAAACTCAGGAATCGTGCAAACCGGGCAAGTTCTGTGTGTTAAAGGAAGTAAATGAAGGAGAGGCAGAGGTTACTACTACTCAAGAGGAATCTGCCAACATGCCCTAAGGCAGTTTGCCTGGAAGAGGGGCAGGTAGGGAAGCAGGGTGGTCAGCAGGGTCGTCAGGCTGTTGCTGCAGGTGTGGAGGCTGATCAAGGGGCAGCTGTCTGGCTTGCCCGGAGGGGGAGACCCACAGGATAACACCCCACAGTAACGGTAGAGATGGAGTTGGTGATTCGGGTGTTGGGGTTGGTGAATGGGGGTATACCAACTCAAGAGATATAATCATTCCTCTTCTGCCTTTCGGTGAATTTGAAAACAAACAAAAAACAAACATAAACTGATAGAGGAATCAACTGAGGCTTATAGAAACAATGTCAATAGTTACCCCAAACAATGACCTGTATGCTGACTTGCAGGAGATCTTCCCATACCCTATACTTCAACCCCAACTCAAGAGCACTCTCTTGACCAGGGGTAGGGACATTCAACTCTCCAGGAAGAACAAAAAGCTCAGGCTCAGAGACCTGAGTCCTCGAGGGAGGGGGCAGCCCCGTGACCCCAGAGCAGCTGAGGCCCCTCCCTGGGACAGTCACTGCCGGCTGGTTCTGGTTCACCATGGACTGAAGAAGAGATGGAGAGCCTGAAGGAGGACAGAAGAGAGAACCACACGGGAGCCCATCCTCTGCCGCCACTACCTCCGAACAAGGTCTCTCCTTGTTTCAGGGCAAGCAGGGAAGAGAGGCTTGAAATGGTGTCTGGTACTTTTTCTTTGTCTTTATGGACATAAGAGCAGCGTGAAAAATAATTGTTCTTCAAACAAAACAGCAACAGACACGTAGATGCAGAGAACGATTGATGGCTGCCAGAGGAGAGGGGGCAGGGGAGTGGGGTGATACAAGGGAAGGCATTGATTGAGAAGTACGGACTGGCACTTCCAAGGTAGTCCCAGGCATGTGACGTACAGCACAACAAATACGGTAAATAGTATTTTAATAACTAAGTGTGGTGCCAGGTGGGTGCTGGAAATGTTGGGGAGAACACTAAAGTATGTGATTGTCTGACTACTACATTGTACACCTGAGACTCATAAAAATAGTATTAAATGTAAACTGTGATTGAAAAATAAAATAAAAATCAAAAAAGAAAGAAAATCAACATTCCCATTGCCACAACTGCACACAGATATCCTTCTGAGTTAAAGCTGTCAGTTCTGCAAATTAATCTCCTTTACATTTAAGTGATGAGAAGATAATCAACTCTCTTTAGCAACTTCCTAAGCTCTTGAAAAGCGGTTGCAAAGAGTGGAAATGTATACAATATAAGGTCTTAATGAAAAATTATCCTGTGAAACATCGGACTCCTGTAACGGGGGAAGGCAGTTTGAGAAGACGGGTCTAGTAGGACGGTACCATTTAAGTAGGATGTGGGCTCCGTGTTGGAGAGAAAGAGCCGGGACCCCCTGGAGGTCACAGCCCGCAGTTAGAGATTTTGAACTCCTTTGAATGGCTTTGATTTTTAACCATGATTTTGCTCAGTAGATTCTCCATTTCATTTAACTTGTAACCGAGATAAGTCATAATGAAATAATGGGGATCTTAATTTTTCATGCTGAGGAGCAGGCAATTTTGCTAATTCCATAATCACATCAACAAACAAATGAATTAGTGTTTGTGCAGTTTGTAAGAAAATTTGGGATCTCACTTGAGCAGCTGGCTGTCTTTGCCCGCCAAATTAATTGCAATGAATGATCTAATTTCTTAAGTAAATGAATTTGAAAAAATCTTGGATTAAATGGGCTTGTGACTAAGAGGCAGAATTATTAGGTTACCCTGTCTTGGGTGCCTGGGAAATCCCATCTGGGGGTCTGGAGCTCTATCAACAAATTTCCCTGTATAATGAGACTTTCTTTGGCCATCAGTCAGCTCTAAAAATTAGATGGAAGAAGGAACTTGAGAGTAATAATAGAGCTGGACTCTGAGGGCCAAAGCCACATTTGATAAGTAAATGTGAGACTGGATATCACTTCCTACTTTTAAAGCATTGGAAGGTTAGCACATCCCCACAGCTCACGCCCTTCATGCCCAGCCCATCTACTGTTGACTGCACCCAGCTGTACCCATAAATAAGCCCTGAGGCCTGTCTTTCTGGGACAGCCTGTGGTGATAAGACCTGGCCCTCGTATGTGCTGCCTTCAAAGCTCACCTTCTGAAAAACCTGAGCCTACTTATCTGCAAAAAAGGCTATTTTTAGTAATGATGTTATGAACAAGACTATTTGATGTCAATAATGACCAGAGTCTAAGACCCTCTTTTTAGGACAAAATTCACTACCAGTTTCCAATTCGCTTGTCCCATGACCTTTCACCAACATGAGCTGCTCCCAGACAGTCTCTGCAGGCATGTGTCCTTCAGCCTGAGTTCCAGGTTCCGGGGTACAAACCAGAGGCCTCCCGATGCTTCTCACACAGCAGTGATTCTTTCCAGAATCCTCAGGGTTTATCAAAGTGGAGCCCGAACATCTCTGTCCTGTTCTGGCCGTGAACTGGTCCTTTGAGGTCAGAATGAATCATTAGCAATGAGACTATTCCATAAGGAGGCGTATCTTTTAAAAGCTTTGTAAAAATAACAGTGTTAACAGATGATCAAACAAACAGCCTCCCAGAGAAGAAAATCCCCAGAGAAGCAATAACAGAGCAGGAAGTGGCACCAGGGCTGAAGCCAGAGAAGTCCTCGAGTGCAGAGGACAAAACACAAAGAACCTTCCAGACGAAGCCCATTCTGAACTAAGTGATGGGAGACTCCAGGGGTACATTGCCGTGTGGCGGGCAGTGCGTGTGGAAGCAACACTGAGGTCTCAGCTCAGGGGGCAAGTGCTGGGTGTGTGGGCAGGTTCCAGGACACATAAGAAATTCCTAAAGTTTGTTTCTTCACGGGAGACTGCCAAGAGTGGCAAAGCTGGAGGGCAATTTTTCCTCCAGTTTTATTGAGGTTGACTGACAGATAAAATTGTAATATATTTGACCGTGGACAATGTGATGATTGGATATACATGTATATTGTGAAAAGATTTGGAAAGTAAGTTTGCCCACCAAACAGGATTGGAACTAAAAAGGCCTTTCAGCCCAGCAGCCATTTTTTCCTCTCCTTTAAATCAAGAGAGCAGTCAGAAAGAAACCCCCGAAGACTTCAGGCCAAAACGTTAGGAAGCGAGGTGTGGTACTGTAGCCCCCTGGCCCCATGCGGAACACACAGCACAGAGTGTCTGTTCTGCGGGGAAGGGAATGAGGAGAGGACGGAGCAGGCCTTCGAGCAGGGGGCACAGATCTCAGATCTCCGTGACATCTGGGCCGACCCCCAGCACCTGCTCGTACCCATGGAACTCTTTTGGTGAGTTGCAACATCTGCAGCACATAAAATCATCTGGAAAAATTGTTTAAAATACATGTTCCTTGCCTCCATCCCAGGAGGATCCTGATCTTAGTGAAGTTCTAGGAATCTGTTTTTTTTTTTTTTTTAAACCTAGCACCTGATACTTCACCAGCTATACTTGGGAAATACTCAACTGTGTATTTATTATAATCGGCAATAAATGAAAAATAATGAGATATTTGAGCAAGGCTAGCAATCAGAGGAGTTGAAGCTAGAAAATTAGAGCAAATGGCCACTAGTGAACCAATTTTAGAATCTAGAAAATAAATAACTTCATAACACTGACAAGTGCATTTAAAAAGATAAGGTTAATAATAGGGAGCACAGCTCTGTGCACATGAGTGTGCATGTACGTGCACACACACATTCTTTACCTGTGTTAACTCATTTAATTATCATCACATCTTCTGAGGAAAATTGTTTGGTTACCTGGATGTTACAGATGGGGAATGGAGACTTTGAGAGGCCAGAGAACTTGACTGAGGTCATAGGGCCAGTAAGTGCAGGAGCCAGGAAGCTCGCCAGACTCATGAGTCTGGTCTAATCCCTGTGCCGTTCTCTGTGGCACATTGTGCTTTGAAGAGATCAGCTCTCGAGTCTAACAAATCTGACCAATCTGACGAGAGAAGACTCAATGTTAAGAATGTCAAATTAATTCCTTCATTTCTTAAAGTAATATGTTAATTGCGTACCTATTAAGTGCCATGAGGGGCACTTGGGGCTGCGACAGTGAAGATGAGGGACTAATTGCCTGCCCTACTCAGTCTTACAATTCTATTTGGAGCAGAAAATGAACAAATATATGAATAATTAAATACAGCATCCAGCAGAAGTAATGCTTGTTTGAGTGTGGTTGGTAGGGCAACAATATGGGTGTAATAATTTATAGTTTTAATTTGAACATTTCACCTAAAATGCCATATGGTGTGCTTGAGTGTGATAGAATTACATGCTAATGATTTTGTAATAAAAGGGTTCGTAATAAAAGGGGCGTTCTTTTGGGTGGACCCTGTATATATTAAGGTACATATGTGTTTTAAAGAAAAATAAAGCAGAGTGAGGGGTTTGATGGCAGGCAATTGTCAGCTGGATACGCAGCTGTGGTGTCTTTGAAAAGAAGACAAAATGCAGCTGTGGGGAGAGCCAGGCCAAAAAAAAAAAAATCTTAGGAAGTTTAATCCAGACAATTGAAACACAGAAAGGTGGGCGTGGTGGGTGTTTTCAAGAAATACAGCCCACACTTCTGCCAAGATGGAGGCATAGGTGGAGATGCCCTGCTTTCTCACACAACCATGTTTAGAGACAACTAAATATTAGCAACAGAAAACATACCCAGAACACAGAAAATTGAACTTTTCGGAAGTCTGATAACAACAAATTCTTCAGCCTGACCGGTAAGAGGGGTGAAGCCAGCAGCTGGTGGAGCGGGGTTGCACAGGAAAACTCGGTCAGACAGACGCAGGTGTGCGGAACCCAGGTGTGGGGTTGCAACGGGCAGACCCAGTGAGCAACCCAGTGAGCGACCAGAGGACCCAGTGAGGGCATAGGGCGGCGGGTTGACTGTTGACTGTGGTCGCGCATTCGTGCGCAGATAGACCAGTGGGGGAGTGGGCGGTGAGACAGGATGGAGCAGGACCCAGCAGCAGGAGGCAGCAGAGGGGGCCGCCATTTCACCGCTCTGACCCCGCTCCCACATACAGCGTCACAAACCAGCGACCTGGGCGGCCCCGCCCTGGTAACCACTCCTCATACTTAACGGGCGCCAACAGAACAAAAATGGCTCAAGAAGATCTCAAAGCCCCAGAGCCCATAAATCTAAGTGATGAAGAAATAGCAAAACTTTCAGATGCACAGTTCAAAACACTGGTGGTCAGGATGCTCACAGAACTGGTTGATTTTAGTCACAAATTAGAGGAACATATGAAGGCTAAACTAATTGAAATGAATGGCAATGCACAGGAAATCAATAGTAATAGAAAGGAAACTGGGACTCAAATCAAAGGAGTGGACAAGAAGGAGGAAAAAAATGACCAACCAGAAAAGAATGAAGAAACAAGAATTCAAAAAAATGAGGGGAGACTTAGGAACCTCCAGGACATCTTTAAACGCTCCAACATCCGAATTATAGGGGTACCAGAAGGGGGAAAGGAACAGCCACCAGTGGAAAACTTAGTTGAACAAATAATAAAGGAGAACTTCCCCAATCTGGCAAAGGAAATAGACTTCCAGGAAATCCAGGAAACTCAGAGAGTCCCAAAGAAGTTGGACCCAAGGAGGAACACAACAAGGCCATCATAATTATATTAGCCAAGATTAAAATGAAAGAGAGAACCCTAGAAGCAGCAAGAGCTAAGGGGACAGTCACCTACAAAGGAGTTCCCATCAGACTGTCAGCGGATTTCTCAAAAGAGACCTTACAGGCAAGAAGGGGCTGGAAAGAGGTATTCCAAGTCATGAAAACCAAAGACCTACGTCCAAGATTGCTCTATCCAGCAAAACTTTCATTTAGAATGGAAGAACAGATAAAGTACTTCTCAGATAAGATCAAATTCAAGGAGTTCATCATCACCAAGCCCTTATTATATGAAATGCTAAAGGGACTTATCTAAGAAAAGGAAGATAAAAAAGATGAGCAGTGAAAGGACAGCAAACTCACAGTTATTAACAACCACACCTAAAACAAAAGCAAACTAAAAGGACAGCTAGTTCAGGAGTGGAAACATAGAAATGAAGATCTCATGGAGGGTTAGCAACAGGGGAGTGGGAGGAGGAGAAGGGGGGAGAAGGTACAGAAAATAAGTAGCATAGATGGTAGGTAGGAAATAGATAGGGGGCAAGAATAGTATGGGAAATATAGAATCTAAAGAACTTGAGACATGGTCATAAACTAAAGGGGGGGAATGGTGGGGGCGGGGGTATGCAGGGTGGAGGGGAATGAAGGGGGGAATAGAACTGTAATGGCATAATCAATTTAAAAAGAAAGAAAGAAAGAAAGGAAGGAAGGAAGGAAGGAAGGAAGGAAGGAAGGAAGGAAGGAAGGAAGGAAGGAAGAAAGAAAGAAAGAAAGAAAGAAAGAAAGAAAGAAAGAAAGAAAGAAAGAAAGAAAGAAAGAAAGAAAGAAAGAAAGAAAGAAAGAAATACAGCCCGGCCAGAGCAAAGGAGTAGGAGACATAACATTGGAAAATAACTTCAGATAGGTAGTTTTGTCTACCCTACTCCAAAAAATATTCTGAGTCTGATGTAAGTGGGTGCCCCATTGCAGAAAAATGGCCACTTTTATAAACAACCCAGGCTAATTGCTCTGGAGGGCTAGAGAAAACATCTGAAAATACACATAATTAGTAAAGATGGATATTATATTTCATGTGCAATGCCTCAAATGGAGTTTTAAACATTAACATGATTCTATGATTCATTTATTTGGGCTCGACTATCAGTTGATTATGTTCCAACTGTTCCTTTGTAAGTCAGTTCAGAATGCATTTTCTGAACAGCCAAAGTGCTTGTTGCAGTGCTTTAATTTTCCAGAGTGACCCCATTTAACACTTCTGTACTTAACTATGGTATTAATAATGATACATAACTGGAAAGACAGCATTATTTCCTTGAGGAAATTATTTCTGAATCCACTGAGTGGGGTCAGCTGTCATGTCCAGACGCTCTAGTTCCCTTTCAGCACACTCTGGTTATGCCATTTTTGCGAGGCCTTAGCAGCAGCAGCAGCAGAAGCAGAAGCAATGAAGTCTGTAGGATTCTTGTGGCATCAAAAAAAGTACCGAACAGTTAAAGAGGGTGGAAAGAAATGAAAGTGAAGGTGATAAGAAAGCGAGCAGTGGAGAGAATGAAGTCACCGGTGCTTCCAATACAAAGGGGAGACTTCCAGTCTGAACCTCTCTGTTGTCGACGCTAGGGGGCACCATTGTCATTGGAGGCGAAAACCTGACCTAGACTTTGCGTCCAGCTAAGTGATGTTTGTGCATCAGGCATTTGTAAGACAAAAACTGCCTAACAAACTTTTATCTATATATTAAAGATTTTTTCATATGTTAAAATATATTTAATTAACCAGGAGATATAGTTGGGTTATTTAGCTTCAAGCTTTCTTCAGAGACCAAGTTGTGTGACCTCAAGTGATAGTTCCTCTCCAGAAGTGCATTTTGTATCCATGATTCTGTTGCCATTGTGGCTGAATGCAGAGAGGCAACACTGGAGACAGGAAGAATAGTTAGCGAGTGATTGAAACAATGCAGGTAGGAGATGTTCAGGGCTGATAGAGGGCAGGAGAATTTGACAGTACTTGTTAGTGAATTGGACCCACTTGAAAAATTAGATATGAAGGCAAGGAGGGAGAACACAGTGCTGACTGACTCCTGACTGACTGAGCAGGTGATAGTGAATACTGATGAAGGAACAATTTGGAGGGAACAACGGTGAGTTCACTCTTAGACACGTCGAGTTTGACACACCAAGGGAATATTCATATAGGAAGATCCAGCAAGTCTGGAGTTCAGCAGGGACTACAGGGTTGGGGATAGTGATCCAGGTGTCACCTGCATACAGGTAACAACTGAACCAAGAGAATGCACTGAACCGGCGAGATGTAGAGGACACAATGGGAAAGCACCTTGAGACCAGCAGCTGTTGGTGGTAAGATAGAGAAGTACCCGTGAGAGTTTGTGTTCTGGAAAATCAAAGGGTGTGTCTTTAACTGGCTTTACAAAGCACCTAAACCAATCTCTCTGCTTCCTGGCTACTTAATACTGTTCAGTGATGACTGTTACAAGGACCATAAAATAGTCACTTGCTCCTCCTTTAACTCCTTACTGAAGTCCTTATGTAATAATTTGCAAAAAATTTAACATCAATTAAAATAAAATTACGTAGATTTAGTAATCTTTTAGAGAAGTTTGAGAAAGATAATCAATATTTGTATTTACTTAAAACTGTTCACTGCAAAACAGTAAATTTATTTTTGCCAATTTCATATTGTTTAATGCTATTAATATTGTTACATTTTTCATATCTTTGACATTGGCAGTAAAGAGTACGTCATCAATTTTTATTAAAAAATACATCTTAGTTTTTTAAAAGAAATTAGTTGGAGGTGAATATGAAAAATATTAACAAGTGATAGCAGAAGTACATGTTTGTTGTATTGTTAAATTACAATATATATTTAAATGTCAAAATATTAAAATGTTTAAAAATTATTTATTTTCCAGACTTCATTATTTAGCCACAAATCCTGGTTACAAAGTTCTTTCTGTACATTCTGAGTGTGCCAGGATTTAAAATTCAATATCATGATTATTATGTAATTCATTCATATGCCACTGGCTACACTTATAAATATAAATAAATGATCATTCCACAATTTTATTTTCTAGTTTTATAATTTTGGCCAAAACTGAGTAATGAAGAAGTATCTGTTATTTCACTAGTGACTGAAGACCTGCTCTCAATTCTAACAGATGTAATTCTGTTTCTTAGAGATTTCAGTAGAGCTGCGGTTCGCTCAAGTTCTGGTCCTTCGTATTGTAATAGTCTTTTACCGCCAACATTACAGGAACCACTGCTGCCAGCAGAATGAAAGCACATAGCCGGAGTAAAATGCCCTATGATGGGCCATTTCAGGCCTCTGTGCCTCATGTAGTAATTGGAGGACTGATGAGGAGTTCATGGTCAAGGCCGTGTCAAGTTCTTCTCAAAGCAGCCTCTAGAGGGCAGGAAAATCACAAGCTTCGAGCAACTCTACAACCACCCAAGATTCTGCATCCGGTCTGTAACAAATTTATGTGTTGCGCTCTTTAAATTTCGCTTCAAATTGATTTGTTTTCATAATATATGGTACCAAATAGCAGAGTCACAAAAAGATATTCTTAATTCCCCAGAAACAACCAGTGTTACAAATTCCTTCTGTATCCTTCAGGAGACCGTGTTTTACCCTACTCCTTCCATCATACAGATGATAGCATCTCTATACCCTATTCTATACCTTTCTTTTTTTTACTCACTATTATCTGGATAAAAATTCAACATGAGAACATAGAGAGCTTTTTTGTGTACAGCTACAAATTATTCTAGCTATGGGTATGCCGTGCTTTTCCAACTAGCCTCAGAAAAGGGCATTCAGTTGTTCCTGGGGAACTACAGAACCCTGTACACGCATAGTTTTACTTGTGAATTGAGTACATCTATAGGTTAAAAACAAGAAATTGCTTCATGCAACGTGGGGACTGACAAGTCTGAGATCCATGAGGCCAGCCTTCGGGCTGGAAATTCAGGGAGGAGTTGGTATGCAGTCTTGTGTCTGAAATTTGTAGAGCAGGATGGTAGGCTGGAAACTCAGGAAGGATTTTTATAAATGTATATGGCTAATTCATTCATATATTTCCTTTTAATTTTGTCAAACGTTGCCAGATTTTCTCGCCTGAACCAAGGAGACACTTGCTTCCTCTCTCCTCATCCTCCTCTACCTTATCAACTCCAAATTGTTTCCCGCTGCCTGCAGTCTTGTTTTGAATGGCTTAGGCGTGTTCCTCCTGGCCCTTTCCACCTCCCAGCTTCCCATTTCACAGATGGGCAGAGTCACGGGCTGGGACCTCTGCTCAGGCACCTCTGCAAGCGGGAACACAGCCTGACCTGATCTGAGCCCTGGTGGCTGTAAGCCCCTGGTGGCTGTAAGCCCTGCTTGTCTCTATCTGATCCCCAGTGGCTGAGACCCACAGATTTACCCAGTGATCTGCATGAGGCGAGATCCCAGTGGGCCTCCTGGGAAGCATCTGGCAATGCTGTCCACCTTGGGCTTGATGTGGTCAAAGAGAAACCATTCTTACACTTCTGATAGGGTTCTTCCTGGCGCTTCAACCTTACTCCTGGGTTATGGGATTTTCAGGATGGAATCTTGTCTATGGGTAGTTGCTAGCTGGCCTCTTGAAGAGGACTGAAGTCAGGAATGACCTATGCTGCCATCTTGATAACTTCACTCACCAGAAAGAATGTCTGTGTTCAGTCTTGAAGCAGAATTCCTTCTACTCTAGAGAACATCAGTTTTGGGTTGGGAGGTCTTCATACTTTTGGTATGGGTTGGATGAGCTCCACCCATACCATCAACAGTAATCTTCTTTGCTCAAAATCAACTGATTGTACAGATTAAATATAATCTACAACAACGTCCAGACTAGTGTTTGACTAGATAATGGCACCACAGTTTAGACAAGTTAACACCTAAAATTTAAGCATCACATCAAGTTACTCTCCACAAAGGCTGCATCAGTTCGCTCTCTTACCTAGGTGGTGCTCGAGGATCTCTCTCAAAGTATTTGAAAGAGGTTCCAGTTTGCTTCTGCAAGCCACTTCATACTATTTGTATTACACTAGTAACAGCAGTAGCTCTACTTGAGTCATCTCTTAAAATGTTTCAGAGGCTGTACTTAATTTTGCTGGGGAAGATAGGGAAAATGATATTAAGTTGGATTTTAAAAAAAATCTCCTTTAAACTTTAAACTCCCTCTGTAAACAATGTTTTTCCCAAGGAAACTCAGTCTGTCCCCCAGGACACTGCCCTCTCTGGAGGTCTGACCCCTCCCTCACCTGTGCACGTGCTCTTTGTCACCCAGCGGTTCTGACCAGGCAGCAGCACCTGGTATTATTATCTCTGTTCCAATACCAGGATGAATCTAGTAAGACATGTTCCTCAAAAGAGATACTTCCTCTTTTCTTTCAGCCCCAGTTTATGCTAACTTAGAGGCACAAACATACATTCGCTGTTTAAGTTTTGGGGGGTGAGTGTACATTTGCGGCTACAATGTGGATCTTGGGATGAGTCTGGAAGTACCTTGGGAGGCCATTTGATCTCTAAGGCTTATATTCCCGTGTAGACAACTAGGTTAAATCAGCCAACACATAAGCTCATGGACTATTTTTACCAACTCTGATGTCTTCTTAAAGGCAAGAGCCTGATGTTTTAAGCCTCAGACAAAAAAATTTTTTCTTGAGAAAATTATTTTTTAAGTTCTTTTCTCTGGTTAAATATGGAAAATAAAGCTTTAGGCTTATCATGCCCCAAGCTACTGGTATGCTTAAAAATTCTCAATTTCATTGGCATGAAAGAGTATATAAGAAAGCTGACAACAAATCTAACTTTACAGTTTGCCATGCAATATAATAATATAGATTTTCCAGGAGCACTCTTTGGGTGTTTTGGAGATTAATAGAGAAAGTCATTTCTAAAATGATTCTATATCTGAGCTCTTCTAATGAGGGTCAATTGTCTATAATAATAATAAATTTACTCTGATACAACCCAAAAAGGATGGACTTTTCAGTTTTTAAGAATATTGGGTTACAACGTGGGGCTGAACATAAGCTCTCATCCCGTGCATCCTATGTTCACTGAGAATGATATCGATGCTCAAGTATTTGAAGTGGGTACCTTTCCATCAAGCGTCAGCATTCAGGGATATTGTAAGACTGTAAGATATTGCACTAACAGACTGCAGAAAAGGTTAAACTTGAGATGCACTAAAGGAGGTAGATGGTGCTACAGCTTCTCTAGTTCTTTTGGAAATGTATGTTACTCATTGTATTTCTTAGAATTGAATGAATCTCTTCTGCCAGCACACTGACATTCTATGTAACTGTGGATGCGTGATGACCTGGGTACCTTCAGGAATCACCCTCAACAGCAAAGAGCTGACAGAGATGAGTTTTGGAGGCAGCTCAGCTTCCATCATCACCTTCTGGCATTCAGTTGGGGCAGGGTAGCATCTGTCCTCCGGAGCCTAAGAGCCTGGGTTTATGTTTTCTCTAATTCCTCCCGTCTCCAATGGTAACCCTTCTCTGACCCTGTTCACTGTAGTGGAGCCCATGGGGTCAGATCAGGTAAGAGCTACTCATTATATTACTCTCAGGAAATTCCAGGGTATGAACTAGGCAGTTGAGGTAAATTACAGGTAGAGTATATCATTACTCAGTTTAACAACAGTTTCGAACATAAAACTTTCTCTCAGGCCTTCTCTGTCAACACTCTCATTACAGTCCCAAAGCCAACTTCTTGCCTATTCTGATTGGATTCTTCGTTCTAAATGCTCGCTGTCAGACCCCAGATTCCTGGAGACTTGGGCCCTTTGGAACTTTGGGGCCCAGGTTAATAGCTGCCCCTTCAGCTTCGTGGTGAGTGGTGTTAAGAGAGCTGTGAGTCAGTAGACAGTGGCTGGGTAGTTAGCCATGTTTTTGATGAAAGGAAATCTCAGAAACTCTCTGTCTCAAATTTTCTCTCCCTTACTTATATAACTCCCATCCTTTTGTACTCACAGCCCTGAGTCGTTGAATGAGCACTGAAATTGGAACCCAGAAGACCTGAGTTTGGGTCCTGGCCTTGCCATTGACTAGCAGTTTTGCCTAGGGAATTTATTTTAGTTTCTGAGTCTCAGTTTTCTCATGGATGAAATGGAGAGACTCTGCCCTCCTCACTTCCCAGGGCTGTTGTGATGTCCAGGAGCCTAACGAAGGTGACCGTCTCCTGCAGCTTAGTACTTCGCTGCGGGAGACCGGTGCCATTGAAAAAGACGGCACCTAAAGACGGATCTAAAGGCGGCAAAGATCTGGCTAAGAAATGAAAAGCTACCTAGAAAGGGGTAAATTAACTATGATTGATGATTCCTAAATCTGAGTAAGTATTAGGGCCTGAAAAATGGAAATTTTAGAAGAGGGCTGCAGGTATAGGATTTCCGGATAAAATGCATATTGGTTGGTGCATGGGACAAACTTATACTAGAAAATATGTAATTCACTGGTACTTGAAACTCAAATTTAACAGGGAATCTTATATAGTTACTTGCTAAAGCTGGCAGTTATGCACAGGTAATTCCCACGAGCAAACTGGTTTCGAAACTACTGACTCAGATCCTGAGCAGGCCTGCCAGAAAACGTGGGGACAGGGCTGGCCGCCTGAATGGCGGGAGTTCAGATACTCCAGAGAGATGGTCATGGTCTTTTCTGATGAGAATACGAAATCCTGCTTCACCATCTTCTACGGGGTTGACATTTGACTCTTAGAATTTTATACACTGTAAATGTAAAGATCCAAGGGAAGGGTAGAGACTTCGGGTAAATATCTATTATGTATGCTTTTCTGTAGTTGAATGACCTAAAAATAACTTTCCGAGAGTGAGTAAAGAGGCTATGAGGCCTGGTCACTCTGGAAAGGGGAGGATGGTGGTCTGATCTGCAGCCCAGAGCCAGGATGCGGGTGAGGCTACAGGCAATGCTTCGGCTACTTCCCTGGCTACACCAATGTGCTCTCGGTACCGGTCGAGGCCAGACAGGTGGGTGGCACCTGTGCAACTTCTGGCTGTTCCGTGGACGAGAAGTGGCAGGAATGGGCCTAGGGGAGCAGAAGCTTTAGCATTTCAGCACCAGTTGGTGGATCATGACAGAGGACAGAAAACCAGCCTAGATGTTCCTGTTGTTCTAGCTCAGTGCTGTCCATGGGAACTTTCCGAGGTGATGGAAGTGTGGTGCCTGTTCTTTACAGGAGCCACAGGTCAGTCACTGCTGAGCACCAGAAATGTTGCTAGTGCCACCCTGAAGACATGAATTTTTAATTTTCTGTTGAATGTGGCTAATAGCTACCATGTGGGACATGTGATTTTTGGGACAACATCAGTCTGTACCGAGTCCCTTACTGGCTGGCAGTTTGTGGGCCACATAGGCATATTTAGTTTGCATAATCAAAAAAATAAAAGACCCAATTTAGTTGCCAACATTTAATAAGTGGTAACTTTTAAATGAAAACCTGACTTTTTGGGAAAATAACAGGATATTTGGTAACACCAAGCCAACAGTCCCTCAAGGCACCAATTTACTTGAAATTATCAGTGGTTATTTTATTTTTCTTCTGTTTTACACCTCACCCACTTTCCTCATTTGTCTGTCAAGCTGCCACAGGCATTTGGTTTGGGGATCCTTGTTTGAAAAACAACACTTCAGATTCACCCTTATGAAAATAAGTTAATTAAACTCCTAACTTTGAGGTGCCTTTTAAAAATATTAATTAGAAGGTACCTCTGGCAGACAGACTAAAAACAGGGCCCAAGTCCAGGAAGGCGGGGCTTCAAACTCTGTGTGAGCAGGACTGCACGCTGTCCGTCATGTTCCAGGTGGGCGGCTCTGGGCAGGTCCTTCTGCCCCCACATCTCCACATTTGGAATTTGAAGCCAAAGCACTCAAAACCCATGCTTAGTAATAAACTTAAAATTTAGAAAGTAACATTTTCATTTAAGTTATAATTTTTATATTTGGTTAAGAATATCAACTTTGAAAGAAACTGTTGAGAATGAAACATGCATGGGAAGAAATACACTTTTTTTTGTTAATAAAGTGCTGGAGCCTGCGTGGAGGAAATAAAAGAAAAGGTTCTTTTCATATATTTGCTGGATTAAGCTCATTGGTCATAATCTAATATACCCTGGAAGAAAGGAACTGCGTTTTGAGCCTATCAATATAAAATGGTCTCATTAACACAATTTTCCTTGTTTAGTAGCACTGTTAATTCAGAATTACAAAGGAACCAAAAATAGAAAAATTAAATTCAGATGGAACATAACATCACCAAAAGCCCTTAAAATAGGCGATGAGTGTAAATGTGAGCACAGCAAAGGGGGTCCAGAAGAAGAAAGTGAAAGTGGTCTTTCTGAAAGATGCTATGGAGGAAAGGAAAGAAGATGTACAACAGAGGTGAAAAAAAAAAAGAGGCAAATACAAACTGTTGCAGAAATCCAATGGCAAATAAGAAAAGGAGCATCCTATAGCCTAAGACTACATCATTACAAGTGATGGCCAGCAGAACTTGTCAGGCTTTTAATGTTATTGGTTTTTTTATTGTTGTTTAAATGGTAGGACATTTGGTCGTGAAAAAATGCTTAGGAAACAAACATCTGAGCATAAGCTATTAATAAACACAGGGAGGTGAGAACAACCAGTCGGGGCTCTGTGCTCAAATAGTTACCAAGTTGGAGAGATAGAAGAGAACAGAGACTAACATGTGGGAGACAGATGACAACGTGATGCATTTGGAGGGCCTTCATGTAGTCGTTGCTTTTAAATAATCCCATTATTAAATGGAATTATTAAATGGGATTATTAAATGGAATTATTAAATGGGATTATTTAAAAATAAATAATTTCATTTGTTTCATTCTGAAATAGGGTTTGAAATGTGGATAAGAATTCACCAGGTGGACGAAGGAAGAAGAGTGACTCTATGGAGAGGGGCCAGCATGTTCAGAGGCTGAGAGACTTAAAATAGAAAAAAGAGATGAAGAAAACTTTATTCTCCAGCCTACGGTACACAGAGAGGGTTGGTGGAATGGCGTCTATTAGGAGTGGAGTTGTGTATAATGGTTTGGAATTTGGGGAAGGAGAGGGGAACATGAGGGAAAAACCAAACACCATGGTGAGACTGTGTTGTATGGGATGTAATCTTTCTTCAGTACAACCCCCAGTCTTTAGTAATCTCACTAGATTTAAAAGATGCTTGACATTTGGGAATTACTTATGAATACCAGTCTTAGGAAAGAACTGAGGCAATGGGACCAAAGGCAAGGGGACCAAGGACACAAAGAACCATCATGGCCACTGCTGATGTTGCATCATTTTTGTACAAATTTTAAAAAGATACCACTTTGGGAGTAAGGGGATGCTATGTGTAAAAAAAGAGGCATTGCTCCCTCGCTGGTGTGGCTCAGTGGATTGAGTGCCAGTCTGCAAATCAAATGGTCGCCCATTCAATTCCCAGTCAGGGCACATCCCTGGGTTGTACACCAGGTCCTTAGTGGGGGCATGCAAAAGGCAGTCACACATTGATATTTCTCTCCCTCTCTTTCTCCCTCCCTTACCCTCTTTGAAAATAAATAAAATCTAATTAAAAAAAAGGAGGCATTGTATCTGCAAGGCCATTGGGGATTTCCTCTTGATTTCCACACAGCAGGTGAACAGCTTAGAGGGCAGAGCAGAGCACTGGTGGATTGCAACGCCACTCACCGCACACTCACAGCCGGCACAACCAGACGGGGCGGCCCCAACCCTGAGGGAGTATGCATGGGAACTCACAGGGTGCATGGGGGTTGACTGTTCCAGGTCATGGAAGTGGGATTTGGGCCATGATCATCTAATTCCTAAAGAATTTGGAGAGTATCTTATGTGCGTACGTGTATAGTGTGTTCAGGTAACTCTGACAGATCAGTAGTTTGGGAAGCGATATTTTTAAAGGAGTGTATTTGTTCCTAGGGTGGCCATGACACAGAACCACAAACTGAATGGTTCAAAAAAAAAAAAAAGGTTTTCTCTCACAGTTATGGAGGCCAGAAATCCAGAAGTTCAAGATCAAGGTATCAGCTGGGTTAGTTCTCCCTGTGGCTCTCAGGGAGTGTCCAGTTCCATGGATAGCCATTCCACTCCTGGTGGCCGCTGGCACTCCCTTGGCTTATGGACACCACTCGATTTCTGCCTCCGTCTTCACATCTTCTCTATTATAAGCACACTTAACACTGGATTTAGGGCTATGCAGACTATACTTCCAAAGACCTATTTTGCAAATAAAGTTACATTTATACAATCTGGCTAGACAACATTTAACCCACTATGAGGGGAGTCATGGTGAGACATTAGGTCACTTAAGAGGCAGGAAGCACCCATCTGATGCTGGTCACTGGCTTTACTTAATTATAGCAGCTTATGGTTCACTGATATCTAAATACTTGTCACTTGCTGGTGATTTCAGTCTGGGGAGTTTTCCTCCTTTTATACTTATGTGGTTTGGTTTTATTCCGAGTAGGAAATTATTTTAATCAGTGAAGCAATTTCCATTTACATATTTCATATTCCTGAAAGATGAAAAGTCCCTGAGTGCTTGCTGATTACTCTTTGAGTTTGAGCCTACATTTTCTATTTGCCTAGAAGTTGTTTTAAGTTGTTGCCATCTTAGAAACGTTATTTCCCTACTTATTAGTGCTTGTTAACTGGTTTCCATGTAAGTATTAAAGCCTCCCTATCACTGATGAGTTCTCTTTGCCCTTCTGTGTTTCAAACTAACATGTGGTACCTGGTGCACCTCAGATGAGAAAGGTCACAATGGATGGATATTGGCACCCTGTAGAATGCTCATTGTCACATATCCCAGTCCCCAGCGGCTCTGAAACTAGAATAAAGAGAAGGCTCTTTTCCTGAAATGGGGTTATTCATAAAATGAAATAAATTGCTCTCTCATGTCATTACAGAATGTTAGAAGCCAAAGTTGCCGTAGATTAATGTAATCTAGTTTACACATTTTACAGACAATGAGACTCACGCATGAGAGAATGTCTCAGTAATACCACAGAGCTAGGGAGCGAAAGAGAACTAGAACCCAGGGCTTGCCCCTTTGACTTTACGCACACAGGCAACAGCTGTGAAAATGAAACATGCAGGTAGGCCCCCCAGTGAGATGAGGTTGTGTCGAATGACAAACCTGGCCGCACCCCTTTTTAGTCATTTATTCCAAAACATGAGAATGGCTTCTCTCCAACATTACTACAATAGTTTTGCATCTTTCCAATGAACTATATTAGTCGAATAAATAAATTCTTTGCTTTTTCAACAATACTAGTTTCTTCCCTTTTGCCAGTTTCTCCCAGTATCTGCTGCTAAACTCCTCTCTTGTCCTACCGTTTGTCAGCTCTTTATTTTTTCCAAAAATCTATCCAATCTGTTACTATTTGTCCTTCCTTCCGTGGCCTAATTAGGAAGGTCAGAATTCGGGGGAGAAACAAGGAAGAATGGTGGAAAGGGATAAAGCTAGAAAGAGATAAAAGAGATTCTTTTTATCTTTCTATTTTTTTCTGGTTCCAGATTACAATTCTACAATGTTGCATATATAAAAAAAAAACAGAAAGAAACGAAAAGTTCAACAACAGGAAAGCTGTTAACTAAGTGGTTCTAATCGTTTCGTCTATATCAGAATCTTCTCTGAACCCTCTTAAAAACATGGGTACCTGAGCCCCACACTAGACCTTCTGAATCTAAATACGTGTAAGCTGGACAGTGGCAGTAGAATAATTACTAAACTTCGTAGAGGTTCCTAACGTAAACTAAAATCTGCTAATTAATGCATTCAATTACTTTATGATAGAGTCATGCAAATGAATACTATGCAACTATCCAAAAACATGATATAGGGGTTGAAGACAACACTTACTTTCTAACGTAGATTATATGTATAACATGACACACAGCATCTACAGTCTGAAAGAGCAGAGTGCCAGTGCTCTGCAGTGCTGTTAGGCTTCAAATTTCCACTCAATAGATTTGTTTTGAAATTTTTAGAGTGAGTCTGTTATGAACTATGCATAATTTGGGGAAAATATTAAAATAAGAAACTGCTTAGGAACTTCTGTGCTTAAATGACAATGTGAGGGAAGCTTCTGGGAAGGATTAAATTAATTAATACCATTTTAAAAAATTCACCACTGTAAAAAATGTTTTATTCATCTCTTTCCTGAGCTTACTCTTTTCAAACATTCTAAATCACAGATAGCAGTCCAGGTTTAATTTATCTTGTAAATTAACTTTCTATCTGCAACAGGGAAGAATACAAAATTCTCCGCCCACATTTTCATTGTGGCAAAAGCTGAAACTCTTAATGAGGTCAGTTTATCAGCTTCTATGACGGAGACAGAAATAAAACAATCATCTTTCAAGCTTGGGTCATGGGCACTAGTGAAATATTTTACTATGTACTAATGCTATAGTATCTTGCATTATTAGCGAATATTTTATTGAAGAGGGAGACATAGATTGTTTCCCTAGAGGGCATTAGATGTTAAAAAAAATTGAAGAATTAATAAATCTACCACTTCTCACAGAAAGGGGTATAAGCTAATAATTTTAGGCCATTGTGTAAAAAGTTCAGGAAAAGTCGACTTTCATATTTTTATTTGCAAAGTAAATAGTTTCCCTTTGCTGCGTGGCCACTCCTGCGAGGCTAGAAAAAGCAGACTAGTAGGCTTTATTTATATTTCTCTGTGCTGTTTCCTTCTGCCTTTTATCCATGTCCCCCATACATACCAGGGCCACATGAGTAAATGCTTGTTCAAGATGAATGTTTATGAATAAGCAACTCTTGCAGTTTAGCTATGTCAACACAGTTAATGTTTTAGAGTTCTCCGGGCACACTTGGCAAGCTTCTCTCACGGAGGTAGCTCAGTTCTAGGAACTGTCATATGGTGTCGCTGTGCTATGGCTTCCCCCTGGGTCTGTGTAAGCACTTTCGGCACTTTTCACTGACCCCCAAACAGGCTTCAATATGTTGTTATTGGTGATTAACATTAAATTTTCACGTAACATGTGTACACATATATACACATATGTGTTTATTACCTCTGTAAATAATGTTACTTTTTTTCTTATAGAGCATGAAACTTAATAAAGTCTAATATTTATTGAGCATTTACTACGTACTAGGTATACTGTTTCATTTAACCATTGCAACTACCTATCTAAATATGATATTCAAGAAGTTAAAAACATGATTCCCATTCAATATCTAATGAACACATACTACAGATTTATTGACTCATTAGTGAGTGAACTGACATGATTATAAATCTGCTCAAAGAGTATTTTGAGGAACTGGGTACTCATGGCATTTAAGAAGAGTTAGAAGGAGAGTGACCTGACAGGCAATGAAAAGCACACTCTTTGAGGCTCTTTTCCACTTGACAGAAATTACTTGAAGCTCCACTGTATCTACCTTCAAGTTAGCATGAGACGCCACAGAGTCTAAGATCTTAATTCATGTACAAATCATACAAAAAGGCCTGCACAAAGTCAGGCAAGGGAACATCATGTATAATTGTCTAACCACTATGCTGTACACCTGAAGCTAATATAATATTGAATGTCAACCGTAATCAAAAATTTTTTTAAAGTTTTTAAAGAGGAGCGTTCCCTATGAAATGAACTAACCCGTGCGTGGCCTGGTTAAACAATGCCCAGGAAGACACTGAAAGTGCCTTCTGCCATCTCTTTGCCTCACAGCAGGTCTTAAGTAACGTCTTTTAACATAACCTATCGTGTGAACACTTTTATTATCCTCATTAATTTGGTGGAGTTAAAATAAATCAGATGTAAATCTGCTAGAGCAAATATATATTTTAAGGTCAGCTCTACTCTACAATCCCATCTATAAATTGAGAACAGCTATACTCACATCATTTCATATTTATTACCTGGCTTTTGTCTCATTTGTCTTGTATCTGTACTGTACTGTGTCTGTGACTTTTAAATTACAGGCTCAGCCAAAATCTTTCCGTAGGTATACAGAGTATTAATATATAGTTCCAGCTATACAGATATACGTTTGTATGTCTATGTGCATCTCTCTGTATGTCTCTCTCAAATTGTAAATTAATCACTAATCATGTGACTCTTTTCACTTCCCCAAAGCTCTGGGTCCAGAAGCCCAGGTGATTATTTTGTATTGTACAGATGAGGTCATTAAAGGTTGCTTAACTTTGACACGAAAAACTCTTCCATGGCCATGGTCTGCATTGTGAATTAACCAACTGCTTAATTCACAAGTATGTATTATTGTTCAGTTGACAGCAAAAACCTCCATATTATGTCTTCAAAGGGTACAACCCATTGTCACTCTTATAAAAAACATCCAAATACCTACTTATGATATTCTACATATTTGGGAAAAAGCAAAACAAACGCTCTTTGAGGATAGATATAGGCCTTTGTTTTTTTTAATACAAAAAGATCACTTACACTCTTCTAAAAGGTCTCAGTCTGGCTTGACCATTCTGATATTCCCGTCTACCTTGAAGCCCTCGAGGTTCTTCAGGTTAGAAATTAATGATAAAATTATTATTATTTGTACTTGATATTCTGACTTGTCATTTACTGCAAAACTTGTAGGGCCAGTTTTTCATATTCAGTTTTTGTTCATTGATGTTTTTTGCTGAAAATAGAAGTAACAAAGAAAGGTTAAAATCCTAGGACTGGATACGTGATTTATTGTGGTTAAAAAAAAAAGTCTGTTAGCCTCTTAGGAATCATAAAGCACTGCCAATCAACTCCCAGAACACTATTTAAACCTCTTAACTGTGCTTATATGCAAAGCAGTTGAGCTCGGAGCTTTACATATCTCTCTGTATGAATTCTTCGGCATTTGTGGAATACCTGAGTCAGATCTGTCCTCAAATACCCCTCTTTGGCACTCCAGTTCTCTCTATATACCCCACAGCTCCACAGGCCTCCTCAGCCCTCTTGGTATTTAGGCTCACTCTTTTCTCAATACTGGCTTGATAGCTGACCTTGAATTCAGAGAAAATCAGTTTTCTCCTACGTTATTGAACACTTCCTCGGCGCTTATATTTTCCCAAGTCAGATTCTGTCCTAATTTCTGGTTTAGGAGGAAATGTGTTTTTTGTGTCTGTGCAACTTTAATTCTTCTTTCATCCAACTCCTAAAATAGTCCAAGCAGGAAGCAGAGTCTATTCCTTTAATCTCTCCCACCTACTCAACTACAAGGCAGAGAAGGGGGATAAGGAGAATATCAAACTGAGTATTAGAGAGCCTGTTCTTAGAATTGTGTCCTTGTTGTTTTTCGTAATTTTTTTTTCCTCCTCAGGTCTCAGCTTCTCTGCATTTTCTGGGAGCCTTGGGTCTTCCCTCAAATTCTTCACTTAATAACCATCCCTGGGTTTCTTTATTCTCTTCAAATTATACTTAACATAGGTTTACAATTCTTTTTTTTCTCTCTCTGCTGCTTCTCAGACCTCAAGCAAAATTTTCAGCTGCATTGATCTATGTGGGGGCAATTTTTCCTGCACATCCCCCACCCCATCCACCATGGATGAAAGTAAACACTACCAAGACATGATCTGCTTGGGGAGGAAAGGTGGCTGATCCCTCAAAGGAGAAGGGCCAAGAGTTCCCTGCTCAAGGGGCTTTTACTGGGTTTGTTTGCACAAGAATACAGGTAAGGATCAAACAATAGATAGCATTCAAAGAACTATGAGGGCTTATTCTCAGTCAGGATCAGATAGCTAAGGAGCCATAAAACTTTGAGGAACAAACTTTTTTCTTGGACTCTTATCATTTAAATGACAGCATTCTAAGCAAAGCAGGTTTCACAGGATTTTTACATATTCTTTCTTATGCCTGTTTAACCCCAGATACCCACCCTTTCTAGCACAGGGCTACATTGCCTTCCCCATCATAGGTTTTTAGACTTAAGTGGATTAGAGCCAGGCAGCTCTTCTCCCAGACAGAAATGGGGACTCAGGCTATGTCACAATAGCCAGGGGGGACGAGGGTCCATCCCTCACTCTTTGTTGCAGGCGCCCCCCCTTGAGTCCTTCCATGATGGCCTCCCAAGTGATCATGTCTGGGCTAGGTTGCCCCTCCTCTCTGAGGGGTCGACCATGCTTTGGAGGCAGGGGAAGAAGTAGGATCAGTGCTTGCTGCCGGAGACAAGCTTTGTCTCCTGTGGCCCGCATTCCGGAGGTCGCTCTCTTAGCCAAGGGAGGCAGTTACAATTCCTGAAACCAGGCAGGGCGGTTCCCAACAGATGTAATTTCTTTACCCAGTCCCTTAATATTGACAGTTAGGTTGTTTCCAGTTTCCCTAGGTTTATAACATTGCTGCCAACTTACATCCTTGAGTTTATGTCTTTGCACACATGCACAAGTAGAACTGTAGACTAACTTTTAAAAATAATAATTGCTGTACCAAAAACTATAAGCATTTCCACTATGAATAAATGCTGACAATTGCCCCTTGAGAGGTTTGTATTAGTTTCTATTGCTCCTGACAGTATCTTGCCAATAGTTTATTCTTTGCCAAGCCAACAAGAGGAAGATTCTCATTGCTGTTTTAAAATTTGTGAGTTAAGCCCTGGCCAGTGTGGATCAGTTGGTTGGAGGGTTGTTCTATAAACCAAAAAGTCATGGGTTGAATTCCTGGTCAGGGCACAGGCCTATGCTTCTCTCCCTTTCTCTCTCCCTCTCTCACACCCTTCCCCTCTAAAATCTGTAAGCATGTCCTTGGGGGAGGATAAAAAAAGAAATAAAAATTGTGAGTTAAAGTTTAAGAACTTTCTATTTATTTAAAATAATTTTCTCTGAGAGTTTCCTTTCCCTATATTGCTCATTGATATGTACTTTTTTATATATTAAGGCTATTAATTAATCCTTTGTGTCTTTTATACATTTGAAATATTTTCAGATTCTCAGTGGTTTTTGGCTTTTCTTACGGAACACTTCCAATGAAGAAAGTTTGTATTTTGTTTAGTAACATTTCTCAATCATTTTTTAATGTCTTTGTTAGAAAGAACTTCCTCATTCCGAGGCAATCAAAAGATTTACCTTGACTTCTTCTAGTGTTTTTACAGTTTTACTTTTGATATTTTTATGTTTAAAACTCTGAACTCTCTGGAAATTCTTCGAGTAAAATTTAAGTAAATCTAGTTTCTTCCAGATATTTCTATCATTCCTTCTCTACTTCATGATGAATCATGTCCATTTCTCATAACTTAAAAATGACACTTTTATACATATTAAATTTCCATATTCATTTGACTCTAATTCTAAATTTATATTCTGTTGTATTGTTTTGCTAGTCTAATTGATTAGTTGTAATAGTCTATGTTATGCTATTATATAAATTATTCCTGATATATCAGTTGCTTAAATTAAGGTTCATTTCTTGCTCAGATTTGATGTTACTGTGGGTTGGTGGGTTCAGATGAGTGTATGGGGGTCTTTGCTTCACATGGACACTCACAGATAAAGGCTGACTGAGGTACCACCACCTCATGACACCAAAGGTGATCTTAGTCTAATATATGATGAGCTTTTAGTCCCATAAGCACTTGGAAAAAAGCATATATACATATTAAAAGCAACAACAACAATGACTTTCTAAAAAGCAATTTGATGGGGTTTAAAATGATTAAAGCAAAACAGAAAACATTGCATGGTAAACGGAATGGAGGTTGTTTATAGAGAAGTTAAATTGTTTTAGGTCTTTGGTTGAGAAAGAGAAACTGATAATTTTAGAATTATAAAATTTTTACTGTGCATGTTAAATATTTGAGCATAATCAATAAAATGATAGAAATAGAATGTAGAAAACAATAAAGGGGGAAAGGTAATGAAATAAAACTCAATTAGTCAAATGCAAGATGTGATAGGAAGAAAAGAAGCCAATGAATGACAATAATGAATAGACAGAGATACTCTTTCTTTTTAGTTTTTTCAATTATATATTTTAATTTTTTCTGTTGTTTATTTTGTGTTCTGCTTCAGCAATACCAAATGGTCATTTTATAAATTTTGTTGCCTGTGATCCATATTTATTTTTCTCTAGTATTTCACTATGTTCAGTTTTCTTTTTCTTTTTTTTAAAGATTTTATTTATTTATTTTTAGAGAGAGGGGACGGGAGGGAGAAAGAGAAGGAGAGAAACATCAATCAGTTTCCTCTCTCTTGCCCCCAGCCGGGGACCTGGCCAGCAGCCCAGGCATGTACCCTGACCAGGAATTGAACCTGCAACCTTTTGGTTTGTGGGACGATGCCCAACCCACTGAGCTACACCAGTCAGGGCTCACTATGCTCAGTTATCTCACATCTCTGATTGTGTTTTCAGCAATATTTGCTATTCTTTTATTTCTGCTCTCCACATGGACATGATTTGTGTGATGGCATTTTTCTTTTTCATCCTTCTGAACTTTGCCAGTTAATTTTGTGTCTGCTTCATTGAGTCCTTGCTTCTCTCTCTCTACACACACACACACACACACACACACACACACACACCCAGAGGAGTATGTGTTTGTGCATGTATAGAAATTCTTTGGAATTAAAAAAATCTGTGTTGATTCCTGGTGTACTCACTATGATATGTGGTTGTTGTCTACCTGTGTTATATCATGTTCTTTTTCCTCCTTTTTTCCTTGTGTTTTATGTGGGTTCCTTCTTGGCTATTCAGTTTTTTATTTTATTTAAAAAAATTTTTAATTACAGTTGACATTCAATATTATATTAGTTTCAGGTGTACAGCAAAGTGATTAGACATTTACACAAGTTACAAAGTGATTCTCCAAATAAGTCTAGTAGCCACCTGACACCATACATAGTTATCAGATTATTGACTGTGTGCTCTATACTGTACTTTATATGCTGTCACTATTTTGTAACTGCCAATCCCTTCTTAATCCCTTCACCTTTTTCACACAGTGCCTCCAGCCCCATGACCATCAGTTTGTGCTCTGTGCCTATGACTCCGTGTTTTGTTCATTTCTGTTTTGAATGGAATTACTCCCAGTCTAGTAGCGCTAAGGTCCAGGGAGTGTACCCGCAGAACAGCTGCGTCACAAGTATCTCCAACGAATGCTTTCTTACCACTTTGCTCTCTGCCATAATTGTAATCCGGGTTAGGGGAAGCTGTACTGGTTTTCTGTGAATCTCCATATGATGTAATACCCAGCATGTCTATCTCTGGCTTGGTGTCACAACTCTTGGGCTTATAAAAAACACTGGCAGCTCAGGGTGGTATGTCATGCAAGGTTTTGCCTTCGCACGATACTAAACACATTGATAGACTACTTGGAGAAGTTTTACCACATTGGCAAAAGGTGAGGGAGGCTGTCCAGGTGGCCTTGGTTTCGCCTCTCCTTCCTAAGGAGTTGGAGACCGTTTTACCCCCTGGGGGTCCACCCACTCAGAGACCTGTGCTCTGATGCTGGTCCCCGAGATGCTCTTCTAGCCTTCTCCCTGACTGGAGGACAATACTCCCGGGCTTTCTTCCTATAAAATTGTTCAGGGTTGTAGGCATATTCTGGCCACCACTGAAGATTTTGCTTGGGCTCCTTGTTATTTTCAGTTGGTTACAAGGGAGGAGCGGTGGCAGAACTGTTTTTATTTTGTTGGTTTAAACCGAAAACCTCCTTCTGCCAGCCTAGGCTTTAACACAGACTTACTCCTGCTACATGTATAATACTTTTATTGTTTTAGCCCCTTTTCTCTGTGGCAGTGGAGAAGGGCTCAAGTCACCTCCCACCTTATTTTAATGAGACTTATTATTACATATTATTAATATTCCCTCTCCACTATATAGCGTGGTTCTTAAGGATTGCCCCACGTGAAAAAGACTCCCAGAAGATACTGTTATTTTATAAGCAGGGGTCGGGAACTCAATAATAATGTTTAAAATTATATGTCTATTAGTCACTGAACTTCATATTGGTAAAATTATTCTGTTATTAATTTAATGACATATGGGGTCTGGGTTTGACTGGTCTGTGAAATGTGGATGGTTAAAATTTATTTCAGCTGTTTTGTACCTTCAGTCATATGGTTACACATATTATTTTGATAAAGTGGGATTTTAGGTTAAGCACTTTTCATCATACAGCAGAAACAGAAAAAAATTGTATTTAAATAATATGTTTTAGGGAAACTTACCTAAACCGACTATAACTCAGTAATAACTGCCAGTTGCTGCATATACCCTGCAGGATTTTTTCGATTTGTGTCAAGCAATACGTTGTTTTGTTTCTTCTTTTTAACAGAGCTATGTGTATCAATAAGAAAGTTATCTCTCAGACTTATCCAGGACTCTGTTAGAATTCAAGGCAGCTCTAGGAGTGTGGGTATTGTTTTGTCTGTTCAGTAGCCAGGTTTATGGACCTTCTCTCTGGGCCTGTGTGGTCCAGCTGGTATGCAGAATGCCCGAGGGGCCTGTGCATCTGGGGTGCACGTGTGCTGAAACTTTCATTTCCCTCAGCCTGCAGACAGGCTGCATGGGGCCTGGGCAGCGAAGCCTCATGTAGGCAGATAGGCAGCCTCCTCTGTTTACCCTGGAAGTGGTGGAGGGGGAGGGGCTTCAACAGCATCTTTTCCCCTGCAAGGTACAAGGCACTATGGCTTTGTATGTGCCATGACCACGCTTTCAATCTCCTATCTTTGCTTTGCACTGTTTGTTCTCCTACACTCTAACCTCATAGTTATGTGAACAGATTTGCATTCCCCCTGCCCCGGGGCAGGTTTCTTTTTCCAGGTCGCCTAAGGGCCCATCAGGGGCTACAGCCCGGCAGCTCAGATTCCCATTAAGGCAAAACTAGCAATTTGCTGAATAAACCTAGCATTAAGCTGAGAAAAAGAATGGCAAAGCAAACACAATCTATTAATTTTCTTATTTTGGACTTTATTTAAGGGAAGAGTTTGCACCACAACAAAATCATGGAATATATATTCCGCTTTATGAATCATGCCAACGTCTATCTTTTATACAATCTACATTCCAATTATATAACTGTCTAAGCATAATCCATCCACCTAACAATTTTCTTTAACTGAATCTCAGATGCTGAGACATGTATTTAAATATATAAATCACTATATTTAATCAGTTATTGTAATACAGAGGTCTGAAACCTCAGCTACTGTAACAGCAAGATTCCAGGTGCTATTTTTTTCTAAATTCACAGGAAAAAAACTTCCTGATTTTTATTTTATCAAGGTTGGTAGCAAATCCAAAACACTTAAATGATATTGTGTATTCCCATTCAGTTAGCACGAACCAAGTAAAATGTCATCCTTCCAATTACACAGTAAACAAATACAGTTTTCTTTTCTGTTGTAATGGAAATCTCAGTTAATGTACATTTGATTAATACAAATAGAAAACCATTAGTTATAATTTAACTTATTCACCTTGATATCCAAATATTTAAAAGCATGGGGTCTCTGGTGGGCAGAAAATAATAAAGGGAATACTTGGTGATAATAAATGTAGAACAAAGCAGTTAAGTGAAATTTACTTGTGACTATTATTTATGTCTTACTATTATAAGTTTACAGCCTTTTTGACATCATAAAATTAAACTTAGTAGATTTCTGCAACATCACTGTGTGGACCTTACCTGGCTCCTGAGAAAGTATCAGCTGATAACCTTAAAAAGGTTTTCTAAGCATTTCTTGGACTTTGCAGGTCCAAGAAATGCTCTGCATCACTTTATAAATGAGGTGAGACCCTGAAGCATCCCTCAGACCATTAGAGACAGAGCCTTCCCAGGTGGTGCAGCAGGAAATTCGGTTTTTAAACAGGAAGAGGCCAGCATCATTGTTACTGTTGACAGACCGGTCTAAAGAAGAGATATAAAAAATAAATTTAACAAGCATTCAAATAGTTTTTACTAGGTACCAGGCTCTTCTAAGCTCCTTAGAGGCATTAACTCATTTACTTTAATCCCCACTAGAACCCTAATAGTACCATGATTATCTTCTTTAACTGATGAGGAAATAGAAGCACAGGGAGAGTAAGTAACCTTTGAGGTCTCTTGACCAGAGAGCAGCTAAGATTCAACCCCAGGCTGCCTGGCTTCAGAGGCTTGGCTGCCTGTCTGTGTGGCTGGTGATAAACAGTGCTAACCTGGTACACTGACTGAGCTGGTTTTCCTGTACAGGCTTTATGCCAGGGAGGGCGATCACTGTAAATGAGTACTGTGGTGAACTTGGGAGACATACCAAGGGCAGTCGCCTATGCCAGCTGGGTACATCAATACATGGACTTCAGATTTTTAAAATAAGGTTAATCATCAATTCATAAGACATTAATACTTCCTTTTTAGTTTTATTATAAACCTTCCTTTTAAAAAGCCAACCTTACCCGAGGAGAATTATTTGGCTCTAGGCCAGCGGGGATGTATTAACCTTGTAGACAGCCAGCTGAATTGGTGCAAATACAGTGATGAAAAGTTAGCAGGGTCAGAGAGGGTAATACCAAACTTTTGCCTCCTTACCATTCATGGATTTCTTTCACTTGCATAGGGTTTGTTTGTTTGTTTTTGCAAGTCAGTTTTACCTTTTATCTGATACTGTATGTTGCTCTAATTTGTGTTTTAGATTTCTGGTAAGCAGCTAAAAATGTTACAAGATAGTGTTGTAACCTTTCACGTTAATTATCAAATTAGCTAGAGAAGTTGAGTTAACTTGTAAGTACTCCAGAAAGCTAATACTGAAAAATGAATTTGCACTTGGTGATTCCATCCAGTCAGCTGTCGAAGGGGTAAAAGGGAAACTCTTATGTGCCGGACTTGAGCATTTCACACAGTTATCCAGTTTAATTCCACAGCCTTGCAAGGTGGTGTCACACCCACCGTTTGAGGGCTGAGAATAGAGACTGGTGGAGGGTAATAGCGTGCCATAAATTTCACAGTTAAGAAAAGGCCTTAGGGGAATTACAAACTCAGGTGTCTCCGGCTCCACATAGCATAGCACTGAGAGAACATGCAGGTATTTTGCTAAGAAGGTATCAGATTTGCTGGCAATCAAAATTTGCTTTTCCATTTGGTTTGAGGCAAAACAAATTTGCTTCAATACCACTGCATCTAGAAATATTGGGCAAATAATGACAGTAGGGGGCATCCATCCACTTCCCACGTGATTAGTTGGAAAAACCCTCTCACAAATACCTGCACCCACATCTTGGAAAAAATGTGGTATAGCTCAAGATCTGGCTTAATGTAGCTAGCGAGAAGCAGCAGCTTTGGAACAATGGATAGGCCATGGCCTAGGAGGTGAATTAAAACAATTTGCCCATTGAAGCTGGTTGGTGCTGCCGCCCCCACAGGCCTACCAGCTGCACAGGAGTCCTTTCTGGACACCTGAATGGATATACAGCAGTTGCAGTAGGAGTACCTGGTGCTCACCTTGAGATGGGAAGGCAAGTCCTATTATCAGGGATATACAGAGATCCAGATCACATTCTGACAGCACGTTTTTATGGGAAGTGCGGGATAGGAGGTTTCATTTATTCAGGACGAGGAAAATTACCCCAGTGAAGTCACCTCTTCCAGACACCCCTTTCCCTTCACGTACATTATCCTTCATTATTGATCCCAGGGAGGAACGTTTCCGAAGCTCAAGACCCGGCCCTCAGCCGCAGGCTGCCCGGCGAGCGCCGAGGTCCCCGGGAGAGCGGGGGCGACGGTGACGCAAGAGGTGGTGGGGGCCCAGGTCCGGGCGCTGAGCGAGGGAGCCGGTTTTCCCGCGGGCCTGGCCAATCAGGAGGCGCGGCGTTTCGGGAGCCGGGAGTGCAGCGGGTGGGCGGGGGTCCCTCGGTTTCCTCGGGTGCAGGCGCAGGGCCGCCTGCAGTTCTCAGCGAAGGCACGAAGCCCCCTGGGGTCTCCGGGCGCGCCAGCTTGTCCCGCTTTTCCTCTGCGGCTTCCCCGCCCCTTCAGAGCCGCCGCCTCGCGATCCAGACCGCACTCCGACGGCGCTCGGCCTCCTCCTCTTCGGGCACCGCGCAGCTGCCCGCAGCGCGAGTCGCCGGGCAGTTCTTCGCACGGTGTCCCCGGGCCGTGCGGAGGCGGTGCCGGCGGGGGCGCTTCACCCGGGCGGGCGGCGGTAATGCTGCTGCGGTTGCCGCCTTTGCGGCCGGGTAGACAGCAGGCAGTGGCAGCAGCCGGAGCCGGAACCGGAGCCCGAGCGCGCTCGTCGCCGACCCGGACGCCGCCTTCGCCCGCGTTCGGTTTCCGCGGCCGCCGCGGGGCGCCGGGGCCCGGTGAGGCATGAGGAGGAGGCTGCGCGCCCGCGAGCACCCAGCTCCTCGGCCCCCAGGGCCCCCGCAGGCCCCGGCGTGCGGCGCACCCCGGCTGCGGCCCCGGCGCCCACGCTAGACCGGCGCAGGCACCAGACGCCGCGGTCCGGAGGAGGAGGAGGCGGCGGCGGCGGCGGCCCAGGCCTGCGGAGCGCAGGCGGCCCGGATTTTGAGCGCGTTCTGGACTCCAGGACGCCGCGGACGGAGCCGCCGGGGAGCCCGGGAGTGCGGCAGTTTGCGGGCCCTCTCCGCAGCGGCGCCGCTGCGGCGCGCAGCCCGCGCGTCTTCCCACCTGGGCTCCTTCCTCCCATCCTTGCCGGGCGGATAAAACGCGCGTCCTTGGCCTCCGCAAGTCCTTGCGTCCCCTCTTCCCAGTCCAGCCCTTCCCTGCAGTCCTCCCGCGCTTCTCCTCCCCCGGCTGTCGGGCCTCTCATTCATTCCGTCCCCTCCTTCCCGCTCCGTTCGTTTCCCCGAGAGCCTCCCCGCGCTGACCCCATTGCGGTCTTGGGGTTCTCCGCACATTCATGGAAGTTTAGGGCCTGGACGGTGCCTACAAGTCCGGCCGGAGAGCGCAGCCCAAGGTGCTGTCCGGGAAGAGGAAGATGTCGGTGCTCAGGCGGATAATGCGGGTCTCCAATCGCTCTCTCCTCGCCTTCATCTTCTTCTTCTCCCTGTCTTCATCTTGTCTCTACTTCATCTATGTGGCTCCGGGCATTGGTAAGCACCGAGACACACCCTCTCTTCCCACGGTCACACTGGAGGAGACGCAGGATGTTAGGGGATTTGGAAGATCTATAAACAGAGGCCCGGCAGACAGCGTTTTATTTGACATGTTATTTCAGACATGTCAGATAAACTGCTTCGGGGCATGGCTTTGGGATGTGAGTTTTGTTAATGCACGTTTAAATCACTTGAAGACTGCATCAAATGGACATAACAAAACTAGGTGAAATGGCCCCGGATGCCCCGGTTGCTTTCTTGAGTGTTCATGACAGCTTTATCCATTAAACATCAAGTCTTTAATCTTAAACTCAGGTGTAATAACTGGCTGTAAAAATGTGATGGAGAAACCAAGGGCAGGAAATGTGATTGAGTTCAAGAACGTACGTATTCTAGTGTTCTAGGTCACTTTATAAGAATGGGGTCAGTGAATATTTATTTGTGTCATAGTTTGTGGTTTAACATTTTAAACCTTTTATCATGTTTAACCTTTGGGCTAACATACACTTTTGTATAGTCTGTTTGAATTGGCTGCTTAATGAAATGTTTTAACTCCTCAGCCCCCTTTGATTGAAAAGGTGCCAGTGTGGCATTCTCATGATTGAGAAATAGCAACTTCATGTGGATATTAAAATATGCTGTATTTCCAAAACTTTTTTGAGTTTTTCCTGGTTATTATGTATTTAATGTTAAATTACTTAGTCACACTGTGTCATCTCCTATCATTTCTTGTTAGACACTCGTGGTCTTTTTAGCCAGTGTTCTTTCTCCCTTTGAGCTAAAAATGTATGGCCTCTTACAGAGTGAAAACACCTGCAGAATTTTGAGATGGGATTGTTATCAGGGCATTGTCTGGCGGGGTTATAGATTATTGTAATGAATTATGGGGGGAAGGGGAGAAGCAAACCTCATGGAGACCATTTAATTTCCTGAAATTCCTAGAAGAGTTTTCCTTTATTTTTAATGAAATACTTTATTGACTCTTGAACAAGAGGGGTGACATTTAAATTAATTCCAATACTTCTCAAAGTAAAAATATGCAATCAGTTAATTTTTTATATCTTATTTTTTATTAAAGTGCAGTTAAAAGACAATATTATATTGGTTTCAGGTGTACGGCTTGACTTTTTCTTGATTGAATTTTTGGATTCAAGTAAGATGTATAAGTGCATGTGATGCTTGGAAAGACATAAATGGTTGAAACCTTTATGTATCCCAAAACAGAAATGTGAGGTTAGGGTTGGAAGAGGTATGAGTATTTTAATGCATTATTTCCCTTTAATGAGCTTTTTTCTTTAGACTAAATAAAACACTCCTTGAAGCCTGTCGTAAAAATGGCAGTGATAGCTCAGTGGATTTAAGAGTGGTTAACCAAAATATATAGCAGGCTTTTCTTAAAAATCTTCTGCCACTTTGGAAGTCTTATAAATTAATTCCTCATTCTACGGCAACTTTTATTTTCTCATGTAGCCCTTTAAAGATTGGACATCTTTAGGGGATGTTACTTTATTAGATATTTACCTGATTTTGGAGAAAAATTTTTTTTTACAATCAGATAACCATTTTCTTATTTTCTTGGTATTTTGAGTAACATGGTATAAAGTTATGTTACTGAGAAAGCTAACCAAAGGGAATTAGAATCCCAGCTGTTATTTGATGATAGTCATTAAAAAACATCCTTACCTGAGGATATGTTGTTGATTTTAGAGAGAGAGGAGTTGAGAGAGGGACAGAGAGAGAGAGAGAAAACATGAATATGAGAGGGAAACATTGACTGGTTGCCTCCTGTACACACTCCAACTGGGGATCGAACCCACAACCTAGGTATGAGCCCTGAATGGGAATCGAATCTGCATCCTTTTGGTGTACAGGACAACACTCCAACCAACTGAGCCACCTGGGGGCAGGGCAACAGTCCTCCATTTTTTGTTGGTGCATTAATGTTATCTATAGATTCTTAAACTTCAATGGATATGAAATACTAATACATTTTCCTCATTTGTGCTTAATGTTTGTCATAATAGAGCAATCATTGATACGTCATAAAATATTGCAAATTTTCTTAGGTTCACAGACTTTAAAATACTGTTTTGGTGGGTCTTAATAACTTTTAAAAAATTAGAGCCAGTTAGAATGAAAAGCAAACCTTACAAAGTTCTATCAGTTTGTTAAATAGAATATTTTCTAAACCTAGTATCATTTAGCAGGAAAAAAAAGATCCTTCTTATTTATCTTTTAAGTATTGGGAAACGGTTTTCCAGAATTCACATTTTTGCTTGAGAGCTTGACTTTTATCATTGGCAACAAATACTGTCAGTTTTTCTCCACATGTCAGGCTCACTTTGTTCATTTTTTTGGAAAATGCAAGTCAAATCCAGAAGTCTTAACAACCACCGTTTGCCAGTTGTTCATTCAAGTAAAAATGATGTTCCATGAAAAATGTGGCTAGTTCAGCTCACGATGCAACCAGCAGTCCCACAGTTTGGTTTTCAGAATGACTGTGGCACTTTGGTATGCTGCGGAAATGCTTTATGCATGCTTCTCATTTCATCATAGATTTCTTATTAATGAGACGTATCCAAAACTAGTTCGGTTGTCATAACTAGTGTACATAATAGGCACATAGAATCTTTTTGGAATAATTCATCTTTCAGCCTGAATTACATCTTGGGGCAAAATTTTCTTGTGACTAAAGAAATCACTTTTCATTAATTTAAATATTTTGAATCTCTTCTGTTAAATAGTTTGCATTAATCCTGTGCCCATTAACCTGTGTCATAGACCTCAGTTACATCTCCCTGCCTTTTCCATCCGGAGACCTACTTTTGTCCTGTGCCTTCCCCAGGCTTCTTGTCATTTTTGTTGCTCTTCCTCAGTGCCCTTCACCTGCATTCTTCCTTCCCTCCCTCTCTTTTGAGCAGATAGTAGCCCACATTTGTAGACATTATCATCTGTTTAGTTTCTAATGTTTTCCCATGCTGCTCAAGACATTTTTTGGTTGTTTCTGTCTTAATCTGCCATGAATTCTGTTGAACTCAGAGCTCATTATTTTAAGAATAATTTGAAATACTTTCCTTGAAATTCTAATCTGTGCAGGAAACAGAGATAGTCTTTATATTATGAACTTTAGCACCGAGGAAAATTGGCCTGTGGATATCTGTCTCCTTCCCCCAGAAGTCCATGGACAGATGCCCTAGCCCACCCAGTAGAGGCAGGAGTTGTGAATTGTTTCTCATTCTCTCTCTACCTTTCTGCGTGATTGCGTAAAGGTGAGTGTAGTTTCCTAGCAAGGAAACTGGCTGCATTGAGAATGGGATTCCATTTAGTATGAAGCAGGTTCCAGTATAACTTCCAGTGTAACAGTTATTTTTCTGCTACAGTATTAATGGAGTAGATGAGCTGACTTGTAGATTCATTCAGCAAACATGAATAGAGAACCACAGACAGGCTAGGCATTGTTTGAGGCATGGAAGGTAGAAGGATGACTAAGACGCATTCCTTTCCTCACACGACAATGGGATGAGCTACTATGAAAGAGCTGCAGTAAGTCTTCAGAAAGCGTGCAGACGGTGGTGAGGGCAGGGTAAGGGTTTCCAGAGGAGGTGGTGGTTGGAGTGGGTCCTTGAGGGTGGACAGGATTTATCTGAACTGAGTAGGGGATTCTGGTCAGAGGGGACAGCATGGGGTTCCTGAAAATAGAGTAACGTTTCCATCCGGCTACAGGTGGGGTGGTAGGTGGAACACAGTGGGAAGTCTTGGGGCTCTCCTGCCCAGCCGAGTGTTCTGGTGGTTGAGGTCCCTGAACTCCTGGCAGACAAAAACTGGTCTTGGCTCTCACAACTGTTCTCAAAGCTGTCTATGAGCAGGAGAGGAGTTTATGTGCCTGTGATCAGTGGGGTAATGTGGGGACGACATCAGTGGGGATCAGTGGGGACGATTGTACCACCCCCCTGGAAGCGGGGGATTTCACTGTTCCTTTGACTCACCAGAGTCCCTGACCCATCCGAGGCAGCGGACAAGCTGCTTGTTTTTTGAGTAAGGGTGGAATCTGGTTGGGCTACTTTGGTCTGAATTCCTGTGGGCTCTTGGAAGGAATTACCTGACTTTGTCATTTGGGCCTCCAGGGGGCTTGTGCCCTGCAGGGACTGGTGGAGTGGGTGATGAGAGGTCAAAGGGTAGGTGTATATGTGCAAGTATATGTGATGTGGGAGACGGGGCATAGTTGGGTCCTTGCTCAGAGCCCCCTGACCTTTTGGCTTGGTTCCTCTTGGCTGGCACAGAAGGTAGCTGGTTGTCCTGCAGCTTTCTTGCGGTGGCCCTTTAAGCCTCCTGGCCCTGTGCGGGTGAGCACAGTTGCGTTCTTTTTGCTCTGTTATCACTTGCTTTGTGTTTCAGAGATCCTTTTGGTTTTCTCCTCACTGAGTAACTCACAGCTACACACACCTTTCAGGGGTTCTTTCAATTTAGGCCACAGTGTTAGTCACTTCTTTCCTCTGGGCCTTTCTTACTAGCCATGTATCCCATGTTAAATTTTTTGTCCTGTAAATGCAGGAAACACCAGAAATTTGGAAAAGAGGAGTGATGCAGTTTGCTGTTCTAGAGTAATTATTTTATCATGGAGTATGGGTTATGGACGGGCAGAACCAGTGAACTACTGGTTATTCCAGTAGTTCAGGCAATAGAAGAGTAGAACTTGATCAGAGTCACAGTTGGATCAAGGCAGCATTGAGAAGATGTGAAGAGTTGGACTGAAGGAAAGGGAGAAGCTTTAAGACAATGCTTGCCTTCTAGCTTAGACAACAAGGCTTTGTGGATAGGGAACAAAGAAAGGCACACGCCTGATGGAGGCTGTTTTGATTTTAGAAAAACTGAAGCGGGCTGCCCATAAGATCTTAAGGAAGAACTTGTCAGTAGGTAGACAGATGGAAATAAGAACTTAGACCCCAGAGAAATGCCTGACAGGAGAGATTTGGGTGTCTTCAGCGTGAGGGTGAATGATAGTTAATCTGCTTCTCACCTGACGCACCTGAGTAACAAAACTAACTCCTGCAAGCAGAAGTGACTAAGTTAGTAACTCTTCAAGTGTGGAATGATGGGGGTTAGATTGGAATATGAAAAAGGCCCATGCGTAGTTTGAAAAAACTTCCCATGAGGCTGTGCTACCCAGTTTTACTCCCCAGTCCCAAATGTGGGTCAGTGTGGTTGATACCCTGGAAGGTTGAGGCGGCCTGCTGCCCAAGGAGAGGCTGTGGAAGAGAAAGTAGCCACAGGTGAAGTCCAACAGCTTAGAATGAGCGGGAAGTAGGAACAGGAAAATAAAGGAAAAGAGAGATCATGGAAGTGAAGAGAGGCCTTTGCAAAAATGAATAAGTGAATAAGTAAAAATGATAATCAACAAGACAAGTATTGCTGAGGGGTGGAGTTCCATGGGGTAAAGTCTGAAAGGAGAACTGTTGACTTGGAAAATAGGAGGTCTGTGACTGCCACTGCGGGGCAGTTTTTGTGGCATCATGGGGTCATGGGGCACCAACCAGTGTCCTGAGCTGGGAGGTAAAGGAGAGGTGAAGTAAAAGTGACTCATTTAGTGGAAGGTAGGGCGTGAAGTGAAAGGATGTAGAATCAAAGGAACTTTACAGGATGGGAAGATCTGAGCTTTTGTCGAGGCTGAGGGAATAAAGATCAGGTTTGAAGATTTGAGAAAGTGAACGAATTATGAAATGTGCTCTAGGAAGACTTCATTTTTACTTATTTGTGTGGCAAATTTTGTCTGCAAGCACTGTGGTTCAGCATTGAACAGGATCCACTGGCTGCTGTCTTCATAGAGCATACAGCCAGTGGGGAATCCACACAGCTGAAGAATAACTATACTAGAATAGATTGTGCAATACCGTGATAGATGTACCAGTGTGCGGCTGGGGGCACTAAACTAGTTTAGGCATTAGGGAGAAGAGGAAGATTAGGCTGAGGTCAGAAGCTCAAGTTAAATAATTGAAGGGTTGGCTTGGGGAAGGGTACTTCTGGCCCTAATGCAGTATTTGAAGGCTAAGGTGAGAGAGAAATGGAAAGTTAAAAAAAAAAAAAAGAAAGAAAGAGGCAGGGGCTAAAGCATGGAGCACAGAGGGGAGTGTGGGCTGAAGCCAGAGAGATGAAAAGTGACTCCATTTGTATGTTGTAGATCCTTGTAAGCTGCATTTGAGAACTTGGACTTTAGCCTGAGGACAGTGTCAAACCATTGAGCTTCAGTTTTAAGTAGGAGGGAGATGTGATCAGAGACATTGAAGTTAAGAACAATCTAACAATAGCCAGAGGGGAGGGGGTACAGGACAGTGGGGAGAAGGGTTTTCAGGAACTACTATAAAGGACACATGGACAAAACCAAGAAGGAAGGTGGAATCAAGGGAGGGAGGTGGGTTTGGCTGGGATGAGGGGGAGTGGGGAGGGAGAAAATGCAGGCAACTGTAATTGAACAACAATAAAATAATTAAAAATATTTAGGCTGTACTGGTATAAATGCATTAAAGGGAGCAAGATTGGAATCAGGGAGGCCAGGTAGAAGGAGTGGGGGTCAACGTATAGGTGGACTTTTTGGAGATGGGAGAGGAGGAGATAAAGTGAGGTAGTTCTGATGGGTTGGGTGGCTGAGTTATCTGTTTAGAGTGAGGGGCTCTTTATGTAAACAAATCTCCACATGAGTGAACTGTCTCCTAGATGAGCTTAAGAGATTAGGTTTCTGCCTTGGCACATACTAGAGGCTTAGTAAAGAACTTGACTACAAAACGTTCCTGCTTAGAGCGCTTGCTTCTCTGTGTGTGTCAGCTCCAATTCTCCTCTCACCAGCTGACTCGACAGTGCCCTTCTGATGCCGAATGTTAGGCACCTTGAGAGAATATCCAGGGGATTAGGAACAGTGGAGAAAATGCCATGATTAGTCTGTGTATTAGATATCTATTACTTCCTAACAAATTACCCCCCAATTTAGGAAACAACAAGCATGTATTTTCTTAGAGTTTCTGTGGGCCAGGAATCTGGACATGGTTTGGCTAGGTGCCCCAGATTCAAAATTTCTTACTAGGCTACAAAGTGTTGGTTAGGGTGCTTGTCGAAGGCTCCCTTGAAGGATCTACTTCCAAGTTCACCCATACGTATTTGAGGTTTGTTGGACTGGGGACCTCCGCTCTCCACAGGTGGTTGGCTGGAGGCCTCATTCAGTTCCATGGACTCTCTATACTTTCTTTGCCCTTTTTTTTTCCCCCCCGAAAAGGGTCGCTAGCTCTAGGTCCACACTGATGAGAATGGGAGGCCTTCTTAGAGACTGCCTATCACAGGTCGCCATTCTTGAGCAGTGTATATACCGTAACTCAGGTATATTGTTTTAGTGTTAGTGAGTCTAAATCCTATGGCCTTGTGGGAAATGAGGTATTTTTGAAGGGGAAAATGATTTATTGAAACCTGACAGTGCTAAACACCATTCTCCAGGTTCTTCTTCTTCTTCTTTTTTTTTTTTTTTTTTTTTTTTAAAGATTTTACTTATTTATTTTTAGAGAGGGGAAGGAAGGGAGAAGAAAAGGGAGAGAAACATCAATGTGTGGTTGCCTCTCATGCACGCCACTTTGGGACCTGGCCCATAACCCAGGCATGTGTCCTAGACTGGGAATCGAAATAGCGACCCTTTGGTTCACAGTCTGGCACTCAGTCCACTGAGCCATACCAGCTGGGGCTCCATGTTATTCTCTTAGGAATAAATTTGAGGTCTGTTAAACAGTGTAGCAGAAAGATATGGTGCTGTATTTGTTCTTCAGCAGTGTTCATCACTGCTTTCTAATGTTTATTAAAGGTAAAAATAGTCATGTCTGTGGATATTTTTAAAAGAAAAAATCCTAGATTTGTAGTCTCTGTGTATGGTAGGTATTTCAGACACTATTTGGAATTTGGTTGGCAACAGAATGCATTTTCCTTTTGAGTGTTATAAAATGTGGATAATTTTCTAACCAATCCTGGTACAAGCCTGTTGATTATAGGATGTATTAGAAAGTTTCTCAGGGCACTTGTGCTATAGGCCTTGGGCTTTGCTTGGGCTTGGGTTGTAGCTGTGGCTGCTCCTTTCCCCAGCACAACCCCTATATCTGCTCCTGTGACTGAGGGCCCAGGGCCATGAGAACCTGGGACACAGAGGCCTGTGTCTCTGGAGCCAAAGCTTTGTGCAGAGAAGCCCTGGGAACAAGGTCCTGAAGTTAGCCCACTGCTTTGTCCACGGAGGTGTCCGTACCGTATTCCCAAGCCCACACTAGTAGGATAGCTTTCCTGTAAAGAGAGGGAAGGAACGACAGGCTCCAAAAGGTAGTCAGTTGCCCAAAGTTTCCCATCCTCGTCGGAGAAGCTGAAGTGGTCATTTTTTGGAAGAGCTGAAATGCATACCTTGGGATACTTGACTCTTTCCACTGTGCTTGATTGAAGGAACTGATCGTTGCTGTCCTAGGAAGTGGAAGATTGGGGTGAAATAAGTGCTCTATCTTCTTCAGCTTAAAGGTGTACCATATAAAAGAGAGATGGTATGCCTCTTTTTTTTTTTTTTTTTTTGGGAGCTTCAGCTAGTAATGAGGGTAATTACAACAAGGCAGATTTTTGGCTCATTATAAAACCAAACCAAGTCATTCTAATTGAGCTATAAACAATGAAAGATGTGGCCTTGTAAGCTCTCCTTTCATTTTATGTTGTCAAGCTGAGGGTTTCAAACCTGTTAAGGCTGGAAAGGGTGCCCTGCTTAGGAGGCTGGATAGGCCCTTCTGATGGCCCTTTAAGCCGAGTTACTCTGTGCTGTGTTAGACTCTGCACCGCTTTGCTCACCCAGCCAAAGGCAGACCTGCTCTTCCGCCTGTCCCTTCTTCCACCCACACTCCCTTTGGTGACTTGTTTTCCCTTTCACACCTGCCTTTCATGTTGTCTTAACCTAAATAAAAATGTGGAGGTAAGTGAGGAGCTACTGTGAGCGGAGAGGAAGAAGGTGTATTGCAGTGATTTTTTTAGAACTTGGATTGCCTAGGTCTTGTTTGAGAGTTCTTGGAGAGTCGAGGGTCCCCAAGGCCTTGTGTGTTTGCAGATTCTCCATTTGGTCAGTTTTTCTGGCCTCCTTACCAAGTGGGTTATCGGTACCACTGCCTCAGACTGAGTTTACCAGTTGAATCAGAACAGCCTCTGCCTATCATTTCTTTCATTCTTTTTTTTTTTCATTTTAATTTTTGGAGGACACAGTGATTTAATATTTAAAAGACCTTTTCTTTCCATTTCTGTCTTTTGTCAGGATAATAACAAAGTGACTAATACATGAGTAACATTGTGATTTGAGTTGAAGATCAGGGCAGCTGAAGGTTGAAAGTAGGTTTTCTGAGGATACCCAGAATGCCATTAACACGCCATTGCAAATTTAAGAGTTCCAATTATTACTAGGTATTTTTGCCTCATGTCTTGAAACTCCTGGAGAATTTTGGGTAGCGGCCCAATTTTATCTTTTCCCTAGTATGTAAGTCCTAAAATTGACATACCTTTAGCTAGAGTTACCAAAAAAAAAAAAAGATGCAAGTAGATACAATCAGACACAAAAGAGGAGAAATTACAATTGATGCTGAAGAACTACAAAGGATCATAATAGACTGCTATGAACAATTACACTGCAACAAATTATATAACTCAAAAGAAATAGATAAATTCTTAGAACCATATAATCATCTAAGTCTGAAGAATGAAGAAATAGAAAATCTGAATAGACAGTAATAGCAATGAGATTGAATCAGTAATCAAAACACTCCCTGAAACCAAAAGTCTAAGATGAGATAGCTTCACTGGTAAATGCTGCCAAATATTCAAAGATTAATACCAATCCTTCACAGAATCTTCCAAATGGTTGAAGAGGAGGGAGTGCTTCCAGACTCATTGTACAAGGCCAGCATTACCCTTATACCAAAACCAGACAAGGGCACCACACAAAAAAGGAAAGTGCAGGCCAGTATTTCTGATGAACACAGATACAAAATTATCCTCAACAAAATATTAGCAAACCAAATTGAACAATACATTAAAAGGATCATAAACCATGATCAAGGGGGAATTTATTCCAGGGGTGGTTCAACATTTGAAATCAATCAACATGATATACCACATTACCAAAAGGAAGAATTAAAATCATATGGCTATTTTAATAGATGCAGGAAAAGCATCGGATAAAATTCAATATCCACTAAGACAAAATTCTCAATAAAGTGGGTTTGGATTCAACATACCTTGTCATAATAAAGGCCATATGTGATAGCCTGACAGCCAACATCATACTTGACAGGGAAAAGCTGGAAGCTTTTCTTTTAAAATCAGGAACAAGACAAGGATGCCCACTCTTTCTACTTTTATTCAACATTGTATTGGAAGTCTTAGCCAGAACAAGTAGGAGAAAGAAAGAAAAGCATCCAAATTGGAGAGGAAGATATAAAATTGTCATTATTTGTGAGTGATAAGGTTTTATATGTAGAAAACTGTAAAGACTCTACCAAAAAACATTTAGATTAATCAACAAATGTAGGAAAGTTGTGAGGTACAAAATCAGTATACAAAAGTGTGTTGCATTTTTATACACTAATAACCATCAGAAGGAGAAATTAAGAAAACAATCTCATTCACAGTTACATCAAAAAGAATAAAACACCTAGGAGTAAAGTTAACCAAGGAGGTGAAAGACCTGTACACGGAACTATAAAACATTGATGGAAGAAACTGAAGATGACACAGATAAATGGAAAGATATTTTGTGTTCATGAATGGAAGAATTAATATTATTAAAATGTTATTACCCAAAGCAGTCTATTAATTCAGTGCAATTTTTTATCAAATTTCAATGGCATTTCTCATAGAAATAGAACAAATAATCCTAAAGTGTGTCTGGACCCTGAGCAGCCAAAACAATCTTTAGAAAGATGAGCAAAGCAGGAGGCATCACACTCCTGGATTTCAAACTCTATTACAAAGCAGTAATAATCAGAGCAGTATGGTATTGGCACAAAGACAGACACATAGATCAGTGGAATAGAATAGAGAGTCCAGAAATAATCCCAGGCATAGGTGATCAGTTAATTCATGACAAAGGAGACGAGAATATACAATGAGGAAAGGATAGTCTCTTTAATAAATGGTGTTAGGAAAACTAGACAGTCTTATGCAGAAAATGAAACTGGATCACTATCTTACAACATACACAAATCAACTCAAAGTAGATTAAAGACTTGAGTGTAAGACCTGAAACCATAAAAGTCCTAGGAGAGAACATAGGCAGTCAGCTTTCTTGACATTGCCCTTGGTTATGTTTTATGGAACTGACTTCAAAGGCAAAAACAATAAAAGCAAAAATAAACAAATGGAACTGTATCAAACTAAAAGCTTCACCTAGCAAAGGAAATCATCAACAAAATGAAAACGCAAGCTACTGAGTGGGAGAAGATATTTGCAAATCATATCTGATAGGTGTTTAATATCTAAAATACATATGTTAATATTATAGTAAGTGAAATAACTCAGAGAAATACAAATACTATATGGTTTCATTTATATGTGGAATAAAAAAACAAAAGAAAACAAAACCAGTCTTAGAGTAGCAGACTGGTGGTTGCCAGAGAGAGAAGAGAGTTTGTGGGGTGAGTAAAATGGGTGAAGGGGATCAAGAGGTACAGACTTCCAGTTATAAAATAAGTCACGAGGATGTAATGTACAGCATGGTGACTATGGTCGATAATACTGTATTGCAGAACTGAAATTAGCTAAAAAAATAAATCTTAAAAGTTATCACAAGAAACAAAATTGTAACTATGATGACAGATCTGTGGTGATCCTTTTGTAATGTATATAAATGTTGAATCATGTTGTACACCTAAAACTAACATAATGTGTGTCAATTATACTTTAATTTAAAAACCAAACAGAGAAACAAAAAATTAGTCAGTGTTTGGCTAGAAAAGTCTTTTGATAATACATAGTTAAGTTGTTGTATGAAGTTTGTTACTATAACATGATTATTAAAATATTATCTGTAGTAATGTTTGAGGCTTGCTAGTGTTAATAGGACTTTACTGAAACCATATTCTATGTTTTATAGCCTTCCTGATAATTAAGTTAATTGCTCAGAAATTATGATTTTTAATGATAGTGCAATTTCCAGTTTGACCCAGAGAAGGAAAGCTGGACTTTTAAAAATTTGAATCAAGAGACCTGTGGTAAATAATTATAAGGTGACTTGTTTGTTTACTTTTATTGATTTTAGAGAGACAGAGGGCAGAGAGAAAGGGAGAGAAAATACTGATTTGGTTTTTCTTTTTAAAAAGATTTTATTAATTTTATTTTTAGACTGAGGGGAAGGGAGGAAGAAAGAGAGGGAGAGAAACATCATTGTGTTTCATGTGTTTCAACCAATGTGTGGTTGCCTCTCATGTACCCCCTGTGGGGGACCTGGCCCATAACCCAGGCATGTGTCCTAGACTGGGAATCAGAACAGTGGCCCTTTGGTTCGAAGGCTGGCACTCAATCCACTGAGTCACACCAGCTGGGGCTGTTTTTTTATTTATATATCATTGGTTGATTCTTTTTTTTTTTTTTTTTCCTGAGAGAGACATCAGTTTGTTTTTCCACTTATTTATGTGCTCATTGATGCTTTTCTTTTAGAGAGAGAGAGAGATTGGGATTGAGAGACTGGGATTGAGATGTGTTCTATTTATTTATGCACTGAATGGTTGCTTCTTGTTTGTGCCCTGAGTGAGGACGGAACCCGCAACCTTGGTGCGTCAGGATGACGCTCTAACCCCCTGAGATACCCAGCCAGGGCGGTGCCTTGTTTATTGATTTAAAAATATTCTTTAGCTTTGAAAATCTTTGAAATTTATTTCCCACACTTTGTTCTTTTCCCTCCTGCTTGTTTTACAGTCATTTTTTCATGAATAAGTTGAAATTGTGAAAGGTATTTTAATTGTGAAAATACGAGGAAGTTGAGGATGATTGAAAAACATAGTTCAAATTGGTCTCACTTGTATTTTTTCTTATGATAGAATTTGTAAGTGGATCGAGATTCCTTTCACTCTGAAATCATTAATTTTTCATAATTTTATAATGTTTTTATGGGATATTTATTTACAGTTTTATCTTTTACTCTCTAATTTCATTAAGTAAATTTCCCTACTGATTTGATTTAAAAACTCTACTTAATTTCCTGAATTCTTCCTTTTCTTAATTCCCTCATTTCCTTTTGATTTGACTCTTCTCCAGTGTGGTTTTTAACTCTTAAATCTTTGAGCTCCTGTCATACTTTAAAGAAGCTGTGCATTTATTTTAAACGAGTAACAGTGAGTCAACAAATGACAGATCTGATAGCTATCGTGTGTTAGTGTTTTCATATTTCTAGGCTCAGAATCTATTTTTTGAATTATTAGGTAAGTTTAAACTATCTTTTAAAAATATATTTTATTGATTACGCTATTCCAGTTGTCCCAGTTTTTCCTCCTTTGCTCCACTCTGCCTGGTTCCCCCATTCTCTCCAGCAGTCCCCTCCATTAGTTCATGTTCATGGGTTGTGCATATAAGTTCTTTGGCTTCTCCATTTCCTATACTGTTCTTAACCTCCCTCATCTGTTTTGCACCTACCAATTGGTACTTCTTAATCTCTGCATCTTTTCTCCCATTCTCCCCTTTCCCTCTCCCAGCTGATAACCCTACAAATGATTTCCATACCTATCTATGATTATGTTTCTGTTCTGGTTTGCTTAGTTTGTTTTTTAGATTCAACGGTTAATAGTTGTGAATTTGTTGTCATTTTAATGTTCATAGTTTTTTAATCATCTTCTTTTTCTTAAATAAGTCCCTTTAACATTTTGTGTAATAATGGCTTAGTGATGATGAAGTCCTTTAGCTTTACCTTGTCTGGGAAGCACTTTATTTGCCCTTCCATTCTAAATGATAGCTTTGCTGGATAGAGTAACCCGGCTTGTAGGTCCTTGTCTTTCATCACTTTGAATGCTTCTTTCCAGTCCCTTCTTGCCTGCAAAGTTTGTTTTGAGAAATCAGCTGACAATCTTATTGGAACGCCTTTGTAGGTAACATTTTGTTTTTTTCTTGCTGCTTTTAAGATTCTCTCTTTATCTTTAATCTTTAGCATTTTAATTATGATGTGTCTTGGTGTGGTCCTCTTTGGGTCCAACTTGTTTGGGATTGTCTGTGCTTCCTGGACTTGTATGTCTATTTCCTTCACCAAATTAGGGAAGGTTTCTTTCATTATTTTTTTCAAATAAGTTTTCAATTTCTGGTTCTCTCTCTTCTCCTTTAGGCAGCCCTATAATTTGAATTGGTTCATTTGGAGATGTCCTAGAGGCTCCTTACACTATCCTTGTTTTTTTGAAATTTTTTTCTTGCTATTCTGGTTGAATGTTTTTCTCTTTCTTATGTTCCAAATTGATTTGATTTTCAATTTCATCCCTCTTACTGTTGGTTCCTTATAGGTTTTTATTAATTTCACTTATTGTAACCCTCGTTTCTTCCTGGGTCTTTTTTATGCTGTTGACATACTCAGTGAATTCTTTGAGCATCCTGATCACCAGTGCTTTGAACTCTGCATTTGTTAGGTTGCTTATTTCCATTTTATTTAGTTCTTTTTCTGGGATTGTGTTCTGTTCTTTCATTTGGGCCACATTTCTTTTTCTTCTCAGTTTGGCAGCCTCCCAGTGCATTAGGTAGAGATGCTTTGACTCTGTGTTCTAGTAGTGTGGCCTTTTACAGAAAAGATACTTGTAAATTGTGTGGTGTGGAGCTTTAGGTATTCACCAGGGTGGGACGACCCACTTCACCACTTCGTGACTCTGTAGGTGGAAGGCTGGGAAAGGGGTTAATGCCACTGCCTGGCTTCTGGAGGATTGCCTGGCACTCGCCCTGATTCCAGTAACTTCACTTACTCCACATGCGCCTGGAGCTCTTTCAGCTGTTGCCCTGGTGCCTAATCCCAGAGTGGGGTGGGTCTCAGTAAGATCTATCCCCATGTGGGCCCTTTAAGTGGAGTCTCCTGAAAATCTAGCAGTTTCTTCCAGCACCCCAAACCCCACTGGTTTTTATAGCCAGAAGTTATGGCTATTTATTTTCCTGGCCTTGGAACCCTGGGCTGTGTGGTCTGACCTGGGGCTGGGATCCTTTTCTTCCAAGGTATGCTTCCTGATTTTTATCTGCCACATGTGAATGTGGGACCATCTGCTCTGCCACCTCTCCACCCCTCCCTGTGTCTCTGGCACTCCCACCCATCTGGATGAATGTGATTAAATCCTTGGTTGTCAGACTTCCGTACAGCTCGATTTTCTGATGGTTCTGGGTGTTATATGTTTTGAGGTTTGATTGTAATTTTGGTTGTAATTTTTGTAGTTGTATGAGCAGGTCAAGCATATTTACTTATGCCTCCATCTTGACTGGAAGTCAAGTTTAAACTGTCTTGAACTGATGATCTGATTGTTGCAAAAGTACTTCCAATGTTTTAGGTGGTTTTTGGTTCTTCAGGAATTTGGTTTTTATAGAGAAACCCTACTGGCCTCTTAGTTGCTGGCATTGCTTAGCAAATGGTAGGCATTCAATAAATATTTGTTGAATAAACACATCTTCACCCCGAACATCTTTAATAAGATCACTGGAAAAATCAAGTTTTATTTTAAAATATTTTATTTACCTTGATCCATATTTTAACACAAATAAACTTTAGAAATGACACTGTTAATTGTTAAACTCTACAGAGTGGGACTTGCAACGCACCTGTCATGAAGAATTTCTTGTTAATTTTTAGATTCTGCATCATCAAAGCTTGAGCTGTTGTCTAAGAGCTGACCTAGACATGTACTGTATATGATTGCTGTCTATGGCTGCTTGATATGATGGGATGCTGAACACAATTCTTTCATTCTCTTTTCATTAGTCAGCCCATGACTGACTTGAATGATGGGGAAGACGATATTATAGGTTGGTAATTTTTGTACTGAGATTTCCTTGAGCCCATACTTGGCTTTCAATCATTATCACCATGGTAAGATTCTCTTTAGATAGTGCTTTGATATAAAGTGAATTGTTTTATAGCCTGGTACAGCCTAGAGTTTTGTGTTTTAAACCCTAGGCAAAGTATGAACTGTATTTCATATATTGTCTGGCTTAATCCTGGGTGTTATAACATTATTATTGCAGATAATATTGTTGGCTTTACCAGCTTAGATGAATAATTTCTGAGAATTTGTTGAAAAGGGACTAGATGTGGAGAGAAGAAATCCTGTAAGGATCTGAAGTAGATATTTAAAAGATTATTGTGAGTTCTTAGAAATTCAGAAATACCCGATTCAGATATCTGTAGTTAATATCAAGGGGCATTTGTAAGTGGTATTTTGCTTTTTGCCATATTGGGTTTTTTTCTTTATTTTTTATTGTTGTTCAGGTACAGTTGTCTCCATTTTCCCCCCACCACTCTCCACCACCCCAGCCATCCCCATGCTTTTTGCCACATTGTTTATTTCCTTATAGGTTCTGTAGATAATATGGGAAACCATTTTCTCTCCTGTAGTTTTAAATGCCCCTTCTTTTTGTAAAATGTATTTCTATTGTCTTTTTTGCCATTACCATTTACCCTCCTTATATCCTCCTCCCACCACTGTCACCACACTGTTGTCCATGTCCATGAGTCCTTTTTGCTCAATCCTTCCACCCTTTAAATTTCCTCTCCCCCACCCCTAGCTGTCTTCCTGCTCTCTATCTATGAGTCTGTCTCTATTTTGCTTGTTACTTCAGCTTGTTCATTAGATTCCACTTGTGAGTGAAATCATATGCTACTTGTCTTTCTCTGACTGGATTATTTCACTTAGCATAATGTTCTGCAGGTCCATCCATGCTGTCACAAAGAGAAAATTTTTCTTCTTTTTCATGACCAAGTAGTATTCCATTGTATAAATGTCCCATAGTTATTTTACCCACTCATCTGCTGATGGACACTTGGGCTGCTTCCATATCTTGGTGATTGTAAATAACCCTGCAATGAACATAGGGGTGCTTACATTATTTTGCTTTAGTGTTTTGGGTTCTTTCAGATATATTCCCAGAAATGGGATAGCTGGGTCAAAAGGCAGATTTATTTTTAATATTTTAAGACATCGTAGTACTGCTTTCCACAGTGGCTGCACCAATCCGCATTCTCACCAAAGTTCAGGAGGGTTTCCCTTTCTTCAAATTCTTGCCAGCACTTGTCGTTAGTTTTATTGTTGATAACCATTCTCACCAGTGTGAGGAGATATTTCATTGTGGTTTTAATTTTCATTTCTCTGATGATTAGTGACATTGAGCATCTTTTCATATGTCTAGTGGCCATTTGTATGTCCTCTTCGGAGAAGTGTCTATTCAGGTCCTTCGCCCATCTTTTAAATGGAAACATTTTTGTTTTTGTTTTGGTGTTGAGTTTTATAACTTCTTTGTCAATTTTGGATCCCAACCTCTTATCAGGTGTATCATCGAGTATGTTCTCCCATTCTGTGGGTCGTATTTTTATTTTGTTGATGATTTCCTTTGCTGTGCAAAAACTTTTTAGTTTGATGTAGTCCCATTTGTTTATTTATTCTTTTGTTGTCCTTGCCTGAGGAGCTATATTAGATAAAATATTGCTATGAGCAGTGTCTGAGGTTTTAACTGCATGTGCTTTATTCTAGGATTTTTATGGTTTCAGGTCTAACATTTCAGTCTTTGATACATTTTGAATTTATGCTTGTATGTTGTATAAGGAGGTGGTTTAATTTTTTTACACATATCTGTCCAATTTTCCCATCATTTATTGATTAAAGTATTGTTAGCTCATTTTATATGCTTTCTTCCTCTGTTGAATCTTAACTGACCATAAAGGTATGGGCTTATTTCTGGGCTCTCTATTTTGTTCCATTGATCTATGTGTCTGTTTTTATGTCAGTACCATGCTGTTTTGATTACTATGACCTTATAGTATAGTTTGATACTAGGTATCATGATTCCTCCAACTTTATTCTTCTTTCTCAGGATTGCTGTTGCTATGCAGGGCCTTTTGTGGTTCTATGTGCATTTTTTAAAATAATTGTTCTACTTCTGTGAAATACGTGATTGGAGTCTTGATAGGAATTGCATTGAATCTATAGATTGATTGCTTTGGGTAGCGTGGACATTTTAATGATGTTAATTCTTCCTATCCAAGTGCCCCTTCTCACTTCCCCCTCTTCGAATTAGTTGACATCTGGTTTATCTCTCCCATTGTCACTTCCCTTATAACTTTTTACATTGAAGACTTTTCTTTTTTTTTTTGTCTTTCCCTCTCCTCTGTGATGTAAAACCATTGCTTTTTCCAACTTGCTGCCTCTCAGAGTCATTCAGACCTGTGCTTGAATGCCAATTTTTTAAATTCTTTCTATATCATTTTTGGATCTTCTAATGGGGAAAGTTTATCTCCTTATCTCCTTGGGTGCTGTTAGTTTCTTAGGGCTGACACATATTGCCCCACACTGAGTGGCTTCAAACAACAGAAATTTATCATTTCACAGTTTTGGAGGCCGGAAATCTGAAATGAAGGTGTTGGCAGGGCCGTGCCCCCTCTGGAGGCTCTGGGAGAGCATCCTTCCCTGCCTGTGGCCTCACGGTGCCTGTGTACTTCCTTGGCTTCCCAGGCTGGTGGCCACACCCCTCCAGTCTCTGCTTCTATTTCCTCATTACTTTGTCTTCTGTGTGTGCCTGCTTGCGTAAAGTCTCCTGCCTCCTTCTGGTCTGAGCACTTGTGATTGGATTTGGGGCCCACCCAGATAATCCAGGATGATCGTCTCATCTCAAGATCTTTAGTTTAATTACACTTGCAAAGATTTCCTTTCCAAATAACATAACACTCACAGATTCTGGGGATTAGGATGTGCACATCAGGTAAGCAGTTATAGAAATTAATTGGAATATAATTATGTGTATATTTGCATAATATTTATTGATGGCATTTAGCTCAGTGCCTAACCAATACAGGTACTCAGGAAAAGTTAATTCATTTCCCTTCTCTTTAGAAACCTATGCTCTTCAATGTTGCCTCCTGGAAGATTTCAGCAGTTAGTACTCAATTTTTGGGACCTTCCTGCTCTACTCTTTTCCCCAGTCATGTCCCTGTGGCCATCACCTGGTTGGCCATGCCCTGGGTGTCATCACTGTGGCTTGCTCTCCCTTGCACCTGTCCCGATCACAGTCTTCCCAACCTTCTCCTTCTGGAATTTTCTAACCTCTGTTACACTTGCTTCTCATCTTCACAATGACCTCTAGTCCTAGCCCCCCTCCTTTCTGGTTTTTCACACCATCCATTCATTTGGACCCTTAGAATGATTTTTCGTTGCTACCCAATGCTATTGGATTGGTAGTACCTGGATGTGCCCTGCACTTGTGCACCTCACAGCCTCCGCTTATGCTGTCCCACCAATGGAAAATTTCCCCCTCCTTCTTACTACTTTCAGTGTTTTAAATTGAAATGGACTCTTTCCTCCCTTACTCAGGCCAACCAGGCTCAGGTCCCTCCTGTTCCAGAAAAACTTCCCTTGACCTTGCTGTCACTTATCTTTTTTGAAATTTAACTCCTTTCACTTTGTCATTCGCCACTTAACCCAAAACTCTTTTTCCTTTTGTTTGCATTACTCTCCTAAAACTGCTCTCTTAAAGACTGACAGTGATCCCTACCAGCATTTTTAAGAGGCCAAAAGATAAAGAGGTAGTGAAAAGCTAGGTGGCTGGGGCAGGAGTTTGAAGTCTAGCTCTACCACTTGTAATAACCGTGTGACCTTGAGCAAGTTTACTAACTCCATGCCTCAATTTTTTTTTATCTGTAAAATGGGAATAATACTAGTACTTACCTCACAGGGTTGCTTGTGAGATTTAAGTAGGTTAGTGTTTGTAAAGCTCTTCCAAGGAAGCTGGGCAGAGTATGCACTATTAGCTTTTTGTTTTCTTAAGCTATTGTGTTTTAGTCTTTCTTCTTAGCCTCTGTGGCATTTGACATGATTGACTAGTTCCCCTTCCTTCTTCATTACCTTCAGCTTCAGACTAATTTATCTCGGGGCCTTTACTTTTGTGCCTCCTGTTTGTGGTCTGCCTCCACATCTGCATCCGAACTTCACCTTCTTATCTCCTTTGTAGTTAACTTTTCCTGTCATAATTCACCACCATAGTTCCTACTTTTACTTCTGTATGAGTGCCTCCCCAAATTGTATTCCTAGTCCCTCTTTCTTGGCTCCAGCGTTACATTTCTGTCTGCATGCCTGAATGCCTAGCCAACATGCCTCCCTCAAAATCAACTCTGCACTTGACTGACTTTTTGCTAAGAGACCCATGGCTGTGTGTCCTAGTGGTTAGGGACAGGGCTGTCAGGAGCAGAGGGGTGTTGTGTGCGAATCCTTCAGAGCTCGGACCTTTCCACATCACTGTAGTCTGGCATAGTCTCCTTGTCTGGGTACTTACTGCGCTTTCACTGAACAAAGTTGGTTGTGGAGTGGGGTGGGGAGACGGTAATGGCAAGTGTGTTCCTCAGTTTTCTTAAGAGTGAGGCAAGTTCATGAATCTCTTTCCTTGCAAACCCAGGGTAGGGTGCCAGAAGCTGTTGTCACCTGTTGATTTCTGATTTTTGAAGACTTTTTTTAAAGTTGTCATAGTTTTTCTTCTTCTGGAAGGTAGAACTGGTAAATAAGTTTAATTTCTGTCTCACAATGCAAATGAACTAAATTGGAGAGCACACAGCATGATTTTAATTAAACAATTGTAGTTTTTTGTGTATTGCTGGTTGTGTTGAGACCAAAGGATAAGGCTGGGAAAGATTTGCCTGTTTGTTTTGAGATGTTGTATCTTGGTTGGAATGGAAATTTTAGACAAGGATTTGCTGTAATTTACCGGCTTGCCAATAGGATGTTACACTTTACATTAATGATAATTAGGCATATAGTTACTTGAGTGTGGATTATCCTAGGTTTCTAAGCTTTGGAAATCAGACAGTTTAAGCCATTTTCCTGTTGGTTTAGTGTGACTAGCAGCATTTCGACTCCTCACTTTCTTCCTGTTAGCAAGGCTCTCGATTTAACTGCAGCTTCATTTCCTAATGGGTTCTGATCTTCAGGGATTCAACCCATGAGGACCATTAACCTAAGGAATGTAACTCAATTAGCTGTACAGGATTTAAACTAAGCTAATAGATTTTCCATTTGGAGAGGTTGGTGTTCTGCTTTATTTGTTTCTCACATTGATTAGTGAATAGTAAATGCATTCTTTTGGTAAATGGTTCACCTTTGTCATAGGTGCCGTCAGTGATGATTGTTTTTAACAGTTTTGTTACCTGCTATTTTGAAAGTTTTTATGAGAATTTGACATTAGTTTTTGTGTGCCAGATTTTTTCCTTGCTACTTAAATTTGACTTGGTTTCAAGATGTCAGTTTTCTTTATATGAATGGGTATATCAATTAAAAGTAAAAGCTATGTAGTTTTTAACATTCTGTTTTCAGGACACACAATAATGCATGTATGTTCTTACCTAGCACATCCTTGCTTAGACCAGTGCTGTTTTCTGAAGTCTGGGAAACAGTGTCTGCCTTGGCTTAGCTCTTGGCTCAGTTCTGCTATTCCACGACTGGCCTTCTTTTTACAGTTTGGTGCAGATCCAAGTGATGTATTTGCCAGTGATGTAAATGTCTTACAATATTTACATCACTGATAACACATTTTATGTATACCTTTAGGATTAAATGATCCAAGGTGTTGTAAACCAATTGGTTTTACTCATGTGTTTGGTTTTTTTTTTTTCTGCATCATTTCATTTGAACTTCAGATCTTGGTTTAAGTACAATTGCTAAGGTTAGTTTGGCTTTCATTGAACATTTTCTCACATTTTTGGTTGGCTATTCTTTTATTTGTTTTTCACTTTGTCTCTCTTTTTTTAAGTCCATGAAGAGCAAAAACATAATAAAAACATGTGGCGTTTGTAAACCAGTATAATAAATTCAAGCCTAAACAAGTCAAATCTAATTATAGGACTATTTTCTGGAGTGGCTGTAGACATGCTCTTAAAAATGATTGAGGTGAAGGTTATGTGAAACCTGGATTTCTGTTTCTCTTTTATGAATTGAAGGTGAAAGGAAGAGTGTTATTTTAGTGTTTCTGTACTAGTTTTATTTACTCTCTGCTCATTTTTGCTTTGAGCAAGTTCAAATTTATATAAAAATTGGGGAAGGAGGTAGTAAACAATACATGCTGCTCATCTGTCTGTACTATCTTGAGGACTAGAACAGGGTTCAGAAACTGAGTTGGTATTTTCAGTTTTTTTGTTTTGCACTCAGTTTTTCAAGAATGTCATGACTGTATTTTGAGACAGTTTATCTTAAAATTGAAACACTCATTAGTTGAGCCTTGAACTTTCTCGGTTTTTCCATGGTAATGAGCCTCCTTACCTTGTCTGATTGGAGTTTGTGATTTGGGGGCTTTATGCCTAGAGCATTTAGACTAGAAGAGGTGTCAGAGGATGTCTAGGCCAGTATATCCGCTTCTAAATGAGGAAGGTGAGGTCCAGTGAGCTGTCCGAAGTGATGTACTGCGCTAGCAAAGTCAGGACCACGAGAGAAAGGGTCTTTTGACTTTGGTCCTGTGCCTCTGAGGAGATGTGGCATCTCAAAAGGCAGGTATTTTTAATAATCTTTGTCAGTTTACCAGTTTCTCCCACAGGAAGAAATTAGGGGCCTATTTTGAAAGCACTTACCACGAAGAATTAAAATGACCATTTTTGAAAATGCGCATTGATTTTGATTTTGTCTGCTTTTATAATTCTGGTAGTTGGATCTGTGATTCAATGGGAGAGTAAAGGTTGAAGTAATTAGCTGTTAGAAATGATCAGAATAGATATGGATTCTTGATAATTCTGCCTTGTGCAGCCCAGCACATTGAGAATTTGCAAGATCCATGTCCGTAATCGATGTTATGGTGATTGGTGGTATATTTATGACTGGGTAAGGAATCCTCACTTTTGTGGAGATTTTGGCTTGAGGGAATTAATACATAATCAGGAAAAGTACATTTTATAACTGTACGATTGCATGTTTGTAATAAAATGCCTCTGAAATTCTAAGTGTGTTTTGTAGTAGAAAATCATTTGTGGGTAAAAGAATTCATTGTGATATTTAAGTTTGTCCATTTACTCTTATTCTATTTGGTGGATATTACTACTTTAATATTTGACTTTTATTTTTAGAAAGGAATTTTTGGTAAGTTTTTGATGATGAGAAGTAGTCATCTTAGATGTCTATTTTTCCCATTGAACATGCTAATCAAGTCGGTCTGGATTTATTGGGCAGTCCTTCAATTCTGAGTATTTTATTGAATTAAAAAAAATTACTGAGTCATGACCTTCTCTCTCTATTCTCTTTTATAGCCAACACATACCTCTTTATGGTACAAGCTCGAGGAATGATGTTGAGAGAGAACGTGAAAACAATAGGGCATATGATCAGGCTTTACACAAATAAAAACACCACCCTCAACGGGACAGGTAAGACTGCTTCCTACTCAGCCTTTCTTTGCTTCTGCTTTCTTATCCTTGTCGTTCTAAAGCAGTAACCAGATCTCTCAAGTTTTGATCTTGCCTCCAAGTAACTTTCTGTTAGTGATGAGAGTATCTCCTTCTAAGGGCACTGGAAAATTCTTCTGCTTGAGCCAGGGCTGTCCATATTCTAGGATCTGTAGAGGTATGGTCCCATACCTTTATACAAGTGTGGAGGGTTCTGTACAAAGATACGTAAGTTAATTTTTGCAAACGTACACAACATAGAAAAGCAGCTTGTACTTTTTCAATTCCATTGTACTTAAGCGCAATTAACTACAAAAAGTAATTTATTCATAGTAGCTATTCTGTTCCCTTTCTTATGCTCACTCTAATTCCTAAATGTTTTTCCCACTATGTCTAGAGAATACTTATATTTTAAAAATTATAGATAGTTTTTAATATTTTTTTGACTTTTTAGGGGCTAAAGGAGAAATTGTAAAAAATTGGAAGTAAAAAACATTAGAAATCAGTAGCTGCTCTTAGTTTATTGAAAGTACCATCTGGAAGAAGAATGTCTGTTAGAACCACGTAAGGTTAAAATTTCAGTAACAGGCCAAGGTAATGGTGGTAAAATTGATGTAAACGGGTTTACCTGTTGTGGAAGAACACTCGTACTCCTCTGTGGCAGGGTTTCCGTGTTGTCTCCTGAAGATTGCAAGGTGTTACTTTAACGGGCTCAGTGGCCGATTATCAGTTGTTGTACCCTCTGTATTCTCATTTTCAATAAAGTTAGAGATTTAATTTGTATCCACAGTTCTTCACTGTGCCACTGTAAACAATAGACACACATACTCTGCCAATAGGACATTCTTATCTCCCAACGGCAGATGTTTTTTCTTAAAATGCATGTTAAGGTAGGAAATAGTTTCAGACCCTTCTAAAAATTGAAGACTGTTAATATATAGAGTGTTAATTTAATTTTATACATGCTTGTATAAAATCCATTCTAGTCATTTGTCAAATTTGTGTTGTGATCACTACAAATCAAAACATTCTTGTTTTCTCTTTATTTTTGAAAGACTGTCTCATTATAGTTGTTATTTCAGTAATACAGTTCAAGTCTTATTAATTGGTCTTCTGAAGAGTGGGCCAATTTTAGAAGTTTACACATTTTAAAAGCTTCTTTAGGACTTACCCTGATTGAATGAGTTGATCATGAAGGTGATCACTAACAGAGATATTAAGCCTCTTTAGATTACTGCATTTGTATAAGTGAATACTAAAGTTCTGTATATAATCAAGTTCTCTTCCTGGTGTGTGCGTGAGTTATATGTGTGAATGTTAAGCATAATTAAGAGAACCAATCTCTTGGACAAGATGAACTTTTCCCTCACCCTTCTAAAACTTAAAAAAAAGGGAGATCCTCTCCTCACTAAGCCATAGTTTCAAAAAAGACCGAATAGCCCAATGCATACTTTATGATTAAAGTTTGCTTACTTTTTTGAACATTTGAAAATGTCATGTGTTACTTTATTGGAGGTAGCTGTTCTCAGGAGACAGTCAGCCCTTGTATCAGTTAGGCATTGGGTTTGGTTGTAAGAGAGACCCAACTGCAATTCTTTAAACACATGAGTATTATGTTCTTATGTAAAAGAAGTTGGGAATTGGGTTATCTGGGGCTCTGTGTAGCTTCACGGTCTAAGATGGCTGCTAGGTCTCCCGCCTTTGGGCTGGTATTTGGGTCAGTAAGAAAGAGACAAGGATGGAGGAAGTCTTCTGGAACCTTCCAGGAAGTCCCACAGAATATTTCTGCTTATATCTCACCAGAACTCAGTTATAAGGGCACTGGGCAGTTACAAGGGCAGTCTCTGAGCTGGCTCACTGGTGCTCTGAATGAAATTGGGGTTCTGTTACCTGGGGAGAAAGGGGAAAGGGAGTTGAAATAGGTAACTATGAGCCTCTGCCATTTTCATTCATATTAAACAATATAGTTGGTATACTTACCTAGATATTGGGGTGCAACATTCACAAAACATCCTCACTTTTTATGAAGTTTCTGGGGAAGGATGGGGGCATATTATACAATTGTTTATTTCTGTATGAACTTATACAAGTATAATATGCCAAAAAGGAGATAATTGAAAAGATGTACAGAGAGCTGATGGAATTCTAGGGAAGAATTGACTAACATGTACTGGCTCATTTAAAATTTAATAGTTAGATTAGATCTTAAAAATTCTTATCACCAGGCAAAAATTTGTAACTATGTGAGGTGATGGATAGTAACTAAACTTGTGGTAATCACTTTGCAAGATATATATCTATCAAATCATTATGTTGTACACCTTAAAGTAATATATTATATGTTGATGAGAATATAAAAAAATAAAACTTAACATTTGATGGCAAATAGGTTGTAATTTATAAGTACATTTGATTTCAAAAAGGGGTTTTTAACCCTGTACCTGATTTTCTGAAGCATCAAATATAAATAGATTATATATAACATATTTTTGTAAAGATATCACATACTCTCATAATCTAATGGTGCCATTCCTTGTAGCTATGGAGTCAGTCAAATTAAGAAAACAAGATCACTCAGTGAATTATTACCAAAGCAGATGGTAAGGGTCATGCAACGTTACAGCTGGTAGGCTTGTTAGAAATAACTCAGACACTTTCTTACTTAATGGACGCATGTTCTGAGGCCCTCAGACACTGACTTGACAAGCTAGTGGTAAACAGATGCGAACTCTCACTGAGTTTCTGTTACGGCTTTAATCTGTGCTGTAGCAGGAAAAACAAAGCCCTCCTCCAGTGGTGTCCTTGGGTCCCGCTCTCCTTTTCCCTGTGTGCTAAGGTCCAGTGAGAGTTGAGGTGGGGACCCGTGTGGCATGTTTTATCCTGTGTCTCCCTTTCCTCTAGGTGTGTCTCGGGAAGGGAGGGAGAGGCAGGAGGCCCAGAAGTCACTGTGTGTGTGTGTTCATCCCTTCATTAGATGAAATAATGTCTGCACTGGAGAGCAGTGGTGGTGGATCGTCTCAAATGCATCTGTCATGCACGCCCTGTAGAAACTGCTCCTAACCACTTTGTAGGGATAATGATTTTGTGGATTCGTTACAGTATAGTCCCCCAAACTTGAAATCCTTGTTGGCTGTATTATCAGTGGTGAAGTGTTCATTTGCATTAGGTTTCTACTCTGTGGTAGGTATTTTATCAGACACTTTAAATCAGAGGCATTTTGAATTAAAAAAGGAGCTATTCAGACTAGTGGCAGGGGACTGGGTAGACTTATATACATAACACACTGGATGACATAAATGCCACTGGACCCAGTACCAAGGAGCACAGAGATGCTTCTATAAGTCTAGCAATGAGTTGAGACACTAATGATCATTTATAATGATGTGGCCAAGAATAACACTTTTAGCTCCAAAACTTTGTGTTTGAGGGACGTGTGTATACTGATAGTGCATGTCTTAAGGTTTTTTACTTTTTTAAAATGTGGTTCTTTAAAAACTGATAAAAGTGATGCATGGGTTTTTTTGTGAAAGATTCAGTTATTCTCTCGCTGAAAATAAGATAATCCTCTGGCCTTCCTGTTGCCACCATGCACCCGAGGGGAGCTGCCATTAACAGTGTGTTCTGCAGAGAGATGTGTAGAGAGCTTACATTTTCGGTGAGTTGGATGTGGATTTACAGCATCATAGTGTGTGGCCAAGAGAAGGGGGCCCAGGCATTAGTGATGAGAATTAATACATTACACAGAGTAAGAAAAAATTTTATTAAAAGTTAACTGACGGCATTAAGGATAACATGAAAATACTAATATTTATCTGCCTCAGGATAAGAATGAGTTTTTGGAACACCTACAGGCAGTGGACTCTCAGGGAAAATCTTACTTATCTTCTGTTTTCAGCTCCTGTAAATGCATAGTGTGTAGCAGATGCTCAGCTAGCATAGCATAAGTCCCCAGAGAAGGAGAAAATGTGGGGGATATAACTTTAAATTTGATCTGTGTGTATGTGTGTGTGTGTGTGTGTGTGTGCACATCTCAAGATCAGGACACATCCCCCTGAATTCCATTTTGATGATGAATATTTATGTTAGGCAAAGGCATACAGAGAGGCGTTTAATTTTCTTCAACTCTTCTCACATATTTTATATTCAATTTTCAGGATTCTACTATTTGTTTCACAGTGAGAGGGGTTGACTTTTACCACTCAGTAGGGTATATGATTTTGACCTTCAGCCTTTTTTGCTTGCTGGTCACGGACAGACAGGCCTCTCTTTTGAGTCAGACACCTGTTCTCCTCTTTCCTGTCTCTTTTCATGCAGGCCAAGTCGGATAGGCTTCTCACTCTCATCAGAGCAGATTACTGAAGACTGAGAGAAAGCCTTCACGTTTTCCAGAAGTGTCTGCTATACTTCATTTTTTGTGGGTCCAGGAGACAGAAAGTAGTTCAATCAGCTGTTTCCATCTCTCATCTTTTATTCACTCACTGCATGTTAGCCTCATTCTCTTAAACCAGCTTCCTCTTGCATAGTGGGAAACTGGCAGGCTGGAACTTTGTTCCAGAAAGGGACTGAAATGTGATCTCTAGCTCCAAGCACAAAACTCCTAAGGCTCCGACTGCCCCAGACTGGGTCAGGTGCTCCTCTAAACAAATTGCTCATAGCTACAGTTCCTGAATATATACTCGTGTATGGGATGGGGATAGCTCTAGGCACTTCATACTTTTATCTCCTTGAGACCCGAAAACGACAGCATGAAGTGGGCACAGGAGAGAAACCACGTTATCTCGCCATGTGCCACAAAGCTAGGGTGTGTTGGGAGCTAGGATTTGAACTCTAGCATTTGACTTTGGGGCTCTAAACCAGTGCCCTCTATGCTTTGTAGTTTGCTGAATCAAAAGTAAAGGGACCTAATGGAATAGTAGCTTCAGGGCTCCCCAGGGAGTGCAGCCCACAGGTTGGAAGTGACTAATTTGAAGATTTAAAATGAGCTGTGGTACAGAAGTACATGGAGTGGGTAAATTTCAGTTTCCTGAGTGTGGGGTGGTGAGAAAGCATTACTCCCACCCCTGTGCTCTATGGATGCTAGAAGCAGGGCTTTGTCTGGGTGGTTGTCGTGAACCCCCTTGCCTACTGTAGTGGAGAGGATTCCCTGAGTCCTTGGTGTACTGTCAAACTCCCTTTCGATCTGGGTCTGCCAGGGGAGGATGGGAGCAGGTGCTCTCGTGGTCGCAGATGGGCCTGCTCTGTACTTATGCACAGATCGGGCCAGGTTGCTCTCTGAACTTGTCCCAGGGTTCCCTTGGGAAATCTTGCTGAGGTCCATTCTGGCAGCAGTGAGTGATAAATGGGAGAGTAGCTATGGCAACAGCGTTTTGCTTTTCGTTAGTTCTTCACAGGTAATTCCTTTTAAGCACTTCTGCAGATTGTGTATTACAGATTGCACAGCGATGGCAACTTATTTCATACTAGGAGCAAAGCAAAAGGCAATTTTTTGTTTGTAACTTTTTTCTCTCTCTCCAAGATTATCCTGAAGGCAATAATTCAAGTGATTATCTTGTTCAAACAACAACATATCTTCCGGAAAACTTCACATATTCACCATACCTCCCCTGCCCAGAAAAACTGCCTTACATGCGTAAGTGTCATCTGATTTGGACTTAACTGTTTGCTTGTATTATAATAAAATAATAAAAATCACTTGATTTTAGCACACCAGGCTCAGATCATCACCGTGGGGCCTATTGCTCATATTACGTAGTATGTTATTTGCAAAATATTTTTTTTTTGCAAAAAAAAGGGTGGGGGTTTAAAAGCAGAGGAAAAAGCTTATTCCTTACCCAGAAGTAACAATAGCTTCTATTGTGAGTTTGATGTGCGTTCTTACAGCTTATTTTACAATTATTTTTTATGTAGCTAGATGGGTGGGTAGAAAATTAAAATGTCTCGGAGATTTTAAGAATTTATATGAATGGTCTTAAATTTCATCCTGTAAATTGCTTTTTTTATGTACTGTATTTTTCAGACTATAAGACGCACTTTCCCCTCCAAATTTGGGAGGAAAGGGGTGTGCATCTTGTAGTATGAACGTAGCTTATCTGGCTCACTGTGGGGGTCGGGGGACGGTGGTAGAGCGGGGTCACGGGTTATTAAATATTTTACCTCAAAAAATTTTTCCTGTTTTCCTCCTCTAAAACCTAGGTGCATCTTATAGTCCTAAAATATGGTAATAATTTTTGGGAACTGTCCATGTGGATACATATAGATCTGTTTATTTCCCTTCATTGTTGTATAGTATGTCTTTGAATAAATGTGCTACATTTCACTAACCTTTTTCCCTGCTGATGAAAATGTGGGTTGTTTCTATGTTTTTGGTGTCTCGAAGCAATGCTGGAAGGAGCAGCAGAGAGCCTATTTCTCTGCACACATGTGTGTATGTGCTTAGTGGGGGTTCGTAGCCAGAAGTGGAACTGCTGGGCTCACCAGACTGGCTGTGAGCCAGGGCGGCTGCGCCAGTGTGCGCATGTATCCCCAAGACCTGGGCGTGGGGGGTCCCCTCTGATGCTGATAGGCTTTTTAGTTTTTGCTACTCTGAGTGATGAAAATTGTGTCTCATTGTTTCAGCTTTCCTCATTGGTAGTAGGTTTAAGTAATTTTTCTTGTATTTTTGAATTATTTTGAATTTTCTCTCAGCCACATGCTTTATCAGTTCCTTACTAGTTAATTAGACTTTTGTGTGGCCCAGTGAGAGCTTTCTAATATGTATTCTAAGAGGGACCTGTGGTCTGCTATACCTGTCGTAATGTCTTTTCACAGTCTCTGGCTTTTTTTGTTCATGGAGTCTTACATTTTATAGCAGTTTAAAATTAGGATGTGTTCAAGTGTATCAATCACTTTAAGGTTTTGCTTTTGTTTTTCATCTTAAGAAAGCTTTGTGTACCCCAACACCATACAAATACTCTCTTTTATTTCCTTCTAATAATTTTACTGTTTGGTTTTTAACTTTTGTGCATAGTATGAGATAGGGATCAAGCTTATTATACTTTAAATATATATTTTTCAAAATTATGAAGATAATACATTATCACTACTTAACATAATCACTCAAAAGCCACATGGCTATTATTTTGGCATTTTTTCTTTTTCAATATAGTTTATACATGTAAGTTTATATCTTGATTTTTATGTAACTAAAAATCTAAATAAACAGCCTTTCAAATTACTTGTTTATCATTGTGTTCTAATGTCCTCACTATCTAAGTGTGTTTTTTATATCCTTACCTGAGTTTTCTTTACCGAGGAAACCAGCCACTGCCTGTTATATTTGTAGGGTTCTTTTCTTTTCAATTTGTAGTTCATAGAAATTAGATAATAAAAAGAAAGATTTGCCTCTTAATATCATCTAAGATCATGGTTCTCAAACTTTAGCATGTGTCAAATTCACCCAGGTGATTTTATAAGCTGCTAAGCCCCACCCTCAGAGTTTCAGATTTAGTAGATCTGGAGTTTTCATTTCCAACTGGTTCCTGGGTGATACTAGTGATCCTTCGGCCACATATTGAGACCCACTGATCTAGAGTGGATATCATTTCTGGAGGCACTAGGGCTGGGGAGCTTTTTTTGGCCCAACCTCTAAGTTTCTGACTTTATTGACCTGATGTGGAGCCTGTGCATTTCAGTTTTCAAAAATCCTCAGTTGATTTTAATCTTTCCGTACTTTGTTGTTATAGTCTTGGTTTTCTAAAAATGAAAGTTTTTGTCTTTGCGTAACTGAAACTACTGGATAATATTCTGTTGAAATATTGATTACTTTGAATATGCAAATTATAAAAAATATTTCAAGGATTTAGAGTTGTCAGGAAATCTTTCTGTTCTTGGTTTAGTTGCCATTTTCTTAATTGGCACTTTGCAAGTATTAAGTAAACTCTGTGTAGAAGCCTCTGCCTGCCAAACCTTCCCACTAGCCCTCCTCTGCCCCCATAACTCGCAGATACCTGTTACGGCCTTTGAGAAACTCTGAGTTTCTTGACGGCCTATTCACTGAGTGTCTTGGCGCTATTGCCTGATTTCTCTTTCTCTCGGGGTCTTGTGTTCTTCTGCAAGAGAGGGTCACACTCGTTTGGCCAGCCACCTTTCCACAGAAGTCCTCCTCCCGGGCAGCCACCTTTGAGTCCAGCACCAATCACTTGTCCAGTTAGATGCGGCCAGAGTGACGGGTTATTTGATAGAAATATGGCCACATACAGATAAGTCCTTAGAAAGGGTCCATGGGCACAGCCAACATAATAAGGCTTCTGCCGTGAGAGTCTTACACGAACCACCCAGGGGAGCCCCTTAGCAGTCGTGTGAGTCTTTGTGAAGTAGAGCCTCAGCTTACCTGTGTGTAAAATCTGGGGTTGTAATAGCAACTACAGAGCGTTGCGAGGATGAAGAGAAGCACAGTGCTTGAGACTTAACAGAAGTTAATTTGATATTCCCTTTCCTTCTCCTCAACTTCTTTAAATGATGTAGTCAGGCTTTATAGTGACCAAGGGGATGAGAAACCCAGGAGAGATGTGCAGTTAAAGAGTGTTATAGTTAGTTATGGATCCTTAATTTTTTTAATTAACAAAAAATTCCTTATTTCCCATCGATGATAGATCCAACATAATAAAATTCCTAAGTGTAAAATCATTTTATAATAACCCACAAAATAATGGCATACAATACCTCCCCAAATAATAGTTAAAGGAAGTTCTATATAAGAATAAAATCTACTTAGATGAAAACCATTCAAGTGTGAATGATACTTAATTTTTTTATTATCACCAAAAGTGAAGTTAAGGCTTAAAATTGGTGTGTGTGACTGTCTGGCTGTAGCATCTTTTCGATTGTTTTCTAGTGCACAGCGAGGCTGCCGGCACTGGTTTGCCATAAAGATAAAACTTGAAATCTCCAATCGGAATGTAGATAAAGTTTATTTCATGGACTTCAGTAATAATTTATGTTCAATCAGTTACATCAAACAATCTATTTTAATGTGATTGTTTATAGAATATGAGTAAATAATTCTTTGTTACTCTTCGTACTTACAGACTCTCTAGAGGGCAAAGGCTTTCAGTTTTATTAAATTTGTGTGAGACTGTGCTAATGAAGTGAAATAGAAATTTCACTTTATTTAGAGCTAAAAAGCAATGAATGCTTATCCTGGATGTTTTGCTTTTTGGGGGGTAAGGAAGAGATGGGAAATGTCAGCTGTGTATTTTGCACGAAAAGGTAGACTTACCGTTGTTTCCCTACCTTTTAATTCCTACTCAAATGGAATACATTTGCAGTGGCTTTTATATCCTGTCCTTACTATCTGAGGAATAGCCCCTTGTATGGATTAGCTCTGATAGTTTCTAAGGTTGCAAGCCTTTTGAACATAACAAAAGCTACAAGGACTTTCTGAGATGAATTTAAATTCTTCTAATGAAAATCGGCAACTATGGAAAAGGTAAGCAAATAAACTTCAGGAAAGCACAAATAATAATTAGTGTAACAAGCCACCGTGCGTGTGTTTATTGTAGAAAACAGAGACGGGAGCCAATTTAGAGTAAACAAGCAGTTGTCGAACAGGGGCTGTACTTGCAGTGGGCTGCGTGTTTGTTGTTTGTGGGGGCAAGAAAAGGAGCGACCAAGCTAACTGTGATCTCACATATCCCAGCTGGGGCAGGTAACGTGCTCAGAGAAAGGCCCTGTGCTAACTGCTACCAAAGGGTTATTATGTCACGAAAGGGAGATGGATAGCATTTCGTTCTACAAGGAACAGGGAGGTTTCCAAGAGAGGGGCCCTTGGAAGTGGGTAATGGGAACAGGGCCAGAGCACAAGAGGCTCTGTATTTCAGGAATGGAGAGGGGTCCCCTCTGACTGTGGTGGGCGTGTAATGGGGCGCATGAGAAGTAAAGCTGGGTGGGGAGGTGAGGGGCCATGTGGAAAGAACTGAGCTGTCTGAGGACTTTGTGGCTTCCAGGACTCGCTAGGCACACGAGTGGGCCTCAGAGGGAGCGGAACCCCTAAGTGTGTATGCAGTGGGTCGAGTTACAGCCTTGCCCTCATTTCTCTAAGGGGAGGGTGCAGAGCTTTCAAAGGTCCAGGGGCAAAAAGGGACAAAACAGAAGCAAACACCACTGTTTTAGAGAATGGAACAGTCGTTTGCTTTAGGCAGATGAATGATATGATTAGGACGGTACGTCAGAAACATGGCGCTTTTTATGAGAAGTTGAAAATGGATGAGAATGGGGAAATACTGACACCTGGAAGACCGATGAGGAGCTTACTCAGGTGACCAAGAGGGATGACAAGGGCCTGTGCGAAGGCAGTGGTATTGGAGAGGGGAGGAGGCACTAGACAGGAGCTACAGGGGTACTAGTAGTGACCGGCTGAGGGATCAGGGTTCGTTTTCATGTTTCTGGCTTGCTGACCATTATTAACCGGAACAGGTAATGCAGGATAAGCCTCATATTTGGAGAATGGGGAAGTTAATGAGTCCAGTGTCGGGCTTGTTTTGTTTAAAGCTCAAGAGAGTTAACTTGGGGTCCGAATTTCATCAGAGAGGTCTGGGCAGGAAATGGGAGGAAGTGCGCCCGGTAGACGGCTGGGGTTCCTGGGGGCCTCAGCACTTACAGGGGTGAGGGGCAGTCGGTAGAGGAAGGGGACACAGGGAGGCAGAGGCATCAGAGAGCGTTGTCCCAGAAATCAGCGAGGAAGGAGTTCCGAGGAGAGAGTGTTCCATCTTGACATATATCTCAAAGGAAGCAGGTACGATGAGGAACTGAAAAGCCATTGAATTTGGCACTTGGAAAATTAACGAGGACCGCTGCAAGAACAATGTCAGTACAGTAGTGGGGTAAGAAGCAAAACACACTGTCCTGAGAAGCTACGCAGAAGTGCGTAAAATCTAATTGGTTAAAAAAAAGTTTGGCGGGAAAGGGAAGGAGGATGGGGTGAGGTGGGAGAGGGGGGGTTAAGGGTAGAACAGTTGTTTCCTGTGCCACCCCCGTGGAGTCAAAATGCACAACTATTGTGACAGCTGTTTTTGTGGAAAGCTTCCGATGTTCATGGCAGTATAAATGATGGGATTAATCCATGTGCTTCTGTGATTTTCTTCAGGGGTATTTTTGGGGTAGGGAACTCAAACATGGAAAACTATTGATCAGCTGTGGCAGGTCGGGAAGAGAGAAGAATTGTGAGTGTGTGTGGGTGTGTAGGTGAGTTGTAGTCCATTTTGGTTGCTAAAAACCAAACTGCCCTGGCCTGGGTGGCTTAGGTGGCAGCAGTTTCAGCATGTGGTGAAGGCCCCTTGCAGAGGTGGCTGTCTTCTCCCTGTGTCCTCACGTGGTGGGAGAGGCAAGAGGTCTCTCTGGGATCTCTTTTAAAGGGCACTAATCCCACTTATGAGGGTTTAACCCTCATGACCTCAATACTTCCCTAAGGCTCCACCTCCTAGTGCCATCACATGGGGGGTTAGTAGTTCAGCATACCAATTTTGGGGTGGGAACACATTCGGTCCACCGAGAGGTGCTACAGTTAAGGTGAAGCTCCTGGACGTTAAGTATGGTCTAGGGATGATCTGCCCCAGAATCAGCTTGGATGCTGGTTAACAGCGCAGGCCTCTAACACAGACCCTGGCCCACAATGCAAGTTAGGTCTCTTGGTTACAAACCATAGAATACAACTTGCTTCAGTTTAAGAGGAAGGGGAACTGGTGAAATGATATAAGGCAGCCCTGATAAAACCCGGTGGCCACAGAAGTAGGTTTAGAGGCTGACCAGCCAAAACAAGGCCTAGACCACTGTGCCAAGAATCTCCTGCCACCACTAGGCAGAGATCACTGCTCTGACCCGTGTGTGGAGGTCTGGGGAGCAGAGGTGCCACTCCTGGTACCCCTAAAGCCAAAAGCTTCTGCTGCCACTTTCAGTGAAAGATAGTTTTGCAAAGTGCCCATGTCCTCATGTTGTTCACTTTGACTTCAGGGTTTCCCATGGGTGTGTCTGGCACACGACTGCTCCTGTCTGCTAACAGAGGTTGGGAGAGTAGGTTCTAGCTTCTTCCTCTGGGAGGCAGGACTCAGTGGTGGGCAGTTCAGGCAGCTGACATGTGTTCAGATAAAGCTGGGTGGCCACAGATATGACCCATGGTCATTCACTAACACAAGAGGTTCAAGAATGGGGCCAGGAACCTTTGTTCTAAACAGGCATGTCTGGTGATTCTTAGCTCCACCACCAAAAGAGTGACCCACTTTATCAGGAACTTGGCTAGACAGGAAAAATGGGGATATCGTGGAGAGAACTTCTAAGCCAGAGCTCACAGGCTTTCACCTCTGACACTACCATTCAGCTCCAGGTGACAGTGATGCTCTCTGGGTGTGGCTACAAAGCTGGGGGCACAGGATGGTGCACAGGGTGGGAGAGCACCTGTCAGTGGATGTGACTGGATAAGGAAGGTGGTGTGGCTGAAAGTCATACACTTCAAAGGAGGTAAAATCATGAAAGAAGGAAGTACATGATTTTTTTTGGTAAGGTGTAGGTTGGAGTCTGTAGAATACTTGTATGTCTGGTTTCAAGATTATACACATAGGAAAGTGAGCACTTAGCACAATTTGAGAGGAACTTCAGCACAATTTGCTGGAGATGAGGAGTAGGGGGTAGTACAGTCGTCCCCTGCTATATCACGGTTCCCTTGTTGCAGCTTCAGTGTATCTTGAGTTTCAGCGAAGCCACATACAGTGAAACCTGAGATACAGTGAAGCTGCAATGAGTGAACCATGATATAGCGAGGGGCGACCATATACTTACTTCACTGGTGAGTACTCATGTAGAATTTTATACATTGTTAAAATTACGTAGGTTTAAGAGTGTAGAAAGTGTTTAAGAGCATATGAAGTGTTTATAAGAGGGTGGGAAAGGTTAATAAGAGAGTGGGAAAGGTTTATAGGAGTGTAGGGAGGGTTTATAAAGCCTTAAAATATATATAAATAGTAAAATAAATATAGCACCTCTACGTTAAGGATTTTCATCTATCGTAGGACCGTAACTCCTGCGATGGGTGAGGGATCACTGCACTCTAGAAAAAACATTGAGAAAAAGTATACAGAAACTTCTTGGCAATTGAATGGCCCCAGAAAACACATTTGAAAAAAGCAGAAGTATATGATATGGCATATTTTCTTGACAAGACACATCTTTAATGAGGAAGAGGAAAGAAGCAGTACATGAAATGCACACATCAGAGTAGGTATTTCCCTATTTCAGAGTGCTAGAACAGGAATGAGTGTGTCTCACTGGGGAAGCAGAGTAACAGTGGTTGTGGATTCCGACTTTAAAGGAGGTCGTAAGCTTATCAAGGCAGGGACTAGAGAGACAATTTGGAAGCATGCGACGAAGGGGATGAGGCCGCTAGGGGTGGACCAAAGATTTATTGGGTGGATTACAACGCAAAACAGAACCGAAAGCAAAGACTGCTACATGGGGGTTACAGTTAGTCAGAGTACAGCAAGAGAGAATGGTAGGCAGGAAGAAAATGGGTGTTAAGAGCTGTGTGTTGTGGCCAAGACGAGGAGACAAGAACTTGGGCTATACAGGGGGGTGTTATTTTAGGTCATCTACCCTTGGGACCCCCGATGCATGAATGTCTTAAAGGCTATGTTACCACCTGGTGGAGCCAAGGAGTAGAAATGCAGGTAGGAAGGAAGCAGAGAGAGAAGCGAGAGATAGGACTGCACATGGCCAGCTTTGCCATTCTTAATCATTCATTCATTCATTCATTGTCCAGCCCTTGCACTTGACCTTGGGAATGTGTGACTTAAAACTAGCCTATGTATGTTTAGAGTACTCAGATTTGGTTACTTCAAGAATGGTTGAATAAGAAACCATTTGTGTAAGCAGAGGTTATAAAATTTCACAAGGAGAGACACTTAAGTAAAGCTTTGGAAATGGGCAATTAGTAGTGTTGGCTTCAAAGGAGGCTGTAGGGGACCTGGGGTTTGATGACCTAGTGTAACTGGTCAGCCTCAGGTGGCAGCCCAAACAGAGGAAAGGTAGCATCTTATCATAAAAAATGTTTTCTGACTTTGGAGAGGAATTCACCGGAGGGGATATTCTGACATTGTCTCAGATCTTTGGACCGTGTACATTTGAAACTCTGAGCATGAACCAGTGACAAAAGCCCAAGTGTTGAGAATTAGACCTTAGATACCAAAAAATAGATACAGGCCCCAAACTGAGTGAAGTGGTCATTTAAAACTGTTAATTTATGGAGAAAACAGCTTTCTGCCTAGAGAGTAGGTGCCTTAAATTATATTTAAAATGTCAGAAAAAATATAAGGTTTTTCACATGTATTGAATATTTATCTTAAGAATTGTGTCTGATAGAAAACTACTATCCTAAATCGTGTCACGTGACACACCCACATGGCCACAAGCCTGTGGTGCGTGTGCACACGTACCCAGCAGACCGCAGGCCTGCTTAGGTCCCCCTTCCCGAAGTGGGAGGCATTGTTGCACGTCTTGCAAATTCAGCATTAGACTTACATTCTTGTATGCATACTCTCATCTGTAAACATCCACACGTGGACAGCCATATTAACTGGCACTTGCAGTGACTTTAATATTCTTTAATGAAAATGTATAATTTATATCCTTCTAAAAAATTCAGCAGTAGGAAATGATAGCAAATGTCTCGCCATCCAACGGTTAGTCATTCTTGCACATAACAGTTGTTTGGCCCTGAGGTTTGTTGCCAAGGCTGACAGGTAGCTCACAGGTGCCCTTCTTTCTTCCACTTCACCCTCTAGCCACCTGGCAGCCCTTCCCTTCCTTGGGCTCCCAGTTCTCCTGCTCTTCCCTTTCTATGCCCAGTCCCACCTTCCCAGTAGCGAGTCAGGATTTGATAAATTACATTATTCACATTTACACTGCTGGGTAAATGGGTTTCAACCAAATATATTTATTTTTCGACCTTTTAAGTCTCTGCTTGAGGAAAGAGTGCACATGTTCTCACTGGAAAACCTCAAACTTGGCATAGGCAGAGTGAAGGCTGGGCCTTCTCTGGGGGGCTCTGGATCCTCGCTCTTCAGCTGCCCTTGAAACATTAGCAGGTTGCACTGAAGGGGGCTGGCCTGGCTGGTTGCTTACTTCTGGACAGTAAAGAAGGCTGCCTGCTCTCTGGGCTTTAAGCACTGGAACACTTTCTGCAGCGGAACCTGAAGGGGAATCCCCACATGTAAAGGAAGTGAAAGTAGCCCTTAGTGGTGGAGTGGGGGTGGGGCCCAGGTCCTCCTTCTCCAGATCGCAGGCACACCTTGAGATTCTTTCTGGGGGTGGGGGCGGAGTTTGGAAACCACGTCAGCACTAGTTTATCTGCTCAGTGTCTATTCCTGGCCACATGCTGTAATAATGTGCTCTTTCTCTTCCCTTTCTACGAACAGAATCTTCATCTTAACACTATCCCACTAATTGGTGTTTATTCTTTCTTCTCTCTTTCCGATTGCACTTTTACTGTTCCCAGTGCTGGCAGTGCCTGTCCTGAAGGCCTGTCCCCTCATCAGGAAGAAACAGTAATGTTGCCACTGGATCATCTTGGGCCTTCAGCCAGCAGGGTATTAGGATTTCAGAGCAAAGAGCAATGAGCACACAGGAAAGCTGCTAAAGGACTCTGAGGAATGTGGGTGGAGGGACAGTCAGGAGTAAGTGATGGACACAGGAGGTCCTGCTCATTGAGGGGAAGGATATTAGGCCTGCCTCTAAATTTGCCAGCACATGTGTGTTCAAGATGAAAATTAAACTGCAAATGATACTGGGGGAAATTCCTAACAATAATGATGATTACAGCTGTTGAAGCAATAAAGCTGGAAAAAAAGGCAAAAAAAATGGCTTAACAGTGCATAAAGAATACCAACTTCAGTTAGTTATATGAACTGCTTATTATTTAGCCTAATTACTATCATTTTAGCAATCATGCATCCCATTAAATGCATCAGATTTATTTGTGTGTATTTCATTTGATTACAGTGCTAGGTTTTGTTTTAGTCAGCTGAGTCATGATAGTCTGTACATACATTGATCACTCTTACATTTCACGGACTGTTTCTCTGCAAATTCATAGGTAAATCTGATTTTTCTAAGATTAGCTATTTTGCATATCTTGTCACATTAAATAAAGGGCAGGTATTTGGTTCTAAAACACCATAAACACTGTCAGCAGAACAGGCAGATAGAAGATTGCAAATTTTTTCCTAGCTTACTCTGTGAAACATAGGCATTTGCATTTTAAAATACTTCTTTCTAGCCTCAGTGCTTAGTGGAAGCTGCAGATGGAGAGTCAGCCCGGTGGGAAGAGAGGCTGTGGAAGCCTTATAGAATCTGGAACAGCGGAAGCCAGGAAAGGGGCTCCCTCGAGAGGAACTGAATGTTTTCTATTGTGAAATCCTGACCGCCGAGGCTCAGCAGCCTGCAGTGGGACACTCCAGCATTTATGGGTTTCTATTTTATGAGATGAAGAGGCTAGAAAGAACTTAGTTCTGTCCTTCGATTTGTTTTAATTAAGCTAATGGAAATGATTTTCTAGCCAAGATTCATTCCTATTTTGATGGTATACAGAAAGTCTATTAGTTAAAACACCTTCAGTAATACCATGCCTTACTTGTTAATTTGTAGAGCGAGTGCCTGGTAGACCAGGAGTATTTTCGAAGTCCATGGTTTTGCATATCAAGGAGGTATGGGGTGGGTGCTCAAAGTAAATCTGCAGAATTGTGTTTGCAGAATTTCTCTCTTAAGAGAAGTAGATGACAGTAATGGTAGCTGACATTTACTGAGTGTGTGTCCCTTTGTGCTGGCACTGCACTCGAGCATTCGCACACGCCATGTCGCCTGATGGACACACCGATTCGGGGGCTGGCAGTACCACTGCCTTTTACTGATGGGGAAACTGAGGCACAGAACAGTTAAATAATTTCCCCAATAGACAGAAGCCAGGATTCAGCTCCCAGTCCATCTAAACTGCTTAATTAACTCCTTTGTACTATGTTATCATGTCCTCTATGTTGACTATGTTGAAATTAAAAATAATTTTTAAATACTTATGGAGTTAAGTTGCAACGATGTGCTCAGTTGTAATGATATGCAGACATTTCCCAAAGAACATTAAAATATTCATTATTCAAAACCAAAAAGTTTAAACAATTGGGCTTTTCTGGTTGATTTAGTAAAGATAATAATAGTGTAACCATGTAATTTATCATTCAACCTAAGATTGAAAGGTGGTGATATTAACAATTATGTGGTGATAACAGGACTAAACCGCATTGTTTTGGCAGCTGTGTTCTGCCAGTTACCCCACTGGCTGTTGGCTTGTCTTACTTCATCTTTAAGGCAAAAAATATTAAAACAGTTCTTCATGCTTTTGACTTTCTAGGAGGATTTCTCAATGTCAATGTAAGTGAAGTCAGTTTTGATGAAATTCATCAACTCTTCTCCAAGGATTTAGATATTGAGCCAGGAGGTCACTGGAGACCTAAAGACTGTAAACCCAGATGGAAGGTGAGGTAGATTTTCTCATAAACAATGTGACGTTACTGTGCATTGGGGGGAAAGTGTGCTTGATTGAGACTGTGTAGTGAAATACCTTTAAGTCTTGATAAATTTAAGACACCAACATTTTTATATTTAACGTATAGGTATTTATAGTTCAAGTGCGATTTAATAGTGTTTCTTATGAAGACTAAAGCTGGCCCTATGCATATACAAAATATGCGCTCATGTGTTATCACCAGTTTCAGAGTTCCGGGTAACAGGTTTTCTTTTCAGTTCTATTCTGTTTGACAGAGTGACTCTGATTTCTCTGCCACCTGCAACTGTCCCTAGTGATTACTGACGCTTGCAAGCATAGCCCCACCAAGTCCGGGAGCCGGTGAGAGCTCGTGGAGAGGATTAATGTCTTCATTTCCAGTTGGGTCTGACGTTGTGGTTTTCAAGCTGTGTTCCTTGAGTCCCAGAATTCTAAGGAGGCCACTGCAAGGTCATTGTGAGACAAAAAGGAGAACTTTGGGCTCTTCACCTCTGTTTCAGAAGGCAGAGCACAAACTTTTTGTCTTTTTTTTTTTAATGCCAGAATTCTACTTAACGTTTTATTTGAAAAACCATATGGGAGAAGGCCTGCTTCTGCTGCTTAAAAATAATTGAAAACCATGGTTTAGACTCCACTTGCTCTCAATACTATGAAATTGGTCAGGTGCTTATTCATGGGATGTTTTTGTGGTTTAGTAGACAATAATTTGGCAGCGTTCAAGTGAAAATTATACATGATTAAATCAAAGGTTATGTCCTAAAGGACTGTGATGTAACCTTAATCTGGGAATGGTTTTTAATTTCTCTTTTAAAATCTTAGTGTTCTGCTGAAATATTTGTGGGTTTTTCTTTTTAGTACAACAAAAATCACTGCTGGGAAGGAGAATTCTGTTAAGCTTGTGATAAAGGTCCTCTACTTAATTGACCTTGAGCTCTTTGTGTTTGGGGACATGTATTATTTATATCTGCACTCTTAACACAGAGAGCGTGTTGCCACGTACAGCAGCGGGCCGTTGCAGGTTGACAGTTGTGCGTACATAAAGACAGTGTATTCTTGTATTATTATTTATTAATGATTGTCTTATTTGTATTACAACGGTAAACTTACTTTTGCCTACCCTGCTTAAGGTAAGCACTAAACCTGGTTTTGTTGAACTGAGTTTGTGTGACAAATAAATGCCCTGTTCAGTTGTAAAGCTGCTTAAATGGATTCCCATACAAATTTTGGTGAAACATTCTGTTTTACAATTGTCTTATGTTATTTTCCAGATCAAATTTGGCTAACAAATGAGTCTTTTCATATTTCATGATTAAATTTTCTCATAGTTGTATATATAATGTAGCCCAATTTATATAATTACACTTTTTAAAAATGTCCTGGCCAAATAAATTCTTTTTCTTGGGGATGAGCAGTGTGTTGCATGCTAATGGAAGAACAGCACACTCAGTCACAAAGGCTGGGGGTTAGCAAGGAGCTTGGTCCTCAGACATGTATTCCTGTGGGTACTGTGTATGTAGCTCTCAGATGTGCACTGTGACGCATGGTAGTAGAAGAATTTGGGATTACAAAAATGAAGTATTCTTGTCCTTTCTCCAGCGTTCTATATCAGCCATTGGATTTTAAATTTTATGGGTTTTTTTTCTCATTTTCCAGGAGACAGGTATATCACACATAAGTAGTTCCAACTTGGAGATTTTAATAGACTGTCAACTCCATGTGAATCAGTGGACAACAGTATTGAAAGTGAAGCTCCTAGGAGCAGGCTCATTCAGGGGTTTAAATACTAGCTTATTTTATTTAGGAACTATACGGTAATGCTTCAGCTTTGTAAAGACTCCGCTGAGAATACCGTGTCTCGTTCTGAGCTCTGCAGTTAAAGGTGTGAGAGGAAATCCAGAGATCACTCGGAGGTGGCCTCTCCTTGCCGTGTTTGATTAGTTAAGTGACTCCCCTCCTCCCCTGCCTATTTCCACTGTAAGTGTCCCCTTCTAATCTCGGAACAGAGTTCAGAGGAGGGAAAGAAGGAACAACTAGATTTATATTAAACATTTGCTACCAACTTGATTTTGATATTTGAGGTTTAAAAATTTTTTTTAATTAATACATTGATGGCTAGTTAATTGGAACTGAGGTTTTCTAAAAGCAATGATTTCAGCAGTTCCTAGGTATTTCTGAACACTTCAGTTTCGAGGAGAAGAGTCAGTAGAGGTTCCATGTTTATTTCTAAAGGAAATAGAAGATGGATCACTATACCTGTGATGTTGCTTCTCCATGCGGCGTTCGGGTAGGGCCTGATCAGCTTCAGTCCAAAACTCAAAGGCTTAAAGGACCAAGCAGCTGTTGGATGCCGTTATCTACTCAGAGGCCCGGAGTTCCAATTTCTAGTCTAAGGTTCCTCAGAGATGGGTCTTAGCCACCGTCGCAGAACTACCCGGGGTGTTTGGCAAAAATGAAGATTGTGGAACTCATTCTGAGCCTCTTGTTGGGAAGACACAGAACTTTTTTTTTTAAATGTTCATTAGATTTTTAAAAAAATATTTTATTTATTTTTAGAGAGGAAGGGAGGGAGAAAGAGAAGGAGGGAAACATCAATGTGTGGTTGCCTCTCATGTGGCCCCCACTGGGGGACTTGGCCTGCAACCCAGGCATGTGCCCTGACTGGGAATTGAACTGGCAACCCTTTGGTTCGCAGCCCGCGCTCAGTCCACTGAGCTACACCAGCCAGGGCAGAATTTTTTTTTTTTTTTTTAAATCAAGTGCTTCCTGTTTGAGAAGCTTCCATAGGCCCTGGAGATGAGGAGGAAGAGGAGGGTGGACCTGAAAATGCCACAGGAGAACGAGAGCTTGGTAGCTTCTGCTTCATTTCGTCTTAGTAGTAGACAGCTAGTGCGCCCTCACGGTCTGCTAGTCTGAAGCCAGGGCATTAGGGACACTGTAGCTGGAGGTGCACTTGAAGTTTAAAAGTAGGACCAAAATGTGGTGGGTGAAATTTAGGTAGTTAACACCATATTCCTTACTAGTCTCTTCATAGTAAGGACAAGAGAAAACAAGCAAGGACGAAAAATAGATGCATAAACTCAATAAGGTTAGTGGTTTTAAAGTGGGAACAGACCGATGGGATAATTTTGCTTGAACAGAGGAGGTGAGGAGAGATTCATGAAGGTGAAGCGTTGTTTTTCAGAACATAATGACCAGATGTTCTCTACCCCACTGCAGATGCATCAGCGGGACAGCAGTTCAAACACCAAATTAGGGCACATGTAACGAAGATTGTCCCGAGACAAAGGCTATTAAACCTTGAAATAAATGATCACAGAACACTGAGATCTTCTTTGTCCAGACAATAAATTGTAAACTATTGAGAATGTCATCCACAGCCACAGGAAGGGACACACCGAGTGAAAATTTAAGATACTATCTAGCTTTATTTTAATAAAAACAGTGCTTTGGGCATACCATTTGAAATTTTTGATAACTGTCTCATTAAAATGTGATCATTGACTTGCTATTAAAACAATAGTTTTGCTTATTCGAATTTGCCAAGGCACTGGTAATTTTTTTCTCTTATGACATTCTCAGTTTCTTTGTAAGAGTGAAAACAAAAACAGTTCTTGATATTTTAAATGCTTCACTGAAGAAATTACTGTGTTAAGGACTATGATTTCACCTTTTTTTTGTTTATATAAACACTCAGCCTAATTGTATAAATAATATGGGCTCTGAAGCTATTGAGTAGCCTCTTCCCCTACATCCGTAATTCACCTTCACTGCTTTAATAACCCATTTTCATTACATCTGAGGCAGGCAACTTGTAGCTAGTTAAAAACCAGGAAGGGCAAACTTGATCCTTCTTTCAGTAGAAGTTATCACACTCATGCACTTCAGATAAGGTCAGTGGTAGGGATCTGCACTCACTATCTAATGCCTTCCTCTCCTTTTACGTTTTGTACCCTAAGAATTAATCCAGGGGTCCTTGGACTGCTCTGGGAGCTGTATTGATTTGGAAGTTCCTTGAATACACTAATAGTTGAGAAGCACAGCAGCAAGTTCCCAATGAGCAGGGAGTGCCCAGCACCCACAATAACCCCCACTGTGGGTATGGAAAGGCCTGTTGGAGGGGGGTTGCTCTCACAGGGCAAACCAAAAGGGAATGGGAGCCAGGGTGGGGCTGGCAGTTCCCACCACTTAGCAAATAGAAAACAAAGTGCACGTGAAAATGCCAGTTTCAGAGTGCCATTTTCCTGCTGTCCCATCAGCACTAAGGGAAAATTAGTGGTGGAGTTTCTAGTTTAGACAGCTTTAATTTTACTAAGTCATCTCTTGTTTGCTCTAAATAAAGCTATTTTAACAATTTAAAATTTTCTCTCATTTATGACCCTGGTAATACAAAATACACAGGTAGATGTTACTATTTTTTATTGGCTATATCTAATGCCATGTCCTGATTTTACAAGTAGGATTAGGTCCTAAATGTGTGCACTCCCAATTATTTACATTTATTCATTAATCAAATTTATTTGGTAGATGTGAAATTTTAATAAATTCCAGATTTAATGTTCTTAAATAATTTTTTGTAATAGCCAATTTAGATTGTATTTAAAAATCCAGAATGAAGAGCAACACAGAAATTTTAATTAGATATATTTTGACTTACATTCTTTGAAAATCCAGTGATTTTGGCATTTATAATGTATAAGAAAGTTATTTCAATTTTAGTTTTTTTTATTAGAAAATTTATAATTATACTCAAGCCAGCTTAGATCAGAAATTTCTAAGAGGTGATATTTAGAAAATATTTTAGCTATTTCAAGGGCAAACTGAATTGTCGGGTGACTTGGCTTATATGACACAGTTTAAATTTAGAAAAGAGAAAATGTGAGTTAAGTGATTGATAATTATTCATTTATTCTCATGTTATTTTAAAACATTTTATATAGATGATGTTTTCTAGTCTTGATTTTGAAAGTTCCAAGAAATATGTTTCCTGTTAGATAAGATTGATGTACTGAGAAACCATTCTAATTCCCATATACATTGCTTTTCTTTTGGGAGGGATTATATATGAATAATTTTTTTAATTTATCAAGGACAAATTTTCTTATTTTCTGTGCTGCTTACATGATCTTTTTTGTTAAGCTTAACATTTAAAAAATATTTTATTTATTTTTTTTAGAGAGAGGGGAAGGGAAGGAGAAAGAGTGGGAGAGAAACATCAATGTGTGGTTGCCTCTCATGTGTCCCCTACTGGGGACCTGGCCTGCAACCCAGGCATGTTCTCTGACTGGGAATTGAACCAGTGACCCTTTGCTTCACAGGCCTGTGCCCAATTTACTGAGCTACACCAGCCAAAGCTTAACATTTTTAACATTATTTTATTGTCAGTTTTATATTAACCTGAATATTTTCCTACCACTGAAATAAACATAAAATACAGCAAAAGTTTAATTGTGCATTTGGATTAACTGAAAAATATTAATATAACAATAAAACTTCATGTATATTCCATGACACATCTGTTATATTTCTTAAAAATATCTCTAGGCCAAATAAGCCATGTGTAGGGTAATAGATACTTAACATGGTATTTCTTTTAAATTCAACTTAAACACGATAAAGTTATTATTTATGATCTACTTGAAAACCTAGAAGTTACTCTTGACACATCCCTCTCCCTCACTTCTCATATCTCATCCATAACCAAATCCTGTCTGTTTACTTTTTTTTAAAATTTTATTTTAATTGTTGTTCAGGTGTTTCAAAACAACACGCGTCTCTCTTGTTCAGCCTCACCTCAGTTTGAGCTTTCATCACCTCTTGTCTCACACCATCGTCTGAATCTCACACCATCGTCTGACTCCCTTCTGGCTTTTCTACAATCGGTGCTCATAGTGGTCTCTGCCATCACCAGATCTGCTTGCATCACTCTTTTTCACTCTTTTTCCATAACTTGTCATGGTTTTCACAGAGTAAAGATCATAATGTGCAGAATGGCCCTCAGAACCCATTTATACCTCTCCAGGTTCACAAGACCATAAGTGGCTCAAAGGCAAGGGTCATGTCTGGGGGCTTTGCTCACTGTTAGACCTCTGGTGAGAAAATTCATAAGGGTACGTCTTTAAAACATGGTAAATTTGTAAGGATTGGTATTCATCTGTCTCTATGGCTGGTTGTTATGTTATTTACATATGTTACTGTTTTCCTTTAAAGGTGGCCATTCTCATTCCTTTCCGTAATCGCCATGAGCATCTTCCAATTTTTTTCTTGCATCTGATTCCAATGCTCCAGAAACAGCGGCTGGAATTTGCTTTTTATGTCATTGAACAGGTAAGAATATTTTTCTAAATGGTGACCAAGTCTACCACAATGCAATAAAACTCTTACATATGGTGTCATTAAAAATATTTAGGTTAAGGTAACTCAAATCCTTGGTTTTATATTTTGATAAAACTGAATTTTGGATTCAGCTTCTATGGTGTAGAGCACATTTTTTTCAGTCCACTTGCCAGTTGATGTGCCGATATCATTTTAAATCACCTTATATCTTACCTAGGTTTTTCCTCTTTTCTTTGTATGATCAGCTAACTTTTTTCTGTAAACATTTTTATTGTCTCAGTATTTCATATACACAATTTCTTTGTCCTATTTGAACCCTTTGGAAATATTTTCCATACTTGTATTTTTCCCACCTCTGTGATTACCTAGTTTTACATTCAAAATGTCATCTTAGATTTCTTTCTTGGTCTTTTCCCCCACCCTACCTCCCAAGCATTAGGGCACTTGCTGGATTTTATTACTGATTTCTATGTAGCATTTCTAAAGCTGTACATTTTTGTGTGTGTGTGTCTCAAATGCATATGATTTGGATACTTGTAGTTTAGACATCAATGAACTCATTTTATCCTGATCTTCCTTTTTTTTTCCCCTCACACTAAACTTGACTAAAAATATATTTCCTTATATATCAGTAGTCAGAAGGTGACCTATTTTATATTACTGGATGCTGATTTTTTGGAGGTGGAAAATATTCAAATTTTATTTCTAAGATTGTAATATTTAATGCGTCTTGCCAGCTTCTGTGTAGTTTATTCTAGGAGACCCTTTATTCCTTTATTCTTTTTAAAGTTTTTTGCTCTTAGCTTCTTCCTCTGTTTATTCCCCTGGAAATACGTAGTTTTTAGTACAACTTACTGGCATACATCTAGATCACCCTCTAAGGTTTGTTCCCAGTACATACAATGACCATACAGTACATGGCGCTGTTGTACATTTTATGTAACAACCTATACTGTGAAAATTGACTTTTTTAAACCTGATAACACATTAAAAACTTTGCTACTTTCATGATAGCCATAATTGTGAACTTCTAGGTCAGTTTACCAACTGCTAGTTTCCTTTCTTTAAAATTTCAATTTTCGTAATGTGTTGGGAGGTGAACTCTCTGCCTCTGTGTTTTTAAAGGCATATTCTCCTGAGAGTCCAGCCTCATTGAATTATTTTGTGCATTCGACAAAGAAATCTGTACAGAGCAACTGAGATTTATATTTTGTAAACCTCATAAGTCAGGATCCCAGCCTCGATCAATATTAATTCAGGCCGGTGTATTTGACCGTGCGTAGTTTTCAGCACTAACATCTTTACCGCATGTGAAACAGAAGAGCCGTTTTCCTGCTGGACTCGTGCCCGGAAGTGATGAGCGATTGAAGAGCAGCTCAGAGCTCCTAGTTTTAAATAAGGGAGATTGCACACACGTTTGCCTTTTCTCCTTTCTAAAATGAGAATGCAAGAAAAACTTTTCAAACATTATTAAACCACAAGGACAAAGAGATGGAAGTAGTTGGGAGGTTCTGACACATTCCTGGAAGTGAGGAAGCAGATGGACCCCTGGCGGCTCCCTTCTCAGGGCAGAGGCTGTCCAATGCCGTGTGTGTGGTGAGGGTGATTGTGACAAGAATTGAATCAATTTCCTGAACAAACCCCTGTCAATCTCGAAAGGCATCACTGAAGATGGAGTAAAGCATTGGGCTAAAGTAAGGGGATTGTCTGAAAGTTGGATTATAAAACAATCAAGTCCCCAGTTCCTCATTTTTGCTTGTGTTGCTAGGTGATTATTCAGTTGTTTCTTGTGGTGAATGAAACGTTTACTCTCTGAACCGTGTTGACAGAGCCATCCTGTGAGGCCTTGAAGCAGAGGGGTCACATCAGCCTGCAGGCTGACCCGCGACCCTCAGGCCTTTTCCTGTTCAGCTTTTTCAAGCCAGCATTTAGGTATGAGCCTCCCCAACTTCTCCAGCTGAGGCAAGGCATGAGTGATGTCTTCATTAGAGAAATAGATTAGCCCCAGGAAAAAGATGCCCTAACCCATATTTGGAAGTTTCTATAGAAAAAGGCCAGTTTATTTATTACTTTATCACCTCAATGAAGCCCTCTTTTTTCCCTTCCTTCCTTTCCTTCTTTTTTTCTTCCTTTCTTTCCTTCCTTCCTTCCTTCCTTCCTTCCTTCCTTCCTTCCTTCCTTCCTTCCTTCCTTCCTCCCTCCCTCCCTCCCTCCCTCCCTCCCTCCCTCCCTCCCTCCCTCCCTACAAAGCAGATACAGAAGAGAACAAAGCAGGAAAGGCCTCTCCTGTTTTCACGGAGAGAGACAGGCAGTAAATAATTGTGTGATATATCAGGTGTCACTCAGGGCAAAATAAGGGGAAGGAGAGGTGTTCTCTCTTACAGAGTATTCGAGGAAGGCCTCCCAGTGGAGATGAGGTTGGAGTGGCCCTGAACGATGTAAAGCAGCAAGCTATGCTGATGTTGGGGGGCGTGCATTGGCAGGAGATACACGGTGTGTATGGGCAGTGAGGTCAGTCTTGCTAGAGTGATGAGTGGAAGAGAGTGTTAGGGAGGAAATCGGAGAGGATGAGAAGCAGATAATGAAGGACTGAACAGGCCAGGGTGAGGACTTGGATCCCATGTGAGATTGGAAGACTGTGGTGGGTTTTGAGTAGAAGACTGACATGGTCTAACTGTTGTTTTAGTAAGATGGCTATTCAGAGAATAGACTGAGGGGGACAAGAGCTAGAACAACAACGGTTAGAAAGTTTTTGCAGTTGTCCAGGTAGGAAAGATGTTGACTTGGGCTGCCGTGGGTGGAGGGGAGCAGTGGTTGGGTTTGGACCGCACTGGGTGTAGAAGTGATATTTTTTGCTGAAGAGTTGGATGCGTAGCGTGGACAGTGGAGGCCAGTTAACACTGATGCCAGGGTTTTTGTCTTGCTCAAGGGTGTTGCCATTTTCTGAGCTGTGGGCATGTGTGGAATGCAGAAGAGGATGCAGGGGAGGAACGGGCTTCGTGGTTGTAGTTTGGTTTAGGGCTTTGCTCGTGTCCACGCCTGCGTGTGGTGTATGGTATAGGTGTGTGTGGTGTGTGGTATTTGCATGAAGAGTAGTATGCCACCATCCTCACATACATGTGCGGCCATTTCCCTCAGCTTTTTAAGTGCCTGACTCTCAAACATGAATGGGCAGCCAAGGGTTCTCAGATTTTGAAGAAGGCCTCCATGAGAAGAGACAAAACCAATCAAATGAAAGGAAATGTAAAAAAAAAAGAGACTTTGGAGGGAATAGAGGAAATCTAAGAAAAGAACACCAGAAACTCATGATCAATATCCACAGAGAATAAAGGAAAGATAATGAACCCATGAAGCAAAAAAAAAAAACAAAACAAAAAAACCCAAAACAAAAAAAAACAATACAGGCCACTATAAAGAATAATTAGAACAAGAAAATTATCGAAAATGTGAGAACTAAAAGAGAACTTTCAGTAGAATGGGCAGCAGATTGTGGAGTAACACATGTGACTTTGGAGGCTAGGTCATCAATGACATTGCTGCTTCTGCCTTGGTCTCTTGGATCACTCACTTCTCGGGGAAGCCAGCTGCCATGTCACGAGGACACTCAAGGAGAGGAACCAACTTGCTGCCATCATCTTGCTGGCCACATGAGTGAGCCACCTTGGAAATGGGTCCTCGGGCCGAGGCCCGGACATCTCGGAGCAGAGATAGGCACCTCTGCTCCTGAGCTGTCGGAATTCCCTGTCCACAGGTACTGTGAGGGTAGTAAACAACCGTTATGTTTTTAGCCGCTGAGTCTTGCTGTGATTTGTTACACACCAGTAAGTAACTAATATGCTCACTGATTAGGGTTCTGGGAAAGATATCAGAAGAAAATGGGAGGTAATGGAGATAGTAACCAAAAAAATAAGAAAATTTCCCAGAAGCAAACCTATGAGCTTTCAGATTAAAGAGGCCCATGTGCACTCCTGAGTAAAATATAGAGCCACTGCGGGACAGATTATTTTGAAATTTTAGAATACAAATTGAAAAGGGAAGAGACCAAAAAGGTTCTGTAGGAAAAACTACCAGTGATTATATATCATAACTATATGATCCTTCTCAGCAATGTTGATAGCTAGAAGAGTGTGGAGCCATGCCTTTGAAATTCTAGGGCAAAGTAATCTTCAACCCAGAACTTTCCACCCAGCTAAAATGTCAGTTAAGTGGGAGGATAGACTGAGGGTGTTTTCAGTTTTGTCACGGACCCTTACTTAGGTGGCTGCTGAAAGATGTACCTCAGCAAATTGAGAAAGCCAAGTAACAGATACAGGTGATCTAGAGAATGAAGGAGAAGTGCTAGAGCGATTGATAGTCATACCTGGTCAGACCAGTCCAGACTGGCACAAGAACCGAGGGCAGTGGGTGTTGGCATGGGTGGGGTGAGTGGGGAAGGAACTGGTAGGTGATTTCATCAATTACTAATAGTATAGGGCATAATTATCGGGGCTTTTGTACAAAGTAATAATAGTTCTACAGAAAGTAAGAAGATGAGACAGTTATTAATTCCAGTTTGAGAAAGAAAAGTCACCATAATTTGCTCAGTACTCATGAAATATTTCTGTCATCCTAATGTTACACTGTTTATTTAACTAAAGTTATGATACAACTCCATACATTGGGAAAATGGATGGAGAGGCTGTGAGTCAGGTAGTGTAAAGCCTCCACAGCCATGATAAGGAGTCATAGACAGTGTCTAAAGTTAATGACACATGGACACATCAGAACTCTCATCATCTTGAAGCACGGGGATAACTACCAGAATAAGATGCTAGAAGAGTTCAAATGTGTTGCTTTTGGATGGTCTGGGGCTTACAGATCTGGTCCCACCAGTAGCCTCGTTGCACAGGGACAACAGAGAACTTGGCCAGGATGACGGCAGCATAGATGGCAGCGGCTACTTCCTTTGAACACTTAACATCCAGCCAGCATGTCCCTTGTAGTCCATTGATGGTGACAAATGTCTTGAATCAGGTCCTCTGGCCTGCATGTGTCTGCTTCTGCACAGGCACAGTCTTTAAAACCGCGTCCTTGAGGGATGCTCCCAGGGAAGAGGCAGTGGTGTCCGAGTCCTTGACAGCAGGGAGAAGAGATAGATCTCCTCCAGGACTCGATCTTCATGTCCTTGACCAGGCGGCCCAGTTTGGTGACAGGGATCCACTGCTTGTCTTTGGCATTGCCTCTGTGAGTTCTGCGGCCTTGACCTGACCCTCACCCCAGCCGAGACCCTGGCTTGGACACTGCTGACAGATCCTGCACAGAAGCCTCCTCGGACCCCCAGCCTCCCACTGCACAGCCTCCTGCAGCAGCGGTGTCACCTGCCACTTGTTTGCTCAGAGAAGAAGCAATAAAAACAATCTCTAAAGCCTTAAAGGAAGTAATTCAAGCTGATATTGATGCACCAGTAATAACATTATAATTTAACTTCCTTTCTCTTGTATCCTCTCCATTTCATTGATGAACAAAGAAGCTGTAAAAAGTTTTATTACCTCAAGTTAGAGCAGGACCCAGGAATGAAAATGAGTAATTTTGCACTCTTGAGGCAGCATTTCGGTGCAAACTACACAGTGTAACTCATTCACTTCTGTGTCATCCTCTTTTGTTTTTGTTTTGGAAATGATTTTGAGAATTATTGCTAAGGCCTGGGTAATTGCTGTTTAATTTTCTTTGGCTACAGAATGAAACTTCTTATTGTCAATGCATCTTAATATAATTTCCTACATAAAGAAAGGTAAGTGGTTATGATATAGAAAGTTAGGTTCTGTATATGTAATATGTTTCCATTTTTTGTTTCATAAGTACTCTTGGTATTTATTATAAGCAAGAATAATAAAAAGTAGGAACTGTTGGTTGCCCAGGCATTTTATATATTTTCGTCAGTAATAAAGGAAAATGGTTTTGTAATGAAGTTGGGTTTTGTGTAATAAGTTTCAATAGTTTTTGTCTCTAAAAGTGTCGTCTTTATTATAAGCATCAGTGATCAAAGTTAGCCCTCCCTGGCCTTGTTATGTAAGAGAAGGGTTACTGTTTGCTTTTCTTAGTCTTGATAGCGGTTTGGAAAGCTTCACTAAAAAAATGCAACCTATATAATTTTTAATGGCTTCATTTTTTTTCTGATCATAAGTAATCTATGTCTTGATGTATTTGAAGTAAAATAGAAACATGATTGCTCTCAATACATGAATGTGATGAACCAGTGTACTAGATAATAATTTATTGTAATGTATCAAACTATAAACTAATGCAAGTAATTTATTGAAGTATAAAATAATGCAAGTAAATTTGAATGCTGTATTTGAAAATCCTGAAGTATGTTTATCATTTTATCTATTTAATTCAGATGTATTTATTATTTGACCATGCTTCAACAAGTTAGAAAAATTTAGAAAAAAGTCAGATGGCAGAGCCTGAGTAGCATTTCTGTGTTTTGTCCCTGTGAAGACCGGCACACAACCGTTTAACCGCGCGATGCTCTTCAACGTGGGCTTCAAAGAAGCCATGAAAGACAGCCTGTGGGACTGCGTCATCTTCCACGATGTGGACCACCTACCCGAAAATGACCGGAACTATTACGGGTGTGGAGAAATGCCACGTCATTTTGCAGCAAAGCTGGATAAATACATGTATATGTAAGTAATGTGCAGTCTCCCTCATATTGTATAAAATACAGTATCATCATTATGTATCTGCATCAGATTGTTCAAAGCCTAAAGACTGTGTTTAATTGCAACCCGCCCTCGTAGGGAGCCAAGCTGTAGAGTTGCTTGTCCATCTCTAGGTTCTTCCATGGTTGAAGCCTCTTTCTGCAGTCAAGCCCGTGTGGATATGGTTAGTAGCAGTGTCATTTTGCTCGTGCTGTGTGATCCACGTGTGTGTCCCCCTTCTGCTTTCCTTCTCTAGTGATGTTTCCGTGCAGGGAAGGTCCTCTCTCCTGCAGTGTGTCTTCTCCTTCCTCTACTATGGATCCTTGACATGGTTTTAATAAGAAGAAAGAAAGTTTTTCATTCTCTGACTGGAGATACCTGAATTGTAAAGTCGTTGAAGCTGTGAGAGTAACTGTTTATTTTTTCAATTACTGTTTATATTCAGTATTATTTTTGTATTAGTTTCAGGTGTACACCATAATGGTTACACAATCACATACTTTACAGAGTGTTCCCCCTGGAATTTCAGTGCCCACCTGGCAGCATCCAGTTATTACAATATTACTGACTGTATTCGCTGTGCTACACTTTACATCCCCACGACTGTTTTGTAACTGCCCATCTGTGCTTCTCAGTCCCTTCAGTGTTTTCACAGTCTCCCGACCTCTCTCTCCTCTGACCGCCATCAGTCTGTTCTATGTCAATGAGTCTGTTTCTGCTCTGCTAGTTTATTTATATTGGTCTTTAGATTCTGCAGATGAGTGAAATATGGTATTTGTCTTTCTCTGACTGACTTATTTCACTAAACATAATGTCCTCTATGCCCAATCATATTGTCACAGACGGTAAAATTTCATTTTTTAATGGCCAAGTAATATTCCATGTATATATATGTACCACAGCTTTTTTATCCACTTGTCTGTTGATGTGCACTTGAGTTGTTTCCATGTCTTGGCTATTGTAAATAATGCTGCAGTGATCACAGGGGTGATGCGTTCTTTTGCATTAGTTTTTTGGATTTCTTTGTATAGATACCAGAAGTGGAATCACTGGGTTATAAGGCAGGTCCATTTCCAGTTTTTTGAGGAAATTCCACACTGCTTTCCACAGTGGCTGCACCAATCTGCATTCCCACCAACAGTGCGCAAAGGTTCAGTTTTCTCCACATCCTCACCAACACTTGTTGTTTGTTGTTTTATTTGCATTTCTCTGATGATTAGTGATGCTGAACATCTTTTCCTATGTCTGTTGGCCATCTGTATGTCCTTTAGAGAATTGTCTATTGAGGTCCTTTGCCCATGTTTTAATTAAATTGGGGTTTTTTGGCATTGAGTTATATGAGTCCTTTGTAGATTTTCAATATTAACTTCTCGTAGATGTATTGGTGAATATGTTCTCCTGTTCTGTGGGATGCTGTGGCAGTAACTTAAATCGACATGAAAGCAAGTATATTCTAGGAAAGAGATTATGGTTTTCACTGGCTAATTAAACTGGAGAGGAGAGAAAACAGAGGAGCAGGGGAGATAAATCCAGTATGAATGCTTAGCCTGGTGCCTGACCTGCAGGTAGAGAGAGGCAACAACAAGAGCAGGTGAATCAGCACTGAAACAGGAAAAGAACAGCTTTGCCTTGTTTTGCTGGTTGTTCTCGTCATTAGGAAGCCTTTTCCTTGATATCACAGTATCTGAACTCCAAGTCTGGCACTCCCTTCGAAAGGTCACTCAGGTTTAGGATCTCTGGTTTTAGGAATTTTTACACTTCTGGCAACAATTTTGGTTAGCCTGCTGGAGTTAAATTAGATTTAGTGTGACTGATTTTCACTTAAAAATACCATAAAGGTCATAATTTCTTATGAGTAAAGTATTCATACCTACCTAGATTAATGCTAGGGTGAGTAGGGTGCATTGGGAGTTTGGACATTAGAATGCTGGCTTAAGGAGAGGGTAGCAGGTAGGGTGTGGCTGGGTAGTGCACACTTCAGCCGGGACAAAGCCCAGTGGTGCTTCTCTGCCCAGAAATGACGTCTGCACTCCTATGGCTGCTGACCCGAAAGCCCAGGTCCCCAGACTGGTGTCCTTCCCTCTGTGGACAGTGTGAGGTAAACACTACTAGAGTTCTGCTTGTTTGAACTTCCATTTTCTGGTTTTTAGTGTATCTATTTTGCTTTCATCTTTATCTAATCTTTTTCATCTTGGGTATAGTCCACTTGGTTATTGCCACTTAAGCAGAACAATAAGTGGAATTAATGTGCTTGCCAATGTAGATGTGTCAACACAGACACACACACACACACACACACACACACACACACACCTGCTGGGATCTCAGGATTCTCCCAAATCACTGACCTGGGCAAGATTAATCCAACTGGCCCTGGCCGGGTGGGTCAGTTGTTTGGAGTGTCATCGTGTACAGCAAAGGGTTGTGGGTTCAATTCCTGGTCAGATCACATTCGTAGGGTGTGGGTTTGATTCCCGGTCAGGGCACATATGGGAGTCAACAACCAATCATTGTTTCTCTCTCATGTTAACGTTTCTCTCTGTCCTTCTCTCCCTCTCCCTTCCTCTCTCTCTCTGAAATGAATCAAAATACATCCTTGGGTAAGGGTTAAAAAATAATCATCCAACTGGTGTGGAAAACACCAGTTGCTTAACCACACCAAGAATGCTCATTGACCCTCTTGAGTCCCAGGTTGTATTACAGGAATCCTAATTCCCAAGTAAGGGCCTCGTGAGGTCACCTGGGACAATATGGTCGTCTCTGGGGTCCAGGTTGCTGTCACTACTGTCTTGGGGTGCCTTTGGCCCAGGGTGGAGCTAAGGTTGCTTTTCCCTGCGACCTTGGAGTTCCACGTGGGAGCTGCCTGTTCCACCTTCTGGCCACACAAGATCCCAGCTGGCAGACAGCTCTTCCCCACAGAGAATAGGCAAGAGTTTCTTCAACGAAAAAGGGAAATTGGCTTCCTCCCTTTCTCTGAGGCAACTGTGCTACAGTTCCGGCCGGATTTCCTTCACCTTGATTTTCAGATGCTGTGCGTGGTTGTGTTTTCTCTCCTGGCCCTTCACACTGGTGGCTTTTTTAGGAGTAGCATGCCACTCCCCAACGAGACTTACTCAAGTCTGCAGTCCAGGGGTGCTACCTCAGTATTCATTCTGTATCTAAATGAATAATTTAGTTTGACAAATTTCTGGGAGTATGAGTTAGAGAAAAGTAAGGAAAATAAAATCCAAATTTAAAAGCATAGTCATTTGTCGGAGAAAGACAAACACTGTATGATTTTAGTTCTAAGTAGAATCTAAAACAAAACACCTCGTAAATACAGAGAAGAGATTGGTCATTGCCAGGGGTGGGCGGTGAGGGGTGGTGAGATGGCTGATGGTGGTCAAGGGTACAAGCTTTCAGTTCTGAGTTCCGGGATGTAATCTACAGCATGGTGACTGTAGTTGATAATACTCTATCGTATATTTGAAAGTTGCTAAGAGAGTAGATCCTAACAATTCTCCTCACAAGGAAAAAGAATTTTCTAACTATGTGTGGTGATAAATATTAGCTAGACTTATTTTGGTAATATTTCACGACACCTACGTACATACAGTCATGATGTACACCTGAAACTGATGCAGCGTTATACTCGCATGTCAGTTACATCTCCATAAAAAGTCAGTAGTCTAAATATCAGTACATTAAAAATCAGTGTATTTGTAACTGTTCAGGAGAATTTGGGGGGTATAATCCAGGCAGACATACTCTAGGAATAGGCAGCTTGTCATTTTAAAATTAAATACTAGACTTGTCTCTACTAATACACATTTATACTGGTATGTATAATAAATAGTGTGTTTATAATAAGTTCTATTAATTTAGATGATTTTATTACCTTAGCAACATCTAACATTGCATGGACAGATATTGATGGATTTAATTAAGTTTACTTTGTTGTAACAATAAACAATTTTGAACACTGGGTTTTGAGAATTACAATAACATTAAATATTAAATTTAAATTACCACAAGTGTTTTATTTCGTGTTTTACATAACACATTTAGATGTACTTGTTTTACTAGAGTATAAAAATATTTTGTTTCCTGGAGTACTTTCCATTTCCCAGAATAGAATGTAATCAACATAATTACTTATTTGGAAAATAGGGGTCTATTTTGCAAGGCGCGTAAAGGACTGAAGACAGTGCCATTGGCAGACTGTTGTGATGTACTTTGTGGGTGCTCTGTTCTGCCTTCCTTCAGCCTCCCCTACAAGGAGTTTTTCGGCGGCGTGAGTGGACTGACGGTGGAGCAGTTCAGGAAGATCAACGGTTTCCCCAACGCCTTCTGGGGCTGGGGAGGAGAAGACGACGACCTTTGGAACAGGTGTGTGGAGGTGCAAATGGCTTAATAACAGAATTTCTGCAAATTCCCTTTCTGTTAGGTAAATTGTACTTCGCTATGCCAAGAGAAGATTCTTTGGGGTGGAAAAATTTTCGAGCGTCCTAAATCCCACTTGGTGTTTCTCCTTTTTTTCCTCTAGGAGGGCCTTCTGAAATTGTTAGTGACACACCCATTAGAACATTCCTTTGCACTTTAAATCGAACTCATTATTTTCCATGTTTATGTCAGATTTTATTTGCTTATATTTTCATTTCCATATATTGTAGAGTTCACTATGCTGGGTATAATGTAACAAGACCAGAGGGAGACTTGGGAAAATACAAGTCTATTCCTCATCATCATCGAGGTGAAGTCCAGTTTTTAGGACGGTAAGTTTAATATCATCTTTGGAGACTGAGTTCAAAATTATTTAATGTGTGAAAGATTTAAAATATACACTGCACCCAAAAAATCTTCTGGCCATATCAGTTTTTTAGCATTTTTGTGCTTGTGTTGAAGAGATATACATATATCTGCATATATACATAGTCATGTTATATGAAAAAGTCCAGTTTACTGTTTCTATAAAATGTGTTTTCTTAACATAAAACATAATGCCTTTTATATATTAAGGATGTCTAACTCATGAGGGTGCAGAATAATTTTTTCAGGGGGCATTTTAAGACTCATACAACTGCTAATTTATAACAGTGGTTTAGAGGGGTTTTAATTATATGTGAGAACCAAAAATTGTAAAGAGCACTAAATGCTTTAATTTATAAGAATAACCTTGAGGATATTCCCCATCAATTTTTCTTTTTGAACACATTTGTGACTTTTTTTTCTTTCCAACACTATAGGTATAAATTGCTAAGGTATTCAAAGGAGCGCCAGTACATTGACGGGCTGAACAATTTAATATACATGCCAAAAGTGCTGGTTGATAGGTTGTATACAAACATATCCGTAAACCTCATGCCAGAGTTAGCTCCAATTGAAGACTATTAAAGAAGTCGCTCTCCTGGCAAGATGGACCATGATGCTGGACCCTAGACCTGGAGTGCACGCTCAGTGGAGGTCAGCAAATGGATGGGTCACTGTGCACGCGTCTGTAGAAGGGCCAGCAGTCCTCAGTGGTTACCCTGTGGGTTGTCTACAGTCAGCCTGCTTCCTCCGCCCTCTGCCAGAGACACACCCCCACGGCGAGTGCTGCAGAGATCAGAAGCCGTGGAAGTGAAGAGCTCCCTGTAAAGAAAACATTTTTATACTGAAATCTATAATTTAACTCAAGAGAACGCTTTATTTCTGTTTAAACATATTTTGTACATATGCGATGTAAATTAATGTGTTTAAATTGTTGACAAATAAGATGTGTTACAGTTTTGCATGTAGTCGGTTATGCCTTTATTGGACTTTTATAGACCTTTTTTTTTATTTGCATGGAAAAAAACAATGTAAATTTATGTCACTAAAAAAAGGTTAACCCTTGTGTGAAATGAAGGAACTGTCAATAATTGACAGCCAACTAATACAGTAAACTGTTATACTAGTTTTGAGCTTTAGACCTTCAGCCTTCCGTGTGGAAGAAGGCACGGCTTTCGTAGGGTCCTAAAGGGTAGAAGGAGAAGCTGAGACAGCTTTTTTCCTGCCAGGATTACCTATAATTTTCCTGCTTGCGATCTCATCAGATTTTGCTATATCACAACCATAATGTTTATGCATATTGCATGGGTATTACCAAGAAAATTTTTAAAGTTGTGATGTGACATATGATATAAAGGACCTCTTCATGTTAACTGTCTTTCATGGACCTCTGGTGTGTCAGGGATTTTGTGCCTCAAAAAATGTCCCTAAGGTTGTGTGTGTTTGCACACCGTTTTTTGTTTGTTTGTTCTAATAGCGCACAGCACTTTTATTTTGAGTTCAGAAGAGCCAAAATTTTTTTTATTTAAAAAATATTGAAACAATTTTTTTAGAAGAATGAGTTATATGGAAAACCTACCAATAGTACTTATAATATACAAATGAATTATACTATTAGATAAGAAATTAAATGTTCTATTTTTATGAAGATAAATGCTTAGTAGATAAAAATAAACTTTAAGTTCAGTTCTCAGACTCATGGAATTTCAAGTTTGGAGGGATTCTTTCTAATATTGGCCAATTTCATTCACACTGTATTTTTTTCACTTTTAAGAAATTATATTTCTGGTGTTAATTATTAAAATTTCCTCACTAAAGTATAGTTTAATGGAAGTATATTATAACACGTAATCAGTTATTTAAATACATTGATATTATCAGGCAATTCTCAGAAAACAGGTCTTCACCACCTGACATCAAGTGTATTACTTTATTTTAAATTTGAATGAACTTTTTATGGCAAAATCAAGTACTTATTTTTACTTTAAAAATGATCAATTACTGTTACCCAAAGATTCCTTAAAATATCTTAAGGTACTTTCACAAATTTAAAACAAAAAACTGTATATCTATGTAGTGAGTCTTCAGTAACAATGAAGAACAACAAAAAGCTGTATCTGAGAGATGTTTGGATAACATTCGCCTCACAGACCATTCACCTGGAACAGAAATACGGTTATTTATCTCAGGCCGTAAGTTTAGTTTTTGAAGTTGGCACTTTCTATGACAATATTGGTAACACAAATGACCACAAAACAAATCACAAAAGAATGAAATTCTTGTACTTTGAGAAAACTGACAGCCCTGTTATGATACCAAACAGAATTTCTCCACATTTTTTCTTAGAAACACTTCCAAAATATTTGTCTCTACTGTTTTTTCCTTCTACTGAAAATAATGAAAACTCAAACCTGAAAAGTAAATTTGTCCTTAATTTGTCTGTCCATTTTCTGTCTCTCATAGTCAATGTAATTTTTTACTTCAGTGTAATGAACGAAAGTCAGTTGGGGGAGTTACCATTTGTTGTTCAATAATGAGAGAGTAGGGGCAGAGGAGCATAATTAATTCATGGAATAATGAACTATTTTAGTTGTGGGGAAAATTAGGGCTGTTTCTGAATTTTATTAGGAAAACATTGTTTTTTAATGTGGATGTGCCCACATTTTGGAATCTTTTCATTTTGATATACATTGTACAATTTGAAGATAACTCAGTTCTATTAGTATCTGCCTTATTTTTTTGGATTAAATCTAATAGTAATTTTTGTTTTAGGAGTGGGCCGTGAATATTTTGCTTCTTTTCCAGTTTTGACTTTTGTATGTCATTCTGTGAAAATCATCTTACTAGTTTGTTTTTTTGTCTTTTGTTTTTAACTGCAGACTTAAAATTGAATTTTGCCTATAGTGACTTATATGTTTCAATATCTGTGACAGAGTTTTGCCCAATTATGTTTATTATGTGAAAATAACTCTATTTCATAAAAACTAACAAATACATTGCAAATTCAAACTATCTTTTTATAGTTTTGTTTAGTGGGTACATTAGTGAGCATGTATTTTTTGCCTATTCCATCGGGTGCCATGAGAGATACGTCTATGAAAAAAGTGTTACTTCATTCCTAAACAAATCAAGTCAAGCAAGTGGAAACCTTTCTAAAATTATGAAGACCTCCTCTGATAACTTACTCATTGTATTTCTTAGTCTCAAAACCAAGAGACATGTATAGTGGACATGGAGTTATTACAAGGTCTCTGTGGCACTGCTGGGAAAGTTATATAGTGTCTCTCAGTTAAGAAGGTAATAATAATGATTAATGGGCCTATTTGTAAAAAAAGAATAAGTGTTCCTATTTGCAGTAACACTATATCTCATTTGTAGTGGTGATAGTCATTTAAATCTTTGCAAAAAACTAGGGTGTAATGAATATTTTTTTTTAAATCTGAATTTAGATTTCTGGTTTAGCTTGTGAAAAGGTGTTCAGTAAGGAAACCTTGCTTACAATGTTATGTAAGTACAAAATTACATATTACAAATTTGCTTATACTTCTTTTCCAGCCAAGAGATGGCTATCTACTTGAAAACAAAATAGAAAACTACGTAAGACAGTATTCTCGCTCTTTTGGAGACTCCCTGTGAGTAAAAGCAGATTTTGTGTCATTCTATTTGGCATTTGCTTGTCTTTGCTCTATTTCTTCATGTGTTTTCTTTTTGGACAAATATTAGCACTCTAGATTTATTGCCTTGTATTTGCCAGTATGCCGATGAGAGAACTGAAATGTCCACAGTAGTGTTTCTCAGAAGGAGGGAGTTTGCTTCAGGTCAGTGTGCTGAGATCTGAAAGGCTTTTACATAAATGCACTGAAATAAATGCTAGTAATTTCTTGTATTCTCATTTTTTTTGCTTCTCATGGAAATGTTTGTACTTTTTTATCATTGTCTTTTATGAAATATAATGTTCTAAAGACTTTGTGTGATGATGTAATTATTTCCTCTCAGGAACTTTTTGGAGGTTATCCGGGTTTTTCATTGTTGTTTGTTTTTCTAAATTTCAAGTGAGTGGCTGGTGCATACCTCGGCCATACTAGGATTGCGCTGTAAGCATAAGATGAGCGCAGCACCTGTCTTTTGAACAGTTTAAGTGAAATACACTGAGAGATTGCCCCACAGTTTTTTCCTCAAAAGAAACAGTAATATTTAAATATTTGTCCTCACAGAAAACTAAAAATGGAACTTCCTTTTGACTCAGCAGATATAATAATCACTGCTGAAATTACACCCTAAGAACCCCAAAACACCAGTTCAAAAGAACCTATGCACCCCAATGTTCATAGCAGCACAATTTACAATAGCCAAGTGCTGGAAACAACCTAGATGCCCATCAATAAATGAATGGGTCAAAAAACTATGGTACATTTACACAGTGGAATACTACACAGCAGAGAGAAAGGAGCTCCTACCCTTTGTGACAGTGTGGATGAATCTGGAGAGCACTATGCTAAGTGAAATAAGCCAGGCAGTGAAAGACAAATACCATATGATCTCACCTTTAAGTGGAACCTAATCAAAACAAACAAGGAAGCAAAATATCACCGGGGACATTGAAATTAAGAACGATGTGACAGTAACCAGAGGGGAGGTGGAAGGGGATAATGGAGGCAGAGGGGGAGGGGGTTTCAGGAACAACTACAAAGTACACATAGACAAAACAAAGGAGGGATGAAATCAGGGGAGAGAGGTGGGGATGGCTGGGATGGGGGTAGAGTGGTGGGGAGAAAATGCAGACAACTGTACTTGAACAGCAGTAAAATAAAAAAGATGACAACAGCCAACACACAAAAAAAGTTTGTCCTCAATACAATTAATAATCTAGTGTATCAAGATGAATATTTGAGAAGTAATTTTCAGCATTACTTTTCTCCTCCCTGTACAACTTCAGTAAACTAAACTGGTTTCATGCTCAATTCCCTTCTTGTTTTTTAGGTGTCAAGTAGTATTGAAGATCTTGAAAGCAAATAATCAGACCTCAAAATGCCTAGGAACTAGATTTGTATTTGGGCTGGATTGTGAGATCATGATTTTATCAAATTATTGTGTACTGAATTTTAAGTATTTTTACTTGTTATGCATAGTATGAGCTATCAGGATATTACCACTATATATCACAAATGAAGCCAATCATTAAGTCATAATTATTCAGTCATTTAAATGATGCAAAGCCATAAAATGGGGTTGGTTTAGTTGGTCCCAGGTTCTTACCTATGGTAGTAATTTGTTCAGTGATGAAATGTGACTCATTTTAATGATCTTGTGTACATATATTTTTGCATTGTTTTTAAACATAGGGACTTAAGGTTGTGGAGGTATTCTGAACCAAAACTGTTTTACTTAAGAATCTCCCTTCTTAAGGAGAATGAACTGCATTGATCTTGATTTAGGTGACTTCAGAAAAGATAGTACTATTGAATTGGCCAAAAAGTCCATGTAGTTTTTTTTCATAAAGTAAAAAACACACTTTTCATGTTTACCAGTAACTTGATTAATTTGGATATTTTGAGTATGTCAGCTATCTCCCAATGGTATAACATTGATTATTCTCAATTAGTGTCTTCATTTGATCACTACCAACTTCAACTGGTCTACCCAAATGAGAAATCTCGTCCAGCGAGAAATCTCCAGCACGAAACTTCACAAACCTGTTGGTACATTCAATCAGTTACAGCCCCTTCTTCATACACTGCACATATCTTTTTTCTGTTTCAGTTGTGTTTTTACTCTTGAAATAAAGCATAATATGCCAAAGAGTTTGCTTATTTTCTTCTTTCTTCAATATTAAAGTGGCTACACAAAAATTCAATTTTGATAAGTTTTTTTAAATGCATGCTGGTAAGAGCCATCACAGTACAATCTAACAAAATTGTTTTGAATGTGCAGTTAAAGACAATTAAGTGCTACTGGAGCCATATTATGGGGAAAAAAAGCCACTAACTTTTTGGCCAACCCAATATATCTGTCAAAACTATATTACTATTAAAAGAAAAATATATGGGTTTAAAAATAAAACATATCTGTCACGACATATTCCTATAACATAGTGTAGCGGACCTGAATTTCATTGCTAATGTAACCTTCCCAATTTTGCCAGTTGAAGCATGTGGTTGCGAGAATCTCCAAAAGGTGCCAGGCATTAACTCCTGATCCTCAAAGAGTTTACTGTCTTCTCTCTGTAATACTGAAGTAGAAACCAAGCCCTCATTCTATGAGGCAGGGGACTCAGTTGTGGCCTCTTTAAACACTGGTTTTAATATTTCACCAGTGCAATGTTTGGCTTTGTAGGAGCAGCTTTTCTCCAGACACAGAATAGTTCTTAGCTTAAGCATTGCACAGTCCTTCAGAAGGAGAGTTGAGATTCACTGGTTCTCCTGCTACAGACCTTGAAGCTTTGAAGTTAACATTTAGGAAGGCTGTGTGAACGGTGGCGGTTATAAGCAGAGATTCGGGAATTAGCCTGACCTGAGTTTGAATTCAGGGATCCACTATTATTAGGTGTGACGTTTTAGCAAAATGGCACCCCCCTGTGGTCCTCAGTTTCCTGATTTCTCAATCAAGGGTGATAGGAACTACCCAAGGATTGTTGAAGTGATTAAATAAGCCTAATCTTAATCAGAGCCTGACACACTTTGCCAAAATTTAGCTCCGAGTAAGCCAGTTTTCAGCTTTAGAGTAACAACCTTTTCTTTCATGCAAGTTGTCTCAGATCATAAAGAATGATCACATTCTTTAATTCTCTTTAAGTCAGTGATTACCCAATATATTACAGGATAATGTATGTAAATAATTAGTAAAACTGGCCAAAGTGCACAATTAAAATTCAGCAGTCATAGTCATGAGAAGTGTAGCAAATGGGAGTCAGGCTCTGTTTTCTCAGAGGGATGTGAGATTTTAGGCAGATGATGCAGAAAGCATCTACCACACCACTTAGCTTAAGCTCGTGGAGGGTATTCAGTCACTTGTTCCTTGTCAGTATTACAGCTGAACTAGTAAATGTCCACGAGGGCCTACTGCCCACTTTTTCTTCCCTATCTTGGCTTTAGGGTTTGGCTCTTTCACCCATCCTCGATTTTCTTGGGAGACTCTTCCTCTGCCATCTATGCTCTCTTCTGATCAATAATTCACTTTCTAGGACCACTGTCTAGCCCTGTCCAATGCAATGTTCTGTGATGATGGAAATGCCCTATGGCCGAGCTATCCAATATCGTAGTCACCAGCTTTATGTGGCTATTATGCATTTGAAATGTGAATAGGCAAATAGGGAATTGGATTTTTAATTTTGTTGAATTTTAATAAGTTTAAATAGGCACATACAGCAGGTGAGCTCTTGTACTTGCAAAGCTGTAACTACGTGGTCCCCAGGCTGTATCTCCAGCTCACAATTCTTAGTTCCTGAACCACAGTATCAACTTATTGGTCAGCTCCACCTGCTTGTCCTAAACAGAATTTATCATAACCCCTTTCAAAACCTAATCTTTCTCCTGCTTTACCATCTACTTAGTAACTCAAGAACAGGTCTGAGTCCTCCCTCTTCTCTGTATAGTCAACATTAACTCTACCTTGTAAGTCTCTGGTCCATCTGGTCTTCTGTTTCCACAACTACCTGGATCCATCCAATTTTTTTTCCTTTTTTTTTGAACTTAAATTTTCTTTTTTGGCAGTAAACTGAGGTATTGTATATTTTTCCATTACCATTTCGTGCCCTTATATCCCCCTCCTCCCAGCAGTCATCACACTGCTGTCCATGTCCATGAGTCCTTTTTCCTCTCCCAGGTTTTTCTTACTACAAAGATGTGTTGTCTTGTTCGAATCCGTCTTCCGTATTGCCAAGGAAATTGTGTGTCTTGAAATACTGCTTTAAAATCTTTCAGTAGGACCTACAGGGTGGGGTCCATGTACTTCTGCCTCTCACACTGGGTCCTCGATGGTCTGACTTTCCTCTCCAGGACCAACAGCTCACCCTGCATTTGTATTGCAGCCTTTAAATTCTCCAGCCACCTGTGAGCCAGCATCGTGCCCCTTTGCCTTTGTACACCATCTTTTCTATCCTCATCCACCAAATGATCTGCTGTGTATCTCTTAAGACTTGGTATGCTCTTCTGGACGCCTTCTCTCGCCAACCCAAGTAAAATTTGCTTGCTGTTTTCCTTGTAAGCCTGCCCTATAGTACATGAATCCTATTAAAGTGGGTCTTACACTATTACATTTATTTGCACATTTTTCCCCTCCAAAGATTGTTAGCTCTTTGAGAGCAGTGGGGTGTGCCATTCATTTTTGTACCCCATCGTCTAGCACAGTGCTCAGAATGAATGATCCTGTCAGGAGAACACTGCCATCTAGCAGGAAAGAACAGGCCACAGCATTCTAAATTACTGTTCCATTGACACATATATGCCATAGCTACTTATTGAACCGTGTTAAGTAGGATCAGTGCCTTAACTATGACAATTAAGGGTCGTCATCAAAATGGGTTTGGACCCACCACCTGCAACAATATCTGAACAGAGAGCCAGGCTTGTCTTTTTTGTTCAATGTAATTTTCAAATCTAAAAATATTTACTAAGCTTTAGAAAATTAACTGTAGATCAGTGTATAAAAGGAAAAACAGCATAGTTAAGAATTCACTGCCAGAATCGTTTTTATTAAGTAAACAAATCATACACAGAAAGTGAAGGTCAACCTGCCAACTAAATGTCACGAGACATTAATACGATGACAGCTTGAGAGCAGGTGCTGAAAACATCTGTTTGACTTATCAGAGTGAAGGTGTTCATTTACCCTGGTACATAATTTACATCTGAGATAGTTTGAACACTGAATCTGGCTTATCTTTAAGGACGAATCTGACTTTCTATTACACAGTCCTTCCTCCCTACCCCTTCCTTCACCTGCTCTTCCACATCCTTTCTTCTTTTCTTCCACCGCCTGGTTAGAATCAGGAAAAATCATGCTGGCTATTAGATTTCCTGGACTCTGAAATCCTGTGAATGCTTTTGTTCAGGCAGAACAGGGTCACTATGGAAACCAGGCTTCTCCTTCATTAGACTCTTATCCCTTGACCTTGTAGAAATACCACTTTGCATAGGGTGATTCTGTAGTCTTTCCAGCTGTCTAGCAAGTTGTGGCAGCCTTGTCTTCAGCCTCTTTAATTCCAATATTTATGGGCTTTTTAAAGCACCTACTGTGTCTCAGACACTGTGCTGAGTGTTAGGAGCATGTGGGAGTGGGCAGGAGATAGAATTCATCTTGGTTTTTTTCAGGTTCCCTTTTGGAAAAATGACAGGTATATATAAAAGGTGTCTGCTTGCTGGCGTACACTTTTGTAGGTTCTTAGATTCCAGAGAGCAGGCTTTTTGGCAGAGGGTGAAAAAGGCGGGGGGCTTTTCTTTTTCTTTTGCTGTGCTTCTGTTGGCATTCTAGGTTGCAGATGTCTCTAGCTCCCAGGCTAGAATCAGGGAGGAGGCAAAAAAAAATATTCCCTGGAACTCACAGCTGGGTTATTCCTTGAATCTGGGTCTCCCTAAGCAGTTCTCCTTTACTCTACCTTTAGAGTCTTCTGGTAGGGGTTTTTGTTTTGTTTTGTTTTGTTTTTGTTTTTCAGTGATCAGTGGGAGAAGAAAGAGGAATGAGTTTACCTCATCTTGTCCAACTCAAAAATGTCACATGAGAAGAAAGGTAAGAAACTGTTGACTATCAAAGGTAAGGTATGTTGACTATCGCTGTCCACATGGTGGTAGTGACATTGCACTATGACTTTGCAGGGTGAAGGACTGGGGGAAGGGTGCAGGGATCTCTGTATTATTTCTTACAATAGCACAAGAGGCTGCAATGACTTCAAACTAAAATACTTAATTTAAAAAGAGGCAGAGTTCTTTATGAAAGATGATCAAATCCACTCACAATAAAAGGCATAGAGATCAAAATGACATCGAAGTATCAGTTCTGACTCTTCAGATTAGCAAATACCCCCAAATCTCACCACTGCTATCGGAGAGCTTGTATAGCACCAGGCACTCTCGCACACAGGGTGCAAAATGCCACAACCTCTGTGGAGGGGAACTGAGCAATAGCCAACAAATTACTAAAGTACTTATGCTTTGTCCCAGAAATCCTTTTTTAGGCTTCCACCCTAACGACACATCCTACAGATATGAAACAACAAATGTATGTGTCTCTTCATGGAGGCATTGGAGTAGCAAAACAGAAGCACCTGAATACCTAGAGGGGACTGGTTGAACAGGCTCTGGCCAGCCACACACGGGAACACTTCTCGGCCGAATAAAAAGGAGGCAGGATATATACTCTGATAAGTATTGGTTTCCAGGCTAATGGTGCCTCGTGGGAAAAAATAAGGGTCACACACTATGTAAAGTGCTGCTTTTTGTGAATGAAAGAAGGGGAAATAAAAACGTGTGTATTTGATTATTTTTTTACAAAAGAATGACTGGCAGGACAAACCAGAAACAAATGCAAATGGTGGTCTGGGGTTGGCAGCTCTCAGGACCAGAACCATGACCCTGTTTTTCTATAATCAAAAAATTAAAATGTACCAACAAACCATGACACTGATTTTAAACAGAGACACATTTTTAAAATTATTTGGACAAAAGAGAACCGATGTTTAGTGTGTTATTCTTGATTAACTGAAGATTACCTTTGGCAAATAGAAAGAAAACACATCGTATTTGGTCATTGTTCTTGCTGAATTATAGGAATGTCACTAATTCTGTGTTCCCGTGTTTTATTGGGTCTTTTTTTCATCCTATTTTTACTGTGGTTTTTTTTTTTGTTGTTGTTCACAGTTTACTTTGCATTGTTAATGCGGGGAAAGTAACAATTACTCTTTCGTGGCAGCCCTGCCCCTGGTCCTCCCGCAGAGAAACTGCCTTCACCACCTCCTGGGAGGAGGAGTCCCACACACCCTGGCTTGCCTGGCCACAGCTTGCTGGACAAGGGGTCCACCAGAGAGAGCACAATGGTGAACAAACAAAGCCAACCAGAGTCTCAGGAATTTGAAGGGGCACAGGGACTGAGGCAGTTAATTCGTGAGGCGATGGCTGAACCCAAATTTTCTTCTATATGGTTAAGTGAGCAGAGAAGCTGGTCTGCAAAGAGAATGAAAAGAGGACTCACATTGCAAATCTAGCAGACCAGAGACAGAGAGAGAAAGATGTAGTTATTCAGTTCCTGCCAGCTTTCCAGCCCCCATCCCTGGTGAGGCTCAGCTGTGACCCTGCCATTTGTGTTCTGTGAGATACAAATGAATCCTTAAATGAATCTCTTGTCATTCAAGCTAGTTAGACTGAGAATGTAATCTTAAATCCAATGACCCCTAGTTGAGATACTGCATTTCTCTCTTAGAGAGGATTTTGACCTCATTAAAACCAATTTTGATTATGCCAATCAAAGTTACCAACTATTTATAATGAAGCGTGTTCAAGCATACATAAAAACAGCCCTACTGGGGTGAGATGTCTTGGAGGACAAGAGCCATTTCTTTTTCATCTTCAACTGGCACTCTTAATGGGAGTTCAACAAATATTTGTTCAATGAAGCTTTTTTTTTTTTTTGTAATCGTTAGAGTATGGATTCCGCTCTTTTTTTTTTTTTAATTGCTTTTCTCTGAGTCAAAGAAGGTAGAATCTCAGGGGATACATTTTCAGTGTGAGTTGGATTTGAGGAGCTACAGATATTCTGGAACAATTTCCCAGGGATCTGGTCCCCATCATTCCCTCTCCAGGAAGTTTTGGGAAGCTGATTCAGGGCCTGTGCAGAGTTTGGGGAACTGTTGAATGCATGGCACTCTCAGGCTGCTGCATCCTGGTGCTGGTTGACATTTGAATCCGTTGAGGAGCTTTTAAAACTATAATCATTCTTGGGCTACACTTCCAGAAAACTAATTTAACTCATCTGGGTATGAGTATTCTTTAAAATATTTCCAACTGACTCTAAAATGCAGCTAAAATGGAAAACTGACAGTAGATAATTCACTTATGAATTATCTAAGACATTCATGTGGGCTTGCAGCGGATGTGAACTCATGGGATTTTTCAAACAGATGTAGATCTTCGTCCAGGCCTGGTTATTCGAGATCATGGTCTTCAAAATGGTCTTGGGCCATTAGTATATAAATATTAATATTCAACAGAGGAAGCAAGTACATATGATGGACTAAAGGTAGTTTATTCAATAAATTATGATGAAAAAATTGGACAGATATGTGCAGAAAATGAAACTAGGTCACCTTCTTACAGGACATACAAGAATAAATTCAAAATGGGTCAAAGACTTAAGTGTTAGACCCAAAGCCATAAAAATCCTAGAAGAAAACATAGGCAACAAAATCTCAGACATTGCTCATAGAAATATTTTATCAGCTATATCCCCCCAGGCCAGGGAAACAAAAGAAAAAGATAAACAAATAGGACTACATCAAACTAAAGAGTTTTGCACTGCAAAAAAAATCATCAACAAAATAAAAAGACAACCCAAAGAATGGGAGAACATATTCACCAATACGTCTGATAAGGGGTTAATATGCAGAATTTATAAATAGCTTTCAAAACTCAACACCAGAAAAACAACCCAATTAAAAAATGGGCAGAGGACCTAACTAGACACTTCTCCAGCGAGGACGTACAGATGGCCAGTAAACACTTGAAAAGATGCTCAAAGTCACTGATCATCAGAGAAATGCAAATTAAAACCACAATGAGGTACCATCACACACCTGTCAGAATGTTTGTCATCAATAAATCAACAAACAAGTGCTGGCAAGGATGTGGGAAAAGGGGAACCCTTTTGCACTGGTGGTGGGGATGCAGATTGATGCGGCCACTGTGGAAAGCTATATGGCGATACCTCAAAAAATTTAAAATGTATCTGCCCTTTGACCTGGCGATCCCACTCTGGAAATATATCTGATGGATCCCAGAACACTAATGCAAAAGAACATACGCACCCTATGTTCACTGAAGCATTATTTACAATCACCAAGATATGGGAGCAGCCCAAGTGTCCATCAGCAGATGAGTAAACAAAAAAACTATGGGACATTTACACAATAAAATACTGCTCAGCCATAAAAAAGAAGAAAACGTTACCCTTTACAACAGTATGGATAGACCTGGAGAACAGTATGCTAAGTGAAGAAAGCCAGTTAGAGAAAGACAAGTACCGTATGTTTCACTCATATGTGGAATCTAATGAACAAACTGAACTAACAAGGAGAATGAGGATGGACTCAAAGATAGAGAGCAGGACAACAGCTAGTTGTTGGAGGTGGAGGGATGGAGCCAAAAGGAAAAAGGACTCATGGACATGGACAACAGTGCGGTGATAGCGCAGAGGAGAGGGATGTAAGAGGGCTAAATGATAATGGGGAAAAACGCAATAAAGATTTTCTAAAAACCATTTTCTGGAAGTAAATGTAATTTTTTTTCATTCTGGGCCTAGAAGCTGTAGTATTATAATTACCAGTCCCACTGGGAGACCAAATTGAATAAAAAATCATGAAACCACAGAACTTTAGAATAGGAATGGAAATTTAAAATTATCTAGTTCTTTTCCTTTCCTTTCTGTTTATTTTATTAGATATCAATTAAAACAAAAATAAATATAAATGTAATTTCCCACCCTTCCCCTGGCAATTATAACAGCATGTGGGCTCCTCTGTGTTCCCTACCTCAGCCCCACGACTGGGCTGTAGGGAACACTGATTGGAGCCATCACGCCTCTCTATCGTCGCTAACTTCCCCATCACCCATGGGTGCTCTAACTTCCTAGCATAACCCTTCCATCTTATGTCACTGAGTATAAAGTATCCTAGTCACGAACTAAATCAAATTACTTGCCTTTCTCTGAATATTTAATGTATGCTCATCTTCGTCTCTCTGTAATTCAGTCTCCTCTTCAGGAATGGCTTTTCTTATTTATTTCCCTTGGTGCCCCCTACTTAGCTTCTAAGGGAAAGCTCAGGTGCCCCCTCCTTTGTGAGGCCTCCCAGCTCCCGAGAATCAGCACAAGTTTTTTATTATTTATTTATTTTTTTATGCTACCATAACATTTTAAACATTTTACGGTAATGTTTTCTTTCCTTCTTCCTTTCCCTCCTTCATTCCTCCATCCCTCCTTCTTTTTCTTCCTTCCCTCTTGTTTCTTTCTCTTCTCTCGATCTTTTTTTTTTCTTTCATGTTTGTGTCCAATTTTAAGAACATTTCTTTGAAAAGAGACCCCAGGTCTTAGTACATTCTTATCACTCCAGCTCCTGGTACAGAGTAGGTGCTCAACAAATGTGTGTAGAATAAAACAAATGCATATATACTGTCAAGGAATGAATAATGCTCCTCCCCCACTCCACCCAAAGATAGCCATTTTCTAATTCCCAGAACCTTTGCAAATGTGATTAAATTAAGGATCTTGAGATGGAGAGATTACCTGGGTTATTTGAGTGACCCAATATAATGCTGCATTCTTCAGGAGGCCCCACATTTTCAACTCACCATGAAAGAAAAGTCCTGGGTTTCCCTCTGGTTGGGCCATATTAGATCCCTGGAGCCCCTCTAAAGTACACACCGTGATGAGATTTCACTGACTGATTTAGACCAACAGGCTCCTCTCTTCCCTCTTCCTGGAGCTCAGGGTGAGAGCATTTCCATCGCTACTCAGTATAAGAAGCACGAATGGAAAGGATGCTGGCAATGTCTCTAGAATATTCGTCATAGGGGGTTCATGAATTTTACTGTGTGTTTGCCTCTAGCAACCCCAGGCAAGAAGGGCCTTGACTCCTAACAAGGCCCCTGCTTCCCATGGGGACCCCCTGCTCCCTGTGAAGGACCTGACCCCCCTCCTCAGAGTGCTGGCCCCAGGCAGAGTCCCATGCCATGTCACTGCTCTGGGACAAGGCCTGGGGTAGCAGAAGGCCTCTGCCTTTCCAGACACTGCAGCAAAACCCACTCAGCCGGCTTTAGTTGTCATTTTGAATGACCCTTTTGTTCTTTTGGCCCTGGCCCTAGGCAGAGGACATTTTAAATAGACTTTCTATTTTTAAACATCCTCAGTGACAAAGTTCTTGAAATCAATCCAAAGATGCAGAAGCTGGCACTCGATATTTGAACTAGGTTATTCCCGAGAGCTGGTCATCTTTTAGAGTTTCCCAACAAACTGGCCCACTTCTTGTATATTAGTAGGTCATGGTGCCATTTCTCGCATGTCTGTATGAGGGGAAGCACCACCCTGGTGAAACCCAAGGGGATCGTAAGGGTTCAGATGAGAACTCTTTGCCTATCGAGAGCCAAGCCTTTCACTATCCCTTAAGAAAATATTTACTGAGCTCTGCTGTGTGCTAGACACTGTCTTCCAGATACTTGGGAATTTATTCCAATATATTCTCCACGTGCGCTTTCCCAGGGAAGACTGCTGAGTAGAGTTTGTCCAGCTCAGCATGAGCCTTCATCCAGGGAGCTGCCCAGGGCTTTCCCACAAGCCTCACTGCTCTCTCCCTAAGCCCACCAGTGCCCTTCCCCATCACGTCTTAGAACCAGATTCATAATCTTTGGCCTCCTGGGGAGTGACACTAGTGGTGGTGACAGCAGGTGGGTGACTGCTGAGCCTGGAGGGAAGCCCCATGCTTCAAGCACTTATTCAAGGAGGCTGCCTGTCACCTCTTTCTCCTTGCTGGTTGACGGTGGTTCTGGAACAGACCTCTAGCGTCTCATTGATTGCCAAAGATGAATTACCATCTGCCTTGGCTTTAAATTAACTGGGGCAGTTCTAACCCACAGAGAATGGTGAGCTGAGAAAATGGAATTGATTCTAACTTTATTTTCATTATGATAGGCAGTAAGAGGTAATGGTGGTAGGGAAGAGGGTGTTCTATGAACTGTAAAGTGAAAGGAAGAAATAGGCTGCAAAACTGAGGGTTTGTGTGAAATAAAAATTCCTAGGGAGGACTGTCTCCGTGGATAGAATACAGTTTAAGGCATACATGCCCCAAATGTCGTTGTTTGACAGGTGCTATCCAATACTAGGAAGAATTTTAGTATTAGTGAGTTTTGTTTTCTGCCCGTGTATGTACATGCAATGCCAACTGCCAAGGTATAAGATTGAAAACTTGTTCGATTACTTCAAGCTTGGTATGGCTAAAATTGAGCTCACAATCTGACTACAAATCTGCTCCTCTGCCCGTGGTTCTGAGCTCAGTTACTGCCTCATCCATCAATCTGCTAGCCAGGGTGGAAGCCCGAGACTTCACAGCCTCCTCTGTCTCTCCTATCCTCAACAATGCTGTCAATGCTATCTGCTGATTTCTACTCTAAATTCCTCTGTAGACATTGAGGGAAAGGGTTGAAAAGCAGCTCCTGACATCTGGAAATTCACCTCAGTTTTATACAAGCCCATCTGTGACATGTTCAATCGGACACAACAACCTCACAGAACATCAATATCAAACAGGTCTCTCTGAGAGCACAGCAAAGTAAGACAAAAATGAAATCGCTGTGAAATCCATAAAATCCCAAACCTCCCCTCTCTCTAAAAGGACTAACTGCTTCTACTTTAGCAATTACAGTTTTATCTCTGCTCTGGTTGACCCTCCCTACAGATACACCATTGAGACAATCAAAGAATTGTCCCCACTTTCTGATAGCATTCAATCTAGAGGGAAGCCCTGCTTCCTTTAGTCTCCCCCCACCCAAGTTACCCAACCAAAGCCCAGATCCTATTAATAGATTCTTACTAACCTGTTAGCGAGAGTGTACTCATTATGGTGGGACGAATAACAAATTCAACCTGTTCAAATACATGGATGTGTTTCTGATGAATTTTGGCCGGAGAACACTGACACCATTCTCATCTCTCGATTTCTGGTTGAATCTTATTCTTTATCACAACACTGTGGTTTTCTAGGTTCCAGGGTTCTTCTTCTCTATTCCTCTTCACTGCCAGAGATTGCCTCGTGAGCTGTCCACTGTCCAGCTCTGCTCTGACCAGTGTTTTCCAGCAATATTGACCACATGTTCTCATTTCCATGCCTTCTTTTCCCATCATGGGAGTTTATATGACCCTATTCTCTCATCATCTCTTCTCTGATACTTTCCCTCTTGCTCTCCGGCAGCATCAATCCCCAGTCACTCCCTACTAGGCTCCCAAAGCACATCACGGGGCTCTGAGGAGACAGAGGAGGAGAAGGCCAGACATGCAAATACATTTAGAGGTACATGCAAATCGAGCACTCCATTCTTATTCAATGTTTATTTCTGAAACCATGAAAAAAAAGGTAACCACATGTGATGAATATTATGTTAACTAGTGTAATTATAGTAATCTTTTTACAATATATGTGTAATCAAATCATCATGTTTTATACCTTCAACTTTACCCAATCTTATATGTCAATTATATTTCATCCAAGTTGGGGGAAAATGTTAACTGTGTCTAAAAATACCTTCACAGCAACATTTAAACTGGTGTTTCACCATGGGTACCATGGCCCAGCCAAGATGACACATAAAATTATTCATCACAGTTCCCCTCTGCAAATTTATTCATTACAGGGTGACATTTTTAGCCTCACCTTTTTCCTGAGATCACTGGTAAATTGATAAAACGTGATGAAGATTCCTCTCCCTCTAGGGAAGTAAGTGATGCTTATGTTTCTGATTAGTGTGGAAGGGCAGGAATGGGATTAATTAACATACTTATCTTTTGGGCAAAAGAGATTTGGGCAGACTGGAGGCCACCAAGGTAGACGTTGGTTTATTGGCAGGAATTTCTTATTAGCATTCATCACTAATTCAAGGCTTTCAATGAGCAGTACCTCACTGTCCAAATTAATTGGGAAACCATGGACTACATGACAAATTCATTTATTCTCTGCCTTTCAGTGTTTTCCCGAGCTGTCTGCATGGCTTTGAGCCAATTACTTAACTTTCTGTATCTCAGCTTTCTTATCTCCCCACCATGCCCCGACCCTGAAGCTTCAAAAACCCAGCTTTCAGGGATTCTTTAACCTGAACCTAATGTACCCATCGAAAATTTCCCCTCCCATTTTTTTAACTCTCTGTTTCTTACAACCTAGTTCCCAGCCTCTTCTTTGCAATTATCACACTAACTCCCACCAAGTTATCTTGGCTGATGTGGTCTTCTACAACTTGACTATTTCTTCATCTATCACATATACTTTTCAGATACAACCTGTAATATTTTTAATATACACAAATCATTTATAAATCAGTACTAAATTAATGGACCTCCTGTGTAATATGGCTAAATCATGTAGACATAGAGTTGACACAAGAGGTGCAAATGGCCAATAAATGTAAGACAATATGTTCAGCATCACTAAGTAAACAAAGAAATAAAAATAAATATTAAATGTAAATTTGACTTTCCGAATGGCCAAGGTTACAATGAATACAGATCCAGGGTACAATTTGGAAGACTCCTACAGGAGGCAATATTAGTTTCCCAGGGCTGCAGGGACCAAGTACCACAAGTCAGTTGGCTTTAAGTAACAGAAATTTCTTGTCTCACCATTATGGGGGTGAGATTCTGAAATCAAGGTGTCAGTAGGGCCACATTACCCCCGAAACCTGGAGGGGAGAATCCCTCTGTCAATCCTTGATGTTCTTGGCTTGTATCGGCATCGCTTCATCCTTTGCCTCACATGCCGTTCGCCCCACGTGTCTGCATTTTTCCCCTTTTAAGAACATCAGTCATGTTGGGGTAGAGCCCACCCTGATGACCTCATGTTTACTAATTGCATCTGCAAAGAGTTTTTTCCAGATCATTTCATAATCACAGGTACTGGGTGTTAGGACTTCAACATACCTTTTTAGGGGACATAATTCAACTCATACTAGTGGCCATAAAAGGGTGTAAGTCAAGACACTAACACATAACAACACAGATCAAAGGAGAAAAGGATCATTTCAGTGGAAGCAACGCAGACAGAGAACTGCAGGGACCAGATGACACATTCCACTTTATGACAAGATGCCACTACATACCTTCCAGAGGGTAGGTACAATTCAGAAAGGAAGGAAAAGGCTGAGCATCAAACTGGAAGTGAAACTGAGGTGATTTCAATGGACAAGATTAGGTTAGCTGACAGCAACAAGAAGTGGGGCCTGGAAAGTTAAATTCAATTCAAATATGTATATGTATAAATATTTGAAGATACATGTGTTCAAACTGCTTAGGTAATAAAAATCCATAGTTATTTAATAAGAGCCAAATGGAAATGTAGCATTTTATAAACAGGCAGGTCAGAGACCAATACAATCACTGTAAAGTGTTAAATTAAATCTTATGAAATTGCCAATATTTGACCATTTAATTTACAAAAATGACAACTTGATATGCATTAACCTGATATACATGGAAAAAGAACTTGCTAACCTTACTGAACAGAATCAGAGGCATTGATTTTACTGCCTGTATTTGTGGGAAAGGTCAGTACATGTTAAAAGGTGCAAACCTATATTCCATTGTTTTGCAATGTCTTACTCTCCTTACCTGGTTAACTAGAGCATGACAAGACTTTAGATTTGGGCTTGGAGGAAAATGGGAAGATTGTTTTGTTTATGTGTGTTTAGGCCTCAGCCTTGGGTCTGACCCAGCTTTTCCTGCTGAGTCCAGATTGGAGATTATGCACAGGAGTAATGGGGGATGACAAACGCCAAGGTTCTTTCCTTGGATCCTTACTGCTATCAAATAAATTCTCAGCTCAAGTTGGTAGCTTGTAAAGCCCCCTTCACTCCAGTCTCATTCCCCACCACTCCCATCCCTGCTGTGGCAGAGATGGGTGTTGACCTACACGGGTTAGTGTTTGTTTTCCAGAATATAGGGTTGTTCTGAGAAGTGATTGCCAGCCAGGAGCTGCATTGCTGCATTGCTAAAATGATACCATGGAACTATTTCTGGCCAGTGAAATGTCGCTGGGAATCACATGTGACACCTCAGCAAGAGCGGCCTAATACCATATGCTTTCTCTTCTCTAGTTTGCTGATTAGATGTCCCTTGAAGGCACAAAGTAAATCAAATTGAGGTGAGTCACCATTTGGAGGAAAGTCACTCTGAGAGTCACCCAGCCAAGAAAGTCTGCATTGGACTTGGCGTGAATAAGAAATGAGTAAGCTTTGTCTTTGTGGAGCCACAGTGATACGGGCTTGTCTGTTACAGTTGCACAACCTTGCCTACCTTAATTCCCCTTACATTTCAATATTCTGGGGGGGTTTTGAAGATTTACTCCTTTGTTTTAGAGAGAGGTGAAGGGAGGGAGAAAGAGAGGGAGAGAAACATTGATGTGAGAGAGAAACATAGGTCAGTTGCCTCTCTTATGCACCCCAACTTGGGACTGAATCTGGAATCCATGCCTGTGCCCTGACCAGGAGTCAAATTGGTGACCTTTCTCTTTGTGGGACGATGCCCAACCAACAGAGCCACAATAGTCAAGGCCACTTCAACATTCTGAATCCCCATCTGTTGCCTCAACTTATCAAGTGGTTTCACTTGGCCTGGCCTTGCAATTTCTGCTCTCTCTACCCAGAACACCTCCTTGCTTTTCTACTAATAAACCGCCAAGATCCAGATTAAGTGACATTTATTCTGAGTCCTCTTCTTTTTCCAAGCTGTTTGATGCTCCTTTTCTTATTTCTGCTGTGTCTTGTACCAAAGACTCTGTCCAATCCCACTGACATAGTTATCTTCCCCAAAGAATATTAGCTCTTCGGATGCAAGCACTCAATCTTATTCTTTATGTCCAGAGCACTAACATAGTGCTTTGTAGATGGTCATCTCTCAATACATGGCTTCCTCTAAGTGAATTCGGGTTGTGAGGGTTCTCCGATTACACCCTGTAGTCAGCTGACTGGGAGGAGGGACATGGTTGGTCTGAACAGAATCAGAGAGCCTGAGTCATTACAGGTCTGTCCTGGTGAAGCTGTGTTACTCTTGAAATCAGAAAGCAATTAAAAGGAATGCATGGAGTAAAGAAGTAGGCCCTTAGAACTTGTCTTTTGCTACTTACTGAAGGCTATAGGAAAATAAAGCTTTCTCATTTTCAGAATGTGTATTTTCAACAGTTGCAGACCATATTGAATAGGCACTTAGCTTGAAAGACAATGGAAACTTAGATACGCCTCTGAGTTCACCAGGGACTTTTCTGAGGTCCCTTGTTTCCCTGTAAAATTTGAAAATTGGTTTTTGAGAGGACCATAAGGGAGTGAAGAAAGCACGTTCAGATGAAATGGAGAGTGCTTTAATAGGAACGCTTTATTGTCCCCACCTGGGTTTCTAACAGAGTTCATAAAGTGAAAACACTGCTGTAATAAAAATGGAATACTATTGGTTACATGAAGTCCTATCTCCCCTCCTTCAAATCGACAGGAGGAAGGGTCCCTCATTCTTTGGGGCTGCTGACCAGGGCCGTGGTGGAGTAGGAGTAGGGGCTGAGCAGAGCAGCAATGGTGTAGTGGCGTGGACCAGAGTCATTCGCTGTGAACACCACCTGCAAGAGAACACAGACAAGGTGTGTTTCCAACCTCCTGACAACATGAGTCATGGACAGAGACACTGGAAGTCCCATGCCAAGGTCATTATTCTTATTTTATTATTTTGGTTTTGGAAACAGAGCAAAAGGCAGAAATCCAAAGCTGGCAAGCTAACTGCTGGAGCCTTGTGCAGTCCTTAGAACGAGAGTTCCCTCCGGCCTGCATGAGTAGGACTTTGGTTTCCCAGACTCGGGCTAGAAATCTGGTGCCCCTAGCCTGACTGAGGGAGATCGCAGAGAGCCTACATGCTCTTGTCCATTTTCTTGGTTTTAGAAAAAGGAGGGGAGAATGTAAAAACTGGCGTGCAATGACCCAAAATCTTGAGAATGGTTTCTGCCAATCCCACTGCAGGCTTAAGAGACCTAGAATGTTAGAGCTGAAAGGGAACATTCTTCTCATTTTACAGATAAGCAAACCAGAACTCTGAATTAGAGTGCTTGCTCCAAGTTCATCCAGGGACAGAACTAGACTACAAGTCATAGCTACTGTGTCCGAAGCCAGAGACCTTGCTCCCATTATTCCTTTGCATTTTCTATGACGAATATCAAGTGTATTTTAACATTCATCACAAGCAGTGAAATATGGGGTAAAAGCAATATAGGGTTCTATTTATGATTCAAGCAGAACGTGGAAGATCATGTTGGAATTCTGAAATATACTCACCACCTAGAGCTCATTTAAGCTTTCTAATTGGGCAAATAACCGATCAAAGTGTGTTCCCGTCAGTCACGTACTTCAGGCAAACTTAATAGAGCTTCCAGGACTCGGGGGTTGGGACAGTTAGGGGTCTGGACTGCGGCGAATAGGAAAAACTTTGGTTCATGAGATAGAGGAGAGCGAGGAGGTGTTTGATTCTATTTATTCGGAGTATAGGCCCTGGACTGAGGTTTGGACACACCCCAGTTAAATAAATTTTGTTCCAAATATGAAAAAAGAAAACCTTGATTACTTGGGGACGGGAGACAAAAAGATGTGACTGAACGATACCAAAACCAAAAATAGCATCAGGGCAAGAGGAGGTGAGAGTGACTTAAGAATCAGTCTGAAAGAGAAAGGGAATTTCTTAAAGGCCTAGTTTCTGGAATCAAATCAGGAAAACTTCTTACCCCTTAGAGTGGCATTGGCCTCCATGCCCATTTAACTCTTTGTGAAAATTGTAAATGGCATACTTTGTGCTCAAAATTCTATGAAATGAAGAGGACTAATAGCTCTGAAGTCAATTTCTAACCTTTGTAAGTCTAATATGGCCGATAAGTTGGGTCATGGGTCGAGGAGGAGGTGACTGATGCTGCAGGACAGCAATGTCGTGGGAGGTCCTGATTGGAAGAAGCGGTCAGGGAGGGAACTCGTAGCTGAACTCAGCGTGCACCCCCAACCACGGCAGCGGGGTTCGTGCATGACTGCTCGCCCTCTCTCACTCCCCACACCTATTCAGGGTCCCAGGTGGCTCATGGTCCTGCCTGATACATCCCAAAGGGAGAAATGTGTTTTCACTTTTGAATATCTAGCAGAGTGCTCAACAGATAGGTTTTCTTTTTAAAAAGATTTCATTTATTTATTTATTTTTGGAGAGAGGGAAGGGAGGGAGAAAGATGGGGAGAGAAATATCAGTGTGTGGTTGCCTCTTATGTACCCCGCACCGGGGACTTGACCCACAATCCAGACGTGTGTCCTGACTGGGAATTGAACTGGTGACCCTTTGGTTCATTGCAGGCCAGTACTCAATCCACTGAGCCATACCAGCCAGGAAAGGTTTTTATTTTTAAATGTTTGTTGAATGAATACTAAAAGAGTGAAGAAGAGTTTAACGAATAGGAACAACGTCATGGGTACTATGATATCTTCTCAGATCGTCTCATCAAGCTGAGATCTAGGGCAGACAAGAGTCACAGGGAGGCTGGTCAGTGTTCTAGGGTAGGGACTGAGACTCTGGGAGCACGTGTCTTGTGGTGGGTGCCATTTAAACCCTGAACCTGACCGTGGCTGGGCTCTAGGTGTTGCTGCCTGGCTGACAAGAAGCCAGAGACTTGCTTCTTGGTAGATTGGGCTATTTTGGTGACTTGTGGCCCCTACAGTTTCCCTGACTACGCTGTCTACTAAAAGAGCCATTTTATGCTTTGGAAGGTCTAATCCATGACTAAGCCAGAGAGAATGGTTCTCTTTCATGCTGAGCTATTTTTGATGCAATTAGTTGATCTTTAACTCTGAACAACACGTCTGGATTCTATTTCCATGACAGCCATCTGTTTTAAACGACTTAAGAAATCACAAAGAGGAGGCAGGAAGATCGGGCCCATGTATAACTTTGAGGTCCTTTGTAACTCACAGATAGAGGAATAGAGCATGCACTAAGGGTTAGAAATGTGTTATTATTATTATTAGGTTGGCTTCTCACAGGGAGAAAGCCGAGACACACCTGAGGCTAAATCCAGCCTGGGTCCTCTTGGTAAATATGCTATTTCTCCCCTCACTAGCCCTGTGACCTTTGACAAGTTAATTAACTTCCCCGAGACTCGTTTTCTCCATCTGTACAATAGGCATAAAGATCAGACTGACTCTGATGGGGTGTTTACAAAGATTAAATAGGTTAAATATAGAAAATACAGCAGTGTCAAGCAAGTGATATATGCTTGATAAATGTTATCTATTGTGTTGCCAGTGTTATTTTAAATTCACTGTCCCTATTAGCATTGCCCCAAAACACTTATCCAAACCTCTGGGCTCCAGATGTATTTGGAATGAAGACTTTTTCAGATTTTAGAGAAGTAAAATGCTCCATCCATCTTTTGTTACATACACCCTAAGTCGGTCTGGAGGGCTGCCTAATAACCCCACATTAACAGTTCTTCACATACAACAGTCGGATGAATGCAGACTATAAAGGGTGTCATGTAAGTTGAGGTCATGTAACTGAATGAGTGTTCACCAAACTTAGTGAGAAAGTTTGCTTTTCAGGGTTGCGTGGATTTCTGATTATGGAAATGAGAAAGAGAATTGTGCTAGAACCGTGCTAGTTTGATGACGTGTTTATGGTATGCATTTCCATAGTGTGCAAAGTACAAAATGTGCAGTCTCTTTCCTGAGATTAAAGACAACAGCCAAAAATTTAAAATGAAAAATAGCTTAGTGCCTATACACTCACCTCTACAGATTCATGGAACGGGGAAATGCCAAGTGCCTTCCAGTAGGATTTGGTGTCCAATTCCACTTTGTATATCCCTTCTACAAAGTTGTCTCTGGTTGTGAGCCCATGGAGCTCCCCAAAGTCACTGGTTTTCCTGAAAGATGAAAAAGTCCAGGTTAAGTAGGGCATTAAGGGCAGGTCGACACACACACACCCACACCCTGGCCAGTTGAGTATGTGAATGTATATTTTCTCAACCAGGTCAGGAGAGAGAAAATTCTACTAAATGCCTGAAATAACTGACAGGAAATTTGTCAGAAATGTTTCAAAAATCTCACTGAAGGTATTTTTCTCTTAGGAGAACAAGATAGAGGTATAATGTTTCACTTCAAAAACAGTCACCGGGTCCTGGCTGGGGTAGCTCAGTGGATTGAGCACCGGCCTGTCAAGCAAAGGGTCGCTGGTTCAATTCCCAGTCAGGGCACATGCCTGGGTTGCAGGCCAGGTCCCCAGTAGGGGACATGTGAGAGTCAACCACACATTGATGTTTTTCTCCCACTCTTTCTCCTTCCCTTCCCCTCTCTCTAAAAATAAATTTAAAATTCACCGGGATTCAGGCTTGGTGTTGGGTGAAGCTTCCTAACATCCTCTGAAAGTGGCCCTTGGAAGCAGCCCTCCGTCACTGGGGCTCCTGTTCTCGGTGACACCAGGGCCTCACTGGTGATGTGAGGGTACCTTTCAGAGGTGGCAGCAATTGTACACAGCGTGGGAACCCCAAAGTTCAATGAGAAACCCGTACCTGACTCTTCCATTGTTTATATATCTGATTTCTTTGGTAACTTTTTGCCTGTAACAAACACTAGACAACTCCTTTTAAGTTTGTTTTTTAATTAGGCAATTTCTATTTCCAGATAAATGCAAGCTCAAAAGCTGTGGTTTGAAAGTGCTCTCCATCAGACTCCAGAAACTTGGGTAAAAATGGTAACTTCTTCACTGACTCCGACCATTGCCCTTCCACCTTTCTTTTCTTCTGATGTACGAATTTTTAATTTCCTTTTTTATCTTATCATAAAAAAACTGATTCACACAGGCATCTGAATGTTTTTGGTGTCCATTCCCTCCCTTACTTAGAGTAGCTTCTTAACTACTTTCCACATTGCCCTTGGCATTTTTATAAATATAAATGAACTAAGAAATAAAAACTCAGCTGGAACCACACCAAAGAAAATGGTCTTGCCAACGAGGAGTGAAGGGGCATAATGTGGTCCTTGGGGTTTCATTAAAACCCACAGAAACGCTCCTTCCAGGACATAGAAACACTTAGCAGGATTTCGGTGGAGGGTTCCTTTTTTTCAAGTAGCTGGGTTAGGTCCACTAATTGGCATTTTCTTTGAAATTTGTGCCAGTGGAGGCGTAAAAACTCCCTGAAAAATGTAAAGGAGCTGATGAAGGTGAGAAGTCATTTTTGCCCCTGACATTGGGTGATTCTGAGATTGGTCTGTGGCCACGCTGTGTGTTACGTGTCCTTTTCTCCTGTGTCCTTTCTCATTGAGCAGGACAGCCCCAGCCTCGCAGAGTAGGTGTCCCACAAGGCTTTGCTGGATGAAGTCCCTGGATTCTGGGTCATCCTGATAAACTACTGACAGGTGCCTGGTCAACGCTGCCCCTCAGTTCCTTTCTTCATTAATAAATGAACAGAAATTGTATGTCTTCCCTAAAATTCCAAGACAATGACTCAGCTTGAGTGTTATATGACAAGTCACCCAGAAAAAAAGCCTCCTGAAATTCCCTATGCATTTTTATATGTGTGAGTATATATGTACTTTTCTGGGCAGGAAGTCCATAGTTTTCATCGCCCTCTTAATAGCTTCTCCTTTCCCCACTGTCTGCCTTAAATGCTGCTCAGGTTTCCCGTCACTCCCAGCTATGCAGACAAGAGGAGGGCATCCTTCTCAGGGCTCACTTGACCTTTGACCAAGTTTTCAATCTGTTTGTAGATTTTTAAGTGAATGATGTGAGCCCCCCCTTCAACACCTGGCAGGCAAATGGGAAGATGAAACAAAGACCCACATGTGGCTGAGTTGGGCAGCTTACCCGGAGGCGAACAGCTCCCAGGTCTCATCATTAGCCTTTTTGAACACTTTCACGGCCACGTCGACAGCAGGGCTGCCTCGGACGGCATCTAGGACCTTGACCATCAGAGGACATTTGGATTCACCAATGCCCTGGGCGTGGAGAGAGCAAGTGAGAAGTCAACAAACCTGGTCAGCATGAAACAATCCATTCTTCACGGTGTTAGAAATCTGGACCAAGGCAGGCAGTACACGCTAATCGCATTTCCAGCAACATAAGCGCTGGCAGTTAATGAGCTTCCCTCACTCAGTATAACACGGACGTGATTGTTTCTAATGCAAGAATGGTTTCTGCCTCCAGGCACACCGTGATCACCAGGGCCGTGTGCAATGAATGTAAGGGGGGAAATAGGCCTTCTGAGAACAGTTGCTTTGTTAAACCTCAACATTTAAGTGGAATTACTGAAAAGATGTCACGTGCCATCGAACCAAGTAGTTTTTCCTGCAAGTGTGTTAGTCAGTTGTTGCTGTGGTAAATCCCAGTTGCTGTGAATTAATGCCAGGTTACTTCCCGACACATTTTATAGCATTAGGTAATTCTTCTAGAGTACTTCGGAATCACATATCTGACTGCCAAGTGTTTCAGAGAGTAATCAATAAATACATTTTGATTAACTGAGGGAAAGTAAACTTTATAAAAGATGTGTTTCTAAAAATTCACTATTAATAGCTTCATCAATACCCTATCTATATGTCTACCACCCACCGGGGGAAATTGAGGCACCAGGCATTGCAACCCGAAGAACCAGAGCAGTGGAGGAGGGCACCCAGAATCCAAGCTCCAGTTCAGTGAGCTCTGCAGAACTTCATTCTCTTTAAGTTGGAATCAATAATGCTTAAAAATAGATGCTGGGTACCCTGATCCTAGTCGCAGAAGCTGACTGGCAAAGCTGGAGGAAGTCACTTGTACTTCATTTAGTGTCCACAGGAAATGGATGAAAGGGACTTCACAGACTCAAACACTCACCGCAGGGCCAGCCTCAGATGCAAGTACCAGTCCAGCGAGACAGAGGAGCAGCAGACGATGAGAAGCCATCCTGCCAAGAACCAGTGGGCCTCTATGACGTTTGCTCCAAACTTGGGGCTTTTATACTCACTTCTCGCAAGCCAGGCCGCTGATCCCTGCCAACCTGACTCCAAACCTGCTGATTCTGATTATTGACTTAGTCAACAAAAGGAGAATAAGTAACCCACTCAAATATGAACCTTGCCTAGAGAGATTAGAGCATAGCACATTAGCACTATGAAATATTCTTAACAGGTCATTTGACCAGCTGGAAGACCAAACCCAAAACAATCTAAAGAAAACAAAAATATTCTGCACTCTCCTTGGCTGAATGCAGTGACATTCTGGGCATTATTTTTCTCCTTTACCTATTTCTATGCACGTTTTTCCATTTACTATACATTTCATCTTTCATTTTAGATGATAGGTACATGCTGTAATAACTTGTTTCACATTGAATGATATTTGGCTGCGCAGGCTTAAATACAGTGCATTAGAAAACATCATTGCCCTTGGTATACATCCACAAGTCAGCAAGAAAAAAAAACTCTTGTCACTGTTTACATTTTTAAAAAAGTCAATGTATTAGCCAAAATAAGTTATTTGGAAGCTTTTTTAGTCAGCAATTTCTCCTCAATTTTGTTTTTCTTCCCAGACGAGGCCCACGTCAACCCTAAGAATAATGACACATTTCAAACTGGCACCGATGAACCCAAAATAGAGAGACCCGCATCCTCTTTACAGCTTCTCCTGCACTGGACGTGCAGGAGCAAGGTTACCCAGTTGGCTTCTGTCCGAATCGAAGTTTCTGGCAGGAAGTAGAGACGACAGTGAGAAGTAGCAGCCACAGTGGGCAGCAGATTCCCTCCTTCCTGGCCAACTTCAAAGCCCAGGAAGGGTAATGGTTTTATGATGCTGAGCCCAAGGACCAGCTCTTGTGTGTATGTGTATGTGCATGCACCTATGTGTCTTTGTTCACAGATTTGTTAAGACAGGTTTTGACCCCATAGAGACAAAAATGCAGAAGACACAGAGAAGATAGGCCAACATTTTGGACAAATACATGTTAAGGGTGAGTCCAGTTTGGAGCACTGGGAGTGAGAGAAGCATTTCTATGGCCAACAGAGTCAGGTTAAATAAACTCAGCCAGAGATCTTGAAGAAAAGGGAATGGGGGAAGGGACAGAAAGACACTCGGGAATATGGAGAAGTGCAGGAGAAGACCTGGGGAGAGTAGGTTGACTGCAGGGAAGCAACGAGCAAGGGCAGTTTCGAGCACAGTCAGACCTGGGATCTTACAGCCTTGGAGTCTGAGGTAGCACTGGAAAGCACTCTGAACTTGGTGGTAGATGACCCGAGTCATCCGGGTCCTAGTTCTGCTGCCCAGTTTCCCAGATGACCTTCTCTGAGTTATTTAATATTCAGATACTCAGTTTATTCACTTGTATGATAGAAACCACCTGACGTTTCCACTTAAAGAACTGTTCTAATAACTTTTTTAAAAGATTATTTATTTATTTACTTTTAGACAGAGGTGAAGGAAGGGAGAAAGGGAGTGAGAGAAGCACCAATGTGTGGTTGCCTCTCGTGCACCCTCTACTGAAGACCTGGCCCTCAACCCAGGCATGTGCCCTGACTGGGAATTGAACTAGAGACCCTTTGGTTCGCAGGCTGGTGCTCAATCTACTGAGCCACACCAGCCAGGGCTCTTTTAATAACTTTTAATATGATTTGATATAAAAACTCTTTGTAAATTGTAAACCACTTTTCTGGTGTAAAGTGTATGGTAATTATAATATAATTTGGTTCAACATCTCTGCTAAGGAAAAAGGCCTTTCTCTCACATCGCTCATATATTGTCTTTCAATATTCTCTCAACAATTTCCCATTGCTCAGAACTTGGATGGAAAGCCTATTTTCTGTATGAATTCCAAACACTTGCAAATTCTTTCCTCTCTCAAGTAAACCTTCCCTGCATGCATCGTAAGGTTACATTCTGGTGACACCTGGAAAGGTCGACATGAACTGGCATTCCCAGGCTACCAGCAGTTTACAGCTATGTTCTATTTGGTCTGTGGAATGTTTCTCTAAAGCTTTTGAAATAGTTGTTAAAATAAAAAATTGAAACACATTGCATAAACTTTTGGATTTCTGACTCCTCTTGGGAGATCAGAAGAGGTGGTGGGCGAGGCCCCCGTTCACACATGAGGATGATGGTGGATTTTCGTTCTCAGACCCGACGACTCTCAGACCTGACGACTCTCAGACTTGACAACTCTCAGACATGACGACTTGGCCTCGTTTGCAGCTCGGAGGCTGAGAGGCACATTTCCACTGGCACCATCGGGTTCAAGCGTTGTTTTCTGTTTTTTTTTAAGTTTAATGTCCTGTTTCTCCCAACTATGTCATGCCTGCCTGCTTGGAACTCTGGGTTTGCAGTTGCTGAGCTTCTTACAGCCACCGAAGCAGTGAATGACAGCTCATGTTTGTTTGTTTTTCTTGCCAAATAGACATTCTCACTTCTTTGAACAATTCCTCTTCTTTTATTTTTATTTTTTATTTTATTCACCTGCCTTCATCTGAGTCCTAAAATTTGCTGGGTTGTGAATTTCAGAGAGCAAGAGGCCCTGCAATCATTTATTTACCCTTTAAAAATATAATCAAAAAAATTTCTATTCCTTTATATCCCTCCCTGCTGACAATTAATAGTGTATTCCCTGTATCTATGTGTCTGTTTCTATTTTGTTTGTTTATTCTTTGGGTTTTTTTTATTCCACATATAAATGAAATCATACAGCATTTAAATGACCCTTCTGCAGGTATGGCTCCCAAAACCCTTACCACCCAGGACTTTCTCCTCACATGTGCCCACTGGGCAATATTTCTCTTCCAATGGGATGTTCTGAATGGGACACTGAGACATCCTTTGGCAAAGGGACTCTGCTGCCAGTGACACACCCTCCCCTGCTTGATCATAATTCTACCCTCTGTGACCTTGGTCACAGTGATATAAAGTCACCATATTATCAACCATCCTGTGCTTTTCTCATTTATAAATATTATTTATTTTTCAGCTTTCTTGCAGTACAATTGACAAGTGAAAATGTAAGATTTAATATATGCATGCAATGTGAAAGGATTCCCATCAACTAGCTAACTGAGACATTCAACTCCTTATATGTTTATCTTTGAGTGGTTAAGAATAGTTAAGCTCTACTCTCTTAGCAAGTTTCAATTACATAATACAGTATTATCAACTATAGTCATGTTTTACATTAGATCCCCAGGATTTATTTATCTCATAGCTGAAAGTTTGTACTCATTTTCAATCTCTTCCTACTTCCCCCACTTCTCAGTCCCTGGCAACCACTTTTCAACTTTCTGATTTTATGAATTTTTAAAATTTCTTTTAAAGATTCCATATATAAGTGATACCATGTAATAATTATTTTTCTCTCGGCATAATGCCCTCAAGGTCCATCCATGTTGTCACAAGTGGCAGGATTTCCTCCTTTTTATGGTCAAGTAGTATGGTATTCCACTATATATAATATATATATCACCTCTTAGTCATTCACCCATTTGTTGTTGGATACATAGGGTCCCCCCCCCATATCTTGGATACTGTAAATAATGCTGCAATGAACATGGGAGTGCAGATATTTCTTCAATATCTTGTTTTAATTTCCTTTGGGTAAATACCTAGAAGAGGGATTACTGGATCACATGGTAGTTCTGTTTGTAATTTTTTGAAAAATCTTCATACTGTTTCCATAATGTCTGCACCAATCAATATTTCCTCCAACAGTGCATGAGGACTCCCTTTTCCTCACATCCTCTTCAACACTTATTTCTTTTCTTTTTAACAATGGCCATTTTAATAAGAATAAAGTGATATCTCACTGTGGGTATTCATCACTGATGAACTTTAGCCTAAATACGGAATCCTCCTTTATGCCTGACGCATCTCGTCCTGTTGGTTCCACCTCACTACTCCGTCCTATCGACATCAGTTAACAGTTAATTCTGTAATGCCTTCCATTAGCATGCCTTCCAAGCCTCATGCGTTGGCTGCTTTGACTTGCTTGCCTTCTGAACTGTCATCGGTCTGGAGATCATGAATAAAATTTGAATTTGAACCAGACAAGAAGGTGAAGTGTGAGGCGACTCAGGGTACTGGGAGCATACTGAATCTGACTGTTGAATCACTAATAAACTTACAGAGCTAGAGATTCTTTTTCACCTAAAAAGAAGAGAAAATTTTGGCAGAGCAAAGGTAAGGGAGTCTTAGGGGAAGAAGCTGACAGTGTTTTAGGAGAGAGAAAAAGGCTGATGCAGGAAGGAAGAAGCAGAAAAGAGAGTGGGAATGGATTCCTGGTCAAAGGCGTGTTTGAATGGAACAAATGGCCCTCGCGAGTACAAGAAAGGTCTGATGTTTCCTGCCTGAGAGGCAATTTGTGATGAGAGCGGGTGATGTCGATAAACACTGACTCCCAAAGATAGGGGTTCGCCTTCTTGTGTTTATTTGAGTTTGTGAAATCTCTTTTAGATAGATGGCTACATGGGATCTGCCAGTGAAGGTCAAGGGTCACTGCATTCCTGGAGCCCCAAGTGGTTGCTGGGGAGACTGTTCTGGAGTGAATGTCAGCAGCAGTAAGGACCCAGTGTCACAAAACAAAAGGAGCATCGGGGAAACATTTGCACAATAAATTCATGCCCTTTCTTAGCCATGTACTTTCTTTACATTTTGACCATGAAACGATATAGCCTAGACGTTTAACTAAAAAAAAAAAAGACTAATTTGATAATGATGTTCCTTCTCCTACTACAGTATATGCAGTGACTAATGAATAACTCAGGTCCGTTCTTAGTTTAAAGTTCTGCTCTCTCCCTTATAATGGATAGGCCTATTTATTAATTTTTTAAATATCATAGATAAAAGATTTTTCTTTCATTTATTTTCTGAGGGTGCACACCAACTGCTAGCCCGTGATATGTTCACTTTGAAATGCCCACTAAAATTATTCTGAGTAAGCTGATTAGCCAGAGTACAGAGTTCGAGGGTCAAGTACTTGAACTGGGTTTCATGGGGGCTGGGACCTTAGATCTTTGCAGGTTAAAGAATTTAATTTTGTTAGCTCCCCCTCAGAGTTAATAAGCCCTGGGGGTTTGATTAATGGTAAGCAAATCATAAAAGACTCATTTTAAAACCATAATACCTATTTAATTAATAGTCAGATGGTTGCTGAGTAAGCAAGGAATTAGAGCAAGGGGACTTGGCTAATTTTTTGAATTTTTACTTCACTATAGAGTATGCTTTTCTTGTGCTTGGAATACTTGTGTCCACCTTATCCAGCATGTCCTCCCTCCAGGGACTGGTGACTAAAACACTAAAGGGCCCTTTTCCTTGTCTTCCCTTCTTTCATTTTTTATATGGATCCAAGTAAAGGCAAACATTTTGTAGACTATGGCTAATTAGATTGCATTTTATTTTTTATTAATTGCAATTTTAGTTTCATGGTTGAATCTTAGTGGCCAGCCTATTTGGGAGCAACAGTTGGGAATCTGCCTAGTATAAGAATCTGTCACAACTTTTACCCTGCAGGCTGCCATATCTGGGGACTTTATAATCAGGAGCAGCCACCTCAGTCCCAACTCAGCTTAACAACCCATCTTGTCTCCACCTGTGGGACTTCAATTTGCCTTATGTCAGTAACTCAGATGACTCAAAGTCAAGACATCTGTGCTTTGGTCCCAATTTATATCTGTCTCAGCCATCACAAATGTGTTAAGGATTTTTATCTAGAATTAGCCATTAGATAAAGTTAGAGTTTTGCCTTCTAGAGTTACACAAAGCTCACCCATCCTGATGCATGAGGGAGAGAATTGAGGACAGAGGAGATTCAAGGATCTTTATCTAGTTGGCATATTTTCTTTGGGTTTCTCTCTGACTTCCCCTGCAGCTCTCATGCAAGTTAGGTGGCAAAACAGGGCTGAGGTCTTACACCCCTCGGATGTGCCCAGGCGGCCATGCCCTGTGAAGAACAAGCAGGAACCAGGGTGTGGCCTGATGGAAAGGTGATGTGGAACAGACCCTGCGACTCTCCAAACACATCCTTGTGATCACTTTATAGCTTAGCTCCATATACCAGGAGACTGCGCTGAGATTTAGGTCAATTGTACCAGCTAGAATTAAAGAGAATACATTTGACTGATTTTTATCTCTGTATCCATATCTTAGAATCCACTTAGAGCCCTCGTCCAGGACTCAGGTTTTGGGCACTTCTGTAAATATGACTCATACAAGGATATTTAAAATTAATCAACTGAGTACAAAACAAGCAACTCTTGGGTGTTTTTAAAAAGTAAGCCAATGTGTTAATCATCACCATGGGTGATATCAAAAAGCCATATATCTTTTTTTTTGCCTATTTGCAAAGGAATTTAATAGTATCCCCCTTGAATACAGAAAAATATTGAAATTTTGTAGTTTTTTGTTCCCAATGAAGACCTTTAGAACCTGGTTCTAAATAATGTTAGTATCATCTCCTCCACTGGAAGTCCTTCAGACTGCCAATGGCTTAAGACACAGTAATTTGCTTATTACTTCTTCCTTTCTGTTAAAGAAGCATATCTCTTAAAGTTTCTTATAATTCAATTACTAAAATATATCTGCTCACTCAATGGGAACCAGTTGATGAGATGGGTACTAATTCAGAGAAGGAGAAAGTCACTTTTGAGCTCGGGAAAAGCTTCTGTAAAGAGGTGAAATTTAAGCTTGGTCACCAAGGATAAATATAATATAGATAGATAATATGTATATAATATAGATATATTTATATTTATATTATATAAATATAATATAGATAGATAGGAAAAAGAAGAACAGTTTGTGCAATTCCTTCCCCATGTGAGTGAGGAAGCATTTGAGAGCTTCAGTTGGATAGGGTGGAAGAAGTTGGTAGCATGCTTACTGTGGCATATAAAACAGAGGAAAATCCAAGACTCAGGATTAAGAATCAAAAGTAGAATCCATAGAAGTGTCCATTTTAAAAGGCTAAGAAGAGAGGTTAAGACCAGGCAAGAGTCAATGAGGGAGTAATAGAGACACTGAGGCAAGCATGTTAGTGGGGGTAAGAATTCTAGAGCCTGGGGTCTGATGGAATCTGGACCCTAGAGGGTTCCAGATGTCTTGCTTCCCCCAATTTTCCCCACACATATAAGGATGAGATATATAATAGTGCTTAAGGGAAATAAAATAAAAGAGGCTGTTCAGTTTGGAGGTGATGAGCCCAGGGAATCCAGACTTCCCAAGCTCCTCTTGGCAAATCCAAGGGCAGAAAGGGACCATCCCTATATCTCTTATAGATCCCACTTGTAACACATGGATTGAGAATTTTAGCCATATCACTCTGAAACCTAGTTAAAACTATCTGGTTATGATATTTATTGTTGCTATTATTGATTTTATTGGGTCCTTGGAACCTCTTTAGTGAAGGATAAGGGATTTACTCTGGGCACTAAGTTGTTAGGACAGGATAGTCTGTCCTATCTAATAAGCTGTGAAAACCAGAGTGAGCAAAGATGGAAGAGCACCAAGCATGGCCTGAGAACAGGTATAGAGCAGTGTCTAGTACATAGATTACATAAGCCTAAGGAGATGAGATAAAACACCGTCTGGAGTTAGATTGTGCAGGCTCTTCAATGCTGTGCTGAGAAGCTTGAGTTTTCTTACAAGCAAGAACACAAACCTTTCTGGTAATTTATGGCTATTACTCATGGAGTACACTGCCTCATGAAGTGGGAGACCCCATTGTCCCTAGAGTGTCCATGTGACATCTCACTGACCATCAGTCAGGGGTGTTGGAGAGGGGGCTTCACAGTGGGTTTGAGATGGGAATTCATGACCTTCAAAGTCCTTTCTGATAACAAGTCTACATAAAGGAGTTATTGAGAGTTCTGAGTGATAGTGACCAGCTGAAAACTAAGAAGATGGAGCCAAGAAAAAGGTGTACACTGGAAGAGGAAAATCTAGAGGCTGAGAGTCTGCCTAGGAAGCTAATGCAGTTGTCTATTCAGTAGGGTCAAGGTTACCTGCACCCCTGTCCTTCTGGAGTTATTGCAGACCCTTGAGTCTATATGTACATATGTACTTCTTAATCTGGGGCCTGTGAACTAACTGTTGGTGTCCATGAGTGTAATTTTCAGAAAACCTATGATATTGGATGGAGAAAAATTACAACTTTATTTATATAAATCTCTGACTGAAATTTAGCATTTCCTTAAATCATGAATGTGGACAACAAACTAGAGTAGCTATTACCAGTACCTGTGACTTTGTCACAAATAGAAATCACAAATATTTACATATGCGTCTAATTGATAGCTCTATTTTCATTTAATAGTTTATTTCAATTGTATTTTTTCCATTACTGTTTATCCCCCTTATAGCCTCTGCCACCTCCACCCTGTCCCTTCCCCCTCCACAATCGCCACACTGTTGTCCATGTCCATGAGTTATTTTTCTTTTTCGCTCAATCCCTCCATAAATATCTTTTATGTTCATCACTACTTTGAAATTTGGTGCAAGATTTTGTCATTGATAAGAATGCACATGTATTACCTTACCATAGTTTGAAAAATGTTTTAATAGTCTTTATTTCAATGTAATTTGTTTTCTTTGTAATCCTCTATATTTAATTTTGTGCAAAATGAAGTTAAGAACCTGGGCAAAGAGACAGAACAGACCCCAGGCCAGTGCGGTTTGGCTGCAATCTAATGGTAGCTACTAACATACATAGAAAAAGAAAACAGCAGCCATCCTTGAGATTGTTTAACAGTGGGAGGAATTAAAAGGCAAGTTGTAGTCTTGGCTGTTTGTGTTGAAGATTTACAGCCCCATGGACAGGACTTTCTCTGGAGCAGGAAAAAGAGTGCTGCAAAGACGTCCCGTGGACAGACAACACGAGTCATTCTGACCTGGGTGACTGCTGGGTTTCTTATGGAATTCATTACTACACTGAAATTCTTATTTATACTCCAGTGTTTGTGAGTTTGGTTCCTGAGAGTCCATCTCTGAGATTTGAGAGCCTCCACAGTTGACTTTGATTGGCCCATGTGAATTAGTGACTTCATCTAGGTAACACCCGCTGAGGTGAGGGCCACCTGGGCTCCACTTGGAGACACTGACCTCAGTCAAAGCCTCGCCTCCAGTGTCAGCACCAGCATCGGGCTGGTGTGGTGTTGCTGGTTTAGAAGTGAGAGATGGATGCACAGACAATGTTAAGCAGGTGGATGCCAGACAGATTGTCATCACCGCCAAGCCTGGTGAAAGAGCAGTGGCAAGGCCAAGTACTTTTTAGCAGTGATAGGAACCAGACAGGTGGAATCATAGTCCGAGTTGGGAGGCAGGTGTCAACGAGGGTAACACAAATGAATTTTTAGGCACAGAGGGAGGAAAAAGGTGGGGGGAAAGGCAATGAAAGTACAATAAAGAGTATCTAGTAAATAATCTTAGAAGAAGGCATAAATTAAGATCAAGGTCAAAGTAGAAACATTAGTCTAAGAAGATGAAAGATAGGGGGTCACCCTAAAAAAACAATGAACTCTTTTCATAATAGCGAGATGAAAGCACAGGAGGGTTAGAATTAAATAGTTCACAAAAGAAATGCAAGTTAAATATTAAACTTAAGTCTTTAAGAAAAAGCAGGAAAGGAAACTAGAAGTCTATAATGTATGAATATGAATATAAAAAATTCAAACCATAATGAGTGTTATACAAGAATTAAATGAATTTTTTGAGGAAAGATTAAGATAATTTCGTTACTTTTTTCAAAAAGAAGTAATATAAATTCTATTTCTAAAACACTTCCCCCATTTCTTATTTTCTGTTTCCACAGCTACCAAATGAATTCAAATTTCATTGCTAATTATGTAGCCTTTTGCAAGTATGTCTTAGCTGGTCTCCTTTTTGTTAATCTATTTTCCATATAATCTTTTTCATAAGCTACAGCCAAATTAATCTTCTTAATGCATACCTCTGATTTCATCACATCTCTCTTCAAAAGCTTTCCCTTACTCCCCATGTCCAGGCAAGTAAAATCAAATGTCCTTTACTTGACATTCAGACATGGCCAAGACTTGGTTCTGCACCATCTTTATTTCTTGCTATGGTTCTTCAAACACCACCTGAGCTGAGATGTAGGCAGAGGTTTCAGAGAGGAGGAAGTTTCAGTAACCTAGCGAAGTGGTGACAAAGGCAGTGATCACAGAGAGAAAAGGCCAGTGGAGAGACAGTTTGGGAGGTCATTGTGACATTGGGAATGGAAAGTGAATGAGAGGGAAGAACCAAGGACAAGTCAAGTATTTCAAGTTGGGAGGCTATTGTATGATAAAAGAGTTCACTTATACAGTTAGAAAAATGAGCAAAAGTGAACCTAGTGTCTAAGGTGTCCACATCCAGAGAGTGTTATGGGAGAAACTCCTAGAGACTCAGTTCTTTTTGCCAACACAGTAAAGAATTATGGGCCAGTGAGCCTACTAGCCTGCAAGCCAAGTTTGTTAATGCTGAGTTCTTATAGAAAAGCAAAAGCAAGGGTGTCTAGAGCAAGAGTGGCTAGAAGCCAGGTGACCAGCACCCAGATGGCCAGAGGCCAGGTGGCCAACAGAAAGAGAGTCCTTTGTTTTGAGGACTTATATAATTGGTGGGGTGGGGGTGAAGAGGTTACATATTGATTGATGGGTGAGGTGGTGCCAGCTTTCCTGGGGAGACATGACTACGTAAACGTAGGTGTGGGGTCTGTTAGGTTGAGTCCTTATCTTGCTCCAAATTCTATTTTTCATTTTGTATATGTGACAGGGAGCAGGCAGTTAATCAAATGGGCTAATTGGTCACTATAGACCCTCTCCCCTTCTCCCTTCCAGGGCTTGGGAAGAATACATGTCTCACAGTCCTTTTCCCAGCTAGTGGAGATGATGTACATAGATGTTCAAGGGCTCCTTCCTGCACTATTCTAGTCTGCACTTGTTTGGGATGCCTGGTAGGCTAATCGCACTGAGGCTCAGGATTACTGGGCCAATGTGTGAGCTTTTGCTTTTAGCCTCCTGTATTAAGTTCTTTGTTAGATTGCAATGGTGAGGGCCCTGCCTTTATTTCCTCTCTGGCTGCTCATTCTACCGTAACAATAGCAGTTGGAAATGGTAGCCAGGGAGATGGAGCTTGGGAGAAATCAGGCTGAGGATGAAGATTCCTGGTCCCGAGCATGCAGGTTGGGTGGATTCAAGCATTTGGAGGTCACCAACAGGCACTGACAAGTCTGAGGCTAGAACTCTGGGGAAAACTAACATCTACTCAGTGATGAAAGCAAGAGGCAACTTCCCGGGCAGAAGTGACCCCCTCTGTGACCCACTTTTGAAGTGCTCTGTGCCTCTCTGAAACAGAGCTGTTTCATCAGAGTTGCTTCCTGGGGCATAGTGCCTGAGAGCAGAGGCAATGCCATCTTATTTTTATGTCCCCTGTCTCTAGGACAGGGTCTGATACGGAGGAATGCCCTAATAAATATTTACTGAATGATTCAGTAAGTGAGTGAAGAGTCACCTCCAGTTGCAGCTAAGGTTTGCTTTTTCTCAGAGAAACTCAGAGCCCCACTATGGGGCTCTTGCCTTTTCTTCTACACACGACTTGGTGTTTCCGATCGCAGCTCAGCAGTCTAACTGCCGTTTTCCTGTTCTTGATTGCGTGCGTCAGACTAAGCCAGACTGTCTGCGCGCCAATGCTCCTGGTCCATCCCACGCCCAGGATCTTTGTTTTTCTACCCCCAGGCTGGGGCTTACCTTCCATTTTCATCCTGGTTATTTTCCATAGGCCTCTATCTGGCTTCTGTATTTGCCTGAGGATTTATTTCTTCATCTTTGGTTGGAGACTGAAACCTAAACTCCTTAACCATGACTCAGCAGAATGGGCAGAGAACCTTTTCCTCTGACCTTTAATTGTCTCCAAAATGTGCATCCCAGAAGACAATTTCACCTAACTTACTTGGCCCAGGACGGATTTGGAAATTGAACCGAACTGTTTTATTTGGAATTTTTAGATGAATCTTTTGTGTCTTTGGAGTAAGAGGAAGCATTTCTTCTTCCTTCCCACATACCCTGGATCAGTGAGGGGCCCAGGCTGAGAGAACTGCATTCCCTGGGAACGTTGGGAGTATAGACCTAGGGCTCCACCTCGGACATACTGTATCGTAATTCTTAGGGTGGGCCCAGTAATCTGTGATTTGACAAGGCCTCCGGGGGATTCCGATGAGCTTTAAAGTCTGAAACTATCGTCTTAGATGCAGCTCGTGCTGCACCTGAGCTTGTGCCATGGAGTCCAAAGCCTGGTTTCTCTGACAGCTCTGCTACTTCCTAGCCAAGTGATGTTGGATGAATGACTTAACCTCCCAGGACCTTACCGTTTTTGTCTGTAAGATAAACTTTTTGAGTCAGTTGATCACAGACTGGAGTCACAGTGTTCTTCGGCTCTATGAACACCTGTGAAGACAACGATACGAATCTCCCTGGTTTCAGCTCACAGGGCAGGGCTGCAGGTCTGATGAGGTTGGCCGGTGACCAAGGGGATGGCTCCCTTTAGGTCCCTCTAACCTTGCTGGGAAGCAATCTATTTAGCTAGGTGTCTTTAAAACATATAAGAACTGCCTAGCTTCCTTGCCAAAGTTCTGTGTTGAGAGATGCTAAGCAAATGATCTGTGACCTCTGGGTTGTATTGAATCAGGGTCTCTTGAATCTGTAGAGAAAGAACTACTTGCAGGCATTAGGAATACTGATACCCAAACAATGATCAACCCAGAGTTCAACCCAAATAGTGGCTTAGTGCTGGTGCGTTTTAGTTACTTATGAATTCAGCAGAGGAGCTTGTTCATTGTGTTCTCAATTTAAAGAGTTTAAACTACAAGGGCACTCTGAAAATGAGTGCTGATTCTTCTAGAGAAGTAAACCATGTCATTAGCTGCCTGTACAGACAATACAGTGCCCTTGAAACACAATTCAGCTTCTATTCTTTTAATGTGCGTTCATACCAACACTATAATTTCTCCAGTTGGGACAAATGTTTGCCACAAAAACAAAATCAATTTACCCATAGCTTGACTTGAGTCATGCATAACCCTGCTTGGCTTTCTTCCCACCACTTAGCTCTGAAACTGCTCCGAAGTCACCATGAAGATAGCTGGTGTTTCTTGGTGGGTTTTCCTTGCAGCACAGCTGCAGTCAGCCCACAGCCTTTGCCATTGCTAATGCCCGTCCTGGTGGGTGCTGTGGGGCTGAAGCCAGCTTCTGAGACTGGAGCATGGCTTCACCTTGCAGCATGCCCCTCCCCCTGAGCTCTTCACTGACTTAGCCTCCATCCAGAGACCTCAAGGCCTATTGAAATGGCATCGGAACTCAGAGCTCCATAGTGGGGACTCACTGCTAATTTTCTAGAGAACATTACAAATATAAGTCAGTGTGCATGTCTGCTCAGATTGGGTTTTTGAAATCTCTTCTTTAGCAGGGACAGATGAGGGAATATGATTTAAAAACTTAGGCTGGGTCTCTTGTCTGAAGGATAGAATTTGAATTTTTGGCCCCACACTTTTTTAAGCCTTCCAAGCATCCCCTACTCTCTTATATGAGGGGCATAGCCAAATCTGTCTATAGCTGTCCTAGCCATGAGGGCTCCTACACAGAGAAATAGTGTTTACCTTGAGGGACAAGGTAGCATGGTGGACAATACATGGACTTGGAGTCAGGAAATCTCAGTGTTGACTCCAATTTTGCTCAATAGCACTAGCTGTTTTACCTGAGTTTTCTTATACAACCTGGGAGGCTTCATGTCTTCATCTGCTAAACAGCAATAAGACTAGTGTCTATCTGTTAGGGAGTATTTAATGCAATAATGAATAAGAAGCTCAGCACTGTTACTGGCACATAGTAATTCATAAATGGTGGTCTAATTGGTAGCAGTGGATGGGAAGATTGGCAGGCCTGCCTTAAATTTTTGTTTAAGCAATTTAATCTTTGGCTCTGTTTGTTATGGACACTCTGCATATAAAGTTGCCAACCCATGGCCGTCTCCTTTCATGTCCCAGCTTTTTGGGAAGGGATCAGTACATCACATCTCAGTTTAAGATCCATTTCATTTCTTCCCTGAATACAAACATTGTCATCATAAAATATGAAAGTCCTGCCAGAATTTGGATATTTGTTAGTTAACCTGGTAGCTGCCACTTAGATTATGAAGCATGTAGTTATGAAGTCAATAATTATCAGGGCATTTATGCGATGTCCATTATTTAAGTGGGATCCACTGTACCAAATGACTATCACAGGTCAGACAGTTCGTGGAAATACAGGTAGTTAGTGAATTAGGTCAAGGAGGGAGAGGAGCCCTATTGCGTCTATTGATGCCGGGAAATATGATGAAGCTTGGCAGTCTCCTCCTCCTGGCCGTGCAGCAATGGGACTCTGAAAAATCTGCATTGGAATGGGGAGGACTGGAACTGGGCCTTGTTTATTATCAGCTAAAGTAGAGCTGTTTATATCACGTTTCTAAGTTACATCTGGTTGCAGTCCCTGGTAAGTAGGTCAAGGTGATAGTTGCATCAGTAGCATGTAAACTTTGCCCTAGGCTTTGAGCTTCTGTGAATTCATAAACTCATTTTTAGCAGGCTCAAAACGTACCCATTCAAAGGAGCTCACTCTGCAGTGGGTTGAGTTCATAAACAGAGACTCTGGACTCTGGGCTCCAGGTAGCAGCATGTTGCCTGACTGAATGGGGAAGGCTTCAGTGTTTGGCATGTAGCTCAGTGGTTCCAACCATTCCTAATAGAATGTAGAATTCTTTTTTTAATATAAAAAATTCTTGGACTTTTTTTACATTAAAAAAGAAAAATTCTTGGCCTTTTTTTTACATGAAAAAAAGAACTTTTAATATTTGCCTACTTAGAAAAAAATCTACGGTAAAATGTTCATAAAAATAGCAATGCCTTGAAATGATTTTGTGTTTTATAAATCAAATGTGTGTGTCCATGTTTGAGAAATAGTAATTGGATGAGTAACGAGATGAATCGATGGTAATTGATTCCTGGATAAAATATCCATTTCAATCCCTTTCAGCAGCTGGGCCAGGGATTGGCAGGCCCTTTGCCATATCTAGCGCAGACGGAGGTCCTGAAGCCGGAGCTCGTGAGGGTTCTTCCACCACGGCCTGCATCTGCGACTGCGTGCTGGCAGGGGGCAGCTTGAGGAGTGAGTGGACATGTGCCCTGAGGAGAAGTGCAGCACTAGGTCTTAGCTGCAAGGGAAATTTTACGCATAAACTTGTCCTCAAACAACTAAAACCTCTTGCTGGGAGAGTGTGTTAGGGTTACACATTGGAAACCAGGGGTAATAGAGAGATTAGCAGAGAAAATGAAGAGAAGCATAGAGCAGGTCGCTCTACCACAATAGGTGTATTGGGGTCAGCCACTATGTGTTCCAGCATTTTCTGGGCGACCAGATGAAGGTGAGGTCCTGGGAAGAGGGGTCCTGTGGACCATCCAGGAACTAAAGTCCCCAGTCACGCTGCTCAGCGTTCCAGGCACATTTGCTCTGGAAACCAACTCTAGCTCGTTCTTGTAGCTACTTCCTGGTTGCACCCTGCAGTGAGTGCGCTGGGTGCTTTTTTTCCCTGAGCAGCTTTTAGAGCCAAATCAGAGGTTAGATCCAAACCTCTGGGGCAGGCAGCCTGGGCTCTGACCGAGGCTCATGGGAGGGGCCACGCTGCCTGCTGCCCTCGTCCAGACTTCTTCTACCCAGAAGTGGCTCCTTGCTTCTTCTGGGGGCATGTGCACAGGCCACGACTGTCTGAAGAGAAGCGGTGCTGGGAGTCGGGAGCTAGTGGGGAATAAAGAAGGGGGAAACAGGGCATCCTTGGGGCCCAGGCACCATGTTTGGTTGGATTCTTGGCTGAGATTTGACATTTAAACCCTCAACTTGCCAGGTTTTTTTTTGTTTTTGTTTTTGTTTTCAGTTTAGAGCTTGGTCTTTCTGAGAAAGCAGTATTTTTTAAAGTGGTGCAAATGAGGTTGGGGGATTATCTGGGGATTTCAACATTGGACAATTCCCTTTAAGAAGGATAATCTGCCACTTGAATGCATGAGGGTTGCAGTTTTAAGTCTTACTCGGGTTGCAGGGGACCACCCTGGCTGAGTGAAAGCCAGTGAACATAAGAAAACTAAGGTCTACCCCAAAAGAGATGTGTCTTACCACCAGAGCTCAGGAAAATGGGCTTCCTCTTAGCTGTTGGGCTGGAGCTGCTGGTTCAGCAGGAAATCGGGGGTGAGAGGCTCTTAGAAAACACTGTTGTTAAAAAATCAAAGAAGACACGCAGACTTGTTCAGTCCTTGCCGTTTTGCTGGTGCGTCATTGTGGCCGTGAACCTTTTTGGATGTTTGTATCTCTATATACCTACGGGACTCCTCTTGTTCATCAGTAGGATTTATTATGCTCTGTTCTGGCAGAGAAAATCCCCTTTGGCAGTCCATCATATTGTTAGGTTGTTCCCACTATTTCCATGCCTCCCCCTGCCCTAAGCGGGGCTCTCAGAAGTGGATGAGGGCAGATGAGGTAGAGGAAAGAACACGGGCTGTGGGTCAGACAGACCTGTGTTCAAACCCTTGCTATCCTCGGGATGAATGGAGGAGTTTATACCTCTCTAGGATAAGAGACATGACAGCAACTGTATCCTGGAGATTGGAGGAAACGAGGTATGGGAAACATTGTCTTAACCAAGAACCAGCTCTCAGTAAACGTCTATTCCTTCCTTTTCCCCCCTCGAATGGTGTCTCATAGTACTTTCAATGCGTTGACTGACTTCTTTCAGCCAGGCCTTGTTCTCCAGCTGTAGAATTATAGAGACCTAGGATGCTTGGCTTGGAAGGCACCTTAGCCATCCCCGGGCACTGGCTTCCCACTCTACAGATGAAAACACTGAGGTTCAGAGTGGTCCAGCAGCTTGCTTGCACAGAGTAATATCCAGCAGGCATCTGCTGAGGCTTGGTGTGCTCTAGGTGTTGCGTATTTGATGCTTACAACAGCCTGTGAGGGTTACTCTTTTTAAAAATTGTTTTTGATTTTATCAATTACAGTTTTTTTGTTTTTATTCAACTACCAAAATTTTTTTTATTTTATGAAGTTAAAACATTGTTTGTCAAAAACATCATAAAAGGTGAAAAGACCACGAGCTATAAACAGGTTGTCCCAGGGTTCAAGGCCAGAGTAGCAAATCATTTCCATTGATTATCACAGTAATATCTTTCATGAGGTCGAGTAAGATTAAGCTGCCAAAATGATAACACGATGATTTTGGGCGACTCTCACTCACTTCAGACATACGACGTTCTCGGCCCCTAGGTTACCACGGTCTACTGCCAATAGCCTAGTCTACAGGAACTGCAGAGGAAGAGATGGTACATGGCCATTATGAGGAATTTACAGCTCTTGACTCCCTTTCACCAACAAGTCATCCAGACGGAGGAAGGCCCAGAAACATCGGGGCCACATGGGCAACAGCCACAGCTGAATTGGCAAGCACAGAAAGCATCCAGGAGGTCAAGGGAGCACTGGTGGCACCCTTCATCTCAGAATCAACTTGGACAGTGTCATCCGGGTTACTTCGGGAGAGTCAGTATGAAGCATTACCACTTAAAGAGGAACCAGATCTTCTGACCTTCTGTCAGTCTCGATAAACCATGGACCTCGGTCGGTGAGCAGACACACAGGTAAATGCTGCCAAAAACAGGACTGAAGCTGCTCCCGTCATTCCTGAGGTGCGATCGAGCTACGACAAAGTTCTGGGGAAGGGAAAGTTTCCAAAGCGGCCTGTTATCATGAAGGCCAAGTTCTTCAGAGAGGAGCTGAGGAGAAGATGAAGGGTGTTTATAGGGCCTGTGTCTTTGTAGCTTGAAAAGCCACCTGGAGGAAAGTTCATTAAATAACCACAGGTGCTTTTGTAAAACAAAATAATTTTCACATCAACTGTTTGATAAAGAAATATGTAAGTATCTCTTCTCAGTCCATTATTCTAAACCTTCATTGTTAAGTTACCTTACCTCCCACGGGCCCATGGACTTCATAATATACAGCAGAACCTCAGTTCTCCTTGTTCGTTCGTTCTGGAACTTGAGACGAGTGCCCAAACTCGTGAGTACTAGAGGATGAAGCGTTTTCTCTTGCAGGGCAGCGTGGTGACTCTTCCAAGTTTTATCAAGGGTGACCCAAGCAAAGTGTCGCGTGCTGAAACATTTTTTTCTCATCAAAACGTGCCAAGTACAGGATTTGATGAGTTCTGAAACCAATGAGTATCAAGGCAGGACTGTATTTTAATCAGGTTACTTACCCAGAAAGGAACTCCCCCCAAAATATTTCCTTAGGATTCTGTATCATATCTCAGAACAGCCCTGCTCTCTCCTGCCATTTATTGCCTTCAGGTTTTACTTAACCGGAATGTGTGGCAGGAATTATGTGGGAGGAAAAAAATCCAGTCCTCTTTGGAAAAGATTCCAGTTATTTTACCTCCAGTTTGTCACTTTTTAACCTCTGCTTCCTTCCTGCTGGTCTCCAGAATCATCAACATTGCCAGTGCCATTGCCACAATCCCAGAGGGTTCCAGCTGCGCACTGAAGGTCAACAAGACTGTGACTGCGGACAAGGCGAGGTGCTGCGCTGCCTGTCCTGTCTGAGCACAGCGTGGCCATCTCGCGATGTGCGGGTGGTCCTCCCTGTTGCAGGAACAGCATGTCAACGTGCTGCTCTACGACATGAACCATGAATGGCTGATGCTCGCGCCTCAAGGAGCTGGTGCCCATCCTGCACCCAAACCACAGTATGAAAAGAGTGGAGTTCCTCCAGCACGTCCTCCGACTATATCTGGCACCTGGAGTTAGAGCTGAATTCAGACTCTCAAGTCGGGACCCCTCCAGGGGCCACGGGTTCCCTGCAAGGACTCTCAAAGATGAGATCAGGGCCCTGGCAGCTGAGGCAGCTTGCGTTTCAGCAAAAGATGACATCTTCTGTTGCCGAGGCTCTGTCTTCCAAGATCTTCCAGGACCAGCAGACCCCCGCCCTCTCAGGGGTGAGAAAGAGTAAGTGCTCTCTGGTGCCCTCGCCGCAGTTGAGGAGGAACAAAATTGAGATCAGCAGCTTAGGGGTTCAGGCTGCACCCGGCCCAGGGCTGGGGAACTGACAGGGCAGGCCGACCTTCCCCTACCTCAGTTACAGCGGGCATACAACATTATATTAGTTTCAGGTGTGTCCACGGCCCAGCGCTTAGACATTATATAACTTACTACGTGGTCAACCTTTTCTTTCACAGCTGAGACATGAAGGAAGATTTGGACAATTAACCTACACTATGCCACTCCAGGCCACACCTGTCTTCAGTGAGGAAAGTGGAGCTGTGACTAAAACGGACTCTCCAAGTTTGACCTTTTTTCTGCCTTTTCAACACCCTCCATGAAACAGTTTACCTCAAACTTATTATACATCTTTTGAGACCCAGACAGCTACTTAATTAAATTCACGAGAGCATCATCTACAGAGAAACACCCAGAACTTTAAAAAATGTTTTTTTAAGAAAATGAAGCATTTATTTTTTTTGGAGCACTTTATTTATTTACTTGTTGAAGGACATCTTGGTTGCTTCCAAGCAATTATGAACAAAAGATATTTTAATCATTTGTGTGCAGGTTTTGTGTGGTAGAAAAAAAATTTGATTGGCAGCTAGAATGACTTACCCAGCTTTAGGAATACTCTCCACTTTTTCGATTATGCTCGCTCGCTCTGATGTGGTTTGCGCCACCTGCTGGACACAGGGACCCCTCACTTCCCCAAGCACATACTCCCTTGTTTGAGGAGGAACAAGCCACATCACGTTACAGGCAGAACTCTGGAGCCTGGGAACCTCTGGGGGCCTCAGTTTATACAAATGTCCCCTTGGACGTCCAGACTTGATTAGACTTGGGGGAACTCATTGCTCCCAGAAACAATTAGCAACCATGGAAACTCGACCCAAAGAAGACCCCACACAAATGGTTCTGGAACAGTACAGGCTGTTCGTGGCATTTTGGGCACAGGCAAGATTCTGAGTGACTTTCAGTCCCACTGTTCCTTCTTCCAAAGTTGGTTCAGGAAAGAACAATTTCTTAACAGCTACACATGCACACACAAACCCACGACACTATTGCTGTCCACCTCGGTAACCAAACCACACTTGACCCTTGTTCCCCAGCTCAGGTCGGCCCACCAGCCAGGGTTCAGGAGGGCTGAGCGGTGGGTTTCTCTGACACTCTCACTCCCCACTTTGTTTTCCACTCTCCTCCCATAACTGTGGCAGGTCTCTTACTTGTACCTACTCTGAGCCCATAACCCTCACTGTGGTTCTACTTTTCTGAACACAGTCACCCTGAGACATATTGTCACTCAAACACACACGAAGTTGGTCTTCACTTATTTTCTATGACCCATGTGGAGCCCCCATTTCTGCCAATGACGGGAGTGAGGTGGGATACTACTTAAACTTGCCAAAGAAAGACAATTCTGTAGTTTAAAACAGGAATTTCTGGGTTAACTGAAACTGTTCTGCATTCTCTCTGTCTTTACTTTTTCTGGGTGCAATGTCCCTGGGCTCTGGGGGAAAGGTGCCCGTCGTTCCGGCGGTACAGCCCCTCCCACGTGCTGACTCCGCTGTGGCTCACTAGACTGTCCCTGGATGCCCTGCACTGCTCTCCCTTGAGATGTGGCCAAGTCCACACTGTCCTCTGGGTCAATGTGCAGCAATGTGCTGCTGAACACCGAGGCCCCTGGCATTTGCCTGCACTAATGAGGTGGCCACCGTGCTTGGCCCCCTTTCCTGACAGCCCACCTGTCGTCTTGGCATCCCCCACTGCCCTCCCACCCCACCAAAGCACTCTTGGTTTCCTGAGTTCTATGCCAAGGCTGTGGGACAATCAGGGTGCTATTTCAGGATCATTTAGGAGGCTCCCACAGGGTTCTGGGAATCCACATGCAGGGAGGAAAAGGCTTTTAGAATCCTCCAGGGGGCTGATGAGTATGTAGCGGGAATGCGGACATGCCTGGGAAAGCTGGGATCTGAGATGAGGTTTCTGAGTTGGAACACTTCCAGGAGTTGACGGGCACAGGGACATTCCCTGGGAGTGAGGAGTGTAAATGGACCACAGGGAGAGTCCCCTAATTAGAGAAACCATACCTGTCAGGGGCGCCTGGGGGAGGGTTCGAGGGGAGCCCCTGGGAAACCTTGGGGTTTAGGGGAAATGCAAAAGGAAGCTTAGGAGAGTGGAACAGTCGTGGACTTTATAAGTCAGCCTCCTGAGTTTAAATCCTGCGTCTAAGGGCGAAGTTAGATCCTTCCTTTGAGCCTCGCTTCCCCCAGGTGTTAAATGGGGACAGTGCCGCCCCTTCTGCAGGACAATCGGAGGTATTCGGCAGACAGCAGGTGCTTGGTAGGGCGAAGTCCATCATTAGCTGCGTGTCAACAGTTAGAAAGGAAAATCATTAAAAACATTCAACTGTATTTTCTTAAGAGGCCCCCCGCACTGTGCCTCAGAGCCAGAGGATGTGTATACTTATTGTAGTCATTTCTACTTCTGGCTTTTTTGTTCTCTTATTAAAGCAATAATGCGTTTTATAACTTATGGTACCTGGAATCCAGGAAATGCATGATTTATTTCCAGTTCATGGAGGTGCAAGGCTACAAGATACATTCTGGCATTCCTTTTTATCTCAGTTTGCTGCTAGACGGCAGAGAACAACTGAACTTCACACAACACTCTCTGAAGTCTTTTTTTAAATACTTCACATAATGAAACCATAGGTTTCTTGCAGGCAAGGACCCTGTAGTAATAACGTTCTCTGTATAGGACATAGCCTACAGCCAGGTCCAATATATATATTTTAAGATTTTATTTATTTTTAGAGGGGGGGAGAGAGAGAGGGAGGAAAAGGGGGAGAAAAATATCTATGTGAGAGAGAAACATCTGTTGGTTGCCTCTCTTATGTGCCCCGACTGGGGACTGAACCTACAGCACAGGCATGTGCCTTCACTGGGAATCGAATCAACAAAATTTTTGCTTTGTGAGATGCCACCCCAAAACTGATCCACACTGGTCGGGGCTCCAGTAGATATCTTTCTAATAAGGGATTTAAAGATTCAACTTGGAGAAGAGAAAGATGCACTGAATTTATGATGCATGTTAAGTAAATAAAAGACTAAAAATATCTTAAGAAAGAGAGATGCCTCTATTACGGAGAGAGTACGAGAATGGATTAACATGAAACAGTAGCACGAAGGATTCCAGTGAGACTTAAGGAAGAACTTCCTGATATAGAAGCCATGAACATGAGTGCATAAAAAAATGATAGTGGTCCCTTTCCAGGCTAACATGGGTAGGGGAAGTACCTTTGAATTCAAGGTTAGGGGGTAGCTGAACTTCTAAGGTTGTTTTCATTCTCTTCGAGAGTGAATGGGTTTTCCTTATTGCAAGTCCTTGTTCTCTTCTGCATGGGTGAAAGTCCACCTTGACAGGTTGGACTTTGAAGCATGTCCCAACTGATTATGAACATCTTGGGTGGGGGTGAACTTCCATATACCCAGAAAGTGGAGAAGCTGCAAAGGCTGCAGTCTTCCCAGGGGTTCAGAGCCCGAGCGAGCTGGGCACTCTCCCCGCCGTCCACTATCTGGTCTGTTTCAAAGACCATCCGAGTTTTATAAATCCCCCAAACAAAGAAAACTTGTTTTGCACTAAAGGAAAAAGAAATCAAACCAAACCAACAACATCTTTACTTGACCTTTAAAACCCTGCAAGCCTCAGGGCTGTTGGCCGTACCAGGTGGTAACTGCGGTCTTTCAACTGAAACTCGGCCAGGCTTCACCAGCCTTGTTTGTTGCTTGTTGCTAAGGGACCGCTAAGAAGACTAGCCCATCATAGATCACAGGTGAATGGAAATTTCTTCCCTGTGCTTTTGTTTGTGGTGATGAAAAATAATTTAGGGTATTTGAGGTGGGGGGGAGAAAAATAATCTCTTTCTGTGTCTTTGGCTTTGGAATTGTTTTTAAAGAGCCTCTTCCCATCCCGACAAACCCAAAGACGAGAGGGGACAGTACATGGTTTTCTGCCATCCTGAAGCGCCCCTCATTCTAGGCTTTTCTCTTCTTCCTGTCGTCCTTTCTTTGGTCAGGGCTGCATGTCTGATGGTGGAGGAGGCACGAGGCAGGTCACCCAGCTGGACGTATTGCACACCTGCTGTCACCCACAGCTTACTCCCCCATAAAAATGGGAGAAAGCAATAGGATGTATTTCTAGGATTGTGGTGAGGATAAAGACAGACAATAGGATGAGGCATGTTTAGTTAGCATAGTGCCTGACCCTAGACAGTGGCCAGGAAACATCACATGCTATTTGTATCACCACCACTATCCTTTCTCTGTTGTCTTTTCCTAAAGGGAAATACTCGTTTAGTTTCCTTTTTTCCAGACTGACTGCAGTCACAACAGTTTTTGACCAGGGCGGGGACCGCTGAGTAAGAAAGGCCGCTGCATCTGAAAGCTGCAACTAGCAGGGTGTGCACTGGAACCACACACCTGTGAGCTCTACCTTTGCTTGTTGAAAAAGTGGGCCATGGAGCCAGCTGTGGCTGATACAGTCAGGAAGCTCGGATGCACTAGTCCACGTTCCCATATATCCGCGCAATTACTAAAACAATTCAGGAGTCTTGCCGTCTGGTAACTTGGAAGTGCCTCTTTAACCCACCTGTAGCATTGCACAGAGCTGATTTTAATGAGCTCTACCAGTAACCCACTGCTTACATTTTTTACATGATACACAGTTCTGTGATGAGCAGCTATCTTGTCATAATTGTAATATTATCTCTTGAGGTGAAATCTTAGAAGCCGAGCTGCGGAAGCTGGCGATCCTTTGATGAACCACTCGAATTATCATAGGCTGTATGTGGTATTAGGTGCTCTTCATTCCCCATTACCAGGGCCATGTTCGGGTCTGGGAGGTCAGAATTGGAGAAGCGGTTTCCTGTTATGTTCCTTCTACTTCTGAGTGTGGTTTTCTCAGTTCACCTTGCTTCCCTTTCCTAGCCCCTTGACTTTTACTTAAGGCCAAATATTACTGGCATATGGGAAAGGGGGAAATCCTGTTTGTCTTCATTTCTATTTCATCCCAGATTTTGATGGTGGATCTCTAAACTGAATTTTTAAGACTTTACACCCTGATATAGCAAAAAAACACCCCCAAAATGTGGATAATACTGTCCTTTCTGAGAATGCTCCAGATTTCATGGGTGTTTTATTTCTCTTCATTTGCAAGGGACACTCCTGGATGAAAAAGCCCATTCCTTGGGAAAACACGAATCCCCACCTCTCTCTGAGCCATGGATTTAGCTGCTCTCAAAGACGTAGGAAAAATGCTTTGTGTGTCTTTTCCTTCTGTATCTACTTCCAACTAAACACCTCTTTCCACTGCACCATTTCACTGTACATGATTTCATCTCAGAGAAAAGTTGTAAACAAATCCTAAACTCTAAAGATATGTGCAGTGACATATTTGAGGGGTCAGTGTGCTTAAAGCTGTACCTTAATTTGAAATTCATAAAAAATTAAGATGATTGATGGATGGATAAAGAAATCGGTGGGTAGGCAGACATGTGATAAAGCCATAGCAGTAAAATGATAGTGTTGGAAGGTAGGAGATGGAAGTAGGGATGTTCACTGAGAATTCATTCAGATTGGCTTGTGTATGAAGTTCCCCAATACAATGTTGGGGGAAATGTCCAATGACACAACATATTCCATTCAATTAATTTCAATAGCACTGCTTACATCAAGGGCAATTCTGCAACAAAGAGTAATTGAGCGTCTGCCACATATAAAGCATTGTTTTATGTGCTGAGAATAAAGAATGAATTAAGACAATGTTCTTGGTTCAGAAAACTGGTAATTCCATAAGGGACACCAAACTGAAATTAAGCTTTCTTGGGGGCAAACATATGTCAACGGTTTTCTGAAATAGTCTAATTTCAAGTACTTTTATTATTTTTAAATGTAAGGGATTCATTGAGTAAGTGACTTGATGTTATTTTGATCGCTTAACTTAGTAACACTTTTTATATAAATAAATTCACAGGTCAGGAAAAAAGGAATCTTTTGCCAAATGCTGTATTCCAATTTTGTTTAGGGAGACACTTTTGCCATAACTGTATCCACTTTTCTGATTGTTTGCTGTCTTTATTGACATAACATTTAAAATGTACTTGACAGCAAGAAAAAAGGCACCGGAACATAGAGAAATCAATTGAAAGCCAAAGAAAAAAAGAAGAGGTTAATATTTAACATTCACAAAGTTTGGAGTTATCTTCTACCTTCTCCCACTCTTCCTTCAGAATTTCCTGCCTGCAGCCCGCCCTCCAGTACAGCCTGAGAATTCTTTCTGAAAACTGATGGTCAGATGGTCCTGCGAGGGAATTTTCAGCGGCTCCCTATTGACTGGACTCTGCGCCCCCAGCGTCAGCCTGTGGTCTGCACCCACCTCTTTCTCCATACCCCACGCTGCGTCCAGGGGTCCTCACTTTTCAAATACTGGTGCTCTCACCTGTGTGACGTCTCTATGAAGCTGATCCACCTTCACTTAGTCTCCACTCTTCATGGAGAGCACACCTCTCTAACACTTCTTAGATACTCCACATCCTGGACCTCACACAGAAATTAATCTTCCAATCAGCCTTGCCATTTTCTCTCTTTGATGCTGTTTTATGAAAGGCTGTATTGGTTTTCAGAGTACAGTGTTTGAAGCTGCCACCTATGCTACCGTGCAGGCCCCTGGAGGGCAAGTTTATTCATTTTGGAAGAAATTTGAAGCCACTGAAGTGCTCTGCACAAACATTTGCTTAATTGAATTTAGTTTAGCAGGAAAAGTCAACATCTATTCTTAAACTCAGCCCACACCAGGCTGAGCGTGTTATTTGTGAATCCATACGCCAGGATCATTTCCTCCAAAGTGCAGTATTTCTGCCCTTCAGAAAGATGAATTTTACTAGGAGAGGAGCAGGTTTTATTAAACTTTCATAATTTGGACATCGTTTTCCAGGCAGTCCTAAAGCATATCACACTTTATCTGGGAGAAATTCAGTTAGCAAAAGCAGTTGGCAAGGGCAAGTATTGGCTTTGCGAGTTTTTCTTGCTTATGAACTTATTTGAATTGCTTAGTTTTTCTTTCCTAGCTTTGATACAGGTGGACCTTGCATATTTTGCTGGGTACACAGTGTCATCTTGTGGCCAGAGAGCATATAACACCCACTCCAATGCTCCACGGTTTTGGGAAGTGCAGAGGTTTAGGTACCTGTGCTTCTGCTGTTCCATTTATTTCTGTCATTCAGAGGATCTGCATGTGGAGGAACATGAACTATAACAGGTCAATGTTCACATAGCTTATGGGTAAAACAACTCAACTTGGGCTTCAGGTAGCAGGAGTATATTTAGAAGATGTTATGATTGTATTTTGTGCATGTCCCCAATTTTCCACAGCACTACCCCCAAGGGCTACCTGCAATTCACTTCCCCCTATGGTGTGGTATTGAACGTGGTATAAATTTGAATCTTGCATAGACTATGGTGTTTTTCCTGAAAATAAAATTCAGGTAAAACTGGGGTGACTGACATGCCTCAGGTTGCTCCCGCAGGGTCCAACTCAAGAGGATCGTGACACCAAACTTCCCACTAGAAGACGGTGAAAGCAGCAGATGAGGGGAAGCTGGGCGCCCAGCCTTGGGTGAAAGGACAGGATAATAAAACAAGTGAGCAGTCCCCAGGCCCACGATTCAGGGGCCACGCCACCAGCTGCGCTTTTCTTCGGTCACCTTGGAGATTCCTCTCAAGTCTCATTGGAGCTACAGACTCCTCATTCAGGCTGCTTCCAACTCAGGCTTAAATGCTGTTACTGTGACAAGTAATGTGTATTGTTAATTAACCAAATAGTTGGACAAAGAAATTCATGACTTTCACGGGGAAAAAAGTAGTACACATTTTCAAGCTCAGTCTGTTTGTGTACTAGGTATTATTATGGGGTAAGCTGTTTCTTCAAAGTTACGGGTTGAAATGCTAACCACCGAGTACTTCAGAATCTGATTATATTTGGAGCTAAGTTCTTTATGGAGGTAATTAAGTTAAAATGAGGATGTTGGGATGGAGGAGGAAGTTGGGCACAGACAACCCGAGCAGGAAGGCCGTGTGAAGGTACTGGGGGAAGAGGGCCATCTCCAAGCCAGGCAGAGGCCTCAGAAGAAACCAGCTCTGTCCACGCCTTACACTTGAAATTCTAGCTTCCAGAATCGTAAGGAAGTAAATGTCTTGTTTGACCCACCCAGTCAGCGACACTTTGTATGGCAGCCAGAGCATATTAACACGGCGGGATTGTTTTAAATTATTTTATTTTTGAGTTTAGAGAGAGGGAAATGCAGGGAGAAAAAGAGGGAGAAAATCATCGTTTGGTTGCCTTTCGTAGGTGCAGGGACCGAAGCTGCAACGCAGGCATGTGCCCTGACCAGGGACCTAACCTGAGACCTTTTGGTTTGCGAGACAATGCCCAACCAGCTGAGCCATAACAACCAGGGCTTAATACAGTGTGGTTTTTTAGAAGGGGAGTTCTCATGATTTGTAAAAACGATTCATTATTTAGAAGCGGAATGCTGGTGTCAGTGATGGTCCAGGGGAAGCAGCTGGAGGTGAGGAGTTTAGGGGATCATTTATAAAAGCTGAGCTCAAGGCGGGGTCCTGGTCCTAGACTCAGGCTGGCAGCAGTCGGGGGAGGGGCAGCCACCACCAATGGGGCTCCAGGAGCACGGACAGCGAGGAAGGAGGTCCTGGACCTTAGAAAGGGAGCTGCTGTTTAGGGAGAAGAACTACCTGACCTGATTTGTCGCCTTCTCACCAGTCTCCAGCCAATGCCTCCCACTGGCCAAGCCCGACTAGAGGCTCAAGGGCTCTGACACCTGTTGAAGCATCCGGTGAAGGACTAGCTCCTGGGGCTTGGAATGGGGTGCAAAGGCATGGAGAGTGGATAAGAGGAGGCACATGGGAAATCTGGGGCCCAGGGCCTATCTGGATTTTTGGCCGAGGTCCACATTCCTCATCTCATATCTCAACTTGGCTCCTGGGTTGGTGGGGGATCTGTTATCTGTGGACCAATGAGTCCACTTAGACTCACAACTGGACTGATACAGGTTTCAGAATATTCATGCCAATGACGCACTAAACCCAGTGGGTGCGTGGGTGGGAGTCTGCTGGAAGGTGTGGGGGAAGGGAGGTGACGCTGGAGGGCCGCTCCATTAGAACCTAAGTGTGAAGATCAGGGACCTGAAGACAGCAAAATACATGAAGAAGACGTTCAGCATTTATGTGCATTTTTGGTGAAGTAGTAGAATAGGTAAAGGTAGGCTGCGATATTAAAGATGCATAATATAATTTCTACAGCTACGTTGCCAAAAAGGAATCTTTCCATAGTGGCGGAAATGGCCCGTATTTGTGCTGTCCAGTGGGCCGGCACTGACCACCTAGAGCGTAGCCTAGAGCCGTGGTTTTCAACCGGGTGCTGCGGGAACTTCTACAGCGTGCGACGCCTCACTGCTTAGTCAGGGACACTGACCTCTTTCCCCTCAGACTGTCGAATACAGAAATGACAACAGCCAGCACAACAGCTGTCAGTGCGAACAAATCCAAGTTATACCTGTTTTTTGTCAGATGGGCAAAAATGTATTTTTTGGTGTGCTACAGAATTTTAATACTTAGTTTGCATGTGATGTGGGATGAAAAAAGTTGAAAATCACTGCCACAGAGTGTAAGAATAAATCTAAAATAGAAAAAAAAATTTTTCCTGGTAAAAAATAATTTCCTTCCCCTCTCCCATCTTGAGTGTTTTCTTAAAAAAACAAAACCAGAAAACTTGTCATTGTTCTTTCTTTCTCTGCCTCTTTCACATGATACATCTTTTTAAAACTGCCAGCTTTATAAGATGGAATGTCTTTCTCAAGGCCCTGAGGCTCATCTCTTCAGACATCATGAGAGATCACACTCCTCTCTCCCCTCCATGGCTGCCTGGACCCAAGCTGTGGCCAGCCGCCTGTCATGGACGTACCGGAAGTTTCATGATCTCTTCAGATAAAGGCAGTCAGCACACAGAATGATCTCTGCAATTACCAGGTGAACTTAAGACGAGCTGTGGTACTAGCAAGTCTTGTCTGAGGACAGGTTCTTACGTATCTTGTGGTGAACAGGTACGTAATGGCTGTATCTACCTGGCCATACAAAAATGTGAGATTTTTATCTTTGCCATTTCTGTGTGAGGTGTCTGTGATGCACGTTATCATTCTGGTTTAATGTTTATTCAATAATAAAATTGTTTGTTTTCTCTTCTACTTTTGGGTAGTCTTTCTATGTGGGCAGGAGAGATCTTGTTCTTGATTACATTTCCGTAACAAGAACAACCAGTTAAAGAATAAACACAAGGAGGTAGAGTTAAAAGGTCTGGAGAGGAGCTGCAGTAGAATCCTAGAAGACACAACACAGAGGAAGGCAGGAAGGGAGCAGAGAAGCAAACGAACGGATGGGATCAAGAGAAAACAAAGACCAAGATGGCAGGCTTGAACTCGCCCCTAGGAATAGCTGCTGTTAAGTAAATGAAAACCTCCTATGAAATATCAGAGATTGTTATAGTGGACGAGAAAGCAAGACCTATCTAAAAATTTACAAGGAACACATTCCAAAGGCATAGACAGGTAGAGAGTAAGAAGATCAAAGATACACAAACACTAGGCATAAGAAAGCTGGTGTGGTGATACTCATTTCAACACTGAGAACGTAACCAGAGAGAGACAGAGACGTTACCCAATGAAATAAGGGTCAATTCTGGGGGAAAGGCACAATAATCCTACGCGTGTTAGTGCCTAATAACACAGGGATAGCATGTTTCAAAACATTTAATGGAGCAATGGGCAAAGCCACAGTCAGTTGGAGATTTTAACATCCCTCTTTAATAAAAAAAAAAAAAGTAGAGAAAACAATTAGTAATGACAGAGAGGATTTGAACTACACTTAATGAGACCAAGAAATTTTGATATGTTGAAGAGTTAATAATCTGAAAGTTATCTGAAATACATGATTTCCAGGCGATACTTGATAAGCAGTATTTTCTTGTATAAAGTTTGATGTAGCAATGATGGAGATATAGTCGGCAGATTCATGAAATCAACCAAAAGTTGCCCCCGTGTGCCACCTGGGGAATGAGCCCTGGGGTCGCAGGAGTGTAACACCATCTTCACGCCACAGGGTGTCTCGGTGTGCCAGTGTCCACAGTATTTATTAACATGACATCATAGTACAGGCAGGAACTTTGATCTTTCCCCCTGTAAACTATGACAAGCAGCTAAAACAGCCCTTCAATGTTGGTTCAATTTCATGATTTTCTCTCTTTGGATCAGACGTGTAAGATTTCTGCAGCCGATGCGACAGGTACCTCCTGTGTTGTTCTGGGCAGGAAGCCAACTTCAGTCCCTTAAGAACAAGGTTGCCAGACTCGGCAAACAGAAATAGAGCGCCCAGTTAAATCTGAATTTCAGGTAACAGATAATTCTTTACTAAGGGACATACTTACACTATAAAAACATAATATTGATCTGAAATTCAGATTTAACTGGGCCTTCTTATCTTCTATCCTACTTAGGAAGGAGAATGTGCTCTTCCAAGGGGCTGGCTGAGCTGGTGTCAGCAGCTCTAATTAAAACACCAAAGTCCACCAGGCACCTGCCCTCAGGGCGCCAGCTCGGCTCTCAACCACCAGCTACATTCTTTGTGAAACAGGACAGAGCAATAAAAAGATCCGGGCAAAGAGTTGCTCTAAAGAGCATGTTTTTTTTAATTTAAATATTTTGATGATACACATACAAATATAGTTTTTCCAGGGATAAATGTAAAAGCTAATATAAATCACCTATTGGGAACAAAGAACCATTAAGAAAATGTGATTTCACTAGACACATTTGCTAGGCTAGCGTTTTTGGACCGCTCCCGCAAGTTTAAGACCACGTTTTGTTCGAAGTACTCAGGCCATTTTTACGTTTCACACGGCAGTGACTCTCCCGTTGCGTACTTGCAAAGTGCAACTACTAAGTCTACATTGAAAAAAAAGTAACACCACCTACTAAGTAGAGAGCACAAAATTCAGAGGGAAGAAGGACCTTCGCTTTGGCCATTGACTTATGATATCTAAAGATATTTATCTTCTATTCACAGACAGTCTGTGGGAGCAAAAAGTATCAATATTTTACATTACACAATGAGTCAACAATATTTCTATAAATGTGCTATAAAAATAAATTTTTAAAGATTTCATTCTCAAAGCAGAATATTTTGAAAACCCACAAAATTACACAGTATTTGAAATGTAGGAAAACTATTTTTGTTGTGAAGAGTATTTATATAAATTGTTACTCAGAGGCACATATACTTTGCAACTTGGAATAACTTCTTCTTTCAAGGAGCAATAGAAATACAATCTATTTATTTGGTCAAAATACCCAAATCACTTTTCAAAAAGGGCCAAGGACGACATACAAATTCATATCAATTACATATTTGATGTGTTGAGTTTGAGACAGAGAGTAAAATCTTAATTTCAAACTCATCACTATAGAAGTGAGAAGGTCTTTCCATGTTTTGAAATTACAGATTAAAGAGAGTGGCTTCTATCATCCAGTTTCATTCTACAGCTGTTGCTTTGGCGTCCATGTTAGACACTGAGGATAAACAAAAGCGTTGAAATAAGCACGGTTCTTCTCACAGTGTAAATGGTCTAGTGGTTAGTTCAGCTGTGCAAAATTAGAATAGAATATATCCTGAGGTTTTATAAATAGTATATTACTACTATAAAAAGTAAAGTGATCTTGTATTTATGAATTTTCCCCTGGATTATTCAGCTGAATTGGAGGTATTCACTATTTTCATTATTGAGGGACAAAGGGAAGACACAATGTTATTTTTAAGGTCACACAACACAAAGTTACATGCACAGAAACATGTGTTTTTACCATGTCAATGTTCCAAAATTCTATCACTGTGACACTGACCGAAAGGCCTCTGTTCTTGAGGAAAACAAGCACAACGGTCACCCAAACTGTGCATTTGTCTTTGGGTAAATGAGTGTTTGACAGCTGCTGGGGCGGGAAGAATGGCTATAGAGGAGCAACGTGAAATGTGGGCACAGTGTGCAGCAGCCCCGTTGGCTCATGATTGCTCTACGGTGCGGCTGAGGAACCGGACGCTCCGTGTTATTCTGGGATATTCTTAGATGCCAGGTTTACTCTCTGTTGAACTTGCTTTGTGAATATTGTTTGGCCACAACTCACTGAAAGGCACTTAAGACACACTGTCATGGTTACACCCTTGGGACGTCCAAGGGCATTTCTGAAGGTCTCTCCTGGACGCTAAGAGAGCAAGGTCCATGGTCTGAAAGTGACTGAGGTTTTACTTTGGTGGAGGTACCTCTTATGTCTGTGAGCCGCAAGGAAAGGCAGGCCCATTGAAAACAGGAACTCACTCATTGCTCGTTCAGCTCTGGGTCCGACGGCGGCTGACCGTTCAGGAGAAAGAACGCTGCACTGTGCTGTGCTTGGAGACTCTGGTGGACGCCGTGGTTACAGTAGAGCTAGAATGCCCAGACTCCTTGAAACCGAAATTTGGGAGAGGGCCAGGGACTCCAGCTCCAGAAACCACGGTCTTTCCGGCTGTCATGGAGGTTTCAGCCGCAGCCGGGTAACTGGACTGCAGGGTGGAAGCGGGTGTTAGCACTCTTTCCACCACCGTCACGTTCTGCCCTGCTGCCGCACTGGGCGTGGCCAGAGTGGGCTGCACACCTGAGCTGGCAGTAAGGAAGCTCTCTCTCTCCCTGACCACAACATAAGGCCCATCCGGCAGGTACGGAGTGCCTTCCAGAAGACCAGGCAGGCCCCTGTTGGGCTGCATAACCCTCTCAGTCACCATGACATTACCCTCATTAGCATAACGCTGGTCTACCGTGGTAGCAGCTGGGGCGTACACTCGCTCCGTCACAATAAGGCCCTTCGGCTGTCTGGGGCCCAGGATCACAGTGCTTGGTGGTGAAACAGTGGAGCCTGTGGCAAAGGTTTCTGTCACTGTGACACTACCAGAAGCCAATGAATTAGGGAGAGGTGTAGCTACCTTTTGATCCTGCTTAGAAGACACAGACTTTTTGGTGGCTATTTCCTGCGTTATTTGCTCTGCATTTGCTTCATGCAAATGTTTTGAAACTTGAAAGCTACTTCCAGAGGAATAGACATTCTCTGAGTTAACCCTTGTTTGCTCAGAGAGTGAATGAGAAGCTGTTTCTCTCTCAGGGATTGGCCTCTGCTCAATTTCCATATCCATATCTATTTTTTGACCTAAGCAAACTTCAGCTAGTGTCTTGAACTTAAATCCTAAATCATTCAAGAAATGGTCATCTAGCTCTCCTTCGATGAAACTGCAACAACCAATGGAACCATGTAGAGACTCAGTTTCTTCCTGAGAATAGACCAGAAGGCAATCTTTGGCTGTGTGATTGTCATCTTCCTCAGTACAACGGGCAGCTTTCTAAAATGTCAATAAAAACAGAGGTATATGATTAGTGACACAACTTCACTGAAGAACAAGACTATATTCCTTCCTGAAATGCACAGCCTGAGTCTAAATGCAGGGAGACGACAGAGAAACCCACACTCAAGGGCATTCTACAGCACAGCTGGCCAGCAGCCTGAAAAATATTAATATTGTGAAAGATAACAAAGGCAGAGAGGGGGCAGATCCAGATGAAAGGAGATTAAAATGCCAGGACAACTAAATGAAGTGCAGGATGCTGGTCTGGACCCTGGGCAGGAAAAACAATCCCTACGTAAGACATCATTGTGGACGACTGGGTACCTTCCAGTTTGTAGGTGTCACTGCTACGCCTCTGAGTCTGCTCACCGCACTGTGTAGTCGGAGAGGGAGAGAACTGCAATGCGAGTGCCCGCGTGCGTGTGTGAGACAGCAGACAGGGTGGGACGACGTGGCTCTAGGGGCTAACGTTTGTGTCATCTGGGTAAACAGTATACAGGAGTTCAAAATTTCTCTTCTTGCCTATTTTCTGAACGTTTGAAATGCTTTCTGAATTAAAAGCTGCACATGCATATGTAACCAAGGCTGCCAGGAGCAGGACTGGAGCAGAGAAGAAAAATGTACCAACACACAACAAATAGGGGACCAGAATGGAGCTGCGCAGTGAAACAGAGAGGGGACACTACGTGGTTTCCCCGACACTGACATATCCCTTTCTCCCGGTCAAGTTAATACTTAGGGGCAGGCAGATGACGCGGAAGAGAGGGACGTGGAAGGAAAGAGAAAATGGGAAAGCGCTCCAGTAAGGTGTCACCATTTATGGGAGAGAGGACAGAAATAGATTGGCCTCCGTGGAAGCCCAACACCTTACTTCTCTCAAGTGTCCTCCAGATGCGTGTCACTCTGACTCTGCCCATGGGACACACGGGCTTCGTTCTCGAGAAAGGCACCCAGTCCTGCTTCTAATTCCTAATTCTGGAAGTGAGTTTCCAGGCTGTAACCAATCCTTTTGCCTGCCACTTTCTTCCTAATTTTTTGTGAACCGCCTCCATAGTGAAGCCAAGGGCTCTCATTCAGAAGACAACACTTAAGTGGACATCACAGATTGTGTTTTTCAGGTCTCATATTTAAAGCCTGGGGAGAGATTACACTTTCTGCCCCACTGCCATCTGGCTTGGTCATGTGACTTGCTCTGGCCAATGAAATCTGAGTGCCAAAAAGGCAGCAGCTTTAGGAGCCACTGTAAGATTCTGCGTTGCTATGTTCCCTCTGCCCCAAGGATGGCAGCTTCCCAGGTACAATCTGCTCTCTCTGCATCTTGGAATGAAGAGCAGAAATGCACTTGGTGGCAAAAAGATGAATGTGAAAAAAGCCATTGTGAGAAGTCAGATTGTGGGGTCATTTGTCATCATCACGTAATTTAGCTGACTGGTTCAGCGGGTCATAGCTCTCTTTCCTCATTACCTGTAAGAATTCATAAACATAAACAAACAAAAAAACCACCAAAGTCCCATCCAGATCTGAGGCAATGATCAGCCTAATAGTACCACATTCATGTATAAATGTTTTTTTCCCTTGTACCTAAAAACCAACGCTTACCTCAGTGAAATAACTTCGTAAGAATTCCTCGTTCGCTGCAGTAGCAGCTGCTCGAACTCCAGCCAAGTCTCTGAAAGCCCCCGTGGCTCTTGTGGTCCTTATGGTTTCACCACCTACGACGGCTCCTGCTGTCCCTGTCACCTGGGTGGCACCCCCAGAAAGGTGGCTTTGGTGTTCTTCCCACCTCCCGTCCACCTCGGACATGTCATGCTGCACTCTGGTAAAGGAAGCCGAGCTGCTCCCTTTCACAGTGGACTCCTTGACTGCTACAGCCCCTACTCCAACTCCTGCGCCACTGCCCACTACACTCTCTCTGTGATCCGCCGTCAGAAGCGATGGCACCACCTGTGAGGGCAAATACAATTGAGAACTGAGCTGGAAAAATGAAGGGTCAGCACGGTTGGTAGGATCTGAGCTAAGTGGGCATACAGTGGGAATAAGCTATTTCCTCAGAAGCAAATTAGGAAAATTACTTTGGGTGGACTGACTTCTGTTTGAGTCTTCTGAAGAGCCATTCTATCTTCCTGTTTTATTAGATGATTATCATCCAAAAGGAAAACAAGTTATTTAAATATAGACTTGGCCCATTTATTCTATTGGCACCAATTGTATTTCAACTTTCCTCTGAAGTTTAATGCCTTCTTTATGGTTATACAACTGCTATTTTTTTGTGTAGCTGGACAAATGGTCATCCTAAATATAAACTATACTTTTAAGCCTCTATTGCCACTAGAAATTGCCATGCAAGTTCTGGTTAGTGTGGGTTCAAGCAGAGCAGAATGGAGAATGCATGTTTTGGGAAGTGTTCTTCAAGAGCGGTTCTTCACTTTTCTCTTATTGGCTTTTCGAATATGGGCACAGCAGCCAGTGTCTGTCTGGAGCAGGAAGACAGCAGAGAATGGAATTCACCCATGGAGGAACAATGAGAAAAAGAAGCCTACAACCATATGAAATCATCATGATGGTCTTGGACCACCCGTTAATGTATTTAAGCCACTGGTATTCTGAGTTCTCTGACACTTGATGCTGATCACGTCGTATTAGATATGACGCTCACTGAAGATGGTGATGAGAGACCCAGGGTGAGGATGCAGTAAAGAAACAGTGGGAGGTGGTTGTCACGCAGGCAGAACAGGGGGGTTTGCGATCTTTTACGACCGTTATGGATTGGTGGGCTTACCTCTGCCAACCCTATGTATTAAGGGAAGTGACAATGCAGAAGCACCTGGTTTTGAAATACTGTTAGTAATAAATATGTTCATCCTAAATCTCTCCACACTCTTGCTCTCTCTAACCTTTGCTCTGCATTCTCTGCAACACCAGGCCTGTCACAGAACAGCAGCACCACCTCAACTCTGCCCTGGCAACAAGCACAAAATAGGTTTTATTCAAAGGCATGTGAATGAAATCTGTAAGGCCCACTTTACTCTCTTATGACCTGAAATGTTACAAACACTTCCCAAGGCCCCTTTAAAAGAAGAAAAGGAGACAACTTCCATTGATATTGGATTATCTGACCTTGTCTTCAGGTGGTGCCCCTTCATTATTCCAAGGATGCAGCATCTCTATGGTGCCAGGAATGGGGGCAAAGCCTTTGGCGCTCTCTCCACAGTGGCACATCAGCAAAAGAAGGGGTACAACTGGAAGAAAACAAAATTAAACACAAATAAAAGGTGAGTCCTGAACTTTTAAAAAATTTATGTTATATAATTTTGGAATTGGCATATCACTTCCTAAAGTTCAGTCTTTACTTATTACAGCACTACTTCTATTTTTCTCTTCTTCACCCCGAGCCAACCTCACCTGCTTGTCTGGGGAGAGCCACACCAAAGTGGACAGGCAGGATGAGGGGGTCGAGCAGGTTCAGAGGCCTCGACCCTCATTAAGAAACTGAGCGTGGGTACTGGGTGGGACACCAAGACTGTACTCCATGGTATCCAAATCAAAGAAACCAACTTAAAGATGAACTTTTTTGGTTTTTTAAACCACTTGAATTTTAAATATGAGAATATTCACTATCCAAAAAAATATATCTATGTGTTAAAAAAATCAAAAGCTCCTCAGGGTAGAAACATTTTCATATGTTCAAGTGCAATGGAACTTGTATTCTTCACCAGTTCATCCTACAGTAGATTTTGGCAAAAGGAAGACTCACTGAGGTTTAAGTCAACTAATTGCTAAAACGATTCTACACTAAAACCCTGAGAACAGATCTAGAGTCAATCCAATCTCAGAGCTCCGTCCTCAAATTCGATTCTACCTCCAGGAGGAAGTGAAGGCCAGTGTTGGCCTCTTGACCCGGGTAGTAAAGAATAAACCACACCCCGCAAGCAGTGCACCGCAAATCACACCAGGTTTTATTGCCACTCCCATTTGTCATCTTCCAATGACAAAGTGACTACTCTCTAGACTCTTTTTACGCACAACAGTTGACAACCCTGTCATAGCTACTGTAATAAAAAGACTGAAATCAGCTCGTGGCAATCCAATATTTATACAAATTCAACAAATTTTTATTGAGTGTGTACCATGTGACAAATACCCAGAAGGCCCTGGGGAATGTGCGATGAGGAGGTGGTGCCAGGAATCCCCACATAAAAGATGCAGCCCCAGCTCCTGGACCTCCCTACAAACCTGGGAAGCTGAGACAAGTCGTTTTCTGTGCCTGCATCATAAAGTAGAAATATGGTATAAAAGTACATTGCAAACTGTTGAGTGCTGTGCATTCAACTACACATCTACTGATGAATTTTAGCAGCTCTTCCTCGTCACAGAGAGCTGGGACTGCCTCGAAGATGGTCGTCTGCCCATGCTCGGTGGTCAAGTGGAGTGCTGGCCACGTGACCCCAAGCTGCAGTCCTGTGTTCTTTCATGAAAGGAAACCCGAGGTCTTTGGAGGGCATGCAGGGCAGGCAGGACGGGCTGTCACTGTCAGAGGGCATGGACGCACTCAGAGGTGTCACTACTGTTGGCTCAGGTGAAGGGCAAGCCCAACAGAGTGTATAGGGTCGGCGGGAGGGTGGTTCTGAGAAGTTGAATGTGCAAAGCAAAGATCAAGGAACATAAAATGAGTTTATAAAATAACTTTGTGTCCATAATCCAAATCTATGCAGCAAACCAGGTCTGAGCACCTCCTGTGGGCAAGGCCTGTTCTAGGCACTGGGCACTAGAGACAACATCCCTCCTTTGCAGAGATTATCAAAATGCGGACACTGATTAAGTGAAGTCAGTCCGTCAGAGAAAGACAAGAACCACATGATTTCATTTATATGTGGAATCTAAAGAAAACTATAAATGAATAAACAAAACAGAAATGGACTCACAGATCGAGAGAACAGGCTCACGGGGAGGAAGGCTGGGGGGATGGGTGAAGAAGGGGCGAGGACTGAGAAGTACAGATCGGGAGTCACAGAATAGTCACAGAATAGTGATGGAACAGTCACTAGTACATTACATTACTCCTGTGTAATGTACAGCACAGGAAACAGAGTCAATAATATTGTAATAACTATACTCGGTGCCGGGGGGGTGCTGGAAATATCAGGGGGAACACTTTGTAATGTATATGATTGTCTAACCACCGTGCTGTCCACCTTAAACACAAAATATTATTGAATGTAGACTGTAACTTAAAAAGTTTTTTTAAATTAAAAAAAAATTAAGTCCTGGCTGGGTAGCTAGCTCAGTTGGTTAGAGAATTATCCTGATATGCCAATGTTACAGGTTCAATCTCCGGTCAAGGCACATACAAGAAGAAATCAATGAATACATAAACAAATAAGTAGAACAGCAAACTGATGTTTCTCTTTCCTTCTCACTCTCAAAATTAATCAATGAAAAGAAAAAAAATGGGGACACCAACAAGATCTGTTAAAAGGTGGCTGGAGATCATGCATGATAACCTTGGTTATTTAAATCAGGACATAACACATTTTTATAACAAAGTTCTGAGGAGTGCTATTTATAACCACCTTCGGTGAATTTATCCACGACCAGTTCTTGTTTCCCTCCTCACCCTCAAGTGTTCCAGTGGGGTGAGCAGTAACTGTAAAGAAATCAGTGATTGCTATGGGAACTAAACATCAGTCGTGCCCTTAATTACTAAAAGAGCCAAAGACTGGCTTTAAAAACACTTACGTAGTAAGAGCAGAATAGCAAAAATGATCAGGGCGACCGCTGCAGGCCCCAGGCCAACGTAGCCCTCACGCAGCGCCTCCACACAGCCACTGCCGTCCAGGCACTCGCAAACTGTGAGCTTTAGGGTCTGCGCTTCAGGGCAACTGAAACCCTGATTATCGGAAATCAGGAACTGAATTTCACTTCTCCCAAGTTTTCGTTCTCTTTGTTGTAGCAACACACTGGAACCTGCAGTGGTAAGAGGCAAAGAAAAATGAGCGATTACCAAGGCAGAGGCAAGATTAAATTATAGAAACATTCTTTCATGGCTCATAATAATGAGCTCCAGGTAGAAGCTTTATTCTTTCTTAACTGCTCTCTTGCTTCCTTTTTTTTTTGCATGGCACAATGAATTTAATGTCTCCCCTGCAGGGAAGGTTAAACTACCCATTTTTGGAGACACCTCAAAGGTAGTCTGGCATTTTGGTATGGAAAAGATTTGGTCTGTTCTCTCGCTGGCTCGGGACGCCAAAAGGCACCTAAAGTTGGTTCGGCTGCACTGGGCCTAGGCAGGAGGTGAACAGGGCGGTGGTCTGGGAGAGACGGGTGGCCCGAGGCTCAGGCTGAGTAGAGGCCGCGGTGGGCTTCGTCTGCCCAGTCCACCAGCTCACTGCTCTGGAACCACAGCCGGGCTCCCTCCACGGAGCTGCTGGCAGGGATGCTGTTCCTACTGATGTGGAAGCTGAAGTCTCCTCGAATGGTGCTTGTTACAGCCTCAGTTGAGTCAGTGGGTCCTACCCGGCACTAGAGGTGCATGCAGACCACATTAGGGCCTTCCCAGACCTAAAGTGTCTTCATCCCTGTCAGCTTGAAGCTCCTCCTCTCAGATTGCCAGACCACATCCCCAACAAGCTGCCATTGCACCCTGTCTCACTTCACGGCCACCAGGGTCCACTTCCAGCCCAGGAGGGCCCTCTGGACCTGGGGTGCATGAGCAGGCAAGAAACTGGGGCCTGTGGGTCACACAACAACCCCTGCAGCGAGCGCCAAGGTGAAAGGCTGCTCCTGGCGCCCAGCCAGCCCACAGGCACTGGTTGAACGCTGCTTAACTGCTCTGTTGAATTCATTCCTGTGCCGGCTAAAACTGATCCAGACACTCCGAACGTGCGGGTCAATATCAAAGGGTAGGATTTGGACATGCCTTACTTTGACCATGATTAATCTTAACAAATGTGAGTGGTTTGCCAAATGCTAGGAATTGTTTTATGTACTGGGAATACAGCGACAAACAAGTGGCAAGTTAAACGACATTCCACTGAATGATCTTTATTTTATCAGTCCTTAAAAAATTTATTAAGGCAATTTAAAGTGACAACAATAGAGAGAAGAACATAATTAATCCCCATGGTACCCATCACCAACTTTAACATTATTAAAAGCCACTTAAAGTGATTGCAAAAATTTGTTAGACTTAAAACAACAATAAAACCATAAATTAAGAAAAACTTTGAACAAAAAGAAAAGCTTCTGTATTATATGTGAGACTTTTCAGAAGTGAACACTAATTGTTTAGAAAAAGCAGCTTTCTGAATAGGTTTTCGTACATTCAAAACCACCCCGAAGGGCACCCAAAGGCTTGCATCAAGAAGGCAGGCACGTCAGTGATACGGGTATCTGCACAGCGCCATCTGGCATGGAGGGGTCAGGCAGACCCTTCTTAATGCTGTGTCTGTCACTCACCAGCCCATGCCCCTGAACTAGCTATTTAGCCCTAGTTGAGTCAAGGTTTCCTCAGCGATAATGAGGGAATGATGTTATGGAGAAAGGATTAAATGAATAATGAATATGAAGGGCCAGCAGAGGGCCTGGTACATACATGATAAGTGATCAATAAATGTCATGAAAATTTTTAAAGATTTTATTTATTTACTTTTAGAGAGAGGGAAAAGAGTTTTATTATTGTTATATTATTATTATATATTGTTATATATAAGGAATTTTATTATTATTACAAATAATACTTATTATTATTACTTATAATAATAAAGGCAGCGTCTTAGTGATAAGGATCACATTTCTCCCTACTTCTAGGTAGAGAAAAAGAGAGGGAGAGAAACATCAATATTTGAGAGATACAAACCATCAGTTGCCTTTCAACTGATTGCCTCTCACAAACCCCCAACTGGGGACCCAGTCGCGACCCAGGCATGTGCCCTGACTGGGAATCGAACTGGTGGCCTTTCGGTTCTCAGGCTGGGCACTCGGTCCACTGAACCACTAGCCAGGGCAATGAGTATCATTTTTCATGAAATTCTCACCATACTTCAAGATTTGTTTTAGAAGGGACCTAGTCTGATTGTTCGCCTGGACAGACAAGGTACTCAGCTTTTGAGACAAAAACCACATCTTCAAGAGCAATTTAGAAAATATCCAGCTATCTTTAAGACATTAGGTTGTTTTTCTTCTCTCTTTTGTTGTTCCAAATGGGCTATTTATGATAGCCAGGTAAAAGACGCTATGCCCGAGGTTCAAGTCCTCATTTTATAATCCCTCTGAAAAGCTGTATTGAAAATATAATATAAAAAAGAGTCTGTATTATAAAGATTTTAGATTTGTCCTGTTTAGTATTTAGATACGTAGTCCAACGACTTTGCTCACCTTCTCTGTGCACGATTTTCCATTCTTCTGCCATTCCAGCGGGGTGGTCAACGACAACGAAAGTCAGAGGGTCACTGTACGGGTAACCGTCCAGGTCCTTCGCGGTCACGTTCACGAACTGCTCGTCCTCGCAGACGTTCTGCACGGGGTTGACCAGTGTGGGGCAGTTGTCGTTGACGTCTTCAACTGTGATGATAACAGTGCCAGTGATGGTTTTTCTAGGAGAATCTTAGAGACAAGAAAGAAAAAATATGTATATTCTGGTTATATTGCTGGTAACAAACACAGTTTGAATTCTTCTGCCATTTGGGTGAAAAGGGCACTAACGAATTAGGACCCTTTCTATTCTAAACATGTTTTCATATTCAGGTCCAGCTCTTTGAATCCATTAAATAAGTAGAAATGGGAAGGTTTATCCACTGGACAGATTTGGTTTTCTGTAAGATCAAAAAGAAGGTCTCCAATGTTGGAAAATAACAGCCAAATACATACAGTCAAGAAAAATACCTATTTAATAACTTACCTTCTGAAATAGCCAAAACCTTCACAGTGTATGTACCATTTTGGACATATCTGGATTCAAAATCGGGAATTTTTACAAGTTTAATTTCAGATGTGACAGAATCCACGGAGACCCAATTGTCTCTATCTTCCAATTTGACATATCTGTTATAAAACATAAAATTAATTTTGAATTATGGATAGGGAAACTCTAGCATTTACAGCTCTTTCAAGGTTAATTTTTGCTTCATTGTATAAGTTCTTGTTACAAGTATTAGTTTGGAATGTTTTTAATTTCTTGAAACCAGCCTAAAAGTGCCTTTCTAGTGCATGTTGCTCTTATCTGGGAACTTTCTTAATCCTGTAACACACTCAAGACACAGGTGCAGGGGTGACCATCCCTCGCCTACCAAGCTAGGAGGGCTGGAAATTGCTCTGCAGCCTGTCTCACAGCTTTCAGTTTAGTCTCCCTTAAATTTGGGGTAAACCTGTGGAGAATAACTTAGTGACTCAACAAGACTCAGTGGATAAAAGCAGTCTTACATTCTACTGTTTATTGGCATGTTACCTATATTTTAAAACTCAATGGCTGCCTTGAAGGGGAAGTACTGTAACATTTTGGAATACTGTTAGTTATTAAGAGCAATCGGTTTCTTTCCATTAGAAATGGTTAAATGCAAAAACAATGCTGATGAAGTGATTTCTGGGTTTTCTGCCTCAAAGCAAGGAAAGTGATTTAGAAGGAGTTACGTTTGGGAAAGGTAAGAAGAATATCATGCCTTTAGAAATGTATGTAATTCAATACCAAGTTAAAATATGCAAATATAAACCAAACACATGAGCAATTGGTTCATTCAATCAGATTGATAATTTACTTTCTATTAAGTGGCTGTTCAGGCATATCAAGTGGCCAGTTTTTAGCAATATTTGCTTATAGTGCTATTTAAAAAATGCCACCTGTACACTTCAACTAAACTTTCTGCCCTTTAATACTTTAACCAGTAAGTGATAATACATTTGGATTTTCATGAGTGTTTCTGAATTTCATGTTTGGAATCGTAAAGCCTGGACTCTGTTGCCATCAGTGGTTCCCACATTTGTACTTATAATAATAATAATAAAGGCAGGGTCTTAGTGATAAGGGTCACATTTCATAGGTGGCCTCATTTAAGGAAGTTTCCGTTCTCTATGATAAAAATAAGACAGAATTCCAAGTTGCAAGGCAGCTCACGTTATGCCAAATACCTACAAACAATTGGTGCATAGGAATAATTGGTAAAATAGTCAGTTAAGGAAATAATTCTTCTGCTTTTCTCATCAGCATTTCTAAATACCAACCGCCAATTTGTTAGGGAAACATCAGAACATTATTTAACTTGGCCGTGCATCCCATTCCTTACATGTAACACAGCAGGTTTGAATTGACCTTTGAGACCCTTCTCATTCTCAAGTTCTGCAATGGCCTGGTAGAGAATAAAAGAACTAGAGAGATGTGGCTCATGATTTTTGCAGGCAGAACATAACTCGTGATATAGTCATCACTTTTAATAAAAACAGCATCCAAACTTAAATAGTTAGGTGGGAAACAAGTTTCAGTGAACAGCCACAGTATTACTGCAGGATAATTAATTAGAATGGATAAGCCTCGCAGTGGACGGCAGTGAGTAATAATCACCTGTGAGGAGTATCAGTGAGGGACTGCCTTGTTAGGGTAAGAGCCGTGGAAGTAAAAACTGGACGACTAAACGCAGAAGCAGCAGGTTGGTCGCTAAGACACTGCAGAAAACACAGTGGCAACTGTTTAATGTTACTTTGGGAAAAGGCTATTTGCTACTATTGGAAGATGAATTCCATTAAAAGCAGCCACTAAAAGGAAAGAGATTGTTGAAAAGCTTCTTCACGTTCACATTCCTATTCTTGCTACAGTCGACCACGATGTGAAGTGTTGGCACCCAGGGACACTGTGGTAAGTGTCCTTACCCAGGCATAAGCACAGATAAGCAACCAAACAACTCTGCGTCTGGGTGGCAGGCGAGGCTTCTTTAAATTCAGCCATAATCACTGTAACTGAGTTCCATAAATACTCGTTCTGTGGGTTGTCCTTCCATGGCATGCGTGGCTCTGTAATCTAAGATGCAAATTTACTTAGAAAATTTTAACTAAGGTGTCACTAGAGAGGGGGCACAGCCCAATCCCTTTCAGCACAGTGGTGGCATCTACTAGATCCTCAACACCTGTATCTGAGTACAGGTCACCACGACCCAGAGAAGCATAAAGGGTTCATCAGTCCCTGAACCAAATAGCATGGTTTAAATAAGGAGTTATTGTTGATATTTATGTACAAATGAAACTGGTTTCTCCATATTAAAACACGTTAGGCAAGTATTTCTTTTAACCAAACTGGTATCAAGTGGAACTTGCAATAAAATTTGCTACTTTCTTGAGTACTCTTTTAGGAAATGAAACAGATTTTAGAAAGTTTTTCATCCTTCGCTAGCCAGATCTTTTTGAGGTGAGGGACCCAGCCTCGCACTCAGGCTGTGGATGGAATGGGGTCTGGGGAAACCGGAATCTACAGACCTTTAGGGAAGTAGAATGCTGGGTGAGAAGAAGTGAAATGTTTACATTTCATTATGATTTTTTGAAAACAGGCATTTAAAGTAATTCAGAATGAGGAAATATGGCCATCACAGTTTCTTACTTTACATGGGCTAGTTTTCCAGTGTCTTCGTCAAAGGCTTGAAACTTTCCGATTATCATGCTTTGGCTTGATCTGTCCATGCTCTCGCTAGTACGAACTGAGATGGTGCTGCTTTTAAAACGGATGCCTTCTTTCACGTCCTTCACCTTGACTTTGATGGGAATGGGTGTCGGCTTGTATTTATTCTTAATGGATTTGTGAAAAGGTGCTTTATTTGTGACAATGAGGCTAAAGTCAAGATGCTTCATTTCTTCATAATCTAATTCCTAGGAAGGCAAAATCAAAGGGACCTCTTTCAAAAGAGAAAACAACTAGAACACACACACCTAGAACACGCACACATGCACACACTGTGCTGTTAACGTTAGATACAACCATGTAACAGATGGGGAACGGGGCAGCACCGAGTACTCCAACTCTCTGGTAACAATTACATGCCATTACAAGTCTGTCAGTTTGATATTTGTACCTGTTAAGGATGACTACGAAACATCCCAATTTATTTTTTAAAATGCCAAAACCACTGAAAAAAATTTATTTTAACAACTTGAAGTGATTTCTTTACTGGATGAAAACAAATTAACAGACATTTAATATAAGTTAATATTTCATAAAGTATCTCCTGGGTTTGTTCTGGTGAAAGGGCTACACAATAGTGGCGGCACCGTCAGCCCCGCCCCCGACACATTCACTGCACACCTGTTAGCACAGGAAGATATGGAGCCTCCCAGGAAGGGCAATGTTTACCTTTCTTAAACCCAGGGGCTTTCACTGTGTTTTAACAAAGAACCTACCCCCGCTCCTTTTGGCATAATGTCCATTAATATATGGTTTGCTGTTGTGCCATAAAAGATGGACCTCACTCCAAATACTGTTCTTCGTGAGTTGTGGTATAAAGTACATTTCATTCACTTTGTCACTGTATACAGATTTTATGTTATTTTCTTTTTAAAAATATCTCAATGGTTTTCTATTATTCAGATATACTTTACCTAGTCATTCTATTGTTAGGCATTCAGGCTATTTGCAATGTAATTTATAGTGCTCTGAACATTTTTACACAAATTATTTTTCCTCTGTTGAGCTATATTTTACTACTGAAAAAGTCAACATTTATTAAGCTCAGTTACTTTTTTACTTCTAGTAGCCCTGGCCATTTAGATGCACTGACTTGTTGCTGGTTTCTCTAGTACAACATTAACTACATTACATGAGTTTACATGAATTACAGTTCACCTTTGTTTTTGGATGATTATGAAATTTGTGTTCCTCTCAGTAGTGTTCCAGATGGGAAATAACTTCCCCTGCTCCCTCTTTTATATGGGTCACCATGGTATTGGGACAAGAACACAACAGAAAATGACTAATGAAAAGAAAACATGCTTTGTGATTGTAGAGTCTTTGTGAAAAAAATTTTTTTTAGGATGCTCTTGTACTTAGCATGCTTGTTTTGATGGCATCATGTATGATGGATGAGAATTAAATCTTCCAGACAAATGTCATTCGTATTCAAAGACCATGGAAGGCCAAGACAACCTTGAAATAAATGAGCCAGGTTTGGTGCCAACCAAAATCGTTTCACAGTTTTCTGTTCATAGCCATAATGATCCAACAGTGGGAAAATTTTCAGCATCGAGAGCAATGTATAAGGGCATACATTACTATTTTTATAACTGTCAACATATTTATCATTTCAATTTTGCCATTTTTAGCAGTATTGAAGATTTTAAACTCATTTGTTAACAAAGCTGAGACTGTTTTTATATGATTTACTGTCTTCATTTCCACAGCTTAAAGTATCTATTGTCCTTTACCTTTTTTCCCAATAGTTTTATCAAAGTATAATTTACCTTCAGTGAAATTTCTCCATGCAAAGTGTACAGCAAGGTGATTTCTAGTGACCTTATGTGGCTTTGCAAACATCACTACCTTCCAGTTTTAGACTATTTCCCTTCACCCCCAGAAGTTCCTTTGTGCCTTTTTGCAGTCAATCACCACTGACACCCTAAGCCCTCAGTAACCCCTGGTCTGCTTTCTATATCTACTGTTTTGCCTTTTCTAGAAATTTTGCATAAATGAAAGCACACAATAGATAGCATTTTGGCCTGGCTTCTTACACAAAATGTTTTAGTGGTCCATCCATGTTGTAGCATATATTAGTACTTCATTCCTTTTTATTGCTCAACAGTATTACATTTTGTGGATACACGACATTTTATCTACTTATCAGCTGATGCACATTGGATTGTCACCAGTTTTTAACTGTTACAAATAAGAGCTGCTATGGACATCTGCATACAAGCTTTTGTGTTATTTTTCTTGGGTGGATACTTAGTACTAAATCGTTTGGTCACTAACTACTTACTCTATGCTGAATATTTAAGAAAACTGCCACTCTAGCTGTACCATTGTATGTTTCCATGAGCAATACATAAGAATTCTAGTCTCTCCGTATCCTTGCTGATACTTCATGTTGTCAATTTTTTGATTAGAGCCATTCTAATAGGTGTGCTGTGGCATCTCCTGTAGTTGTAATTTTCACTTTTTCTAGTGACTAATCATGTTGGGTATCTTTTTAGATCTATATTAGCTCTTTGTGTATCTTTTTTTGTCTAACTTTTCAAAGGGACCTGATTATTGCCCTTATGATTTGGAAGAAATTTTTATATAATCGAGACAGTAAATTTGAAATTATCAATCTGTGGCTGCTGTTTTAATGCTAATTTTACTTAAAAAATTTTTTTTTGTTTTTGATTTTAAAGGGAGGGGAAGGAAGGGAGAAAGAGAAGGAGAGAAACACTGACTGGCTGCCTTCTGTATACATCCAACTGGGGACTGAACCTGCAAACCAGGCATGTGCCCTGACTGGGAATTGAACCTGCAATCTTTCGGTTTGTGGGCCCAACCAACTGAGTCACACCAGCCAAGGTCTTAATTTTACTGTTTTTTTTTGGGGGGGGTTGTTTGTCCACGTCCCCTTAGGTAGAAAAAACTATGCCCTTTTTTGGGCCACCCTGGTACACTGACAATACATCAACACTTCTATCTCTTCGCTAAGTGACTGTCTCTCCCTGTGTGTGTAATAAGCTTTTTCACTCAGGCATCTAGCACAGTGACACATGTACCTGACGACTGAAAGTGTGCTCACCTCCACGTGAGCAGATGGACCTGTTCCATCTCTGACGCCACTATCCATTTCTTTAGTAAGTACAACATGTGTCTTCCCTTTAAACACGAGGTGCTCTCACTGTGTTCCCTTGCTCTACTACCATGAAACTTGAAGTTATTTTTTCTCTTATACATTTATATCCTTATTCCTTTTGCTACCGTTAGATCTTTTCCTGCTCTGTCATTTATTAAGTTTTTGCAACAACTTGGAAACTTCGACAATTAATTTTTGTCTGTGTGTGATTCACGAAACATTAGTATTTTGAGAGCTATAGCTTTGTCTTTTATTCCAAAATCTGATAAAGCAATTCTGCCATAAACCATTTAAAAATACATTGATATTCTTCCTTACTCACTCTGATAGATAAAAAAAAATCTGTCCGGTAATTTTTGTTTAAAAAAACCTGTGTGGGTAATGAGTTTCAGATGCATAAGACCTATCTATATGTTTAATGACTATTTAACTTTTCCTTTATTGCTTCAAGTACACGAGGTTAGAACATTATGTTTCATAACAGTCGTACTACTTATATTAGAATCACAAGGGAATTTCTGTTATAAAGGCAAGTTCCCGAGCCCGACTCAATTCCCAGATCACTGCTGCTGGGGCCCAGAAGCCTGCACTTTGGGCACGTAGGTTTACGAAGCAATTCTCAGGCACCCTGGAAGCATTAGGTACACTGGTTTAGCGCTTTACCAAGTCATTACAGCTTTTGTGTTTAGACATTAATGATAAGACTGGTTTTATTGTCGAGTCGTTCAAGTACGAAATAGTTGGGAGACAATGAGTAGAAACAAGAGATCATGACAGGAATAACAGTCAGGCACAGGCAGCAGGTGAGACTGGAAGTGTGCTAAGCAGTGATGACGCTGGTTGGCACCATGTCGTCAGGTTAGGGTCAGAGTCCCCCTGACTGAAATTAACTGTAGTGTGACTACATACTAACCACAGACTTGGGCTAACAGGGATGGCTCCTATCTCAAAAAGTTGTGCTGCCAGTTAACTGAGTATACAAATACAGGTGTTTGGGGCTCAAAATATGGCAGTAATCTTATCTGCACAACTTCTCCCATTCTTGAACACTTAGTACTTACCTTGATAAGGGTCACAATTCCTTCATTAGTCTGAGTATCAGTTTCTATGCGGAAATAACCCATTTCATTTCCTGATGCAAATGTAAAGTTTGCTAACCAATTATCAGAGCCTACTTCATCTGCATCAAACACTTTTATGCGCATAACTTCTATATTGGCTTGATTTTCTTCAACTATCCCTTCAAGCTGCAAAACATGAACACAGGATATTTATTTTAATGTAACACACATTTAAATGATATATATTTAGATAAAAGTAAAATATGAATAAGTAGATACATTAGTCATAAAAATAATACTTACCATTTCACCTTTCACTTCAGGTAAATTGTCATTGACATCCAAAATACGAATCTGAACTTGAGCTTGTTTTGCTGGTCTATCTGTTATTTGTCCATTACCGTCTCTTGCTTCTACTGTCAGAGTATAGCTGCTATGTTTCTGCAGGGCGATAAAAAATACCCAACTGGGGTGAAAATAAATCGCTCCCAAATCTGTCTTTCCAGCTTACTGTATCGTCAACGAAATAAACAACAGAATTTATTCATAAATAATTGTCATGACCTGCTATTATTTGTGTGAAGATGTCTATTTGCTCTCAGATCTTTTTTAGAAGGGCAGAAAAGCCTGGAGCAGTTGTTGACAGTCAGATTCTTGAGTATGTCCTTGGTGGTATAAGTCAAATTCTTAAATAGTCATTAGTGATATTATCAGGACATGAGTCTCTCCTTAAAACAGTCTGTACCCAAGACTGCTGTTCAAAACGTAGTTTGTTCCACCTTGGAGGTGATGGTGGGGCCACAGGAAATTTTTGCCTTACAATTCATTTTCAACTAATAGTTCAGCAAAGGTGCCCTGTACCCCAAAACACTTGTCCAGACTTCCAGAAAGAGAGGATTCTAAGTCAGCGTGTCCTAGAGAACGATATCTCAGATGTTACGACAAAGGGAACCCTTCTCTTCCATGTGGTCCCCTGATGGCTCTTCACTCAGTGTGGGGGGATGCAGTTTAAGGAAGAGCAGAGCGGCCGGCGCCAGCGTGCGGGTCTGCCGTGCGGGCAGAACTACGCAGGGAAAGGCAGGCAGGACGGCAGAGGCTCCGGACCCAGCTGCCTGAGCTCCCGTTCTGGCTGTGCCACTTACTAGCTGTGCTGGATGCACTGACTCCCTCTGACCCTCGGTTTCCTTCTGCATAAAATGAGGATAACATATGCTTCTGCCTCACGGGGTTTCCTGGGGGATGGGATGGGTTCATCTATGTCAACGCCCAGTAAGTCTAAACTTTCCACACTTCAAAAATAGCAGCCTATGGAAAAAAACCCACACGACTTCAAAATACCACTTTGTCCATTCTAATGTCATGTCCAAAGGTATGGAGTAGAGTTTTAAATGCAATAAAATTCTTTAATTTTACAAAGATCTTGATAGGAAAGCGGGGCACAACCCTCTCCCTCGCTGGGCAGAGTGAAATCATTTTTCCAAGGAATACAAAATACACTGACTGCACTTGGCTGGTGATTTATGTCTGATGACAGCACAGTGTTCTTAGGATCGTCATGCACGTTGTTAAAATCTTTGTAAAGTATTTTGTGAAGTACTTTACAAAGGAATTTGTGAAGTATGTAGCATTACAAAGTAAAAAATTGGAAAGTATGTAGCATTTGTAAAAACCTCTATCTCCCTTTTTTCTTCTATAAGTTTCCCTCTGAGTTAGAAATAAAAATGAGAAATGTTTGACAGAACAGCCTTTAAGCAAGAGTGTCCAACCTGCGGCCCAGGCTGGCTCTGAATGCGGCCCAACACAAAACCGTAAGTTTACTGAAAACATTATGAGCTTTTTTGCGATTATGTGTCACAATGTATTTAATGGGTGGCCCAAGACAACTAACTCTTCATCTTTCAGTGTGGCCCGGAGTCGCCAAAAGGCTGGACACTCCTGCTAGGAAACCTACTCAAAGTTTCCTCCAGTTTGGGATTTACAATAATTTCTTCCTTTACAAACAGTTCTGTTACCCAAACAGGGCTGCTGTTTGCACTTCTGGCCTTCCGCGGCACGCCCATTACCAGCAGAAGAGACTCCTGGTGTTCCGCCACAGAAGCACAGGTCAGAACTCTCTAGCAAACAGAATCCTGCCTGAAGGGGCCCCACAACAGTCCGGTCCTTACAGAATTTTAGATTTTCTAGCAGCCGCATTTAAAAAAGTAACAAGAAACTGGTCAGGTTTTAAATAACATATTTTAAAAATATGTTATTTAACTCACAGTATTCCAAATATTACTTCAACATATAATCCATAAAAATTGTTAAGACAGCATTTTACATTCTTTCTTTTCATACTAAGCCTTCCCAATCCGCTATATTTTACATTTATAGCACATCTCAGTTTGGACTAGTCACATTTCAGGTGTTCGATGGCCACAAATGACTGGTGGCTGCCGCAGTGGACAGCACATCCCTAGAAGGAGATAATTCCGAGAGTTATCGCATCTCGGGAATGAGAAATACACAACAAAGTAGGAAAAGCTGAAAAAGAAATAGAAGACAGCCTGAAAGAATAAAGGAGAGTTTAAAAGATGAGCATCATAAAATATTAATTTACCTCTCTGTCCAAGGTAATAGTGGTTGTATAAACTTCTCCTGTATCTTTATTTAGGTAGAACACCGGAGAACCAGCAGGCTCCTGAGATACGATTCTGTAGGAGATTTTAGAGTTCAGAGAGCTGGGGTCATCCGCATCTGTTGCCGTGACCTTCATCACGAGTGTATCTGGTGTTAGAAACAAAGGCATCCAAAATGAAACTCATGTTATTTTCCATATCATTTCAGCTTGTTGCAAAAAAGGATTTCAGGTGCTTATCAAAATCACAGTTTACCAGTATCGAAAAGTTGAATGGATGAGGAAATGAGTGCAAACGGATTACAGGGGTGGGAAAAACAAGATGAGGGCAGAGCCAAGGTTAATGCAAGGTTAGGGTGAAGTCCTGAACACTTGCTACAGGAGAGCCACAAGTGGTTATAATAACGAATACAAAAAAAAAGAACAAACAGATACAAATAAGTGCTTACTAACATATCCACAGTTCAGCAGAAGCACAGCTATTCTTTACACTATGATCAAGAGGAATCCCTCCTGCTAGTGTTCATGTAGAACACTGTGTTGAATATTGTCACTGAACCTGACAGTAGAAATAATAGAAGTCGAATGCCAGCAAAGTATTGCCAGTGGGCCAAGGCCAGCTAGCCACCACATCTGTACTCAGAGTAAAAAAAGTCACGTGAATTGTTTTGAACTTATCACACACACACAAAAATTCCAAACCTAGAGAAACAGGCTTTTTGCCCTGTGCTTCCTGATTCTCAGCCTCCACCCAGATACAGGATTCATGTTCAGTTACATCAGGGGGTGACATGGCTCTGGGTGACATTTATAAAAACAGCGGACTCTTACGTGCTACACTCAGCTCTTCCACAGACCCAACAAAGACGTCCTGCGTGAACACCGGCTCGTTGTCATTGATGTCGAGAACTTTAATGCGGAGTTCCAATGGTTTCTCTAGATTGTTTCCTTCTTTATCCAAAGCATAACCAGTTAGCTGAAATCAGGGCATAAATAACAGAAGAGGTCAGATTTAAGCTAAGGTAATTAACCTACCATAGTATCAAAAATTAGGAAGACAAATGATGACTGTTACCAAAGAAAAACTATAAACGAATAAATACAAAATTGTTCTTCTTACCAGAAAAAATGGTGTTTCTTCTCGGTCGAGAATGCTGGTAACATTCAATTCTCCAGTGTCTTTATTAAAGGCAAAGATACCAAAAGGTGGCTCTGTGATGCCTTTTCCAGTGTATCTGTATGTGATTTTGATTCCCTTTTCTTCTGCAATATCAGAATGTATCTAACATAAAAACAACAGGAATGGCTCAAGTTAAACTTGATAAGTAACATGCGGATATTTAAAAATAAGATTTCTTTCTGAAGCTGTCACGTTGACAGGAGGGAGCTGGGAAAACACAAGCGCTCAGGGGCAGACATGCGGGTGAAAGAGAACCTTGGTTCTAACCCCGTCTCAGCCGCTCCCGGGCCAGATGATTCGAAGACAGTCCCCTCAGCCTCTCTGTGCCTCAGTGTTCTAGTCTGTGAAGTGGAGATCCTATTGCCTGCTTCTTAGAGTTGCTGTAAAGTTAAGATATTCTTAGGGATACATCTTTGGGAGGAAGGGCTTAGATTTTAAATTTAGCACACAAGGTGAAAAAAGACCTTCATACATCCACTTGATCCTCTGAAGAAGGCACACTTCCACAGGAGGAAACCAGTTCCTCCCTTTCCTCCTTCAGACATCACTGAACCCGTCACACCCACCTGCCTGGTCAGTTCTTTGTCCTGAAACGTCGGGATTACACTTTCTGCCCATAGGCTTCCCAACATGCACTGGGGCTGGGAGGTCGCTGCTGAGAACGGCCCAGGGAAGAGCAGATGGGGTTCCTAACCTGGTACACCAGCTCTGCTCTTGGACTGAAAAGGTGAGCAGAGCAGTTTCTGGGGTACTTTTCACTGGACTTCTGTTTTCTGTCCATCTACCTGTTTGTCTTTCTCTATCTTTGTGCTTCGTTTTTTTGCCAAGCATGCATACACACACACACACACACACACACACACACACACACACTATAAAGAATATTCTAGATCTTTATGTACTGATTATATGTTGCTGGAAAATGGAAATGGTTGTTTTCTAGCTACGTTGCTGCTCTTTCTTTGAGGGAACTCTTCACGTATGACGTTTATCACATTGGGAAGAGGAAGTAAAACTTGGATATGACTGTGCCACAAACCAAGCTGACACAGGGACAGGACAGAGAGAGATGGGTGAGGCAGGGAAGGGAACTCAGGAGGTGACACTGGGGCAGAGGCTGGAAGCAAAGAGATCTGGCAAATACCTGTGGGAGGGGATTCGGAGCAGAGGGAGCAGCAAGGGCAAACCGGGAGGGCTGGAACGAGATTATACATCAGCTAGGAATGCAGCAGGGTGGCGGGTGGGGGCTGCAGAGGCGGAGGCCTGAGAGGAGGAAGTCAAGGCCAACAAAGCCCAAGAGCTCGGTAGGCTGCGGTAAAGAGTTGATTCCTTCCTGGGCAGCAGGACGTTGTTAGAAGGGTCTCACTAAGAGGGTGAATGAACAGGCTTTGATTTATCTTTTCCAGTGATCACTCTGGCTCCTGTGGGGAGGATGAGCTATGGCAGAGTGGGGCTGGGGTGGGGGTGGCAAGAGTGACAGCTCAGACACAAGGTCAGGGCCTTTTGGCTACACAGGTCAGAGATGATGCTGACTTGATTAGAAGGTGGCAGTGGAGAGAAGCAGGCAGACCTGTAACGTATTTTGGGGGTAAAATGGATAATACTCGCTATATTTTTGAAAAACTAGATGGAATTACAGTGCCATTTACTGAAATGGGTAGAATTTATGGAGAACGCCTATAGGGGAAAAATCCAAGGTTTAGGTCTGCACATGAGATACCACCATATAATTGACAAAAATAGGACCCTCTGAGAGTGCAAAAAGAATGATCAGTTATTAAGCCAGGACAACGGGCCTAAATCAAGACCATCTCAAGTGGGATATGTGGTCGCCCTACCCATCAGGTATCAGTTCTTTTCATTCTGAAGATGACTTTTTATGGGCAGAATACGCTGCATCCACACACGGCACTCTGGTGCAGGTTTGTTTTCAGGTGAAGGTAACTGAGAAGCAGCAGATATAAAAAAAAGTTCTCTGCCCTCCCCCGCTTCGTCTAAAAGCAGGATGTAAATTTGTAAAGGTGGTCTCCCTCCCTTCTCCACCAAGAAGGACAAAGCTAATCATCACCAGCTTTAGACCCTTATCAGTTTGGAGATGGTAGAAGAAATCCACATAACAAACTGATCTCACTAGCCTTTTTCTACCATTAGTTTCCATGTATCTGCCTTTCCACAATTTGCTGCCTCTACAAATGAAAGGTCCTTTTTCTTTGCCTGTTATTTCCCTAAAAATGCATCGCTCCTTTCCTAAGATGCTGCATAAGCCCAAATTCTAACCAAACCTTTGAGTCACTTATCTCTGGATACTCCCACGGGCTACATGCATAATATACATGTTAATAAACTTGTTTTTTCCCCTCTTGTTAATATTTTGTCAGTTCAATAGGGTCCCAGTCAAAATGTGGGAAGATACAGGAAAAAGAACTTTCCATCCCCTTCATATGAGAGTATCTTCTTTTGGTTATGGTAACATTTTGTTGCACAAAAATCCAGCTGGTGCCAGATCCCTTAACTCTTCGTTGAATCAAAGCCCCAAATTATATACATCCTCACCAGTGATGTTGCATCTTAAAAAATGGGAAGGAAGATCTTAACATTGAAAGTTTTCTGCTAAAAATTAACCTTTGCTAGCTTTTAACTACATCTGCAATATACAGGGTTTGCTTGGGTGTGGTTGGTAGGGTACGTGAATATCCTGCCCGAGATGGACAGCAATTTGGGCATTTCACCTAAAATGTCATATGGTGTGCTTGAGTGTGATATTGTTATGTTACAGAATTATATGCTTATGATTTTGTAATCAAAGAGTTTGCAATAAAGGGTTGTGCCATGTCCTGTGTGTATGTGTACTTATCACACTGTAATTATCCTTAAATTTAAAAGTGAACATAAAAGCCTTCTCCCACCACATATTAGTAATATGCATATATTTTTTGTTCCTCTTGAGGAGGTACCTTGGCAATTGGATTCTTCCTGGACAGATCCTCTCCTTCCCGAAGAGCCACCGGCGCGGTGATCCAGGCTCGCTTTTGCCGCACTAAGTGGGTGTGTTTAGGAAGCAGCTTATTTTCCTGTCCTGTGTTTAAGGCCTACAATGATAGAATATTGCCATAAAAATGATTAAGTACTCTAAGACATTAGTATGGTATCCTGTAATTTACCAAAACTCTAAAGATAGCTGTGCAAAGTTCAAGGTATTAATTTCACATTTCTTAACAGGCTTCATTTTCAAAGAGGCAATGTACACACTCCGGCACATTCTGTAGGAGTTCAGCAGGCTGTCTCCAAACCAGTATCTTGTCAGGGCTTGGTTTCTGTCAGTAAGAAAAGACTCTCCCAGACTGAAGAGTTTAAAAGTTAAAGAATAATTTAGTGACCATACAAATGAACGAATTAAAATTCAGATAAGAATTCTTTTCTTACCAGCTGAAAATAAAGTCCAATTTTTCTGTGGTGGCTTGTATTTTAAAAGTGAATTACTAAATGTTCTAAGACTAAGTCTTAGTAACTTAATGATATCAATTTGACTAAAACTGCTGAAAATGTCAGTTAATAAATTTATCGTCTTTTTTAAAAAAGATTTTATTTATTTATTTTTAGAAAAAGGGTAAGGGAAGGAGAAAGACAAGGAGAGAAACATCAATGTGATGTTTGTGATGGTTGCCTCTCATGCATCCCCCACTGGGGATCTGGCCTGCAACCCAGGCTTGTGCCCTGACTAGGAATTGAACCAGTGACCTCTTGGTTCATAGGCTGGCACTGAATCCACTGAGCCACCCCAGCAAGGGCTGAATTTATTGTTTTGATGATGGGGCAAAGGATTAAATTGCCCATCTTCAGTTTTTAGAAACTTTAAGTGGAAAATGATTCTATAAATTTTCAATTTGGTTTTAATAGATAATATATATCTTATCCAAAGAAAATTTCTACACATCTGACCTAGTACTGTGAGATAAGAAATGCTTATTCTACAAAGTTTATCATTTTACTCATTTTATAGCTCTCTGTACCATGTATTTTATTTAGAGATATTTACATTGGTCATCACTAGGTCATTGATTTTATTCTTTGTTTTTAGTCGAAAGATTATTCTATAACGAAAAAAACTAAATCAGGTAACAAGACATCAAGTAACATTAAAGTTTATAATGTAAAACTTCCTTCTACATTTTCATACTTCAGAGTATTCACCGTTAACAACCTGACAAATGAATATCTTTTATGATCTTTCTCATGACTGTATAGCAGTTGTACGTGTATAAAGGTCTTTTTCCTATAAAAACAGAATATGCCATACTTCTCATTCTGCTCCTCGATTTTTCATTCAGCACCTTCTCACAGACATTCTTGTACCATAAATTGTTACGTCATTCTCTTATCAGTGGACAGACTGCTCCCAAACGGTGCACTAACATTTCTGGATGTGTGTTCCTGCGCATTTGTTTGAGTGGGAAGATCTGGGTTTAGGGGTGTGTGCGTTTCTCATCTGGCTGAGGCGCCGCCTCATTGTCTTCCACGAAATGAAGCCTGGGTTCAAAAGACAGAAGTAATTCCCCTGGTTCCTTACCTCTAAATGGAGTGCATTTCCAAAGCAAAAGCAGATCTGAAAAATAAAATTATTTATTGTTAAGTACGATTTACCACTCATTTCAGTTTAAGTATTTTGACAATGAATAACCTAAGATAGTACAGATGTTAAAAACAACAAAGGAAAGGTTTAACCACTACCATTCTCCTTTGTCCAGAGGAAACAAATCTTAAATTTCCCCCTTGCCTCCTTGCTGTGACCAGGGCTAATGAGAGGACTCTGCACTCTTTTGGATTCATAATGCCTTCAACGGGGAACTTGGAACATAAACAGTATCTGAAAACCACAACGCGAAACTCTCCTGTTGAAATCTTGGCCAATCCCTCATACTTTTCTCTTTACCTTGCGGTTTTCATCTCATGTTCTGGGAGAACCCACTTACCTTTCCCCAAGGTCTTTACTGTGAGATGCCTCCCGCCACCCCGGGGCCCGTCACCCCTATGGGTCATACCCACGACTACTCACATCCAGACTTCATTCTTCACCATCCTAGGTCCCACCAACTCGTTCCTTTGGTTCTTATCAAGCACTGTCACATTCTGAACTTCATCATTATACAGAACTACATATAGTTCTGTTTATTCCAAAATCTGTATAATACCCCTATCCTGCCTTTTGACTTTTGCTTCACTTTTCTCTTGGCTTAACCCAAACCAGCACTTTCTAATGCGGAGGCTGCAAATAGCTATTTACACTTACACTTAAATTATTTGTAACAAAAAATTCATTTGCTCAATAGCCACAGGAGGTAAGTGGCTCGAGACATTGCAGACGCCCATCACTGCAGACGATGCCAGTGCACCATGCTGGGATCAGATTATCGCCAGCCATTTAAAGACATTCTCGGTCACTCAAAGATCACTCATTCTCTCCACTTTCTAACACTCCTGCCTCAGTTTCCCCCAACTTTGTATGCCTCACTACTCATTATTCTCTTTGATTATGACCCTGTGCTGGCAACACAGCCTGAGAGGGCCCCTTGGCTGACTGGATTTGTCACTGCCCACGCTCTTCAATAGCGGCTCCCTCCATAGGGTTGGTGTGGGTTTCTAGGGAGACCATACGTTTCCACTTTCCCAGGAGAATCCGGGTGATACTTGAGGTGCAGGCACATCCTCTGTTAGCAAACCTCTTATTCTCAAAAGTGTGCTCACTAACACCATAAATCACACAACTGTCTTATCTTTGTCTCTTATTGCAACCCTATCATACATACTATTCCAAACTTCCCAACTGCACCTAAACCTAATTACCTCCCAAAGGCCCCACCTCCAAATTAAGATTTAAGGAATCTACATATGAATTTGGAGAGAACACAAACATTTAGTCCATAGCAGTGTATAACTGAATTTTGGCCAATGAGATTATCAGGGGACCCTGGAAAAAAACATCCTCGTTGATAAGAAGAGAAGCGTATGCAAAGCTCCTCTCCATCTGCTCTGGACACTGTTCAGCAAGGATGCGCCTTTGGGAATGGCTACAGCCATCTGTGACCACGAGGACAAAGCTAATAAAATGGCAGAGGAGCCAAACTGACGCTAGAACATCTCTGAGTTGCAGAAGTGGTTAAATCTGGAGCCACCCCACTTCTGATCCATTTCTTCAGATATTCAATATTCCTTTTATTTAATCCACTTTTAGTTGGGTTTTGTTACTTATATTTGAGAGCGACTTAGCTGATATGTCCACTTGGCATGGTTATCACGCAAATTAAAAGGCTCTTAGAAGAGGGTGTATCTGCAGAGACCTGAATGGAAAGGGAGAGCAAGTCAGAGAGCCCCGGGAAGGGAACAGCCAGGCCATGGAGTGGGGACGATTGAGGGTTGATCAAGGTTGGTGCTGACAGAGGAAAGTGAGTCAATGGCACGGCGTTTGGGGTGCCGGTAATCTTGTTTCTTTATCTAGTTGCTGGTTATGGGGTGCTTAGTTTGTTAAAGTCCAGTAATTCAGCACACTTGTGATATGTGTACTTTTCTGTATGTTATACTAAAAAGTTACAAAAATCTGTGTGCACCTTAAGGCTGAGGGCGTCTTGGAATCTACATAATGGTGCTGCTATTTGTTTTCCTAAAGCCTCCTGTAGGGTTGCTGTAAATGAGCTTCAGGCATTGGAAGGATGGTTGGACAAGATAATCACTAGGGTTTTCCCAAGTATGAAATCTGTAGCTCTTTTTTTTTCTCACAAGGAAGTTGGTGATAGAAAACTTCATCGGCAACACCACTTTAAGACTGAACAGGCAAAGTAAGCTTTTAGTCTCTGTATCCAAAGACTGGAAGATGGACTAGATAAATCCTTCAAAAAGCATTCCCAATTTACCAAAGTTTTAAAAATTAAAAAAAAAAAATTCTACCCTTGAATCCTATGCATCTTGTAACCACTGGCCTTCCTGGTACCTGGCAAGAAAACAATTTGGTTTTGGAGGAGGCATGAGGGAAGGTCAAGGGCACTGCAAAAATACAATCCGTCAATGCACTCTTTGTGCTCAAGGTCAGCACCTTTAATAATTACTTCCTGTTCTGAAGTCACCTAGACGTGTTTAAAAAGCAGAATCCAAGAGGTCATAGGAGGCAGTGGATGACAGCTCCTCCCGGCTGATATGTCCTTGAGGAGAGTCTACAAAATTTCTTATTTTACGCTTAATGCTGTAACTTACTTAGAAAGTCTCAACTTAAAAATTCCACCTTGTAGATGACTCACACACAGGTATGATTCACACATAGAGATGCCATACTCAACAGCCAAATTAAACAAATACACTTTTGTTTTCACAGCTGCTACTTTAGAAAAAAAAATTCAGCCAAGTAAAGCAGCATTTCGAAGTTTGTTTTGAACTCTGAACTTGAAGTTTAGATGGCAAAACTACATACTTTCTAGTCTGACTGCAATACATTACATGATTTATCAAAATCTTTCACCCGCTCTTCAGATGTCTGGGCTAATCTTTTTTTTTAAACTTAATTATTGCTCAATTAATTGCTTAGATTTAAAGAGGAAGATATTTTCTTTGAAAGCATTTATTGCCTCAGTGAATTTTAAAATACGGACTTAGCATTGCTGTGCTACAGATGAGTAGTTAGATCACGTACTTCTAACTTCAGGTTGAGTTTTGTGCAATCATGGACAGCTTCTACTTTGTCCTTTGGTAGAAGAAACAAAGAAAAATAAACTAAAGGCCTGGAAAAGTCAACATTACTTTATTCAGTGTCGATTTCTTTGGCCCCTACAACATTTTTTAAAAATCAGATAAGTAGTTATTGGACTTCTAACAAAGAGTTAAAAGTAAGCTTTTCAATATCAAATCTTCCTTTCTACTCCCAAGTAATTTCTAATAAGGGCGTTAACAGAGGTGCTCAAGCTTAAGCGACATTAGAGTCATCTGCTTAAAACCCAGGTTGCTGGCCTGACCTGAGAGTTTCTGACTCAGCAAGTCTGGGGTGGCGCAGAAGCAGCTGTATTTCTAACAGGTTTCCTGCTGCTGCTGGCCCGGGATCACTTCTGAAAACCGGTGTGTAAAGTCACAGAGTGGCAAAGGAAAGGAAGGGAAGAAGAGAGAGTGGCTAATTCACAAACTGAATAAGGAACACTTAATCAGAGAAATGCGTGAAACAGTGGACTCTATCTAGATCAGGAAATCCAGTAACTGAGTTATTCCCAACCATTACAAGATTTTCCTACCTTACCAATGAAAATCAACTATAGCAGAATTGCTTTAAATAGTGTTTTCACTTGGTTCATATTGCTTTTTCTAGCTTGTTTTACGTGATCCTGAGCATTAAAAAGATTTTTTTTAACTTATTGATTTTGGGGGCAGGCATCAGTTTTGTCGTTCCACTTATTCATGCATTCATTGGCTGCTTCTTATATGTGCCCTGACTGGGGATTGAACCCCCAACCTTGGCATATCTGGATAACACTCTAACCTACTGAGCTACCCCACCAGGGCTGATCCAGAGCATTTTGGGGGGAAACATTTTACCATATTATTAGTATGGGGTTTTTTTGAACTCAGGAAAAATGTAAGTAAATCTCTATAAATCATCTCATACAATTTGATAGATAAAAGTGATAGGCTGTTTCCACATTTTTGCTGCAATATACTCCTGAAAATTATACTAAAAAAAAGCATGAAGAAAAACAGATTGACTCCCCCACTCCACCCGATTTAAGAAACTGAGAGCTTTGGGTTGTCCTCTTTCACCATTAGATGGCGCTGGTTTGTCAAGAAGGCAAACTCCGGACCTCCTAGAAACTGGCCAATGGTTGACTCCCAGGTGGACAGTGGAAACAGGCATTTTCAATTGGCCTCAGCCACGTGGGTGACACAATTGAACACAGTGAAGATCGATGGCTTTTTTAAAGCAGCACAAATACTTCTGCAGGACTATGTGAAACCAGACAAATCTTAATTTACACTTCTCTTTTCCTTTCCAGCATTCTAACTTGTAATGAAACTAAACCGACAAGCCAGTCAGTCCCAGAAGCTCAGGCCTCACTGACGACGAACCACAGAAAACTGCTGTAACAGGAGGTCACAGTGGCTGGTGCCTGTGGAGTGACAAGATGCAGGTGCTGTTGGGGGACCTGGGTTCTGTCTGGCTTGGCCCATTAATAACAGTCACTAAATCCAGTAACTGGCACTCAGCGGGTGTGCAAGAAAAAAAAGAAGTCAAGTTCTCTTCCCTGTCCTCTTCCCTCACTGTAAGCTCCCTGAACACGTGACAAGTTCATGAGCACTGAGAAGACTGGTACATAGTAAAAAGGCGCAGTAGTAACTGATGAATGTATTAAAATCAAACAAACATTTATCATTCAATCTATCTGGGCATTCAATATTTCTTGTGAACAATGGAATTCAGATTACGATTCTAGCTTCTCTAAACATAGATACTTTTTAACTCTTAAGTTTTTAAAGAACACTTCTGTGTCCAATAGTTTATATATAAATGGCAGGCAGATCCTGCTCTGAAGCAGCCTAGATTAGTAAGAGACATAAAGTGTACTTATACCACTATGATATGAGATAGAAAAACTGAACTGTGTGAATAACAGCTGCAGAAACCATTCTGGGCGGCTTGGAAAGGGCAGAAATTACTTCCTGCCAGGGAAATGAGGAGAGGTTCAGGGCAGGAGGTGGCAACGGGCTTGGCCAAGGCCTTGGAGAGCAGAATCTTTTTTTGTCTGCCGGAGCGGGAGGTGGAGAAGTCTGGCATCAAAGGCAGCTGAGATGTGTCGGAACCTGGAGGCTGAGGGCCCAGAAAAAGAAGTCTTGCAGTTTTGCATCTAGACTATGGGATGGTGGGAAATAAAAATAAAGACAAAAGGTTTGGGCTAGGGATTTTCACCAATGTTAAAAGGCATGGGGAGTCGCTGACAGCTTCTGACTGGGAATACTACACCTTCACAACACTAGATCTTCATAAAAATTTTCTGGCAGTCCTGTGTAAGATGAAAGGCAGAAGACAGTAATAAGCCAGAGGTGTGATGAGGATGGCCAAAGGTACTGGCGCTGAGTTGGCTGGGTGGGAGGAAGAGTCTTTAAGGGGCCTGCTCCAGTCTTTGGCAATGCTCTGTGGGGCGTGTGTGTGTGTGTGTGTGTGTGTGTGCGTGTGTGTGCGCGGGTGCAGTGAATAGGAGAAGGGGTGAGAGGATACATTTTAAGTCTTGAGTGGCTAGAGGATGTGATCCTCAGAGCACTGACTGTAGAAATGTTCCCTTTAGATCCTGGGGGAATCCTCTGGGTAGGGAGGAAAGATACTAGACAAGATGTAGACAAGATAGAGCAGGGACCTGTGGCTCCAGGGTAGACAGGGGTTGCAGGTACCACGTCCTAAGGGCAGCACCTTCTCAACCACTGCTGCCCACCCTGCCTCCCAGGCACACCTGATATGTCTCCTGGTGATGTGTGTACTGCAAATCCCCATCCTGTGCTTTTTTGGGGTGGGGGCACTACTCATCTGACCATTAGATGATGGTATAAATCCTGGTCCTCCAGCTCCCTTCACCCCTATCACCAAGCTCTGCATATGATAAAAATCTGTCTTATATTCTATGTTCCAACTACAATGAACTCTCCAATTTCTTCCAAGGAACCATGCACCTGTGTTTTCAGGCCTAAGCATGTGCTCTTCTCTCTCCCTAGAACATTCTTCTCCCTACTTCTGTTCACGGCATCTCACTAATTCATAATCATTGTCAGAGCTTGGCAGGGATGCTCAGTGTGGGTGCTCCCTCTGTCGGCTCCAAGGCGCTGTGTGCTGTTTTATCATTACTCTTCCTACCCCACCCATTTGGGAAGTAGCCACTTGCTTGTTTACTAGACCATAAGCACCATGAGGGCTGAACATGTCCAACTTTTTGTGGCCTGCCCAAGTCTATCACACTGCCTAGCCTCAACCAGGGAATTGCTAAAATAATGATTACCTGTAGTGTCTATAAAATTTATTGTTCTGGTGGGCATTACTCATCTTACCATAGACTGTGGGATAAATCCTGGTGTTCACCCTATCACCAAACTTTGCATATAATAAAAATCTCAATAAATTTTTAAAATAACTTGACATAAACAAAGATAGTGCAATGTCATCTGTGCTATTCATCTGTGGCGGACCCTGGCCAGCAGAGTCCGCCTGTTGTGGCTGACGGTGAGAATGAATGCACAGGCGACAACAGTTCTGTGGAGAAAAAGGGAACAGCATGACTACTCTCTCAAGGGGAGAGTGCCTGTGGTGCCTCGAGCACTCTCTCAATGGGAGAGTGCCCAGATCCTTGCCTAGACAGGCTTTTATTGTTTTCCTGGGGTCTTACATCAGAGATTTATTATCTACCACATAGAATATTATTATCTACGTTTTAGGTACAATCAAGGAAATGAAATAACATGCAGAGGGGAATGGTGATGAGCTGATTAGCTCTGTCCTTGGGAAAACTCATACAGGCTTTGGAAATTACCTTGAAGATAGACAATACATATTTGTTTTCTATGTATTGTCACCCTTTTAGACCAGGGTGATGGAGTTTTAGCAAGAGCAAGCCATAACAGTCTGTATGCATTTTTTAGGCCTGATTCCCATGGGAAAACTCAGTTTGAAGGTCTGGCTCCTGCCCACCACTTCACTTCTGTAGGTTTTCCATAGAGAGCTGAGTCACGTTTGCCAGGCCAAAACAAACTGGTCCCCTATAATCCCCCCCTTTTTTTGTTAAGGCTGTTGTTAATGATGCATTCTACAAGACTTGCTACTTGCTGCTCTCTTTTGCGACCCTGGGCAAATAATTTATAAATGCATTGTAATATACAAAACATTATTAAAATCAGTCTCCTGCTTAGTTAACTGTTGAATGTCCTGCAACTGTTGGTGTATCAATCACGTTCATTTGATACTTTAAGATAACTTTCACTAAGAAAATAATCTCTCGTGTATAGACTATATGTCTGAAAGTATTATTTTTAAGCCTTTAAAATTTGTGGCACATTAAAGCAGAAAAAAGCTGTGATTAAGAAATGCTCACGTTGATTTAAAGCTCATTAATAATTTTAATTAAGGTTTCTGATTTTTAGTACAATTTGGCAGCTTTAAAAATACCAATTCCTATTTAATGTATAATTTCTTTTTCATGTTAATATTTGCACACTTCATTCATGAAAAAAGTGTTTTGCACAATTTCAGTGGGTAATGGTCACTCTTAGATCTGTCTCACAATGAGATTAATGGGAAGTTTCTATCAATACATATTTCTGGATCTCAGACTTGCGTATTTAAACTTAGCTTACCAGGTATTTCTAATAATCAGGGAGAATTCAGACCAAAAACGCTCATGTCTTTTTGTAAAATACTTTCTCCACGTTTGTAATTATAGGAACTTCCACTAAGACTTGCCATTTTCCAATCACCTATTAATTTTTAAAAACAAAAACAAATGGGAAACTGCGCATTCTAAAATTCCCGGATATAACTGATTATTCTTATAGGCCTCAATACTTGTCATCTAATATATACTTGAATTTATTCTAAAATCTGTTGGGCTGAACTATGGCTCCCCCCCAAAAGATAAGTTGAAGTCGTACCCACAGTACTCAGCATGCGACCCTCAGGGTCTTTGCAGATTCGACCTAACCGAGGTCATCAGAGTGAGCCCAGTGTGATCAGTGTCTTTACGAAAAGGGGACAGTGGACACGGACTCAGGCTTGCACAGAGGGAAGACTATAGGAGGAGACAGGAAGAATGCCATGCGAAGACAGGGGACTGGAGTGATGGCTCTGCAGGGCAAGGAACGCCAGCGAATGCTGGAAACCACACGACACCAGGAAGAGCAGGGAGGGAAGCTGCACGTGTCAGAGGGAGAGCGGCCCTGCCAACACCGTGGTTTCGGATTCTAGCATCTAGAACTACAGCGCAACACATTTCTGCTGTTTTAAGCTATTCGGTCCTTGGTGCTATGTTTCAGCAGCCCTAGCAAACGAACACACTAGTACATGTCACTGTTCACAGTACAATTTTTCTCACTGGTTTCTTAAAATGTGGTTTATTTTAAAGGACAAGCTTCATTAGTCTCAGGCAAAATTAAGACAAGCATAAAAAAAAACCCTCTTCCTTGAGTGCTCTCTTTAGCAGCCTGTTGAAGCCTATGGACCCTTTCTCAGAATGTTTTTAAATTTATAAAATAATATTTAAAAAGCTATTGGATTATGAATGCATCCAATCATGTTGAAATACTTCTCAGAATTTAAAAAACCCACCACAGTAGTGATACAGTGATATCATGCACTTCATTAGCAACATATTATCTAATAAGAGCTAGTAGAAAGTCTATTAGTGACAAGAATAAATGGTATTTTGAGATAACTATAGTATGATGTGAATTCTGTTGTGACAAAGTCACAGGTACTGTTAATGCTATCGCAGTAATATTATACACTTATAATTTAAAGAAATGCTAGTTTTAGTTACAGGTTAGTGAAAATAGGTATGTACTCTAATCCCAGTGCTGTCTAAAGATGCTCTGAATTTTCTGTGTACCATTTAGAAGTTGGTAGAACCCAAGTAGAGAACTCTTGAAAAGATTCTCTACCTTTATCCACAAAATTATCTTTTTTCCATTTAGATGGAATTAGTCTATATGGCTGTGGTAGGTATGTGCGTATCACTCACTATCTTCTGGTGCATTTTTCTGAACTGCAGAGGGAAGCTGAACCCACACATCAGATTCACTTGCAGCTAAGATTCTGAACATGATTTGGGTTCAGCCAATCAGTACTTACGTGAGCATGAAAGAAGGAAGTGAAGCAGAAGCCATGTGTCTGCTGTTTTTGCTAGCAAGTTTGGATGTGGATGTAGCTGGACTTTTGAGGCAGTCTTACTATGGCGCTCATGTCCACCATTAGATTCATGGGCGTCAAGAGGCAGGGTACAGGTATATTTAGTTGGTATGGTTCCTGGCAGTTGTGGCATGGCTCTGGGAGCTGGCAGAGACAGTATCCTAATCACGGCAGCTCCAGTCCTGAGAGTGGCAGTGTTTCTGGTTCACAGGAGAGGCAGCCCCTCCCTGAGTTCTTGGGTCCTGCTGGGTGGCTGTGAGGTCATTACTGATAGCACACACCACAGTCGTTTCCTTGAGCCTCCCTACAGTTACATAATCAACGTAATGTCCTGAAATAAATCTCTTCTTGCTTCGACTAGCTAGAATGAACTGTTATCTGCAACTGAACTCTGATCCATACAGACTACAATTTATATTCCCTTCCATAAAAGACCTGTTTCCTTAAGAAGCAGTTCTGTCAGACGAGTTGACTATACAGATGTCCCCTGACTTACAATGGTTCAACTTAACGATGGTGCAAATGTGATAAACATTCAGTAGCCATCATCCTTCAAATTTTGAATTTTGATCTTTTCCAGGGCTAGCCATGTGTGATAGATACTCTCTCGTGATGCTGGGCAGCAGACACGAGCTGCTGGTCAGCCATACGATCACGCGGCAAACAACCAATACTCTACAGTGTACAGTCATGCCCACATATCCATGTTGTGGTCAACAATAGACTACATATGTATGATGGCGGTTTTATGTGATGATAATGGGTTACAAGCAAAAAGTTTGTTCGCCATGTTGAAAGAAAAGGCTGACGCCGATTTTGAACTTATCACGAGCTCTGGGTGGTTTAAACAGAAGAGGCTCAGCATGCTGTCTACCTGCGGCCACACACTTGTGTGCGCAGACACACTTTCCTTCCCGCCATTTCCCTTTCTTTCTCTCCTCCCAGTCCTGTTCCTCCCCTTCTCCTCCCCAATCCCTTTCATTATGTCTCATCTCAGGCTTAGTTCTCTGGGTCTCTTTGGGTCTCTCCTCCTCTTCCTCGTCCCTACCGCTCCTGATGTCTACTTCCGGTCCAGAATCATCTCCCTAGCAGCACTCCTGACCCCTCAAAGCAAACATTCACATATTTTTTTATACTGTACCCCTTTAGATACACAAAAACCATTCTGTGCAGAATTCTGCTCTGCTTTGTCTAGTTATAATCACTTTTTTAAGGAGCAATTATTGCCAAATTATAATAAAAAATATTAAATTGCTAAAGTGAAAAAAATATACTTATTTTAGCCCTACCTGGTGTGGCCCAGTGGATTGAGCACCAGACTGCAAACCAAAGGGTTGCCAGTTCGATTCCCAGTCAGCGCACATGCCCGGCTTGAGGGCCAGGTCCCCAGCTGGGCGCACGTGAGCGGCAACCACACACTGATGTTTCTCTCCCTCTCTTTCTCCCTCCCTTTCCCTCTCTCTAAAAATAAATCAATAAAATCTTTTAAAAAGTATGCTTATTTTAAAATACCAACACTGAGAACTTTAAGTTAAAACTATCTTTATGTGGGTGATTTTAAAAACATGGCTTAAACAAAAAGTTTATTAAACAAAAACAGTACGTTTAAGGCTTTTTTCTTGAAGTCTAATAATGCGGGTATTTCTGCGGTTTCTCTGGTTCGGCGACGTGCACCGCTGCACCTGGGGAGGCGCCGAAAACAGGAGCGAAGCTGGAAGAAGGCACGGCTGCCGCCTCTATCTGCTTCCATGTTTCCGCACGAGAAGACTCCAAACAAAGCCACCGATCTCCAGGGACCGGGTTCCCCGCCCCTGGGCCCGCTACACCTCAGATCATTGCTAGAAAAAGGCACAGGGCTTCGGGTATGGCAAGAACCGAACCGTGGAAAGGTTCCAATCCACCCGGCTCAGCCCCGGCAGTTTTCCCGAAGCCCCAGGGTTCGAGCGCGCCGTTGCCTGCCCGGCCCTTTCCCACCTCCGGGCACAAACGAGGAAAGCCGGGCGGGTGGGGACGACTCCGGCGGCGGCAGGCGGGTCGGGACGCGAGCCCGGCGCCCGCCGCTGCCCTGGCCTGCCCGGGCTCCGCGTTCCGCTTGGCACACTTACCAGAAGCAGCAGCAGGACGCCCTCCGCGTTCCTCGCCATCGCGCCCCGCTGCCCGCCGCGCCCTCGCCTCCGGCCGCCGGAGCCGCTCCGCGCCACCGCCCGCGCCCGGCTCCTCCCCGCGCCTGCAGCCCTTTCCCCGCCCCGCCTCCCCTCGCCCGCGGCGCCCGCGCGGTCGCCCGGGGGCGAGGTGCCCGGCGTGGGTGCCCCCGGAAAACGGAGCCTGGGTGGTGGGAGCTGCTGGCGCCGGGGTGGGGAATCCGCAGAGGAAGGAGGCTCCGGGTGATTCCCGCCCCCGTGTCGCACGCGCACCTGGGACCGTGACGTCTCCGTTTGGGGACTTTGCGTGACAGGCCCCGCCCCGCCGCACTCTTTTTCCCAACCCCCTCCTCCCAGGAGAGCGGACTGGACTCTGGGCGCCCAGCAGGGCTCGGCCCCCGGGCGACCTCGCTTTCTGCGGTGGAGAGCTGCGTGCGGGACCCCGCGAACCGGCCTGGCCGCCGAGGCCGCGAAAGGCCCAGGGCTCTGTGAATTTGCTCGGGCCCAGAGCTCAGGTGGCGCGAAGGACGACGAGTGACGTGGGAACCCGCGTCCTCACTGCAAACGTGGTGCGTGGGGCCCACCCTCAGGGAGCAGAAGTTCTGGAGCAGGATTTCAGGTGGCTGTCTCCGCGAAGGTTTTTCACCTGTCCCCCCTGAACTGCATCCGACACGTTTGCAGTTTCTTTGCCCGAGGGAGAAATTTATTAGAAAAATTACAGAGGATGTAAACGGACAGTTCTGTGACCCCTTTAAAGTAGACTCGATTAGGACAAAATTGTAAAGGTGTGAAGGGGAACGGTACACTCTTTGGCATGATTTACAAAATCTCTTACACAAGGCATAACTAGAGGTCGAAATCCTCGCTCCAGTAATAAGTTGTGTGAGCTGGGCAATCTTTTCCTGGCCCACTTTCCAAATCTGTCAAATTAGATGAATAGCTCTCAACATGGGGCTCTCCTAAAAATTAAATCAGAAAATCTCTGCGAAGCATTCTGCAGTGTGCAGTGCATAAGGGTGTCAGTATAACGATATTATTATTGAAAAAGTAAATGTGAACTTCAACTCTTAAAAAACAAAAACACTAGCATCAGCACCAGATTAGGAAATTTATAAGAAAGGTTAACTACTGATGTTGGAATAATGGAACGACCTATAAAAGTTTAAAGGTTTGATTTGCTACTAGAAAAATTTAGCCAAAATAGCAGAGTTCCTTCTATGGTCGGAAGTGCTTTCATCTCTCCTCCCCCAGGATCTCCTACCCTTCTCTCTCTGGTCCAGTTCTTTCCCAGCCATCAAGGACCAGCCCCTCTTTCAGCTGAGAGAACCACATTCTTCTCTGTTTAGGACTCAACTCCTGAGTGACTGCATTGATAATCAAGTTAGCTGAGGACTTAGTGTCTAGGAAGAGTATGTGCTTAGCTTACCATTCTGTTTCCAGTGCCTAGAACAGTGCTGAGTGCCGAGGGTACAGAGTTCAATCTGCAGGGAAGTACATCTTCCAGTCTCCCTTCCTTCCTCCTGAGCCAGACATGGGTGGTAGCACATTTTGGTGATAATTCTCATTCCCCATCATGCTGGGAAAACTAGCTTAACCAGGCAGGCTTTTCCTAAACACTCTCACAGATCATTCCGGGAAACTATACATAAGTCCTATCTGAAATTAATGCTCTTGCAAGTGAATCTTAATAGGCAAGTACTTATGCCTCATTATCAAGACTTTGACTTCTGTTTAACAATGAAGATAATTGCGGGTTCCAGAACGAGAAATAGGTAATGCGAATTTTATTTTTGTTGGGTTATTCAACTTCCTTAGAGGCTGTCAAAGTGAGTTTCAGGATAGCATACCTTCTATAAGCCATTTATTCCACCTTTGAGAGAAGGTGTCCTTAGATGCACCATCCAGTGCCATAGTGTTCCATTCTTGAGTTAGTTTCTCTTTAAAAATTCTGAAACTTCTGACACAGTGAATTGAAGAGACTTGTAGAAAGTCAAATGATTCACAGTGAGTGCTCTGGCTCATGATGTTTCTGCTCGGATGAGAGCAAATCTGTTTCATAAATCTGTGCACAAAAACATGTGGCCATTACTAACAAAGGATTAATTATTACTTTAAAACAAATAGAGGTGTTAGCAAGATATGAAAGATTTAACTGACAGGTTTTCCCTTTAAATTGCATAAACATTATGGTAAATGTGCCTTTCTTAAGAAACATACTTACAATGCATGAGTTCAAAATATCTTTTGTGCAAATAGTTGGCTTTAACATCTACACATATCAAAAATATCTATCTACCTGAGTTATATTTCCTAGAATATTTTGCTGAATTCGTACATGCATGTGGGTGAGAATAAGCTTCAAGTGATTAGCTTATTAGTATCATCCCCGAATATTATCTCAAACATAACAATTTTGTAAAAAAAGTTTGCACCGAGACCAACAAAAATTAATGTGTTTCCTATCTACTATCATGGCCTTCTTACTCCCAATTCTAGCATTTATAAATCAACATTTCTTGGCTAATGATTTGATAGATGCTGATATTTGATTCCACTGAAAATCCCAGTGAGTATTAGAATTAATGTCAAAGAGTTAAAACTAAATCTGGTTGCTACCCTAGGAAACACCCTAGAAGCAAATGATGGAAATGTGTGGCTGTTAAAACACACACACAAAAAATTGTTCATTGTGGTCTGGATGCTTACTCACAGAAAGTTGATTGATAAAGCCTGTGTGGACACAGAATAAACATGAACTATCTCTAGGTGACGTGAGAAGGGCAATGATAGGAGGAATCTGTTTTCACTCATGTATTCCTTCCTTTATTCAACATTAAGTTTGTTCCTGCTCAACAAATATTTAATTTTTGTTTTGTTGGGGATGCAAAGATAAGTAAGTATTTCTTAATTCAAAAAAACAAAAATAGATCTTTATGAAACAGATCTTACATTATGAAAAAATATACCTTTAGCTACTTGTAAACTATTATAAATGTAGTGGTAGAAATATATGTGAGATATAATGTAATCATGAGGAAGGGGGTCCCAGACCCACACTTTGAACCATGAGATTAGTGAACGTTTTTTGGGGGATAGGGGTGGGCTGGGGTGGTGAGCTGATTCTTCAGAGAAGAATAATTGTGAAGGAGACATTGAACTTGTCAGGGCAGAGTAAGTCAAAGCATAGACACTGTTGGTCAAGAGTCAGGGGTTTCAGATTTATCTGTGGAAAAATTTTTTTGAAAAAGCATTACTTTCACCTTACTGACATGAAAGGGAAGTCAGAAGTAAAAGTGGTTTTGTATGTGTGTGTGTGTGTGTGAAAATTGAATTTGAGGTATTACAGCGATTTTAATTAGAAAAGACTAGTAAGTAGTTTGAAATGAGAAGAACGCAATTGCAGATTGAGGTAGGAGGCAGAAACAGTCATCTAATTTTCTATTTTTCTTGCTGTTCTTTCTCAAGTCATTTCTTACTGTCTGCCTACCTGTTAAAGGCACACGCCTTTTGAGTTTTTTCCTTCTTTTCTTCTTACTTGGTACCAAGCATGAATCTGTAGTCACTTTCACTGGGCAAATCTATCACCAGTTTCTCTCCCAATCCTCAAACATGGAACATTACCGTTCGGGTGTTTCATAGGGACCTCAACCGACCATTATAATGTCCTAGGGATATACACTCGTCATACTGACAGAAAAGATTTCTCTCCCCCTCCACACCTCTCCAGCGCAATCCTCCTACTTCCTCATAGGCCTTGTCAATTCTGTCACTCAAGCCAGGAGCCTGGGAGGTACCTTCAATTCTCCTTTCCCCACACCCTCCGTACCCAGTCACCCACCCTTTCCTCCATTCCCTCCCCTCTGTGGCCCTGTCAGAGTGACTCACATACCTGCCTACTAGCGTCACACTGTGGCATGTGGTCCTTTCATCCGTGTCTGCTGCTCCACCCATCCCTCTTTCTCCAGAGTGTTAGTACTTTGAAAGCAGAGGTCACATTCATAGTGAGCCCAGCCCCTTGTATCAAACACATGTTAGAGGTCCAATGAACATTTGTTGAAACGAGCCCACATACTGGGAGGAATAATTCTAGTATTTAAATGTAAATAAAAAGTCGTATTGTAAGGAAGGGTGTCTGGAATATCCACTGTGGATAGTATGTTAGAGGTGGGTCTGGTCAGAAAAAGTTGGTTTGGGGCGTGTCTGTGGGTGCACATGTGTATAAGCACACATGAGTGTACCCGTGTCAGTTGGTACATGTGTGCTTTCTCCAACCACGCTGAAGCCAGGAGCAGGAGAAGAATAACGGTTGGTGGGTGTGAGTCAGGGGTACGAGTGCCTTGGCTGATGGTTAAAGGTGTAAGTGTCCAGGATGCAAAGGGACTTGAGTGTGGAACAAGAGATGGACAGGGCAAAGCCGGAGGAGTTCAGGGGCCAGCTAAGAAGACAGTGTATTACATCAGGTATAGAGAAACGAAGAGGATTTTTCTTCCCTTTAATCTGGAGAAGGAGGGTGGTTCCTTTCCACAGAAACCCACAAGAGCGACATCACAGACTAGGAGTCAGGATGTTGAGATTCTCATGGATTCTCCTGTTAGATGAACCAAGGAGCCTCGGCCAGCTTGGGGCTGGGGGATGTCCTCTTGTGATAACAGGGTGGGAAAAACTTTGTTGCCTTTCTGAGCTAGAATTTACAGAGTAATAATGGAAGCCCAGCAGACTGCAAGCCCTATGGTCTATCACAGGAAAGCCAGCATATTTCTAATGAACAGTCGCACACTTTGGGGACCACCGTGAGAGTCCCCATGAGACAGCCATGAGAGCCAGCCACAGCCAGCACCCTGAAAGCCTGAGGGAGCCTTGTGCAGTGAGTCAGGTGTCTGACTGAGCCGTTTCCCATGGGCTCCTGTGAGTCACTATGAGAACTGGCCACATGGATGCAAAGTCCCTGAACCAAAATGGCTTAAGGAGATTGTTAATTTTGTGCATGGAACAGAGGAAAATTAGGTGATGATACTATAGGTGCAAAATAGGATTTGGCTCAGCAAAGAAAACAGAGTTGTCTATTCTTGGATCTAGGTAGAGTGCTGAACACATCTCAAGGGATTTTTAAAAAATAAATCATACTGGTTTTAAAAGATGATAAGACTGTAGTAATGCTGGATGGAGGTGTATACAAAGTAGCAATTATCTTGATTATCTTGGAAACCTTAGCAAGGCTTTGATGTCCCTACTGACTAATGCCTAAAATTTGTTAGCTGGAGGCTCTCACATTGCTTGCATATTACTGGAAGGGTTGTGTGTTATCAGTTACTTATATCACAGCACGACGCAGCTAATGTATCAGGCACGCTCCACCTCAGGGCCTTTGCACTCAGTTTCTTTTCCCTAGAAGGTTCTGCTCCAGACATATACACAGTTTACTCCCTCGCTCTTAACTCATCCACAGATACTGCTTTATCAATGAGGCCTTCTCTGACCACCCATTTAATCATTGTGATTACTCCCCCCCCCAGAGTGCTCCCCACTCTCTTTCCCTGCTTCAATTTTTCTTCGTGGCACATCACAATCTATAAGACTATGTGTTTACTTATGTATTATCTGCTGTCATTCACTGGAATGTAAACTTCATGAGGGCTGGGTGTTTTCTCTGTGGACTGCTATGTATCTAGTTCCTAAAACAGTGCCTGACCCATTGAAGGTCTCCAGTAGATACTAGTACATATTATTTGAATGTGTGAATCAGTGAATAAGTGAATACATTTCCGAGGTTAGGTTGGAGGATAGGTTGTGTGTGTGTGCGCGTGTAAAATGAGGATAAAGAAAGGGGAAAAGGGCAAGAGAATATTATATTCCTAAAAAGACGAGAGTAAATGTCACTGCACTGAGGTGGGTGTTCTGGGAGGCCTGGTTCACTATGGTAACATGCCCTCCCTCACCACTGCCTGAACAGAATAAAGTGGCAGGAGTTCAGAGGCCTACAGAGAGCATTTCTGTGTTCCTCCTCTTCATTAAGGCTCTTTTCTTTACAGGGGGAATAAGTGTGAAACCATAAACTGTATGACAAATCCCCACTCCCTCTGGAGCTGAACAAAGGAAGCCTTCATTAGGGGAGTGTGACTCTTGGGAATGTCCATTTTATCTACCCAACTTCGTTTTCAGAACAAATCTCTGGCTTTGGTTTCAGCCTAGGATTTGTTCTGGGAATTCTTGGAAAGATAAGGGAGATGGCAGTGGCTGGGGAAGAGAGGTTGGGAGTGTTTGATTGCTAACAGCAGCCCTGAACTGGAATTTGGTGCTTGCAGGACGGGATTTGCAGGTTTATAGCAGAGGCATGAGTGTTTACTCAGAGCTTCAGACAGAAACCGTCATGCTGACCCCGTGTGACTAACGACCTGGGGAGATATACAGAAAAAAAAACCCCTTAGAAGACAGTAGGGAGTGCTGGTTTCTTGGCCGTTCTTTTGCATGTAGACAAGTGACATTCTTAGGAATAACAAAGAAGTAAAATAGAAGCAATGTGATAGCTTTGGAGAGCAATCATGGAAGCAAAATACTGGCATTAAAGATCTTTTCAGAATGATTTAGGATAATGACTTTAGCAGAGAGTCGTAGTATCTCAAAAATAACTAATATTGACCATTTTAATGTAAAAACAAGGATTCAGTGATATTCAGGTACTCGTTTTAATTTACTTTCAGAATCTGTTTTGTTTTTTTATTTCAGTACCATACCAGTCAATGTAGTAATCTGTCCATCAAGATTCACTACATCGTTTACTACATTAGTGAATAACAAGATTATTTACTTGTTACAATGATCGGAGCACATTTAAAGTTATTCAGTAATGATGACACTCACTCACATTTTTGACATTCCCCTTCAGACGGAGACAGAGGTGGGTTCCAGCCCCGTGAACAGAGCTTGAGCGTGAACCTGTCCACCAGCATGCCTGTCACAAGTGTCCTGCACAAAAAATATTGGGCATCACTACTCTGGAGGACAAACCTGGAGGAGCCCTGCTGACCAAAAGTCATACTGTTATTTTTGAATCCCAAATTAGATATTTTGAATGGCAAATCATTTCTATGTAGTAACTTTACTTTTATATCAAAAGTAAAGTATCAAAACTTTACTTTTCATATGGTAAATGGTAATTTAACTAACTCACTTTCATTCATACGCACTCAGGGAACTGAAGTGTTGAAGTAGTTTTCAGATGTAAAGAAGAAAGTCAAAATATCTCTAGTGATTGAGCATTTCAGGAAAATGTTTTGTTTCTAAACCTGTTTGGTTTGAGCTGCAAATGTTTTTCTTTTTCTTTTTGCGGTGGGCCTCTCATCACTTCATCTAGTTTCTACTTAAAATAGAGATTTTTATTGGACAGAAATATGTTCAAATATTAGGCAAACCAGTTAAGCAGAACTTTGAAACAATGAAGGTTATGGGGTAAGAAAGATACAGTAGTTTTCTCCCCACCCTTTTAAGGTAGAAATTCTTCTTCTTCCTCCCTAAAACAAAGAGAAGAAAATTGCTCCTGATAATTTAGTTCTAACGATCACAGTGACCCTTACCAGCTTGTCTGAGGGTAGTTGGCTTTAAAGATTTAAAAACAAATGATAATTTTCATCATGAACATTACTATATTTCTGAAAGCAGACCTCTTCTTTTACTAGGCAATTGTCTGTTAATTTACTGTACCTTTTTTTTCCCAGCTGGACCTGAATAATGTCATACCTTTGGAGGGTCACACCCGTCTCATGCAGAATCAGCTATTACCATAAAGATCAGTCAGCAGTGACTTCTTGTGACTAATTCTCCCATGGGTGTGAAAGAGGAAGAGAGTGCATCACTCTACTTCTTTCTTAACTTTAGGATTAGAAAACTCATCTGAAATAACCAGTGAATTGGATGACAACTCAACAAGTTAAGCAGAGCGGTATTACTGGGAGCTTACTTTGTTCAACTCTGTAAGCTCCATGTGAAAGCTCATGTGAAGAATTAATTGCTCAATGGCATGTAGAAGTGTCATTGTGAGTTTCCATTGTGTGGCACTGTGGGGGAACCAGTCTAAGCCTCAGAATGTTCAATAATTGGAATCTTAAGTTCACAGAGTATGGTTTACTGTTCTTTATGCCTCGGGTTTTCACTTTAGAGGTATGTATGAATAAGCCATCTAAAACAAACCAAAAACAGAGGAAGACTGGGGCTTCTTGGTTGTCAGGAATAACAAGAGGATGGAAGTTCTATCCATCCTCTTGTTTCTTTACTTTTATTTCTTAGAGATTAGATGCATTTGGTCGTTTGGTCAGAATGGGAAACCTGAGTCCTTGGGGTGCTCTGTGGTCCCACAGGGACAGAGGCCACATGTGGGATTTGAGTGACCCTGGGAAGTGTTGGTGGACCAAACACTCTGCCTCTTGACCAATAACCTAGTGATAAAAAAATGTCACTTTGCTTTCTGAGTCAACAGATATTTACTCCAAGGGAAAGTAACAAAGTTCTTAGTGACATTTATACTTTATTATGAATGAATTTATCAAAGAATTAAAAAATTTATCAACTAGTTATGGTCACATTTTTAAAGGAAGCAGGAGGTAGAGATTATGAAAACATTAGGCAGATCACGTCTTAGAAATAAGGTAAAAATACATGTAAAGTTAAAGACAAACTTCACTTCCTTTCATTTTATATTGGATTAAGTAGCTTTTACAAATAAATTTCTTTTCACTTTGCCAGAAACTTGGTACTACAAATCACGGCGAAACTGAACATAAAGCAGTTCTTTTTCTGTGGTGCACTAGTGGCTATTTTAGTAGCATCACTAGCATTTGTGTCCCACTGGAGGTTGTGAAATAGCATGATTTCTGTCACGCTTGTTTTCAAGTAAATTTCCCCCCAGAGCCATCCGGCTGCTCTAGTCTCCTTGGTGGAAATAACATGATCAGAACTTGTAGGGGAAAAAAACCTTCTACTCGGCCCTTTTCCAAGGAAGCCCAGCTGAATATTGCAGATTCTCATGAGTTTGGCTGTTTATCTCGATTTGCTTGTGTATTCAGAGGAATTTTCAGTGCAGAATAGACTAGACAGAACAAGTCCATGGCTAAAGCAGATTAGTGAAAAAGAAAAATCACAGTTGCCGTCCGGAGTTGCAGAAAGAGAATAGCCTAGTCAATTCCTAACTTTGCCTTTGGTCAAATTACTTTTTAGCCTGTTTTCTCAGCTTCTGTAAAACAAGGCTTTGGATCAGATAATATAGGTGTTTTGAGTTTGTGTGATTTCAGTTGTTTGGAGGTCAATACTCTTAACTTTGAGTTGAGTCCATTTTGAAAATTTAAATGATAAATTACAAAGAGGTTAAGTAACTTACCCAAAGACACACAGCTAGTAAGAGGTGGAGGTGAGATTTGAACTCAAGTACTTTGTCTCCAAAGCCTGAACTCTTAACCATTAACTTAAAACACAGAATTAAAAAATCAAACAAAAAACATTTCCAGTTTGTCATTGTTAATCATTAAGATGTGTTCAACATACCATTATTTTGTTACTTTTCATTATTTTTAAGTTAATCTTTATTGTATTTTTTCCATTATCATTTATAACCCAGAAATCACCACACTGTGGTCCATGTCCGTGAGTCCTTTTTCCTTTTTGTTCCATCTCTCTACTCCCTAATTTCCCTACCCTCAGCTGTCACCCCCCCATTGCCCCCCAATCTCTCCACCTATGAGATTGCCCCATTTTCCTTATTAGTTCAGTTCGTTCATTAGATTCCACAATGAATGAAATCATATGGTATTTGTCTTTCTCTGACTGGCTAAATGTTCTCCAGGTCCATCCATACTGTTGCAAAGGTATGGATTCTTCTTCTTCCTTTTTTTAAAGATTTTATTTATTTATTTATCTTTAGAGGGGAAGGAGAGAGGGAGAGAAACATCAATGTATGGTTGCCTCTAGTGCTTCCCCTGCTGGGAAATGGCCTGCTGGGAAATGGCCTGCAGGGAACTGGCCTGCAACCCAGGCATGTGCCCTGACTAGGAATCGAACCGCGATCCTCTGGTTTGCAGGCCTGTGCTCAATCCACTGAGCTACACCAGCCAGGGCTAAATTATCTTCTTTTTTATGGCCAGGTAGTAGTTGTTGGTACACTCATCTACTGATGGGCATTTGGGCTGCTTCCGTATCCTGGTGATTGTACATAACCCTGCAATCAGCATAGGGGTACTTATGTCCTTTTATATTAGTATTTTGGGTTCCTTCAGATATATTCCCAGAAGTGGGATAATTGGGTCAAAAGGCAGATATATTTTTAATTTTTTAAGGTATCTCCATACTGCTTTCCACCGTGGCTGCACCAATCTGCACCCCACCAATAGTGCAAAAATGTTCCCCCTTTTCCATATCCTCACCAGCACTTGTTGTTTGTTAACTTATTGATGACAGCCATTCTGACAGGTGTGAGATGGTATCTCATTGTGGTTTTAATTTGCATTTCTCTGATGATTAGTGTGGATGAACATCTTTTCATATGTCTATTGTCCATCTGTATGTCCTCTTTGGAGAAATGTCTATTCAGGTCCTTTGCCCACTATTTAATTGGGTTGTTCATTTTTCTTGGTGTTGAGTTTGTAAGTTCTTTATAATTCTGGATATTAACCCCTTATCAGATGTATTGGTAAATATGTTTCCCCCATTTCATGGGTTGTCTTTTTATTTTGTTCTTGCTTTCCTTTGCTATACAAAAACTTAAGTTTAATGTAGGCCCATTTGTCTATTTATTTATCTTTTTGTTTCTCTTACCTGGGGAGATATATCCAAAAAATATTGCTACAAGCAATGTTCAAGCTTTGGCTGCCTATGTTTTCTTCTAGTATTTTTATGGTTTTGGGTCTAACATTGAAGTCTCTGATCTATTTTGAATTTATTCTTGTGTGTAGTGTAAGAAAGTGGTCTAGTTTCATTTCTCATATCTGTCCAGTTTTTCCAAAGCCATTTATTTAATAAACTATCCTTAGCCAATTTTATGTGTTCGCTTCCTCTGTCTAATATTAACTGACTATAAAGGTGTGGGTTTATTTCTAGGCTGTTTATTTTGTTCCATTGATCTATGTGTCTGTTTTATATCAGTACCATGCAGTTTTGATAACTATGGAGTTGTAGTAAGTACAATGTTAGGTAGCATGATTTCTCCAACTTTGATTTTCTTTCTCAGGATTGCTGTTGCTATGTGGGGCCTTTTTTGGTTCCATATAAATACTTGAAGTATTTGTTCTCATTCTGTGAAATACATCATTGGAATTTTGAGAATTGAATCTATAGATTACTTTGGGTAGTATGGACATTTTAATACAGTGGAAGAAATAAAGAATAGTTCAGATGAAGCAGAGGACTGAACGAGTGATTTGGAAGACAAGGTAGAAAAAAACATCCAGGCAGAGCAGCTGAAAGAAAAAAGAACTAGAAAAAGTGAGGAGAGCGTAAGAAACATTTTAGACATCATGAAATACAACAACATTTGCGTCAAGGGAATACCAGAAGGAGAAGAGAGTAAGCAAGGGATTGAGAACCTATTTGAAGAAATAATGACCAAAAACTGTTCTAATCTGGTGAGGAAAAAGTCACACAAGTCCAGGAAGCTCAGAGAGTCCCAAACAAGTTGGATCCAAAGAAGCCTACATTGAGATAAATCATAATTAAAAAGCTGCAAGAGAAAAGCAGGCTGTTACCTGCAAGGGAGCACAAATTAGACTGCCATCTAATTTATCAATAGAAACATTTCGGTCCAGAAGGGAATGTGAGAAATATTCAAGGTGATGAAAAGCAAGGACTTACAACTAAGGTTGCTATACCCAGCAAGGCTATCATTTAAAATCGAAGGAGAAATAGGGAGCTCCCAAGACAAGAAAGGGCTAAAGGAGTTTGTTAATACCAAACCAGTATTGCAACGAATATTAAAGGTCTTTCTTTAAGAAGAAGAAGAAGAAGAAAAAAGAAAAAAAAAACAGAGGAAAGTAGTCTAACAATAAAATGGCACTAAATATATATCTATCAATAATCACCTTAAATGTAAATGGCTTAAATGCTCCAACCAAAAGACATAGGGTAGCTTAATGGATAATAAAAATAAGATATATATATATATATATATATATATATATATATATATATATATATACTGCCTCTAAGAGACATATCTGAGGAAAATCTGATGTGTCAGATTTTAATCAGACACATCTGATAAAAAATCTCCGCAAATTGGGACGAGAGGAAACATACTTAAACACCATAAAAACCTATATGACAAACCCACTGCAGCATCATACTCAATGGGTAAAATCCACAAGTGTTCCCCTTAAGAGCAGAACAAGGCAAGGATGTCCACTTTTACTTGTGTAATTCAACATAGTACTGGAAGTCCTAGCAACAGCAATTAGACAAGAAGAAGAAATAAAAGGTGTTGAAATAGGAAATGAAGAAGCAAAACTGTCATTATTTGCAGACAACATGATACTTGACCTAGAGAACCCCAAAGATTCCACCAAGAAACTACTAGAACTGATAAGTAAATTCAGCAAGGTAGCAGGATACAAAATTAATATCCAGAAACCAGTTGCATTTTTATATGCCTATAACTAACCAACAGAAAGAGAAATTAAGAAAACACTTTAACAATTGCTACAAAAAGAGTAAAATACTTAGGAATATGCCTAACCAAGGATGTAAAAGATCTATACTCAGGAAATTATGAGACACTGAGGAAAGAAATTGAAGAAGATACAAATAAGTGGAAGCATATACCATGCTCATGGATAGGAAGAATTCACAGCATTATTATTTTTTTAAAGATTTTATTTATTTATCTTGAGAGAGGAAGGGAAGGAGATAAGGAGAGAAACATCAATGTATGGTTGCCTTTCATGCATCCCCTGCTGGGAATTGGCCTGCTGGGAACCGGTCTGCAACTCAGGCATGTGGCCTGACTGGGAATTGAACCTCGATTGTCTGGCTTGCAGGCCCGCACTCAATCCAACAGCATTATTTTTGATTGACTAATAGTTGGAATGAGATTTTAAATTTTTCTTGGGTTCTTCTATAGTAGTTTTGATTTTCTGCAAACTTTAGCATGTTTCTTTGCCTGACAACTCTGTTTTCTAATAAAATATTCAACAACATCTCCTGGCTTGTTTTTTCAGGGAGACATTCTACTCTGCCCAGATTTGGTTGGCTAAGTTATCAATAGCATGTGTTAGCTTGTCCGGGAGGCCCCAATAGAGTCTTTGTTCTGCAGGGGAAAAGGTCTTCTGTCATCTTGACAGCATATGCCTTTATTTTTAGTTTGCATCTTTAAAAGAATATTTAAAGGCTAGCAGGAAAAAATGACAGTTCCATGGTCCAAGAAAGTGTATACAGAAAGAACGTCTAGTTAGAAAATCAACTAGAGTGCAACTATTAGCAGCCAATAAAATACCTTCTGAGCAAAAAACCATAGTGATTTATTTATAAGATCTGAGAGGCAGAGAGAAGGTGCAGGAAAATAAATATTATCAGAACTTATTAGACTAAGGGTTTATTAAACATTAATTTTTGGACATACAAAAATTGAACATAATTAATGTATACGACTTGATGAGTTTGAAGATAAGTATATACCTATGAAATCATCACTACAATTTAAACCATAAACCTATCCTCCATCACTTCCAAAAGTTTCCTTATAGCATCTTATTATTATTATTCTTTTTTTGTGGCAAGAACACTAAACCTAAGTTTTACACTCTGAGCAAAATTTTAAGTGTATAACACAACGTTGTTAATTGTAGGCGCTGTGCTGTACAAGTAGATCTTAGGACTTAACTCTTCTTGTATGACTGAAACTTTGTACCTTTTGACTAATACCTCCATTTCCTAGTACACTTTTTTTTTTTTTTTTACTAATCAAAAGTTGTAGATGTCAGCCCTGAATGAGAATAAGTAAAAGATTGGTCCAACAACACCTCTTCATTGTGTTTCACCTAAAGACAGGGGAAAAATCCCTCTTTTCTTTAGGTAAGAAAGAACTTCTTGCGTGTAAAAACTTTGTATCTACAACACACACTAAGTATTAGTGTCTGGTCCATGGATTTGAAGATGGAAAGACACTGCTTGAGCTACGCCAAGCTACATGGTTACCCGAGGCAGAGAGTGTGCATGTATGTTTGTGTGTATTTTACCTCCTAGTTAGGAATGTATAAATCTTATTATCAGTGCTAGGCAGTTGGACATGGGAAGACATGACTGAAGTTAATCTAAACATATTTTGTGTTTAGATACTCATTTTTGGCTTAGTGAAAATGGCTCCTTGCAAGAGTGAAAACCATGTCATTATGCCATTTAAGTAAATACAGGATTACCTGATTCTGTACTGCTTTATAATTAAGGAATCTTTTTGGAATCTTCTCTTGATTATGAAACAATATAAATACTTCCTGTGACTTCTGAGAATATGAGGGCATACATATTCTCTCAATAGTAATGTTTTGCTTATATTAGTATAATTTGATGTTCTGTGTTTTCACATGAAATTTACTGCTTCCTAATTTAATAATGAAAATTCAGCACACGGAGAACATCAGAGATGTTATGAGGCATAAAATTAAAAGTACAATGTTCCCATGTACTTCAGGTATGTAAAGGAGGAATGGAGATGGCTTTAAAATAGTAAAATAGTTCTTGTAGTTGTAAAAATGTGTTGTTTTCCACAAATGATGGAGACACTAAGATGAATGAACCCATTTAATTTTTTTTTAAACAAAACAAAAACTAAACTCATGGGTATAGAAAACAAATCGGTGATTGCCAGGGGCCAGGGGTGAGGGGCTAGGGGTAGGAAAATGGATGAAGGGGCTCAAAAGGTACAACTCCTAGTTATAAAATAAATCAGCCCTGGGGATGCAATGCACACAGCATGGTCACTATAGTTAATGATACTTCATTGCATATTTCAAAGTTGTTAAGAGACTAGGTCTTAAAAGTTATCATATAGGAAAAAATATTTTCTTATAACCATGAAAGATGATGGATGCTAATTACACTTATGGTAATGATCGTTTCATGACATATGCAAATAACACATTTTTTAAAGGTTATTTTTATAGCTAGACACTTGTCACAAAATCTCTTCTAAAAAGTGTACTGTCAGAGTAATTCTTAAGGAGTTTATTGAAAAAGAAATTCTGTGACTTCTTTGTAGCTTGTTTTTGTTATTAAATGTGGAAGAGGACTGACTGGCCTTGAAAAATAACTTCACATATACTTCAAAATAGCAGCAAATAATCTATTTGCATTCTGTTAATCCCTCTCTCTATTTCTACCTCTTTATTTCTCTATTTCTATCTCTCAGTGTTAGATACATAGAAAGATATGTAGAACTCTTTGTTCTCTATGTGTATATGTGTGTGTATACAGGAGTTGGCAAAAGTAGGTTTACAATTGTTCATATGGAAATAATACAATAATTAGTAAATAATTCAAGAATAGACTGTGTTTTGAGTAAGCCTACTTTTGCCCACCCCAGTGTGTGTTTACATTATAGTGATTTTTTAAAAGATTTAAAAAATTTATTTATCTTTAGAGAAGAAGAGAAGGAGAGAAATATCAATGTATGGTTGCCTCCCATGCGTCCCTTGCTGGGAACTGGCCTGCAACCCTGGCATGTGCTCTGACTGGGAATCTAACCGCGATCCTTTGGTTCGTGGGCCCACACTTAATCCACTGAGCTACACCAGCAAGGGCTATAGTGATTGTTTAATCTTTAGAATCATATCTAGATTTCCGATCTTTTAAAGTTTTTTAAAAAATAATTTTCTTTGTTCTCTTTGTGTTCTTTTTAAATTTTCATGTTCTATTCAGTCTTAGAGCTGAAAATAGATTATTCTGAGAGTAATCATTTTCAGCAGTGCTGAATAATTATAGATTAAACCTTTACACTTGTTCGCATTATTGTATGACCTTGAGGAAGTCACAAGTTATTGTGTTCTGTTTTCATAACTCTAATCTTATGGTTCCTTTAAAAATTAAATTAGAATATATAACTCTGGCCACCTGGTATGTGGCCCTCACCCATTTCTCATTTCTTCCTACTCTTGTAACTGCATTCATTTCTCTTTTAGACCATCATTCCCCTGAGTTTTAACTACATCTGTGTTGTGTTTAGATAGTTTGGTTTATATTTGAAAAAAAGTCACTGTATAAACAAAAAAGAAAGTAAAGACACCAACCTAGGATGGCCAATGTCTTGATGTCTTGTTCTAGAGAGAATCCTGTGCAGTCTGGGTCAGGAAAAGGAGAAGGAGTCTCAGTGTTCGTCGTGGAAAATGTGTCCTTTCTGTTACCTGGAATTTAAATGATTGTTTGTCTTATTTTCTGTCCACTTATTCCCCCTACATAAAACAGTCTGACACTTCGTTAAACAAGTGTTAAGCCATATAATCTGTGGTTCAGAATTTCTTGTTGTATACCCAGTAAAGGAGTTGATAAAATGCTGAATTGCCAAGAACAAGAAGGAAAGATCTTGAACTTTTACTTTTTAAATCGTTAGTTGCATTGAAGCTAGTCAGTTGAATGTATTCCTTTACACTCTTGATTTTTAAAAGTCAGGGTTTTTATTCCTTGAATTTTCTATGAATAGGAGAAACTGGTGATATTTTTGGAATTTACCTACATGGCTTTCCTTTTCCTGAAATTGAGTTGCAACACCCAAGGTAAGCCATCTACTTTTCTTCACTCAACATCCGCTCTAATCCAGTTTCTGCTTCCCATACCCCAAGTCCAAGTCTGCACTGAAAAATGAGGAAGGTCAGTCAAAAGCAAGATCTGAAGTTCTGAAGGGAATGACTTCATGGCATCTCCTTAGAAAACGTAGTAATAGGCATTTCTTGGGGAGCAAACCCACCACTGTGGCTACCGGCCGTCACCAGAGCCGTGGTCCATTTTTTTTCATCATGGCAGGCTAGAAACCTTACCTTTCTTTATTCCACCTTTTCTCTCTGAGTCATCATAAAATGATGAAACTTCTGCCTGAAAGATGATTCTAAATTATCAAACAAATGAGTTAAAGCATCCAGTTAGTAAAAGTTTGCTCGGACCTCATCTAGCACCATCTAGATCTACCTGAAGAAGAGCTCTGAAGTCTTCAGGTATTTCCCTTCCTGCCTGAAAGGTTGCGGAGTAAATCTCAACTAGGAAAAAATGTAATAACTGATAAAAGCATATAGGTAAGCCACTTTCTTATATCAAAATTTTGAATTAATTACAAAGAGTAGTTCACCTTTTAGCGAATGGTTAAGGAATTACTCTTAAATTTGTCATCAGTTTTTAAAAACAATGTTATACTGTTAAACTTTTACTATATACTGTTTAAAATTAATGATACGTCAAGTAAACAGACAGTTAAATTTTTTTTATTTGCTTCAATTTTTATTTTTGAAAATATACACATACATTTTTTTGCTTTGAATTTAATTTTACATGGCAAATAATTTTAGGTCCTCCTAGACAACACTGATCTATTTTTGTTTCAAAACACATTTCATTTCAATTATTTCATTATATAACCTCTGCTACAATGGCATGGTTTCCTCTGCTGTCTGACGATGCAGCGAAATTCCCATTTCTGATAAGGTGGGCTTTTAAGAGGCAAAGTTAAAATGCTTTGAGAATCCTGAGTGTACATTTGACCCAGGAATAAGAGTTATGACTATTGACTTCACTTTTGTGTATAAACGGAGGCACAGATCAACTGTGGGTGTGCTACCTCCCACAGAAAGCATCTTTTGAAAAGACGGAGAAGAGGTGCCCAGTGATAATAGCAAGGGGACTTCCTCAGGACCCAGCAGACTGCTCCACAGGGTCAAGTGTCCCTCACCTCAAGACAAGTGCACTGGCGAGCCTTACTGCAGCAACAGCCTTGTCTTGGAAGAGCAGACTGCCTACACTTCTCAGGCTATCCTAGCACAGGCCTTCCTGGTAGTCAGGGCATCTGGGCCAGGGAAGAATCCTAGATGTAAGAAATTTTAGGGGGTCTCTTTCCCCCAAGGTGTCCTCAAGACTGTATCCCTCTGAGTTAAAACACAAGCACTTTATTAGTTTGCATGTCATCTGGAAAAACAAGTATCAGTATCAGTCTGGAATATGGCCAAAAAATGGAAGGAGAATTTTACATGCAATTAGAGACAGTAGGGCTGGATAATGTCCTTTTAAAGACTCAGCTAAGACAGTAATGTCGATAAGCAGATAGGATGCTCGCTATAGGTTGAGGGCTGAAGATCTTGAAAGACAAGAAATGATGTGAAGAACTGCGTTGTCATCATGCTAACATGCATGAGATAATACGTCCTAAACCTTCACTAACCTAACAATGTTATGCTCAAGAATTAAATTGCTATAGCTGTTTAATGTAAAAGGAAGGAGACTTAAAAAAAAAAGAGGTTCCTGCTAATCCTTTTTCATTTCCTATTTGACCTGAAATTCTGTTTATAATACATATTTACAAATTTCATCTTGTGTTATTCTAGTCAGAAGCCCCCTCTGTTTACGAGAAAAGCCATGGTTTGAATTTCCACAAGTCTGTAAACATTGTCAACATAATAAACATCATGCATGTCACATGAAAGTTACATCGGCCCGCTGACATTTAAAAAATAAGGACCACTTTTAACTATTAACATAGGATTTGTTACTGAGAAGTATATAGAAAGGAGTGCATTTTCTTTAGATAGATCATTTCAAGATGATTACAGAAACCCAAAATACTATTTACACTATATTAAACTTCCTTAAATGTCCTATGATAAAATTGTCTTACTGTTAGAATATGAGGTGTATAGATGTAGCAAGTTTAAAGCATAAGCCAATAGCCCCTATAGCTTGACCAAAAGATACATGTTAGGGTCTCCCAGCACCAAGAAGATGGAAAAAGTTCAACTGTAGCTAGTTTTTTTTTCTTTCTTGAGCAGCTCAAAATGCTTTAGCAAACACCTAGGACTCTTACATCATTATTAGTGATATAAGAGAAGATGAGAGGGACAAAAATTGGGATTCTTGACTCTAAGTGCTTAATCTACTAAAATTTTCTTTAAAAAGATTTTTCAAAAAACATTAAAATTCAATACCACTTGAATAGTATTTGAGAATTAAGAGTGGCAACATATTCACTTGGGGGATATGAACTAGAAAAAACTGTAATTATGATCACTTTGTCAGAGTAGCAAGTAAGTGCCAAATTAGACCGATGCTGTGAGACTTGCTATGCTATTTTGGATAATTTGGTCCAGATATCCTTACGCAACCAGTATGTGGTTCCTGTTCATTCTGGTCATATCAGACGGGAACAAGGATCTTCTGTACAAATCATATTACATGACCCTCGTAGCTCAATTGGACCATGTAGGGTGCCAGGACTACTGGAAATGGGACAAATCACTCTTTCTGTCACAGTAACATTTTGCGTGAGAAGTGGATCAAAGGTTGCAGTAGAAGGTTGCATGAGGGAGCCAGACGCTGAGTAAGTCTCCGTCACCAAACAGCTACGCTGCTGCAGAGGGTCAGGGATGGGAATGGCGGGTTGGAAGACAGAGCAAGAAGCAGACAAAGCAGAAGCTCCTTGACTGTCTGCTGAAATCTGGCACCTAGAACACCCTGACTGCTGGATTTCTACAGAATGGCCACAGGATCCCATCCCAGAACTGCCGTTTTTGTTGTGTGTCTGAGATTGTTTGGCTTTGTCATCAAGCCCGAGGCTTATCTCTGCAAGTTGTTTAAATTTCGGGCCCAGGGAATCCAAAAAGCTCTCATCCAGGTCATCGACGATAAAACTGCAGCAACCCAGGGAGCCCACAGGAGAACTAGGGGCACCCAGTCCTTCATTGTCATAGATCAGCAAGCAGTCGTTTGCTTCCTGGCCATCCTCTTCCTCTGCACAGTCAAATGCTTTCTAAAGGTGCAAAAAAGTAGAAAAATGAATTTTATAAGAAATTCAGCTGAAGAATATAACACCATTCATAGGACTCAAGGTTTGCTCACGGTTGTGTAATTTAGGTACTCCATGGATGGAAAGACATACAGAAATCATTTGGAGACTGGTATAGTTGACATTCCCTCAAAGTTGACTCTGGCCTAGGTTCATGGTCTAATTCTTGATTCTGAAGGTACTTACATGGATTCAGGCCTATCAAACAATTGTGTATGAAGCCTACAGGTTACTTCCTGTGCCAGGTGTAAGGGTCCCTATGTGTACTTGTGCTAACATGTGTCCTTGGGTGTAGATAGGAGGCATTCCACCATGCACCATTGGCATAGCTCTCACCCAGACTGGAGACTTTGCTGAGATCCTGCAGGTCTTGTGGGAGCCTGTCTCATAACGAGAGCACACACCATCTCAGAATTTCCCAAGGACCCTCATCCCAATCAAGTGCTCCCTGCCAGTTTACCCTCAAACACAGTGTTAGCCTTCATTTGCTCATACAAGGACAAGATCCTGGCACTTACCATCAGTTCCGATACCAAATCTATACGTGAGATCTATTCTAATGACAGTGCCTCAACCAGGAGGCAAGCAACCTGCCTCCCCCAGTCCTCTCTGTTCTTGCACCCTTGTCCCTGTTCAGTTCCATGCTCATCTGATCTTTTATCACACTCCTTCCTCCTTTTATTTTTGGGTCATTGATTCAATGGTTCTTCAACTTTTTTTGGACATGGACTCTTTTGAAAATGTGAAGAATACTATAACCCCTTCTCATACAAATATATTCACATGTGTTCTGACATCCTTAATGGTACAGGAAATACAAAATAAGCTGCTTTGTATTCCTAAGGAGGATGCTGCTGATCCTGAAATGCAAAAGATTTTGCTGTCTGTTGCTATTCCAGTTTGAAGGATATGGTGCCCCTTGCTACGTTCTCTTACTTTGTGTCTATTTACCTATTATTCCTTTTGACCAGTAGCCCAATTTGAGCAGCCGTTCTAGATTATCTGTATTATTTAGGCAAAGAACCCTGATTTTTTCTTACATTTTCACAAGCTGTGAAAACAATGAACTGCAAAACTGAAATATAGTCGAGTAAAAAGATCTGTAAGGTAAATAAGATATCAGAGCCACAACGTTTTTCAGCAAATTACCTGAGAAAAGTAGGACTCCAGGAAATTCATGTTTATCTCTCCCTCACCACATTCCCTCTGGGCGCCCCCAGTGGAATGCCTTGTCCGCACGGTTCCTGACTGTTCTGCACAGCAGAAGCCATTTGTCCGCATGGTTCCTGACTGTTCTGCAGAACAGAAGCCGAGCCCCGTGGTGGTTCTGAATCCCGCAGCAGCTCCCATGTCTGCTCCAGGTCCTGTAGCCGTTTCAAGCTTGGTGGTCCGCTCCATTCCCAAATTTTCTTCCACCACCCTTCTTCTGGTGCATGTGTTTGTACAAACTTCTAAAAAGGAGGGGGAAAATTCTGTAACATCTCACGCAGTGATTTTTCTTTTTATTGATCTTTGATATCCATGATATCAAGTAAAGCAAGTCAGTGGGAGAAAATACAATTGTGTGACTAGCGGTGATAAGAACATCCCACAGTCTGTTATGTGAGAGTAACAGAGGAGGTGAGAGTGTAACGGGATATCAGCAGATGAAGTAGCTCTGAAAACATACTAACTGAAAAATATACAAAGGAAGTGGATTTTCAGTGACAATAGCCTGAAATGGAAAAGTAAAAACAAAATATTCAGCATACAGTTATGGAAGCTTCTAATGCAGTGCTTGCTTGTTTTCAGGGAAAAAATTGTAACTAAGTTTGTCATGTTGGCTCAATAGGAAAACCAGAGGAGACATTCAAATTAGCAAATGCTAATTTGATGCCTTGGTGCTTAAGGACAATTTAATGGGTTGTGACTATTCTGCCTGTTACCTTTACATTACACTTTCATGGAAAGTTCTTTTTTCCTAGCGAATTCTGAGTATAGTTTTCGCTATGTAATTATTGTGAAACAGCAGGTGAGGATTGGGGTCACAGATGAAAACACAAGAGTTGCATTTGGGGGGCATCTCATGCAGATTTTCAGGCTGCATATTTAAAAACAATCTATTGCTAAGTATGGAATTAAGAAAAAATTTAATATTAGGCAGGTCTTATTTGTTTTTCTAGTGTGTGCCTTAGTCGTGGCATGGAGCTACTATGAGCAAAACAGTCTTTGGTAAACCAAAGAAATAATTTCACCTGTATGACAACATAAGTGATATAGTCCCATTATGACTGAAATAAGAATTGGTCATTGAACTCGAATCAGGATACTGTTAGTTCTGGGAGACGAAGACTCCATGGGATTGAGGATGTGTACACATGAGGCCCTGGCTGCAAATAATACCAATGTCAACAATAGTCAAACGTTGGGTGGTGGGTACGTAGTGTTTGTTTGGTTTTCCTTTACATTTTTCTATATGTGTGATAGCCTTTCTAATTAAAAAATTCATAATTGACTGTCTGAGAGCTGTAGTTCAGTTTGTACTAAAGTTTGAAAAAAGAATGACAAATCTTCAGATACTAAAAACGGTGGCATCAGTGGGCAAATGAGCTTACTGAAACCGGAGCTAGGTCACGGACTTGGCTAATAAACTAATAATAAACCATTTCATGGAAACCCCATTTCAATGATACCATCTCCCACCATGTACACATATGTGCAAATTGTTAAGAAAAGAATGTAGAATGCGTATTATTTTAATATTTATTATTTAACCCACTATTACTTTCAAAAATAAATTTGATGTCTACTTACCAGAATTTTCCATGAAATCAGTTCCATTGGAGTTTCCAAATGGCACACAAATATTTGTCATTTCCTGCAAACCACATTAAAAAATAAAAACATTAAAAATAAACTATATTTTTTTACCCTTTACAAATAGCAACATTACAAGAAACCCAAATTCTTGCAGGAATAACCATTTTTACGATTTGCATTTGAAGAACTAAGACCTTAAAAGGCTCCATTCATTTCAGCCCTGACTCACAAGGGGCCTGGAAGGGTCAAGGAGTCTCTTTTGTTGTACCCCATTACCCCTTTTCCTGCCTGAACATAAATAGGATTTTGCTCTATATAATTGAACTAAATGTTTTACAAACTGGATCCTCACCTTGTCTTTAGGTTGGCCTCCTTCGATTCCCCATTGATGAATTGTGCCTTCTGAACCATCCGGAACTGGGATGAATCCAGCCATTGCTCCTCCTGGGGAACCCATCCCACAGTCACAGGTCAGCAGCAGAAGGGGGGCCACTAGCATAAAGGAAAACACAGTATCGAAACATTCCAATCACTTGGAAATGACCTGACATGACACTTGTCAGGAATGTCACAAAGAAAATGCAATATTTTTAAAATATAATACACATGCAAATCTAATAGAAAGCACAGTTAGTTTCTATAAAACACAGTTTGGTAAATTAAGCATACTAGTATTTCATGATTATGAAATAAAGGCGACAGGTCAGATCATTCTCATGATATGTATATTGTTGCCTTAAAATAGGCACTGTTTGATGACTGATAAAAGTGGTTTAGTTCCTCCATTATTTTCATAATTTATTTTTATTATTACTACATTTATTTGTACATGTTGAGGCTGTATATGCATGGTGTTAAGTGAATACACATATGGATGGTCAAGATTTTTGGTGGGTATGATGTTTTAATAATCTGGTTTCTAATGATGCCTTAGTAAACAGCAATCAAACTGGCAAATTTGAGTGGGAGTGATGATCTAATATCTGCACAGTCTTAATTGTGATTTAACAGCCCCTAAATTAAAGAGGCCTTCTTGCTAAGGTGATTATCATTCTTTCAGTGCCTCTGGTCACTTCTTGGCAATAAAGATGAATGCCCTTCTCATTCTAGTTAAGGAAGCACTTCCCAGGCTATCAGGGACCACACTCCTGCCTCTGACCTATAAAGTCCTCTTGAGTCTAAGGTTTGAACTCAGTTCCCTTAGAGGCAGCTTAGTGAAGTGTTTCTCTAAGACCACAGCCATGGGAGTCAGACTTCTAGGGTTTTAATTTTTGTCTCCACCAGTCACCAGCTGGAAGCTATATCATCTTCTCTTGCCTCCATTAACTCATCCAAAGAATAGGAGAATAAATGAACACTCCATACACATTCCAGTAACATTTATGGTTGGAATAATGACTTTATCCATGAGTGAGACACTTTTTAAAATGTCATTGCCATATTCAAGTCTCATGAGATTCTAAAATAAAAAGAGGACTTGGGACAAATGAATCATAGATTAAAGTAATTTAAAGATTACAAGGGTTAGTATGGGTAAAGGATTTGGTAGTGAGCTCTATAAGGATTTGCTGGTATTGTTTGGATGGGCCACATCAATTATACAAATTATTCAGTCATATATATGTAAAATTAGATTGCATGAAATAAAGTAGGTTGGATGTAATTACTACATTTTCTCAAAATTTAATATAATATTTATATAAATGATAATTCTAAAAGCTTTGTTTATTACCATTTTCTATTGCATGACTTTATTAAATGTTTGGGAAGGGTTGAATACTGTGAGTTGATGACTTAGTTTTGAAAGGTGATGTCCACCTGTATGGTCAGTATTTTTAGGTAGGCATTATAATTATAGTCGTAGGAAACTTATTTATCACTGTATGTGCGATGTATGGTTTTTATATGTATCCACAAAAAATTTTCAAAGTGTCAAGTGTATTTCTACAGACTGAAAAATGTATGTTCTATTCTGTAAAAAATTAAAAACATGGCAAAATTAAAAACTTTGCAAATTCCAGGATCACATGAAACAAGTATGGTTGTGGGAATAACAGTATTTTTCTCTGACTGCCACCCTGAGTCACAATCCAAAGGTTCCATGGCCTGCAGGACATAGCCACACCTTAGGATTTAACATTTCAAAATCAGACTCATTCTTCCCACCTCATACATCTGCACCTTTTCTGATATTCTAGGTCCCATTTACGAGTTTCAGCAACAACTGAATTAAATGGCTCCCCTGGACTTCCTGTCCACTTTTTCTGTCCTACTCCAACTCCTCTGCACATACCTCTGTTATGCCTTTTTCTGGTCTGACATCAAGGCCCTAAAGTTGGCCTCTGTGTCTTCTGAACTATCACAATAACCCCCTAACCGTTCCTTTCGTTCTAATTTGCAGTATGCACTGCTGCCAGTGTTATCTTTCTAAAATAGAAATGCGATCATGCTCGTCTTTTATTCAACTATGTTTAGTAACTCCCCTTTCTCAGATCTCGAAGAGTAAATACCATGTGTTTGGAAGCCCTTTCAAATTAGTCCCAGAGCATTCTCCAGTTTCCTCTTCACTCCACAGTTTTCCCATGTGTTGGCTTCCCAAGGCTCTTCTGTCCTAAAACATACTAAGTGTCTTCTGGCTTTGGCTCACACTGTTACTCTCTGGAAATACCTTTCCTTCTCCTCATACTTACTATATCTTACACATTTTCCAACGCTCGAGATTTTGCAAAGCTTATTCAATATTCATTTATTCCCTTCCATTATAGCTCTTATCATGGCATAAGTTTTTTTCCCGTATAGTTAGACATGCATAAATCTGAACAGCATGAAAACCAGAATCAAGTTCCCATTTCGTTTGGGAGCTGGAATAAAGACTCACATATAGGCAGTGGAAAAATCTTTGTCGAAACTAATATGATATTGAGAAACTGAAACTCTGGTTGTCAGTATCAGCTAGTAAACTAAATGCTGCACAATAACTTCAGAATAGTAAATGCTTTGGGAGAAAGAGGAAGAATATATGGCATGTATAGTAGGCCACTAGATGTATGTATAACAATTTCTTTTTTTAAAAAAAGGACACTTGAGAAACTATAAAAATATTAGCATCTATTAAGTCTGGGTAGTGATTACAGTTATAAGGTTATATATGTACAAATATTAATTTCTGTTAATGATATTATTGATAATAATTATGATTATATAACTTGTTATAATTATATCTGTGCCTGTTATTTAATTTTCTGTACTTCTATGTGGTTTAAAAATATTACATAAATTAAAATTTAAGTTAGTGGGTCGAAGTGAATTTGATCATAATGAAAAATCATTTTAACTCTAAAAGTCTATGGTTTTATAATAAATTAGGGAAGTGACTGTGAATTTATCAAGGATTTCTTTTGTTTACACAAGAATTTATCAAAAGTTCTTAAATTAAAAATATTATTTGATCACAAGATTTTGATTTAAATGCAACTTTTTAGAAACTTTCTACTGAATCAATATATTTTACCTTTATTAAAAATAATATACGTGTGTAGTTTTCCCAAATGTGTCCAATAAAATTAATCATATTATGTATAGAAACTTTAAAGGAGGTATGTATTCAGGTGGTAAGGTATTTTGAGGAAATGTTGAATTAAACAATAATGTCTTAGAGACTATGATATATTAATGTGTATCATAAAGTTCAAAGCCTATGATAACCTATATATTTTTTCTAAATGTATTTGTCCAAAGTTCTCTTTTTACTTTAGAAACTCATGAGACTTTAATATGGCAAAGACATTTTAGAAAATGTACCGCTCTCAGATGAAGTCATTATTTTGACCGTGAATGTGACTGGAGTGTGTAGAGAGTGTTCATGCTTTATTTTTCCCTCTTGATTGACTCTCTTGTGCTGTTTTCTAAATGTCTAACATTTATGACTTGCTTATTTCTTCTGCTAATGTCTAACACTTATGACTGTAGGTTTTGACTATCATATATGACCTGCTTTGCTGTGCATGAATATAGATTGTTGGCAAGTGACACGTTAACTTTAAACATTTAGGATCCTTCCTGAAAATCCCATTTCTCCCTGGCTTTGCCTGTAAAACAACCATGGGACCTTTCTTCTGCATTGCAGGGTACATCACCCATGTACTGTGAAGGTCTCTGCAGATGCCGACACCCCGTGAAAAAAAAGAATGAAGCTTTGGAATACTCACACAGCAACAGCAAAAGACCGAGGAATATCAGGCCAATGGCAGCGGGCCCCAGTCTCCAAGATGACTCATCTTCTTCATACCTGGGCTTAGGGGTTGGGGCTGCACAGACGTCTCTGTTGTTGCACTGACAGACCTCCAGAGTCAGACTCTCTGGAGTCTCACACTGCCTGTTGTCTCTGTCTGAAATTATGAGGGACACACTGTGCACTCCAGGGGATACCTGCTGCTGGGCCTTTAGGAGTGCAGAGGTAGCTGTAGAGAAACAATTGTACAAATCAACAGTAGGATAAGGCACCCTTTGCTCTTAAAATGACTTATTTTTCTTAACAGAACCAGAGTTGCCATAGACATCACTGTCACAAACAGTAAAGCTAGTAGGGTGAGATTTGAGCAGTTATGAGGGCTTTAAGAGATTTAGCTGGGGAAATCAGGCCGTATTTCCTCCTTGTCCCAGATGGGCCCATTATTCTCACTCATGAAGACTCAGTCCTACCTTGAATTTCCCCACTAAGTGGGGAGGCAGGGGGTGGAATCGGGGCGGACGTCATTTTAATCCCAGATGTTTCTTTCCTAGGGCTTATCTACTCTCCTGTATGTCTGTCCCAAATCCTTGGCCCTTGTGTGGCCCTCTGAGTGTATCTCTTCTGTTTAACTCCATATTTTTGTGCCTGACTTAGTAAAAACTGAATTTCTGCTTTGGCTGATGCTACCTCCTCTGCTCCTGTCAGTCCTGACGCCTCGAACCTGACTGGTTGTACTGCGTAACCTGTGGTGCAGGCCTGTGGTCTCTCCTACTCACGGAGTTGATTGCTCTCCATTCTCCATCGCTGTGTTGTCCCTTTCTGAGTGGGCTCGAGCAACAGCTCTTGGTGGCTGCAGGGCTGTGTTGCTTGAATTAGTCTTATTTAGATAGTCAACTTAACATTTCATATTGATTTGTATTAGTTTTGGGGGTACAGCCTAGTGTTGAATCAGTCTGGACTCCACCAAGCCCTTTGCTATTACGCCTGATCCACCTGGTCCCACCACAGTTGCCTGGCTCAGCCTCACCTGAGCAGGTGTGTCTAGTACAAGGTCCTGTCTCTCTCTGATATTTCTTTTGCAGCCTTTTCATTGGCTATGTGTCTGGTAAAACCTTGAGCTAAATGCTACATGCATAATTTGGAGCTAAAACCTTACACCAGGATTAGTAAGGCCCCAGGAAGGAAGACCATGGAGAACAAGATCCCTTTGGTGGCACTAGCAGGGACTGATACCTGTGGCTAGGACACCACAGAGCACATTTATAAAAACAAGCAAGATTGGTTCAGAGAAGAGTTAGAAAAAAGTGAGTTCATTTACAAGGGATTTGAAGTGGCCTGATGGCCACCATAAAATTTAGAAAGGGAGGAGACTCTTATTAAATCTAATGGCTATTTCTCTGAGACTCCTGGAAAAGACAAGAAATGTGAAATTAGCATGATAAAGGCTAAGAGAACAGGGAAGGTGGATTAGCTCTTTCCCACTGCCTGATGGGTTTACAGAGTTCTGTTCCCATTTGTGCTAAAGATTCCTGACTAGGGACACACTAAGTAGCATTTCCTGTGAGCTTTGAACAGGCAGACACTTCTCTTGTGCTTTCTGTCTCTTCACAGCCTGCCCAGTAAGAAAAGTTTATGTATTTATAAATCTAAAGAGCTCTGAAATAAAAATAGATGCCTGACTTTAATGTTATTTCGGTGTGCTCTGGAGATAGAAATAACATATAAAAAACAATTTGGAGTCCACATGAAAAACAACATATTAAATCGTGCTAATGTTATATCATATCATTTCTTTCCTCTTGTGAAAAGAGAAGGAATTCATGAGGCTAGGAGCATGTCTTCACTGCAGAGAATTGTTTCAATTGCTCTTGGAAAGAACTTGCTCCCACATGAGCCCTTATTCTTCCGAAGCTACAAAGAAGCAGTGACTTTCATTTATGGATGGGACTTTATTACTCACCATTAAGAGTTGTGATGCTCCAAACAGTTGGCAATTTCTGAGGCTGATCCTCCAGTGAAAACGTGTAGGGGCCGGAATATTTACTACTGTCCGCTACGTGAGCCGAGACAATCACAGAAGGCGATGAGCTGCAAATTGTTTCCTTTTCGAGGACAATTGTTGGACAATTTTCATTAAAATCAGGTACTCTCACATGGACGGTGCCTGTCGATGTTTTACCTGTGTTGTCTGCATGAATGACATTTTAGGGTTAAAAAGATAAACAGAACAAGTTGTCCCAAAAGTTAACCTTTTAAATTTCTCTTTCATGTAGCCAAGTTCGTGTGTCTTCTCATGGGAGATTATATTTGTTATTCTCACAAGTAAAAATGTCCTACAATTTCCACGTCTTGTAAAAAGCAAATTTAAATTCATTATTTTGGCCAGCATCTCTAATTCATAGCCTTGGCTATTAATTTAATGTGCTTGGGACGAAGGCCTGTAAAGTGATGAATGCATTGACTACAAATGACATCTACATAAAAATAGCCATTTTCTTCAACGTGTCTCACTTCACGATCCCAGCACTGTGTGAAAGACTTTTTTCTTCTAAGGTTCGAGCCAAAGTATTTGGAATAAGAAATTATTTATTTTTGTTGTCCAAGATATAAAAGCTTATTGAAGAAAAAATTAAATATATTGACAATCAAAAACAATAAAATAAAGTCTCTCAGTGGAGGAATTGAGTCATTTTCTGTATTTTTCCTTCATTTTTTTTGCTGTTTTCCCAGATGATGTGACTTTTGATGTTTATTCTTTTATTTTTATGTGTGCTTATTGCCTTGAGCACAAATGAATTTTATACTTGGGGAAACACATACACTTAATGAATAATATTTTTAAAACACCCCAGAAGATTTTATTGTTTAATAATATAAGCACATGAGGTCTCTATAAACAACTCATTTTATGGGTAACTCACAAAGGCACCTCACATTTGGGTGGAGCTTCCCTGATAGGCTTTCAGTACCAATATTCACCCATCGTTCCCAAACCCAGAATTCTGGTGGGTCTGTAGATTCCCGTCCCAACCACAACACATGGTCCGCAGGACAGGACACAGAATTCACTGGTACCACAGGCTCCACCAGGATGTTGGAATGCCCAGTGTTCTAGATTCGACTGCCTCGGACTTGAGACCCAAAGTCCTAACATCATGCGTCTAGTGATAAAGGTGATTTATTAAATAATCATAATCATCTATTCATAAATAAATGCAGTTGGGGTAACATTTCTTTAAATATGGCTGAAATAGTTTTTCTTACCATCGATGGCCAGAATCTCAGCTATGATTGTTTTGTTAACAATGAAGGCAGAATCCCGATTGATGTTTTTCACAAATTTGATTTCAGCTGTTTTTGAATCAATAATTAGGAAACCACCATCATTACGTCCCATCATATATCTGTTTTATAATAAAAAAGTAACAGTTTTCTATTAAATATAGAATGTCATCTATTTAATGAAAATGACTCATGTTATATTTAGTGTATTTACATTGAGTATAAGACATTGAAATATGCTTTTATAAAGAGTAGCAGATAATTAACATATTAGCATGGACAAATATTATTTTATAATCCTTAGCTATGTATTAGCCTGGTTTTTCAAATTTATGTTCTGTATAATAACTGTGTCCTTCCTCTTTAGACTACAGTAACTACTTCTGCATGGTGCTCTCAGATTTTAGGCATATAGAGGGGGGCACTCCTGAAAAATCAGAATCTTCTGGAGGGCAGGCCCCTTATAGTACAGGCTTCCCCTGCTAGGTGAGTGTTCTAGGAACCCATTTGTAGTAGTGTACCAGATGGCATTGTTGTGAGAGGCTGCCTTCTGTTTCAGTGAATTTTTTTTAAAGACTTTTTATGCTATTGCCCATTTCTTGATGGGTGATTTACCAGCTCACCTGCCCACACTGCGCTGAGTGTTCAGAAGTTTTTGACCAAAAATAGCATGACCCCCCCTCCTGCACCCTACCTTCCCTATTCACCTGATCTTGCCCAGAGTGACTTTTTTTGTTTCCCCAGATGAAAAAAGTCCTCAAAGGAAAATGTTTTCCTGATGTGGAAGAGGGGAAACAAAAACTTGCAGAAGCACCAAAAAGACATCAAAATCGACAAGTTCAAAACTGTTTGGAGCAGTGGAAAAAACATCTTGACAGGTGTATTACATCAAATGGAGAGTGCTTTGAAGGTGACTGAAGTTTAAACATGAAAGAATAAATACATGATTTTTTATAAATACTGTTTTTTGGGGTGTCTTCACATGTCTTTGTGTATAGACTGTTCTGTCTTATTGCATCAAAACCTTCTGGGGAATCTCTACCCTTAAGACTCAATTCAAAGTTTTCTGAAACTTTCCCCTGACCTCTCTAGACAGGTTACAGCATTTTTCTTTTAGTTTACACTTTACATTTTAGTTTATACTTAATGCAATCTTTGCTTATATAATATCACCTAATGATTTAGCTATATATCTCTTCTCTAGTCATCCAGTTCCTTGAGTTGGCTGCTTTGTATATCTTTGTATTCTTGCCATAAATAGCTTGGGTATTATTTTGCAATAATTTATAGACTAAAACTTCACCAAAGAATAGTAAAATGTTATTAAAATAATCTCACCTGACATTCGAGGCAGCTTTGCCAGTGTCCTCATCAGTGGCTTGGTACGGTCCCAGGATGTAGTTGAGCAACCTTCTACCACTTTTGTCTTGCGGGATAATAAACGTCTTGGAAGACGGCCTGAATGTAATCCCTTCTTGCACATTTATAACTTCAACTGTGACTTCAGTTGACTTGACTTGATATTGAGAGATTACTGATTGGTGAAATGCAGCTTTGTTTTTAACGCCAATACTAAATCGCGCATTTTGTACTTGTTCATAATCTAGAGACTAGGGTAAGAATAAAATTAGAAAAAGTGTTACAGAAATATGGTCTGGCAAACCCAGAAGAGAACAAGAAAACTCTATCTTATATGCTATGAATGGATCCTTTTATTTCTATAAGTAGACACAGAAATAGCAAAATCATTTCAGAAATCATTATAATGTGGAGATAGAGAAATCTTTAGAATTCTTAACTCATGAAACCTCAGTTTGCTAATGCTACAAAGCAGAGCACATCTTGTTAGACAGCAGAACATCATCACAGTTTATGCAGGCCGTGTGGTGTAGTGGACAAGAACCCCAGATTTATTATGGCTGCATGGTTTGAACCCTGGTTCTTCTACTTAGGATCTGTGTGACTCAGGGCAAAATATTTACTATCTTTGACCCTCAACTTTCCACGTCTGAAAAAAAATTCTTTACCTCATCAGATGATTGTGAGACTGAACAAATTAAGGCCCATAATACATTCCTATAAATAGCAGCTCTGGCCATTCACAGACTAGTCATTGGGTTCATGTACAATAATGTCTTAAAAATTCCTAGATGGCCAACGCAAACTATTTTCAAAAACTTTATTCACATAGAGGCTTCTGCAAAGCAGTGAGTGGGTGGCCCATCAGCGTTTTGTAGAACCATTTGCAGATGGTCTTGCATGAAAATTATTCGTTCAACCCTCTGATGGAGGTGGCCCAAACCAAGGCCTGAGGAATCCCAGGATAGTTTTTTCTGTTCACTAGTACATTTTCTGAGGTTGATGAGTTAAGGGAAATGACCATTTGGTTACATTTGTGTATTTACTGAAGCAAACTTTGCAATAACTTGCTCTATGGGCTCAAGCATTTCCTAGTGGGGAGGAAGAGAAAAATGTGTAAAGAGATCATTATAATATGAGGGATTGGTGACAACAGAGCTTATGGAGTCTGCTCATGAAAAGCAAGAGAATATTTGTCCTTGAGAAAGTTAGGAAAGCTTCCTGAGAGATTTTCATGTAAGCTGAGTGTTTAGGGGTGAGAAGGAGCTATTCAGGCAGAGGTGAGAGCACCTGCCTCATTTATAGAAAGTGGTGGGGAGTGGGCTGGCTGCCAATGATGAGAGGTCTCCCCCAAGGAGGTGAACCTCATCTTGAAGGCAAGCAGGTGGTCTTTAACCCTGAATGCCTATCACAGTCTCCTGAGGAGCCTTTAAGAATCTCCACAGGGGCTTCCCACAGACCAAGGGAACCAGCTGTTCTCATGGTCCCTCTGGCTAGGAAAAGCGGGTGGTTCAAATGAGCAGTCAGGATTGAGGGCTATTCTTACAGCCAGTGGAGAATGAGAAAAAGCTTTAAAAGGGAGAGTGACCAGTCCCAACTGGTTTTAAGAAAAACATGCTAGTGGACTGGTTTGGCAGCAGAACAAAGGGAGGTAGCAACAGGGAGGTAGAGACATCTATTAGGGGGGGATCGCAGTCACATAGGGCCTCACGCAGGCCAGGTGAAGGGAGACCGGGGTCATATTTTGAGGGCAGGTTCTAGGGTAGAGTTTGATGACTGGCTATAAGTTGTGAGGAAATGCCACAATGAAAGGATAAAGCCCAGGTTTCTAGTTTGGGAAACTGGATGACAAAGAATGCAGAAGGGGAATAGCTCATTCTCAGGCACTCTTGCGAATTCATGGCAAAACTCTTGCAACTGAGGTTGGCTGTAGCCTACTCTTTCAGGACTTCCAGCAATCTGGTATTCCAGCAATATCCTCGTTAAGGGAATATTATAGTTCTCTTGCTCTGCTGGACTCCAGAAATTAAAGAAAGACACTCCCACACAGTCCAATATCCTATGCCAGCGAATGGCCCACGTAGTGGTTATTTTTTCTAGTCTATACAATATCCAAGCAGAAAAATCTTTGTTTATGCCCTTTCATAGTGTGCATATGTGTGTGTGTGTGTGTGAATGTGGGGTGTTTACTGTAGCCAAGCCTGTTAAATGGAAACTTTACTCAATAACTCATTTTCTGTCTTGCAGATTTAGTTATCCATTCCCATTTTCTAGGAAAACTTGCTTCTTTGCCCTCTTGATGACTGTAGCTAATCCATTTAAAATAAGTTGACAAGTTCAAAAGCCACAATTCTATGTATTTATATCAGTTCCTAACTTCAAATGTAAAGAGGAAATGAAATTAATGAACATATTTTACTTTCTTGTGCTTAAATCAGGAATACCTATAAATATATGCATGTTAATAATGTGTTTGTATTAACTGAAGACACAATGAGCTTGGAAGGAAATAAATCAACTTGTTAATAAGACTGTCTTTAAGTAATGGAGCTATGTGTGTGTTTTTAAAAATTTGATCTGGTTTTATGTGCTGTCTAAGTTTTCTATAAAGAAGTGGTATTTTTAAAAAGCACATAAAGTTTACTTTCAGAAATAATAGTTTTGGCTAACAGAGAATATTTTTGCCACTGAAGGGAAATCAGTCTTTACCTTAACCACCTTCAGGATGCCTTCGTTCGTCCTGGGATCAGTTTGTATTTCAAACCAATTCCCTTCATTTCCAGAGGTGAAGAAATACACCGCAAGCCAATTATCTGTGAACTCTTCATCCAAATCGATTACTTGAAATCGAAGCAACTCAGAACTTAAAGTATTTTCTTCAATACGTGCTGAATACTGAAAAGGAGAGAAGCAGAACTTAAGACACCATATCAAAATACCCAATGTCAGGTTTTATCAAAAGGAATTATATTTATTCTGCATGGTAGTAATCATTAAGTCTCAAATTTTGTATTGCTTCCTTCTCAAATTAGTAAATTTTTATTTCACAAAGACTTATTATTTTTTTAAAGGAAAGTAAAGGGAATTTAGATAGAAGTCAACAAGCAGGCAAATGCTAAATTAGGGTGGAAAAGTATATAAAGAATTATATAATTATTCTTGAAGTAGTTAAGGGTATACCTGTAATTCTCTGAACATTGGGAAATTATCATTGACATCTTTCACTTTGATATTACTTTCACACTGGCTTGATAGTCCTTCTCCATCTCGGTCTGCACCACTCACAATTAGACGGTAGCTGCTAACTTGCTAAATTTGGAGTAAAGAAAGAAAAATAATTAATCTTTAGTGCCAAGAGTATGAATGACAGCTACTTGCTTCCTATGAGTAAGGAGAAGGAAATATTCAAGTTCATAGTTTATTGGATTACATGCACTGTTTACTCTTCAGCATAGAGGAGGTGTGTGGGGCTCTGGATGGTTGGGTAGAAGTTTCTAAGGGGCTAGAACAGGTTTTCTCTTGTGAGATTCCCAGGGAAAGAAAGTACACTTAGAACAAAAATGGGCAATGATGATGGTGGGAGGCTTGTCTGAGAGAAGTTCACTTTGAGTTTTGTTGTTGGTCTATTAAAGTCATTTTTATGAAAAGTAACACAGAGTGTGATGGGGTAGTGTATGGTGATGGAGATGTGATGGTAGGATGATCGGGAAGAGAGAAGGAGGAGATTCTTTAGTGTTCTGGATGTGGGGGGTAAAATGAAAAGAAGTCAGGAGAAAAAGTGTGACATCAGGGATGTCTTTTTTCCAGATAGAAATGTCTCCTTTTGTTTATGAAATCGCCTTTTCCCCCATCATATGAGGAATTAGTCCCAGCTGGTCTTTGTCCATGTATGCCATTGCCTTCTGTTACTCTCCTGCTTACACACCCACTGGTGTACTGATACTTGTGTATTGAGGGTACAATTGATTGTGTGGGTGCTAGGTACACAAACCACCCCACTGGGGTCACCTTAGAATGCAAACAGTCTCCCTAGATTGCCCTCTTGAGTACTAGGGACTTCTCTTTCTTTCTCCTTTTATTCTCAGGTAAAACAGAGGCACCTTTTTTGAACACACAACCTTCTGATCTGGAGTCAGATGCGCTATCGTTGTGCCACCAGAGACACCTTTGTTGGCTTTCTTAAATAACATCCTTTACTGTTAAATGCTCCTAAGAGCCTGGCTTTACCTCTCGATCAAGAGAACTGGTCAAAGTTCGGACTTCCCCAGAGTGTCTGCTAAGGAGGAACATGGGATTGCTTGCAGGTTCTTGAGAAACAATTTTGAAGGCAATTTTAGAGTTCAAGTTGTTTGGCTCATCTGCATCTGTGGCATTCAGTATCATCACCAGTGAGTCTAGGAATACAGAAGTCCATTGAGGAATACTATGTTCAACATATTACATTCAAAATATTATGTTCAATATTATGTTAAATATCCAACACAGTTTCAAATTAATCTTTGTTTTTTAAGATCTTGTAAATAGGTATGCTCTACAAATATAACATGTCACTTACTGTTTTCATGAGGAGCAACAGCATTACCTTCCATAAAAATCCTCTAGTTCTCCTTAAGCCTTGGTTCTGTTGAGGTTGAAAGTATTTCCTGTGTTTGTTCCTTCCCTCGATGGATGACCTCGAGATTCTCCCTTCTCCTCAAATTATTCAAATAATGGGAGTGTGTCTCTGACCCTTATAATCTGAAAAGGCCCTGCTGATGCACCCAGGCTACCTAAGATCACGTCTTTAGCTTTGTGACTGCTGGGTACCCATGTTACTTGTATGTATAGAATAACGTACTTTGAACTCATAACAGAACCACACCTACAAAGGCAATGACAGTGAATAATTTACTACAAACATTAGAAGATTCAGGTTATCTTGATGTGTTTTTCTGGAAAGCACTAAGAACACATTAGCTTACAAAAATGATGTACTGTAGTGATACCTGTATGTGAAAAACAAAAGTAATTTGTATTCCTAGGTTCTGTAAAAGGACTTACTTGCAGGGCTATTTTCTTCAATTTCACCCATGAATATACTCTGTGAAAACACTGGAGGGTTGTCATTGATGTCTATAATTTTGACCGTTAATATAAGTGGTTTCTCCACTTCTCTCCCTTGGGCAGTTATAGCGTGACATATGATCTAGAAAAAAAGAAAAAAGGTTACTTGTCACTCAACAAACTTAATATTTATACTTTGGGCCTGTCATGGCACGTACAGAACCTTTGTGTAAAGGACAAAAATATTTCCCCAAAGAGTAGACAAAGCAGGAAAAAGTACCCACTCTGGGCAGACCTGTCGGGCTAGTTGCCCCTTCCTCCAGGCTGATACTGACTCAAGACAGGGTGAGGCTCCTGGCACACTGCATGCTTGAGTTTGGTGCTCATTCACGTACCTCCTGATGTATCCCTTCAGGGGCATGACTGTAAGTGGAGGCTCTTTGTCGAGGGACTCATATTGCTTTTAGTTGGTAGACTGATGTATGTAGTGATCTCTGCTCTAAATGAACCAGTACAAGAGTATCATCTTTGAAAACCATGGTGCATGAGTGGGGAAAGGATGCCAAGGTTGGAAACATTACTTACGTTGAAGCTTGGGGTTTTCTCACGATCAACTATGGATGTTATGTTAATTTCTCCAGTATTTCGGTTAACAACAAAGATTCCCAAAGGGGGCTCATCAATTCCTTTTCCAGAAATTCGGTAGAAAATGGGCTCCTGTGCTTGGAAATCTGAAGTAATCTGCAGCCAAAGATACCCAAAATGTTGAGGTGATCATCACTCAGGCCTTTTCCTTCCCCTCCACCTCTATAGTCTTCAGTCATCTGGTCATGTTATTCTTTCCTCCTGACACTGTGCTGTTTACTTTTTACCTTGATAGATACTAGAAATACGACATAAATTCCACTTGTTAGCATGGACCAATATACGTTAATCATTTTGGCTTTAGAATATTTGCTTAGATTGTGGCCACCATGGTGACATTAGAAGGTTGAGAGACAGTCAAAGACCCTTAATATTGACTAGGGTACTTCTAAATGCTCCCTTTTAGCATTAAAAAAGACATTTATTTTACTTTAAGTAGGGAAAGCTGGAGAGAAAAAAGAAAAAGAGATGATATAGTTACTGTTAAAATGTGTATTAAAATGTATTGATTTTTATTATCATAATTTTTAAGCTTTTTAAGATGGAAAATTTCAAATACATATAAAGTTAGAATAGTATAATAAACCCGATATATTTTTTCACCCAGCTCCAAAAATTAGGAATAGGTGGTTAATTCCATGGTGCCTCCCAGCCATTTTTCTTATTGTCTGATCCATATATATCTCTTTTTTCTATTTGCTAGTATCTGGATCTAAACAAGCCTTATCCATTGAAATTGGTCCATGTGTCTTTTAATTATTTTTTATTACTCTAGGACCATAGTTCCTTCATCTTTCTATCTTTATTATTATTATTGAGCTTTTTTTGGTTGTAGATATCAGGTTATTTGTTCTGTAGACTCTCCGGTCTGCGTTTTGCTAATTGGAATCGTCATATTATTTTCATTTATGTCTAATATATTTATTCTAAAAACTCACACTGCCCCTGCTCATAAGACTTACTGTGGCAATCGGGTTTCTTTTTGAGTTGTCTTCTTCTTCTCTGCAGGGTCTTGCAAATTTCACCCATTCACGTTTATATCTCCTTTTGGCTTGTTGTATTTCTGTTCCGTTTTCTTCATGTTGCCCTTTTGTCTTATGTAAAAAGGGATTCCATTTTATTATGTACATTGTTGGACATTTTTGCTTTGCAAATTAATTATAGACACATAGGTTAAAAAGCCCCTATGTTTCAAGACATCTAAGACTCTTATGTGTCTAAGTTGATCTACCTCATACTTTGTCAAAGAAACATTAAATAACCAAAGCAATTACAAAGCTATTTGATTTTTAACATAGCGTTAAATCATATTTCATATTTTCTTTATATATTTCACAGTGTCTAATTATTCTGGGCACATAGGGCCTGTCTAATTAAAGCTTTTTGACTTCAGATATGAAGAAAAATGCATGAGGTAAACTACATTAATAACATTTATACCTTGTTGGCATTTGAATATTATTGGGTTAGTTGTTAGAATTTTAATTTACTTCCACAATTAAATTGTTAATTTAAAACATTTAATATTTATTTTCTTGAGCATAGTTTTAATTTTTAGACAATAATATTATTTTAATCACAAAAAACTTTTCATACTTTACCTTTATTCTCAATTCTCCATGAACCAATACAACCACCTGCAGACATTTAAATAAAGTCAAATTAATGTGAATATTTCTAATAAGCACTAACTATATAAGGTAATAATCCTGATATTCACATTCCGCTGTTCATATTATAGTTTCTATTTGGAAAAAATAGATTTGGAATAACAATATTTAAAGGCAAAAAATCCTCAGAGTAAAAAGAAAATGCTCTCAACATACACAGTTTCTTCCCTCTTTAGTCTGACTACAGAATTTTAAAGATATACAGAAGAATGTATTGGATTTTGAAAATCTATTCCTAACAGCCTGTTGTAGCAACCAGACATTTCAAGGTTGGCTGTTCTATAAATATTTCCCAGGAGATATGGAAATTATTGCTTTGGCCAACAATGTCAATCATCATTGTGATAAACTCCAGCCAGTTCTGTAGACGATTATTAAAAATCATGACCTACCCAACTGACTTGTATAAAGGCAATTCTGTAGTAGTTAGCTGCAGGGTATGGCTTTTTTTGTTTGTTTTCAGTCATTCAAGAGTGGTCATGTGGAATGGAACTAGTCTGGTTTAGAGAATGGAATGTTAAAGGTGGGAATATGCTATTCCAGTCCCAAGTACCGTGCAGTGGGACAGAGATCTGCTCATCGCTGCTCTATTCAGTTTAAATATTGAGCTTAATTTACTTACTCATCTGAAAAAATTAAGTGAGGACAAAATGTGAGGATAGGCAGGCTAGGGTCTGTATTTTCTCAAGAGTACACAGGACCTTCATCTTTGTCGCTTTCCATCTTGCTTTCTGCCTTGAATGCATTCCTCTTTTCCCCTCCCCCACTTCAATATCACTCATCCTTTAATCAGTTCTTTAGGTTCCAACATCGTCCATGAAACTGTCTTTACTGATGTCTCTTTTCCTAAGTGTATGCAACACATACTCTGAACCATGCAATTTAGCCCATAGAGCTCGCCATAATTTATAGTTTTTTACTGTTTTATGTGCATTATGCTGCTAAACCAAGAGAATGGTAGACTTTCCAGATCAGTGCTTCTATACTATTATTTATTTGCAACCCTTTCCATAGCTGTCTCTTAGATGTTTCACAATTATTTACTGATACACTGATCACCTGATCTGAAGAAAATCTGCTAGGCAAAACAATGTGAAAAATAAATCAGAAAAAAATGAAAGTAATAATAGTAGCTAGTGTTATGGTTTTGTGTGATTTGATACACATAGAGATTTATATTTCTTATCTCACTCAATACTTAGAGAGGCCTTCAGAAGGTGGGTCTATTATAATAATCCCTGTTTTAGGGACAAAGAGAATCAGTCTTTTGCCCCAGCTGACAGACCTAGTAGAGCTAGGATTTGAACCGTGGCAATCTGACTCCCTACTGCATTGGATGCTAACCAAAGTGGGCATAAATGAACAAATAAAATGTGGTACACAGAAAGTTTTATAATAGTCAATTAAGATTTTTTCCTGGCAAAGGCTGGGAGTTACTCCGAAAACAATATAGATTAATTAAGTATGTTGTTTATTTTGGAAAATGATAACAAAGAGGTAAGTCCCAGTCTGAACCAAAGGAGTAATTATATCAGACATAGGATACCAGGACTTTTCCATCCTAAAAATTGCATTGAAATCTTCACTGCCAAAGATGTATATTCAAATTGTCATGAATAAGAACCACTTCATATTGTCATAACAGGTCTCAAAGTGATTTTATAGCTTTGATGATCTTTGTTAAACACTCACTGTCATGAGTTTTGTGGGCAAGAAGACAAGAGCAATGTAGTAATTGTACTACTCCTTTCTCAGGGAAGGGATCGTTGACCAGACATGCTTCTTTTTACAGGAAAACTGGGAAGAGTCATCCAGAAAATATGAATCATGTTGGTACTAGCCCCACAGAGAGGGGTGCTTCTAATAAACACTGAAGTACAATTTCTGTGTGAGGCGTAGGAAGGAGAAGCCTGAAATTATGGAGGATGAACATTGCACACAGTTGTTTCTGGTTTGTTCAGTCTCTTCAGAGATTGAGAATTCTTAGAGAAGTTGTTTAGTCTGAAACTCTTTCTCATTCTCCATTTTAAAATCAAGAATGTTCCCTAATTTTAGAACGTATTTTGAAAATATGATTATTTTTGCTCTTCTAGGAATATGGGGTAGTTAGTAAAAAACATTTCTAAGTTTTGAGATGCTCTTTAGACATTTACAAATATAATTGTAGCCTTACATTGTTTAGAACAGTGTTTTTACAAATTATTTTAGTTAATACTTATCCATGGCTACTTAATTATTATAGTTAGTTTGCTAATCTAATTATTTTCAACATTTAATAACTATTTCAATAGTTTCCTGACACTATACATCAACTAAGTTGTCTTTTTAGGTGGCCTGGATTGGAATTACCAATGTGGAGAAAGCACTTCTTATCTTAAGAATTCCTATACTTTTCTTTCTTCCCCGTGTTTCCTGGTAATTTTGATATTTTTGATTATATGGTTTTTAAAGCATTGAGCAGCATAAATTCCTTGGTATAGGTGAGAATCAGACATTTTATTAAAATCAAATCAGATTATTACATTAACAAAATAACGTGATATAAACTTATTTGCTATCCAAATGCCCTATTTGCTAGTTAAAAGTACATAGTTATATCATAAAGGTTGTACTGAATATGGTAGACAGATAATAAATAATTTTTAAGGATATGGGGGACTAGATTTTGCTTAGTTTGGCTTTACTTTTGTTTGGAGTTTAAGCTTCAGTGTGGGGAGGGGTAGACTGTTGGACCATGCATTACATTCATGGAGCTGGTCCCAGCTGGCCTTAGGTATAGTACCTCTTCTCATCACTGAGATGGGTGTAAGAGACGACCTTACCCACTTCTCTCTGGGAAATTTGAAGAATAAATTAAGTAATTTAAAGAAATCATTCCAATTTTTAAACATGATTTTGTATTTAATTCTTTTTGGAAAATAAGTCATGCAATCTATATAGGTTGGTGATAGCATTTTTTTTTGGTCATTGGCTAGATGCAGTGATTATTCATGTGTCAGGTCATAGAGGTCATGCAATACATCTTTGATTAATAAATTGCATAGGTACAATTCAGAAGAAATGAATGACTTTTTGATAATATCTAATTATCCATCTATCCTTTTTAAAATGAAAATTTAACCCCCTCCTCAAAATTCTAATAAACTTTTTATTCAAGGCAAATTTCTTACTTGAACAAAAAATGGTATGTTTATTTCCTTGGAAATTCTTATTACGTTTAGAAAAATTCAATTTCGCTAACTGAATTTGTGAGTGTACTCAATTAATTTAGAAAGTTAAACCTTGTGTTCTGGTAGAGATGGTAATGAAAACAGGTACCCGTGGATATTCTCAAATGCTTATTTTAAATGCTGTATAAATTGCAGTGAAGTAGAGTAAATACACAATCGGACACTGGAGCCTGAATCCCAGTCTCACGATGGACCACCTGTGTAAGTTGGAAACATTACTTAATCTTTCAGGTTCCTCATCTGTAAAATAGGGATAATAATTCTATCTACTTTGTAGTTTTTTATGAGGATTAATGAATTAATAGGTGTGAAGCTCATAGATGAGTCCTAGCCCGCAGTATGTGCTTAATAAGTGTTAATCACTTCTGTCACCAAACTTTTAAAAAAGATATAAAATAGCCACTTTGATGTGGAGTGACCTCTTATATTACCAGTCGCATCAAGGCACAGAAGAACTTTCTCTTCCTGGAGTACGGGAAGAGACAAGAGCCAGTTCTCCTCTGTACAGTTGTGCGGTTTGTTCCTTGCCCAGCCTCAAGGCAGAACTGTTCACATTATCGTTTATGTGAGCACCTCTCCAGCAGGGTATGGCCTGGCCAACTGCACAATCACCATGCAAGAAAAATGTGCACATTAGACAGACTCAATTATTCAGAGTATTGCTATAGATAGTGACCAATTGCCTCTATACTTTTCTTGTGATGAACTTCCCAAAGCAAGCCCTCACCTTAGGTAATCAGATTGACTCTTAACTGGAAAGATGAACCAAAGGCTAGAGGTTACGGGAAGCCTAATAGGTACTGAGTGTTCCCGTTCCAAATGAAAATCAGTTTCAGGTCTTAGGTAAGTGGGAGGTGGTTCCTGGTAGAAGTAATTACATCTTTCCTGACTTCTGCTCCAGTCCGGCAGGGTTGGCCAATGTTGCTTGGCAAGGTTATTCCGATTCTGGGTGTTAACTCTGAGAGACGATCAGGAGGAAACTGATTTTCCTACACTTACTGGCATTAGAGACCAGTTTGTTTCATCCATCAAGAAAAGGAAAGATACTGCAAAGATTTCCCTTCTGTTAAAAATTTGGGCCATTTAGCCTACAATTTTTTCCTAAAAGTTTTCTTTTTGTGTCTTCTATAGACAATGGTGGTTGAAGATGGTTTCACTGTATATAGAGCACATTCTGCGGGAACTTGATATTTAAACTACTTCTCTCACTTTTGTCCCAGCCCACCCCTACTGACTTTAAAACTCTGTGCTTTGAAGATATTCAGATCCCAGACACGTCCATTAGTCTCGTAATGAGTACATTTTATATAAAATGAAACATAAAATGAAAAAGCTTATTGTCCGGATGATAATAGGAGTGCTGTGTGACAAATGGTCTTCCATATTTTGTGGACTATGAACACTGAACAATGTGTCCTTTGAAGACAAACATTGTTTTCAAAAGGTTAAATCTCTGAAGATAAGCATTTTTCAATCACAAATCCTTTCCCCCAAATGTGTATTTTGTATTGCACAAAATGGATCACACTAGCACAGGAAACTGATAAATAGTAAGGCAAAATATTAAGATGTTATCAAGAATTATCTTACTCAAATATTACAAATGATAGCTATTAGGGTCTTAGCAGATACTATATTTTTCAAAGCACATTTTTGCATACTGTTTCATTCTCACTATGGCCACTTCAGTGTAGGCAGGGAGCCCTGATTATTCTTATCTGACAGTTGTGGGAATAAGGTCTGGAGTGAGTCAGCAGTACAGGCGTAGACAGAAGCCTGTGACTTGGTTATTATATCTCACCTCTGTAGCCAACCCTTGTGTGGTCATAGGATGGGATTAGTTCAAAACCTCTGAACATGTCTTCCAACTTTCAGACTCCACCCTTCTACAACAAAAGATGTGCTTCTCACTAGACAATGCTTTTAAAAACATTGCTTTTTTCCCATCACCACACTATTTTGAAACTCTGGGTGGTTCTCCACTTCTGAAAGGATTCCATTAGCCTTCACAGAATGCACTTTCAGTATGACCCTCCTCTGCTGTTCTAACTCATGTGCAGATTCCTCAATGCAAACTCTCATTCCAGCCAAACCAGTGTGTATATTTCCCATAGCAAATGTCATAATCGCATCTGACTTTGCTCATGGTGGTTTGACTAGGGAAGATATCTCCTGATGGCCCATCCATACTTGTCAAATCTTACTTAGTGCCTGGAGCCTCATCTGCCTACATCACTCCTGACTGATATTACCTTCCACTAGTAGCATCAAAGTAGACCAGCATTTTCTAATGGAAGTCTAATGAGAATCACATATATAATTTTAAATTTTCTAATAGTCATATTAAAAAGATTTAAAAAGTAAAATCAATCTTAACAGACATTTCATATAATAGATACAAAATACTATTTCAATATGTCAGCAATGTAAAAATTATTAATCATATATTTTCCTTTTTTTTCATACAAAGTCCTCAAAATATGATGTGTATTTTACATTTAATAGCACATCTCAATTCAAACCAATCTCATTTCAAGTGATTAATAACCAACCACATGTGGCTAGTGACTGCCATTTTGGACAGAGCAGGTCCATACCACTCAGTTTAACAACTCTGTATAAAGTAATACTGTGGGTTAAAATAGATTATGTATATGTTTGCATGTAAAACTTTCTTGAGGGGAGGTAGTTATTGTTTAGAGAGGCATTATTCAATTATTCATTTATCCATTCTTCCAATGATTGAACATTACTATAAGGGTCACAAACATGAATGAAACCCTTCAGTATGAGGATCTCACAGTCACTCTAGAGTCATATATCTAGAGTTATATACCTCAAAGCAGAGAAAGAGCTCCCCTAAGCTTGTGGGGGTACAATTTTATGTCCTTATGATGATACTATTCTGATACCCACTGCCTCTTATCTCCTAGTTTCCCAAATTAGTGACTGGCTTGGATGTCTACATTATTAAGTGACCCATGGTTTGGTCTGGGAATGACCATCTGAAAACATGGGAAGTCATACAACTGTCACATTTCTGTTACAATTCTTTTGAGTCAAATAAATACATTAGAGAACCAAAACAATTACAGTTGACCCTTGAACCACATGAAAATTCTTTTCAATAAACACCATAAATGTATTTTCTTTTCCTTATGATTTCTTAATAACATTTTCTTTTCTTTAACTAACTTTATTGTAAAAATACAGTTGATAGTATATTACATACAAAGTATGTGTTAATTGGCTGTTTATGTTATTAGTAAGGCTATGAGTAGTTAAGTTTCGGGGGAGTCAAAAATTATAAATGGGACCCTGGCTGGTGTGGATCACTGGATTGAGTGTCAGACTGTGAATCAAAGGGTTGCTAGTTCGATTCCCAGTCAGGGCACATGCCTGGGTTGCAGGCCAGGTCCCCAGTAGGGGCCGCACAAGAAGCAACCACACATTGATGTTTCTCTCCCTCTCTTTCTCCTTCCATTCCACTCTCTAAAAATAACTGAATAAAATCTTCAAAAAAATTTATACATGGGTTTTGGACTGCGTGGGGGTCAATGCCCCCCTAACCCATCATTACCATGTTGTTCAAGGGTCAACTGTAGTTACATTGTCATAATAGAAACAGACCCTAACAGAAAATATAACACGAATTTTCTGCTTGAACATCATCATCAGAGGGACGTCTGGGAATTTCTCTGGCTCACAAGGCAGCTGATTCTAATTTTAGACACATTTAAATTTTAGAAAGTTCTTTCTTGAGATCCATCTCCCTGTAACTCTTTGAAGTCCAAATATCTCAATTTTAGAGAGAGGTGGGGAAAACTGAAGTCTCGGCTAACAAGTTTATTATTGCTAAAGTAGGGAGTCAGTATTAAAAAATTTTAAAACTTTTCACTTGTGGTGTTTTTCAGTATTTCGATATATTCATGTAACTGGTATTTCTTCACTGAAATGACACCACTAAAGAACAAACTAGTTTGTAACACCCAGACTGTGCTTTGCTCTCTGGATTCCACTTCTCTTTCAGATAAAAAGAGTTCTACCCAATGGGTATCACTTCTTCAGAAAAGTATTTTATAAAATGTTGTACATATTTTTCCCCACAAAGGCCAGATGTGTTTTGCAAATAATGACTAAACAGAAACCCTTTTCTTAATAACCCTCTCAACTTGTCTAGAGTCAAACATTGCTTTGATTTTAATTCAACGGTACTTGACTATTTTAAAAACATGCCAGGCATCAAGACCAGGCATGTATAAGTCTTAGGCATATGCTTAACAGATACGTAACCTTGGAAAAAACCACCTGGTTTTCTTTTATGTGTTTTGGATTGTGTATTAAAAAGATGAATAAAAGCTTACTTTGAAGAAAGTCAAGGTATTGTGAAAAATAGATCTAAGATCAGGGTTATTTGATTCACTAACTAAAGAAATGCTAAATAGCGACTTTCAAATGAATTTTTCTCTGGTTTATTTTTGTATGTAAAATACATTTAAAAAACAAAAGGAAGAGATTGGTAATCTTTACAATTGCATTTTAAAATGTTTATTTCCACTGTATTCTTTTAGACTTTACAAGAAGGATTCAGCAATCAAATATGATGCTCTCTCTCAGAAAGGAAATAGAAAGGAAAGCTTGTGATTATTGGAAGAAAAAGTAGGACTTACCATGAAAATGGCCAGAGCCCCTGTGGCTCTGAGAAGCAGTGAAGTCATCGTCTCTGTCTCCCGCTGAGCAAATCCCCAGGAGCTGCTGCCTCCGTCCTTCCACCCTCCGCACAGGTCTCTGCTGTCTTCTCGAGTCTACAGATGGCCTGTTATGCGGTTCCTCCCCACCCTAACCCAAGGATTGGTCTCACCAGCAACGCTTGAATCACTTTTGCTTCCAGGTAAAAACTTAGACACACCTCAATTCCTAAAGCAATGAAATCCTTTGTTGGAAGCTGAAGGAGTTCACAGGCTAAAGACCATGTTTAATGGGAAGGTACCAGATGAATAATAAACGAATCATGGTGTGGCTGTGTACAAGCTAGTCCTGACTACACTGAACAAGAATCCACTTGGCTTCTTCTCAGGGTTTCAATTAAAACTGAAAAGCAGAACAAAACACAAAAATTCCCCAAAACCTAACTGGTGGAAGGGCATTTATTTCTGGCCTGTCTGTATGTGGGTAGATCTAAAGTGAAGCAAAAGGTAGGTGTTAAGTAATAATATATTTTATTGAAAATAACTACAAATCTGAAGAAAAAACCCACCACATCAAGCAGCTATTAATGCAGGTTTTAAATGAAAATAATTAGAAATACAATTGGAGTAAAAAGTGATATGATTGGAGCCCTGGCTGGTCTAGCTCAGTGGATTGAGCAAGGACCTGTGAAGCAAAGGGTCACTGGTTCGATTCCCAGTCAGGGCACATGCCTGGGTTGCAAGCCAGGTCACCAGAAGGGGACACATGAGAGGCAATTACACATTGATGTTTCTCTCCCACTCTTTCTCCTTCCCTTCCCCTCTCTCTAAGAAATAAATAAATAAAATATTTTTTAAAAAGAGTTCTATGGTTGGTGCCTTCGGTATTTGAACTATATAAATAATGCATTGCAAAAATCAGATCTGTGATAATAATCACATGACATCTTTTCTGTTGTATTTCATTTAATTTATGTTTTTTAAAAAGGTAGCTTGCCTAGTAAAGTAGGTTATCTTTGTGCACTTTTACTCACTTAAGACATTTCCCCCAGAGCGGACCACCCGCCCACTGCCCCACACCTGTGTGCTTCTCAACATCTGGACTCCAGCCTGAGTTAGGGGGTAGCGAGAAACTACCAGCACGGTTTCAGGTCGCTTATCGCACTAGAATCAGGAGCACTTTTAAATATTCCAGAATATTTAAAGAAAGGTTTGGTGGAAGAGCAATTTTATCTTTATAAATATTTATGTACCAGGCTTTGGAAGCTTTTTCGTTTCAGGGACACCAGCTTTTAGGCAGAAAAGCTCTTGTTGTCTACAAGCTGGAAAAGAACACTGTAGACAAAAATCTAGGGGGAACAGTTTGCGTGTTTTCAATTGTGGTCAAATGTACGTAACAAAATTTACTATTTCAACTACTTTGAAGTGTCCAGCTGAGTGGCATTTAGTTCGTTCATATTGTTGTACAACCGTCACCATCATTTGTCTCCAGAAAAATCTTGCTTTTGTCATATAGTTTTTGTAAATAAAGTTTTGTTGAAATACAGACATGCCCATTTGTTTATGTATGATAATGTCAATAGTTGCTTTTGTGGGACAAGGGGAAGTGGAGTAGAGCTGAGTAGTTGGACAGGGACTGTGTGGTCAGAAAGCCAAAATTATTTACTGACTTCCAGAAAATGTTTGCTTTATTTATTTACATTCAGGAAATGTTTGCTGACCCACGGTTGCCACCATACACCTTAATAGTAGTATCTGTGACAAGGCTGATGGGCGTTGACTCCAATAGAGAAATAATTAGTAAATATTTTAAATCCACTTTCACTTGGAAAGAAAATTTCTAAAGATCAGGTTTATTTTTTTAGATGTCCCTCTAAATTCCAGGGTGCATATTTTATGCAGGTTTTTATTAGAATCAGAGAGTGAACGACTACTGAATTCTTTCCAACATGGAAAGATGGGAGCACAGGGAAAAGTCTTTTCTGAATTATGGAATAATTTCTTGTGACTGGACTAATGAACAAATATGAGGAATACAGGCTGGATGAACATTATTAAATGTATTAGTAGTGCAGAATTCAGTGATCATAAGGTTGATTACTTTCTGATTTCAGTATTTGAGTTTGTTTAAGATTGGTGAGAATTTTGGGTTTATATGTTTATATATTGGGCTTTTTGCTTATAACATAATGAGAGGAAATACATATGCATAGGCAAAAGCTAGGAGGTATCACCATAATATACTAGAGCTTAGTTTTTGAATGAGGTGGTTATAGCTATTGTAGGGGAACTCACTTTTGTGATGCAACATGGCTCCAGCAGCAAAGGCATCTGGGAAATGTCGAACTCTCTGTGACTGTTAATTATGTTAGTGTTTGACTCTCTATAACCTCAGGCTCAGCTGACTACCCAGAGAACCAGAGTGCCAACCAGAGACAAATGTCATGCCCCCAGGAAGGAGGTTAATGAATGTACACAGTGTAATAACTGCCTGATGTTATCTGTTAACTTAGGAATGCACTGTTCTTTCTGGTGGTCTATGTGACCACCCACCATGTGATTTTACTATTAAGCCCGTATAAAAAGAACCTCTCTCCTGGGTGCAGCGTGGATTCTTCCTGGCCTGCCACCACTGAAAGCAGATGCTTTGCCCACGTAGGTAAGTTTCTTCTTTGAAAGTTCATGAGTTTGAATACAGCCATGTGTCGGTTCTTCAGAATCAGTCCTGAATTTAGACTTTTGGGGTTTTCCTCCAACAGTTGTATTTAATTAATTTTTTTAAGTATGTCCTTATATACTTTCTGGTTTTTTTGGTAGTGAGAATGTATTAGTTTTATAATTAAAAAGTTATTTAAAAAATAATATGAGTATAGCAAGCCTTTATAAATAATGTAAACTTTAGGTCGGGGAAGAGGAGAAAAATGTAATGAATTTTTAATTCCTTCCTTTACCATTATTTAAAATCTTGCAATTCTTCAGAGTTTTATTGTGCTAAAGATGGAAGAGATTTTAAAAACAACTGCAGTGAATTATGATATCCCTGGGCGTGTCCACATGTCGCTGTGTGGACTGAATTCTAGATATGACTTACTTTGCTCTGATGTGTCTTCCCTAAAACTCCAGTTCTTTGACAATATTAATGAACAAGGGCTTACCAATGTCAATTATCATTCCACTTTTTCTTTACCTGGACATAGGTTAAGGATTTAACTGGTATTTCCCTATTGTATTTTGAAACACCACCTGAGGATGGTGGTTGGGTGCTGTGTCAAGGATGGGGCACCCCTAGGAGAGCAAATACCATTCTTGGTCTGATGCGGGCTGGCTTTATCTACTTGTCCAGTCAAGGAGAGCTGGAGAGAGCGATGACAAATCCCATCTGGAGCTCTGCAGACAGACGGGGCTCTCTTCTGCGTGCTCTGGATAGTGCTTTAAGATAACATTTTCTTTCCTTTGGAGGACTGGGGACCTTGGTCAGGTAATAAACCATCCTGGTGCTGGGGCCACATACACATGGTTACAGGGAGGTAATCAGGAAGGCGCTGTGATGCTTTCACTTGCTATTTTGTGAAAAGAAAAGAAGGGAGAATTTTCTGTTGAGTTGTTATCTTATTATGCTCTGGATAACAATGGCTTTGGAAATCTAAGCCCAACCTGAAACTGGCTCTTACTCAAGAGGCTGAAATAAAAAGGAGGATCATCATCATCATAATAACCATAATCACTGAAAGGGAGCTTCATTGTATGCGCACGCTGTGCTTCTCCTCATGGACCATATTGAAAGTGTAACAGGTGGACAGCAGATACAACACATCACAGGTTTAAAAAGCTGAGGAAACCACTCTTCAATTTGCTAGAAACTGAAGCTGAACGAATGGAGTGAAGCAGCAAGAATGAATATTTATTCAAGGGCTCAGTGGCTTCAGAGGTTTCTGTGACATTTCTAATGCTCATTATCTGTGGCAGTTCTGTTATTCATCAGGTAGAGAATGTTAATAAGACTTGGCTTTCACTGGCAAGCCTTCACTTGTCTTCGTTTGTTTTGACTGGAAGCATATATTTAATATGTTTTGTATGTCAGACATTACTACTTTTGATGTGTAAATGTTTTTGAATGTCTCCACATGCATGAATTAAGATATTGGTCCCACAAATTATGTATTAACAAAATTATACGTATACCCTGAAATGGTCTCAGAAGTTGTGATCATCACTGTCGGTTACTTAAGGTGAGCCACGGAAATCACACACCTGTTCCATTAGGATCATCACCTGAAGACACTCAGAAGTGTCAGAGAATGTAATGGCTGTGCACCTGGAGGGAACAGTCTGCACTTTGTAATTAGTGAGCATAGAGCTGGTGATTCAATTTCCCAGTAGATAATAGTTATGTAGCAAGATTCACCATGGTCCTGTGAATCCTGGAATTATTTATTTAAAAATGTGTGTCTTTTTTTATCATATATTGAATCAAGTCGAACTTCAGAAAGGTACATATGGGTGAATCACACATTAAAATAATTTTTTTTACTTAATCTGTGCATCCAGGTCAATGCCTTTTTTTGCTTTGACTTGGTTTAATTAAGCCATTGCTTATTTGTGGCAATATTTTTTGTAAAGTAGTAAACAGAGTAAAGAAGGAATTTTTGAAATGCACTTTGTTCGACAAAGTGTTTCTTTAGGAAAAGGTTTTCTTTGGTTCTTGTGGTTTGTTGCAGGTAAAATTGAAAGGTGGGATCTACTGACATAATGCATTTAGAATCCATGTAGTTTCTTTTCCCTGGGCTTCCTCTACACTCTCCACATTCCTGACATCTCTCATGTAGCTCAGGCAATGGGTCTGTGACTGAACTCTTATTCCTTTCTTGCCTTATTCAATGCACCCCCTGCTCAGCAACCTGAGTGCTATTTTTAAAAGGATGTAGCTTCCAATGTACTTGGAACAGAATCAAAACTGCCAGTCATGGTTTAACTGAGAACTAGCCTGATCCATTCCCTGTTTTCCCTTCCAACCACAACACGCAAACCCTTCCTCTCACATGCACCTTCATTTGTTCTTCAAAAACCCTCAACTCTTTTTCTGCCTGTGGTCTTCACTTAGTTTCTCTCCCTCCCTCCTAGCTGGCTTCTCATTCATTAGATGGTAGTTTATGTGACCTTCTCAGAGAGGTCTTCTTGCTACCCACACATGAACACATTTATCAGCATTATTATTTTTTTAAAAAAACATTTTATTTATTTACTTTTAGAGAGAGGAGAAAGAGGTAGAGAAACATCAATGTGTGGTTGCCTCCCATATACCCCCCAGGGGGGACCTGGCCTGCAAACCAGGCATGTGCCCTGACTGGGAATTGAACTGGTGACTCTTTAGTTCAAAGGCTGGCACTCAGTCCACGGAGCCATTCCAGTCAGAGCTCCATTATTATTCTTTTATCAGTCATTCCAAATTGCTTCCTGGGGCTAAGTAATGTGTAAGGTTGTTATTTCCTGGTAGGATTGTTTATATTGCCTTTCTCCACCACTTGACTGTGAGCTCTATCAGTGAGGAATCATGTCTGTTTCATTTAGTAGTATATTCCCAGGGCTTTGCAGAGTGAATAAATGAATATGTCTTTAAAAATTTTGTGTAAGTCTAACTGCTGGATCAAAGGGCAACATATAGTTTTAGTTTTTCATGGTCATGGTATCACCCCTGCCAGGTAAGTATTAGTTTTAGTTTTTAATAGATTGTCTTCTAAAAGGCTTTATACCAATTTACATTTCCCCTGATAATGCAAGAAAATGCCTGTTCCTCCTCCTCGTCAGGCATAAAGTTTGTTATAGGCAATTCTTTTCTGCTTCTTTTTTTGAGAAATGTACTCTTGTGAGAAAACAATATTTCAGTGCTATGAAAAGATTTGAGTGTTGTTTATTTGAATGCTAATAACTTATTCTATTATGGTAAAATAAAATTAAGATCTGAGTATAGCAGTCTAAGAAACTGAACTCAGAATAGAGTAAGTTCTGGACCTTGATTAGTACCAAAGGATGTATATCTCTCCGGGATCCAGTGTCATCCTGGCATTTTTTTTCATTGCCGAGAGAGAAAGAGAGAGAGAGAGAGACAGAGAGAGAGAGAGAAATTGATGTGTGACACAGAAACATTGATTAGTTGCCTCCTGTTTGCTCCCTGACCTTGGACCGAACCCATAAGCAAGGCATATGCCCTGATCTGGAATTGAACTGGTAATCCTTGGATTTATGGGATGGTGCTCCAACCAACTGAGACTCACCGGCTGGGTTATTTATACATTTTTAATCTTCCTTTTGAGGATAAAGAGAACATTTTTGGTATATGTTGCAGCTGAGCCAGAGAATAGTCCTCAAGTATTTTTAAGTATCATGGGAGTCATTACTATATGTTTTTCTAGCACTCGAATTGTACCAGTGTTATTGTTGATCATTCCTGAGGAAGGAAGTTTTTTGATCATTGTTTTAATTTAAATCTCAACCCAGTACCCCACCCATGGGAAGAAATGTGTAGAATGCTTCACCAACTTCTCAAACCACTTGCCATGGGGCATGGCTGCCAATGGCCATGTATGAAGCAGTGTCTATGCCCCCTTTTGGGCTGCAGACTGGTCCCTAGAGAGATGGACTCTAAAAACACCATGGGACATTGAAAATGATCTGGAGATTTCAGGAATGACTGCAGGTGAGAACCACTACCTGTAATGTGGTGAGGAAAGGGGATGCTTCTCATAAATGAGTAGCCTGTCATTCATTATCATGCCAGGTCAGTGCATTTCTCTACCAAAGACTCATGTGTTGCTGGCTCTTTACCTGGTAAGGATTCATATGCTAATGTTTTCATGATTAGTAAGTTCCACGTAAATTTGGCAAACCTGTCAAACTTGCACAGCATATTGTACTGTGCATTTCATTACTGAAGTCCTGACTAAGAGTTACAAAACTTCCTGAAAAGATAGAACAAAAATTTAAAGTGTGTTTCGTTTCTGCCCTTTTCAGGGGGCAGAATGTCTTTCATATCATGCAGATCTGTTTTATAATCACACAGTTACTCCAGAACACACCAAACTTTGCATTCAAACACACAAACACGTTCTTCTCCTCCCCTTTGGTCGGGACATGTTTGGCCTTCCTGTGAACAAGCACCATTATTCCATTCGTTGTCCATTATCTGCCTGAATTGATTAAAAAATTCAGGTTGTCCAGCAAAATGTCATTTAGCTTATAGAATTTTTCTATGTTGTTTCATTTCACTTTTTTGAACACCATTTAAATTTACTTTCCTCTGTTGAAACTTCTGAAGATTCCTATGGGTGTGTTAAACCTAAACATTTCTCAATGCACAATGTTCTCAGTGTGAATTTACATCTGTTTTTTGATCTAGTGCTGGCTCAGCTGCAACACATTCTGCCTCTTTCTGGAAGGATACATCTGAAGAGAGATGACAGGTAGAGAAAACTGCCTCTGTTCTTCCTTGTTAGCACAGCACACTCATGAGTCAGCTCAGGCTTCGTTTCTGATGCGTTAGACACAGGCTGATTTCATGGACGTGTGCATGCTGATTAACTTGTACAACTCGGTGACTTAACGCTAATCTGCAGTTCTGCAAGTGAAATCAGGGTTGACAGATTCTCAGAACACCCTTTTAATTCCTTTAGACTTTGAGGTGATACAATTAATACTAATTTGGGTCAGCCAGCCTACATTTACAGAAAGTGCTTTGATCTTAAGAAATGTATCTCTATGCTCAATATCACTAGCCATCAGAGAGATGCAAATTAAAACCACAATGAGATACCACTTTACACCAGTCAGGATGGCTATCATAAACAAAGCAACAAACAACAGATGTTGGAGAGGTTGTGGGGAAAAGGGGTCCTTAGTTCACTGTTGGTGGGATTGCAGACTGGTACAACCATTATGGAAAACAGTATGGAATTTTCTCAGAAAAATAAAAATTGACCTGCCTTTTGACCCAGCAATTCCACTGCTAGGATTATATCTTAAGAATCCTAAAACATCAATTTCAAAGAACCTATGCACCACAATGTTCATAGCAGCACAATTTACGATAGCCAAGAGTTGGAAGCCACCAAGGTGCCCGTCAGTAAATGAATGGATCAAAAAATTGTGATACATATACACAATGGAATTCTTGGCTGCAGAGAGAAAGAAGGAGCTACTACCCTTTGCAACAACATGAATGGAACTGGAAAGCATTATGCTGAGTGAAATAGGCCAGGTGTTGAAAGACAAATACCATATGATCTCACCTTTAACAGGAAGCTAAACAACAAAATAAACAAGCAAGCAGAATAAAAGCCAAGACACTGAAATAGAGAACAAGGGGGCAGTGACCAGAGGGGAAAGGGAAGGGAATTTAAGGGGGAAAAAGGAGAGGGATTTGGAGGAACAAGTATGAAGGACACAGGGATGAGAACTGGGGGGGTGGAAATGGGAGGGAGGTGGGGAGCACGGGCGGGGGGGGGGGGTGGGAGAAACAGGCAAAAAATGTACTTGAAAAATAACTAAATAAAATTATTGAGAAAATAAATAAATAAACAAACAAATAAATAAAATCTTCAAAAAATTTAAAAAATAACATTTACATAAACAACATGCAAGAGTTCTGATTCTCTACATTCTTGTAAATGTGGTCTTGCCATATGGTGCAGGCTTTACCTTTCTAATGTAAAGTGCTGAACATCTTTTCACATGTTCTTTAGTCATTTTTCTCCTTTTCAGCTGCTGTTTATATCCTTTACATATTTTCCTATTTTTCTCATGAGAATAAAAGTTCTTTGTATATATTAAAAAAATGTAGCTCTAGTTACTCTAAATTTCACTACACTGAAGGTTTTCCATTTGGGAGGACCTCATTTTAATAACTTATATTTTCAGGGGAATTTATGTATATCTTCCAGTGTTTTCAAATTTATCATCATACATTTGCACATAGACTTTTAAAAGAAAGTTTTGAGGTAGATTTTATAGAATAATTAAATAATTTTTCTTTATCCTAGTGATGAAAATCAAGAGAGTAAAATGAGAAAAATATTCTATTCAGTCTTAGTTAAAAACTGTAAAATATTTGGAAGTAACCTCCTCAAGAATGTATAGAAGAATATTAATGAAGGACCTAAGACAAGATCTAAGAAAACAGAAAGATATTATTATGTTCCTGGATGAGAAAAATTTCTACTTTAAAATGTCAATTCCTCAAAAAAAAAATAATGCAGTTCTTAGTCTTGACCCACAGTCTATATGAGGGATGGACTTGGAGGGGGATTAAAAATTCCAAAAATCTATATGGTAGAAAAAAATGTCCTCAACAGCTAATCAATGCAGGATCAAGAAGAGTATTGAAGGGTTCTTCCCTCACCAGATAGCCAAACTCACTATAATACTGTTATGATTCAAAAAGCAACTGTTCACTACTACTGTTGCTTCTGGACCCTGTTTCTGTGTGAGGGGGATTCAGCTACAGTAAAGCAGACTTCATTCCCACCCCTCCTGTGCTCCGTTGCATGGATGGAGGACAAGTCATCTGACTGGTGCGTTTGGGGGCAGGACTGGGGCATCTTGCGTTTAGCCCACTGCCCCTTCCCAGTCCTCACCACTTTTTACTTTGTCCACCACTTGGCTATCCAAGGCTACTTGTTGAGCAAGTAAGTGGATGGATGAATCATTGGATGAGGGGGTAGAGATGAGGAGAATAGAATTGTAATTCTTAGCTGAGCTCCAGATTGAGCAGAAAAGTCAAATAAAAGCTGGGAGTGAGAGTTTGAGCCAAAGACCTGTAGGGGACCTGATCACTTGTAGTGGGGCTTCCCTAAGGCATATAGTTTTTTAACAATAAAAACATCTTTTTGTTATGATGTAAGCAGTAAATGTGCAGTATAGAAAGTTAGAAAATATAAGCAGGCAAAAAAGAAAAGAAGGTCATCAAATTCTGACCACCCAGAGATCACTTCTCTTAATATTTAAAGTAGTGTAGGTCTTGTCTGGAAGATGAGGCTAATTACCTTTCCTTTGCAGGGTGTTTGGGAGAATTAAATAATTCAATAAGTGATTTGAGGGCAATACTTAGCATAACATTTAAATACATGGAAGGTAAACATTTGTTTCACTTCCTGCTTGAAATTCTTCTACTTATTTTCCTATTCACACAAATGTGACTTTTTGTTTTAGCCAAAATGAGAGTCTGCTGTACATGCTTGTCACTTGTTTTTTTATATGAATGATATCTACCTTTCCATGTCAATAAATATTTATCTTTTTAAATACTTGGTTCATATTCAAATTTCTCAAATAAGCAAAAAAAAAAAAAAAGCTTTTAAAGCTGATTTATACTGTCCAAATTAGAATCTAATTCAGAATCACAATTCCATCTTAAATTTATTTTAATCTGGTTTTGTTTTCATTTTATTTAAAAAAAAATCACACCAACTTGCGGTAGAGACTGACTGGGTATCTTACAGAATGTGTCACTACTGGGCTGGTCTTGTGGTGGTTAGCTTATTCCCTCTATCCTGTCTATAATTGCTCGTATTTTCCTTATCCCAGTTAAAGGTTTTTCTGATTAAAATCAAGCATTTTTGTCCAGAATGCATCCTATGTCTTTCATTTTGCAGCTCATCAGAAAACAGGATAATATCTGAGTGACCCACTTGCCTCTTATTTGTTTGCTTTAACACTGCTGATTAATATTCAGGTTATGCAGACTTCAGGGAAGATTCTAATGATCTGAAGTATCAGTCTTTTTAGCCTGTGAGACAAGTTCCAAAATGTGGCTGTGTAGTTCGTTGGTCAGAGCACCATCCTGATACACCAAAGTTGCAGTTTCAATCCCAGTCAGGGCACCTACAAAAATCAATCAACGATAAACTTTCAGCTCTTTAACATGGACGCATGTTTTCCATAACATGGTCTAATGGGTGTTTAAGGCTCACGGCCTCCCATTTTCTGGCATGTACTTTATGCTTTTTAGGCTGTGTCACACCGGACTGCAGACTGCTGGGGTTCCCTCACCCCCTTAATCCCCCCTCCCCACCTCTTTGCTGGCTGCCTCCTTAACACTACTAAGCTCAGGGTTCATGTCTGCAGGTTGTAGCTCTGGTCTTCCAGACTAGTCTGTGTAAGTGCCTCATGCCCACACACAGCCCCTTGGGTGAAGCCTACTCAAAGATTATACTGAAATGTTTGTTTAGAAGTTGATCCCTCTTACAAGCGTATCACATCCCCAAGGATGGGACTTTGTCTTATTCCTTTGTAGCACCAGTACCTCATCTGTTTATATCAGTAGAAACTCAGTAAATATTTTTGAAATGAAATGAACTCAGTGGGTTGAAAGTCTGAGAAAATTGTGGGCTAGGGATCATGTCTCTGGAGCCTTACATTGAATGGACAGGTTTGGGAGTCCTGGGACAAAAATCTAAGATCAGCACCAGACAGACTTTAGAAAGTGAGTAAGTATCAGTGTCTGAAAAGTCTTGTTATGTTAGTCAGAAGTCCAAGTCAGGTAGGAGGAAGAAGCAGCCAGAATCAAAATTTAAGAGTTAGGTGTTTAGAAGTAGCATGAGAAAAACAAACAAAATTGGGAATGGATTATGGATTAGGAATAATCCTTCATAAATCACAGCAAGCAAGCAATCAGTGCACCCTGCTCCAGGACTGGACTAAGTCTGCTCTTTGTTATGCTGGCTTCCTGGTGAGGTCACCGCAGGCTGGGTGGGTGTGGCTGGCTCCTGCCAGGCTAATTAGCCGGCGCAAACTCCTAACGCCCTCCGGGTACTTCCCTCCTCTGGTGGGTCTTTCTGGATGCTGCCCTCTCTCTCCATTCCCTTCCCCTCCCTCTCCTTCTCCTTCCTGTTGCTTCAGGGTTTTTCCTTCTCCTGGCCTATCAGTTTTCTATTTTTCCTTTCCCTCTTTCACACTACTTCTGGGCAAAATGTACACCTGAAGTTTGTACTAATCTCTCTATCAGGAGATTTTCTGTTCTGTATTTTCACTAGAAAGTGTGTCACTCCCAAACGATTTTTACTCTTAAAAGAAGACCCTAGATTGCTTGATACTTATTTAGATTTACCTAAAACCCACTCTGCTAGAGCTTGAACGAAAGCAAGCTACTGTGTATGAGGAAGTGGACACACTGATTCGGACACCTCCCCCCATCCCACCCCACCCAGCCCACCCAGGGGAAGGGGTGGGGTAACACAGAATCTGAAGGACTTCTGGAGGACCTTTTAGAACAGTTGTCTCTCAGGGGGCCATTGTTCTCTACAAGGCTTTATTCCCAGCTTCCTCAGCTGGGGATTTCATACCTAGAGTTTTACTCATAAATAGGTTGTTCCAAAACTGGTTTCTTGAACCTGGAATGCCTGGAATGCCTGAGATCACTCTTCTTTTGGGAAAGATTTAGCATTTAACAAGGGTTATCTGATTAAGTCAAACCAGGTGAGAGCTGGGCAGTGTCATACCCAGAGAACTGTTGCCCCCAGAACTCACATTTTACAAGTGGTAACCAGGAAGCCCAGGGAGGTAAGAGACTCCCCTGGCGCCGCACAGCACTTCAGCGGCGGAGCCCAGGCGAGAATCCCAACCGCAGTGTCCAAGTTAGGATGACAAATTGCTACAGAGAAGGAATCATGGACACATGTCTCAGCATCTATAAAGCACAATCTATTTCATACTACAGAAGTTGACTATCCAAGCCAAGAGTCAAAAGTGGGGCTTGTTAGGTTCAATTTAAATGAAAGACCTTAGGATGCACCCTCAACTCGCTGTCTTTTCTCCGCGTAGATTAACTGTCTTTCTTTAGTAACAATTACAATAGGCCTATGGTAGATGAGGACCACTGAGTGTTCATTTTTATATATTGTTCTGCAGTACTCCAGAGATTCGATAACTTCCTTATTTTTCCAGTGCTTTCCAGGAAGAGGTATTCTGTACAAAAGATCTTACCTCATGCTTAGCTTATCTTCATGTGATGTGTATATGAGGGTAGACCTGCCAAAACTAGAATTTATTTATAAAAAATGTACATTTATTCTTTCATGTTCAAACTTCACTCACCTTCAAAGTACTTCCGTTTGATGCAATACACCTGTCAAGACATTTTTTCCACTGCTCCAAACAATTTTTGAACTCATTGATTTTGATGCTTTTTAGTGCTTCTGCCATTTTTTTGTTTCACCTCTTCCACATTGGGAAAGTGTTTCCCTTTGAGGACTTTTTTAATAGGGAAAACAAACCAAAAGTTGCCTAGGGCAAGGTCAGGTGAATAGGGAGGGTAGGGCAGGAGGGTTATGCCATGTATAATGCTTCTGAACACTCAGTGTGGTGTGGGCACGTGCCTTGAAAATCACCCATCATGAAATGGGCAAATGTGTGGAGAGTCTTCAAAACGAATTCACTGAAACCTGACGCAGCCTCTCACAACAATGCCAGCTGGTTATACTGCTACAGATGGGTTCCTAGAACACTCACCTAGTGGGGGAAACCTGTACTACAGGGGACCCACCATCCAGAAGGTCATTCCATTTTGGGGGGTTCCCCCTTGTACATTTAAGTGCACTGAAGTGTGTCTCACCCACACAGCTGTTGCTCTGCTCCAATGGGCTCTTTCTCTGTTTGTTTGGCTAGCTTCTCTATTCCCAGCACTAAAAACTCCCTATTTCTCTTCCAACTTACTCATAAAATTCAAGCATTTAAGAGGCCAAGGAACTTAAGATGATATAGTCTGGTGATGTTCAAAGTTGTTTTAAACATGAGCAAAAATATTGTTTATCATCAACCAATACACACTACACAGATACTATACGTGATGTACGTTGCTATTTTCTTTTACATTCGACTTAATTCCATGAAAAATGTCCAGCTAGACATAGTAGATTGACTTTATGATCCATTATTGGGGGGTGTAGCTCACAGTATGAAAAACACTAACCTGATCAAATTTTCTAATTTGACAAAAAAGGGGAACAGATTTAAATAACTTATCCAAGAATTGGACTCAATGGGAACAGAATTGTCAATCCAGTTATGCAGAGCAGTAAGCCTTGGCAGGTAGATGTTGAAACATCTAATTAATTTTTCAATCTAATAGATTAATCTCTTTATGATTTTTCCTTTAGAAAGATAGAGTCCCCCATAGTCTACAGATGGTTAGGGGGGATAATTTTGATAACAATGTTAGGAAGTGATTGAGAAGGCTAATCCGGTCAGTAAGTATTTATTCCGAGGGCATATATTAAGTGTCTAACGTGTTCCAAGCACAGTTAGGGCCTGGAGATATGAAGATGAATGAGATAGAGGTAGAACCCTGGGTCAGGGTGTGGGCATGAGTTTGGAAAGAAAGGCACAGATTTAATTTGTGCTGTAAAGGAGTTTACAGTACATGACTAACGGTCATGTGAAATTGACAAATATTTAATGAATGCCTAAAATGGTGACTGTATTTTCTAAAACTCGACTTTGTCTCTCAAGATGAGTGTGTAAGAGCAATAGGTAGATGATTTTAAGTTCAGACTAAAAGGAATGGTGATAATATTTCATCGATAATTATGAATCTGTTCTAGAAATCCAGAAGGTATGCTTGGTATTCATTACACACATCACCCTGAGAATCACCAATTGCTACAAATTGCAAAACTCATCATAAGGCATTTTTTATTTTAGCCCGATTTTCCATTTGACAAAGTGGTGGATGCTTTTTCTTTTAAGTATTCACTGCCAATCAGCCCTCATGGGGTTTAGGACTTTCGACTTCAGCCTTTTTCCTGTTAAGCTCTGTGCTTTGCTGCCTTAGCTGAGGGTGCTTGACAAGCACGTTGTCCAAACATGCAATGAACCGAACACACCCTGATCTTCAGAGGAAGGATACGCCTATCAGTTCCTTGGAAGTCATATTCCTAAAGCCCTGAGATTTGCCGTAGTCTCTTCTCCCCTCCCCTCCTTTTGCTCTCTAGGGGAGGGAACAGTGGTGGGGAGGGATTTGGGAGGAGTCTGCTGCCCCCTAGACCTGCAGGGTTTTCAGTTCTAAGGTAGCGTGTGGTGCAGGGTGGAAGGAATCTGTTGACCTGCAGAGACAGGGAGAGGCTGGAGTTAATGGAGGGTAGGTGTCCTGTTTCCTCTTCCCTAGAGAGCAGCCGCTCCCTCCTTCAGCTCTTAGCTTGCTTCCTCTCAGCAGAAGGGAAGGTTCCCCTTAGCCTCTCAGCAGAAAAATCTGAAAATTGAAGGAAGAAGGAAGGCACTAACTACTTAGACTAGCTAATTATCAGAATATGATGAAAATGTTTTCTTTTCATTTCTTTTTATAATTATTTTTCACTGATACATTTTATGAAATTGGTGAGGGTGGAAAGTCTTAAGGTTCCAGTTAACTTTTTGTAGCACTTGCTGTGTGATTTTGTTCTAAAGTGCTACTAGATTTCAGTAGTCGGTGGAAGCAGCTGGAATCTAACCAGGCTGTGAGGATTGTGAACACACAACACCCATCAGAAAGAATTAAGGATTTATTAGCTTGTGATATTTGTTTGGGGAAGTTTGCACCCCAGTTTGAAATTGTAATGAAAGTGATAACTGTTCTGGCTGGTGTGGCCCAGTGGATTAAGCGCTGGCCTTCGAACCAAAGTTGCTGATTTGATTCCCAGTCAAGGCACAGGCCTGGGTTGCAGGCCAAGGTCCCCAGTGAGGGGCATGAGAAGCAATGAGCAATGTATCTCTCACACATTGATCTTTCTCTCCCTCTCTTCTCCCTCCCTTCATTTCTCTTTAAAAGTAAATAAATAAAATCTTTTAAAAAAGTGATTACTGGATAAGCCAAGTGTTCCCTCAGGTGTCCAGATCTTCCATCCTCTGTGTTCAACAGTTAAAACAAAATATTTTATCTTAGTTTTTCATCTTCATTTGTCACAGTAGCTTTTCTGCTGCCAGTATGTCAGTGCATGTGAAGAGAGATTGTAGATTCCCTAAGTTAAGGGCAGAGTGAGGGGTGGAAACATTGGTTTGAAGTGATGGAAATGGAAAAGAACAGGGAGCAGGCAGGTACTTGAAATCCACAAATTGTGAAAGATTAGTCATAGTTAATCCATCTGGACAATGTGAAAATTTCATTTATTTAAAAAAATTAAAAATTAAGAACAAAGATTAATAAGTACCACCTGAGGTTAGAATCTGCTATCATCATGTCAGATCATGTCTTACCTTGGCTGGGAATATTTTTCCCTGTAAAGCACACATTTAAATCTAAGGGCCTTTCATGATGGATGGTTAACCTACTTCTGTCAACCAGCCTACGGGTGGCACTTGAGCAATGCCAGTGTGGCTGGTGGTTCAGGTTTTCTCATGGCTTTTTGGGGGAGAGATTTTTTTCAGAATTAAATTGTTTTAGAGGACAATTTGGTGCTTTCTTAGAAAATGATAGCTCATAATTTTTTTTCTAGGATTATACTCTACCTAGGTCAGGGCTGAACACATTACAGATAGCAGAGCCTGTATTGTCTTCAGTCTAAAGAAGGAGTAACTTTTTTGGTCATCGAAAATATCCTGGGACAAATTAAGTCTTGAGAGCTGGGGATATCTATCTAAGTATTTCTCTGTAATACTGGCACCCTTACAAATGAGTGTAGGATCCATAATGATATCTTAAATCTGTTGGGTTCATGGATTCAATTTCAGAGCTAGAAGGGAACCCGAAACTACAAACATTTTAAAAACTTATTATAGCTATGATGATTGCATTTTGGTGTATAAGGTATTTTCACTAATATCCAGGACTTGTCAATAATGTGCTGTAATATTCAGATTATTAAATATGTTCACAGTCTTTGACCCAGAAATTTCAATTCTGATGGAAATAATATAGGGCATGGGCAAAGCTCCATGTCATTATTTACAATATAAAGGAGTAGAAGAAACCAAAATGTTCATTCATGGGATGACATGTCCCTTAAAATACTCTCATAAGGAATTTTAGATGTAAAAAGTAGGCAAAGCCATGGCTGGTGTGACTCAGTTGGGTATTGCCCCACAAAGCCACAGGTCACTCACTGGCTGGATTCCAGGTCTGGGCACCCATATAGGGTGTGGTCCCCGGTGGGGACACATACAAAAGACAACAATCCATGTTTCTCTCCCTCACCCCCCTTTCTAAAAATAAATAAAAGTAATCTTTAAAACAGCAAGCACTTTTATATGTAATAATCTCGATTTAAAAGATGTAATGAATAAGGATATAGAGAGTGTAGTGACAGTCACGAATTTGGGTTGCTAAGGTGCTTTGTGTCTGCTGAAGGGTAAGCTGTGACAGCGTTAAGTGGAGGGAAAACTATCACAATGTAGCAATAGTCATCATGGGTGGTACATGATTTTCATTAAAAAAATGTAATTACATTAAAAAATTTTTTTACAATAAGTGGACATTAGTTTTAGACTAGGAAATAATGCTGGCTGCACTAACAACAAAAATTAGCTTAAAATTTTAGCACTAACTTTCTCATAAATTTTATTTTTGATTTCTTATAAATGTAGACAGTCTGTTATTCTTGACGTGAGAGCCTGGGTGGTAGTCTGCATGTTCTGCTTCTTCAGCAGATGGTCCTCCAGGGAGAACCCTACTGTTTGTAGAGCATTTACTGTTCTTGGTGTTTTCAGGTGATGGCGGTGACTTTGGCATAACTGGTTGCAGCCATTTATCATGAGTGACACTGTTGCTGCCAATTGTGAAATGCAGTTATAATATGATCTTGTGATATGGGCCATTAATTAGTTATCTCAAGGATTATGCCAGGTAGATGAAACTCAGATCGTTCCCTCACTGTCTTGTCTCACTGAATCAACTTCTTCACTCATCTCCACACCGGTAGCCTCATGCCCCTCCTCCTACATGTCTCAGAGTAAACGTCCCAGGTGATGGCAAATTTCCTGTTCTCCTGTGAGTGTTTCAGGGGTTCTCTTCAACTTTCAGGTTAAGATAAAAATTCCTGAGGATGTCATATATATTTGGGTCTCTGACTTCTTATCTAAACAACCATCTTTCATTCTCTAGCTTTACCAACTATAATACTTAACAATTTTTAAAAGGATCCAATCTCTTTGCCCATGTTCCCTGTTTTTCTCCTCTCCCATTCCATTTTATTGGTCTAGAATGCCCTTCCCATTTCTTCATCTGCATTATTTCCTATGGGCCCTTCCAAACTCAGCCAAAGGTCATTTCTTCTGAAAGGCCTTTTCTAACTCCACATGGCTGGGGCACCTTCTTTTCTCCCGTAGCCCTCTCACTCATTCCCCTTGTGTAACACTTGTCATCCTGTATTTTTGGTCTTCACTTCCTGCATCTGATGTGAGATCCTGGATGGCAAGGACCCTAGTTCACCCCTCTACTTCCAGCGCTTAGTTCACAAGGAACTATTGAAATGCTCAAAATATATTCAGTGCACAAATGAGCATGGAACTAGGTTGCCGTGGTTCCCGTGTCATTTTTTCTAACTTCTTCTGTAAAAGAAGATCAAAAGGTGGATTAAGTAGGAAAAGGTTTGAAAAGTAATTAGCATAATGTTTAGCACAGAATAATACACATTTGTTCTTTTTTTTAAATTCTTCTCTCTTTATAACCCTTATCTAGTTTTATGTTGCCCACACCTGGTTGCTTATGGCTCACTGATACCAAAGTCCCCACCCAGTTAGTGCCTCCCTGTTAAACACATAATGAAGATTTCTCCATCAACCAATACTTATGCTGATCACAGGTGCCCACTGTGACTTTGTACTAACACCTCACTATCACTCAGCACACATATTCATCTCCTCCCTGGTAAGTGTACGTTCACCATCTCACCTTTAACTCACTCATCTTACTAATCACAGAGGAACTATGACTTTCTTACCAAAGTATGGTCCTCTCTTTAAGAAAACAAATTTCAATGCTTAGAGTTGATCTTTTATGTCAATAACAATAAATACAGGCAGTCCTCGATTTTAATTTTCCCACTTTCATGCAACTCACTTTATCTACATTGTGCATTGGTGCGCTTGCATTTCCTTTCTTACGCACAGTCCAGCCTGCGGATGAGCTAATGAACAGGCACTTCATGCTGGCACAGAATGCCTGCCTGCCAGCAGGTTGGTACCAGACAATTGCCGTCTTTGTCTGTGACGCAGAACAAATTTGTGTAGTGATTGGAATGGTTTTATTGCCTTTTTCCTTGTTTTTTTAAATGATAAGGCATCTCACAGTCTTTTGTTTATTAACTTTCTCAACAATCCACAAAACACTGGCAAATCCCCTCTAAAATTTTTTTCCGAGTATGATCTCAGTTTCTTCAGTTTTACTGTTATGTTAAATAAGCTGATGTAGAAATTAAAGAAGTTGTCTTAGTAAGTCAATTTTCATTTCTTTATTTAATATTCAGTCCATGTTCAAAATATTGTAACAATCATTTACACATTGGAACACTGAAGAAAAAAGTAAAACATTGGCGTGTTTAGTGGCAATAAGTTTTGACTTACTGGGAATGATTTTTTTCATGCATCATGTGAATGTAATGTTTAGGATTCATTTACTTGATTTTTATGGTTGTTCTGAGGAATATAGTATAATGAAAAGTAAAAAACTTTTATCTTAAGGACTCTATTTTGCCCCCTGCTGTATAACATGACAATGAATGAGTGCATGGGAAATAGAAGAAATGGTTTTGAAAAAGGGGGAAAAACAACTATCAACCAACCAATGGCTACAGAGTAAGGTAATATTATCAGCAGTCTCTCAAATTTCCAGAAATTTTAACTTTCTTCTAAAGTAATTATTGTGCATAAAAGCACTTTCTCTGTAACACTTTAGACTTTATTTGATTTAGCTATACCATAATTTCTTTCAAAAGGAATGTGAAGCTGTTTTCAATAATGTTATTATTCTTTTTGCAAAAGGTAAGTTTCTCCCAAAATGCAGTTGTCTTCATGAGTTAAGTATTTGCATTTTCTTGCTCAGTGTGGCTTTTACATCAGCTCAGTGACTGGTTAAAGGGCTGCTACCTAGAGGCAGCCTGTTGAACTGCAGATACTTCCTTGGTGCCTGGGAAGGGGCAGAGCGTGCTCTAAAGCAAGCCGCCCTGAATCTTTGTCCTGAGGGCTTTTTATCTTCTGCAGGTGAGAATCTTAGTGGGGGATTTCAAAAGAATATTCATCAATTTTCCAGGTGCATTTCCAATATGTTGATGCATCAAAAATGAGAGTATAGAGGGGTTTGGGAAAAGTCTTTGGACTGCTGTACTGTTTTACTTTTATGTTGGCTCTGTCTGTCTTTTAATGGGGCTTTTGTTATTTGTTCCATTGACTTCATCTGTCTCTGGGTTTACCTGGCACAAAAGGGTTAATTGGGTCTTTGTTCTTTGTTCTCTGTTTCTCCACCAGGGAGGTTTAAGCCATGTGTTCTTTTGTTAGGGAGGAGAGGTATAAACCATTCACTCTCAAGTGTCCTTTGTCCTTGGTTATGGGAAATAAGGTCTTGCAATTCACCAGCTGGCTCAAACTGTTTGACCTTGCTTAGTTTTCTTGTCTCAGTTTCCTCCTCCCACTAGCCCAGGGATTTTCCTAGCTTCTTACTACCTTATCACAGTGTCACATGGTGTTATTTTGAGAATTCAATAGGATAATACATCTTGAGTAATTACTGCAGTAAGCATCATATAAAATGACTATGTAATAATTTTATAATCCCGAATTTGATTTAGACATTTAAAAATATTTAATTTTACTATTTAATATTCCCTGGCTATATCCTGTGATTTTGTGTTTTATACCTTTTAGAATCCCTGTTAGACAAAATCCTTCTTTGCCTAGCTCAGATCTTACCTTGTTCAAAAACCATCCTCAATTCTCTTAATTGGAATTAATTATTCTTTTGTTATTTCAGCAGAAATAGGTGCCTCTGATACAAGAACAGTAAGAATTTTGTTGAATTTAAGTCTGATGGGAAAAGATCTTATTTAATTCTATAACATGCATGACATCTAGAATAGCTGGGAATTATTCAATTGTTTTGTTACTTTATAGTGAACATTTACTAATAAAGTAATGGTTATATTGGGAATTCTATTAATGTCAAGATAAATGAATTATTCTGAGTTTCAATTTACAAATGAATCTATGATCCTGTATTATACACAGAATGATACAGATGGCATTCACCTAGAAACACAGTGGGGAAATTTTTCCGAATGTGTGGCTGTGTATGGACTACAACATACACCCAAGAGAAAAAACATTTTTTCCTTTATTTCTAAAAAGATTTTATTTATTTATTTTTAGAGAGTAGGGAAGGGAGAGAGAAAGTGAGGGAGAGAAACATCAATGTGTGAGAGAAACATCTATCAGCTGCCTCACGCACATGCCCCAGTTGGGACTGGCCCAAGAGCCAGGCATATGCCCGGACTGGGAACTGAATCAGCGACCCTTTGCTTTGCAGGGTGGCTATATTCAGCCAATCGAGCCACACCAGTCAGGGCAAAACATTTTTTTCACATCACATATTTTTATATTGAAGAAATTTGTAAAACATTACTACATGACTAATACATTACAATCAGAAACATCTAATCCCAAAATGAATTCTTAAACATTTTTCTTATGAAACAAGTTTATAAATACTCTTTGTTTCCCTAAAGTCTTTCTTTCCCTTCACCTGATAAGACCTTTCTAAGAAAACCCATTTATTCATTTAATAATGCTATCTCCTCAAGTAAACACACAGGGCCCAGGATATGATTCAAAACCCTACTGTAAGTGCTATACCACTTTTATCTGCTGGATAAAACAATACCCTAACCCTTAAACTGTGAAGTAAAAATCTTGTTTTATATTTTGTTCGAGATGATGTTTTTAAAATATGCCAGTTTCAGAGACTTGAATCATGTATGAACGATACTGACAATGTTGGAATGATAGAAAAGTTCTTCCTCACTGATAATGTTGAGAGAAAAAAATGAAATGTTTCTGGTCTCATTCCCATGGATCATAATGGAGGAAGGCATCCATCAGAGGTAGACTGCCAATTCTGGAAGCACCCTTAAATCTTTGCATATTGATAGAGATAGAAGAAGTTCACAGAGAATTTTTTTATCCTTCTTGCATATGGGTTTACCTAAGTTTAAAATTTTAATCTGCCAGTTCAGTGCTTACTACTATTTTATTCATAATTTCTCGAATAGAATATTTTTTAGTTTAAAACCCATTATCATCTTACATTTAATTATTTACTAATTGTTTTAAAATTCTTAGAATTACTGACCTAGTAGAATGGAAACTTCGAGAAAGAGGAACATCAGGGTGTGCCATAGGACTGAATGCATGCAGGATAAACTGTGCGGCTGGCTTTTGACCCTGGTGCCAATGCTCTGGGGCTATCTTATGGATTTCACCAAATTATAGAGTAATGAAATGTAGCAGGATCTTGGTTGTGAAACTAAAATAAGGAATGACTATAATGACTGGTAATACATACAATTTGGAAATGATCAGGGACATGTAAATGATCTGGCATTATACTCTTTTATTCATCCTACACTTAAACTTCACAAAGCCTATTTTATTTTTTTTAAGAATAAAGTTTTCCTTCAAATAGGAAATAGCAAAGACCATGCAATGGGCCAAATTAAATCCCTTCCATGTCTGATGAAGTTATAGTATCAAAAGCCGCACTGGCCAGAGTACCTGAGCAATGAGTTTGAGTTTTGTACCACATCTGGCTGGTTGTGGTCATTTACTGTCTCCAGTTCTAGATTCCTTTTCTGTAGAATGAGAGAATTGGGCAAGAGTATATGTGAGATGCCTCAAATTCTACAATAGTTTTATTTACAAAGAAACAAAATGAAGAAACAAGCACTAAAATTCTTTCCAAAAGGAAAAATCCCTGAAAATAAGCTTATTCCATTATTTTATTAGTCATATTATCATTACTACTATATAATTTACATATTTTACAGAATTAAATAAAACTATAGAATTTTTTTCTCAAGGCAGCTTTTTGCACACTAAAAGAAGCAACCTGTGCGTGTGTTTCCATTTCACTTATTCAATAGAAGTAGCAGTGTTAAAAGGAAAAAGAGAACTTGGTAATGGACTTAAATATTTAGTTAGTTATTCTTTTTTTCCAGATTTTATTTATTTACCTTTAGAGGGGAAGGGAAGGAGAGAGGGAGAGAAATATCAATGTGTGGTTGCCTCTCATGTGTTCCCTGCTGGGAACTGGCCTGCAACCCAGGCATGTGCCCTGACTGGGAATTGAACCACGATCCTTTGATTCGAAGGCCCATGCTCAATCCACTGAGCTACGCCAGCCAGGGCTAGTTAATTATTCTTGCTAGGAACTCAAACCTCTTTCTCCAGAGTTTTAAGTCTGGATAGAAATTAGAACTCCTACCAAGACAAGAATTAAGTCTGTAAATTTAGACATGATTCTTCCCCTACAAATTTAGAGCAAAGACCAACACTCAACCTATAGCAGCTTCTAAGTATATATTGTTGAATATATACATACTTCTAGGGGTGATTTTGGAGATGATATGGTTACCCAATAAAAACTCTATGACTCAGGTCAATGATGCTTATTAAACCATATTCTGTAGTAAGAATATGTAGAAGTAGCAAGAGGAGGGAAAAAATTCTCTGTAAGGGGGAAAACTTAACTACTCTATCTAAGAACTGTTTCTACTGTAGTGTTGTCATTTACATATTTTGCTATACTAATTTACATTTAGTGATATAAATCAATAAAGTGCAACAAAAGTTAATCCATATTGATTTATGTATCTATGTCTATATGCATACAGTATTCCTTTTGATAGACCATTCTCAGTGACACATTTAGCTGGCAAACTCCCTGTGTTATATATTAAGCGTGCCCTAAATATTTCATATCTTGAGAAACTATTTGAAGAGACAAATGACTTTATTTTTCTATTGATAAATGCTCCATCTTCCTTTTCAATTTCCTTTCAGAAATTTACATTTCATTCACTTTCAATTAAACATATTTAATAGAGATAGTTTTCTAAAGATACACATGACTGGTGACCGTGCACAGGGCTTCTTTTGCAACCTCCAAGGACAAGGGCAACTTGGCTTACATGATGAGTTCTACAGGCCTGAAGACCTCTTAATATTCTCCTTGTGAGTTATGTGCTGTTTATCAGTCTTGAAGGCTGTGACACAGTCTTCAAGTTTTTTGGCTTATTACTTAAAATCAGAAATAATTTTAAAAAGCTTATAAGTGCTCAGCCATATTTACCTCTAAAAAAGATATAATCAAAGAATGCCATTAAATTTCAACAACTTGAATTTTGTTGACTGTTAAAGTGTTAAATATAGTACAATATACATCTCTGATGACTATGTTGGTGATGACAAGGTGCAAGGAATACTGACCATAAAGCGCTTACTGTTGGGAGTAATGTATGTTACTATACCTTGTTACTCTGTGTCGAGGTGTCATCGGGGATGTGGAACCAATGGTTTGGCTTATGTGAATATCTGGACTCATCATTTGTGTCACTTGAATTTCTGGCCCTACTAAAATACCGCCACTCATCACAGGGCCCATACGACCATCAGTCACGCTGCTACTCCTCATGTCAGGCACACCAGGACTAGGCACTACTCTCTCAGTATAGATTACGTTTTGTGTGTTGGCTAACTCCGCAGGTACACAAATATTTCCTTGGACGTCATAGACAGGTGTCATCACTGTTTCTGTCACTACAACACTGGGTGCAAGCTGCGGATCAAAAACAATTGTAGTGGGTTGCATACATTGATCAGTACTAGTGTAAGTCTCAGTCACCACAATGTCCCCATGGACCATGGGTTCCGGCATTGCCATTTCTGCCTGGAATTCAGCCTCCGAGAGAGTCATTCCTGAAGACTCATTAACGAAGTAATTAGGTCCGAGCAAAGGGAGGTGAGTACTGATAGGTATACAAGCTTGGTGTGAAGGAAATGGTTCAATTTCTGTGCCTAAGCAGATTTCGGCAAGAGTTCTAAATTTGGGGTCTAAGTTTTCCATGTAGCTTTCCTCTAAATCATCAACAATCCAGCTGCAGCAACCAATTGAGCCCACGGGTGACCCTATTCCCTCATGGTCATAAATGAGCAAGCAGTCATTTGCTGGCCGATCTTCATCTTCATCTGCATAAGCATGTGCTTTCTAAAAATGAGAAGAAAAATGGGGAATTAGAAGTTTCTTTTCCCTTAAAATAATCAGAGCCTTAGAGGCATCTGATTTAAGAACATTTTATGGAATGAACCAAGAAAAATACTGATTCTTTGCTGTCTTTCTAAATAACTGGAATTTTTTAAGGAGCTCACTGTGTATTAATGGTTCATAGAATTTGAATAAATGTGTATGTCTCTTATTTGAAAGCTAGTAAGTGATAATCTTTACATTTTATTCAGATTATGAATCAAAGATAGTGTGTTAACCTTTTGGATTTGTAGTCTTGTTTCTGAGGTGGTCTAGAAATAATAAAATATATTGAGTTATGTTTAAAATATTAAGGAGAGACATTTGACCTATTTAGCATAAAAGCAAGTGTAAAGATGCTACTATCTCTAAGCTTCAGAGACGTATCAGAATGTTCAGTGGAGTTTTATGTGGCCTGAGTGGAAAGAACTGGCATGTCTCTGGAGTTTGGTTAACAGGAGGCAGGCGCTAAGAGGCTATCCACTGTGATTTTCAAATGATTTTTTATGACAGACCCTTTATATGAAATCCTAGGTAGGAATCCAACGAACAGCACCGATGAAAGTGGCACATCTCTGTTTGAAGGGCCGGGTGGGAGCAGAGACCGGCCCTTCTCATCCCCTTCCTCTTACCTTCCATGGCCCTTGCTGGGTCCCAAGAAGTCCCACAGGGCCTGCCCAGCACCATGTGAATCATACAATGTGACCCCCTCTTTATTTTATAAATTTAAGGCAACCAAAGGCCCAGAGAGGGAGAATGGCATGCCCCAAACCTCACATCCAACTATCCTTTTTATACGGCATCATGCTGCTTTTCCTATGGTCTGTCCCAGAGTCTAAATTCTACTGTTAGAAATGATTTTAGGTCTTGAAGTCAATTATTTATGGGGTTGGGATTACCTTAAAACTTTGCTGTTTAATATTTTAAATGACAGCTCGGTGAGAGGAGAACCCTCTAGCACCCGGCAGGAGTTAGCTGCCGAGGTGGGCAGTGCTGGTGTAAACAGTGACAGGAAAGAAGCATCGCCTTTGCTCCTCAGAGGCTTCTGGCGAAGGAGAGGCTGTGTCTCACGACCGCTGAAATCTAGGGCCATTTTTAAAGTGTAGAGCTGACAGGTTTGGGGAAGGATGACCTTGGAGCCCACAGAGAAAGGAGAACGCACTGTGCTTTTGTTTGTCCTTTAAAGCACTAGTTGTAACCACAGGAAAAAATGCTCAGTGCAGTTTGACATGAATGGCAAAGTTTCTTGAAAATTCATGAGACTTTTATGCATGATTTGTTAAATAGCATTTGTATGACATTTCTAAGACACATATAGTTTGTTCCCATTTGTGAAATGTGCGTCATAGCATCGATCCCACATTTAAATAATGGATACTATTCATGCACAGCCTGCAATAGTATTTGTAACCACCAATTTTAACATATAGCTGACACTTGTAACAGTACTCTTAGCATTTTTTTTGTTAAGAACAGTTGTGAAATTAATGTATTATTACATGGGAAGTAAGACAGGCTAATTGAAAGAAGAGATGAAATGGGCTGCTAAGTAAGTAAAATAAGCATATTAAATAGGAATTTGCAAGAAAGTTTATTTACCCTTAATGCCAGGCCAATCCCAAGTCCAAGGTGCTTTCGATTTGGAATACTCACAGACCCCTGACCCCTTCTGAGGGGTCCCTTCCCTAACTGAGGCGCACCTGGCAGATGGGGCCCTGGACGGAGGTTAGGAGACCTGCGTTCTAGGCCCTGGTCTATCACCGAGTTGTGCTGATGCTCTGTTCTTGAGTTACCACCGTCTTTCTTCCCCAATCTTGGCTTTTAATTTATTTTTTCTCCTTTCTCTGGGAGGTACCTGCAGAGCAGGAAGGATCTCATAAAGAAAGGACGTAAATACACACTTTTGTTCTTCATCTGGATGGTGCTGCTCTCTGATTGCTATGGGAAGTAAAGTGGGAAAATCATAGGAAACAGAAGACAGAAAAGCGGGAAAAGGGGAAAGGGAGGATGGTGAGAGATGCTAGCCTCTCTCACGGTATGAAATGTGAAATGCCTCACCAAATTGGCTTCTGAACTTTAAAGAGAAGTGAAATTTTTTTTTTTTTTTTGGATTGGGATAATGTTAAGAATAACAGAACTTTTCAGAAGAGCCCACTGCCATTGTTACTATTACTATTGTTCAGTCTCAGGACTATTCTGTGTGTGACGGTGCGGGGGAGTTACCTCGGAGAAATAGCTGTCCAAGAATGCCATGTTCAGGCCGGTGTCTGCATACTCCCTCTGGGTTCCCAGCATCGAGCCTCTCCTCCTCAGGGTTCCCAGTGCTCCGCCAGCTGCCAGGCCAGCCGCTGTCCCCAGACCTGTGTTGAGTTCCACTCCTGACACGCCCCCTTCGACCGTTCCTCCGCCCGCGTAGGTGTTGGTGTAGATTTCTGTGAGGAGAGGGTGTGCACGCCACCATGTTTGAGTTGTCTGCATTGTTTATCCCAGTAAACCACTGCCAGCCGCTGTCCGCACCACCGCCACCACACAGCAGCAAGTAGGTCGTGGAACGCTAGGCAGGGAGAGAGTTGAATCACAGCCTCCACCTCCAGGCTTGCTGATTAAAGCAAGTCCAGAGGCTGCCTGACCTGGCCTTTTCCATTTTCACAGACTGCTCCTAGGCTTAAAGGTACAGAACTAGCCAGGAGGAGTGGGGCCTCTGTACCTGCACCAGTTCCTTCCAGTGCTGCCCCTGGCAAGCTCTCCAGGTCTGTCTGAGAAGGTCTGCACCCATTCTACAAACTCCCAGTTATGCGTTTGTGGAACTGGAACTCATAGTCCTCATTCCCCCTGGTGCTGGATGGAGAGCTGGTTTCATAGGAGCGTTAAGTCTCCTTAGGCTCCAAAGAGTCCGGCTTGGGATACTAAGGAAGCATTTTGGAGAAATCCCATGTCTGCTCTAGAATTGGGCAATTTCTCTACTTTGTTCAATCCTTGCCTGGTAGCTGGGTATACTTTTCAGTAGTGTTAGGTATTCGTGGGCCTGGTAGGTTAGGAGGGTATAAGACTGCTAAGGCGAATGCATGTATGAACCAGATGTTATTGTATTGCATATTTTGTGATACGCACTCACATATACCTATCTCACATATATAATATACAGATATAATATATACTATACATAATATAGGCATGCTATATACACATATGTATATATTTTTATTTACTCTTCACAACAACACCTTGTAGTAGGTGCTTTCATAAACTTAATTTTAACAATAAGAAAATCAAGGCCCAGAGAGGCTGTGTTTTGCCCAGGGACCTACTGGTAAGAGGCAGAGCTAGGAATCATACCCATGCACCTGGTTCTAAAGTTTACCACGTTCATTGCTATACCACGACTTCACTGTCTGTAGCTGAAGATACAAAACCAAGGTGCCCACTTCTAACATGTAACATATTCTCATAGACTATCCCACAGGAAGATCAACAGACACGCTGTTTTTCTAAAGGTACTTATACATGAGATTTATCCGGTTGAATAATTTTGCAAATTTTAATAAGAAACAGATTTTGGCATCCACTGACCTGAGGAATCCATACGGTCTTGGGTATTAGAAGCTGTCACTGGTACACATATATTTGACACATCCTGAAAAAAGAATATATTAAATATAAATGCTTTATATAAGCATTTAAAGTTGCCATCTTTTTATTTTTGTGTGCTGTATAATTGCCAAGACATGCTCGATTTCCATGGAAATCCCATGCTTCTCCGGAAAGGGACAGTGTACTCACCCTGTCCTCGGGATGGGCCCCTTCTATTCTCCAAGACTGAATCACCCCTTCTCCCCCCTCCGGCACAGGAGCAAACCTGGTCCCCAGGCCTTCTGGCTGTCTTCGTTTGCAGCAACATATGAGTAGCAACAGTGGCGCCACTGCCCAAGAAAGTGAAAAGGAAAGTGAAGGGTTAACACATGCTCAGTTTAGGAAGTCACTCAGCACATTATTTGGGGGGGAAATGTGGCATTATATTTAGAACCAGAAGGATAAATACAAATGTAACAAAGCATCAGTTTTCCCCTAAAAGATTGAGTATATATATCCATGTTTATAACTACAAAACCACCAACTCACAGAGACTTTTAGAGCTGGAATGAATGAAGTTTAAGGTCATGTAATCTGGGTTCTTGACTGACAGGTTAATAAAGTAAGGTCCTCTCTGTCCTCTAGTCCAAGATTTCTGGACTGGTTGGTGGCAGACCCAGGATTCAAATCAAATTTTATGATTCCTGGTTCCTCATAAATGTGTGCTCATTTATATATATATATATATATATATATATATATATATTTATTTACATAAAATCATCTGTGTATGTCTATGTATTTGTAAGCCTATATATGTATGTGTGTACACACATGAATAACTATGTATTTATCTCCACGGACATGTGTCTATGTGAGGTACCTGGATATATGTATATCGGTATACATAGACCATCTCTGTTGACACTGATGTATTTGCTATACCCACAAGGAAACTTATATATACAAATGCATGTGGCCAAACACCATATACACACATATAAGTTAAACACATGATTAATAAATGTTTATAAGAGAATTGGGTGCAAGATTCAGTGGTTGAACCTAGAGATAAAACCTTTCTTCCACCCTTCTTATATTTAAACTCAAAAGAAATCAACCAAATATTACCTACCATAAGCTTAAGGAAGTTATTTCTATATATTGAGACTTTGTCTATAAAATATAATGGAATAATTCACCTTAATTCTATACTTTAATTCATAAATACAGACATGTTTTCTGAGATTGTAGAATACAGCCAGTTTAGTTCTTTGGGTCTACTTTAGTTGCTTTTAACACTTTTCTAATTTCCTAGCATAACACGCATTTCAGCAAATGGGTTAATTAGAAATACAGAAAAAATACCAAAGCCACTAAATTAAAACAGTTAATTTTACGATTTTATCATCTGCACCATGAAGAGTGAACAAAAGATCAAATTCTACATTTCCAGAAGGACTCCTAGAAAGGACTAGATTTGGGAGCTTCTAGCAGCTGCTTGACCTACACTAAATGTCTGTGAACTTAGTCCTGTGCAGGGTCATGCACCATTATGGGCATGAGATCTGTCCAACAAAGGCATTTTCTAATTAAGAAAATGAGTAGCACATACCAAGCACAGTTACTATATGCGTAATCTCATTTGGAATTAACATCAAAAGACTTCATCTGAGGCCTTTTGGGATAGAACCCCTGCCCCTCACATCACTTTGCTCCGCCCTCTCCATAACTGACCCTGGGCTTCTCCATTGAGGACGAGTGAATTTGTCTTCAGATGCTTTCCCCTCCTATGCGACAACCAATTTAACAACTCTTGTGTTTTCTTTGCCTGGTTCAGGAAGAGTCATGAAAATTTTAGTGCTAACCTGCTGGAAATGGCAGCTGATTTTGGATTTCAGTCCCCAGATTGCCCTTTAGCTTCACCAGAAGGCTTAAACATGGTGAAACTTAGGAATCATCTTGAATATCACTGTTTGGGCATGAGTGATTTTTAAAGACTTCCAAGTAATCCTAATGTGCAGCTAGGGTTAAGAACTACTGGTTTATAGGTAAATGCACGCCTCTGCTCAGTTACTGTAGAGTCAGGTGCTGGGAATATGTCTCTAACATCATTATGAGACTCATTCATGATCTTTGTATAGACTTGAAAACTCAGATCATTTTAAGAAAGTCTGCCCCAAAGATAGTTGTTATTTCTTAATACATCAAAAATGATAATGCTTTAGTTTGTGTTCATCCATGAAAATATATTAATGTTGCAGTTTGAAGAATTTAGTCATCTTTAATTTTAGACTCCAATTTTTGATCTCCACAAAATCTAAGTGTTGCAAGGGCCACTTAAAATATGTGAAGAATTTCTCCTCTAAAGATCTAGATGTTTTAAAAATGGCATAGGTAGAGGAGGACCCTTTTTGAAACTTTTGCTTAGTGACTTTGTCATTTCCGTGGTGTGGTCCTAGTTTAGATGCTCATCCAGAGCCCAGAGGCTAATTTCCTTCTCTCGTCTCTTCTCCTTGCTTCCTACAACACTAGAGTAATCAGGCCACTTGAGTTTACAAGTCCTCAGGGACTCTCATTGCCTGTAGACGGAGGCCCAGAAGGTTGGGCGGATCCCGAATGTTCCTGCAGGATGGCTCCCAGCCTGCCCCTCAGCTTCTCTACTTCCTGAGTGTGCTGTGCCCTTCCACCCCTCCCTGTTCATGTTGTATTACTCCTTTGGCCTGGATTCAGTTCAGGTCCTGCCCCGCTAACCCCCAACACACACCATCCTCCTTCTAAGAAAATCCTCTGCTTTTTAGGGCCAGGCTCAAAGCCACTCCCACCAGAAAGACCTCCCCATCCTTCCCACTTGGATTGCTTCTGCCTCTCTACTCTTAAAGCATTCTGCTGAAATTTTCATTGTAAGGTATACTTTATGCTCTGCTATATTACACTTAGGATTTGCATGTATTTCCCATCTTTATCTCCCAAATTTTAGGCCTTTTAAGTTACCATTATGGAACAAGTATGTGCCCTTACCACTCCCATTGTTTATTTCCATATTTCTGCAAAAATTGACAGAGACACCAAAACAAAATGGCCAAATGAACCTAACCTCCTAGTAAGCCTGGTTACACTCTTATTTTGGAGAACTGTTGAAAAGAAGGACTTAACCCAGTACTTACAAAGCAGTAGTAAGAGGCCCAGAATGATCATGCCAATCGCTGCGGGTCCGAGACCAACATTTGAAACCTTAATTCGGTCTTCAGGGTCAGGTCCATATATGTCACTGACAGCTGAGGTGCCGTCCCCAGTGGAGATGGCTGGGGTACTAAAATGCAAGCACATGTGGTTGTTGTCACAATCGCAGGCAACTAATTTGACCACCTGTGGAAATTCACACTCCCTGTGGTAGCTGTCCTTCACCAGGATTGGGATTTGGTAAGTATCAGCAAATAAAGGCTGCTCAGCCGTCAGGATTGCAGAGGTAGCTGAAAGGGAAAAAAAGAGAAAATAAAATGATTTGGGGTCACCCTTCCTAATACTCCAGACTAACTTAGGGCCTTACTCGTAGAGCTCTCTGTATTTATTTATAAAAAAGAAACATTTATAATGAATTGTTCAAGACTTTTTTCTGCTGGATTGTTATTTCTACAAAGGCTGGATCTTTATTTCTAGAGCAACAATTCATGGTCTATGATATGACTCAATAAATATTTGTCCAATACAAAAAACTAAGGGGGGTGGAAATGGGAGGGAGGTGGGGAGCAGGGGGGTGAGCTGGGATGGGAGTAAAAGACAGAAAACTGTACTTGAACAATAATTAAATTAAAAAATGCTTTAAAATATTTGTTCAATGAATGAGGAGTACTGAGCTGAAAGAAAATATTGGAAGTCTTCTATTTAGTACTACAATTTTCAAATATCCTCCCTAAGATTTTGTCTATCTCAATTCAAAAGTGTTGCCCTTTCATTTAAAATTATTTCAATAACTATTATTTTCCTAATTCTTTGTGCTATTATTGCCCATTAAATTTTTACAGAAACTATTGCTTAAATATTGGTTGAAATTTATTTATCTGCCCAAGTAAGTTTAAAGGTGATTAAGTTTAACACCTGACTCATGAGTAGTGATTGATTAGTCCATAACACTCCGTAATAATAATAATTATTATTATTTATTACTTTTAATTGTTATATGATAAACCAGCTAATTCTATCAAAATGTAACCTGGGCACAGAGTAAGAATCAAATAAAGCAAGAATCAAATCAAGTAAAGCAATCAAAGTAAGAATACAAAATGTAACCTGGGCACAAGATGTTATGTGAAAGTTATTCTGTTTTTCAACACCAACATTGAAACAAGGCTCTAAGAATATTATCTCAAGTGTCATTATATATTTTTATATATTTATTATTAAACCTATAATATCACTTGAATATGTCAACCAACCTCCACGTCAAACATTTTTCTTATATTTTTCACTTACAATATTTAGGATATGAATGAAGAAAAAGTGGCTAGCAATTATTATTTAAGAATGGGCTATTGGACTTTACAGGAAAAGGTGAATTCACAATTGTCTTGATTTTAGTAGAATTGCATTAATGTGCCTAGATTTTTAACAATTATATTTTATTGATGATGCCATTATAGTTGTCCTGACTTTTCCCCCTTTGCCCCGCTCCACCTGGAACCTCCTATTCCCTCAGGCAATCCCCCCCTTTGTTTATGTCCATGGGTCATGCCTGTAAGTTCAGCTACTCCATTTCCTGTACTGTAGTTTACATCTCCATGGCTATTCTGTAACTATCTATTTGTACCACTTAATAATACAGTGGTTTGTGGAAAAGAGCCAAAGAGTTTTATGGCGAAATCATTTCTTTCTTTGACTAAGTCCTTAGTGGAGGCATTATCTTATGGTTTCTCCTTGTGAGTGGAGAAGTTTAGTGGCCTCAGAAAGGTGGGAAGTATTTCCTCTCACCATGGCTCTGCAGTATGACCCCCATAGCTCCCCCAAGGCCCCCAAAATCTCTATTTCCCAAATGAATGTGACATTAGGGAGCTGTCTCAGCCTAAATGAGGTCTTTTCATAGCATTTTACTATCTAATATACATTTAGCATTTCAGGAAAGAGAACTTGAAATATATTAAATATATTCTGTGAATATTTAATATAAAATGTGCATTATATGATATATATGAAATTTAGTCCCAGTTTTTATCAGTGCCTTCAATTTTATATAGCAATAGCATAAACACAACATGTACTCTGGAATCTTTGTACTTTACATGCTTTGGTTTATGTATTCCTTTGTATCTAAGTGCTTCACGTAACTCTAATGTTAATGAGGTATGATACTACATCTTAATAATATGTACCATGGTTGGCCTAACCATTCTTCTAATATTGTACAATTTGGCTTTCAATTTTATCCCTGAAAAATAAGTCTGAGCGCCTATCTTTTTATAAAAACAATTTTATTGATCTCATGTTCTTCTAAGTAACTAGAAGATGTATGCATGTAAATCCATAGCATACCTGAGTTTCAGAGACAGTTAAATGACTTGCCTGAAATAATTTAAGATGGGGAATTGTGACATCTGGTGAGTTTGTCAAGGTTTCTGTTTATTTCAAACTGATCAAATATTTGTGTAGCACCCCACCTATATAAAATGATGGATAAACTGATATTTATATACTACTATTTGTAAGTACAGTATTCATAAAACATTTTTACTTTTATTTCAGTTCAAAATTTTTCCAAATAGCCTAAATATGTATATGAAAAATTATCATCACTTAATATGAATATGGCAAGGATCATAGAAATAGGGAAGGAAAATATTACATGACTTGACTAATTATTTAGTAATTGTTTTTGCTTTTGGCCTTTAAAGTATGAACATGTTTGCATTCCACTTACCATTTATTGACCTGATATCCCATAAGTCAGCTGTCCCTGGTGGCTGATCAACAACACAGAAGGTAAAAGGAGACCCATATGAATGGTGGTTAATGTCTCTCGCAGATATAAGGATAGATGGAGAGGCTATGCAGATGGAGTCACTTTCAGCAAAAATGACTGGGCAGTAATCATTGTCATCAGGAACTTCGATACATATGGTTCCTGTAGCCGTTTTCCCAGAGCCATCTGAAATGGCAAAGCATTACAGGTGTCGGGGTAAATGGTATCGGGGAGACATTTCTTTATCCACTGATGATGCCACCACAGATAGGAGTGGTCTGATGACTCCTGAGATGGTGTGTAGTAGGTTCCTGCCTGGCTCAGCAACCTGAAGCCACCCTTGCCTTTGCCCACAACCTTCCAGCTCTACTGGCTTCTTTTTGAACAAGTTTCTTACTAATTCGAGACTCTTTCTTATCGTATTCACCCTTCCTAAAATATTTTCCACCCCCATTTCATTCTGCTAACTCCTACACATTCCCAAATGCAAAATTAAATGTCCTTCCTCAGAGAAGGTCTATGGCTTCCCATTCCCACCCTGTCCCCATAAGTGAGACCCCTAGACCAAGCTCAGAACCTTCCATTTCAGGCTGCTTAGTGGTTCCTGTGTTGTTGAAATAGCCATATTTGAAATTAAATAATTGTGTGTATTTACCCTTTCTACTTTGACTGTCTATTTTAATTCCATTCATGAGATGCTATTTCTCTCTGAAAAGACACTTATGAAAACAAATATCAAAATATTAGATTGTTTCCCCTAAACTCTTTGCAACAAATTTTGGGTGAGTATAGTTTGTTGGAAAGGGAAAAGGACTAAAAAATAGTAGACTGGGTTTTAGTCCACTTTTCTACTTTATGTTCTGTTACAATGAATAAATAATTATTTTATTTTTAACTTGCAAAGGGTCTTCATTTTATCATTTGTAAACTAGAACATTATCATGTCTTCGGCATTTTACTAGGACACTTTTGGAGAATTAAATAAACTGCTTTAAAGATGGCTTTTGCATACCTAAGTGGTAGAGCCATTTAGTTAATCAAATGCAAATAAACAGGAAGCCTATCCGTATCCTGCATGGTTTTGTACATTGTGTTCTTACTACCCTATTAAGCATTGGGCTTTCTAGATTTGGGCTCTCATGAGACAGACATCAGATTATCCCATAGGTTGCTTTCTGTGCCATTCCCTGGTCCTCCACAAGGAGATACCACCTCACACCTGTCAGAATGCCTGTCATCAACACATTTAAAAAACAAGTGTTGGTGAAGATGTGAAGAAAAGGGAGTCATGATTTCTTCTATAATCTTGTGCTGCCCACTCATTTTTCTGTTTGCTACTCTCTGTCAGGTATAAACTTGATGCAAACCTACACTACCTATCTTCTATTAGGTATGTATCTGGGACGTTTATTTCCCTTCTTCTTTCCTGGTTGCTGACCTTTTGTCTGTTCTTTTGTTCTGTAGTAGCTGGTTTCCTGGGCAGTGCTCCAGAGAATCATTAACTATTGATAAACAAATGTCTGTTGCTACTTACCAAGAGGAAGGCCTAGTCAGTTTTCCCATGTGAAAAGCAGCTTAGTTACAGGCTAATTCAGTGCATCTGTGGTTATGACTTTTAATTTGGATCTTATGTTTAGAATAACAACATGCTTCTTAGTTCTTAACATCTTACTTTGGACAACATAGCTAATTGAGCAGCATTCACACAGGCCTCTCCATGCAGCACAATTTTAGTGACTCTAAAATATCTCTACTCTTTGGGACACTGCCTTTCCTGCAGGCCATCCCCGGATGACCTCTGGGCTCATTTTGTGGCACTTTAGGTGAACATTCCTAACATACTCTGCAGGTTGGCTCAACCATCTCAGGAGATAAGGCCATTAACAGAAAATAAATTTTATTTATATATTTTAAAGCTTTACACTATGAGTCATACAATTCCTTTTTAGAAGTAGGTGAAATACATTATGACAAATGTAAGTTATGCTTATGAGTGAACTGAATTCAGTTCTTAGTCTAAGGTATTTGGAACTCTCTGTTAGACTTGCAGATACCACTGAATGATGTTTTATTTGACTTACTCTACTATCAATATTAAAATATTTAGATTTGATACAATAATAATTTTGCTAAAATATTGAAAATACATTTTCTTACCATCTACAGCCAACACCTCTGCTTTGTATATCCCATTGGTAATATATTTTGACTTCTTATCAAATTCCCTAGAAAATTGTATCTCACCAGTCCTTGAGTCAACTTTTAACCAGCTGCCCGCATCATGTCCTATGATATACCTGTTTTTAAATAAATAAATTCATCATTTGCTTCTGTGAAAGTTAATAATTTTAGTCACATACAATGCGTTAAATTTATATATGGTGTTGCATGCTCTACAGTAATAATTGCTTTGGATTATAAAATGTATATGTATCAATACAATTCTAGTATTGAACATATTAATGTACAGGCTCACAACAGAGTTTTAAAATTTCATAATACTTACTCGTCTAGCTCTTTATAAAATAAAGTGAATAATAAAATGTTAATTAAATAGATAAGTCTATTTCAGGTCTGTTTATTAAATCCTAGCAATATCAAGGGAATAGACTTTATCCATTTCACATGGATATACTCAGTTGTTACTGAGTTTTTACGTATATTGGTTTTAGAGCACCTCACTGTTGGCCTTTCAGGGGTTGTGGTGTCATCTATTCCACTTGTGTATGTGGGTTTCGTGACATAAATGGTTTCAAAGTGCTTGGATGAAGGTCTGGTGCCTGTACCAGGCATGATTTTAAGTGGCTAAGGCACTTATCTGACATGTCCTTTTCCTTTATTCCATGTTGACAGACTTCATCATTTTCGTTGTCTGTGAACTTGTTAGCTGACTAAGTAATCAGAATTGTTACTATTAAAACAATTTATAGGTCAATACACCCTTCACTCCAAAAATATTGGGCATAGGAAAAGAAGAGAGACAAGGAAAGGATATATGGAATACTTGTAAGTTTCATCATAGTTATTTTCCAGAATACCTTGTATAGGTCTAATTCATGTATAATCGGTATACATAGGTCCCATAATTCTTTTCTATTTTTCTAGTTCTGACTCTCTACATTATCTTTAGCTTCATCTATTATCCCTTTTTTTTCCTTCCGGTAAGTAGAAGGTTGAAATTAGCCCTAAAGCTATAAATAACACAGGTTTAAAAAAAAAACAAGCAGTGACCATCTTTTATGATGATGTGCAGTTTACAACGCAGCTTTATCAGCCCGGGTCTGGGGTGGTACAATTGACCACAAGGGATCTCCCAGAGTAATCAAAGGTGACTCCGATCTTCCAATTGCCCCCTGGATACAATTACTCTTTGAACCAGTTGGAGCTCTTACAGCCTTTAAAACACTATTAATATTCTAAGAAAATGTCAATAGAAGACCCCATAGTCTTCTATAACAGTGACAGATGAGCAGGAGAAACGAACCCCCCAAAATATTTCAACCCAGACACACTAGCACGTGCTCCATGAATTAGCACTGGGCAGAGCCAGGCTTTATCACTCAGATGCGAGCAAAAGGTTTGCAGTACCTGACATTTGTTGCGGGATTTCCTGTGTCCAAATCTACAGCTGTATATGTGCCAAGTATGTAATTCATTAAGGAATCTCCTCTTACTCCTTCTCGCACGCGGAAAGTCATTGAATTTGGATCAAATTTTGGCCCTTCTTTCACATTGATAACCTGAATTATTACAGGGGTTGAATGCATTCGGAATTGAGAGGCAACTGAGGGGTGAAATTCAGCTTGGTTTTTAACTCCAATACCAAGGTGAACATTAGGCATTTGTTCATAGTCCAGCATCTGAAATGACAGAAAGTGAAAAGCTCTGAAACAGCGGAAGAACTTTCTTTTGACAGAATGAGAAGTCATGATAGGAACATAACACACCAGAATAAAGTCCAGCAGCTATGAAATTCAGGTTCTAAACAGATCAAAATATTATTTATTACAGCATGAGGTATTTCAGACATGTTAATGACTTTATCTTTTAGCATAATGAGGTATATAGGTAATTCAGGCCTGTGATTTTAAGTTGGACTCAAATTTGGAGTTTTGCACTTATATAAAAACCCTGGAATGCAAAATGATCTTTTCCCCCAAGTGAGGTATTCATGAAAAGTAAAAAAAACTTAGAATGAAATAAAAAAATATCCACAATCAGTAAATGAATATATAGGCCTCCGTTTCCTTTGTAGAAATACATCTGAGAATTTCTGAAAGTAAATCAGCAGAATGAAAGAGCCAATATATGTATGATGTAATTGAACATGAAACATTGAAGAAATATGGTGTAAGTGACTTCTAAAGGAGACTTTATGATTATTGTAGTCAGATCTAAACTATGATGTAATTGTGCTGGGTATGATGGACAAGAAGATTTCTTCATAGGGCACATTTAAGTAAATAAATACCATACCCAGAGAAAAGTGCCCTTTGAAATGGGTTCCCTGGATAAAAGACAAATAAGATCTTTTGATCCAGAATGATTGATGTGGTACAATGAAAAGTTACAGGTGAAAAAGCAGTTCTAAGAAAGGGAGTACTGAGCAGCATCTGTTTAGAAGTTTCTGGAACCAAATATAGGCATCATTCGCAACACAGACCAACAACAGAGGTCAAGCTATCTGGGCCATCAGCAAGATCCTGAGGTAAATCTCGGCTCTTCATGGAAGTTCTGCGACATCATAGATGCTTTCTTAGATTTAAGTTAAATTCTTTACAGGGGCTGGCTCAACATGCCTCACTTAAATATTAGCTAAAACCCTGGAGGCTTGGGATTTTGATTGCTTTTGTACATCTTTTCCCCTCCCTGGTCCACATAATACCTAGCTCAGAACTGGATATGAGTTGCATGCTGAAAAATGGATTTTCAACTGAAAGAGATTCCTCTTCCACAACCCACTTTTCATTTTCTGGAATTTTGTGCTACCTTCAAATAAATGAAAAATCTGAGACTTTTCTACTTTTATAGAGATATCTTTTGGGGCTTTCTTGTGTACACGCATAAATGTGATTTTTTTGTGTGTCAGAATAGTTCCCTCCCTACTAAACAGAGTGTGGTGAAATATATTAATATGAAGTTGTGTTAATTATAGACATTCACAGAATGTAGACACAGGGAAGATGAAAAGCAGATTGAGCCAGCAAGTCCTCATTCACTCTTTGCAACTGGGGCCTCTTATCAGGGGTCCGGATTGTACAAAGAGCAATAAAAACACTTGTTTACTGCTGAGTCTCTGCTTGGAGGTAGAGCAGGCTGGAAAAACTCAGTTTCTGCAGGGTAAGGCATGACTGAGCAATCACAAGGGATGCACAGCTATGTGTTAGAAAAGTGAGGGGGTCACCCTTCAGGGCTCCAAAGTGAGGCTCAGGAAGGGCTCAGAGTGAGGGAAACCTCTCCAGAAACAGATAGGGCTTCTGGTGACGTCTTCACTTCTGTAAATTTTAATAGAGAAGCTAAGCTATAAGATGATCACATCGAGTTTGTTTATTTATTTATTGTTGGCTCTAATTTAACATGACACTGCTAATTCAGGGTTCATTTTAGAATTAAGTGTGAATGAGGAAGTCTCTGTATAAAAAAAAAGCGGTTTTCCGTGGTAGGGGGACAGAGGAAATGGTCGAATGTCTGCCGGGTGTATTTGTTCTGCTTTTCTAGAATTGAAGTGTTTCTGGCACAAATGTGCCTGGAAGAGACCAGCAATGGCACACACAGCTAGGATGGAGCTTTCGGAGGTGAACAGACTTTGGCGGGGAGAGGACTCTCAAGGCACTTCCCCCACCCCAAAACTTGTTTTACTGGCCCCAGATGACAGGGTGAGGTGTGGAAGTGGCAGTTAAGAATGACTTTGAGATCAAAGATCTGGTTGAATGATGTCTTTATCCTTTGCCAAGTTATTTTTCCTCTTTGATTTATTTCACTTTTTATAAAAAAGAAATTCCAAGATTTTCTTCTCAGAGTTCTGATATGTGCAATGCCTCTATACACACAATAAAGCCCTATAGTTGATGTCAAATAATAACTTAATAAACACTAATTGGAGTTATTATAAAGTAGATACTGATATTAATATTTTTGTTAAAATTCTAATTGAGTAGCAATTTTTCTTAATGTCAAAGTGTGTACATACACACATGTATTTATAATGTTTGTTAGTATTTTAAAACACATTTATCAATAAATAGCAAAAGGAAGTTGTGATTGACAGAGAGATTTTTAATTTTCTTAAACATTTTGTCTTTTTAAAATACAAGTTTCTTGAGAACAGGGCCATATCTCATTCACCTTCATATCCCTAGCACATAGTAATTCTCAATAAATTGGAGTTAAACTAAATCATTTATAATGTCCTCAGACTGAGAAAAAGGTTATAGAAAGCTTAGTCAAAAGCTCGTAACAGAGTGACATGAGTGAAAATGAAGAGCGTATATAAAAGGACATTAACAACATCATTTCAAACGCTAAATCCTAGAAAAACCACACATATATTCTCTAAACACAGAATTCTTCTGGCTACGTGCTAACGCACATATTAAATTTTTTCATTTTATTTAGATTAGCCTTTCCATATTATTTTGATGCTTTTAAGAATGTTTTCTGCTCCCTTTAAGAGATTTGTAAAGTTATCATCCATGAATAAGAAATAGATATTTTGTCTATGCAATATGTAATTCTACCTTAACTGATTATTCATAAAATTGAATTCCCAATATTTCTTTTGGAATGAAGTAAGTATATCTTTAGGACACTTCGGCTCTCACAGAAGACATACTATAGAAGTCATAGATCATGATTGCCTGAATTATCAATTCTGAAATTTGTGTGTTCACTAGAATGACAAGTGCAAAAATATAGATTGTTCCCCCAATTTTGATGACCATCTCATAAATTAATACACCATATAATTTCAGTGCCAATGGTTGTATTTTGTGGTAGTGCTAATACCTTAATTGCTCCAGATAATTTTAAAAAGAGCAGAGACTCAATATGTAAATGATATGTGTGCAGGTGTCTACCAGTATATATTTTCATAGCTGTAAGTTCTGTTTATATTGTTAGTAGTAATTTTGTTAGAGAAACATTAATTTCCTTTATTATATCAATGTTGATTTGAATCATATTAGTTTGTAGTTTGTTTCTAATTAGTATTTTTAGATTGTATTGCAATCCATAATGTAAAAATGGAAAGGAGTTTGAGAAAAATTAATCCGTAGGAAAGGGAAAGCCCTGTAGTTTGGTATTTGGGCTTCTCAGCAGACCAGCCCCAACTCAGCATCTTGCTTCTTGAATCTCGTGGCTTCTCCTGGTGGATCCTCTGCTATGGCTCCACAGTTTGCTCACCGTGCCCTGAACGTGTTTTACGTTTTCTCACCTCTGTGTGTGCTCACTCGTTCCCCACATTAGCAACCCCAGTTACAAGGTCCTGCTTAAACCTCATTCCCTGTATGAAATCTTTTCAGACAAATCTAGCTCACAGTATCCCTCCTCTTATCTTAGTAATTATCTCACATTTCACCCATTTGGCAATTGATTGTGTTTAATGTGACATCTATATTACTGTTTATTATGCTTTTAATTTATGTTTTTTGGGCATTGTAAAAAGAGCCTTCTTATTTTCTTGGTGATAAATACTGTGCTGCTTGACTGGAAGTCTCAGACCAGCACAGTCAACTTATTTAGGGCATTTGCTCACGTAAACAGTGCTCAAGGTCATGGGTTGCTTTTTGAAGAGACGATTCTGTCTCTAAGAATATTTTAAAACTTCTTTCAAAGAAAAAGTTGCAGATTCCATACTGTACCTTGACGACTTTCAAAATGCCTTCATTGGTTCGCGGGTCTGTTTGAATATCAAACCAATTCCCATCATTTCCGGAGAGAATTAAGTATTTTGCTAACCAATTATCAGTGCCTTTTTCATCAAGATCAGTTGCCTTTAATCGTATCAGTTCTGAATTTAAACAATTCTCTTCAATGTTTGCTGAATACTGCAGGACATAGATCAATGTTATAGTCAATGAATTTTTCAAAAGAGGAAAGATATTTTCTAATAATTACCATTTAAATTATTAACAACAAACTGTGTCAATGATTTTCCATCATTATGTCTGATCAGAAATCTAAGAATAAAATGATTATAAGCTAATAGAACTGATTTTCATCTGCTATCTGTAAAATCAAGGTCAAACTGGCCTTTTCTTTCATTTTTCTTGTTTATTTTTAATTTTCTATAACTTCCAGTAGATATATTAGGCTTTGTGGGCCTGGGAGTTAGTGTTGCAGCTCTTCATTTTTGCCACTGTAGCATCAAAGCAACCACAGATCACATGTAAAAGAATAAGCACAGCTCTGGTTCAATATACATATGTATTTTACCAAAACAAGGGGCAAGCCAGATTTGGCTCAGCCGATTTCAATTTTAGCTTCTTTATGCCTAAAGATGAAAGTGGAAGGTTGAGAATTTGGGGATTCTGTTAGAATTAATTCAGTAAATCACCAGGCTCATAAAAATACATCAATATTGTTACATGATTCCCAGAATAATAATAAATTTCTACACTTCTGTGAGTGGAGAGTATGGAGGAGATGGTCTGTTGCTTTCACAGAGGAGACCTGCATGGAAGAGTGACTCAAAGGCAAATATGCAGTATTAAGATATATTATTATATAACGAATTTCAAGGTTTATACAGCAAAGCTGAGTACATCATACATGTAAAAAAGCCAGGTTCACACACCAGTGGCAAAGAAAATTGATTACTGACATTTATGTAAAAAAAGATAAGAGTAACAACTTACAGAAGTTTTCTCCAAGATGGGGAAATTATCGTTGATGTCCAAGACCTTGATTCTGCAGGCACACTCTGAAGACAGCCCATCTGCAGCTCCATCTCGATCCGAGCCCCTCACAAGGAGGTTATACATAGTGTGTTCCTTAATAAGGATGGAAAGGAGTTGTAAGGTTTAGGTCTTGTTCTGAATAAAATCCAACACACTTGATGTCATTATTCTACTTTTATAATTTTACACAGTATTTTAATATCATCTTTCTCTATATAATTTCCATTCAACATAATAGATGGATTATTTTTTCTTCCCTGCTGTGCAAAGAATTTTCAAAATTGTATTGACTTCTTATCATTCATTTATAGAAGGCTTTACCTCTCTGTCCAGGAAACTGGACATCGTGCGGACCTCTCCAGTGTACCTATTCAGGATGAACATCGGTGCGCCTGCTGGCTCCTGAGAGATAATCTTGTAGGCAATTTTAGAATTCAGATTGTTGTCTTCATCTGCATCTGTGGCACTTAACTTTACTACCAATGTGTCTAGAAATGAAGATGGATATGGGGAGTATTTTGGACTCTGTTAAAATCAATTCAGTAAATCGTCAGGCAAAGGAAGACAGATTGGTTGACTTTCTCCTGCATTCTCTCTTCTAGTTATCCATGAGAATCTACAGGGTAGGGCAAAAGTAGGTTTCCAGCTGTGTGTACGTGAAAGAGTTTATTCTTATGTTATTATTTATTATTGTATTATTTTCCATACAAACAACTGCAAGCCTACTTTTGCCCCACCCTGTATTACCATAACTTTAGTCACACCACGAATTACAAAAATAACAGTGGTTTGCTTCTATAAAACACTTTATGGTTAGTTTATAAACTACTTACACTCCTTCAATGATTAAATGATATATTAGTAGCAAAATACAGTGATCTTTAATGTATAGAAAGAAGTTCAATAATCTTCATCATAAAACTGAAGGAACAGATTTCATCAGTTCCCTTTTTTGCCATTGTCTTGCAGAATTATTTTAAAATGCTTAATTAAGAAAAGTGATAGCTTAATTATATTCAACGTTGCGATTATTTATTGAGTGCCTACAGTCTTTTTTGTTACTCATCCAGGAAGCAGAGAATTACTATTCATTGCTTTGGAAGATAAAGTACTTTACTGAACAGTCATAAATGTATAAACATTGAAAAGAAGATTTGTTCACAGTTATATAAGAAGTTCTTAATTATTCATAGCGACAAAGCACAGACATGCTAAGTTAGTCCTCAAGGCTATCAGCCCACAGGACAGGTTTTCCAGAATGGTCAGTTTCCTGATGTTTTTGTGCTTCCTAGTCTGGCTTCTAAGTGAAAAATCCTTGCACAGAGAATGAGCCATAGACTGAATAGCTAGAGCTGGGTTTCATGGAAGTCATAATTTGTGAAACTAGGCTTTTGCCCTCTGGTTGACTCTCCTATCATGGGCAAGCATTAACAAGGCTGCTAATCAGCAATTGAGTGGAGGTGCATGTGGGTTTTACCTTCTTTCTTCACCAAGTTTGTCTTGAAATACGTTAGTGAGGAAACAATGATGGACTTTGGAGACCCTCTCTCTCTCTACCTTTCTTAGGCCAAGTCCTCACTTTGCCTATGTTCTCCCACTTGGTTTTCAGCATCACTTTTTCCCAAGGCATCTGAAGAAGTTCTCCTGACACTTCTTGACCCCTGCCTTTTGTTAGCTCTTCCTTTTTCTCTTTCATTGTTTCTTATCTCTTTTCTTCTCCAAGCTCCTCCATCTTTCTTTCTTCGGCGCTCCATTGTTCCCTCTGCTTTTCCTTCTTATCTGCTTTTCTCCTGAAATTTCTCTTTTTTAATTCTCTTTTTGCAAATTTTATCTAGAGGCCTAAGTACAGGTATAGATGTGGAAAAAAAAAAAGGAATATTAGAGGACTGAGGAAAGAATGAGGCAGAAGGCAAAGCGGGAGAGCAGGGATGAAAGTAGCAAAACAGGAAAAGCTTAAGTGTAGAAAGGAAATCCAGGAGAACTGATAGAAAGAGGGAAGAAAGAGGAGAGTATTAGAGCTAGAAATGGAATTAAGCAAAATGGAAAAAATGAAAAAAAATGAGAGAACATAATGTAACTTTCTGTGTAGACTGTGAAGACCTTGATTATCCTTCGTGAATGATCTGAAGGGTACTATTGGGAAAGGGGAGAATTCTCTCTTAAGTTCTTATGACTGGATTAATAATAAAATTGACTCAAGGCCAGATGAACAGGAGGAAAATGCAACTTTTTATGTGCTCACGGGAGAATCATAAATGGTGCTCTGACAAATGATGGACCGGCCAACATTTAATATTTTTTAGACAAAAATGCAGTTTTGAAGAATTGATGGGACAAGAAAAAATTTAGTATTCATTAGAAAGGAATTGAAGCAAGATTTGGAAAAATCTAAATGAAGTTTGGGCATGGACAGAAAATTAATAAAGAGGCCATAAGATTTGTTTATATAGGTTCTTTGGTTCTGTGTTCCTAAACTGTACTCTATGGCTGTCTCCAGGTACAGGGAGGTCACCTTTCACACGGGGCATTTATCTCTCGATTTTAAGGGGTTGGGGGAGGGTGGAAGACACCAGCATGTTCTTCTTGCATTGGCAATTTCTTAAGCAACTTTAATTCAAGACAGTAAGTGTGCTATTGTGGAATATCCTGGGGCGGCCTACTCTGGTCCAAACAGCACAACTGCTGATGCGTCCTTCATCAGGTGTGGTTCAGCCTAGAATTTGAGGAATAGAACAGAACAGGGCCCTCCTTCACATTCATGGTTTCACCTCAGTTTATTCATTTGGATTAAGTGAACCACAAGCCCAGTAATGATATCTGAGGAAGGTGCTAAGCCCCTGCTAAACCACATGCATAAGAATCCTTCACAAAGAAGAGGATGTTTAATATTTTAGACATGATTTTTTTCTAGCTCAATTTTAAGTTAGAATTTGTGGGGTTTGTTCAAAATACAAGTTTGACATTTCTTGATCTTTATGTTACTTGCACAATATTTTAAATCTCCTAAAGCTTTTGACCAAGAGAAATAGATATGGTATAATGCAGAGACAAAGAATTATTCTACTCACTTGCATCACTGTTTTCTTCAATGCTGGCTGTGTACACATTTTGTGTGAAGACTGGAGGGTTATCATTTATGTCCATAACTTTGACTCTAAGCTCAAGAGGCTTTTCTAAATCTTCACCCCGTGAATTCAGAGCCCGACAATAGATCTGTGGAAAGTTGGGAAAAAAAACTATCTTTCTCCATCGAAGGAAATTAGGTAACATGCTTGAAAATATACAAGGAAATGTGCAAAAGAAACATTTTCTCAGTAAATTCAGACTATTTTTACAGTCTAGCGATTTAAATATTATAAAGACATTTGATCACATGCATGTACAACATATCAGAGAATTCTGAAAAATAAACTTTTTTCTCACTCTTTCCATCTCCTGAAGCCCTTTATTTGGTTTAATTCTGCTGTGTTTTATCAAAAGGAGGCATTAGTCCTGAGATAATTTTTTTTAAAGGAAGAAAAATAATTTGCTTAAATCAAAACACACTGCTGTGACTTACCAGGAAAAGTGGAGTTATCTCTCTGTCCACCACCGAGGTGATGTTAATTTCCCCAGTCTGAGGATTGATGGTGAACACGCCATAAGGTGGTCGATCAATCCCTACCCCAGAGATGCGGTATGTAATCTTCTGGTTCGCTTCGCAGTCTGATCGAATCTATGAGGAAAATGCCCAGGATTTAGAGCAGATCATGAACTTCACAGTGTAGTTGAATGAGAAGGAAATGGCTTTGTAGCCAGATGGGTCTTGTATGGAAGCTGCGCACTGCGACATAGGCCAGCGTGACCTTGGAAAACTCACTTAAATTTGCCAAGCACCAGCTTATAATGGGATAATACCACTTATATGCTAGGTTTGTTGTGGGGATTGTATGAGGTAACCTGTTTACATCCCACTCCAATGACTGACATAGGGCACACCCATGCCTGATGCTAGATTTGTTATTACTAACATTATGTTGTTCACTTCTCTGATATTTTTTTGCACATAAAGAGTTTGACAGACAAAATAAATCAGAATCTTTTCTATTTTGTAAGATCATGGCATATTAACATGTACCTGCCTAGACTTGACTTTGAGATTTAATCAAAGTGGTAGATAATTTAAATTAAGAAAATCAGAAGAGAAATAGAATGCCTAGAGATATTGAAAATAATTTTATAAATCAAAACCTACCATATCACTCATCTGCCAAGTTGATTTTATGGCAAATAGTCTGATGTATAGATTATGTTTTCATAGTTTTATATCTATAGTTCATACATTTAAACAAAGACAGTTTAAATTTTGTAATCTAACGTATATACTAGAGATGAGAACACTTAGTAAAATATTACGATTTGTTACCTAAATATCCACAATTAATTAAAGACAGCTAGAAATGCAACTTGAATGAGTTTCATTCTAGTTCAAAGATCTTATTTATATAGGTGAAAAAAATCCAGAAAATCCCTTAAATAAAAATATAAGGAAAAGAATGTACAATATAAGTGGGATAATACAAAGCTGTAACTGTGGCTGGATAATTAAAAAAGAATAATTTAAAAGTTTTCCAAAAAATTGAAAATATTTGAGAAAGAACAAATCTCTTTTCTTGAGCTGAGAATAGATCTATAATATTATTTCTGATGCTTACTATATTTTTGATGTAAAGTTTTAAGGAAAGAATTCTTTTTTTTAAAAAAATATTTTATTTTAGTTATTTATCTTTAGAGGGGAAGGGAAGGAGAGAGGGAGAGAAATATCAATGTATGGTTGCCTTTCGTGCGTCCCCTGCTGGGAACTGGCCTGCAGGGAACTGGTCTGCAACCCAGGCATGTGCCCTGACTGGGAATCAAACCACAATTGTCTGGTTCACAGGCCCACGCTCAATCCACTGAGCTGCACCAGCCAGGGCTTAAGGAAAGAATTCTGATAAATCACTACTTTTGATTTCAATAATGGCCCAAGGCCAAGATGCCTAGAAAGAGCTAATGAAGTGGTTAATGTAGATCCTATCCTTCATGGGTTAGTTTGTGACCATTCTTCCCATAACGGTCCTTCCTTATGCAGAGCCATTATTTGAAATGCCTTTTAAAACTCTCCTAATCTCTTGATCTAGTAGTCTAGTGAAAACTTTTGACACTGCCCTTGCTTCCTTACTTTCTTGGAGAGAATTGGTTAATTCTTTAATTTTTTTTGAAAAATTGATTTTTAGAGGAAAAGAGAAGAAGGGGATAGCTAGAGACAGGGAGAGACACATAGAGAGAAACATTGATTTGTTGTTCCACTTCTTTATGTATTCATTGGTTGCTTCTTATATGTGCCCTGACTGGAGATTGAATCTGCAACCTTGGCACATCAGGAGGATGCTCTAACCAACTGATCTACCAGGACTCAATTCTTTAAACTTTTGATTTGGGGGAGGGTTAGTGAGAAACTTTAGTATATGCATAAATTGCCTAAAATGGGAAGGCAATAATAAGCAGAAGACAGATGGAGACACAAAGCCCAGCGGTGCTGGAGATCCAAGTTTCTCTTCTAGGATCACTCGAGGACCCCCTGCTCTGTAGCAGTGCTCAGCACGTGATGGTCCAAATGGTGCCTCAGCAACATGAACAGATGACTGCATGCCACCTGTCTTCCTAAATCTCTGTGGAGTAGCAAAGACTGCAAAACCTTAAAGTGTGTGAGCGCTTTCCTGCCTCTTAAAAGCCATTGTTATCAGCACAGGATGCTCCTGTTATTCCATCGCTTACTCTGGCGATTGGATTCCTCTTGGAGTTGTCCTCTCCTTCTCGACATGCTGCGGCAAACTTGATCCACTCCCGCTTTTGTCTTCTGACAGTTTGCCATTTTGTAGCGCCATTTTCTACGTCTAATTCTTTTACCTTAAGCAAAAATAGTTCACATTTCATACCGTGTTAGAACAATTTTACTTAGTAAGGACATTTATTCAACACTGTAAGGTACACCCAGAAGAAGCAATGGTATTGAATTTGAGGAACAAAAAAAGTTTTTACTAATTTGCAATTCTGGATAGATATAGCTTGGCCATCCTTACTAGCTACTTCTTTTGGAATCATGTCATTACTAACTATATAATTTTCGTGAAAAAATTATATTAGCTATGTGTGGAGCCATAATATGTTATACTGGATAATATGGTATATACAGTTTTTTTTCTTTCCATCTGTCCTCATAGGTGAGCAGACATTTGGTTCTGTCCAAAACATCTGCAGAAACAGTTGGTGCATGCCAAATGGTCCTTGATATTTGGCCTGTCCAAATACATTGATAGAGATGTCCAAGCTGACCCATCTACCTAACCCCACATGCCATGACCAGCTAGGCTACCAAGGCAAGAAGGGTTATAATTAGAGACAGAGTCACACCATAGTCATTGGACTAATAAAACATGATAGTATTTTTATGTATTAATCCTGTAAACCTAAAGTATAAATGGGTGTTACAGGCTATTTGAACCCAGGAATGTTTTCTAAGCTTGGATGTTTTGGACAGGACTAAATAACAAGGACATTTTGGTGTGGACCAGGTGTCTCTGTGGGTATTTTAAACAGGGATTAAATGTTTCACTCGGTAGAGACCTTGCCCGCCTCACCCTTCATTGAGCTCTGACCAAGCTTTCTGGTCTCCAGAGTTTAAAAGATTGCTGCTATTCCAGGTAAGTGTATCCCTTGCAAAAAGAAAGTTGTGTTGGTGAGTGTACTCACCTAAAAGAGGGGAAGGAAGGAGACCACTCTGGCATGCATTATTAAAGGATTAGAAGAATATGTTAACTGAAATGATGGTAGCTGTCATAATCTCATCGACACCTATATGAGTTCTCAATACTGTTCTTTTGTATCTGTGCTTGGCGTAGGTTTTTCTCTTTATAGTCTTATTTGCTATTGTTGGAAGCTGTTTAATAATTTTATAACATTAAAGACTTTAGAAGTGTTACTACGTGTATAAACATATCTGTATACACACATAAACACTTGCATATATATTTTTTGTAGCTCAATGTACTTGTTGAGACACAGATAATTGTATGTTTGTTTAAGCTAAGGCTTCATTTAATTACCACTTTGGGGGAAGGAAATGTTCCATGTGAATGGAGCTTCTACTCAGAACTAAAGCATTAACATTTCCCCCATTTTATGCAACTTCCTAAAATGTACCACTTATTCTCTATTTTGTCAACAGAAGTTACAAAAGTAATTATATTTTCTTCATTGTTTAGTATTATCATAATGAAAATTTAATTACCATAACAAAATGAAGCCCTGCCAGAGAAGACAGTAGTTTCGTTTCCTGAGTCCTAGTCTAAATGACGGGATTCTCTGTTGTTTTCTTTAGTTGTGATTACAGATTTCTTTTTGTTTTTGGCATTTTTTCCCTCATCGATTGACCATCCAATTGTCTTTCTTGTAGATGTAATTGTCTAAAATCTTCCTCCAATGCTAATGTGTTACTATGGTTCTTTTCTTTTTCTTTTAGGTTGGAGGATGTAAATAAATTACTAGTGTAGTTTGACAGGAGTTACTATGACACTAAGCTGTCACAAATCATGTTTAAAAGCTTGGAAATATAAAATTATGGGTTTTACTATAGCTATTCTCAAATATTCTGATTTTTGATATGTGATGCATTACAAAATTTATTTTTTCTTTCAATTTTACATGAAGAAATAGTTTTAATATTTATACATTACCTCAACAATAAATTCACTGTTTACTTCCAGCACCACCTGTTATAGAAAGCACAACATTAGTATAAGTTTGCATAATTTAAACAAAGCAGTGTCATAAAACTATTGACAATGCTCTCTGATTAATTCATTTCTTAAGTATGCATTTTGCTAATAATATGGAATAAACATAGGTAATACAAAATTAATAACACGGGCTCTTTGTCCTCAATATCTTTTAAACTTTTAAAGAAGACAAAGACATAAATCTAGCAAAGGAAGTTAGGATCCGTGCTTCAGCACAAGCACCCATGGGTTCAGTGGGAGGAAAAGTAGACAACTCAAGCTGTCAAGTGAATTTCAGGAAGGCCTCATATGAGAATGGGGATTTGAAAAGGGCTCTGTAGGATGAAGCTACTGTGATGAGAAGTTGATGGGAAAAATTGTTTCAGTCAGAGTAAAACATAAACATAGGTGTAAAGGCACTAAGTTTCAGAGTATGTTCCGGGAATGGAAGACAATATTTTAGCTGGAGGGTCGAGGAAATAGTGAGGAGACATGGGAGGCAAGATGAGGGGTGTCAGTTTGGAGGCAGGGCACGAAGTGTCTCATATACCTAACTAAAGAGTTTTGGCTTTATTTTATAAGATACTAGGATTAACAAAAACATCGTCTTTAAAACCTGTCAAAACATGTCAATGTTTTGAAGGGAAGATTACAAGGGAAAAGCACCTGAAGTCAAGACACTTAAGAATTAGCGATTGCTTAGGTAAGACATAGTTAGAACATGAACATAGGTGCTGATGTGGAAGGAGGAGGGTGGAATGGAGACATTTCTAAAAAATTGATAAGGCTCATAGACCGTGAGTGCAAGGGGAGGGTGTGTCAGATGATTTTGGTGCCTTAAGTTGGCTTTCTGGGACAATGGGGGTATTTTTAATAATAACAGAAGATTCAACAGAAGAATATCACAGCAGGGAGATAATGACTGAAGTTTGTTTTATTTATTTTTAATGTGCCTGTAAAATTTGGGATAGATATAAAATCTGGAGAAGTGGAATTTATCTAAACAGGAGTGCTATTTAAAGTTGCAGGAAATGAGAATAGTATATGAACAAGTTTAAGAAGATCAGTGAAGTAGGCACAGAATCTTATAGGTAATACTTATATTAGAGTAGGAGACAGAAGGAAGAAGTCTAGAAGCAGAGAACAGATCAAGGAACCAGGTTTGTGGGTGCAGATCAGGTCCTATAAACATGAAAATGGTAAAAAGTGGCAGTGGTGTGGTTGTGGTGGAAGGTGAGTAAGCAAGCTGAGTTCAGAAGAAGGAGACTGGATAAGTAGAGTAGTAGTCAGAAAAGAGACTGAATGAAGGGAATTCAGTGATAAGAAGTTAGACAAAGAGGAACTACTTAAGGGTTCACGTCTCATTGCGAGGTCAAGGAGATTGGGAACTGAGAAGTTCTTGGGATCTTAAGCAGGTAGTCATTGCAAACCTTTGTGAGTGGGATAAGCCAAATTGCTGGAGTCAAGGAACAAATTCCTAAGAAAGTGGAAATGACAATCATAGATTGCATTTTCAGGTTAGGAGATGAAAGACATGTGAGAGGTGTGATGCAGTACAAGGAGCTAATTAAATGGAGAAAATAAAGTATCATTCTACAGGGGATGAAGAACTTGAGGACTAGTTGGCATTAGGAAGCAAGAGTATAATGCACAGCCTGTCTGTTTTATGCCTTCTCTAGTAGAACTTGGCAACCCGGGAGTGTGAGGAGAAGGAACTTAAGGGCTGTTCCGGAGTTGTTGGAGATTGTTATCAAGGCAGAGAGGGGGCTGGGGAAGTGATAAGCCACCACTGTGAACTCCAGAGACTGAGGGAGCAGAGTAAATCCAGGGAATTGAGATGAGGGAGACATTGGACCAGGTGGAGTGGGTGCAAAGCAGGTTTTGCAGGTTTTAAGGAGCTATAATAAGGAGTGAAGGGTGCAGGTGGGGATTTGGAATGGTAGCTGAGTCCAGAGCAGGGAAAATCAGAGATGACAAATGTACCAGTAAGGTATAGTGTTTCTGCTTAACTCACTTGCTCTCTGATGTGTCATTTTATTAGACATTAGTAAAATATCTAGACCTGGAAAAGAAGTTCAATATGTAATAGAAGATGGTCTTCTATTATTTGGTTGCATAAGGTGTTTTGTGTCATAATGAATATTGCCTTTGGGGGTTAGATATTCTTTTCTCAGAAAAGTAGATGATTCTGGAAAATATAAGGAAAAGCAAAAATCACACAGAACCTAACCACTTGGAGATTACTTATTATTGTTAATATTTGGAGAATTTTTCAGACTTTTTGTTCAAAAATATAGGCAAATTATAACTTTTTTAAGCCAAAAGGAGTTGTAATATACACGTCACTTAATAATCTTTTTCGCTTAACAATTATCACGATAAATCTTCATGTCAGTGAATACATACATACATACATGCACTTTGATGACATACACTTTGATGGTTGCCTTGTATAACTTACATTCAGGTGATGATAGGATACTAGGGTAAGAGAACCAGTAGATTCTGCAGTTTAGTGCTGCAGATTAACCTCTGCTGTGATTCTCAGGCACTGTCCCCTATGGGAAGGATAAGTAGAAGGCTGCCTTGGTGGACGCCAGAAGGTTAGTGAGCTCAGCATGTGAGCCCATGGTTAACAAGAAGGTCTCTCTCCTTGTTCTCAGCTTCCCACTTTCTCTTTTTACCCTTTCCTTCACTTCTTTTTTTCTCTTCTTTCTCTTGTCTTCTTGATCTTTTCTTAGGTGTGTCGCAGAATCAGGGTAGCCTCATTATGCTGCTTCCCTTCATAATGCAGTCAGAGATGTGGCAGGTCCTTTTCATTGTGTCCTCACCCTGGTTTCTGTTAGCTTTCAACAAGCTTGCAAGGTTAATATTGTATCTACATAGTGTTAAAACACCAGCTCAAGAATGGACCCAAATCACTATTCTATTGTTTTGTTGTTGTTGTTAAGTTAATTAAACCAGGAGGCCATTAAAATAAGGTGGCTCTGATGCTCATGGAGCTTGGTAAGCCAACCAAAATCTAAGGTTGTAAGTGCCTCAAGGCTACAAAATTGAAACCTAAAAACAATCACAAACATTCAGTTAGGCTTTGAGCTAAAGCCAGTCAATGATGTCTTTGCATGGCTTCCATCTTTTCTTTATAAAAATTCTTTTCCAACTTCTATTGGTGCAATGTTTCTAACCACTCGGGTTTTGATTTTTGTTTTGGTAAATTAAAAAATTTTAATATGCCTCAGATTATCTTTTAACTATTCATTTACACAACACCTAAGTCTTCTCTTGAATCATCTGATATTTTACTAAATTGCTCTGGTTTTGCTGAAACTTTACTGTTATATAACTGTGGCCTCTAGCTCTGGGAAAATATTGATGTTTATGTTGATCACTATTAATATTGTTTTGAAGAGGCCTTCAAGAGATTTTGTTTATGCAGCCTTAACTTTGAAAAAATATGTTTTTCAAAATTTTCTATAGTGACATCTAAAAATTTTATTAAAAGTTTAAATAGCTACAAAGGATGGGATTAAAAATTTATAAATGTTGATATTTTAAAATAGATGGTTATGTTAGCCTGCAGGATCTGAATGTTGTAGTTATTTCAGGTACTATTCCATCCATTAAAAAATAGGTGAGTAAATGCTTTTATAATAGTTAGAAGTTTTATTTCATTTCTTTTTCTCCTTGAATTCTTATATGTTATTTCCATGTAGTGAACTTTATCTTCCATAGGTTCATCTGATTAGAATATATTTTAAGCTTTAAATATATTTAAACATATTTTCTTTTATTGAGCAAACTACCATATTTTGCCATGTATAATGTGCACCCACTTTTTTGGCCCAAACTTTCAGGAAAAAAATCTTATCTTTTAATTTTTAAAATTCAATTATTAATGTATATTTAAATACATGTTATCTGTATTATAAATGGCATTATTTTGCATACAGATAGCATTATTACTTTCTAGATTATACTTTTAATGCATAAGCATAAATAAAAGAATTAAAAACATATATAGATACAGAATTAGTACTACTCACATATAATGATGCACATCCTCATCATTTATTTTTACCTAAAAATTTTGAGCAAATTTGAGTGTGCACTATTCAGAGCAAAATACGGTACTTTTCTGCAACAAAAATATATATATGATTAGAAATTTTATTTTATTGTTACTTTTATGGCTGTATAGGTGTTAAAAATCGATTTCTTCTAGATTAAATTAGCTTCACAATCATTAGCAGCACAGTTGATTTCCAGCAAATATAGAAATTTTGATACAATATCATTAATCTAGAAAGTAAAATTTTATCAGAAGTTTATTGCAAAGACATGAATGAAGGTTTGAAAAAATAGTTCATGAACAACTATTACTGCTAGAATTAAGCATCAATTCTGTTTTGCTTGGTTTTGTTTTTCAGTTGTAAGTACTGGGAAAAAACTTGTTCACATAAATAGGCGCATGATATAGGAATTTTTTTTAGTAGCACAGTCATTAATTCTTAAAACTTATTTTGAATTTATCACTTAAATTTACAGATTAATCTAGCATTAAAAATGTTTTTTCTATTCCTCTTTGTTTTTAATTTAAATTATTTTATTGTTGTTCAATTATAGTTGTCTGTATTTTCGCCCCATTCCTCCCTTCCTAAAAATGATTTTAAATGACTTATTAGCTGACAACTCCAGTATGTCCTCTTACAATTTTGTTGAAAATACATGATTGAAAAACCACATGACTTGCAAAAAAGATTTATTATGAGTTTTAAAGTCAGTTATTTTCCTCAATACTAACATGAATATTTTGAGTTGTCTCTTAGTATAGTGCACAAGATACTTTTATAATTTGTCATGATGTAACAGTAATATTTGCAGTGGGTGAGAGGTGTGACTTTTTTAAAAGGGGGGTTTGGGAGAGGAGAACTAGCTTGTTGTCTCAGGTTTGGCTGCATGTTCAGCCAAATGACTTAAGGAAAGAATATACTTAAGGAAGCTTAAGATCTAGTAAACGATTCCTTTAAAACTATCTGTACATGTAGCCTTTGAAGTGCTTTTGTATTGCAGGGACATCTGTGTTCCAATTTGAAGACTATTGTTATAGTAGGAATTAAGCTAGCAAGTTGTTTAAATTGGGTTATATTTCTCCCATCCAAGTACTAACCAGGCCCGACCCTGCTTAGCTTCTGAGATCAGACGAGATCGGGTGCATTCAGGGTGGTATGGCTGTAGACTAAATTGGTGTATATTTCTAAGTCAAATAATTTATATCTTAAAGTGGATATAGATCCCTAAATTATAAATTAGTTTCATTAAAAGCAATATGGTATAAACACAAGTACTTCAGACTTGAAGCAGAAGAACCGAGTATGAGTCTTGACTTTGTTTACCAGATGTGACTTTGGATAAAACCCTGACCTCTCTCTGATTCAAGGAGAGTAAAAGTGTGAAAGTAGTAGGCTCAGCACATTAATAGAGGAAAGAACAGCGAATGAGGAGCTTTCCTCTGTGCTTCAGAGTTCAGAGGGTGTGCTCACAGTACTTCCTAACATATAAAAGTACCAGTCAGTCATTTTGAAACACTTGGAATTAGCCACAAGGCTTCCAGAGGGAAGAGGGAAGGGTGGAAGGATGGGTGAAAAAAGTATAGGGGAATATAATCAATAATAGTGTGATAGCTGCTCGGTGATGAATAGTTACTAGACTTAGTCTGGTGAGTACATTGTAAGATACATTACATACCTGAAACTAACAAAATATCATATGCCAACAATACAATAAAAATAATGAAATAATAAAAACTAATAAAAATTAAGGTTTTTTGTCTGGGAGGGAAAAAAAGAAAAAAGAAAGATATGAACTACCTTGTGCAGATTTGTCCTCAGTTTAGAAAGAAAAAAGAAGTGGTTTGAAGACCTCCAGTCAGGATGGAGGTATAGGCATACATGCTTCCCCTCCTTATGCAACCACAGAGAGAATTACAACTAAACCTCAAAGCAAATAATACCAGAGCTTTCAGAAAATTGAACTGTATAGAAGTCCAACAACCAAGGTTTTAAAGAAGCTGCATTTATCCAGGTGGGTTGAGGGGATGGAGGCACAGAGATGGTCGGGGAGGAAAGGACATATGGTGTGGCTTGGAGAGGCAGTGGGGGAGGAACAGACATTCCTCCCCCACTGTGAATGTGTCACATTCACATATGGTAGATAAAAATTGAGAGGGACACCTTGGGACCCAGTGGTCCCAGCCCCAGGCCAGACTGCACAGTCCAGAGTTCCAGTGCCAGGAAGATAAATTCCCATAATTCTTGGCTGTAAAAACCAGGGGGAGTCAGGGTGGCAGAAGAAATTGCTGGTTACTCAGGAGACACTGCTTAAAGGAATTGCACGGTCTTATAATGTATGCAAACCCACCCATGCTGGAATTCAGCACCAGGGCAACATCTGGAAGAGTGCCAGTCACATATGGGGAGTGGGTGAAGTGACTTGAAATAGGGCAAATGCCAGGAAAACCTTCAGAAGCCAGGCAGTGGCATTGTTCCCTCCCTGAACTCTCACCCACAAAGAACCACAAAGCAGTGAAGTGGGTTGCCCTGCCCTGGAGATTAACTAAGACTTTACCTCAAACAATTTACAGGTGCCTTTTCTACAATAGGCCACAATACCAGGACAGAGAGTCAAAACGCTCTACCTAGTACACAAAAGCAAGTGCAGGGAGGCCGCAAAATTGAGGAGATGAAAAAAATATGTTCCAATTGAAAGAACAGAACACAACCTCAGAAAAATAACTCAAAGAAATGCAGATAGCCAATCTATCAGATGCAGAATTCAAAACACAGGTGATCAGGATACTCACAGAGTTCACTCTATACGGCAACAACGTAAAAGAAGAAGTGAAGGTTACATTACATGAAATAAAGGAAAACCTACAAGGAACCAACAGTGAAAAAGGAGGAAGCTGAGATTCAAATCAATGATTTGGAACATAAGGAAGAAATAAGCATTCAACCAGAACAGCAAGAAGGAGCAATAATTTAAAAAATGAGGCTAGTATAAGAACCTCTGGGACATCTTCAAACATACCAACATCTGAATCATAGGGGTGCCAGAAAGAGAAGAAGAAGAAACTGAAAACTTATCTGAAAAAATCATGAAAGAAAACTTCCCTAATTTGGTGAAGGAAATAGATATACAAGTTCAGGAAGCATAGAGAGTCCTAAACAAATTGGACTCAAAGAGTACCACACCAAGACACATCATAATTAAAATGCCAAAGAATAAACATAAAGAGACAATTTTAGAAGCAGCAAGAGAAAAGCAGAGAGTTACTTAAAAAGGAGTTCCCATAAGACTGTCAGCTGATTTCTCAAAAAAAAAAACAACTTTGCAGGCTATAAGGGACTGGAAAGAAGTATTCAAAGTGACAAAAAGCAAGGACTTACAACCAAGATTACTCTATCCAACAAAGCTATTGTCTAGAATGAAAGAGCAGATAAAGTGCTTCCCAAACAAGGTAAAACTAAAGTTCATCACTACCAAACCATTATTATATGGAACATTACAGAGACTTTTAAAAAAAGGAAAAGATCAAAACTATGAACATTAAAATGGCAACAAATTCACAATATTCTACAACTGAATCTAAAAAAACAAACTAGGCAACAACCAGAACAGGAACAGAATCATAGGTATGGAGATGGGTTGGAATGCTATCAGCTGCGAGGGGAAAGGAGGAGAATGGGAGAAAATGTACAGGGGTTAAGAAGCATAATTGGTAGGTAAAAAAGAGACAGGGGCATGTTAAGAATAGTATAGGGAGTGGAGAAGCCAAAGAACTTACATGCACAACGCATGGACATGAATTAAAGGAGGGATTGCTGGAGGGATTGGGTGCACTGGGTGGAGGCAGAAAGAGGTGGAAAAATTGGAACAACTGTAATAGCATAATCAATAAAATATATTTTTAAAATAAGAATGTTCTGAGTTCATTTCACTTTATTCTTGTCCTCTCTACAGAACCCAAATCAAGTGAAGGATAGCAATAATTGCATATAACATGGAGAATCTTTGAGTCTAAGCTCTTTTTCATTCTTGTCCTATCTCTGATATTTGGTTAGGTTGGGGCAATTGCAATGCTAGATCGCAGGTTCATGTCTAGCAGAATTTATGTTGTGCCTGATGGAGTCCTCTGTGGTCCACTTCTGGTAGTTCTGTGTTTGCTCGTCTGGCTCCACTGATGAGGGTAACAGCAACCAAGCCTACACACGTCTGCTCTCTTTCTGTGACGTTTTCACTGAAGAAACTTGGCAGATTTTATTCTTAGGCCCATCAAAATCATGAGCTCTGTCAGGAAGCTCCTCATTTTCCAGGAAACACTTGTGAATGGGTGTTTTGGAAAAAACATTAAGTGACATCATATTCCTAAATTTCACACAGCATAACGGCATGAACTGTGAAGAATAGGTATGGGTTCCGGAATAATATAGAAAATCCTTGTCTATAAAAGTCACCTTTCAGAGCTTATGTAGGCCATGTATCATGCAAGGTGGGGGGGGAATTTGGCCTGAGAGCCTGGCTAAAACCTAGCACACAAAATGGAGATAGCTGAGACCAGTTACCACAATGGTGGAGAACCAGAAAGAGAGTCAGAGGCACCTGCAGCTGAGGGAGCAAAAATAACCCTGAGAAATGTTTTGGTGTCCTGAGTGTGTTATGGTCTCTATGGCCTAGTTGATGAGAGTTTCTTGTCTTCTTTTTTCCCTTTGGTTGTCCTTACAATGAATTGCATTAACTAAAATAACCCAAATGGGACTTTTTTCTGGCAATATAAAAGTGCCTACAGAGTTAAAATGTATGTGTCTGTGCTAATGTCCAAGAATATGATGAAAGATGAGAAGTGAGCACCTGACCTGAAAGGGACCACATGTTAAAAGAGGGAGGAAAGTAGGTAAACAGGAAAAGATATTGGAATGTCATAGACATGGCAAATGAAGCACATACAGGATGCAGCATTGGCCCAGAGGGGAAAGGAGTCAAATCTGGAACAATAGAGTTTTGGACATGTGGTACCCATGTTCAAATTCTGGTACCACTTATGGGCTATGTGCATCATTTAGGCCTTGAAACTTTCTTTATTTGTAAAATCAGAATACTTCTATTTCCATTTCAGGAGCCTTACATGGGCGAAAAGCTTTGTAACTATAAAAATGTTCTGCTAGTGTGGTATGGTGAAATGGGAAAGCAATGACAGACCAAATACCAGAGCTATTTCCACATCCTGCAGAAAAGAAAGAGAACCAACTCCTTTGTTGTCTCAATTTTAAGCCTAAATTCACTACCCACAATGAAGTTGCCTGTTAGCATGTAGGCGGGAAATATGGTGAAGTGACTTGGGAAGAAAGATGATCTGGAAACGAAATCTATTCATTCATTCAAAAAATTTCATTGCTAAAATATTACGTGATAGGCACTGTCCTCTGTGTGTAGGATGAATTCTGACCTGTTATGTTAGGTATACATTCTAGGGAGAATAATAGGATAGCCAGTATTTCATAGTCATCCAACTTTGGGCAAATTGCTCAAGTTTTTCTAGGTTTACTTTTCTCTTTCTTAATACTTTCTCATGGAGAGAATACAGTGATTTTATATGAAATGTGTGGAATCTAAGTCAGTACATGTGCTTATTGCAATGTTAGAATACATATTACTCTCTTCCAAATTGAATATATTTCAAGTAGTCACTACAGAACAAGCCTACTTTTCATCTCCATGACTTCCCTTTTTGAAGTCAGTTTTCGGAGTCATTTGCACACCTAGTACCTTATTAATAAGCCTTCCTCTCCTGAATAACACTTATAAAAATAACTGAGTAAAGCAATTGCCATCCTCATAGGGCTGTGATAGAGATGCCAAGTTCAAGCCTAATTATACCACTTTTGTTTATAATTGAAGGTATATCAAGCAGTGGCCTTTTAGTTTGTAAGCTGTGTAATTTTCTGTGTAGAAAGGAAGGATGAACATTTCCCATGCAGGTAATATCGGAAAGTTTCACTGGTCACTCCTTTCACACACCCTGTCGTCAGAGCTGCTCTTGTGAGTAAGGAATTCCAACTGCAGTCCCAGTTGTGGAAGGGAAAGAAATACAGCTGCAACTCAAACAACACATTCATTGCTTTATAAGGAACACCTCCTTGGATACTTCAGGACTAGGAAGGAGTCATACAACTAGGTAATAAGGATCAAGAAATTCTTTAAAAAAAGAAATACCTTAAAAAGAAGAAAGGAAAGCATCTATCTCAAGAGCCATTTGTTTTAGAGCAGGATTTTTATCCTATAATTCCATAAACAGATATTATTGGCAAGACTGTATTAAAGTTATAGGTCGTGATATAATAGTAATACTATCTTTTGGCATATAAAACTTCTGTAGGAATTTGAAAGCAACACTTGGTAGGAATTATTCGCTTGTTTTAAAATATGTTTTGTAATTCCTTAGTCACTTATACCAGCAGAGAAATAACAGAGGTGAGATATACTTCTAGATAGTCTTTGGTATGATGAGGACATAAAAAATGCCTGTAACAAGCAGTATTGGAACCAATCATTTAATGCTATTTTAGATATTCTGTTTAGTAAGAATGAAAAAGGAAATTGGATGAGATTGTTTTTCATGCCTTGGTTGGCATGCCTCATTTGGTTGGGCATTTGTCTTGCTACGCAAAAGTACTGCTTCGATTCCCTGCCAGGACACACGCCTGGGTTGCAGGTTTGGTCCCCAGTCAGGGCATGTACCAGAGGCAACCAACTGATGTTTCTCTCTCACATTAATGTTTTTCTTCCTTTCTCCCTCCCTTCCCTTCTCTCTAAAAAACAAAACAAAACAAAAAACCCCAACAAACACAGATTTTTTTATCAGCCTCTACTTCTAGAAATTTGCTTGATAGTAAAAGAAATTTCTGTTTCACATGCCAGAATCACGTTGTTTTAAGTGAGAACTAAAATGATAAGTGGCTAGGTCAGGCCTAAATTGATGATCAGTTTTGATGCCTGTTTTCAACTTACAGTGAAATAATATTTATATGTTTAGCCACTGACCTTCCTTACTGTCCAAGAATCAGAATTTTAATAGAAAGGTTAACATTTTATATGTGGCATGAATGATCACCATATGTGCACAAAAATCTTGTCTGAGGAAAGCTACAGGGCTGTTTTTGTGATCTTATCAACTCAATAAAATATAGGCCTCTCACAGCTAACAGCTGTTTTGCCCTAAGTGATTCCTTCCCAGCAAAACATATACTCCATAGTATCACCTAAATCTTCAGATTCTCCAACCAAAGTTATGAAAATAATATTTGGGAGTCGGATATGAACTTCTACAATAGCTATTCAATAGAGACAATTATAGAATCTGAGTTTCTACACTGGAAGATGCTCAGTGACATTATATCTGACCACGCATTCTCCCAGGAGCACAGTTGATGCCCTGAGGAGTTGGGTGCCTTAACCAAAGTTATGCAACCCTTTGAAGGGAATCTGTGACTTAATTTTGGGTCTTCTAAGTCTTGGTTTAGTGTTGACTGTACCTCACCACCCCAGTGCTGTGTTTTATAGCAGAAGAACGTGAAGAGCATCTTTAGGAAGAAAATGCTGAAGGACTCACATAATAAAATGAAATGCCTATTGCAGCTTAGAGTTTGGATAGCTTTTATAAAGTAAGTCAGTCAAAACCTTATTTAAAGCACTCTTTGTGGTTAAAATATAGATGACACAGAATACCCATAAGTCTCCGAGAGGCTGCCACACCCTTATTGGCGTAAGCTGCAATGATGCTCCACAGAGCCTTTGATTTAGTTAATGAAAAAGGGCCAGAGTTGAAGTTCAGGAAATGAAAGACAAGCAGGAATGCCCATTTTCTACAACATCTGTAATAGTATATAGATTCTCCTTTAACATTCTTGCATTTGTCCTGGTCTTGAGACATGCTAGAGTCTCTCCTTCCTAATTGCAAAGATTATTACTTATCTTAAGAGATCTATCAGAAATACAAAAAGAACTTAGGTCTATTGTAATTACCATGAGATGCAAAACGCAAATGCTTTAGTATCTTTAGGGAGAAATTAAGTATCACAACACTAAAATTATGAAGGATAATAAATCAATACTACCAAGAAGAGATTCTAAGAATCTGAAATATAATTCTCTTTCAAGATCAAAGAGAAGAAAATTCACTCTTTCAATAAATAACATTGTCATAAAATGTACCTGTACAGAGAAGAATAGGAAGCAAAATCTAGTGCCCAGAAGTTGCCTCAAAAATCTTGATGCATAAATCATCCTTCTGCATGGAAAACCAAAGGTTTACCTGAGTCACAGCGTGGAGACACCCCGTAGAAGTTGAATAAGTGCTCTATACTGATATTTCTTGATTTCCATGGAAGATTGAATCAAATTCTTCCCTCTTTCATTAGTAATGTATATAAATAATGATCATTATAACAAGGCATTGCACTTCTATTTGGGCTGTTTCGGTTTACAAATATTTCTCAATAATGGTCTTGTTTAATGATGCCTCCCGAGCTCAGAGAATGGAATGTTCTACCACTGTTCTTTCCAAGCTTGGGCTGTGTGCCCTTTGGCAGCATTAGGCTCCTGCACTGTTTTTGAAGTTCACAGATGTGAACTCTAGAAGAATGGTACCTGCTGGACCAGCTGGACACGGTGTATTCCCACACCTGTCCAGCTTCAGCTGTCCTCTGCTTTTTAGACCTGTATAACACCATCCTAACAATAGGGTAGAAATCCTTTTCCAAACTTATGTCCTAGCACCCCTGCAGACATTTCTGGAGGGCTGAGTTGCAGCTGACTATTTGCCTTTATTTGCTTTGAAAAAATATGTACAATTTCCTAATAATTCACTCCTCTTATCTTTCCACTTATTTTTCTTAACCGTTGATTGAATTATGCTGTCATCTGACCATCAATGGACTTTCATTGAATGAACCTAGTTTAACTGATTACTTAAATAGTCTTTTCTAATTGAATTGGCAATTGTTTGGTGAATTGATCAAGCTGATCTTTGTTCCTCAAAGGACCTGGCATTAGGAGCTGCTTCTTTTTTTTTTTTAAGATTTTATTTATTTATCTTTAGAGGGGAAAGGAAGGAGAGAGGGAGAGAACTGGCCTGCAACCCAGGCATGTGCCCTGACTGGGAATCGAACCGTGGTTGCTTGGTTCCCAGGCCCGCGCTCAATCCACTGAGCTACACCAGCCAGGGCTAGGAGCTGCTTCTTTTAAGGATGGGCTACACGATATGCAAAATGCCTAACTGGAAAGCTCTTCATGCCTTGGGCACCTAGAGGCTGGAGGACAGTAATATAGTATGCAAAATGTCTCGTTTACTTTAAAGAAGTAAATCATCTAAATGTTTTCTTCCTGGACTGTAGAAGTGCTTTAATAATTCCATCTAAATATTTCTTTCCTAGACTGTAGAGATGGTGTGGTTTTCTTCATTTTTCTTTTGCCATTTCTGACCAGGAATTTTTTTTCATGTGACTTCAATATTTCATAATTAGTTGAAATGTAATTTTGACCAAGCTAACATTCCTCCACCCTGAAAGAAACTCACAGGGATATAACTGTTTAAAAGAAATAGTCTTGATCAACTTCCCTACAAATTTAGAACCCATTCGAACCAGGGATTTTGGTAGCTATCAGTCGGCTTTAAAGATAAGAAATGTAGTTAATAAAATGGAACAATTATTTTATTTCTGATTATAAATTTTAGAATTGTTCTAGCATTTAATCTGAATTAGATTATGGCTCTTATGCTATTCAAGTCTAATTCAGACAGAATCTCACCTTGCTACTCTATAGCATTTAGTCCCTTGAACACGGAGAATCCTTAATCACCTGAAGATGAACTCAGAAAACTGCCTGTGCAGGATGGGGTTTACAAATGGATTAAATCCCACGTAGAAAGTCCATAAAGTGACAGAGACAGAGCTTCAAGGCTGCCTTTTCTCCCCAGGCCTTTCGGTCCTACTTACCATTAAAATGATCACAAGGTAAATGTTCCTGAAAAGGAGCCAATCCATTCCTTCGGGTTTCTCTTCTCCACAAACAATAGTGAGGGCTGACTTTAGTCCTAGTCGTCTGGATCCTCAACTCAGCTCTGCAGCAAGATGTGCTTCGAGGTGCCGTTTCAGGAAGGCATGGGTGCTCACTGTGTTTCTCTCTGGGTAGAGGACTGAAGATGTTCTATAATGACTCTGTTTCCCCACCCCAAACTCCTGGGCTGGTCTGGAAGGCTGGCATTGTTTGGGTTCTGGGTAAGAACATAGACACACCTTGATTCTTATTGCAATGAAACCCTTTGTTGGGCACCAAAGAAAAATCTCACAGAGTGAAGATGAGATTTACAGGGAAGATACCCAATGAATAATAAATTACTCACAACATGAAAAATAATTAAAATGTTAGGGCCTATCATCATGCTGAATAAAATTAGTAGGCTTCTTCTTACTGCCAACATTGTAAAAGCTAAATTACATATACTGACAACACACATCCACATCCACCACCGAACCAACTTCAAGGAATGACTCTTTGAGCAGAGGGCACTGTGAAAAGGTGAAATATGATGTAGGGAGAAAGATACAGTAATGAAACTCTCATCTCCTAATCCAGGTGATTCCTGCTTCCCTCCTTTAGAAGTCTGTTCTAAAATGTTCTGAAAAAAATGAGGTTAAGACAAAGGAATGCTGATTTCACTAGCATGTTTTTTTTGGCACATTTTTTCCCTGAATACACAGTGGAACCCATGTGATATAACATTAACTAACTTGTTTCAAGGTACAACCACACACAGAGTTTGCTCACTCCTCATGGTGTTTCGCTGATAAAAGAGCACATACCGTGGGAACACTTTTTTTTAAAATTTTTTATTTAGTTATTTTTCAAGTACAGTTTTTTGTCTATTTCTCCCATCCCGGCCCCCCCTGCCCCGTCTCCCCACCTCCCTCCCATCCCCCCCCCAGTCCTCATTCCTGTGTCTTTCATACTTGTTCCTCAAAATCCCTCCCCATTTTCCCCTTAAATTCCCTTCCCTCTCCCCTCTGGTCGCTGCCCACTTGTTCTCTATTTCAGTGTCTTTGTTTTTATTCTGTTTGCTTGTTTGTTTTGTTGTTTAGCTTCCTGTTAAAGGTGAGATCATATGGTATTTGTCTTTCAATGCCTGGCCTATTTCACTCAGCATAATGCTTTCCAGTTCCATCCATGTTGTGTGGGAACACTTTTTAAACCTTCATAAATACTGATTAAGAAGGAACTGAAATTAGAAATCTGAGAATTTAGGGCTAAAAAAACCAGAGTATCACCTGAAAATCATTTCCCTCTTTAGTTCTCACTTCGCCTTCATTACTATGGGTTTGGAATAGGATATAGTTTCCTCCTGAAAAAATAAAATTACAGGCTGGCAGTAACCTCAACTAACATAAAAAGAAAATACAGTTAAGTGTTCTCTAATTGCTAATATGGGTTGGTTGGAGTATTTTGAAGGGAGACTCTACTTTGTCTTCACTCTCCCATCAGTACAATTCAGAAACAAGGCAGGCTCTATTTCTAGTAATGGAATGTATTCCAAGTAGCACTTAGTGTCTTCAGAACCTCAGTTTAGCATTTTCGGGAGCATAAGAGAGAGTCAAGGCAATTAGAGGGTTGGAATAGTATCTTAAAATAAATAGAAATGAATTATATGTTGAGATATTTATGAGAGAGCTGAAAATTATATATAAGTGATGGGAAACAATGAATTTTTACAAAAAGGTAGTATTTGGGTGTATCGGCGCAAGCCAGATCTTATATTCTTGTACATATCTGCCTGGTCTAAAAATATCTAAGCTGACCAGGTAAAGCATGTGTATGGTGTCATGTTTTAAAATATATCTTTAGGTGTTTCTCTAGATTGTCTAGAATGCTAATAGACATACATTCACCAAATGGTTTATTAATCCATTATTTCATTTGATAGGACTTTAAACCAAGAATTATGGAGAGCTACACTTGAGTAAACAAAGCATTATAAATTTTCTGGAACTGTTTTATATCCAACTGAGCTTTTATCATTTTTCATTTTCATGAATTTTTGCCCAGAGGTTTGACATGTAGCTATTATGTCTCCCATAGAAAATTTTTCTTTTGTACCTCAGTCAGAACAACATAAAATTATTTTTACTCTACAGATATATCGTCTATTGATAGAGCCAGTGAGTTTCGGGCTTTTGGGTACAGCAGCATTTTCCTGTTGTTTTTCTGTGTATGAGAAGTACAAGTGGAACTGCTGTTTGAGATGATTTCCAAGAGACAGGGATTTCCAATGGGAGGAGTGAAGCGGTTCCTTCCCATCCGACCTGCCAAAGACCCTTTTATCGCTATAACTGCATTGTGACCTTCGTTTTTATTTTTCTACAAAGCCTTTGACTTATTTTGGAATAAAGAAGGACTGTAAGAATTTGTGCTGGACCAGTGAGTGACAATATTCCTTGGCTAACTGTGTGTTTCTATCACTAGAAACACACCACCAACAGCTTTATAGATGGTTTATGTCTTGTGGAAATTTAATGTGTTAAAATTTGAATCACAGAAACACAAGAAAAGAACACAAAATGTTTCAAATAAAAGGTTTTTTTTAAATAATAAATTTTATTTAGTTACTTTTCAAGTACATTTTTTAATCTATTTATCCCATCCCACCCACCCCTCAAATAAAAGGTTTAAAAAATATATGGCCGATGGCCTCTTTCTATGTGCTATTCTGTTTATCATGGCCCATGTACATAACATTCTTTTTAGTGTCTGCATCTAAAGGGGCATATGAGAGAATGGTAGAGAGTGTATAGAAGCTTCACTGCTTCTAGTACTATGCGCTGGACCATCAAGGAGAAATAAAGGTGGGAGACCTTTGCAATGAGAGTCACTGTAGAGAATGGGAGAGTCACTTTGGAATGGGAGAATCCGACAAGAATTCTTTAGTGGATTTACGGCCTTCAACAATGGGTCATTCAGAACTTAAGAAGGAACTGAGAGATCTGGGAGAAGTCTGTGACTCTCCTGATTGTTTTATTTCCAGAACTACTTCCAAGCAGGCCCCAAGGCAACCTATAATAGTGCACTGTACTAAGATACATTGTATAGAAAGTTGATCATTGTTTAGTCAGCTAAATTAAGTCATTTTTGTTTTATTTCAGTTAGTGTTGAATTGGAATAATTTACTTTGCTTAAGACAATTCATGAAATAAGTCTAAATCCTTATGTGCCATTGTTTTTCACAAGGGGAAAATTATATTCTTCATTTGCTGCATTTGATGGAGATATTTTACAATGGTTTTCACCCTTTATATTTATACTATGATAGTTGGTTTCTTCTGAAATATAAAATGTTTAATCTACCTGAGTTCCTATTCATAGGATGAGTTTCAAAGAAAAGGTAAACACGCAGTAGAAATAGGCATTAGATTATTTAGGTGATTCCTCCAGATTCTCCTTTTGTAGCTCCTGATTTCAATGGTACCTAGAATTATAATCTGGAGATTATTATCACGAGCAGATGTAAAGAATCTGCAATAACTAAGAAGTAGCCTCTTGATGCCCTGGTACCTCATTTGTACCTATTTTTTGGGAGAGGATTTCAAAGTAGAATCCTCGAAGGATTTCAATTAAAACCCTCTTCAAGGAAGAGCTTGATCATGGTCCTGAGTTTAGACACATAAGTAGCAGCTACTTCCATTTCTCCTGTGGGTTACCATCCATCATAGAAACAGAGCATGAAATATTAATGCTTAAAGATACCCTAGGGAAGATCCAATCCAATCTCTTCTCTCTAACTTCTCTCCTATGCATGTTATAGGTATAGGTACAGTTTATTAGTGCCAAAGATAAAGAATTCTTTATTGTCCTGACTTACAGCCAATTTATATAAATACCAGGCCACTTTCTAATATTTGCTAAATATGTGAAGGCAAAATAGAAAAGAGTTGATGGCTCAATGTTATCTTTTTTTAAAATAACTTTACATATTTTATAGTATACCAAATTGTTGAGCTTAATAGTTGGCTCTGCGAGCAGAATTTGTCCTATTATTTATATCTGTCCTATTTATGTTTGATTTTAAACCAGTAGTATTTCATTAGCTCATGTGAAAGTGTGCATTGAATTTCAGAGATGCTCTTGATATTTAATTATTGTTCTTGTGCTTCTGTAATATAACATCCTGCTTCCAATGTCATGGGGCATTTTCATCCTCTGCATTGTATCTGTTGAATACGGTGATTTTCAACCCCTGTGCTGCAAGAATTTTTAAAACATGCAACCCCTGCCTATTTAGTTAGGGCACTGATCTCTATTCCCTTAGACCGTTGAACACAAACAGTGATGGCAGCCAACACAATAGTTGTCTCGTGTGAATGTATCAAAATTCTAACTACTTTTTTGTTAGACTGGCAAAAAAATATATTTTTGGTATGCCACAAGGATTTTAGTAATAAGTTTATACATGCACTAAAAGATGAAAAAGTTTGTAAATTACTCATCTAAAACATAAGTGTCCTAATACTTATATTTTAAAAAATGCTACAGAAGGCAGTTAATTCAACACATTGCATTGCACATTCTTTTTGAAAGAAAGACATGTAATCTATACAGACCAAATAGTATAAAAATGAGCTTAGTGCAAAGTTTTCCATCAAATTATGATGGCTATTATTTAAGAATGCAAGGGCAGCTGTTTCTCGAAAGCAGGTTTTAGAGAAAAGGAAATTTAAAAAATATTTATGGTCCTAAATTATGTTTGTCAAATGCAGTAGGCAATTAGGTTTAGAGTTGACTCAAGCAAAAGGATTTTCATTGGCACGCGCCTCTGGGGATGGACAAAAAGTAAACAAAGCTTGTTTACCTAGAGCTGTTGCTGTGAATACTGCCTGACATTCCCCTTAAGATAAACACCCTGTCCCTTCATTAATGCTGATGTATGTGTAGCAACCAGGGTGCCAGCAAACCAGCTTATTTAGTGGGTGTTAGAAATCATAGAGATTAAATGTCAGTTTCCTATGGAGTTACGTTACTACCATAAGGATGCTATTAGTTCACACTAAATAAAATCATATGCCCTGACAAAGGTGTCTTGTGGATTCTCTCTGCGACTTCAAGTCCTAGGTGTGGGATGTTTTTTGAATAAGTACACAAAGAATCACATGGCTCCTAGGTTTGTTTTAATTAAAGTGTATTACTTCCACACTTATTACATACCAGCTGCATACTTATCCCCCTAAATGTCATCTTATTGTGTCCCTGACTCCTGATCATGACCCCGGTGGCAGCAGTCTTGCAGGGTGATAATTACCTAGATGCCATTACCTAGATGGCTGCTTTGAGGGCAGTGGCAGTTCCTCTCTTTGGCAAAGCTGTAATGTGTATATAGCTTACCTTGGATGTTACTATGCATTTAGTCTGAATGGGCTGGCTAAAGTTGTTTGGGGAAAAATCCAGGAATAAGAAAGTCAAAAGCAATGCTTTTTTAAAAAATTAAATCCTTACCTGAGGATATGTTTTTATTGATTTAGGGAGAGAAGGAGAGAGAGTGACAAGGAGTGAGAGAGAAGCATCAGTATGAGAGAGAAACATCAATTGGTTGCCTCCCTTACTTGCCTGGACAAGGGATGAACTTGAAATCTAGGTATGTGCCCTGACCGGAGATCGAACCCGCAACCTTTTGGTGTATGGGGTGATGCTCCACCTAACTGAGCAACCTGGCCGTGTCTGGACAGTACTCTTTCAAATATATTTTTTGGACTACTTGGACCAAAAACATATGGTCCAGTATGCAGAAAATGCAGATTCTTGACCCCAAATTTGCTGGGTCAGAATCCCTAGCGATGAAACCTAGAATGAATTCATTTTTAACATATTTTTCTCAGTAATTCTGAGATTGCAGGCTGAAGTCGAGGAACTACTGAACCAGGGAAATTAGTCCGGGCCTGTGGAGCTGCTCAGGGAGAAATGCAACAGGCAAATATGACTTCTTAAAAAAGTATGATAAGATTATTGTCCCTTCACAGGGGAAGGCTTTTGGCCATTTGTGCTTCTTTTTATAAGAAATACTTTCTTTTCTCCACTGTGTCATTGATGTCTTTATTATTGATTTATAAACACAGTTTGCATGTAAGAGAAACTGACTTCTGCCATAGGTGTATCAACTATTTTCTACTTAAATTTTTTTTGCAATTGAGAATGGCTATATTTTTACATATAGCAGGGTATTATATAACTATCCTGCTATCTATTAGTTCTGTATTGCGATGGTAACAAATTGTTACAAACTTAGTGACTGAAAACAACATAAATTCATTATCTTACGGTTCTGAGGGTTAGAAGTTTAAAGTGAGACAATCCTGAATTCTTGCTCACCAACACTGACCCCCAAAATATTGTCAGACTTTAAATTTTAGTCAATTTGCAGGCTAGGTACTTGTATCTCATACTGATTTCTCTGATTATTTTGGGTTGAATATCTTTGCATATAGTTATCAACCATTTGGATTTTTCTTTTGTTAATTGCATATGAAAGTTTTTTTTTCCATTTTTAATTATATTGATCTCTTTAAAAATAGTTTGTAGTTCTTTATGTTATACCTATCTATGGGTTGTTGGATACAGGCATTGCAAATATTTTTACTCATTCTATGACTTTTCTTTTTCTTTTTCTTTTCTTTTATTATTGTTCATTGTTCAAGTACAGTCGTCTCCATTTTTCCCTACATCTCCTCTCACCCCAGCCATCCTCACCTCCCACCCTCGATCCTACCCCTCTTTGGTTTTTGCCCATGTGTCCTTTATACGTGTTCCTGAAAACGTTTCCCTTTTCCGTCCTTATTTATCCCCTCCCAGCTCCCCTCTGGTTACTGTCAGTTTGTTCTTAATTTCAAGGTCTCTGGTTATATTTTGCTTGCTTGTTTGTTTTGTTGATTAGGTTCCACTTATAGGTGTAATCATGTGGTATTTTTCTTTCACCACCTGGCTTACTTCACTTAGCATAATGCTCTCCAGTTCCATTCATGCTATTGCAAAGGGTAGGAGCTTATTTCTGCTAGTATTCCATCGTGTTTTAAAGTGATATACTGAATAGAAATTCTTATGTTTGAAATAGTCGAGTTTACTATTTTTTCTTTTACAGTGAGTGCTCTTGTGTCTTTTTTAAAAAAACATTGATTGGGTGCCCCATTTAAAAAGATTTTATTTGTTTATTTTTAGACAGAGGGGAAGGGAGGGAGAAAGAGAGGGAAACAAGGTGTGGCTGCCTCTTGCATGCCCCCCACTGGGGACCCAGCTTGCACGTGGAGTCAAACCAGCGACCCTTTGATTTTTAGGCTAGCACTCAACCACTGAACCACACCAGCCAGGGTGACTAGTTGCCTCTTGTGTCTTATTTAAGGAAGCTTTACACACATATAAAATACTACTCAACATAGCTAAGTTTCTAAGTCATCTAGAGATAGTTTTTATAGATGGCATGGGATCAATTCAACCTGTATTTTTCATACGTGGACCTTAATGTCCTAGCACATTTATCGAAAAGACTATGCTTTCTGCACTGCTAATGATAATAAATTGGAATGTGTGCATCAAATAAATAACTTACAAATAAAATATAAATAAATATAATATTAAAAATAAAGATAAAGTGTGCATAAAAGTGAGTATCTGGTTTTAGTTTCTCTTTTCCCTTTTGTCTATTCTTGTATTAGTTCTATGCTGTTTTAACTACATAATTTTATAGTAAGTCTTGATATCTGATAGAGCAAGTTCTCTCACTTTGTTCAGTTCTAGAGTGCTTTGGCTTTTCTTGGCCAATAGCATTTCCCGCACCTTTTAGAATCACCAATTTCACAGCAAACTAGGAATGTATTTAGGATTGTACCATATTTTAAAATAAAATAGATAGAATTGTTAATATTTCAATTTTGAGTTATGATTGGAACATACAAGCAAGGAACAGCGTTTTAGAATTTAGGTTTTATTTAATAAAGTTTTATTATTTTTTACTGTTAAAATCTTACACAGACTATTTGTAGGCTTATAACAGTACTATTCTAAATGACATATTTTCTTTAATTGTAGTTTTTAACATTTATTCTCTTTCAGATAGAAATACAGTTGATTTTGATTTTTGATTTTTGTATTCAGCAATTTTGTTAAACTCATTTTTTCAAATTTTATTAAATTTATTGGGATTAATAAAATTGTATAGGTTTCTAGTGTGTAATTCTATAACAACACATCATCTGTATATTGTACTGTGTGTCCATCACTCCAGGTCAAGTCTCCTTTTGTCACCATGTATTTTACCCCTCATTCCCACTTCTCCCTCTGCCCCACCCCTCTTTCCTCTGGTAACCACCATACTGTTATCTGTGATCATGAGTTTCTGCTTGTTTGTTTGATTCATTTATTTGCTTGGCTAAACCCTTATTTTTAATTTGAATGATATTTCTGAAGATTATTTTGGATTTTAACTGCACAATTATTTGATTTGACAATAATAACTAGTTTCATTTTTTTCTTTCAAATCCCTATAACCTTTCCCATGTACTTTTGTACCATTGGTAAAGTGTTAAACAGAACTTTATTAGTGACCATCATTATTTTATTTCTCTATCTCATAGAGAAAGCTTATAATATTGTACCATGAAGTAAGGTATTTCCTTTTTTGGCTTTTATAGATAGTTTGTACAAAGTTAAGAAAAATCTACTTAAACCCTGGCTAGTGTGGCTCAGTGGATTGAGCTCCAGCCCCTGAACCAAAGGGTTGCTGGTTTGATTCCCAGTCACGGCACGTGCCTGGATTGCTGGCCAGGTCCCCAGTAGGGGGCGGGTGAGATGCAACCACACATTGATGTTTCCCTCCCTCTGTTTCTCCTTCCTTTCCCCTCTATAAAAATAAATAAATAAAATGTTTTTAAAAATCTACTCAAAATTTACTAAGAATATTTATCATGGACATATTCCATCATTGTTCTAAACATGCTCTACACACTGAAAAGAGGCATCGTTATGCCAGAGAATAATTCAGAATAGAAAGTTGTATTGGGAATGGTGGAGATTTGATGAGCAATATGATATGATCTGGGGGCTCAGTGTTCACACAGGCTATCCATGCAAGGATGGGTTGTAGAAAAATTAAGTAGGGAATGGATGGCATTTATTCATATATTTAAGGAATGATTATTAAGTTTTTGCTTGTCACTGTGCTGACCGCTGTGTAGCACTCATTAATTAAAAATTCTTTATTTAATTACTTGCATATCCAACTAATGATAAGAAAATTTTTGGTGTACTTGTATAAATAAGTCAGGTGCAAGAACATGTCTCAGAGACTGGCATGATGGTTAGAGATGAGTGATTAAAGTGTTTGGGTTATGTCTACAAAACAGAATGTCTTTAATTGACTCACAGTCCTTCTTCTGGAAGTAAATAGACATCAAAACCAATTATCTATTAAGGTCACTCCTAAATGTATAACAGTAAAGCTAAGTCATGTATTATAGGGGAATGATTATATGTCTAAATGCTCTATGGGTATAAGCATCTAATTAACATAAATGTCACAATGTCATAAAGGTACATCATTAATTACAAGGGGGACCTAAAGACTTTCCCATTTCATATCATGGTTTTTAAATCTAACCCATTAGTATTTTAGCTTATGTCCATTCATATTTACAGTAGAAAGCTAAAAAAAACCTGTCAAATCGGAAAATTCTTGTAGCACATTTTACCAAAGAGTGCTATGGAGTATACCAATGGTTGTAACAGATCCTGTTGGTGCCCTCTCCATATTTCGCTTTTATCATTTCTGTGCCCACACATCCAAATTCTGTCAACACTTGAGCTTCTTACTTCACTAGTGCTCTAGTCATTTTGCCCACCTGCACAGCAGGCACAGGGAATTCTGTCTCTGGAGCAGCCCTTAACTATTAACTGGTGGTAGCCGTTGTCTAAATACACAATTTTCTCATTTCCTGGGTGGTTGAACTCTGCAGTACTTGGGTAAAATTACACTGGTTCCTCTGGTTTCCCCCAGGAGGGTTGAGCTTTAGTTGTCCATGGTGGCAACTTTTCCTTCCCTATTCCTTTCCCCCAGTCCCTACCAGTAGTTCCTTCACCCACCCTGCTTTTCTAGATTGACCTCAAATTCTGTCTCAGGGTCTGCCTCTGGATGAACCCAACTGAGACCTGACCCGAGAAAGTCAGGTCCATAACTTATCAAGCAGAAACTGGAACTTACAGTCATTCCTTGGTATTCGTCAGTTTTAGAACTCATCAAAACCTGTACTTGTTGCATTTTGATGAGAAAAAAAATGTTTCAGCACTTGGTGCTTGCTTGGAACTCATCGCACTTGCTAGGACCTATGTGAGGCTGCCCCACAAGAGAAAACACTTTATTGTTTAGTGCTCCTCAATTCTGGCACTGGTCACAAGTTCTGAAAGTAACTGACAAGTACTGAAGTACCACTATATTTTGAAAGTGATATCTACTCATTTGAACGCAGTGAAATACTTTCCTTTGAAAAATGTGACACGTTACATTCTGGGTCCAGCCACATATGAACCTTAGTAAGAATCAAAGATTGACTTTTTGAGCAGTTCTGGGAACATTCTTGAGTCAGGACCTGTCCCAGGTTTTGTAAGAAGGAAGATGACTGGGACATGGTATAGCACAGACTGGGGTATACCAAGTTTGTCATACTTAAGCTTTGTTTGTAAGAGGAAAAAAATAGACAGTGTAGGATGTTAGGTAGAACAGGTGTTGGGACCAAATTTTAGGGGAACATCACTATTCAAAAGTCAAGTAGGTGGGGAGCAAACAAAAAAGAATAAGAGAGTTGACCAATACAATGTAAGTAATATCCTGAGAGGATGGTATTATAAAAGCCAAGAAAGAAGTGTTTCAAAGGAGATAGAATAGTTTTTTTTCAGATTCCTACCAGAAGTTATGAAAGACAAAGACAGAAAAGCAGGCCGTGTGTTTGACAATGTATAGGTCTTAGACAAATTTGACAAGGGCTAGTTCTTTTTAAAAAAGACTTTAATGTTCATTTTATTCTAATCTGAGGACATGTTCATTGATTTTCTTTGTTTTTGAGAAGGGGAAAGTGGGGAGAGAGAGAAACACTGACATGAGAGGAAAATATCGATTGCTTTCTGTGCGCATTCTCACTGGGGATACCTGAAACCTAGGTATGTTCTCTGACCAGGCATCAAACCCAAAACCTTTTCATGTACAGAATGATGCTCCAACCATCTGAGCCACACCTGCCAGGGTGACAAGGGCCATGCTGATGGACTGATGGGTGAGGATTGAAGTTTGATGGGATATGAGAAAGAAAAAAAGTTTATATACATGAGTCTTAAAAGGTTTGAAGGGTCTAGTCAAGGAACATGTATAAATGACCCGTGGACATGGACAACAGGGTGGGGATCGACTGGGTGGGGCAGGGGAGAGCAATGGGGGAAAATTGGGACAAATGTAATAGAACAACAATAAATTAAATTTAAAAATAACACTTTGAGTTATATCATGATGAAAAGGTACTACTGAAATGTTTTATGTCATTACTAAAAATTTTAAGTTAAAAGTGAAGTTTTGTGCAAGAAATAAATAATAAGTGATGTAGTAGGTACAAGGAGGGGTGCTAATGGAAATCCTCAGAGGAGAAAGAGAGAGAGAGGAAGAGAGAGAGAGAACATAGCAGAAAACTATTACAGAAGGAGCAAATCCTTGAGCACAAATGGGGATTGTCTTTTTGCGTGAGTAGGACAGTAACTCTATTGTAATAGGCGGGGGAGGAAATGGTTGCACATGCAGGTGGATGTGTAGGTTTGGCCAAGGAAGATGAGTGGATTCGAGACTGATGACTTGTTTTCTAAGAAAACAATAGGATTAGTTCACCAACTAGGAATGGAGAGAAAAAAGGAGGTGTGGGAGGTTGGAGGACCAACAACATGTAGAACAGTATTTACTGTTAAATTTGAGATCGGAAGTCTATCAAAGAATCTATCAAAGAAGTCTATCAGGAAAAGCAGTAGATGTTACTCCATGATTTGTTTGAATATTTAAAATGAAAATGTCAACTCACTTGAATCAGCTGTTTGTGTGTAGACAGAGATGGAGGGTGAAAGATTTGGGATAAGTAAGTGGGATGGCAAGGCAAGGAGGTTGAAGGTATTCACTAAGAAGTGACTAGAGTCGGATTCATCAAGCTTGATTAGATAAGAAGGAAAGTGAAACTAACAGATAGTGAGAAAGTGGTGGGAGTCCCAAACAAATGGAAGTTTTGATGAAGAGGAGAAACTGCAACAACTGGAGTACTTAGAAAAGGCTGAGGAGGAAGTGAAACAGAGGCATCCAAGGTGCTGCCATGCTAGTTTATGACCAGGGAGAGGTGGAGAAGGGAAAATGGGCATCTGGGATCTAAGAATGTGGGGATTTGAGTGCCTCACCCACATGGTCATTTAAGTCACTGTGAATGCCCTCAGGAATTGGAGAAGTCACAGAAGACTTTGGGCCTGAATATGAGTCTTCAGTAAGAGCGGGGACATCAGTAAGAAAGAGGTCAGTTAATGCCACTTGGAGAATAGAGGGAGGGAGTTATAAGCAGATCACATGTGAATGGAAAGGGTAAGGTTTTATGTAAATAGAATATGATAATAGTCTGAAAAATGGCATTGGAGAGTAAAGAGGATATGCACCAAAACAGATGAAAGAGTATCATTTTAAAAGAAATAAAATGCTAGTGTAAACAAAAATACAGAAATTAGAGTAGCAAAGGGAGAAAGCTAAAAGCATAAAGATGTCAAAGGTATCAGGTGAAAGTGAAAAACATTAGTTATGTATCATTAAGTTTTCTGTGTGCCGGCTGCTCATGTGTGCTGACATTACTGAGCTTCACTCCAGAAAGTAGGCTCCTCCATCAACAGTAACTCAAAATGGAAAGAGAAGGTGAAAATAAATTTTAGTAGTGTGAAAATTAAAAAAATCTTTCCTATATGGACTGAAAATAGCTAGATTTGTTAACCTGTAATTATTCCTTACAGTCTTTTTCCAATTCAGAAAAGATAGTGAAAGTAATACTAGTCATTTTATTGCTGTAAACACAACTCTTTGGAAATTACAAAGCAGAGACATGGCCACTCTGGCAATAGATAGACGACCTGAAAACATGTTTAAAGATACTAGAAGTCTCAAGAAAACTTTTGATATGTCATATCAAAGTGACAAGTAAGATACTTATGGTCAGATATAACTTCCTTTAACTAATAATTAGTTAATAATGACTTTACTTAATCAAATTCTTGGACATAATCATACTAAAGTATATTTCAATAAATACTCTTTGACTTCATTTCTGCAAAAAGTAACCATCACTAATGGAAGCCCCAAATGGGAGAAAGAAGTAAAAGAAAGACTCCCTGTGAATGACTTTATTGAGACCTCTGCATCTTGGCATGCTACAGAACATTACAATTTTATGTAGTCTACAGAGTTAAAATAAGATGTATATTGTGGCTTGGAAAATATTGACATCATCTGCTGTACCATAGAGCAAAATACCTTGGTATAATAATTCATTATGCAGTCCCCTCTGACAACTGTTGGAAGTTGAATGGTCTTTGATCTTGTAAGACTCTGGGAAATTTGAGTAACTGGGGGTAATAATCCTTAGAAGATTTTGTCATATCCAGTTTTACTTTAGTGAGCTCATATTAACATCGAGTTTAAAAAGAGAAAGATATTCCTCTACTATGCAATGATAAATTTATCTCTGGTTAAGAATTCTTTGATTCTATTTACAGACATTTAATCAGGCAATACTTTAGCAAAACACAGAAATGACGTATTATACAAATACTACATTACTAAATTTTAAAGGTGGAATGATATAGGATGCAGTTTGGAATCTGTAAATTGGAGCATGTATAAGCCAAGAGTGCATTGATAAAGCAAATCAGGAATGTAGAATTTATGCTAGTGAGAAAATTCTGTTGGGAAAGGAGAGAATAAGGAAATAGGGTTATTTAGTATAATTTCATTTGTGTTAACACAATATTGTCAACTCTGTTAAGAATTCCTAGTTGTTAACTTCAAAATAGCATCAAAGGGTTGTTTAAAAAAGGTCTAAGCTCAATTCATACTAATAGTACAGTGTTACTTTACTGAATAATTCTATGCTTCCCTTTTAACATTATACATGTTCTAGAAACATTTTTCAGATCCTGTTTAAAATTTTCCCCAAAAGCTTAATCATACAGCTCAGCTTAATTTAGTTATTTTAATTTAGGAGATAAAAAATAAAGAGGCTGAAGAACACTTGCTAAAAACACAGTCTGAAAGTACAAGTACATCTGCTTCCTTGGAAGGTTACCTACCGCTGGTGAGGACGACTATGTCAGTTGTCACTTGCTTCACTGTGAAAAGTACACTTGGAAGGTTTTCCCTTTACAAAGTCAGAGCCACAGTAAAAAGGGAGAATGAGTGTGATATCCTGCAACCTCACCAGTAGGCAATGCAATTAATATTGCATCTCCATTGAACACAAACTAGAAGCAGACAACTCTTGACTTCAGAAAAATTTTAGCTGCAGCCCTATCTCAAGATTCAGGCTCAGAATTGCCAGTGTACTCCAAAAGATTTCACACTGTTGTCACTCTCCTGTGCAATATCCCTCCCAAAAACATTTTCTAATTTGAGGTTTATTTTACCTAGTGTGATTACTAAGGTAGCAGTGCTCTGTGGCTTAGAGATTTGTCTATGTAACCAAATTCTTTAGTGATTAACTCTGGTCTGGATATATGGTTGGATTTTTATTTATATTATCTTTGAAACTGACAGAGCATTTGGCACAAATTTCAAATTTGTCACACATAGATGAATACATATGGAGTGTTTAGTTCTTTTTAAATGTTGCCTAAACTACATGGCAAATCAAAAAAAAGCAAGAAAATTATTATGTGAATTGCCATTATAAGGCCTGTGCTTTTATATGACTGGGTTTTGTTTCCTCCACATGCTAGAGATGCACTACAGGCCACACAGAAGTGAAGAAAACCCCGAATCAAGTTTTAGTTCCCTGTCATGACTCCATTAGTATTAATGTAACAAAAACGTTTACAAATGCCATGGAGAGCTCTTGCCCAGCAGCACTGTTTTCACCTATTTTTCTCACCTTGCTCCACAACTACCGAAGCACCAAGTTGTGCATCATAAATGACATTGTTAGCTTTTCAGTGGTGGGAATTGAACCTAAATCATAACTGCTGAGAAAAAGTGTGCTGAGATCCTGGCTGCTTAGCATATTGTACTGTACTGTACTTTGTGATTTGACTTCGGGCTGTGCTAGGGGAAGCAGATCCAAGGGTCTGGCCAAAGTGAAGGTCAGAGGAGCTCCTCATGTGGCCAATGGTGGCTGTCCTCCCCATGCTGCTACTCAGGCCCCCGCCTCCTTCCAGACTACTCAGCATGATGCCACCACCACTTATTCCAGCTTCACTGCCAATGAAGCCACTGCTGACTGTGCCACTGCCTCCCATTATCCCAGCTGGGCCACTAATTCCAGTTACACCAGAGCCAGAGACGACCCTCTCTGACACAATCATGTTGTGGGTGTTTGATAAGTCTGGGTGCATAGCCAAAGGGCCCATCATGCCAGAAGTGGGTCGAATTACTCTTTCTGTCACTACCACATTTGAAGACTCTCTAGGATCAGAGATGGTCAAAGTGGTGGGTAGACTTGAACTTGGTGCTATTACCCTTTCTGTCACTATAACATTGGAGCCATCTCTCAAGTCAGGCATCTCTAACATTCCATGCAAATCAGCACCAGAGATAGGGCCTACCACCCTCTCTGTCACCAGCACATTTGAGGCATGTCGGTTATCATGAATGTGGACAGAGGGCTTCAGAGTGCCAGAGGTGATGTAAGACTCAGTGGCAGTGACATTACCATAGCCTAGAGGATCAGGAATAGGCACAGGATGCTGTACACCAGGTCCCGAGGGGTAGGTGCTCTCAGAAATGACTGTGGTAGTGCCATAGCGTGGGGAGAGGGGAGGGCGCCCACTAGCAAGGGGCTCTGTTTCCTGTGGAGGGTAAATTGGTCCTGTGCTCTCAGGTGGCCACAAGGGATCAAGGTCTGGATATGGTTCAACACTTTTTCCCAGGGTGATATCTGCCAACTTCTTAAATTTAGGCCCCAGATTATCGAAGAAATTATCATCCAAGTCTTCTCCAATGAAGCTACAGCAGCCCACAGAGCCAGCGGGGGGAACCTACACCTTCAATATCATATATGAGCAAACAGTCATTGGATGGGCGTCCTTCTTCTTCATCTGCATAAGCGTACGCTTTCTAAGTTGGTAGAAGAAAGAGAAAAGGAAATCATGAGTACATATTTAATGGTAATGGAAGTCCTTGTCATTAATTTTTTTACAGGACATTACCAAAGAAAAATAAAAAACAAAATTCTAACATCTACTAGAGGTGCTCTATAAAACACATAACAACATGAAAGAATTTGCTTAGAAATTATTTTAACTATCATCCTAAAATATATTATGATTTAAAAGATTTATTTAGATGGACTTTATTAGAGTGTACAATCAACAAAAAACAAAAAAAAATTTGCACGAATTACTTTGTAACCAAGTTAGAAGGAGGTATTTAAAAATGCCAAATTTGAAGTATACTCCATTGTGTATCTTTTTTCGGTTTAATTGAAAATGTGGTTTGAGCTAATTTGAGTTCATTCAGGATTGTGCTTTCCTTTCTTCAGATTGAGTGATTGTTGGATTTGTGAAATTTATTTCAATGTTGCTCTTTCCACAAAACAACAGAAAAAATTTAACTATGGGTCTGTGCCCCATTGGGATTCAAAATTGTAGGTGACCAAAGAAAATTATTCAAAATAGACTCCTTCAATTCAAAGTAAAGCCCACAGGCATGTGTACTTTTAGTTCATCTTTCGTGTTCGTGATAATGGGCTGCAAACTTTCAGGTTAAGTATCAGAAATGCATTTATTAGAAAACTAACTCATTGAGCCATTTTACTCACAAATAGTTTTCGTGTCCTTAGTATTTGCAATACATTCTATTAGGAACTTAGCAATGAGGTAATGAGCAAAACTAGATGAATCCTTGTCTGGCAGGGCTTACATCTGAGTAGGATGAGACAGACAACACAGAACCACCTTCGTCAGGAGGTGGTGAGTGGGGGGTACAGGGACAGAAAGTGATGGGGGTTGCTCTTTCAGGTAGAATGGTCAAGGACGGCATCTCCAAAAGTGATGTTTGATTGGAGATTTGAATCACGTGATGGTGAGTAAGGAATATAGAAAGATCTGGGCAGAAGGAGCTGTAAGTGCAGAAGTTGGGAGGCAGAATTGTATTTTTCATGAAAATATATTAATTTGTTGGGACCTGGATAGGTAGCATTCCTATGGATTTCAGCAACAGACCTCTTGCTATTATCCACTGGGATTTGAAAGGCTTTTACTAGTATCTTATTTCAAAATAGCGGCCATTATCTAAATGCTTAGGAGAGTTTGTGAAGGCATTTTAGGCCAGAATGTAGATGGATGTATGTGTATCAGAGAGAGTAAAGTCCTTAAAGCTTTAGTATCACATAGCGTGTGACCATGGGCAATTCTGTCTCTACCCGAGGATGGCAAAATTAGTTCTTACTGGTTTTTAGAATGTTCTAGAATTGTACTATGTCTCTTGAACCCACTCATGAAATTTTTATTGTGTGCCTGGAACTGAGCTAGATACTAGCAACATGTGAAGAGCACGTAGTTAATGCACGAAAAAGTGTGTTAAGGATATAAACTAACAGATTCAGAAATGGTGTATTTCTAAAATGTATAGACAAAGTACAGATGATCCCTGACATACGATGATTCAGCTTAACAACTTTTTATTTTATGATGATGTAAAAGTGATGTGCGTTCAGTAGATATGGGCTAGGCTAAGCTAGAATATCTGGTAGGTTAGGTATATTACATGCATTTTCAATTTAAATCTTTTCAACTAATGAGGGGCTTTAGGAGACATAATACCATTGTAAGTTGAGGAGAATGTGTATTACAGAAATACTGATAAGGAAACATCAATCCTATTTTCAATGAAACAGTTAACAATAAGACTTTAGAGGCAGTGATATTTGAATGGGGTTTGGAAATGGGTAGGGGTTTATGACAGTGGCGACCAGATGAAAGCATTCCAGTGTAGGAACAGCACAAGCAAAGATATGGAGGTCAATAGGCTGGTGTAAAGAAAGCAAAGGCACTTGGCAAGTGCATTTAGTAGTAATTGGGGATGAGAGGGCAGGCCCAACTTGTGAATAAGCTAATTTGCTAAGTAGGACTTCGTGCCATACAGAAACCATTGGCTGTTCTTAAGTGGAGGGTAACAGGCGTCAATCAGAGTTTTAGCTGTACTATTTAGCAGCACTTTGCATCTCAGGCGTACGACTCAAGGCTGGAAGCCCAGCTAGGAGATGCTTCCCAAAGCCCCATAGGGAAATAGTGGGAACCTGGCCACAGCAGTGGATCTGGGATGAACAGGAAGGCGTGGGGGCTGGAGTCCTTACCTGACAGAAGTAACTTTCCATGAAGCTCATATTCAGACCTCCTTCTCTACATTCCCTCATAGAATTTCTTCTTAATATTCTAGAATATTCTTGACATGTCTCAGGTCCTCGTGGTGTTTTAACTGCATCAGTTAGTTCAAATCCTCTCATTCTTTCTTCTTCTCCCATATCTTGCATTTCTCTTCCACAATACTCATTTGTGTAAATACCTGAAAATGTAAATCAAATTAAATTTACTTTATAGGGAATTATAGACTGAACATCAGTAACTTACTTTAATAGATGGTTTAATCATTTAAGTATATATTTGTGAGCAAAGGAAAAAAATGAAGGTGAAATTTAAATACAGGAATAATAAATATGATGTTGAGTTCAAAATAATATTATCAGTTAATTTGTTAATTATTGTTTCTAATTACTGTTTGGTAACTATATGTTGCACTAGAAGAGAGGGGCTACATAGAGGTTACAAAACCCATGCTTTTGAAATTATTATTTTATTTTTAATTAAATTTTTTAAAATTACAATTTATATTCAATATTATTTTGTATTTATTTCATGTGTGCAACATATCGATAAGACAATCATATATTTTACAGTATTTCCCTGATATTTACAGTATCCAACTTATACCACATATAGTTATGAGATTTTGACTGTAAGTTAACAGAAATTGAGGGAAAATATTCTAAATTCTAAAAGTTAAATAGTCTGAGAATACCCCAATGTGCTAGAAACACAGAGCCTCCAGCAAAGGCCCTGAATGACGGCTTTCAGAGAAGCAGCCATGGCCATGGTCAGGGTAAAGGTTTGCATGGGATCTTGAATCTGCACTTGAATGGGAGGGGCAAGTAGGAGTCTGTTACAGTATTGTAGGTACATGTGATAAAACAATGGCCTGGACTATGGGACAGCCACAGACAGGTAAGTGTTGACATGGGAAAGATGTCTCATGCTTTAATATTTTAAAGATCTTGATTTTAGGGTCAGTGTGTTCTCTATGCTTCTATTACTTTGATGCCTCTCACTGGGCTTTTTTCAAGGTTTGTGTAAAGCTTTGCCAATTTCATGAGAGAATAAATAAATAAATGCATAAATAAATCTTGGTGAATTTAACAACTCTGGAGAACTGACTGGATCTTAATGAATAGGGAGATATAAGAGGATGAGTGTCTGCTTCTGAAGTGGGGGGTAGTGGTACCCCCCCTCAAAAATGGATACATCAGGAAGAGAAATAGTTTTAAAGCACAGCTTGTCTAGGTTTTCAAAGGCCTGGTTCTAGAAGTCACAAACATGTCTTTGTCTCTTGAATTTTAAAGAGTTCTAAGTAGAAAAGTCACGATTACAAGTTTGAGGAAGATAGAAAAATAAGAGCCAATAACATTTACTTACCTTGAAACAAGGAAAGATGGTGCAACTCTTTTCAAAGGTACAAGTTCGTAAAACTTAATTTTTTAAAATAAGAGTGGTAGTTATTCACTTACAATTCACTAATTGTCCCCTGGCGTCGGCCTGTGAGTTGGTCTAGACCCCTGTTGTGAAGGGGGCTCCACTGGTAGTTTTACCCACGTGCAGGGAGACACTCGACCACAAGCCCACAACCTCAGATGAGATTTTTGAAAGATTTTGATGGTGTCTCATCCGCTTTCATTTTGATAAGGGGGATGAAGCTCTTTAGGTTAACATTTATGGTGATGCTGAGAATGGATGAAGTGTTTAATTCTGTCCTGATAGCAGCTGAAGTCAGAGTGATTTTGAACCATTCATGAATTGTGGAGGTAGATTCCGGTCTCAATAAATGAGAGCAGATCTATTTTAATTGGGTTGCACTTTAGTTCTAATTACTATTTTGGGGAAGATTTTATTCTCAATAAATAAGCACAGATTTATTTTAATTGGGTTGTATTTTAATTCTAACTTGTATTTTGGGGGTAAATAAGGGTTGCTCTATTGAACAAAAACAAAACAAACAAAAATCCCAAACCAATATTACAATTTAGTTATTCTTTCCTATTTATAGACATCTTAATCAGATTACATCCTAAATATTCTCTGAAGATTGAGAGTGATTTTAGAAATTTAACATATAAGAATAATACTTCCTGTAATTTTCCTCATCATTTAATTAGCAAATCAATAATTTAAAAAGGAATAATTGAAACACTTTTAAAGACACATGAAATAATTGAGAAAGAGAGGTATGCAAAGAGAGAACAAAATTCCTTCTGAGTCACTGGAGTTGTTAAAATAAAAAAAATAACATTGTACCTGAAGTGTCAATACATTCAACCACATTTGCATTATCTGATGGCATTTGTAGTATAGGGAGAGTGGTCAAATCCTAAAAGACAAGAAACAGAATTTTGTAATCTGTAACGACTTGTCTGTTTATAGTTATACATTGGGTAGTTGTCAAATTAACTAAGATTTCTTGGATGAATACTACTTATGAAATCCATTTAAAACAGGAACCTCATTCAGAAAGCCTCCCCTGAAGACTTCCGCCTAATTTTGATGCACCTCTGACCCCTTCCATTTTCCTCATTGGCTTGCCCAGAACAGAGAATGGCATAGACTGGGGGTGACCGCCCACGTCCGGTTTCATGTGCACAAGGCTGAGTTTAGGTGTCAACCATAGTCTGTTTCTTACAGATCTGCACTCACCATCAGCTGAGGCTGTGGTCCTTCTACTGCCCATGAATGAATTGCTCCATCCGAACATTCAGGAACAGGCTCAAAGCCGGCTTCCCCACCGGGGGCACCTCCACAATCACAGCAGATCAGCAAAAATGGGACCACTGTTGGTGAGAGGATGGGAATATTGAAGTTAGCAGCAGGGCCATATTAAAACCAAACCACTTGCCTTTTGTGATTAAATTTGTATCCCTAATATAGTATATGTGTGTGTGTGTGTGTGTGTGTGTGTGTGTGTGTGTGTGTGTGATAACCCCATTTGGTCCTAAAATTATTATGAATGTGGTAGAAAATAAATGGTGAGATATCAAAATCAATATGAGTTTCAGTATACTAGATTACAATCAACTTTCATGTGTTATATGGGATTCAGACTGCAAGTCGTGTGATACTTTTGAAACAGATGGGTGTTCCCCCATCATTACTCAGAAAAATAGTAAAGGAGAGAAAAAGAAAGCTGGGAAGGCCAGTCCAGAGGTTTGATTTTGCATTTCTTCCTTCTTGTCTTTATTTTTCTCCTTTCACACATGCCTGACCTTTTATTTCAACAGTAACCCCTTCTTTATGCTTTAAGCCATTATCCTCTCTGAGGCTATTATCTGCCCCTAGACAGATACCTTTTCTTGAACTCACTCACACACAGATAAAGAACATTACACTGCTTAACAATGTCTTTTTCTATTGACCAGCTGGATTTTTCTTAACTACATAAGTTTCTATCCCATGGTGTTTTACACAATATGATCCTAAATAATGATTTGGAATGAATAGGTATATGAAGAAAAGGATGTGTAAATTTTTTAAAAGGGAAGGAAGGAAGGAAAGAAGAAAGCAAGGCAGGCAGGGAAGAATGCAGTGAGGAGAGTAATAAGACAGAGGGAAATGCTGGGCCAGCCTGGGTTCCTGAGAAGAAGAGAAAGTGTCTGCACCCTTCTTGTTACCTGCCTGTCACTACCCACCCCCCCACCCCACCCCGCCTGGAGGACAATGTGTTGTGCCCCAAATGTATTCATAGGCAAAGCCTTCAGCGAGATTCTAATGCAGAGAAAGAGGGCAACCCTGATCAAAACTGATGGTGGAAAGGTGACCACAGTCAACTCTGGGCTGCCTGCCCACTGACAGCTGAGCTTCTGGCTGCTGGGCCCCCTCCAGGCTCCCTGCTCACAGGGCCACTGATGGTGGGGGCAGAGGTTGTCCTGAGACTCCCAGCAGGGCCTGCAGATTCATCTGCTGGGATACAGACATTTGTGCTCTAAAAGAAAAAGCATCTCACAAATCATCATTCACTGCAGACAGTAAGATGAAAGCACCACTCACACCATCACATGATTACCCTTCTGAAACAGAAGTGGCCTCAGCAGCTCTTTCTAGACAGGAACCTGGGCTGGGCCTGGTGAGGGGAGTGAAGAACCCACACAGCTCCCTGCCACTCTGAGTTTCCTGCCTCTGAATTCTGACTCCTCTAGGGGCTTCTAATTCAAGTTTAATGACTTCAAACTGTTGACTCTCTTAAGCCAAAGGGAAAGCTGTTATTC